>NC_083887.1:69095374-70295374 GCF_032452875.1 Bos javanicus
CCGCCGTCTGGGAGCCTCCTTGGACCCCGTTCCTTGACTCCTCAAGTCACCACCCTGTCCAGCCTGCCCACCTGTGACTCTTTGGTCCTTCCCAGGTGTGCAGTGAGTGTCAATCGGAGCACAGCTGCCACGCTGCCACCCCGCTGAGCCCCATTTCTCCCCGCTGCGCGTGTTACCCAGACCTGCCTTGGGTAGGGATTTACTGAAGGCAGAGTAGAGACTTACAGTCGGGCGGTGTGTGTCAGTCACTCAGTTGTGTTTGCCTCTTTGCGACCCCATGGACTGTAGCTGGCCAGGTTCCTCTGTCCATGGAATTCTCCAGGCAAGAACACTGGAGTGGGTTGCCATTTCCTTCTCCAGGGCATCTTCCTGACCCAGGACTTAAACTTGCATCCCCTACATTGAAGGCCGACTGCTTACCTACTTACTGTCAAGCAGTGTATTGTTACACAAATTCAGTAACAGAGCTATTTCTTCTCTCTAAAAGACATCAGTTCTGCTCAAGTAAACCCTGATTTAACAATCCCCGCCCTGCAAGGGTGCTCTCATTGTCTGTTTTCCCAGGGCAGTGCTGTAATGGACCATGCTTGGTGTGTGCAGGCACGTGTAGGGACATCCTGATGTAACAGTCTGGCTTGCTTCACTATTACAATAAGGATCCTTTAAATATACAAACAGTGTTTAGAAATGTAGACACCTTTACAAGTTGAGTGCATGCAAATATTAAAAGCAAATATTTTAATATTTTACTACATGTTGCCTCACACTGTTGGTTATCACCCTATGCTTGTGTTTTTCTTTCCAATTTCAGTGGCTGTTCCCATGGCAGAGCCCATAAAATGCCCTCATGGGGAAGGTGCTTCTTTGTTAGAAAGATATGATAACATCAGATACATGGGAACCCACTTCGTCATGTCTGGTAGACCAGTTGGCCTGAGGGAGAATTGGAAGTAGAGGACTTGCCTTTCTCTTCTGCAGCTTGGAGATGTTGGCACCAAGCTCCTTGTGTGCGGTGTGTAGTCATGGCCTTTGTAATAACACCCAGGGTGCAGGAAGAGCTCAGTGACCGGTAGCTGTGATAAGCATACTGACCTCTGCACCTGGCTCTGGGCCCAGAGTAGGTAGCCATATGGACTCTGTGGTCAAAGACTTGAACATGTAGGAAGGTGGTTCTCATCCTAGTTCTCATCACCTTTGATTCTGGTGAACACTGAGGTAAACCACGCAGATTCACAGAGAAGTATGGCCACTGATAGTCATTCTGGCAGAAGCTGCCAGGTGCCGGCCCTGTGTGTCTTTGACCTACACTTGGGTATAAGGCTACCATCCAGCTCAGATGACCCAGGGAGGCATGCAAGGCTGCAGGTCCACAGGCTGCTGGGGACCTGGGCTAAGGTGCATGCTTTATATTTCACATGTCAGCTTGTGAGACAGAGAGCTTCCTTCCAAGCCGTGGTGGGGCAAGTTGCTTCACTGGGGCAAGCTGGCTAATCTCTCTGTTCCTGTTTCTTTGTCCTCAAAATGGGAAAGCAATGCTTATCACGTTTGTTGTGGTGAAGATTACATGAACTTGAATGTATGGTAAAATTTCACCAGGTTGTTATAGGTGCTAGGCACATATGAATCTCTAAGTAGTATCCATATAGTAGTTGATAATTAACTTCTTTAATATCTGTGCCCAAAGATTTACATTGATCCATACATGTAAGGGGCATCCCAGGTGGCACTAGTGTTAAAGAACATTCCTGTCAATGCAGGAGGCGTAAGAAACGCAAGTTCAATCCCTGGGTGGGGAAGATGCCCTGGAGGAGGGCATGGCAACCCATTCCAGTATTCTTGCCTGGAGAATCCCATGGACAGAGGAGCCTGGGGGGCTACAGTTCAAAGGGTTGCAAAGACTTGGATCGGACATGACTTAAAAGACTTAGCACACATGCATGCACGTCCATGTAAAGAAACCTAAGATGGGGGGTTAGATGGCCACTTCAGCCCAGATTCCATCACACAGTCAGCACTGCTGTTCCGGCTCAGTTGAAGGAGCTATGAATACAGAGGACTGGGTGGACTTGAAACTGGAATTCGAGCATCCCTGAGGATAAAGTGAGGACTCCTGCAAGATGTCTGCCCCAGGGAGAAAGCCAGGCTGAGGCCAAGATGTGTTCAGTCAACTTTTTATAAATTCAGTTCAAACTTAGAAAAGATGTACAACTTTTTGAATAATTGTTTCCTCCAAGACTAACATTAGGCATTAAAATACCCTGGGCCCCTTCCCTGGCACTTTGTCCAGAAGCCCTCCAGGAGAGGTCTCTTTGGAACTGAGGTTTGTTCAAACTGCGTTTGAAGGCAGAGCTGACTCGTGCTGAGTAAACACTGAGCCTGTCCTGTTGCTAGGCTGGGTTTCCAAACCATTTGACAGCTGAGGACAGAAAGTATTTTTGACTTCAGATTTGGAAAATTCGGGTGCTGTGACAGCAGACAGTAAAATAGAAGTGTTTATGACATGAGTTACTCCATGAACCAACAGCAGATCATGCTTTGGGAAACTCATTCAGCACAAATACTGCTTCTGTGTCAAAATATGTCTTTCGAAACATTTACTTTGTATAATATTGACTGTTAGACTGTAATTGTCAATGTGAAGCGTGTGTTCTAAATTAACATGTCATATGACCAGCACGTTGTACAATATTTAAACAGGTTCACATGTAAGTAGTTACTGGTTAAATTCCATCTTTTAATGTACATGTTCAATAAAATTGGGTATTCCACAAAACCAGTGGCTGAATTTTTATACTTCACTGTTTACTAAAAATGTGGCATGTTCAAATAATCAGTAAAGAATCTTGTTATTCTGTAGAGGGTAAATCATGTGAGAAAGAAGAGATTTTTTTTTTCTCTTTACTTTCAGAAATTTAATGCATGTGAGCAGAAGGAAGGTGAGCACTGAATAATATCTCACTGTGAAATCAAACTTAACAGTCTTTTTTGGGGGTGCCCTAATAACACAAGCATTTTCTATTTTAGAATCCATATCAAGATTTAAAAGAATGTTTTCAACCAATTCAGGAGGAACTTGCTGAATAAAAGGATCCCAGAAGAGGTAACAGATTGCCAAAGAAAACTGAATCCGGGGTTGGAAAAGGCCCTGCAAACATCTAGTTGAAAATGTGGGATTAGAAACCTGACTCTGACCATGAGCAGTTTCCAAGAGCTGGGTTCACTGAGGCCCTTCTTGAACCTTCGCCATGCTTGTTCCAGAGAACTGGGGCCCACGCACATGCCTTTGACTCGCAGTCCCACAAGGACGGGTACCTGATCCGAGACTTGTGTCCAGAAAGATGGCATGGGTTATACCCCCTTCACATTTCTGCGTCAAGTCACGCTTAGCAGAATTCCTTTCTGCCGTATCTCAATCACCCCCGTTTTTGTTTCAACACCAGTGAACAGATCAACAAAAGAATCAGGATTAATTTAAATTTATTTAGATGTGAAAAAAATTTTCACCCAATGTCTTTTCTCTCCCAAGGTAGCACAAATACATAAAACCTACGTGTAGGTTTTCCTTATGGAGTCCAAAGGAGGTGACTACTGGTATATAACTTACCCACGGTTTTCTGCAATAGAAACGTAAATATCATACTTTTCAATAAATCCTATTTTCATCTTTTATTCTAAAATGATATTTTTATAGCTTCAACTTATAGGAATCCGTGAAATATTAAAGTGAATATTAAAGGTTTCTTTTCTTCAGAATGCATTGGTAACTTTTTCTTCATATTAGGGTATTTTCTAACATCTTCTTTCTATATTTATCTTATAGGTAAAAATATATAGCTTAAGGTATCTGTCTGGCATATCTGGTTTTCCTTTGTATTAGTGCTAGTCATTCAGTCGTGTCCGACTCTTTGCGTCTCCATGAACTGTAGCCCACCAGGTTTCTCTGTCCATAGGATTTCCCAGGCAAGCATACTGGAGTGGGTTGCCATTTCCTTCTTCGGGGAATCTTCCTGACCCAGGGATTGAAGCTGGGTCTCCTGCATGGCAGGCAGGTTCTTTACCATTTGAACCACCAGGGAATAGAATAAAATCATGTTGCTTCCAAAAACATATTCTGCTTCATATCTAGTCTCTCAAACTCTTGCTTAGACAACTGGCGGAAAAAATCTGATGGATACTGAGGTTTACAAAAATCTGATTACCACCAAGGTTTAGGTCCATCAGGAGCTAGCGGCCTTTCCTGACATTTGATATGATGGCAGAAACCTTCTCCACGGTGCAACAACAGATGCCAGCAGGTCTGTGGCAGGCTGGGCCCACCGTTGCAGAATCTGCCCTCCGGTCACTCACCTTCCAAAGTCATGGTAACAGCTCTTAGTCTGCGAGGCCCGATACTTCTGCCTGAAACGCTAGGGCTGCGGGTGCCTGATACAAGAAGACCGCGTGGAGTAGGGACTCGGCCGTGGAACTCTGTCTTCCGCTGTGTTTAAGCGTAACAGAAGGGAGAAATGTCTACAATTAAACTTGCCAAGGCCTGGAAACATAATTAAGGGACATTCCTTGGGAACTGCTCGTTAAAGATGGTCTTTTAATTGCTATCTTGCTGGAAGAGACCAGAATGAATGAGACTGTCACAGGTTCCGAGTCAATCTTACAAAGTTGCATTTAACGGCCACAGGAAGAAGGGTCTGGGTAGACTTGGAGAGGTTGCTTTCCTGTCCTGTCACAAGACGAGTCTCATGGGCCTGCGTCCTCTGCAAATGTGTGGAGACTCCTCGATCTCCCTTCTCGTCTCCCCAGGTTCATCAGACCCTTTCTACCTGCCCCGCACCCAGGCAGTGGAGACTTAGCTACAGGGGAACTCGTCAGGCAGAGTCCCCAGTGACTTCATGTGCTCTTCAGTAATTTCTCTTCTTTGCCTCGTCTGCGTCGGTTCCGGGTTAGGAGTAGAGTTCGTGGCGGCTGGGGAGGGGGTGTGCCCACCGACACTCTCACTCCTAGGTCTTGTGTGCATGGACGGTGGCAGGCAATTGGCAGGTGTGAAGGCAGTTCTGTCTGACTCTCACGGTCTGGGCCTTACTTAGCCCAGTGTTCCACCAACCACAGCCCACAGGTCAAATGTGACTCACCACATTCTGGTCCTGGAATGAAGAATGCTTTTATTAATATATATATTTTATTGGTTGAACCAAAAGTTCAAAAGAAGAAGTTCTTACGACATGTGAAAATCATATGAAACTCCATTTTCAGAGTCTATAAGTAACATTTTCGTGAGTGCAGCAGCACCCACTCATTTCCATACTGTCTGGGACTGCTTTTGCCCTGCAAATGGAGAGTTAAATAATTGCAGGGTAGATCACGTGGCCTGCGAAGCCTGTTGCTTACCGGTGGGCCTTTACGGAGCAAGACTGCCTGCTTCTCATTCGGCAGATCAGGGGTCATGACTTAAAAGATGTACAAAGGTGGACGAAAGGGCGGGGTCATCCAGAGAGGCATGCTAGGGGCCGCGGGTGACCTGCCAACCAGCATCCCAGCTCAGTGTCCTCCAGATGACGGTCACCACCGGGGAAAGGCAGCCTAGCTCGGCTGGACCTGCCATGGATTCCGGACAGGATGGAAAACCTCTTTTGTGAGTGTTTTTTTTTTTTTATTAAACGCTGGGCACAGAGAAACGAATGTAGCTGTGGGGCACAAACTTTGTCCCTGTCAGAGGCCTGCAGGACCGGGAGGGCAGCGCCCAAGGCATCCTGCTGAGCGGGCCAGCACACTGGAGGCTCAGACGGCAGAGCTGAAGGCTTTGGAAACAGGAGAGCTCTGTTCTCACAGGGCGCCCACATCCAGACATGCGGTGCATTTCTTAAATTTTTCAATGAAAAGCTTCAACCCGTCGTTTCTAAACTATTAATCAGTTTAGGTTGGTTTTCAAAAATGTAATCGATACATTACTAGTATGACCATCAGGTTAACGTCTAAACCACTTAACTAAAGATCATTCTTAGGCAAAGTACCATCACTTTCAGTTGGAAATCATGGAACGTTAAATTCGAAAGGGAATTGCAACATCGCTGTGTTTCTATAATATACTTCTAGCTACCTTGGGTTAGCATTTAGTAAATAGTTGATGAGTAAGTGAGCATTTAATAAACATATGAATAGACATGCATACCTATAGACATTTCTTTATGTATTTAGCATATGTGTCTGTCTCTCTCTCTCACACACACACGCACACATATATATTCATATACATGTATACAGAGAGAGAGCGAAAGGAGGAAGGAGGAGGAGACAGAAACCCCAGGACCAGAATCACATTAAATGCTTGGAGCCCCTCTGGCTGTTCCTGGGGAGATTTCCATCTCCTCCCTCATCCCGCAGGTAATGATGGCATGCCTGCACGGTGCCAGGCCTGTGCTGGGAATTGCTGATGGATCCAGTAGCATAATCGTATTATAGGAATATATCAGAGCAAAACGTGAAACCCACCACTGGGACCTCTCCAGGCTGGCCCAGCCCCTTGGCCCTGCCTCAGCATGGGGACTGGACTGCAGTGAGCACTCAGCGAACGTGACCGATCAGTGTTATGCGCCAACGGGGTGTGATGGAGAGTCTAAGAGACGCCCTGCTTTCTGACGTGCACCTTGGGTGGACACAGCTTTGTTCCCTAAACAGGGACGATGGGGCAGGACAGAAAAGCACAGCGAGAGAGAAGCCGGGTGGATGTTCCTTCAAAACGTCCAGCTTGGGCTGTAACAGGGGCCTCTGAGTGCACATTACCTAGCAGGACAGAATTAGCAAGCGTCTCTCACGGGCCAGAGACAGAGAGCCAAGTGCCAGGGATGAGGGTGGTGCTGAAGGTGGGGAGCAGCTGAGATGCCTGGGGTCCTGGGGGCTTGGGGGGTGACCTGAATTACACCTGCATCAACAGCAGGGTCGGGGCACAAAGGTCAGGATGCAAAAACAGGAACGAGCAAAGCTGTAGGAAAGAGGGAGGTTGTGCACCCCAAAGGCCATGGTGAGTGCCCACTCACTGGGTGACCCAGGATGCGGCCGGGGACCAGAGGGGAGTTCCTGGGGGTCAGGAGGAGCAGCTGGATTTCTAGGAGAGGAGATGGAGGCAGATGAAAATGTCTGCTTTTTACCAAATATTTGACTGTGAAGAAAGGGAGATACAGAGTGCCGGGCTCCAAATGATGTGCGTGTGTGTGCGTGTGTGTGCATGTGTGTGCCTGCGCACGTGCGCGTGTGTGTGTGTACGTGCATGCGTGCACAGGCTCGCAGATAAGCACTTGCTCTTTAGCGTTCAGTCGGTGAAGAAGTTGGGAAGGGTGGGCCCCGCTGCGTCACTTGCTCTCAGGACACCCGTGTGTTGCCAGGCCCAGTGGCCTCCATGTGCACAGAGCGTCCGCAAGGAACAGGGAGCCCAGGGCTGGCACTCCAGTCTTGCTTCTGTTTGAGGCAGACCACGTAGCTCAGAAGGGCTCAGAACCACTTGGGTCCATGGCTCTGCCATCAGTCAGACAAGCCTCTAGGAATAAATGGTATTCAGGATTTCCTAGGTCTCCTTGGCTTTTCCATTTTACTGCTGAAAACTCGTTCCCAGTACCCATGCTTTCACTGAACACACATACCATTTTTCAGGTAGAGCACAATGGGGAGATTCCATGGCCATCCAAGAGGGTCACCAAGTGCAGGACAGAGTCATCCTTTCCGGTCCTCCCGCCCTCCTCCGTCTCCAGGCAGCAGTGCCAGGCCTGGCTCCCTGGCGGGAGCTTCTCTCAGACCTCATGAGGTCTTGGATTCCTGTTCTTTCGCACTCTGCCCTGGCACTTAATCTTTGCATTTCACTTCAGACAACTGGTTTTTAGCATTTTGTTTCAATGATTCCACTTAAACAACCCAAAACCTTTAGAGAAAGCAGGATTAGCCTCTTGTTCTTCTTTTCAAAGTTAGACCCCTCAGCATCCCAAGGGTCGATGTTATCTTTATTTCCCTAAAATACGATAGGATGGAGAGACATGGGAACACACAAAGCCCCATACTGAGATCTGTGTGTGTGGGTGTGTGTGTGAGCACACTTGCATGAAAGAAACCCATGTTAACTTTGGAAACTTTTCAAACTCTTGTTTAGAGATGGGGCATATAAAGCAGATGTTTCTGCATTTACTGAAGGGTCCTCGTGTGTTTAATGAGGGCTGCCTCTCAAACATGAGTTATGTTATTTGACATTTGGTTCTGAGATTTTTTGTTTTTTCTAAAACAACTCAGATCATATTACCCTTGATGCAAAGTCAGAGAATCTAAATTCACTCTGACATACCAGCGCTTAGAAGTTTTCAGCCATCTCTGAGTAGCTCAGGGTCCCCTGTCCCAAGAACAGTGGACAGTGTGGCTTGAAGGCATCACTTCCCAGGACCTGCGCTGAGGCGTCCGGTCCCCGCAGCGTTGCTCTGCTCTCACTCTCCATCTGTATGTGTTCAACGCTCTCCACTGCTCTTTTCCAAGCTTGGGAACACGGTTTCTATGCCTCGTCGCCCAAGGAGATCACCCTGTCGGTCATTCATGGGCACTGGCACAGCTTGGGAAATCCTCCAATGCCCTTCCCACTGACCACAGAGTATCCGACACGGTTGACAGCACTTCCCGGGGTTTAGCCTGGTTTCTGTTAGAATGTGCTCTCTGCTTACCTTCTAGAGTTCATCCAATTGGATCATGGATTTTTTTTTAAATCAGCTTGATTGAGGTATCATTTATAAACAATAAAATGCACACATATAAAATGTACATTTTGATGAGGCTGAAAAACTGTGCACACCATGAAAGCACCACCCCATTGATGATGCAGAGAATTTCTATCTTCCTAAAAAGTTCCCCAGGGCCCTGCCTCAGTCAATCTCCACCTTTCGTCTCTCTGCCAAAGCAACCACAGATGGGTTTCCTGTCACCACTGATCAGATTCTTCCTTCCTTGTGCATTGTCTAAATAGAATCATAATTTGTGCCTGGCATCTTTTGCTCACCAAAGTACTTTTTACCATTCATCTGTGTTGTGGAGTATGTGAGTAATTTCTTTCTTTTAACTGCTAAGGCATATCCCATTGTACAGATGCACCATGACATTGAGCCCCCTGTTGATGGCTATTTGGGTCGTTTACAGGCTTTGGCAATTATAATCAAAGTTGCCATGAACGTTTGTGTATAAGACGTTGGGCAAATATCTAGGAGCAGAATTGCTGGGTAATATTGTTAGTTGCTCAGTTGTGTCCGACTCTTCGTGACCCCATGGGCTGTATCCTGCCAGGCTCCACTGTCCATGGAATTCCCCTGGCAAGAATACTGGGGTGGGTTGTCATTCCCTTCTCTAGCAGATCTTCCCAATCCAGGGATCGAACCCAGGTCTCCTGCATTGCAGGCAGACACTTTACCATCTGAGCCAGGGCTGGATCCCATTGTGTCTAACTTTGCAGGATACCACCAAATTGCTTCACAAACTGATAGTACCAATTCACACTCCTCCCGGCCATGTAGAGGCCCCTGCTACTGCTACTGCTAAGTCGCTTCAATCGTGTCCGACTCTGTGTGACCCCATAGACGGCAGCCCACCAGGCTCCCCGTCCCTGGGATTCTCCAGGCAAGAACACTGGAGTGGGCCGCCATTTCCTTCTCCAATGCATGAAAGGGAAAAGTGAAAGTGAAGTCACTCAGTCGTGTCCAACTCTTAGCGACCCCATGGACTGCAGCCTACCAGGCTCCACCATCCATAGGATTTTCCAGGCAAGAGTACTGGAGTGGGGTGCCATTGCCTTCTCTCATAGAGGCCCCAGGCCCACTCAAACGTGATCTAGTCTGTCCTCTCTAACTGCAGTCACTCTACGGGGTGTGTAGTGGGATTTCACCTCGGCTTAGAACCGCATTTCCCTAATGACTGCTGATGTGGAACACCTCCTCACGGGCGTGCTCCTAGTCCGATTCCCATCTTTCCTCTGGTGAAGGGCCTGCTCAATCACGACCCCTCCTTTTTCTAAAATTCACTTGTATGTCGTCTTATTATTGAGCTGTACATGTTTTTTTATCTAGTCTGGACAGCAGTTATTTGTCAGGTATATGTATCATGGAGATTTCTCCCCACTTGTTGATGTGCCTTTTAATTTTCTCACTGATGCTTCTAGAAGAGCAGACGTTTTTAACTTTGATACATTTTATTTTTAAAGAAAACTTTTAAAGTAAGTTCTTTATTTAAAAAATAGATTTAGATGGACAGAAAAATTGCAAAGATAACATGGAAGTTTTCTTACATCCCCCACCCTGTCTTATAGTGTCCCACATCTTCCATCAGCATGGTATGTACTTTTGTCACGATGAATGAACCAGTACTTACAACATAGCATAACTAAACTCTACACTTCATTAAGTTTTCCTTGGTTTCTTGCTAATGTTCTCTGTCTGCCTCAGTAACCCATCCACATCACGTTTAAGAATCTTGTTTCCTTAGGCTCCTCTTGGCTGTGACAGTTTCTCAGACTTATTTTTGGTGACTTTGACAGCTTTGAGGAATGCTGGTCGCATATTTCATAAAATATCCCTCAGTTGGGGTTTGTTTAATTTACTTGTGACTAGAAGGCAATGGCAGCCCACTCCAGTACTCTTGCCTGGAGAATCCCAGGGACGAAGGAGCCTGGTGGGCTGCAGTCCATGGGGTCGCTAAGAGTCGGACCTGACTGAGTGACTTCACTTTCACTTTTCACTCTCATGCATTGGAGAAGGAAATGGCAACCCACTCCAGTGTTCTTGCCTGGAGAATCCCAGGGATGGGGGAGCCTGGTGGGCTGCCGTCTATGGGGTTGCACAGAGTAGGACACGACTGACGTGACTTAGCAGCAGCAGCAGCAGCAGCAGACGGGGTTTAGGGGTTTGGGGGAGAAAGACCACGGATATAATGAGCCATTCAAAGCAGCCCATTTAGTTTTCTTTCAGCTTTTCTGCATTTCGTGTCCTAAGAACTTTGTAAACATGAGGGTGTTTAACAGTTTTCTTCCTAGTACATTTTCATGTAAAAAATGTTTATTTTAGCTTTTACATTTGTGTCTATAAAGAATTTTGAAATAATTTTGTGTGTGGTACGAGCAAAGTGTTATGGTTCTTTTTATTTAAGCTATATGAGCATACAGTTTTTGCAGCTTTACTTTTATAAAAGAAAATTCTTTCCCTGTTGAATTGCCATGATAACTTTACAAAAATGTACTTGACATTTTATTAGCCTATTATTAAATTATCTCTTCTGTTTAATTAATGTATATCTGTGCTTATGCTAATCACATTTCTGTAACTGTCTAAATTTCTGTAACTCTGTGGTAATTCTTGGAGTCAAGTAAGATAAGTGCTCAAATCTGGCCCTGCTTTTTTTCAAAACTATTTTGGCTGTGCCACAACTTTCACATTTTCAGATATATCTTTAGAATAAGATCGTCAGTTTCTGCAAAGATCAGCTCTTGGGAGATTTTTTCGATTGTATTGACTCTATATATCCATTTTGAAGAAATGCCATATCATGGTCAGAGAATATACTTTGTATAATTACAGTATTTAAAAATGGTGACTCATTCTATGGCTCAGCATGTGATCTGTCTTAGTCAGTGTCATTTTGAAAATATTTCATTTCTTTTTAGTTTGAAAGTTATTTTTTCTGGCTTGAGAGCTCTACTTGGACAGTTTAAGCGTGCTGTCCCATTCTCTCCTGGCCGAATGCATCTCCACGGAAAGTCTGCTCTAATAGTAATAGTTTTCTCCCACACCAAATGTGTCTTTTTACTCTGCCTGATTTTATGATTTTCTTTTGCTCACAAAAGTTTATATGTTTTATTATAAATTGTCTTTTGGGGAGTATTGTGGCTTTTAAAGTGTCTTTTCTGCTTGAGGAGCATGGATCTTCTTGAAAGACCTTCTTTGGACACTAATGTATTCTCTGAGTCATCAGAAAAGACTTCCCGCTCTACTAATAAGAAATCATATAGCTTCTAGGCCTGCATCTCAGTTTATTGGTTAACTGTTGCCACACCTGTGGGATTTCATCCTATGTGTGTAAATTCAGGTCTTTGCATTTGTCAAAATGTAAGGGAGCTGCAGGGCAGAGTTCTGTATTTTTCTCTGTGTAACTAGAGATCCCACTTTCTATTTTGTTAGACCCAAATTATGCCTTTATCCATAAAGCTGATTGAATAATAAGTATCATCTTATTTGTTCTACTTTTCTCCCAAAGATCACAGTTCTATGTCCTCCTTATTACCTAATATACAAGATCTTTTCATGTGTATATGAATACATATACTAGGAATATATATATATATGTATATATATATGCAGGTCAAGAAGCAATAGTTAGAACTGGACATGGAACAACAGACTGGTTCCAAATCAGTAAAGGAGTACGTCAAGGCTGTATATTGTCACCCTGCTTGTTTAACTTCTATGCAGAGTACATCATGTAAAATGCTGGGCTGGATGAAGTGCAAGCTGGAATCAAGATTGCCAGGAGAAATATCAATAACCTCAGATATGCAGATGACACCACCCTTATGGCAGAAAGTGAAGAAGAACTAAAGAGCCTCTTGATGAAAGTGAAAGAGGAGAGTTAAAAAATTGGCTTAAAGCTCAACATTCAGAAAACTAAGGTCATGGTATCTGGTCCCATCACTTCATGGCAAATATGGGGAAACAATGAAAACAGTGAGAGACTTTATTTTTCTGGGCTCCAAAATCACTTCAGATGGTGACTGTAGCCATGAAATTAAAAGATGCTTGCTCCTTGGAAGAAAAGCTATGACCAACCTAGACAGCATATTAAAAAGCAGAGGTCTTTGCCAACAAAGGTCCATCTAGTCAAAGCTATGGCTTTTCCAATAGTCATGTGTGGATGTGAGAGTTGTACTATAAAGAAAGCTGAGAGCTGAAGAATTGATGCTTTTGAACTGTGGTGTTGGAGAAGACTCTTGAGGGTCCCTTGGACTGCAAGCAGATCCAACCAGTCCATCCTAAACGAGATAAGGCCTGAGTGTTCATTGGAAGGATTGATGTTGAAATTGAAACTCCAAAATTTTGGCCACCTGATGCAAAGAGCTGACTCATTTGAAAAGACTCTGATGCTAGGAAAGATTGAAGGCTGGAGGAGAAGGGAATGACAGAGGATGAGAGAGTTGGATGGCATCACTGACTCGATGGACATGAGGTTGAGTAAACTCCAGGAGTTGGTGATGGACAGGGAGGCCTGACGTGCTGCAGTCCATGGGGTCACAAAGAGTCAGACATGATTGAGCGACTGAACTGAACTGATATAAATATATATATATATATATATATATATATATATGTTGCTATTTAAGTTGAGTATGTTGAATCATTTTAAAATTTTTACTTGTTTACTTTTGGCTGTGCTGGGTCTTCGTTGCTTCGTGAAGTCTTTCTCTAGTTGCGTAGAGCGGGGGCTATTCTCTCCTGGGGTGTGGGCTTCCTGTGTTGGCTTCTCTTGTTGCAGCCCATGGCTCTAGAACACAGGTTCAGTAGTAGTGGTGCAAGGATTAGCTGCGGCATCTGGAATCTTCCTGGGCCAGGGACTGAATCCATGCCCCCTGACCTGGCAGGTGGCTCCCCAGCCACTGGCCCACTAGGGAAGTCCTACATTGAGTCCTGGAGCCTGCACCTAACCAGGCTGCTTCATAAAACAGCATTTTCAACATTATTCATAAGCTGTAAGTATTACTCAGGATTTCATAATATTCAAAATGTGTATGCAGGATGCAATGCAAAGTTACTTGTCAAAGAAAGAGCCAGAGAAGTCAACTGTCATGTGTAAAGACATTCAGAAGATGCCAACACCAACATGTAGAGATGTTGGAATTATCTGACAAAGACTTTAAAACAAGTATTATAACTAATAACTATAATTACTTTTGAAAAAATGAGTAAATAATGAATATGAATAGAAACATGGAAGCTATAAAGAAAAACCAAATGGAAATTTTATAACTGAAAAGTACAACAGAAACTTAAAATAATGATTCCATGGGGGGAAGAAAACCCTGCGACTCAGGGGCCTGCGGGACAAGAGCAAAAACTGACATTTATGCAACCAGAGCAGTCCTAGAGCAGACGAGAAGGAGCTTGGGGTTAAAATTTTGTAAATAACTGAAAGAGTAAAGGTAGAATTCTACAGACAGAAGGAGCTATGTGACTTCTTAACAGAGTAAACCAAAAGAATCCATCTTACAATACGTCACAATAAAAAAACCCGAAAGCTAAAATTTTTTTTTTAATGTTTTAAGCACCATTGAAAATGATACATTGTCTGTTAGGATATGGTTAGAAGGACTATTGATTTTTCATCAGAAATGATCAAGGCAGGAGGAAGATGTAGACCATTTCTAAAGTTTTGAGGAACTGTCAACCCTAAATTCTATATCCTGAGAAACATACTTCGGCAATGAAGGCAAAATAAAGACATTCCCAGACGGAGAAATCATGAGAGAATTTGGTGCCAAAAACCTACTCTAACAGAATTACTAAGAAACCTTTCAGTAGATGGGAAAAGATACTTGAAGGAATATTTGAATATAAGGATGAAGGAAAAACAAAAGAAATCGTAAATGTCTGAGTGAATATAATTGATTCTTCTCCTGTTCAGATCTTTAGAATAGGTTGAATGTCCAAGAGCAAAATTTATAACATCTCATGATGGCATTTTCAGTATATATTGACATAATATTACAAGGCAACTAGAACACAGAAGAAGATAGTCTATATGTTTGCAAGGTAAAATGTTGATTCTAAATAAACTGTGAAAAGTGAAGTGTGCATATTATAATCCTTAGAAAACCTTTAGAAGTTACACATACACCTAGACACATTCTAGTATCTATCGATAGATATATAGATGTAGATAGGGTGTCAAACTCAACAGATGGGGGCTTCCCTATCAGTTCAGTGGCTAAGATCCCACATTCCCAGTGCAGGGGGCCTAGGTTTGATCCCTGGTCAGGAACCAGATCCCACACACCGCAATTATGAGTTTGCACGTGCAACAGAAATCGAAGATCCCACCTGCTGCAGCGAAGACCCAGAGCCGCCAAAACTGAAGAATCACAGCAGAGGAGCTAAGGTGGGGTACTGAAGTGTAAATAACCAGCAAAGGCAAAAACGGAAACCGAGAAACAGTAACAAAAGGAAGAAAAAGAAAACAAATGAAAAACGGAAGACTCAAATCCAAATATGTCAGTAATTACCTTAAATGTAAATGGTTTAAATATTCCAGTTAAAAGTACGGAGATTATCACAATAGATTAAAGAAATGACCCAATTATGTGCTGTCTATAATAAACTCACTTAAATGGTGACCATATAAGCTATTTAAAGTAAAAGGATGGGAAAAGATACACCTTCAAATTAAAAGAAAGCCAAGTGGCTATACTAATATTAAATGAAAGAGACTCCAGAGCCAAGAAAATGACCAGGGCTAAGAGGGACATTGATGAAAGTGAAAGGGGAGAGAGAAAAAGTTGGGTTAAAGGTCAACATTCAGAAAACTAAAATCATGGCATCCAGTCCCATCACTTCATGGCAAATAGATGGGGAAACAAAGGAAACAGGGGCAGACTTTATTTTTTGGGCTCCAAAATCACTGCAGATGGTGACGGTAGTCATGAAATTGAAAGACGCTTGCTCCTTGGGAGAAAAGCTATGACCAAGCTAGACAGAATATTAAAAAGCAGAGACATCATTTGCCAGCAAAGGTCCATCTAGTCAAAGCTGTGTTTTTTCCAGTGGTCATGTATGGATGTGAGAGTTGGACTATAAAGAAAGCTGAGCACCAAAGAATTGATGCTTTTGAATTGTGGTGTTGGAGAAGACTCTTGAGAGTCCCTTGGACTGCAAGGAGATCCAACCAGTCCATCCTAAATGAGATCAGTCCTGAGTGTTCATTGGAAGGACTGATGTTGAAGCTGAAACTCCAATATTTTGGCCACCTGATGCAAAGAGGTGACTCATTTGAAAAGACTCTGATGCTGGGGGGGATTGGGGGCAAGAGGAGAAGGGGACGACAGAGGATGAGATGGCTGGATGGCATCCTGACTCGATGGACGTGAGTCTGAGTGAACTCTGGGAGTTGGTGATGGACAGGGAGGCCTGGCGTGCTGCAGTCCATGGGGTCATAAGGAGTTGAACATGACTGAGTAACTGAACTGAAGAGGGACATTATAGAATGATGAATGAATACATTCCCTAGGAAGACATAGAAATATTAATTATGTATGTATCTAACAACATGAAGTAAAAACTGACAGACTGAAAGTAGACAAATGCACAGTGAGAGCTGGAGGCTCCAAGCTCACCTCTCTGTAACATATATGACTTGTACACGAAGCTTAGTGACTGTATGGAAGAACTGAGTAGTAACATATATAACTTGTACAGAAGCTTAGCGACTGTATGGAAGAACTGAGTAGCGCCATCAGCCAAGAGGACTTAAAGATTTAAACAGCATTTCACTCCAGATGATAATACATATCTTTTCATATGTAACGTTCACCAAGGTTATCCATGTTCCTAATCACAAAACAAATCTTAATTAATTCAATAAAGTTGAAATCATGCAAAATATGTTTTTGAACTCTAATAGAATTAAACAGGAAACCAATAAGAGAATGATATCAAGAAAATTTCCAAACACTTAGAAATTAACCAACATATTTTTAAATAATCCATGGGATGAATAATATCAAGAGATATTAGACATATTTTGAATAAAAGTAAAATGATTATATGCCATATCAGATCTATGGTATGCCCTTGAAACAGTGCTTTGAGAATTTATAGCATTAAAAGTGTGCATGAGAAACTCAGAAAAATTTCAAATCAAAGATACAAGCTTCTTTTTTAAGAAGTCAGAAAAAAAAAACATAAAATAAACACAAGGAGAAGAGAATAAAAAGAAATCCATGAAATTCAAAACAGAAAAAAAAAGAGAAAATGAAAAAAACCTGAAAGCTGCTTCTTTGAAATGATCAATAATATTGATAAACTTCTGGCTAGATTGACAAAAAAAGAAAAAAGTGCAAATTATCAATATCAAGAATGAAAGAGATGATACCACCTCACAACATTAGAGGGATAATAAGGGAAGACTGCAAATAACTCTACACTACGAATATCAACAACTTAGCAAATAGGGTGTAATTATTGAAAAAAATTACAGAAGAGACATCGTTAAAATGAAAACCTTCACTCTGAAAGACAAGGTTAAGAAACTGATATGTAAATTACATATAGAGAAAACATATTTGTAAATCACATACCTGAAAATAGACTTGTCCAGAATATATGTATCTTTATCTATCACCCATCTATTTATCTATCTATTCTCCAGAAAATATAGGAAAATATATATATATGAAAAAATATATATCTTTAAAACTAACGAGAAAAATAATCCAATTAAAATTGGGCAAAATATTTGGACAGAGATTTCCCAAAATAGAAATAGCAAACAGCACATGAAAAGATGTGCTCTATCTTGGCTGTTGTGGAAAGCAAAATAAAACCGTGGTGAGCTAGTGTTCCACGTCTACCAACATGACTACAGTAAAGAGTCCTGACCGCTTCAAGTGCTTTTGATGTGGAACAACCAGGGTGTACACTGCTGAGGGTAATGAAAAGTGGATACTCCACAGCCATCAAAAGGATGGAAGAATGCCATTTGCAGCCACGTGGGTGGACTTGGAGATCATCGTACGGAGTGAAGTCAGGCAGAGAAAGACAAGTATCATGTGATATCGTCTATATATGGAATCTTAGAAAATGATACAAACGAATTTATACATAAAACAGGAAGAGACCCCAGACATAGAAAACAAGCTCAGATACCAGTGGGGAACGTAGGGGAGGGATAAGTTAGGAATTTGGGATGAACATACACTACTATATAAAATAGATAACCAGCCAGGACCTACTACATAGCACAGGGAAGGCTACTCAGTATTTTATAGTAACCTATAAGGAAAAAGAATTATATCTATCTATAATCTATATCACTGTACACCTAAAACTAACACAACATAGTAAATGAACTATACTTCAATTTAAAAGAAAAAGAAAAATGAGGCAGTCTTTCTGGAAAATAAGTAGGCATTTCCTTGCAAAGTTAATTATCTATTTACCACTTGAGCCAGCAACTCGCTCTTGGGTTGTTCCAGATAAGTGAAAGCGTGCGTCCACACAAAAGCCTGTGCATAAGCACAGCGGCTGTGCTTGTGACAGGCAAACGGCAGAGGCGTCCAAATATCCTTCACCAGCTGGATGGACTCTCAGGCTCTGCAGCCACAGCCTGATCCCCGCGAAAGTGTTAGTCACTCAGTCGTGTCTGACTCCTTGTGACAATACAGACTGCAGCCCACCAGGGCAAGAATACTGGCTGCTGCTGCTGCTAAGTCGCTTCAGTCATGTCTGACTCTGTGCGACGCCATAGACGGCAGCCCACCAGGCTCCTCTGTCCCTGGGATTCTCCAGGCAAGAATACTGGAGTGGGTTGCCATTTCCTTCTCCAGGGGATCTTCTTGATCCAGTGATCGAACCCGGGTCTCCCACATTACAGGCAGATTCTTTACCACCTGGGTCACCAGGGAAGTCAAAGCTGATCCCCGCTCCTCAGTAAAGAGGCGGGTGTTCCATCAGTGATACACACAGGTTGGGTGAGTCTCAGAGACATTGTACTGAGTGGAAGAAGCCAGTGTCAGGATTATTGTTTGATCCTGCTTATATTCCTCTGACATTCTCAAGCAGGTGAAGCCACGATGATGGGAGGAGAGATCACAGTGCTGAGGGTCAGAGTGAAGAGAAGACACGACAATGAAGACAGAGGGAGAGAGACTCACGAGATGTTTGATATAACGCTCCTGTACCATGATTGCAATAATCTTGGCACAGATCTATACACTAAAAAATGGGACAATCTTACTGTATGGTATTGTAAAAATTAAAATCGAGGAAAAAACCCAAAAGGCCAGTAATAGCAGAAGAGCTAGGTCATTTGTGAGGATGTCACTTGCTAGAATATTAAAGGGATGATCATAAAAGTTGCAGTAATATTAAAAAGCAGGTTTGCAATAATGTTAAGTGAAACGGGTTATACTACAAAGCTGTTGAATACATTTAATCTTATAAAAAATTGGTGTGAAAAAATAAAAGGGAATAGACAAAGTGATGAAAACGTTTGCTTTGCAGACTATGGGTGTTTTTGATGCTATGTTTTCTCAAAGTGTTATAACAGTATACAATTTTTTATTGACACAAGTAAATAATTGAGTGTTGCTGTTAGTGATAGAATATCTATACATCTCATAGAGAAGTGCACAAACAGAAGAAGTGTGCCCTGTATTTAAAAATAGTCATCATCTACATGTAGGCTGGCTTGAGAGTCTTCGTTTTTCCTCAGATTGGATTTTTTTTCACATCAGTGAAGGATTTACAGATTTACCAATGAAGCACCTTCTACAGGAACTTTACTTGGGACAAAAATGAAGACATTTGTACCAGATGAGATATTGTGTCTGAATTAACAGTTTTAAAACGTGCACTTTTAACAGCTGTGAAATTAAATGAAACTGAAGCTTGTTTTTTTTAATCTAAGGATTATGTGATAAAAGCAAACCTGCTTTATTATTTTTTTTCCCAAGTTAGACAGGAGGTGGGAAAAGTGCCTCGTTTATTCCACTAGATGCTTAGTTTTTGCATAAAAGACAAAGGTGTGTGGGTAGTGTAGAGTCAGTTTTCAGTCATTCGTCTATCAGTTAACTTACATCTTGTCTCTAAACCAGCTGAGAGTGTTCTGCTTGCAGTCTGCGTGAGACAACGCGGTTAGTTTTAGTCAAATGCACTGGAGACTCAGGGCAGCCCTGTGATTAAAACATCCTCTAAGTCGCAAAACCCAGCGATGGCCACAGGAGTTCCTCTCTGTTAGAAGCATAAATCTTCCTGGCCGTTGTGACCATGTCGTGCTTGGAGCAGTCGGGGTACGTGAGCGAGGACTCGCGTGTTTGCGGTGAGCAAATGCCGGACCACTTCTGCTGCACGGCCATCAGGCCCCGAGCCGGGGGCCGAGACACAGAAATCAAATTAACTCAGATCAGCGGAATCAAAGGAAGCCGAGAAAAGCATCTGTTTGGCTGAGAGGCTGAGTCTATAAAAAACAAAACAGAACAAACCCCCAACCACCCCCGCCAGAGCTGGGGCACCCCGGGAGCCCCGGGCTGGTGGAGGGCTCCGGGTGACGGCTGCTCGCGGCTGGCTGCTGGGCTGGGCATGGAAGGGTCTGACCCATAATTGCAGCAGACCCACAGCAGGTTTCCAGGGGCTTCTGAGCTCCCGTGCCGGGCAGCCTCCATCTGCTGCGGCCTGCCGTGCCTCCCAGGGGGGCCCGGGCTGATTTTTCAGTCAATTAGCAGAGGCTTGCTTTTGTTCGGCCCCGCACGCCCTGGGCTCTGTGTCCCCGGGAGCTGGCCTTCGGATGGGGTGGGTTTGGAGAAACATATTGTGTTGGTTTTTTCCATGACCTTATGACACAGTTGGGCAAACCTTATCTCAATCATCTTGGCGACTTGCTAAAAAGCCGGCCAAGCTTCCCTTTCTCTGTTGCTGTGTCTGAGTGAGTGTGTGTGTGTGTGTGTTGGGGTGGGGGATACCATGAATGAGCTGTTTTAAATACACCGCAGATCTGAGTTTTGCGTCCCTATACATCTGGCCTCAAGTATATTCATTTATTCATATTTTTTTAATCAGTTGCCTCCTTAACGAGGACAATGCAGGGGTTGAATTGATGTAGAAAGAAATTTATTGGGTGAAACAGAGTTTATCCCCCCGAACCCTGCCAGGGGTGCTTTAGTCTCCATCCGTCTTGCAGGGATCGCTGTCGTAGGCTTAGCAAGTTCTGGACAAGAGGTATCTTGGATTATAAAACCTCAGTCTGCAACCTGAGTCACTCCTGACTCCGTTTCCCTGGGCAAGATGGGAGAGATGGCGTGGAAAGGGGCAGGTTTGCATAAGGGGCCCCCTGTGGTCCTGAAGCCGGCTGGGAGGGGCTTTGGGTGTCGGTCCTCCCACCCCCCCTGCAGCATGAAACGGGAGGCCCCAGGGAGCACCCCATTTCCCTTCTGCCTCCAGAGGCCAGGTGCCCAGCAGCCCTCATTGGGCCCACTCGTTCCACCATCTCTCTCCTCCCCAAGCTGGGAAAACACCCCCAGCTCCACGCGTGAGGTCTTGACTAACACAGCTGCCCCGCAGGTATGAGATCTACAGTCCTGTCATTGGGGGATGTGGCGATGACCTTGACCCCTTCTGATGGGGCTTCGCTGGTGGCTCAGCCGGTAAAGAATCCACCTACGATGCAGGAGACCTGGGTTCAATCCCTGGGTGGGGAAGATCCCCTGGAGAAGGGAAAGGCTTCCCACTCCAGTATTGTTGAGCTTCCCTGTGGCTTAGCTGATAAAGATCAGCCTGCATTACGGAAGACCTGGGATCCTGCGAGATCCCCTAGAGACGGGAAAGGCTGCCCACTCCAGTATCCTGGCCTGGAGAATTCCAGGGGCTGTATAGTCCGTGGGGTCACAAAGAATCAGACACGACTGAGCGACTTTCACTTCACCTGACTCCTTCTAAGCTCATCACACAGAGCCAGCAGCAGCTTTTCTCTTAGGGTTCGTGACTCGGAATCACGTGTTGTTTCACCTTTTCCTTCAAAATAAAAACGGTCTTTGCTTTCTTCTATAATTAAAAGTGGTCGAAGTCCCATTACAGGGCATGGCTTTCCACTTTTCAAAGAAAACACTTGTGAAGAAAATCTGCTTCCTTCCAGCTCCGAGGGCACTTGACCCTCCCAGCATCAGACAGGGTGCAATCACTTCCCTAGGTGTCCTTAGATAAGATGGGCTGGGGCGGAGGGCCACGGTGGGGAGGGGGGGGGCTTCCAGAGTACCCCCCCTCCCCCGCGCTTCCCCATGCCCACCCCTCTGAGGTTTCCAGCCCCGGGGGCTGAGCTTCCCAGAGGCCCAGCCTCCCAATCCTGCCTCCTGCCCACCGCCGTCTGCCGCCTCTCCCGGGGTGTCCAGCCCCTGCCCTTTCATCTGCCCAGCCTCTCACCTCTGTCCTTCTGCAGTTAACAAACACACCTTTTTTCTCAGTGTCAAGCGATCAAATATTCAGCCGATCTGAGCTGGGGTTAACGGGTTTCTGAAAATTTCACTGCCTTGACAGCCTGCCGGGCGTAATCGCCTCAGCCGTCTCGGGCTCCGGGGCAGAAGTGATCTGCTGTGTCACTCTAATAGTCCAGAATTACACTTGTATCCCTCCCTGTCCCTGGCATCTGGGGCTGTGTCTACCCCTAGGCCAGCTCCCTCTCTTCCATGGCTCTTAACACGTTGCCAGTCGACCCAGCCGGCTCCGACCGGAGTGCGCCCTGCTTCCAGAGCAGCGACAGAGGGGCCCCCAGGGGCCTGACCGCGGTGGCCAGCCAGGGCGTCCTTTACCGCTAACGAGAGGGCCCGTGTCCCGGGACCTGGGCGGCAAGCCCGCACTTAATTACACAGTCTGCGTCTCAAGTGCCTGCTCGCGAGGCTTCAGCTGTGCTGGTCCTCGAGGGTCTCCTTCCGCCCTCACCGAACCTATTGATCGCCAGCCGATGCAGGGCTTGCGAGGACCTTGAAGGGGAAGACCCGGCTGGTTGTGCGGGGAGGGGGTGCCAGGGAGGGCGACAGACGGGACCCCCAGGCCTGTCGCTGCCAAAAGCCATTCAGACAAACTG
This sequence comes from Bos javanicus, assembly GCF_032452875.1. NCBI lineage: Eukaryota > Metazoa > Chordata > Mammalia > Artiodactyla > Bovidae > Bos > Bos javanicus. The sequence goes on from NC_083887.1 coordinate 69,118,208, forward strand.
GGCAGTGTGTTGGGGACAGGATACTGTCACATCCAGCTTTCATCTAAAAAAAAAATAGTAATAATCACACACATGAACTTACCTATAGAACAAAAGTAGTCCCACAGACATCAGAAACAGAGTTGGGGTTACCCAAGAGAGGGTAGGGGTGAATCAGGAATTTAGGATAAACAGATACACACTCAGTTCAGTTCAGTTCAGTTGCTCAGTCGTGTTGGACTCTTTGCGACCCCATGGACTGCAGCACGCCAGGACTCCCTGTCCATCACCAACTCCTGGAGTTTACTCAAACTCATGTCCATTGAGTCAGTGATGCCATCCAACCATCTCATCCACTTTCGTCCCCTTCTCCTCCTGCCTTCAGTCTTTCCCAGCATCAAGGTCTTTTCCAGTGAGTCAGTTTTTCACAACAGGTGGCCAAAGTATTGGAGTTTCAGCTTCAGCATCAGTCCTATATACTGTACAGTATACACTATTTATCAGTCCTATATACTACTGTATGTAAGACAGACAATGCCCTGTGATAAAGCGTCATGGGAAATAATCTGAAAAAGCGTGTGTGTATATAAGTCACTTTGATGCACACCTGAAGCTAACGCAACATTGCACACCTACTGTTTCAATTTAAAAAAAAATGGGCAGGAGGGGAAGTGGGCAACGTAGAAGCAGCCCACTCTCTTAGGAGACAAAGAGGAGATATTCACAGACAAAACGGAGCCCAGGCAGGCATGACGGCGCCAACGCTGCAGGAAGGAGAAGCCGGCAGTGGAGACCCTCCAGTGTCTGATGCTGGCACAGGCGGCATTTGCCCTGGGGGCGGGGAGAGCCTTGAGGCTGCAGCTCCGGTGTCACAGGTGACGATAAGGGGCAGGGTCAGCTGGCCGAGGACACTGGGCTCCGCCTCCCGCACTCTCCCCCTCTGTCATGAGTCCTTCCAGCTCCTTTTTTGGAGGGTCACCTCTGTGTCCCTGTCCAGGGAAGCCTGGACTCTGCTAAAAATCACTGTTGGGTGTACCGTGTCATTCTGAGCAAAACCGTGATGGTTCTCACGGAGAGGCTGTCCCTGGACCTGAGGATCATGGGCTAGCTGTCCTAGCAGACCAGGGAAGGCTGCAGCTGGCCAGGACGCTGGCCCTGAGGGTGGTGAGTCACCCCGGGCATTCTCCTTGGGTGTTAGGAGAGACTGTCCATCTTGGTGACTGTTTGCAGCTCGAGTTCAAGTTTCGGCAGGTTCTCAGGCTCAGTGGGACCTCTCTTCACCAGAAGCAATCACGTTTGGGTTACTGCCCTTGGAGCTGCCTTCTGCTGCCTGCGTCTCTGCAGCCATGGCTCCAGGGTGTTTGCTTTGCTATCTCATCCTCGGCTCGTTCTGCCTGCGGTGGTTTCTGCAGGTTCTCAATGACTCTCAGATTGTATACACCGCTCCCATCCTCTGTTTCTACGTCCATAAACATGCAGGTCCTCCTTTGGAAAGTCGGTCTCAGTGCAGACTGGCCTCAGTGCCTGCCTTTGACTCAGGAACCTGTACAGGTGAGCTGCCCAGGAACACTGTGAGCTGTGTGAGGCCAGGGCTGGTTTTGCTAGAGCCTTTTGATTCCACTGGTGGACGGCATCACCAATTCAATGGACATGAACCTGGACACACTCGGAGAGATGGGGAGGGACAGGGAGGCCTGGCGTGCTGCTGTCCATGGGGTCACAAAGAGTCAGGCACAACTTAGTGGCTGAACAACCTGACTTCACAAAGCAAACACAAAGGTAAAGACATAAACAAAAGCAGCAAAGTAACAGCCAAAGGCTTTCGCAGGGCAGCGTCCCTGCCAAGGCCGGCATCTGGGTGAAGTCGGGGCATCCCTCTGTGACTCTCTCTGTCTTAGCGGTGGGGGCTGCATGCTTATAGCAGATTTTTCTTTTCATGGAAATGAAATTCACATAACATAAAATTAGCCACTTAAAAGTGTACAGTCCAGTGGCATTCTGTACATTCAAGTACAAAATGTTGTATAATCACCATCTACTTCCACCAAGTTCCAAAGCTTTTTTTCATCACCCCCAAATAAAGCCCCACACCCATCAAGCCGTTTCTCCTCATTTTCCCCTGCCCCAGTCTCCCCGGCAATGACATCTGCTTTCTGTTTTTATGGATTTATTATATATAAATGGAATCACATAATATGTTCCTTCTGTGTCTTGCACTTTCACTTAGCATCATGTCTTTGAGGTTTGTCTGCTTTGTGGCATATTTCAATGCAGTATCCCTTTTTATGGCTGCATAATACTCCATCCATCTTTGGCTGCAGAGAATATAATCAATCTGATTTTGGTGTTGACTACCTGGTGATGTCCATGTGTAGAGTCTTCTCTTGTGTTGTTGGAAGAGGGTGTTTGCTATGACCAGTGCATTCTCTTGGCAAAACTCTATTAGTCTTTGCCCTGCTTCATTCCATACTCAAAGGCCAAATTTGCCTGTTACTCCAGGTGTTTCTTGACTTCCTACTGCATTCCAGTCCCCTATAATGAAAAGGACATCTTTTTTGGGTGTTAGTTCTAAAAGGTCTTGTAGGTCTTCATAAAACCGTTCAACTTCAGCTTCTTCAGTGTTACTGGTTGAGGCATAGGCTTGGATTATTGTGATATTGAATGGTTTGTCTTGGAAACGAACAGAGATTATTCTGTCATTTTTGAGATTGCATCCAAGTACTATATTTCGAACTCTTTTGTTGACCATGATGGCTACTCCATTTCTTCTAAGAGATTCCTGGCCACACTAGTAGATATAATGGTCATCTGAGTTAAATTCACCCATTCCAGTCCATTTTAGTTCACTGATTCCTAGAATGTCGATGATCACTCTTGCCGTCTCCTGTTTGACCACTTCCAATTTGCCTTGATTCATGGACCTAACATTCCAGGTTCCTATGCAATATTGCTCTTTACAGCATCAGACCTTGCTTCCATCACTAGTCACATCCACAACTGGGTATTGTTTTTGCTTCGGCTCCATCCCTTCATTCTTTCTGGAGTTATTTCCCCACTGATCTCCAGTAGCATATTGGGCATCTACCGACCTGGGGAGTTCCTCTTTCATTATCCTATCATTTTGCCTTTTCATACTGTTCATAGGGTTCTCAAGGCAAGAATACTGAAGTGGTTTGCCATTCCCTTCTCCAGTGGACCACGTTCCACCAGACCTCTCCACCATGACCTGCCCGTCTTGGGTGGCCCCACATGGCATGGCTTAGTTTCATTGAGCTAGACAAGGCTGTGGTCCATGTGATCAGTTTGGCTAGTTTTCAGTGATTATGGTTTCATTGTGTCTGCCCTCTGATGCCCTCTCTCAACACCTACCATTTTACTTGGGTTTCTCTTACCTGGGACCTGGGGTATCTCTTTACGGCTGCTCCAGCAAAGTGCAGCTGCTGCTCCTTACCTTGGAAAAGGGGGATCTCCTCATGGCTGCCCCTCCTGACCTTGAACGTGGAGTTGCTACACTCGGCCCTCCTGTGCCCACAAAGCCACCGCTCCTTGGACATGGGGTTGCTCCTCTCGGCCACCACCCCTGACCTCAGGGGTGGGGTAGCTCCTCTCATATGGACATCACCAGATGGTCAACACTGAAATCAGATTGATTATATTCTCTGCAGCCAAAGACAGAGAAGCTCTATACAATCAGCAAAAACAAGACTGGGAGCTGACTGTGGCTCAGATCATGAACTCCTTATTGCCAAATTCAGACTTAAATTGAAGAAAGTAGGGAAAACCACTAGACCATTGAGGTATGACCTAAATCAAATCCCTTATGATTAGACAGTGGAAGTGAGACATAGATTTAAGGGTCTAGATCTGATAGACAGAGTGCCTGATGAAGTATGGACAGAGGTTTGTGACATTGTACAGGAGACAGGGATCAAGACCATCTCCAAGAAAAAGAAATGCAAAAAAGCAAAATGGCTGTCTGAGGAGGCCTTACATATAGCTGTGAAAAGAAGAGAAGCTAAAAACAAAGGAGAAAAGGAAAGATATAAGCATCTGGATGCAGAGTTCCAAAGAAGAGCAAGGAGAGATAAGAAAGCCTTCCTCAGTGATCAATGCAAAGAAACAGAGGAAGACAACAGAATGGGAAAGACTAGAGATCTCTTCAAGAAAATTAAAGATACCAAGGGAACATTTTATGCAAAGATGGGCTTGATAAAGGACAAAAATGGTATGGACCTAACAGAAGCAGAAGATATTAAGAAGGGGTGGCAAGAATACACAGAAGAACTATACAAAAAAGATCTTCACAACCCAGATAATCACGATGGTGTGATCACTCACCTAGAGCCAGATATCCTGCAACGTGAAGTCAAGTGGGCCTTAGGTGGCATCACTATGAACAAAGGTAGTGGAGGTGATGGAATTCCAGCTGAACTATTTCAAATCCTGAAAGATGATGCTGTGAAAGTGCTGCACTCTGTATGCCAGCAAATTTGGAAAACTCAGCAGTTGCCACAGGACTGGAAAAGGTCAGTTTTCATTCCAATCCCAAAGAAAGGCAATGCCAAAGAATGCTCAAACTACTGCACAATTGCACTCATCTCACATGCTAGTAAAGTAATGCTCAAAATTCTCCAAGCCAGGCTTCAGCAATACATGAACTGTGAACTTCCTGATGTTCAAGCTGGTTTTAGAAAAAGCAGAGGAACCAGAGATCAAATTGCCAACGTCTGCTGGATCATCAAAAAAGCAAGAGAGTTCCAGAAAAACATATGTTTCTGCTTTATTGACTATGCCAAAGCCTTGACTGTGTGGATCACAATAAACTGTGGAAAATTCTGAAAGAGATGGGAATACCAGAGCAACTAACCTGCCTCTTGAGAAACCTACATGCAGGTGAGGAAGCAACAGTTAGAACTGGACATGGAACAACAGACTGGTTCCAAATAGGAAAAGGAGTACATCAAGGGTGTATATTGTCACCCTGCTTATTTAACTTATATGCAGAGTACATCATGAGAAATGCTGGCTGGAAGAAGCACAAGCTGGAATCAAGATTGCCGGGAGAAATATCAATAACCTCAGATATGCAGATGACACCACTCTTATGGCAGAAAGTGAGGAGGAACTAAAGAGCCTCTTGTTGAAAGTGAAAGAGGAAAAATTGGAAAAAGTTGAAAAAGTTGGCTTAAAGCTCAACATTCGGAAAATGAAGATCATGGCATCTGGTCCCATAACTTCCTGGGAAATAGATGGGGAAACAATGGAAACAGCGTCAGACTTTATTTTGGGGGGCTCCAAAATCACTGCAGATGGTGACTGCAGTCATGAAATTAAAAGACATTTACTCCTTGGAAGGAAAGTTATGACCAACCTAGATAGCATATTGAAAAGCAGAGAAATTACATTGCCTACAAAGGTCCGTCTAGTCAAGGCTATGGTTTTTCCAATGGTCACGTATGGATGTGAGAGTTGGACTGTGAAGAAAGATGAGGGCTGAAGAATTGATACTTTGGAACTGTGGTGTTGGAGAAGACTCTTGAGAGTCCCTTGGACTGCAAGGAGATCCAACCAGTCCATTCTAAAGGAGATCAGTCCTGGGTGTTCATTGGAAGGACTGCTGTTAAAGCTGAAACTCCAATACTTTGGCCACCTCATGCAAAGAGCTGACTCATTGGAAAAGACTCTGATGCTGGGAGGGATTGGGGGCAGGATGAGAAGGGGATGACAGAGGATGAGATGGCTGGATGGCATCACCAACTCAATGGACATGAGTTTGAGTAAACTCCGGGAGTTGGTGATGGACAGGGAGGCCTGGCGTGCTGTAATTCATGGGGTCGCAAAGAGTCGGACACAAATGAGTGACTGAACTGAACTGGATTTCCATCCCGTGGATGGATTACATTTTGTTTATTCATCAGTTAAGAAACATTTGGGTTGCTTTTCCATTTTGGATATTTTAAATATGTTGCCATAAATGTCTGTTTACCTGATGCTTGGAAAGACTGAAGGCAGGATAGAAGGGATGATAGAGGATGAGATGGTTGGATGGCATCATTGACTCGATGGACATGAGTTTGAGCAGGCTCTAGGAGTTGGTGAAGGACAGGGAGGCCTAGTGTGCTGCAGTCCATGGGTTGCAAGTCCCGGGCATGACTGGGAGACTGAACTGAAATGTCTGTGTTCACACATTTGACTAAATGTTTTCAACTCTTTTGGGTGTATATCTAGCAACTGAAGTCCTGGGTCATGCGGTAGTTCTACGTTTAACTTTTTGAGGAACCTGGAATAGAATATTGAGAAATTCATATTCTGCCAGCCCTGACTAACGACATACTTGTCCAGTGAGTCTCCTGATGCTTTGAGGTTAGTGAATGATCCCAGCCACTGGGCTGCCCGGGTACTGAGTGGGCGGTGGCTGCTTGCTTTATCTGGTATCAGCAGGATTTAGTGAGGAGATCTCTGGTCCACTGCAGGATTAAATTCCATCACTGAAGTCTTAGGGGCCTGAGAAAATAATTGCTTGAGCAGTGGCATGTTCATCACCTCTTCATGGTGCTGCTATACGAGCAGTGTGAGAGGGTGGAGTCATGGCTGGGCTCCTTACGGCTTGTGCATCCCTAGGAGATGGTGTGGCCATGTTTGAGAACGTGTAGGATATAGACCTACAGGACAAACACACAGGGATGCTTACTCTTATGATGCTGATCATTTAAATTCATCTTAAATCTAAATAGTGCCACGTTCTAGACATTTGTGCATGAAGCATGATTGTTCACACTTTTGAAATAAAAATTTGTAATTAATATTTTGCATTATGTTTTAATTTTTGATACAGCCTAGATGTCAGGTCAGTCTACAAGGTCCTTTGGTATAGCTGTTCAATCAGAATTCAAGTTTGAGTTATTCACCCAATCCCAGGAGTCCTGAGGTCGGGAAGGCAGGACTCCCCAGCACCGGGCATAGTGACACCCCTTAGGCTTCAGGAATGCTGTCCGCCTCTACTGGGATGACAGACAGCATCACGCTGTGGTCCTTCAGTCACTTAAACATTTCCCGCTGTCTGAAGTACTTTGCATAGTTGTTTCTTTGGCGTATTCGTCCCCATGGATGGAATTATACCACTGTTTATCATAAAAGTTGCACCTCTAGCCCATGTAATCTCTGGTGCTGTGCTTAAACAGGTGTCTATAAAATTTAAACCTTCATGCTGAAGATTAAACCCTGGTGCTCCACCAGCTCAGCGAATGAGATGCTGCTCGCACAGACGTCGGAGCGAGCCTGCTGCTCTGGGGCTGCGCCCTGTGTGAGCAAAACCGGCGTCCTTCTACACAAAAAGAAAGCGATGAGCTATGTACGCGCTGAGAGCACACCGTCACAGGGATTTTCTAACCAACACGCTGAACCTCCGCCTCCAAATGCACTCCCGCCCGCACGGCCCCTCGGATGGGTCCTGCCTGGTCCCGCATCGCTGACGAGGCTGCTCAAGAGTGCTTCCGGCTGTCCTTCTGGAACTGTGAGTTGTCTCATCCACAGCACGTCATCTGGGCAAGCATTTCTCCGTGGAGGGTATGTTTTTAACTTGAAAAGATATTCACTTATTTTTGGCTGTACGGGGTCATCGGTGCTCTGCGAGGGCTTCCTCTAACCATGGTGAGTGCATCTCATCTCTGGTTGCCTGGGCTTCTCATTGCGGTATCTTCTCCTGTTGCAGAGCACCGGCTGCAGGCATGTGGTCATCAGTGGTCGAGGCGCGTGGGCTCAGTTGCTCCCTGACATATGGGACCGTTCCAGACCAGGGCTTGAACCCGTGTCCCCTGGCAAGTGGATTCTTAACTGCTGGACCACCAGGGCAGTCCTCCCTGGTGGGTATTTTTGATTGTGGACAAAATTTCAGATTTAAGATGGATGAAAGGAACGATTGAGCTATCTGATGGAAGGGGTATGCTTGCATGCCTGAGTGTCCGTCTGCAAGGTAAAAGAGCCACCTGTAGCATCGTGGAGCCGGTTTTCAGAAGCTCTCCCATGGGCAGCGTCACCCCCGGTTGTTGCTTGAGCATTGTCACTAGGATTTGGGTGCTGTTAGTCATGGAAGCACCCTGATGTCACAGCATCCTCAGCAACTGGGAAGGGGGACCTGGCACACAGTGGGAAACCCGCAAATGTGCTCTGGGTCAGTGATATATGAGCAACTAAGTTGTGAATGAATGAAATGCTTTTGAAACACAACACTCACTTGTCAGTAAGTAACACAAGATGTTGGTTCTTGAAAGTGGCCTCTGTATCTCACAGGTGATCTTGAGCAATACTCAAAGCCCAGTTACCGGTAAACCCTCGTCAGCCTCAGGCTATCGTGATCACTGATGCACCCTCAGTGATGAGCAGTCGGAGTAATGACAACAAGATAAACTGGATGCTCTACTCAAATTTTTGATTCAATTTTATAAGAACATTAAACTAAAATATGACAGAGGATGAGATGGTTGGATGGCATCACTGACTCGATGGACACGAGTTTCAGCAAGCTCCAAGAGTTGGTGATGGACAGGGAACCCTGGCATGCTGCAATCCATGGGGTCGCAAAGAGTTGGACACACTGAATGACTATTGGAGAAGGCAATGGCAACCCACTCCAGTGTTCTTACCTGGAGAATCCCAGGGATGGGGGAGCCTGGTAGGCTGCCATCTATGGGGTCACACAGAGTTGGACATGACTGGAGCAACTTAGCAGCAGCAGCAGCAGCAGAGCGACTGACCTGAACTGAAATTAAAACATAGGGTTAAATTTATTTCTTCATTTTAGGAAATGTATAATTTGTGTGTGTGTGTGTGTGTGTGTATCTTTTGAGGATTTAAAAAAATTGAAGTATAGTTAATTTACAGGGCTTCTTTGATAGCTCAGAGCTAAAGAGTCCGCCTGCCAATTCAGGAGACATGGGTTCCATCCATGGGTCAGGGAGATCCCCTGGAGAAGGAAATGGCAGCCCACTTCAGTATTCTGAGAATCCCATGGACACAGGAGCCTGGTGGGCTATAGTCCATGGTATTACAAAAGAGTTGGACACGGCTTAGCAACGAAACAACCACCACCATCTAGTTAATTTACAACCCTGTGTTAATTTCAAGTGTACAGCAAATGATTCAGTTATGCAAATATGTATTCTTTTCCTAAGGAGCCTTAAAAAAACAAAAGTCTAGTGGTCCTCCTTCAAGCACCATTCAGCTTCCCTGTGGGAACCACACGCCGTCCCCAGCACCGAGGAACGCACACCGGCCCACACCCGTGAAAGCGTGCGTGCAGAGTGCTTGCTCTGTTGACCTTGGGTGGGACTGTATACAGTGGAGCATCACAGAGGAACCAAAGGGATGCTGCCTAGAAATGCACCATCCAGAAGTAAAACGTGGAAGCAACGAGATTTCCACAATGGGCGGGGTTAATCTCAGTCGGAATTGCCAGAATTATCATGGTCCTTTTGGGGAAAATTCAGATCTTAATCACAATTTTTTTGGAAACCTGCTACTATGTAAAAATGATGTGGGGGCTCCGTGAGACTAGAAAGAGGAGAAGACTGTATGAAGCTCCCTGTTTCAGCTCCTCCTTCCCATTGGTTTCATTAGGATGATTTCAGCATTCTATGTTCACCTTAAAATGGCCCTGGCTTGGGAACGATTTTGTTTCAAAGGGGAAGGGTGAGGGGGAGGGTAAAGTAGGAGTTTGGGATTAACATATGCATACTATTAAATATGAAACAGGTAACTCAGGACCCATCATACAGCACAGGGAGCTCCACTCAGCAGTCCGCAGCGACCTATATGGGAGAAGAATCTGAAAAAGAACGGATACATGTACGTGTATGGCTGGATCGCTTTGCTCTACACCTGAAGCTAACACAGCATCATGAACCAACTACGCGTGTGCTGAGTCACTTCAGTCGAGTCCGACTCTTTGAGACCCCATGGACTGTGGCCCACCAGGCTCCTCTGTCCGTGAGACTCTCCAGGCAAGAATCCTGGAGAGGGGTGCCATCCTCTCCTGCAGGGGATCTTCCTGACTCAGAGATCGAACCTGCATCTCCCGCATTGGCTGGTGGGTTTTTTACCAGGAGCGCCACCTGGGAAGCCCAGCTACACTCCAATTTAAAGTTGAGGTTAAATAACAAAACAACACAAACAAAATGCACGTCACTCTCAGATTCAGACTCTTGCTGGAGTCACAGAGCAGGAGAATCAAAGGGCCGAGCATAGCACAGGACAAGAGGCTCTACGAGGTGGGGCACGTGGCGGCGCCTGTGTCTGCTTGTGTGCCTGTGCGTGTCTGCACGTGCGTGCATGTTCCTATGTGTGCCTGTGCCTGCACTTGTGCGCATGTTCCTGTGTGTCTGCATGTGTGTGCACGCTTATGTGTGCCAGTGTGTCTGATTGTGTGTGAGTGCATGTGTGTGTGCATGTGTGTACATGTACCTGTGTCTGCACGCGTGTGCATGCTTGTGTGCACCTGTGTGTGTGATTGTGTGCACCTGCATGTAGGTGTCTGTGTGTTTGTGTGTGTGCATGTTTGTGTCTACATGTGTGTGTCTTCATGTGTGTACCTGCCTGTGTGTGCATGCATGTGTGCCTGTGTATGTTCCTGTGTGTGCATGTGGGGGGCATTGATGACCCACAAGAGTGGAGAAGAACAATACAGAAATTTGCCTAGGATTGGAAGGGGTGATTTATATCTTAATCTGAACATCCATGGAGACCACTGCTATGGACTGAATGGCTTCCCCTCAAATTCATGTTGAGGTCCTGACACCCCATGGAAATAAGGTCTTTAAGGAGGTGATTAAGGCTAAAGAAAGTCACACGTGTGGAGCCCTGATCCTGTAGGATTAGGATCCTGACATCTGAGAGACCTTGATTGCATGTCATATGTTTTTATGATACCAACCAAATTCTTGTGGGTTTTAAAACTGTATTGGTGGCCACAGAAGAGAATGAAAAATGAGAGCCTGTGACAATTGACACTGATTGTTTTTCAATTTAAACACAAGGCATTAATACTAGAGAAGATGAAGATTTTCTTACAATTAAGAATTCACTGGAAATTGTGAATTAAATTAATTGCTCATTATACAAATATTTTGGAAGAGTTTCATAAACCACTTCCTAGGCTCTGCTGCATAATCAAAATGACAATGAAAAAAATATTAAAGAAAAAAAAAAGTCAGCTTTATTCAACACACACCTGAAAGCTGCATAGAGCCTTTTGAAAGTGTTCAAAATAAACTGCCATTTCAGGCACATGGTAATTAAGGGGAAACACAATTTGTATTCTATGCTGAGGTATGTGAATCTGGATTTTCTTTGTATTTTTTCAGTTGCCTTATGAAGTAAAGGGATTTATGTGTCTAGCAGTTGGGGGAAAATGACAATTATTGGAAGATGAAATGATGCTGTAGACAGTTTTTTAATTAAAAACATCTACCTTCAAACTGCCTTCAAAAGTATAACACTCTGACCAGATGGAACTTCCCACCTAACTCCGATGCAGTGCGCTCTGTCTGCCCTTCCTGAGGCCGAGCGCTGTGTTTGCGTGTGGGATGGATGGCAGGACTGACTTTGTGACTTCGATGGTGATGACATACACACCAGCCTTGAGGACACCGTGGGCCTGAGGGTGGACATGTGACAGAGGCTAGAACTGTTGGTAACAAGTAGACGTGGGACTCGACACTCAGAACACGGAGGCTCACGGGAGGGTTTCTCAGGCAGCACTCTGTGTGTGCCGTGGAGAAGCCGGGCTGGAACACAGCGCTGTCCAAGGTCCAGGCCAGCCATGGTGATGGGCTTGGAGTGGGCGCCCTCGGGGATCCACGTCCACAGAGGACTCGGAGCAGGGGCAGGTCAGCAGCTGAAACCTTCTCACCAACTGCAAAGGAGGTTGTGAAGAGATCTGTTGGAAGACAGCTAACAGAGCCATCAGGATATGTTTCATTGTTACCCACTCTGATTTGAAAACCAAGAAAGGAGGTCATCAGCCTCCACGTTCCTCCATGTCAACTATTTCAGCTTCATTGTTGAAGTAGATGGATCCGAAGTCACCTCAGCCTTTCTCAGCTCCTGTTTCCTAAATCATGATTCAGCCAGTTGGGTGGATGGGGGTGGCGCTGGGGAGTGCTGGCTGGGGGTGGGTTATGGGAATACTGACCTGCAAGTGACTTCCCCCAGTGACTCAGCGGGTAAAGAATCCACCTGCAATGCAGGAGACACAAGTTCAATCCCTGGGTCAGGAAGATCCCCCGGAGAAGGAAATGGCAACCCACTCCAGTATTCTTGGCTGGGAAAGCCCATGGACAGAGGAGCCTGGCGGGGTACAGTCCATGGGGTGACAAAGAGTTGGACATGACTTAGTAACTAAATAAGGTTTCCCTGGTGGCTCAGATGGTAAAGCATCTGCCTGCAATGCAGGAGACCCAAGTTCAATCCCTGGGTTGGGAAGGATCCTGGAGAAGGAAATGGAAACCCACTCTAGCACTCTTGCCTGGAAAATTCCATGGAATGAGGAGCCTGGTAGGCTCCTGGTAGGCTCCTCAGTCCATGGGGTCACAAAGAGTCGGACACGACTGAGCAACTTCACTTCACTTCACTTAGTAATTAAATAACAATAAAAGTGCAATTAGGTTTTGGATATGAACTTCTGTTTGCATCCAGCAAACCTCCAAAGATTCACGTTCTAATTTCAGCAGTTATTTATACATCCTTTTGTACCTTTTGAACCACCTTGAAAATGACTGTTCAATTGAACCACCTTGAAAATGACTTTTTTCCTTCTTCCTGCCCATCTTTTAACATTTTAATCTCCTTTCTTTATTTTCCATTCAAATTTGTATAAATGTGATACTATTTTCTTGAAGAGATCTCTAGTCTAAGCAGAAGATATTAAGAAGAGGTGGCAAGAATACACAGTAGAACTGTACAAAAAAGATCTTCACCACACAGATAATCATGATGGTGTGATCACTCACCTAGAGCCAGACATCCTGGAATGTGAAGTCAAGTGGGCCTTAGAAAGCATCACTATGAACAAAGCTAGTGGAGGTGATGGAATTCCAGTTGAGCTCTTTCAAATCCTGAAAGATGATGCTGTGAAAGTGCTGTACTCAATATACTAGCAAATTTGGAAAACTCAGCAGTGGCCACAGGACTGGAAAAGGTCAGTTTTCATTCCAATCCCAAAGAAAGGCAATGCCAAAGAATGCTCCAACTACCACACAATTGCACTCATCTCACATGCTAGGAAAGTAATGCTCAAAATTCTCCAAGCCAGGCTTCAGCAATATGTGAACTGTGAACTTCCTGATGTTCAAGCTGGTTTTAGAAAAGGCAGAGGAACCAGAGATCAAATTGCCAACATCCGCTGGATCGTCGAAAAAGGAAGAGAGTTCCAGAAAAACATCTACTTCTGTTTTATTGACTATGCCAAAGCCTTGGACTGTGGAAAATTCTGAAAGAGATGGGAATACCAGACCACCTGACTTGCCTCTTGAGAAACCTGTATGCAGGTCAGGAAGCAACAGTTAGAACTGGACCTGGAACAATAGACTGTTTCCAAATAGGAAAAGGAGTACGTCAAGGCTGTATATTGTCACCCTGCTTATTTAACTTATATGCAGAGTACATCATGAGAAATGCTGGGCTGGAAGAAGCACAAGCTGGAATCAAGATTGTTGGGAGAAATATCAGTAACCTCAGATATGCAGATGACACCACCCTTATGGCAGAAAGTGAAAAGGAACTAAAAAGCCTCTTGATGAAAGTGAAAGAGGAGAGTGAAAAAGTTGTCTTAAAGCTCAAGATTCAGAAAATGAAGATCATGGCATCCAGTCCCATCACTTCATGGGAAGTAGATGGGGAAACGGTGGAAACAGTGTCAGACTTTATTTTGGGGGGCTCCAAAATCACTGCAGATGGTGACTGCAGCCATGAAATTAAAAGACGCTCTCTCCTTGGAAGGAAAGTTATGACCAACCTACATAGCATATTGAAAAGCAGAGATATTACTTTGCCAACAAAGGTCCGTCTAGTCAAGGCTATTTTTCCAGTGGTCATGTATGGATGTGAGAGTTGGACTGTGAAGAAAGCTGAGCGCCGAAGAATTGATGCTTTTGAACTGTGGTGTTGGAGAAGACTCTTGAGAGTCCCTTGGACTGCAAGGAGGTCCAGCCAGTCCATCCTAAAGGAGATCAGCCCTGGGTGTTCTTTGGAAGGAATGATGCTAAAGCTGAAACTCCAGTACTTTGGCTACCTGATGGGAAGAGCTGACTCATCGGAAAAGGCCCTGATGCTGGGAGGGATTGGGGGCAGGAGGAGAAGGGGACGACAGAGGATGAGATGGCTGGATGGCATCACCGACTCGATGGACGTGAGTTTGAGTGAACTCCGGGAGTTGGTGATGGACAGGGAGGCCTGGCGTGCTGCAATTCATGGGGTCACAAAGAGTTGGACACAACTGAGCAACTGAACTGAACTGAACTGACAGTATTTTCTTCTTATATAAGTAGAAGAATTTTTTCAGTAAGAACATCAGGCCCTATAGCATTTTCTATGGGAATTTTGAAATTATGTGGTCAATTAAAATTCATGCATAGTAATATTTTTTTCCTATTTTTGTTTTTATTTTGGTAAATTGTGCTTTTTAACCAACCACTCATTTACTTTTCTTCTAGTCTTACTGAGATATAGTTGACATATAGCACTGTATAAGTTTAAGATGTACAGCATATTGATTGACTTACATACATCATGAAAACTTATCACAGTAAGTTTGGTGAACATCTTTCATCTTGTATAGACACACAATTAAAACAATGGAAAGAAAAGTTTCTCTTGTGATAAGAACACTTAGGATTTACTCTCTTATCGACATTCATATATAACATACATCAGTATTGGTTAAATCTGTCATGTGTACATGTCTAGTACTTATGTATCTCGTAAATTACATAAGTTTTAACTTATTTAAATAAACTTGAAAGTTTCTACCTGTTGACTGCCGTCATCCAATTCCTCCTCCCCCATCCCCGGCCCTTGGTAACCACCAATTCCATCTCTTTTCTATGCATTTTTTTCATTTTTGAAAAGTAACTGGCCTACAAAACTATATTAGTGCCTGTTATGTAACATAGTGATTTAATATTTCTGTCCATTTCAAAACGACATGCTTGAGAAAGCCAGTTACAATATGTCACCATATAAAGTTATTGCTTGGTTACTGACCATGTTCCCCACACTGTACACTTCACACTCCTGACTCACTTATTTTGCAGCTGGAAGTCTGTGTATCTTAATCTCCTCATCTGTTTTTTTCTTCTCCCCACATCCTTCCCTCTGGCAAGCACCTGCTTGTTTTCTGAATCTATAACTGTTTTATTGTGTTTGCTCATTTGTTTTGTGTTTTAGGACCCATAAGTAAGCAAAACATACAGTAGTCATCTTTCTCTGTCTAACCTATTTCACTCACCATAGTATCTTCAAGGCCGTGTTGTTACAAATGGCAGCATTGCATTCTTTTTAAGGCTGAATAATATTCCATTGTATATCTACCACATCTTCTTTATCCATTCACCTATTGATGGGCATTCAGATTGCTTCCATATCTTGGCTATTGTAAATACTGTTACCACAGACATAGGAGTGTATATAAATTTTCTGATTAGTATTTTTGTTTTCTTCAGATAAATACCCAGGAGTAGAATTGCTGGGTCATATGGAAATTCTGTTTTCAAGTTCTTGAGGGATTTTCAGATTAGTTGTGTCTTTTAGAGGAATTTGTTCATTTCCTCTAAGTTGTCAAATTCATTTGCATAAATATTCATAATATCCTCTTATTATTATTGCATGTTTCTAATATCTAGGAAATCTGTAGCACTAGCTCCTTTTTCAGTTTTTATATTTATAATCTGGTTTTTCTCCTTTAAAAATATGGTTTTATGGATTATTGATTTTACTGATCTTCAAATAGCCACCTTTAGTAGAGTACTGATTTACTCTATTATATGACAGTTTTCTGTCTAACTGACTTTTGCTTCTTTAATATCTATATATTCTAGACACATTAGCTGGTATAATAGCTTATACATCAATCTTATACGTGTGGTTTTCTCCTATATTGTACTTGAAACTATCAATGTCTAAGTTTCTGTTTAGCACATGCAAAATGCTTTGATAATGTACACATTTCAATTAAAAATATTTTGACTTTTCTACTGGATCTTCTTTGATCCATACATTATTTAGAAAAGTGTTGCTTAATTTTAAATAATTGTGGACGTCTTGGTTATATTTTAGCTATTGATTTCTAGTTTATTTCCACTGTTTTCAAATAGCTTAACTGGATGTTTTCAGTCATTGGAAATGTGTTGATCCTTGCTTTATGGCCCAGAATATGGTCTGTTTAGGAAAACCTCCTACACGAACTTAAAAAGAAAGTTTTCCTGAAGTTGTTAAGCTTAGAGACAATATTATCTAGGACTGAGTTGTTCCGTTGGATCCTTCAAACCTCCATGATACTGATGCTTTGGTTGTATTGTTGTATCAACCAATGAGAAATGTGTTAAAATTTATGAATAAAAATGGTGTATTTCTATCTTTCTCCATTGAGTTGCATCAATTTTTGTGTTAAATAATTTGAAGCTAGCTTTCAGGAAATGAGGAATTTAAGGCTTTTGTGTGTTCGAAGCCTGACCTATTACCTGGAAATATGTCTCTTTGCTTCTGGTAAAATTTTGCTTCATAAAATTTTCTTTGTCTATTTTTAGTGATCCTACATCAATTTATTTCCCTTAAAACACAGGATATGTCTTCCTTTATTTTTTCATTGTCAATATAACTGTTTGTTTCTATATTTAAAGTGCATTTTTTGATGAAGAAGATATATCTGCATCTTGTTTCTTTTTCATTAAGCCTATTTTTTTCTTTTAAATAAGATCTAGTACATGCATATTAGAAATAATTATTGATATAGTTGGACCTAAATCTACCATCTCATTGTTTATTTCTAATTTTCCTATTTGTTTCTTTATTGCTCTTATTTTTCTTCTTTTGTGTTTAATCAAGTTTCCTGCTTCATTTATTCTCCTCTATCATCTATTAAGTTATACAGCCATATATAACTTTGTATATTTCAATACACATCTTTGAATTAGTTTTTGTTTTTATAAAATCCTAAACAATATGAGAAACGTTCAACAGTTTAACATCATGTGCCAATGTCCTCCTTTAAAAAAAAAATCTCTTACTGTATATTTGTACTTGTATATATGTATAAGAACCACCCACAAAATATTATTATTTTTGTCTAAAACATTCAGCCTTCTTTTTTCTTTTAGTATCAAAAGGTATCTTCACTGTCTGTCAATTTCTATTTTTTAACAAAATCTGCTGTTTTTCTCATGTTTGCCCCTCTTTACGCAATGTATTTTTTCCCTCCTCTTGTTACTTATAAGACTTATTTCCCATTCTAGGATTTTGATTACAATATTCCGCAGTGTGGTTCTCCTTTAGGTTGATTTTCCTTAAGGTTAATAAAATTGTTGAATCAATGTATTTTTGGTTCTCATCAAATGTAGAACAATTTGACTACTGTATTTTCAAGTATTTTCCTCATTATTTCTTATTTCTGAGATTTTATATACATTTTTTGTATTGTTATCCCACAGATTACCCTACTATATCCATTTTATTTTAGTCTTTTTCGTCTATTTGCTTCATGTTGTATAGTTTCTATCCCCGTGTCTTCAAGTTCATGGTATTTTCTTTTGCAGTACCACTTATGCTGGTATTTAAACCCAGCAGATTTATTATTTAGATGATTTTCTATCTATGACAGTTCCATTTGTCTTCTGGAGACATTCCATTGTTCTATTACACTTATGTTTTCCTTTGCTTTTGTGGTCATATTTTTTTTATAACTGCTTCAAACTCATTTTTCTTCTAGTTCCATCATATGTGTCAATTCTGAGTTTGTTTTATTGACAAATTAGTGTCCTAATTAGTAGTCATATTTTCGAACTTCTTTATTTGTCTGGTGATTATAGATTGCCAGATATTATTAAATTATTTTGGACTGCTGGATTTTGTTGTATTCCTTTAAATAGTTTTGAGTTTGCTTCCGGTACACAGTTAAATATGGATCAGTTAGATCTTTCTGAGACTGGTTGGATTTTGCAGGTTTGGGGGCTGTATTGCTGATGCTGTTCATGAGCCAGTTGTCCTGATATTCACACTGTCTGCACTGTTCGCTAAACCCAGGGCAGGCAAGGTGCGAGCTAAAGGCTGAAAGAAGACGCAGCGAGCCCTAGGAACTGCAGACGTGCTTATTCTCACCTTGCTGATGCGGCAGCCGTAGCAGCGGCCACAACACAGCCGTAGTGGAGTCATGACGGAGCCAGAGCAAAATCTCACGTAACACCACAACGCCGCTCCGCTGTGGTCCCAGAGCGGCAGCCAGGGCTTTCGTGGTGAAGACACTCTGCACTTTGCCGGTAACAGTGAAGTGGGTGCCTGGTGACATGCATGTGCAGCGCAGTAGATGACCTCAGCTGCTACAGAGTCATTATTTATAAAGCGTGGGGTGAGAGGGCCTGAACACACCGTCTTGGCTGATTTTCTCTCTCCCCGCAGCGCGGCTGGTTAAGTTATGTTCAGATGAGCTGCCTCCTCAGTGTTAAGTCAGCACTGTTACTGGGGTGATAACCCTGAGCATTCTGTCAAATGCCTTGTCCATTATGAGAGTTGTTGTTGGGAAAGAAACAATTCTTAGTCCCATGTAAACTCCAAAAAGTGTTCCACCTACTCCTTCCCAGTGACCAGCAAACTGATTCAGGTTTTCACTTACCCTAGTACAGTCCTCTGCACTGGCCCAGGCTGCACTGGACCTAGAGAAGAAAAAACACAGTGTTTACCAAATCACAAGGGGAGTTCCTTCACTGTGAATATAGATCATTTATCCTTAGTGTGTTCACAGCTCTCAAATATCTTCAAAATATGGTTTTCACTTTTATCATTTATTTTTGATAGTTATAAAGAAATACTAGCTTGCATGACTTACTACAATCTACCTAGAAAAATCAGATAATTCTTATACACTCAAGTCTGCAGAAAAAAGAATTATATTCAATACATAGATGTATCCTCCCCAAATGTGCCGGGTACTCACCAAGGTGAAGTTTATCTATTAATTCTCATAAAATAGCAGTGCTAGTGAGGTATCCTGTTATACTCCAGAGGACTCAGTTTCTACCTTTGCAAAGCTTACAGTCTATCGAAACATTAAGAAAAAAAAGAGAGAGAGAGAGAAGACTCTCTCACCTCGGCTATGCCTGTAAAGCAGAGGAAACCATTCATGATATACCCAGTTAGAGACTGTGTCTCTAACACAGACAGACGCAAGGTTGCGTACAGGGAATGGATTAGATCTGCAGATTGGGAGCTGCACGCACAGGTCATATTTTGAACTATAGGGTTAAGTAAGATGATATGGTTCTAGCTGCAGATTAATAAATGGGTGTATAGTTCCCAGGGCGCTTCCCAGATGGCACAGTGGTAAAGAATCCAGCTGCCAATGCAGGAGACACAAGAGATGCGGGTTCGATCCTTAGGCTGAGAAGATCCCCTGGAGTAGGAAATGGCAACCCACTCCAGTATTCTTGCCTGGAGAAGCCCATGAACAGAGGAGCCTGACCATCCACGTGTCGTAAAGAGTCGGGCACGACTGAGCATCTGAGCACACACAGTTCCTAGGAGCACTGGGAGACTGATTGGCTTTATCTCGGCCATTCAGTTCAGTGCGCAGTCATGTCCAACTCTTTGCAACCCCATGGACTGCAGCACCCTAGGCTTCCCTGTCCTTCACTATCTCCTGGAGCTTGCTCAAACTCATGTCCATCTAGTCGGTGACACCATCCAACCATTCCATCCTCTGTTACCCCTTCTCCTCCCGCCTTCAATCTTCCCCAGCATCAGGGTCTTATCCAGTGAGTCAGCCCTTTGCATCAGGTGGCCAAAGTATTGGAGTTTCAGCCTCAGCATCAGTCCTTCCAATGAACACTCAGGACTGATTTCCTTTAGGATGGACTGGTTTGATCTCCCTGCAGTCCAGGGGGGCTCTCAAGAGTCTTTTCCAATACCACAGCCTTGGTCATTGTAACTACCTAAATCATGTTACCCAGATTGCAGCAGGTGTGAACCAAGCTGTGGTCCCGTCTCGTCCTGTAACAGCTCTGGATCTCATTGTCCTCAGCAGGTACTCTTGTTAGAGAATGGTACTGACCTTGCTGACCCTGATCTGGTGGGATCGTAATCACCTTTAGCGCCTTCCTGGAATGAGTATATCAGCGTGAGGCCAAAACCAAGGACCTTTGATCTGCTTCCAGCACCACCCACGTACTGAAGGGCCGACCTGGGAAACCAAACAGTTCTGACATTAGGTGAAGGTATCTGAGTTTGCCTCTCTGGAGGACAAGTTATAATTTCAACTTTATTTAATTGGAATGGTAAAGAGAATAATATAATCATGTTTTATTTCCACTAAACAGTACTTTTCAGTACCTCACTATGTATGTACACTTTACTAAGATTCCTGCCTTGCTTTACTTACTGTTTGCATTTCCTCCCCCCTTGGAAATTTACACAATTTATTTTTAAACATTTTAATGTAAAACTAATATATTGTAAGCAAGACTTCATAGTTTATTTAATTTCCTTGGATTTATTGCTTGCAGTTCTATGTATAAGTCTTGGCACTATCATAAATTAGAAATTGCTTCTTTACCATGTCCATTATATTTATAGATAGGGTCATAATTACTAAAGTATTCATTTTCAAAGTCTCTTGGTTTGACTCCAATCTCATTTATTATGGTTGCCTTATTTCTGTAATGCTGTTTATTAGCTGGTGCCAGTCAATATGATAATACATACACTGTGCAGCAGCCAAGTGGTAGAACAGATATGCAATTCTGTGAGTCACATCTTTACTGTCTTGCCAGTTGTCTGTGAATGAAACTAATTGAGGATTTTTTTTTTGTATGTGTTTATAAGAGGCACATATCTGCCATGGTCTGGACTGAGAAATAGCTCAGCAACTTGATTGTATAGAGAATATTGTTGACATAGAGTAAATCTTGCTTGTTCATTTGTAGGATAAGATTAGCCTTTCAGCCCTTGATTTACAGAGCCCTTAGCTTCCTTGGAGGAGAGCTAAGGGAGGACTCTCTGAATCTGGGAGTTTCTTCCCGTGTCACGTGGGGCGAGAGCGGCTGTGTTTTCTGTCCTGTGTGTTGGGTTCACATGTGCGAAGTTGTGCGACACGACCCTATGGACGTAGCCCACCCGGCTCCTCTGTCCATGGGATTCTCCAGGCAAGAGTACTGGAGTGGGTTTCCATGCTCTCCTCCAGGGGATCTTCCTGACCCCGGGATCACATCCACGTCTCCTACATCCACTGCATTGGCAGGTGGGTTCTTTACCACTGGTGCCACCGGGCAAGCCCAGGTATCTATTCATAATCATGTTTGCATAACTGTTTCTAGAGGTCTGAAGAGTCTCTGATGTCATGAGGCATCTGAGTAGATGGATGAATGTGGCAGAAAGAATTGTTGAGCCACGAGCCCGTGAAGCCCTTTGCCTGGATGCGTGGTGCACTCAGGGTGACGGTGGGGGAGGGGCCTCTTAGTGAGTCAGCTCATCCTCCAAAACCCTGCTTCTGGGGAAGCGATAAGGACTAAGGCAAGGTTCCTAGTCTCAACAACCTCATGCTTTAGAGAGAGGACAGATGCTGGACCCCAGTCAGGCCAAAGAAAGCAGATGTGGTTTGGGAATACAGGGAAAGACCCCTGACTCAATGTCCATGGTGCTGGGGGCAGGGGGGACCACAGGCTCCCCGCTGAACTATGGTAGAAGCCAGCCGTGGACTTCTTAGCTTAGGATGCCAAGTTCTTCATTTCACAAGGTCCCAGATGACTACAAACACACCTGCCCGTTATTTCTGCCCTAAGGCAGAATGCTTCAGTTACTCGAGGGCACACCACTACCTACCTCTTCCTCTCCTGTATGACAAACCCAAGTGTCTTCAGACACAGCCACATGCCCCCAGGGGGTGGCAAGGTCATCCAAGGTGGAGAACCATTGATCTAAGATGAGGTACTAATTAAGGACAGGTGTCCGGGGCCAATATATAGAAAGAGCAACACGTGGAAATCAAAGGATCTTAGAGTCCAGCATGTTGACAACTGTCAGAATACAGTAAATGCATCACATTATTCCGATGCAAAACGTTTTTTGAGTGATTTTGGTATGTGTCTGCCTAACAGCAATTTCAAAGGAAAATAGTTTTGCTTGAAGTGAGAATTTATCCAAAGGAGAAGTGAGAGGATCGTATCCAGTATTTGCCCTGGAAAGACTTCGAATTCTTTTTCTCTTGACAGTAAAGGGAGGGTTTTTTTCCCTTCCTTTTTATTTTTTTTTTCACTTCTGGTCCACGAGGGATTTCTCAGATTCAGAAGAAAGTATTGATATTTCACAAAAGACAAGTGAAAAGGACAAACGCCCAAGCTCTCGGTTGCAGATGGTGTGCAGAAAGACGTCCCAGAGCGCTAAGAAGAGGACATTTTTTTCCTTTGCAGCCAAAAATGCAGAAACCTCAGTTAACTTGCAGAAATGAAAGGGATGGAGGTGCCTGCCTGTCATTCAAAAGCAGTGGCAAAGGAATCAGGGCTGTACGGCCAGAATCGGGCTTAAATACCTAACTCTGCTTGGCCCCACCCCCGCGAAAGGCGGAGATGGCCCAGGTCTTCAGCTGTCACCAGTGCTGGAAGCGGCTCCTCTGTCTACATGTCCAAGGCTCCCAGCTGGTCTCTGGACGCCACTGACCCCACAAGGCAGCTCACAGAGCCTTCAGACTCCGGCTCGTTGAGTCTGCCTTTTAATCTGATACAGGTGGCAGAAAAATTGTTCTCAGTCCTTTCTCAGTTCCTGCCATGGCAGAAAGATCAGCGCATGCCGGTCTGAGCGTGGTGAGATGAAGTCGTCTGGATGCCGAAGTTGGCAGAACTCCGCCAGCCACCAGGGCCCCAAGCAGCTCAGTCCTTCCATCTGGAGGGATGAATCCCTGAAGCTCTGTCCCCAGGCTCCTGCTTCGGCCTCCATCCTAATTGATGACATGAAGCTTTTTTCCTGCTTAAAGAAATCTATATTCATCACTTGAAAGAGCATCCCAGAACTGAGGAACTTCTCTGTTTCGTCAAACCACTGGATCTCACTTTGGAACGTTTACTTACATGGTCCAAGGCAGAATTTCTACCCGGGTATCCTTTGTCAGCTCTAAGGCACAGTGTAAAGCCTCCCTGACCCATGGGATCGGGGGGAGGGTGGCTTTCCTCACACATGTGTCTTGTAATAACGCCTGACTCAGGAACGTGCGCTGGCATGAAACACGAGAGGTGGTCCTGAGCCGCAGCAGCCTCTACAGCAGCCAACGTCTCGATACTCAATCCTAGAAAAGCAGCTCTAGAAAGCTGACCTCACGTTGGCCACCAGTGATCGTGGAAAAGGAGATGTTTGGGACTGTGTCTAGCTTGCTTTTATTCGAACATCATTCAGCAAAAGCTTGTTGATGAGCACTTTGGGTCCTGGGAAAAGCTAGGGAAAAAAAGATGAAAAAGGCACAAAGCCCTGTTACCAAGATGCCGAGAGATTCCTGAGATGCGTTCTCCTGTGCTTAAGGCACCTGCCTCCCAGGAAGGTCACAGTGGACAAAGCCCACCTGCTGGGGGGACGGAAGGAGAGAACTGATCCGACTGAGGGGGGCATCCCGGGAGAGGGCTTCAGGGGGTTGGTGGAGGAGGTAAGGGTAAACCATGTTTGCTGACCAAGCATTTTCCCCAAGAGTTTAAAGTCCAGAGATTCTGTGTTTAGCTGGCACCCTGACTTCCCTCGTGGCTCAGACGGTAAAGAATCTGCCCGCAATGCGAGAGACCTGGGTTCGACCCCTGGATCAGGAAGATCCCCTGGAGGAGGGACTGCCTCCCCACTCCAGCATTCTTGCTGGGGAAGTTCCATGAACAGAGGAGCCTGGTGGGGTACGGTCCAAGGGGTCATAAAGAGTCGGACATGACTTGGTGACTGATCATGCACACACAGAACACAATGATTCCCCCCAGTGTGGCCCTCTTTCCCCGAGTTCTGCTCTCCTCTCCGGGAGGCTGTTAACTCACACACCCAGCAGAGGCAGCTGACTTGGCCGGCCTCGCAGCCCAGCGGGGCCGCCTGTGGCTGGGCTGGTCTCGTCCAATCTCACTACTCCGTGGCCCTGTGTTGTTGACCGTGGACCCTCTTTTGCTAAAGCACCAGCTTTGCCACGTGCTTTTCAAAGCCTTTAAGACTTCTCAGAGTGCTACCCTGCCCCCTTCCTCAAGATTCCGCGGAGGCCGCAGGACCCCCCATGCCGGCCCCTCATCACACCTGGGCCGGCAGGTGACCCGCCCTGTCTGGGCTCTGACGGCCCCGGGGCGTCCACCGCCCTTCATGCCCGACTGCAGCGCTTCTGTTTCCAGCCTCGGGTTTTCTCTGCTGTGGGGCCTTTGGGAAGCCTGCTGTCATCCATCCTCACAACATCCAGGGGGCACAGGCCACTGTCATTGTCCAAGGTCGCAGAGGGACTGGCCAAGTTGATGGGAGGTGAGTAACTTGCCCCGAGTCACCTGGTGGGAGTGTGGACACTGAGTGAAGGTGTTGCCCTGAATCAGACTGAGCCTCATTGCTGAGGGCTTCCCTATTTTCCCTCGTCACTTGGGGCTGGCTCCTTTCTATTTGATGCGATCACTTTCTAGCCACCCTTCTTTTTTATCCCTCTTCAATAAGAAAAAGGACAACACAGGAATATATTGGGTGTGAGCCTTGTTTCAGCTTTGTTTGTAGTCTTATTTTTTAAGATCTTAGCTCTGGGCATTGTAATGGGAGAAGCACTTACTGCCTTCCATTTGTAACTCTTATTAATTTAAAATCTACGGGTGACGAGAAGCCCAGATCATTATCAACATTCTAACACCCACAGAAAAATTAGTCAGGCCCCGACCAGGCATAAATCCTCTGCTCCAGGAGATATGTGTTGCTGGCAAAGATGGTCCTGATGTAACGGAAGCATTTAATGTAGAAAATGTTGCTCTATTTCTCTTCCTGATGGCATCAGACAACCAGGGCAGCAAGGTGGGGGGAGAAGCTGGAGAGGAGGCTGCCCAAGAGAAGCAATATGTTGGCTGAGCTGATCAATACGAAGATTAACTTAACCAAGTAGAGGACTTATCAATCTTCTTATTGATCAGTTTAGCAAACATATTAGTATGCTGGTGCAGCTCTGCCAGGCGCTCCAGGTGGCACTTCATCAGGTCCAAGATAGACCAGCTATCCCAGTATGGCTGAGAGATGTCTTCTTACAAGTCTCAGTTCAGTTGTCACTCAGTCATGTCCTACTCTTTGTGAGCCCATGAACCGCAACACGCCAGGCCTCCCTGTCCATTACCAACTCCCAGAGTCCACCCAAACCCATGTCCATTGAGTTGGTGATGCCATCCAGCCATCTCATCCTCTGTCCTCTCCTTCTCCTCCTGCCCTCAATCTTCCCCAGCTCTTTGCACCAGGTGGCCAAAGTATTGGAGTTTCAGCTTCAACATCAGTCTTTCCAATGAACACCCAGGACTGATCTCCTTCAGAATGGACTGGTTGGATCTCCTTGCAGTCCAAGGGACTCTCAGCAGTCTTCTCCAACACCACAGTTCAAAAGCATCAATTCTTCGGCGCTCAGCTTTCTTTATAGTCCAACTCTCACATCCATACATGATCACAGGAAAAACCATAGCCTTGACTAGATGGACCTTTGTTGGCAAAGTAATGTCTCTGCTTTTGAATATGCTGTCTAGGTTGGTCATAACTTTCCTTCCAAGGAGTAGTGTCTTTTAATTTCATGGCTGCAGTCACCATCCGCAGTGATTTTGGAGCCCAGAAAAATAAAGTCAGCCACTGTTTCCACTGTTTCCCCATCTATTTGCCATGAAGTGATGGGACTGGATGCCATGATCTTAGTCTACTCACCACCAAAAGAGGTCACCTCTCCCTCTTGTAGGCAAGATTGTCCCCAGAAAGGAAAGCTGATGGAGAAACTGAATTGGGATTATGTGGACACCTCTTAGAAGCTGGATTCAAACTCAATCAACAAGTTCATGCTTGGTAAGAATCCCTGTGACTCTTAATTTTAAGCAAAAGAAGCATAAAGTGAGCTTTTATTTACTGAATGTCTAGTGAAAGCTCAAAAAAATTATTTTAAGTATTCACACTTGTGAGAGTCCCAGATGTGATCATTTAATGTTCCTCATATTGACATCTGAGAAATAGATTAATGTTCATCTTCAGAATCAGTATAAACATATGATACTTTACTGTTTAAAAAAAAGCAATGCTTTGAAGTTATTTGGACAGATGTCACACTTTATTTTGAATCACGGGTATGATATAATGAAGAGGTTTTGAAGTGATATTTATGTAGCTTAAAAAATTCTTATCCATTCATTCAATAAACACTTGCTGTGCATGAAGTCGAAATGAGACCATCTATTCTGCACCGCTGATGGTCGTCCCCTCCGAGGGGAGAGGGTGGGCCAAAGTCAGACGACACCACCCCCTGGGTTGCCATGAGCTCTGCTCTGCACTCATCCACCAGAGTGAGGGGACGGCAAATCCTGAGCTTAACCACTCACAGTTAAAATATCTGCAGCTTGGCTAATTTTCTTGTAAAAATAAGTTTCTTTTCTAATTAATTCCATCATTGTCTGCCTCATTTCATGTCATCTCATAAAGGATAAATACTTGGCTCAAGATCACTGGCCTCTTATTTCCCTTCAATACCTTTGGAATGGAAGTTCCACTCCAGAGGGACTTGGATGCCATTGCATCTTACCATATCATAGACGGGATAAATGAATGGTGCTTCTTGCAGGAGAGACGTGCTATGAGGAAGAAAGAAATGTTCTCTATTTCTCTGAGGAGCTCTCAGTCCCTCTGGGAGTTTCTGTGAAAATCCTAGAGAGGAGTCCAGTGCTCGAGGGTGTGGACAGTGACGTCCTGGAGAGAAGCCCAGGTGGAAACAGGGACAGAAACCTGCTATTATTACGTCTTTATCTCCTGTGACCTTACAGGTTTCAGGTGAGAAAATAGGGGATAAGTTATCGGCTAATTCATGAAACAGTATTTATCAAAAGCTTCATATTTTGCCAAGAATAGGGACTGAAAGATGAAAATACATGTTCTGCATCTTCCCAGAGTCCAGAGTCTAGACAGAGAGTTGGTATGAGCTGCTTTGCCCGTTTGGGGGAACAGGGGGCATCTTTGAAGCATGTTGCTTCTCTGCGTGGGTTCAAGGATCATAAAATACCTCGCAGCAAGCTGTCCTTATGGGAAATATCACTGCAGTGGTCTCCACTGGCTGTGTAAAAGCAAGGCAGAAATTATCCTTTTTCTGGAGAAATTGAAAAACCATGGAACTTGTGTCTGGTTCAGGGAAATGCACCTCTTGATGGGTTGTGCTCTGCAGGAAGGTGGAGATGGAACAAGCAAGCAGGAGGGAAGCGGGGCTTGCAGGGCCAGCCCAGGACCCAACCCTGCCCAAGTCTATTTTAGTCTGCATGTTATAGACAGCCACAAATTACTGTTTGTCTAAACAGAAAAGCAAGATGCAAGATTCCTGTCCATCTGAGGTGGTTGATATTTCTCCCAGCAATCTTGATTCCAGCTTGTGATTCATCCAGCCCCAAAATATTGGGTTTTCACAAGTACTCACAGTCATTTGTATGCCGCTTAAAATCTTCGGGGCAATTCGTTTAACAGATTTGCCTTAAATATGTTGACTGTTATCAATATTTAAATCCTTAAAAGTTTATATATAACTTATAGTTAGAAATATGCTTATGTAGTTAGAAAGCATATGTATATACACACATATAGTTATGAATCTGTCAGTTTAGAACATACAAGCTTCATGTGAATTTCATGAAAACCATGTCTTGAAGCTTGATCCCTAGATGTCTTCAACCCAACACTGAGCTGCATTAAGTATATAATTTTCCTGGAGGTCTGTGGAGATTAAAGAGGTAAGTCTTGAGCCCCAGTTTCCTAACGTGATCTGTGGCCTTGTGGATGGAGACAAACATGCAGACAGAAGGAAGTGCAATATCTGAGGACTTTGCAGGCATCACAATGGGTCCACTTGCATAGGGAGAGTCTATGTTGAACCCACTATGTGTGATGAGACTCAGATGTCCTCCTAGAGCTGAGGCCGTGTGTCTTCCGTGTTGGAAGGTCCTTGGAGATCGGTTGACATAGGGTTTGGGGAAGCAAGTGCCCTGAGAAGAGGGTGCTGTAGAGGCATTCTAGGGTGTCTTTCGTGAAATGAAAGTTCTGTTTCCATTTGTAGATTTGACATGTAAGATTCTCGTCCTCTGTCACCCCCTTCTCCTCCTACCCTCAATCTTTCCCAGCATCATGGCAACAGAGGATAAGATTGGATGGCATCACCGACTCAATGGACATGAGTTTGAGCAAACTCTGGGAGACAGTGAAGGACAGGTAAGCCTGGTGTCCTGCAGTCCACAAAGAGACACAGCTTAGCAAATGAACAACATGTAAAACTAATCTAAAGAAGGACACCCACACATACGAGCTACGAAGTTTTATGAATTAGGCAGAGCTTTCTAGCAGTTTCCAGGACAGTAGGTCCTGCCTTCCTGTCCTGCAGTAGAGTTGGGCAGTTGCCTTTCTCCAAGCAGATTAAGCTTGAGTGGGTTCGCTGAAGTGACCTCTGTGGTTCCTTCTAAAGCTAAAAGTAATCTGATTCTATACAATGGTGTGCGGATAAAAGCAAAGTTTCATCCCCCAACCCCTGTTTATATCGTGGGGAGCCAACAGAGCAGTGGAATCAGTGGCTCGAGAAAGCCAAAGGTTTAGAAACAGCATCTCCCAAGCTGCTTCTTGCTGAAGCACCCGGACCTGACAGAACCAAGCGTCTGTCTCTGGCTGGTAAGGCTCCTCCCCATCATGCTGACAGCGCGGCTCCCCCAACCTGCAGAAGCAGCTTGCGGCTGTCAGCGGCTCTCCTGGGACGGGACGGCATCGAGCACTGAACTTCCCCTGCTCTTTCCCTCCGTTTCCCTTTGGGGTCAACCTCACACATTTATGGACTCACTAACTGCATTCAAGAGAGTAGCTTTTGACCAGGGAATGGAGTTTTTTTTTTTTTTTTTTTTGCTTTGCTCAGAATTAATTGGCCATAAGGGGCTCAGGTCTGTATCCTGGCCTCATTAGCTCCAGGTTTTAGCTAAATGGCCTAACTGACCCACGGCCAGAGCCAGCCTCCCCCCATCCACCAGGCAGAGGAGCGTTGTCTGCAGGCCCCCCTTCCGGTAACATCAACGTGGTGGCTGGAACTCAGAGGCCGTTGGTCAGGAGAGTGTGGTTCCTTCCAATTAGGCACCAGCCTTTGTAGGATGTGCTGGTGGTTCCTAAAAGGGTTCTATCTGTATTTACTCTGGCTTCTCACCTGAGGGCTTACTCCAGGGGAGTCTCCTGTGGCTTCCCAGAAGCCCCTGAGAACGTGACATGGGATGTGTGGACCTGAGGGCTGCAATGACCATTGCCTGCTCCATGCTTACATACCTGGAGCAGGTGAGGAATACCTGGTGACTTGTGTTTCTCACCTAGACAGAGAAGAATCGGGAAGATTATAAACACTCACAAGCAGTTAAGTATCCGGAGGAACTGTCTCAGCTCCTTGGAGACCCCACGCTGGCAAGGCTGTGTGCAGATGTCACCGGGACAAGCTGGGGGACTGGCCCGGTCAGTGGGGAGAACAGATGAAGGACAGTCTGGGCAGAAGCACCTGCTCCGCAGTGCAAGCCAAGGTCCTGTGCCCTCAGACAGGATCTGGGCCCTCAGACTCCTCCCAGGGGCAGGGCTTGCCTTTGTTGTAAGTAGGTGATTGGCCACTCTGGAAGGGGCGTGGCCTTGGGCGTCCAATCCTCTGAGTTTCAAGCAGATTACAATCCCAGCATCCCAGGGAGGTTGGATGTCTCAGTCCTGAAGCGGGGGTCTGGGTGGAAACTCCCAGGACCCACTCCCAGCCTCATTCAGTCCAGAGTTCCATCCCATGGAGGAGTCCCTGAACCATCTGAAAGTCACCCAATTTCTATTGGAAGCTTTCTAGCCTCCTGGGCCACTCAGCATATTCTCTTTTAGCCTAATTATGGAACTATCAAACGTGTCTTCTTTTATCCAGTTAAAATATGCCATCTTATAATTTCCACCCATTACTGATATACATAAAAGAGGGGACAAATAGAAAGTCACCCGTTGGTCGTCTTTCTGTCTTAAAATAAGTATATTTCCTCTTTCCATCCAGAGGTCTTTAAATAATCAGAGAGAGTTATCATAGTACTTTTATAACTTACTTCTCTCAGCTGAGCACAGACTATGGTGTTCTCAGAGAAGACGCAAAGGAGTGATTACAAACTAAGAAAGCAAAGGTCTTTGAGAAATCTTTGAAATCACTCAGCCCAGGAAAACTTGGGGAGAAGGAGAAACTGGTGGTTGGGATTGGGCTTCCTCCTGGAAGGAACCCATTCCTTGGGTATGCTTCAGACACCAGTGACACGGAGCTTGGTGGGGCGGGTAGAGGGGCCTCTTCCTCTAGGCTGGTATGAACAAGGTCCTCTAAAAGGAGGGTCTGGCTGACCACGTGAAGCGAGTTCTTCTTAATACGGGCGGAAACAATCTGGGAACATCAGTCATTAAAGGTTTTATTTCCCTGGAAAAATAACATGTAGATGGTTGATATGACCTGTTTCCTCATCTGGGTGATAAGGTGATCCTCAGGGCGCTCATTCACTTGGATAGAAAGCAGTGTGAAAAAGTGTTAGTTGCTCAGTCGTGTTTGACTCTTTGAGACCCCATGGAATGTTGCCCGCCAGGCTCCTCTGTCCATGGAACTCTCCAGGCAAGAATACTAGAGTGGGTTACCATTCCCTTCTCCAGGGAATCTTCCCAACCCAGGGATCGAACCCATATTTCCTGCATTGCAGGTAGATTATTTACTGTTTGAGCTACCAGGGAAGCCCAGTGAGGAGCATAAACATATTTAAAAACAGGTCACTAGTATTAAGAAGAAAAAGAAACAAAGCCTTTGAGCAGACCTTATCTAAAATCAGAATTAACATAATATTATTAAACAAAACAAATGGTTTCTGGCTGCTAAATAATGGTTTTACTTTTCAGATGAGTGCTTTTTAATTTTTTAATTGCACTTATTATTTTTAATCTTATTTATTTGTTTCAACTGGAGGCATGCCCCGCCCATGCTTCCCTGGTGGCTCAGCTGGTAAAGAATCCGCCTGCAATGCAGGAGACCTTGGTTCGATCCCTGGGTCAGGAAGATCCCCTGGAGAAGGGAACAGCTACCCACTCCAACCATATTGTGGCCTGGAGAATTCCATGGACAGAGGAGCCTGGCAGGCTACAGTCCAGGGGGTGGCAAAGAGTCTGATGTGACTGAGCGACTTTCACTTTCACTCCCCCTGTTATGAGAACTGGATGCCCCATTTTAGTCAACAGGACCTCCTCACCACCTAGCGACCAAAGGGATGCAAGCTCTGGTGCCCAGGCAGCATCTGTGTGGCTGGTCAGTGGTCAGTGTGCAGGACGGTCCAGCAGTCTGTGAGATGCTACCCCAGAAACAGGGGTGCTGGCAGGAGGGAGCTAAGGTGGATGGAGTGGTTGTTAGCTGCTATTATAGAAGAACCAAGTTGGAGTGAAGCAGCAGACGAACAAGTGTTTGCGGTACCTCCATCCGGCTGACCTGTCTGTCACCAGTGGGGTCTCTGACAAGCTTTTTGCCTCTAAACTTCTACTTTATCATGGATGGAGGGGCATAACTTCACTCCACCCCATGGCATATACAACGCTTGGCATACAGGAGGCCGAAACAAGTGGTCATCAGGAATGTGGATTTTAGCAGCTATGAACTCCCTCCAAAGAGAGACACACAGCCAGCGTGCCTCTCTGTGGCCCCACTATTACTGGAAAACTATGGCACTGATTCTATAGAAACCTGGAAGAATTGAGAATGTCACAGATAACTTGGAATTGCTGGAGTGACGTGAATTAACTTGTTTAACTTAGCGAACTATTTTCTATCTATAAACAGAAGATTTTTGCTTTCTTACAGCAGTGCAACTGATCGAGTGACTTATTTGAGTTAGTATCATTAACAATTAGACATTTTTTTACAGAAGGAGAAAAACCCAAAGAGTTACAGAAATCCAACGATCTTTCAAATCAATCTGATTCTCCTAATGATTAGATTTTCCTGCATTTTCCTCTTCTAATTGATCTTGAACATCAGCCATGAATTCTTCAGTGTAGCAAAAATGATTTTATGAGTTCCAACTTTATACACTATGGCAATCAATGTGGAAGAGAAAAGCCACCCAGGCAAGAAAAGCACTAACTAACAGTCTAAGGAAGGCAGACACATTCAACATTAAAATTTTTTTCTGTATTTTTATATTATATATTCTACATTTTAAAATCAAATTAAATGTATTCAAGGGAGGGCAGGATACCTGAGTGCCCAGAAGCTCTTAGGTGGGGGCTGGGTTGGATAGTGAGGTTTGAAGGAACAGTGAGGCGTTTGAGTGGCCTTCATTGTTAGGGCGACTGTTATCAAGAAGATAAGGCAGGATAGCAGAGTAGAAAGACCCTGAACTCACACCCTCTCATGTCAAAGTCACAACAATTCACAGAACAACTCTTGATGGAAAAGATCAGAATCTCCCAGAAAGAATCTTCTACAACTGAAGATGTAGAGAAGGAACCATAAGGGGTGGGGTCATGATATAGGCAAGACCCCAAATGGAGAAAGGCTTCCCAGGTGGCACTTGTGGTAAAGAACCCATCTACCAGTGCAGGAGGTGTAAGACTCGAGTTCGATCCCTGGGTGGGGAAGATTCCCCTGGAGAAAGAAACAGCAACTCACTCCAGTATTCTTGCCTGGAAAAATCCCATGGATAGAGGAACCTGGTGGGCTATAGTCCATGGAGGCACAGAGAGTCAGACACAACTGAGCGACTGAGCATACAGACAGGGGAATAACTAAACTGCAGAAGTTCTGCCCAAGAAGTGGGGGGCCTAATCCCCACATCGGGCTCCCCAGCCTGGGATTCCTGCACCAGGAGGACGAGACCCCAGAACACTTGGCTTTAAAGGCCAGAGGGGCTTATGTTGGGGACACCTAGAGGGCTGTGAGAAAGAGACTCCACTCCTAAAGGGCATGCACAAAGTCTCACCCACTCTGTGGCCCAGGGCAGAAGCAGTGATTCGAGGGAAGCCTGGCCCAGACCCCCTGCTGATCTCATAGATCCTCGTGGAGGGAAGGAGGCAACTGCAGGTCACCCTCGGGGCACGGACACTGCAGGTCACCCTCGGGGCACAGACACTGCAGGTCACCCTGGGGGCATGGACACTGCAGCAGCCTTTGGGGAGCCCTTGTACCGCATAGACACAGGTGCCAGCATGAGCAATCCTGGAATCCTCCTTCTAGCTTATGAGCTTCAGGACCAGGGCCTGCCCATGTCCACCATGCTGTAGGAACCAATACTGGCCAAGCAACTAACTGGTCAGGGGCACAGCCTCACCCACCAGCAGACAGACAGCTTTAAGAGCCCCTGAGCCCACAGACGCCCCTGGATGCAGCCTCACCCACGGAGTGCCCAGGCCCTGGCCCCACATACCAGCACGTAGGCACTGGGCCTGGGATCCCTGTGGTTGCAGCTGCTGAGACTCTGGGACCCGGCTCTGCTCACCAGCGGACAGGCACCAGCCTCAGAAGCCCTGGGCCCCCGCCTCAGCCTCCAGCGGGTGGACACCAGCTCCAGGACAATTACAAACCCACAGCCTGCTGTGCCAGGACCCATTCCACCCACCAGCAGGCCAGCACCAGCTCTGGGACCAGCTGGCCCTGGCCTCACCACCAGTGGGCCAACATCAGCTTCAGGACAGCCTGGACCAAGCCAGCTGTGTCAGGAACCGGCCCCTCCCACAGCTCTGGGACCTAAGGCTCCTGCAGATGTTGTACCCCTGTTCCCTGCAGCCAGCCCCTGGACCCAACTATCCCTGTTAGGGGACCAGCACTGACCCAGGACCTGACCTCACCCACTGGCGGGCAGGCACCAGTCACGGGATTTTCTGAACCCTGACCTCACCCACCGGTGAGCCAACAGTAGCCCCAGATCCCCTGGGTTTCTACAGCCAGCCACCTTGTGACCCGGCCCTTCCTACCAGTGGTGAACAGCCTCCATACAAGGCAGGGCCCAGCGGCCAACCTGACCGGGGCCAACCAAGCCTACCTGACCACCCACAGCAGTCAGTCCACCATAGGAGAAGGGCCCATGCAGCCCACATAGCGGTACTCCAAGAACTTAAAGCTCTAGTGATGAGACAGGAGTGGTTTCAGGAAACATTTCCAATAAACAAATTAACCCTACATCTAAAGGAATTAGAAAAACAAAACCCAAAGGTAAGAGAAGGACAGAAATCATAAACATCAGAGCAGAATAGTGAAATAGATACTTTAAAACACTGAAAATGTCAATGAAACTAAGAGCTGGTTTTGTAACAAGATAAAGTGGGTGAACATTTGGCCTCATCAACAAAACACAGAGTGGGCTCAAATCAACAAAGTCAGAAATGAAAATGGGAAAGTTACAACCAACACCACAGAAATACAAAAGATCCTAAATTACTAAAAGAAACTGTAATATATGCCAATAAGATGGACAACCTAGAAGAAATGGATGAATTCCTAGAAATGTACATTCTCCCAAGAATGAACCAGAAAGAAATAGAAATTATAGATGGACACCATTACCAGTAATGGAATTGAGTTAGTAATTTAAAAATTCCCAACAAACAAAAGCCCGGGACTAAATGGCTTCACAGGTTAATTCTAGCAACAGTTTGGAGAAAAATTAACACTTATTCTTCTCAAGGTATTTCAAAAAGTTGCAGGGGGAGGAACACATTCATTCTACGAGGCCAAGATCACCCTGATACTAAATCCTGAAAAAGTTATCACAAAAAAAGAAAATCACAGGTCAATATCATTAATGAACACAGATGCAGAAATCCTCAACAAATCATTAGCAGATTAAATCCAGTGATGCATTAAAGAAATTAGACACCATCATTGTATGGGGATCTTTCCAGGGATGCAAGGAGAGTTCAATACACACAAATCAGTCACTGTAATAAACCATATTAACAAACTAAAGATAAAATCATATGCTTATCTCAATAGATGCAGAAAAAGCTTTCGGCAAAATTCAGCATCCATTTATGATGAACACTTCAACAAATTGGGCATAGAGGGGATATGTGTATATGCTTAGTCACTCAGTTGTGTCTGACTCTTTGCAGCTTCATGGGACTTAGCCAGCCAGGCTCCTCTGTCCATGGGATTCTCTAGACCAGAATACTGGAGTGGGTTGCCATGACCTCCTCCAAGGGATCTTCCCAACACAGGGATTGAACCCAGGTCTCTTGCATTGCAAGCAGATTCTTTGCCAGCTGAGCTACCAGGGAAGCCCATAGAGGGAATATATCTCAACAGAATAAAGATCATATATGATACACCCATAGCTAGCATCATATTCAACAGTGAGAAGTTGAAAGCATTTCCTCTAAGAACAGGAACAAGACAAGGATGTTCATTCTTGCCACTTTTATTCAACATATTATTGGAAATCCTAGCCACAGCAGTCAGAGAAAAAAAAAAATCCAAATTGGAAAGGAAATGTAAAACTGTTTCTGCTTGCAGAATACATGATTCTATACATAGAAAATCCTAAAGATGCTGCCAAAAAACTGCTAAAGTTCACCAGTAAATTCAGTAAAAAAAATTCAAAATTTGTATACACAAATCTATTGCATTTCTTTATACTAACAGCAAAGTATCAGAAGACATAAGAAAGAGACATTAGGGAAATAACCCTATTTACAGGTATGTCAAAAAATACTAGAAATAACCCTACCTAAGGAGATATAAGACCTGTACTCAGAGATCTGTAAGACACTGATGAGAGAAATTGAAGGCAACATAAACAGATGGAAAGATGTACCATGTTCATGGATTGGAAGAATTACTACTGCTAAAACGACCTTGCTACTCAAGGCAGTCTACAGACTCAGTGCAATCTGTATCAAAATACCAATGGCAGTTTCCTCCAAACTAGAACAAAGAATTTTAAATTTTTGTATGGAAATACAAAAGGTCCTGAATAGACAAAATAATCTTGAGAAAGAACAGAGCTGGAGGAATCACACTTCCTGACTTCAGACTATACCACAAAAGCTACAGTAATCAAAGTACTGGCACAGAAACAGACACAAAAGTCAATGGTACCGGATAGAAAATCCAGAAATAAAGACACACACTTAAGGTCAACTAATCTACAACAAATGAGGTAAGAATATACAATGGAGAAAAGACAGGTCTCTTCACAAACGGTGCTGGAAAAACTGGAGAGCTACATGTAAAAAATGAATTTATAACACTTTCTCATATCATGTACAAAAATAAACTCAAAATGGACTAAAAAAACTAAATATAAGGCTGGAAACCATGAAACTCTTAGATGAAAAGATCATCACAACACACTTACATAATTTGTAGCAGTAGCAGTAGTTTTTTTTTTTTTTTTTGCCTCCTAAGGCAAAGGAAACAAAAGCAAAAATGAACAAATAAATACTTTAAAGCTTTTGCATAGCAAAATAAGTCACCTACTAAGCAAAAAGACCACATGCTGCATGCAACAAAATATTTGCAAATGATAAGGGGTTAATATCCAAAATTTATAGGCTTCCCAGGTGGGACTACTTGTAAAGAACCCACTTGTCAGTGCAGGAGATACAAGAGATTTGGGTTTGATCCCTGGATGGGGAAGATCCCCTGGAAGAGGGTATGGCAACCCACTCCAGTATTCTTGCTTGAAGAATCCCATAGTGAGAGGAGCCTGGTGGGCTGCAGTCTATTAGGATCTCAAAGAGTTGGACAGGACTGAAGCGACTTAGCACGCAAGCATCCAAAATTTATAAACAGCTCATATAACTCAATATACAAAAATAACCCAAATAACCCGCTGCTGGTGGGAATGTAAATTGGTACAGCCATGATGGAAAGCAACATTTAGTTTCCTTTGAAAGCTACCACACACACAGACACACACACACACACACACACACACACACAGACACGCACACACACACACAGACACACAGACACGCACACACACATAGACACACACACACAGACACACACACACACACACACACAGAGACACACACAGACACACACAGACACGCACACACACACACAGACACACACACAGATACACACACACAGACACACACACACACACGCACAGACACACACGCGCACAATGCACTACTACCTAGCCATAAGAAAGAATGAAATGTTACCATCTGCAAAAACAGATAGACCTTGAGCGTATTATGCTAAGTGAGATAAGTTAGAAAGAGAAAGATAAATATTGTGGGATTTCATTGATAAGTAGAATCTAGAAGAGCCAAGCTCATGGAAACAGAGAGTAGAATGGGGGCTACCAGGGGCTGGGAGCTGGGGGAAGTGGGAAGAAGATATTTAAGGCTACAAACTTGCAACTGGTTCTGGAGTGCTAATGCATAGCATAGTGATCCCAGTCAACCACGCCACATTAGGAACTCCAGAGCTGCCAAGAGACTACGTTTGAATTGTTCTCACCACAGAAGAGAACTGGGAATCACGGACATGGCAGAAGCATTACCTAACGCCACAGTGGTGATGATACTGCAACATATAAATGCATGAAACCAACACACTGTACACCTGAAACTTACACACTGTTACGTGTTGATTACATCTCAGTAAAAATACACAATACAAAGTGCATTAAGATGTAGCTCATGAAGGAGATAACATGTGTGGGAAGCACACATATTTAGTCTTAAAGCCTTAGGAAAACACTGGCTCTTAAGACACAGGCTTCCCAAGTCTGGGCTTGGAGGATGCTCCCAGTACCTGGCTGCACTTTCCCCTGCTCAGTAAACGCCCCTGACACCATCCATGTTGCAGTTCTTGGGAGAGAGGAACGTTACTTATTAACTGGAAGGAGAGAGCTTTCTTAAAAGCATTTAAAATACTACTGGTAGTTAAAGGCAGGTAAACGGTGATAATTGGGCTTCCCTGGTGGCTCAGTGGTGAAGAACCTGCCTGCCAGGGAAGGAGACGGGAGTTCAGTTCTGGGGTGGGGAAGATCCCTTGGAGGAGGAAATGGCTACCCACTCAAGTATTCTTGCTGGGAAAATCCCATGGACAGAGGAGCCTGCCCATGGGGTCGCCAAAGAGTTGGACATGATTTAGTGACTGCTGCTGCTAAGTCACTTCAGTCATGTCTGACTCTGTGAGACCCCATAGACAGCAGCCCACCAGGCTCCCCCATCCCTGGGATTCTCCAGGCAAAAACACTGGAGTGGGTTGCCATTTCCTTCTCCAATGCATGAAACTGAAAAGTGAAAGTGAAGTTGCTCAGTCGTGTCTGACTCTTAGC
Organism: Bos javanicus; assembly: GCF_032452875.1. Taxonomy (NCBI): domain Eukaryota; kingdom Metazoa; phylum Chordata; class Mammalia; order Artiodactyla; family Bovidae; genus Bos; species Bos javanicus. The sequence continues at coordinate 69,156,922 of NC_083887.1, forward strand.
GACCCCCATGGACTGCCTCATGCCAAGTTTCCCTATCCATCACCAACTCCCAGAGCTTTCTCAAACTCATGTCCATCGAGTCAGTGATGCCATCTAACCATCTCATCCTCTGTCGTCCCCTTCTCCTCCTGCCTTCAATCTTTCCAAGCATCAGGGTCTTTTCCAATGAGTCAGTTCTTTGCATCAGGTGGGCAAAGTATTGGAGTTTCAGCTTCAGCATCAGTCCTTCCAGTGAATATTCAGGACTGATTTCCTTTAGGATGGACTGGTTGGCTCTTCTTGTTGTCCAAGGAACTCTCAAGAGTCTTCTCCAACACCACAGTTCAAAAGCATCAATTTTTCAGCTTTCAGCTTTCTTTATTGTCCAATTCTCACATCTATACATGACTACTGGAAAAACCATAGCTTTGACTAGATGGACCTTTGTTGGTAATGTAATGTCTCTGCTTTTTAATATGCTGTCTAGGTTGGTGATAGCTTTTCTTCCAAGGAGCAAGCGTCTTTTAATTTCATGGCTGATAATTAGATCATTGCAACTGCATACTGTCCATTCAAAGACTTACCATTGCCAGCTTGCAGCACTGATGTGATGGTATCTGGACGCTGGGCTTCAGTGCTGGCAGATGCTCATGTCAATGCAAATATATATTTGTGTAGCTCTAAAAGCAGCTGAGCATCTATATTTATGTACATTCTCAGGAAGGAAGGAAAAAAAAAAAGAAAAGCCAAAAAAGAAAAGACCATAGAGACAACAAAATGTCAAGTGAGGAATTTGGTGCAAAAGCGATCATGCCTGCCCGACAGGGAAACCGGCAAGCTGAGCGCAGGATGGCCTAGACAGACCAGTCCCCCCTGAGCCGAGCACCGTGAATAAAAGTAGGCGGTGCACATGTGGATTTCTCACACGCCTGGGTAATTCTGTGGTGGCTGCATTTATAACAGGCTTGTCGATGCCTCTAAAATCTTGAAACAGGGAAGCGATGCAACGTGTAAATATGCAAGGAACAGATGGAAAGCTGCAAGCACTGCAGTCTGCATGTGACTCACCACGTCCACGTGCCTGGCCGGGTTTCCACGTCTGTCTCTTTCCTTCAAGAGGCCATGTGATTTCTGTCTACCTGGAAGCCGTGAGAGGCCCTGACTGGTCATGTCGCATGGTTCACACACGTCTGGCACATTCAAAGGAGACACCCTGAACCTGCTTTACATGCAATAAAACACTTCAAAATTAGAGTGGTATGTCTATCATTTGGAGAAGGAAATGGCAATCCAATCCATATTCTTGCCCGGAGAATCCCATGGACAGAGAAGCCTGGCAGGCCACAGTCCACGGGGTTGCAAGAGTCAGACACGACTTAACGACCAAACACCACCACCAGCAACGTCATCTGTGCACTGATTTTTTCTGGGCATGTTTGGAAGGATGTTGCCTGTGAAGCTGTTTGTACCGGAAGGCAAAGAAAATCTCCCCAAATCACTCCATGTGGTTGAAGACTTACGAAATACGCAACCCGGATAAATATCTCCTGTTTAAAAAAAAAAAAAGAAGAAATCAAGCCACTTATAAACTGCCACTACAACACACAGAGGCTGTTTAACTCGATTTAGCAACAAAGTCAACGTTCAGCGCAGCCATCGCGCGGGGGCCTCATTAAAACCCCGCGGCTCTGGAGTGGCTGCGGTGGGGAGGAAGGTTAACCTGCACATCAGCTTCTGAAAGAGCGAAAGCAGAGCGAGTCCAATTAAACCTTCAGCCCTGCTCTGCCGCATAAGCACTTGCTCCTCTATTCCCCCCGGGATGCTCCACAAGGCGGCTGGAGAGAGGACCAGCAGGAACCTTTCATGCCGAGCCGCGCTGGCCGGGGGTCTGGCCGAGCCCTTCTGGGTGAGAGCCGCCTGCATCCCTCTCTATTAATCAGCATCTTGCTCCCAGCACCTGGGACTGACTCCAAGTCCCCCGGTTGCTATATTGACAATATTCCCTGTTGATTTCCTCATTTTCTCAGTCAAGGCTAGACTGACCTCTTTAAAATTCTTTATAAACGTCAGTAATTGCTGCATCCAACTTCAATTCATTACTTTCCCAGGCCTCATGTATTTTGATGATATGAAAGTTGACCACATTTACATGCAAATTGAAGTTTTATATTAATAAGGGCCAGTGAAAGGAGATCGCATGGTAATGCTCCATTATGACTTTTAAATACATTTGCCCATGTCTCGGCTGGCATTAGCATGGTCAGACCATGAGGAAATCATGTTGGTCTGATTGCAATTTTGTTTTCCAATTGAAAGTACAATTTCATCAGGTTTCCCTGTCATTTCTAATAATGACTTAAGTTTGCTTGCTAAATTGGAGAATTTCTCTGGCCTGCGGATGGGCTGGCACAGGTGAGGTGGCAGCTAGCTGCCCGGGATGGAATGCCTCGTTACGGGTGCGGACGGCCGCAGTCCCAGGGGTCTCCTTTCACGACAGGAACAAAATCACCCAGGGCTGATCCGGCCCAGACTGCTTTTCTCAAGCACATAAACTTTCACCCGAAAACTTTGCGAGCCCAACAGCAGTTTGTGTGCTTGTCGTCTCTGAGTGTCGTGACCGGTGAGCACTCCATCTTCCCCACGGAGAGTCCGGTGGTTCCCATCACAGTCGGTGTGTTTGTCCTCGACGGCTCAGCGGGGAGCTGATTCTCTTTTCTTCCCTCAGACTGCCTTATCTGTATGAATCAAGAACAGCATTATGCATCAACGTCATGAATAAGGCTCAGAGACCCAGACTCCTCCAAAAATAAATCTTCAGTAGGGACGTGTTTCTGACTTACCCCCCATTATGCGGACTACAGCTTGCGTGAGTACAACAAACCCAGATGAGTCAGAATGCTGAAAGGAAGTCACTGATAACATCCTCGCAGCAGGGCAGCGGGAGAAGCAAATGACAAGGCTGTCTACCAGAAAGAACTGAAACGTAGTAATTTTCCTGTGAATTTGAAACAATTGTTGAGCTTCTCCATGGCTCAATTTACACAGTTGTAGACTGCGAGAGTATAAATATGGCTCATCTCTAAACCTCCTCTCAGTTCCACTGGTTTATGAGTCTGGGGTGAGTGAAGACTTGGGTGCTGGATGATATGTGGGGTGAAAATTCACATTTGTCCAACGTGACGCCACTTGCCTTCATTTCTGCGCTCTCTCTCATCAAACAGGCTTAGTGTGTGTTACCCGATTTGGTGCTTTCCAGGTGATGCGAGTGGCAGAGAACCCACCTGCCAAAGTAGGAAACTCAGGAGACTCGGGTTTGATCCCTGGGTTGGGAAGATCCCCTGGAGGAGAAAATGGCAACCCACTCCAGGACTCTTGCCTGAAGAATCCCAGGGACAGAGGAGCCTGGTGGGCCACGGTCCACAGGGTTGCACAGAGTTGGACATGACTTAGCATGCTTGCAGGTCACCTGATCTACATAGTACAGTAGCCTTTTAGCCAACAAATCCTTAATGCATTCAACTTCGATCTGATTTGTTTTATCTTTGGATAGATAAGACTCTGATGGCAGACTGGAGGTGAGAAAAGTCATGTGTGTACAATAGGGTTCCATTGTCTCTGACTAGTACTGGATTTATCCAGAGAATTGGCAAAATTAGCACGTTCTATGCTCAATTCCTCATTTGGAGTCTCAAGATAAGCATTATGTGTTTTATAAATAAGCCTAGGTTTCTTGGAGAGCCAAGGACAGGCATGTCCGATGACTTTGTGAAAACAAAGGATGGCTTGTCAGTTGAACAGTTTCTGGCTTCAAAGCCAAGTAAAACCCAAAATGCACAGTGTGGTTTGTTGGTTTTAATCTTAGTCGTTACAGAAAGTTCTAAAGAAAATATGAGATAGGCAGTACCAGGGCACTGATACTGATCTGGGGAAAGGTGGGGGTTTTTCCTTGCTGGTGGAGGGAAAGGGAGGCTCAGACACTGGTTTGTTTTGTCAAGTGATGTTTAACTGATGATAAGAGTCTGAGGATTAGTGCAAAAGCGGTGGGGACTCCAAACCTTATGATGTGTGATTGTTTTAACCTTTGCTTTGAGCCATCGATTGCTTTGAAAATTTAATGATACCTATGGATTCTCTCCCAGAGGGGATAAAATAACTTCAAACTCACATACCCAATGTTTTGCACAAAAGTCCAAAATTGTGGTAGCCATCAGCACTAAAGAGCCTCTTGATGAAAGTGAAAGAGGAGAGTGAAAAAGCTGGCTTAAAACTCTACATTCAAAAAAGTAAGATCATGGCTTCCAGTCCCATCACTTCATGGAAAATAGAAGGGGAAAAAGTAGAAGCAATGAAAGGTTTTCTTTTTTTGGGCTCCAAAATCACTGCAAATGGTGATTGCAGCCATGAAATTAAGACGGTTGCTCCTTGGAAGGAGAGCTACGACAAACCTAAACAGCGTATTAAAAAGCAAAGACATCACTATACTGACAAAGGTCCATCTAGTCAAAGCTATGGTTTTTCCAGTAGTCATGTATGGATGTGAGAGTTAGACCATAAAGAAGGCTAATTGTCAAAGAATTGATGCTTTTGAACTGTGGTGTTGGTGAAGACTCTTGAGAGTCTCTTGGACAGCAAGGAGATCAAACCAGTCCATCCTAAAGGAAATCAGTCCTGAATATTCATTGGAAGGACTGATGCTGAAGCTGAAGCTCCAGTACTTTGGCCACCTGATGTGAGGGGATGAAAAGACCCTGATGCTGGGAAAGATTAAGAACAGGAGGAGAACGGGATGACAGAGGATGAGATGCCTGGATGACATCACGGACTCAATGGGCATGACTTTGAGCAAAGCTCTGGGAGATGGTGAAGGACAGGGAAGCCTGATGTGCTGCAGTCCATGGGGTCACGAAGAGTCAGACATGACTGAGTGACTGAAAAACAACTTATAGCACACAGAACTCTATTTACTGTCTAACTTATAATGGAAAAGGATCTGAAAAAGAAAAAAAATTATATCAGAATCACTGTGCTATGTATCTGAAACACTGTAACTGTGTTGGTGGTGGTATTCAGTCACCAGATTCACGTCCATTGAGTCGGTGATGCCATCTAACCACCTCTATCTCATCTATGTGATTTAGTCGCTAAGTCATATCTGACTCTTTGTGACCCCGTGGACTTTAGCCCGCCAGGCTCCTCTGTCCATGGGATTTTCCAGACAAGGATACTGGAGTGGGTTGCCATTTCCTTCTCCAGGGGACCTTCCCTACCCAGGGACTGAACCTGGGTCTCCTGGGTGACCCTGGGATTGAACCTGGGTATTGCAGGCAGATTCAACAGCTGAGCTACCAGGGAAGCCTCATCTCATCTACACTTAAATTACCAAGAGGAAAGAAAAGATGACATGCGGCCACAAGACACAGTGGGGGTCTGTTAACAGCCCCAGTTTGCCTGGGACCGCCCAGATTTGTCAATGATGGTGCCACATCCCCGCACCCCCGTCATTTTGGGGAAACTGAGACAGCGAGTCACCCTGAAGACACAATACCTGAGTGACAGCGGCTGTGTGCTGTCTACCCAGCAAGCGGCATCCTGGTCTATCATTTAGAAAGATTCAGAAATAGGATCTTCCGCCTATTCCAAGTGATTTGCTAGCTGATGATCTATTTTCTCAGGAATGGAAAGGGTACTCCCCTTGGAAGAATGGGATTTCGTCCTCCCCGAGTCCAAATAAGCCAGTGAACTGCTCTTTGTATTAAGTCCGAGAACAGCAGTCACCCTGGGACTGGGTCAGCTTATTGTACGTATTTAGGAGGAAATGGCAACCCACTGCAGTATTCTCCCTGGAGAATCCCATAGACAGAGAAGCCTGGCAGGATACAGTCCATGGGATCGCAAGAGTCAGACATGACTGAGCGACTAAACCAGCATAACCAGGTTTGGGCTGGGGATTAAAACAGAGGCCCGGCTGCAGGGGAAGAGACTTTTGGCTGCTGCTGGGTTTATGCCAGTTTCATCCTCTGCTTTCAGTCATGGTCAGGTGCTCGTAAGATGACTTTCCTACTGAGCACAGAAGCAGACAACTACTTCTGGTGGAGCCCAATCACCACCTAAATCTCTTTATCTCTACCTTGTTCTTCCTAAAGCAGCATAACTCTTTACTTAAAAGTAAAATGTCTTAATCTGATGCCCAGTATATAAAATCAAAAGCAGAGGGCGTGAGGTGAGCCAGAGTTCCCACCCCCGGCCCTCACCACACACTGCCTGGTGGACGTGGGAAGGGAGGTGCTTAGACCCCCGTGTGAAGACCCCAGTCCAATCTAAGTCCCAAGAGAAGCAGTCTGGGGGACAGGCAGGATGGAGGGTGATGGAATCAGCGTCTTTGCCGGCCTCAAACTCATGCATGCTTCCTTCATCACATGGCAGAATCAAAGGGCTCTCCAAGCAGAACACCCCACAGTGTAGACAGACTTTGACAATGCTTTTTGTGTCTTTTCCCTTACTATTAACTGCCATCAACCCACACTGAAAAGTCTAAAACCTATTTAAAGTGAAAGTGAAAGTTGCTCAGTCGTGTCCGACTCTTTGCGACCCCATGAACTGTAGCCTGCCAGGCTCCTCTTCCATGAGATTCTCCAGGCAAGGAGACTGGAGTGGGTAGCCATTTCCTTTTGCAGGAGATCTTCCCAACCCAGTTATTGAACCCAGGTCTCCTGCATTGTGTACAGATTCTTTACTGTCTGAGTGCTCAGGGGAAGCATGATAGCAGATAGTAAATGTCTAAGAGAACAAGGTCAGCTTATTCCTCTGATAAACTTATTTCCTTTTATTCTTGGTATAATTTAAGAGAGAAAAAGACACTGAACAACCATCCTTCTGACGAGATACATCATTTAGTAATAAAACTAATAACCCATGTGCATCATGTTTAAACTCTTAAGTGCTTTTTTGTCCATGATCTCAAGTTACTTTTTCAGCACCCCCATGAAATGTGCCAAGTTTCAGTAATTAGCCTCATTTTCTCTCTCTCTCTCTCTCTCTCTCTCTCTCTTTTCGCATGAAGGAATTAAGGACAGAAACAGGCACAGACAAGACCGAAAGTCTGGATTTTGGGTTTATTGCTCTTTGTACTTCAAAACAAAGTGAACAACTGCAGGAGAGGTGTTTTACCTTGGGATCTACTCTCAGGATACTTGTGTGCCTCCTTACTTGATTTACTACCCTATGAGAGAAAATCAAGCTTTGCTTTGGGCGTTTCCATTTACTCCAACTTTACAATGACCTTGACCATGGCACCTGAAGAATCTGTTCAACTCTCTGTACCTTTACCTGTGAAAGAAGGAACTGATTGGAGTGGTAATTTACTGAGTGGTAATTTAGTATCTCAGTTCAGTTCAGTCTCTCAGTCATGTCCAGCTGTTTGCGACCCCATGGACTGGAGTACAACAGGCTTCACTGTCCATCACCAAATCCCAGAGCTTGCTCAAACTCATGTACATCGCATCGGTGATGCCATCCAACCATCTCATCCTCTGTCATCCCCTTCTCCTCCCGCCTTCACTCTTGCCCAGAATCAGGGTCTTTTCCAAGGAGTCAGTTCTTCGAATCAGGTGGCCAAAGTTTTGGAGCTTCATCTTCAGCATCAGTCTTTCCAATGAATATTCAGGAATGATTTCCTTTCGGATGGACTGGTTGGATCATCTTGAAGTCCAAGGGACTCTCAAGAGTCTTCTCCAACACCACAGTTCAAAAGCATCAATTCTTTAGTGCTCAGCTTTCTTTATTGTCCAACTCTCACATCTATACATGACTACTGGAAAAGCCACAGCTTTGACTAGATGGACCTTTGTTGGCAAAATAATGTCTCTGCTTTTTAAATATGCTGTCTAGGTTGGTGATAGCTTTTCTTCCAATGACAAGCATCTTCTAATTTTGTGGCTGCAGTCACCATCTGCAGTGATTTTGGAGCCCAAGAAAATACAGTCTGTCACTGTTTCCATTGTTTCCCCATCTATAGGCCATGAAGTGATGGGACCAGATGCCATGATCTTAGTTTTATGAATGTTGAGTTTTAGTCCAACTTTTTCACTCTCCTCTTTAACTTTCATCAAGAGACTGTTAAGTTCTTCTTCACTTTCTGCCAAAAGGGTGGTGTCATCTGCATATCTGCAGTTATTGATATTTCTCCTGGCAATCTTGATTCCAGCTTGTGCTTCATCCAGCCCAGCGTTTCTCATGATGTACTCTGCATATCAGTTAAATAAGCAGGATGACAATATACAGCCTTGACATACTCCTTTCCCAATTTGGAGTCAGTCTGTTGTTCCATGTCTGGTTGCTTCCTGTTGCTTCCTGTTGCTTCTGTTGCTTCCTGACCTGCATGCAGATTTGTCAGGAGGCAGGTCAGGTGGTCCAGTATTCCCATCTCTTTAAGAATTTTCCACAGTTTGTTGTGATCCACACAGTCAAAGGCTTTACTGTAGTCAATGAAGCAGAAGTAGATGTTTTTCTGGAATTCTCTTACTTTTTCTATGATCCAATAGTTGTTGGCAATTTGATCTCTGGTTCCTCTGCCCTTTCTAAATCCAGCTTGAACATCTGGAAGTTCTCGATTCACGTACCGTTGAAGCCTGGCTTGGAGAATTTTGAGCATTACTTTATTAGTCTGTGAGATGAGTGCAGTTGTGCGGTAGTCTGAGCATTCTTTGGCATTGCCTTTCTTTGGGATTGGGATGAAAACTGACCTTTTCCAGTCCTGTGGCCACTGCTGAGTTTTCCAAATTTGCTGGCATATGGAGTGCAGCACTTTAACAGCATCACCTTTTAGGACTTGAAATAGCTCAGCTGGAATTTCATCACCTCCACTAGCTTTGTTCAGAGTGATGCTTCCAAAGGCCCACTTGACTTTGCATTCCAGGATGTCTGGCTCTAGGTGAGTGATCACACCACTGTGGTTATCTGGATCATTAAATCATTTAATTCTGCAATAAAATAAGACAAAGAATCCTACAACTGGAAACAACTCACAGCATGGGAAAAAATATTTATGGTATCTGACGGGGTATTGATATTTAACTATAATCAATCCTAATGGAAATCAACCCTAAATACTCATTGGAAGAACTGATGCTGAAGTCGAAGCTCCAATACCTTGGCCACCTGATGTGAAGAGTCAATTCATTGGAAAAGACTCTGATGCTGGGGACGATTGAAGGCAGGAGGAGAAGAGGGTGACAGAGGATGAGACGGTTGGATGGCATCATTGATCAATGGACATGAACTTAAGAGATGGTGAGAGACAGGGAGGCCTGGTGTGCTGCAGTCCATGGATCACGAATAGTTGGGTATGACTTGGAGACTGAGCAACTGTGCCATATAAAGAACTGCTGCAATGCAGTAACAGAAGTAAATCCAAGTTAAAAATTGGCAAAGGACTTGAATAGAGATTTCTCCAAAGATACACAAGAAACTCATGGAACATAAAAATATGCTCACAATCGTTTTTCTAACCACAGAAAAACCACTTCTTGGAAGATTGCACATAACTGTGAATTTTCTCCTCCTACAGAACACACATCTCAACTTACTTGACCACTTTGTTCCTTTTGGGTGTAAACCCAGACATGGAATCGTGAATCACATGGTAGTTCCAGATTTCGTTTTTAGAGGAACCACTGTATAGTTTTCCTCTTTACAATCTCACCTGCAGTGTGCAAGGGTTCCAATTTCTCCGCATCCTCACCAAGGTTTTTATTTTTTATGTTTTGGATAATAGCCATTGTGGTGGGTGTGATGCGGTATCTCACTGGGTTCTGTTTTCATTTCTTTAGTGATTAGTGACGTTGAGCATGTTTCTATGTGCTAGGGCTGTTTGCATGTCTTTGGTGAAATGTTTCCTTAAGCCTTTTGCCTAGTTTTAATTGGGTCGATTGCTACTAAGCTGTAGGAGCTCTTTATATACTCACATATCAGATTTGTACATACTTTCTCCCATTCTGTGAGGTGGCTTTTCACTCTGCTGACTGTATCCTTTGATGCACAAATGTTTTTCAATTTTGATGACTTAAGTTTTGAAGTCCAAATCATCTACCTTTTCTCCTTTGTTCTGTGTACTTCTGGGGTCATATCCAACAGATCATCGCTAAGTCCAAAGTCATGAAGCTTTGCCCCTGGCTTTTCTCCCTAGAACTTTATAGTTGTTCTTGCACTGAGATCCCTGACCCACTGTGAGCTAATTTTTGCATATGCTGTAAGATACAGGTCCAATTTGGGGGTTTTTTTGCATGTGGATAAAGGAATGGCAACCCACTCCAGTATTCCTGCCCGGAGAATCCCATGGTCAGAGGAGCCTGGAGGGCTACAGTCCGTGGGGTTGCAAAGAGTCAGACACAGCTGAGCAACTAACACGTCCCGTTCCCCGACACCATTCTGCGAAAATACCTTCATTTCCTCACTGAATGGTTTGACACTCTTGTTGCAAATCATTTGACCTTGTACCTGAGGGCTTATTTGTGGGCTCTCTGCTCGTCTCTACGCTTTTAGGCCAGCACCACACTGTCTTGATTTCTGTAGCTCTGTAGTGAGTTTTGAAATCAGGGCGTGTGAGAGTTCCAACTTTGTAACTCTTTTTCAAGATCGTTTTGGCAGTTCAGCACCCCTTGAAATTCCATAGGGAATTTAAGAATAAATTTTTCTCATTCTGTAAAACACTTTGGATTTTGATAGGAATTTTCTTGAATCTGTAGATTGCTTTGGATAGAATTGACATCTTAATATTAAGTTTCCTAATCTATGAGAAAGGTGTTTCTTTCCATTCATATCTTTAATTTCTTTCAGCAATGTTTTGTAGTTTTCAATGTACAAGTATTTTGTATGTTAGATTAATTCCTAAGTACTTTATTTTGGAGAGGTTACTGTAAACGGAATTTTTAGAAACAATTTCCTTTTTGAGTGTTTATTGTCAGTATATATAAACGCAACCGATCTTTGTGTGTTGATTTTATATTCCGCAACCTCTTTGGATTCATCTACTGATCATGACAGGTTTTTTTTTTTTTTATCATGGACTCTTTTGGGGTTTTTTTAGTATAAGATCATGTCATCCACAGCAAGAATGTTCTTAGTGCTGAACACAGTTATGTTTACTGAAACTAATCTTCAGCATCTTGTAAAAGAAATCAAAGGGCGCAAGCACCCTGTTGTGGGGGCCCTGCTCCTGATGGGAGATGATTCACCGTCTCAGAGGTCCTCTCCATACTAAGCGTTAACAGGTCATTTTCAAACAATTCTATCATTTAATATACAGGTTCAATTTGTTCATAGCTTGGGTTTATGTGTTTGCTTTTTCTAACTACAGCAGCAAAAAAGACCACTGCCACCCCCCGCCCCCATAAATGTGTTTTAAACTACTTTAAATACTGAAGAGTCCTCCTTGGCTTTACTTCCCAGAGCCAGGGGCCATCAGGGCGTATGTCCAGCCCCGCGAGCTCGCAGACCCCTCTTCGCTGACCCAATTGGAATTATTTTTATTGACTCTGTCTGAGCTCTCCTCTCCCCCTTGGCAATGACGATGAGCTTTGGGCAGCCGACAATGGCTTCTGTATTCACAGCTCCCCTTGGAGACAGGGGCTGTTACATCAAAGGTCTGCAGTGTGCTGCCCTTCCTATAATATTTCAATTTAAACACTGCCTCTCTGCAGTGGTGTCATATCTCATTTACACTGTGGCCTTTGTGGGAGACAGGGATCATTACGGAGCGAACACTGAGAGAAAAAACACATTACAGGCCGGCCAGGTAGCGGAAGGGAAGGAGACGAGGCAGCACAGAGGAGCAGCAAGGGGAGGAGAGGGTCTCCCAGGGACGCGGAGGGGGCGCCCGCCCCTCCAAGCTGTCAGGCTGGAGCCAAACGAGGCTGCCGCTGACACCTCTGGCTGCTCCATGTTGCCCAGAGATGCTGTTTCTTTACTTTTCTCTGGTTGTTGCAGTAAAGGCAATTCCCCTGTGCTTCCAGGAGTGAGATTATCCTCTTTTGTATAGATTTTCCCCTTTCGCCTTTCTTATTTTTAGTCTTTTGTACCAGCACGGAATGGGCCTCCGTGTGTATTATGTGGACTCCGCTTTCCCGGAGCCCTGCCTCTAAATTGCATTCATTGGTTTGGACAGACCGTCGAGCAAGGAAATAGAAATAATCTTTTGTTTGTTTGTTTGATTTGCTCTCCAGCCCCTGCAATTCGCAGTCTAATAATTTCATTTTAAAAGAAACAACTGTCAGGAAGGCTCGCTCCATTTACTATTAAAACAGGAAGAAGAAATATTGAATCCCTGGCAGAAGAAGCCTGGTCTCTTTCTTCCCCTTTTCTTCCTCTCTCTCCTTTATTCCCTCTTCTTCCCCTCCCCGCCATCATCCCCATGAATAATTTATGCAGAAATGTCACCAGGACACACCAAGGCCCCCCCTTAAGGAGAGGTCCAGAAACCTGTGCTGCAAGACCCGGGCCTGGCTTGCCTTCCAGTGGCAACAGCCAGAGTCCAGTGAGAGGAGCGGATGCCCCGGTGTCTGGCTGGATGTGTGAATATAGAGGTTATTTATGCAAAACGGTCAGTGGTGAGGGTGGGAGAAGTCACGTGACCTTGCCCTTCCAGCTGCCGCACTGCTGAATCTACCCGGGGAGGCCTCATATCGCATCGTATTTTTCAGCCCATTTGCCAATCACAATTTCCTCAGCTTTCCAAATACTGCAGGCAGTTCCTAGGCACCCAAATGCTGTGCTGGAGGCACCCAAGTGCTGGAGGCTGCAGGGATGACGCTGGCCCAGCCCTGTGCCCAGGAGTGGGGCTTCTCACGCAGATGAAGAAGAACTTGCCAGGCCGTCTACACATCAGAGTTCTCATGCGCACCGGGAAGACCCTTCTCCCCACCCACAATGAGTACATGATAAATACTTAGCTGTTTTTAAAATTTATTCTTTATAAATATAGTTGATCTACAATGTTAATTACTGCTGTACACCAAAGTGACTCAGTTACACATTTATATATCCTTTTTAATATTCTTTCCCATTATGGGTTATGACAGGACACTGAATGCGGTTTCCTGTGTTACGCAGCATCACCTTGTTAGGTATCCATTCCATACACACCCGTTTTCTGCTAACCCCAGACTCCCCGTCCATCCCGCCCCCACCTCCCGCCTTGGCCACCACAAGTCTGTTCTCTAGCTGTGTGAGTCTGCTTCTATGTCATGGGTAGGCTCATTTGTGCCGTATTCTAGATTCCACATATAAAGGCTTCCCTTGCGGCTCAGCTGGTAAAGATTCTGCCTGTAATGCGGGAGACCTGGGTTCACCCCCTGGGTTGGGAAGATCCCCTGGAGAAGGGAACGGCTATCCACTCCAGTTTTCTGGCCTGGAGAATTCCATGAACTGTACAGTTCATTAGTTCGCAGAGTCGGACACGACTGAGCGACTTTCACTTTCATGGTACATATATACAATGGAATATTATTCAGCCATTAAAAAGAACCAAATAATGCTATCATACTAAGTGATGTAAGTCAGACAGAGAGGGACAAATACCATATAATACCGAGTTGTTTTGGATCACTTGTTTCCTTTAAAGGGTACCCAGTGAGCTCTGTGTGGCTTGTTGAGGTTTGAATTGATGGACCCGCTGGAGAAATCTGGAAACACAAGCTATCCTGCAGCACACGAATGCTGGGCTCTGTCCACACCGTCACACGTGTGAGCATCACCCGCCAGCAGCCTGATCCAGCTCCCCTCCATCTGGCTGAAGGCCGGCCCTACCATATTTCTGAGCTGATCCAAGTGTAAAGGAGTGAGTCTTGCTGCACCCACACCCTCTCATCCCAGCTCTACCCCCTCCACATCCTGCATCTTCAGCGCCCCTTCTCTGAGAGCAGAGGGAGAAACCTCATACACACTCACGGCGGTCACCGTGCCCTTGGGTCTGGGGAGCCCAGGTTTCTCCAGCTGCCACCCTCTGAGCTGCCTCCTCTTTCTGTTCCACCCAGGGCACCCTTCCTGTGGCCCCCTCCATTCAGCCCCGCCCCCCCCACCCCCTAGAGAGACCGGACACCAACACCTCCCTCTGAGAAGAAGGGGATTTGGGTTTCAGTTGGAACTTTCAAGACACTGGTGCGTTTGATGTGCAGAACACACACCAGGAGATTTCGGTTTTAGGGAACTTGAAGTCTCTTTAGCAAAAGCACCCCTTGGTGTGTCTTTGTCCCTGTCTCGGGCGGGGGTCACAGAGCGCCTCTACACAGTCTCTCCCTGTGGGTCTGTGTTCAAATGTCTCATTTTTATAAGAGTAACAGTCGTCTTGGAGAAGGAAATGGCAACCCACTCCAGTACTCTTGCCTGGGGAACCCCTTGGACAGAGGAGCCTGGTGGGCTACAGTCCATGGGGTCGCAGAGTCGGACCCAACTCTCTCTCTCACACACACACACACACACACACACACACACACACCCGTCCTTTTGGATGAGGGCTGGCTCGGCTCCGCTGTGACCTCGCACCTCCTAGTTCCGTCTGCAATGGCCCAATTTTCAAGCAAGGTGACATTCTGAGGTCCTGGGCTGAGGGCTTCGCATATGCATCTTGGCGAAGGGCAATGGAGGGAAGAGAGGGAAGCACAGTTCGCCTGTATCCGAGGGTCTGGATGAGGACGCAGCACAGTGCGGAGGACAGCGTGGATGGGCGAGGCAGCCGCTCTGGGAGCGCAGCGCAGGGCCCCCTACGTGCCCTGGGAGGCGCGGCCGGTGGTAAGGCCCTCAGGTAGGCGTCGGGGGCTCCGTGGGGCCGCAGGCCACCTCTGCCTCTGTCGCCTATGCCGGGCTGGGAGGGTGGCACCACCCCTTCGCCCACCACACACGTGCCCAGCGCCCACCTGCGGGGTGAAGGCGGCCTGGAGGCGCGGGAGGCGGGTCAGGACCAGGGCGGAGGGAGACGTGTGCGCACTGGCCGAGGCGGCCTCTGCGCCCACCAGCTCATGACTGGCCCTTTGGTAACCGCGAGCTGGGGTCTGGTGGAGCCCGGAGTGCGGGGAAGACGTGAGGGAGTGGGCCCCCGACCTCAGCAGGGGAGGCGCCCCGTGGGCAGGACCTGCTTCCAGGGCCCCCGTCCCAGGGCGCATGGCCCAGGCCAGCTCCGCCCTGACATCCGAGCCCGGGAGCGCCTTGGGGAGCTGGCCAGGGCGCCGCCCAAGCGCCCGCCCTACCCTGCAGGCCCCAAGGGAGAAACGACCAGAAGTCTCGGTGCCCACGTTCCCTGCGGCTCCAAAGGTCCGCTCCCTCTGAATCCAAGCCCCGCGCTCCTCCAGCTCCCAACAAGGGTTCTCAGATCTCCTGACCCTCCTTTCCATGGCCCCCTCCCCATCAGAGTGAAGTCATTTCACAGGAAAGTGAAAGGAAGTGAAGCGAGAGTCGCTCAGTCGTGTCCGACTCTTTCTGACCCCATGGACTGTACAGAATACTGGAGTGGGTAGCCTTTCCCTTCTCCAGGGGATCTTCGCAACCCAGGGATTGAACCCAGGTCTCCTGATTGTAGGCGGATTCTTTACCAGCTGAGCCACCAGGGAGGCCCAAGAACACTGGAGTGGGTAGCTTTTCCCTCCTCCAGCGGACCTTCCTGACCCAGGGGTCCAACCGGGGGTCTCCCGCATTGCAGGCGGATTCTTTACCAACTGAGCCATCAGGGAAGCCCTTATTCTCAGGAAACGCACTTCATTTCTGACTCCACAAGGGCACTCCACGGACAGCCTGCAGGGCCTGTTCTTATTTCAGCTGCTTGAACAGTGAACCATACTAGGTGAGCTGCCACAGAAAAGTTAAAGGTTTTAGAAAATTTTGGAAAAAGTGGGGATTCTCTACATGGTGCTGTACATGACTTGTTTACACTTAGTGAAGTGAATGAGGGGCTTCCCTCATAGCTCAGTTGGTAAATTTTAAAATTTACTTATTTTTAATCGAAGGATGATCGTTTTACAGTATTGCGCTGGTTCCTGCCATACAGCAACATGAATCAGCCACAGGCACACACATGTCCCTTCCTTCTCGAGCCTCCCTCGCACCTCCTCCCCATCCCACCCCTGTAGCTCGTTGCGGAGCCTAGTTCCCTGCGTCATATGGCAAATTCCCTTTGGCTGTCTATTTTACGTGTGGTTACACTTAGCTGCATTCTTTGTCCAGAAACACCCTCCACATGGTGCCCCCTGAAGCAAACCTTGGGGTGAGCCCGGTGTGAGCTACCTCCCTGCTTTTGGGCGTGGCCACAGGAAACCAGAGGACAGAGTAAGAGAGCAGGAAGATTCCAGAAGGGGGAGAGCAAGCCGGGGCCCCCAGACTGGTCACGTTTGGAACCAGTCAAGAGCAGCCAGGTAGGAAGGGTAGGAGGGGCCAGAACCCACTGGGCACAACCCACTGGGCACATCGGGACCCTGCTTCTCCTCTGCGACTAGGGGGCCTTGGGGGCATGGGGGAAGGGCAGGGGACTCGGGCTGAGAATGGACGGTGGGGGCAAAGAGGGACCGAGCTGTGGGTGAGCCCCAGCCTGGGAGTCGGGGAGGGCGTGCAGGGGAGAGGGCAGAGGTGGCCGTGGTCCTGGTGGGACGGCCCCAAGGCTCTGCACACGTGTTGGCCCTGAGGGGCCCTCAGGGTAGGTCCACTCTGAGCAGCGTTCTTCGGCAGAAACGTTGAGCACTGGACTCCTGGGGAACGACTTCCTTCCGGGACACTGCATGATTTGCTTCTTGGCAGAGAGGCCAAAGTGAACACTCTACAAAATGGATTCATCACAGGGTAGAAACCACATTAGCCTTAATAGTGAAAACAGATAAAGGGCATGGAAAACGCTGGCCTGTTTGAATGTGTTCTGGGTTTATACGATGAAAGCATTATCTGAATATTTTAAAGCCCTCTTTTTCTTTTTTGTTAAAAACCCACCATTGTCAAGAATGCAGACCCCATGAATCACCTTTTTTCAAAAAGGGAGGAGGGCTTAAAGTTCTCATGTAGCCTACATCATGAGCAAACGGCTCTTAAATCATCCTGTGTTCTTGATGAAGTTCTAAGACCTTGGCGTCAGAATCATACACAAACCCCCACACGTGACTTGTTTAGACTTCCACTTTTAATTATTCATGAAATGTGCAGAAACACGGTCCAGTGCACATTTGAGCAGAGATCGCTAATGCCCGTGAACAAACCATAAACACCTCACCAGGGGGCCGGGGCGCAAGCTCCCCTCGAAGAGGTGGCTTATTAGAAGCTGCTGCCACCACACCGACAGGTAGCTCGCCGTGACGGGTCCCCAGCTCCCGGACTTGGGAGGCGCATCTGCGATGGCTCTGCTCTCATGACCCAAAGGGAACTGCATTCAGCAGGCTTCTCGGATTCAAGGCTGACGCGGCTTCTTCTGTTCGGAAGAAACAAGCCCATAGAGGGGCGTGTTCCAGCTTCAATGCTTGCAGGAAACTGCGCTTCTGGGGTGACGAGATCCATGACCTGGCTTCCCTCTGAGTCCTTCTTCACAGAAGTGGGGGTAACCGCCAGGAGACCCCAACTCTCATGGGATGAAACGAAGTGAGCTTCCTAACAGTGATGGTCTGAAATTAAAGGAAGAATATCAGGAAGCTGAGAAGGACACAAACATGAACAAGTCGCCCACACAAGAGAAACATATTTAAACTTATTAACAGGTAGACGAGAGTTACAAAGACACACGTCCAGTTGCCTTTAGAAAATATTTATTAGCACTAATTATTCTCAGGCACTCTTCCAGATTCTGAGGATACAGAGGTGGATCAGAAAAGTGTCTGTCCTTCAAGGATCCTGTTCCAGTGGAGAGCTATGCACAAGCAAACACAGAAGACCCTAGTGACAGAGAGAAAGCAGAGTGAGGTGTCATGAGAAGTGGCCCTGGGTTTGGAGTTTGGTGTGGACCAGGCCAAAATCAGCTAAGGGAGCATCCAGGCAGAGGGAGGGCAGGGGCTCTTGGCAAGGTCTTCTGCAAGTTCAAGGACAGGAGGAGGTGGTATTGCAGGAGCAGAAGGAGGGGGGAATGATGAACAGGTGATAAAGCTGGAGAGGAAGCAGGCGGGGTTTCTAGGCTCAGGGAGATGGGAAGTCCCAACAGTGGGATTCAGAATTGTAGTCAGAATCCAGATATATTTTAGAGTAGGAACGACGGCATTTTTTTCTTAAGTTACGTGTTGGGTGAAAAAAGAGGGAGAGAGAGGCTCTAACTATGACTCCAAGATCTCCGCTGAAGCAAATTGAAGAAGGTATGGAAAAGACCCTGATGCAGGGAAAGATTGAAGGCAAAAGAAGAGGAGGACAGCAGAGGATACCATGGTTAGATAGCATCACTGGCTCAATGGACATGAACTTGAGCAAAGTCTGGGAGAGAGCAGAGGATAGCAGAGCCTGGTGTGCTGCAGTTCATGGGTTGCAAAGAGTCAGACATGAGTTAATGACAGAACAACAACAATTCATCCAGGACAGTCCGCACAAGAAGCAGAGAAGGGGGCAGGAGACACAGAGGGGAGGACATGAGAAGGCTGAACGACAACAACATGGGGTTAATTTACCAGGAAGGGGAAAACTGCAGGAGAAGACTACTTGGGGGTAAAGACTGAGTGAGTGTGAAGTCATGGAGACTGAGATGCTTCCTGAACATCTAAGTGGAAATACTGGGAAGGCAGCTGGACCAGCAGGACTGTAGTTCAGAAGAGAGGCCTGGAGGGCAAGGATAACTTGTGAATCGTCTGTGTATGGATGGGATTTCTAAATGACGGGCGAGTGTTGTCATCTAAGGAGTGCAAGTAGAAGAAACACTCGGTGAGGTAGAAGAACTGGAGTGACTCTTCAAGAGCCAGGAAAGGAGATTTTTTTTTTTTAAACAGCAAATGATTGAATGCCTTGACTGTTAGTAACAGCGCAGATAAGCTGAGATCAGAGAGTTGCCCACTAGTGTATGTTCTGGGCTGAAATGTGTTTGCCCCAAATCGATACATTGAAGTCAAGCTGCTGGAACCTCAGAATCTGACTGCCTTTGGAGATAGGGTGTTTTGAAAGGTCACTAAGATAAAGTGAGGTCATATGGGTGGGCCCCTGACCCAGTATGACTGGTATCCTTCTAAGAAGAGGAGATTAGGAGCAGACACAGAGGGAAGACGGCTGTCCACATGCCAAGGAGAGAGGCCTGAGAAGCAGCCACGCCTGCTGACATCTGGGGCTTCCAGCCTCCAGGTCTGTGAGAACGTGAATTGCTGCTGTCTAGGCCATCAGGGCCGGGGCAGGTCTCGGTCACAGGAGCCCTGGCAAAGGAGCACTCCCTGGTCAGAGCATACGGGGTGGCCCGGCGCGGTGTCTGTGGCAGAGCTCACTCCGTAGCAGACCAGCCTGATTCCTCCTTTAACCGTTGCGTTTGGGTGACTGTGCACCTGACTCTGAAGGGTCTGCAGGGTGGTCCCTTCCTCTCTGCCAGTGAGGAAG
This sequence comes from Bos javanicus, assembly GCF_032452875.1. Lineage (NCBI taxonomy): Eukaryota > Metazoa > Chordata > Mammalia > Artiodactyla > Bovidae > Bos > Bos javanicus. The sequence continues at coordinate 69,176,413 of NC_083887.1, forward strand.
TCCAGGGACCAGTCCTGTACAGGACGCAAGAGGAGGACGCACGCTCGGGCCTCTGGGAGAGGGCCTCGTCCTTGGGGATGGAGGCTGCATGAGAGGACAGGCCTGACCTCCTCTGGGCACCGACAGCGATGGAGCCAAGCTTGAAATCAACAGTGAAAAGTGCCTGCATCCCGACCCATAAAATCAAACAGCCCACATGCAATTCACCAGTTAAAGAAGAAATCACAATGGAGCAGTGACGGTACATATACAAACATACATAAAAGGATAGCAAACCAAACTTAGGAGAAAAATCCAGAAAAACAATCAGCACTCTTTAGAGGAGGAGAACATAAGCCAGAATTCCTGCAGTAGATCATATGGTGACTCAGTACGTTTTAAAAAATATGTGCAAAAAGCAAGAAAAAGTGGCGAAAGAATCAAGAGATAAAATATTCTATAGAAGCAGATGAAGAGATAAATCAAATATCATTATTAGTGGGTAAAGACTTCAAAATAAGCATGACTGAAATTTACAAGTAGATAAACAAGAATGAGTGAAATGTAATCAAATAAGCATTCTACAACGATTAGAATAGTTGTATTAGAATAACACAAACTACAGTATCTAAAATTTAAAAGATACATATGTTGAGTTAATTTTAAAATTAAAGCAGATGATAGAATGTGGAAACTTGAAGCTAATTCTGAATATAGTGCTTGGGCTTAATTTTAAAGATAAAAGAAAATGGAAACAGCAGAACAGAACATGACAGAATTATGAGTAAAGATGTGAATGAGAGAATGAAACAGAAACAATCTTGAAAAATAATTTCCCAGAACTTTCCAAATGGTAAATCACACTGAATCACAGTTTACAAAAACTCAGCAAATACAAAACACAGTGAAGAGGAAACTGCAGTTAATCACATGATTATCTGAGTATTTAAAACCAAAGATAAAGGGAAATATTACAAGAACTAGGGGTGAAGGATGGGGCACCCATTAACCTCAGGAAAAGAGGAGGCATGACTGCCTACAGCTCTGAAAGTCTATCCTCAATGAAAGAATTGCTGCAAAATTAAAGGAAAATAAAGACACTTTAGACAAGCAAAAGCTGAGAGTGTTTGTTTCCATCACATTTCACACTACTGAAAACATGAAGAAGCCTTCTTCAGGATCAAAGAAAAAGGATTCCAGAAAAAAAAAAAAAAGGCATAGAACTGGGGGAAAAAGAAAAACTATTAAAAATTACGGAATATGAGGATGGTTTGACATTAGGGAATCTATCAACACCTAATTCACTCCGATTAATATTGAAAGAGAAAAAATAAAACAAGTAATCTCATTAGAAAGAAGAAAAAATTATAAAATTCAGTAGTCATTCAAGATAAAGTCTTAGGGGAGCTAGGAAGACATCCTTGCTGCAGTAAAGCCCTGCTGTTGCTGCTAAGTTGCTCAGTCGTGTCCGACTCTTTGCGACCCCATGGACTGCAGTCTACTAGGCTCCTCTGCCCATGGGGTTTTCCAGGCAAGAGTACTGGAGTGGGGTGCCATTTAAAGCCCATCCATCCGCTAAAGGCTTCATCCTCCTTAGCACTGGGAGATTAGAAACATTTTTATTAAGTCAGGAAGAAATCTAAGTTGCCTATCATCGCTCTCTTCTATGTAACATTTTTTATGATTCCCAATTCAAAAATGTCTCATATAAAAAAATATGATGAATAGGCATTGATGAGGAGGAGATACTATTTTACTTGTTTGTAGAAGACTTGATTATCTGTACTGAAAATTCAAAAAAATTAAGTACATTTAACAATGGAAAATCTATTACAATGGAAGATTATTATGTTAAAAACATCCAAATGGAGAACACATATATATGTATTTTTATTGTTCAGTTGCTAAGTCCTGTCCAACTCTCTGCGACCCCATGGCTACAGCAGGCCAGGTTTCCCTGCCGTCCACTATCTCCCGGAGTTTGCTCAAGCTCATGTGCATTGAGTAGGTGATGTCCATTCATGTCCACCGAGTCAATATATATTTTTACAAAGCCATTTTTTCAAGTGGTTTCACCATGCATGTTTCAAATTTATTATTCTTAAGGTGTAATTCCTACTAAAAAAATCTATGGAGGAAAGATGATCATGAAAATAAAAGGTAGAAAAAACAAAACTACTCAATGTAGTTAGAAAATCACTTTCCAACAGTATTGCCTCCAGATAAATGCAGGTTAAAACTTTGCCTGGTCCATCAGAATCAGCAGGAAATGCTGAGTCCTATCCAGGAAGCCCTGAGCCACCTCTCTTAGATTTTTGGTGAGACTTTCAATTTGGCACACGTCTCATAGAGCATTTTGACAACATGTAGTAAGAGCTTTAGCGTGTCTACAGTTTCAGCCCCACGATTCCAGTGAAGGAACGTCTCTAAGGAGAAGACTCAGCAATCCAGTGAGCAGTCATAGCTGAGATCAGGGTCTCAGCCTTGTCTGTAAGAGTGAAAAACACATCCATGCAAGTGTTCAGGTCTGAGAAACGTGAGTGTGGGAGAGTGCGTCCTGGGAAAGTAGGTGCCCACAACAGCTGTGATTTTATTGTGCTCGGGAGACATCTGTGCATTACCGAGATTAAGGAGGAGTATTTCAAATATGAGTCACGATTAATTCTGAGAAAGATTCTTCCACTTCATAAGATAGTATAATAATTTTATGGGCTTCCCAGGGGCACTAAGTGGTAAAGAGCCAGCCTGCCAATGCAGGAGATGTAAGAAACTCGGGTTCGATCCCTGAGTCAGGAAGATCTCCTGCAGGAGGGCATGGCAACCCACTCCAGCATTCTTGCCTGGAGAATCCCATGGACAGAGGAGCCTGGTGGGCTGCAGTCCATGGGGTCACAAAGAGTTGGACGTGCCTGAAGTGACTTAGCCTGCATGCATCATAATTTGATAATTGAATAAACATTATTACAGCCAGCTTCAATTAACTTTAAAATCACATGTGGTGACACTTTAAAGCCACCTGTGGGAAGGGAAGGGGAAAGACAGGCACCCAGTAAATGAAATTGAGCAAGCCTGGTCCTGGTGAGAACCGTGACATCATCAGAGTGAGAGCGCCCCTCCCCAGGCAAGTGCTCCCGTCGCGGAAGGCAGAGGCCCGGTCGCCTCCGGAGCGGCCCTGCCTGCCCCGTGCCTTCCCTCTGGGCCTCCCCCTAAACTCTGGAGAAAGACAGGATTTACTGCAGGGCTGCACTCTTCCTCTGTCGCCTCTGGAACGGCTGCACCTTTGTGCCAGGGGACGTCAATTAGAGATCAGGGGCTTACTGAGAGGGCGGAGGTTGCCCTGAAGTTGGCTGACCTTGCCTGCTGCACCAGAACCCCATGTCTGCTTTATTGATTGGCTCCTATTAATAACCCTGCAGGACTGGCAGGCACGCGGCAGGGCTGGCCGGGAGACTGTGGCCGTAGGCGTTAAGGAAACCAGCAGCACCCCTGACTGAGGCCCCGAGTCGTTCCTAGAGAGCCTGGGGTGTGTTCTGTAAGGGGGGCGTGGGCTCACTTCAGCTGGCTAATTATTGAACTGACACTTGCAGTTTTCAGAGAACCATCACTTCCTTTCTGAAATGTGACCTTTGCCTGCCTCTCCTCACAGTAGTCTCCCAACCCGGGGGAGGTCTTGTCGTGGACTCTGAGTCTGGGAGCCCTCTCCCAACCAGAGGATGAGTCTGTGAATTAGAGTCACTTTGGGCTCCAGGCTCCCTCCCCACAGGTGGTCCTGGGATCACGTCAGAGCTTCATAAGATAATGACATAAACATGCCCAGGCTAAATCAGGACACTACACTCAGCTTACCTAGCGGGGTTGTCTGATATTCTGCAAAGCAATGAAATGTGACTTTGGTAAATCTCCGTATTGGAAACAACATTACACAAATGAAGCAGTAAGAATTATAGGGGCATTGTGAGGTGGTCACATAGATGGGTGGGATTCAAAAGGCAGGGCCGATACATTTGCTCTGCAGAGATGCAAAGGGAGGGAAAGTGAAAAGTGAAAGTGAAGTTGCTCAGTCGTCCGGCTCTTTGCGACCCCAGGCTCCTCTGTCCATGGGATTCTCCAGGCAAGAATACTGGACCAGGTTGCCATTTCCTTCTCCAGGAGATCTTCCCGATCTCCTGAAATCAAACCCAGGTCTCCCACATTGCAGGCAGATGCTTTACCCTCTGAGCCTCCAGGGAAGCCTCAAAGGGAGGGAAAGTGAAGTGAAAGTGAAAGTCATTCAGTTGTGTCCGAATCTTTGCGACCCCATGGACTGTCCATGGAATTCTCCAGGCCATTCCCTTCTCCAGGGGATCTTCCCAACCCAGGGATCGAACCAGGGTCTCCTGCATCGCCACCAGGGAAGCCCAGAATACTGGAGTGGGTAGCCTATCCCTTCTCCAGCAGAGAGAGATGGGAAAACATCCTTAAATGAAGGGATTTGCGACCTCAGAGTTAAGTGAGATAGATGAACAGGTGTCTGTTTACACCTCAAGTAACAAAGCGTTAACAATGCTGACGTGCCTTCTTATCTCATTTTGGTTTTTGTCCTTCTTTTACTCTGTGCTCCTAATGCTGTTTCACCATGAGTTGCCACCATCAAGAGAGAAGATTCAGCAGGTCAAGATCTGAACAGCTTATCCAGGTTCTCAAACTGCACAAGAATAACCCAGAAACGTGTTAAAATGCAGGTTCTGTGGCCCTGGACCAGACTTACTAACTCCGAATCTCTGGAAACGGGATGTGAAAATTGGGATTTTTATCACAGTCCCTGGATGAAAAAGGCTGATGAGAACAAATCATATCACACTTGGGCAGATTTGTTTACGGTAAGTGTTACTAATGTCAAAGTTTGTAAAGTCTGCTGCTGCTGCTAAGTCGCTCCAGTCGTGTCCAACTCTGTGTGATCCCATAGACGGCAGCCCACCAGGCTCCCCCATCCCTGGGATTCTTCAGGCAAGAACACCGGAGTGGGTTGCCATTTCCTTCTCCAATGCATGAAAGTGAAAAGTGAAAGTCAAGTCACTCAGTCATGTCCAACTCTTCGTGACCCCATAGACTGCAGCCTACCAGGCTCCTCTGCCCATGGGACTCTCCAGGCAAGAGTACTGGAGTGGGGTGCCATTGTAAAGTCTAGGTAACCATTTATTTAACTTATATAAAGACTACTTGCAGAGATTGGATAATTCAATAATAGTGAAGTGATCATCATACATCTCTGGGATACTGGAAGGAATACGTCAGATTGTGTATGTAGGCGAAGTGCCTAGAATGGTGTCTGGTACCAAGTAAATGCTCAGAACAGTAGCTTTAAGGGGAAAGCTCCAGTGTAACGGCGAGAGTAGAAACACTGGAATCAGCTGTGTGCGCTTTGCAATACTTGCCCAGGGTAGTCCGTCATTTTGCAGTGCTGTTAGCAGTGCTGTCCCAGTCACTACTATAATTCTTTCCCCATGGCCACTGCCCCATTTAAAGTCTTACTGTCTCTCACAGGGTCCCTGGCCACGACCTTAGTTTCCCCCAGCCACCTCCTATTCCTGTGTAGGCTCTGGAGCTCTACACATGCTAAACTGGGTGGGGGGCAGGGGGTTGTGCAAAGTGCTAAGCTAAGCTCTCCCTGCGGCATTTGTCATAATTCTGCCTTGCTCTAACACTTCATCTTTGTGCACTGATCACTGCAGTGAAAAAGTTTGCCTCACCTACCTTTTTGAATATTCACATATCAGACCTTCAGCTTCAGACACTTGTCCTCTGACAGTGCAGTCCTCCAGCTGCAAGTTTGGATCAACTTGTAGCTAAAAAAAAAAAAAAAAGAAGAAGAAATGACTGTCAAAATGATTTTGACAGCTGACCGTCAAAAAGAAATGCCTCTTTTCTTTCAGAGACCTCCCCGTTCTTCAAGGTCTTCCTCAATTTGACTTTTCTCTGAAGCAGTCCCAGGATCAAACCAGCCTTGCCTTCTCCCTTTATTGGCCGTTAACCTGTAATGCTCTTGCTTATATTGCTCTCTTGATTCCTTTCATGTCTGTCCCCCATCCGTGATGACAAGGTCTGTCTCATTTTTCCACATTTTCTATGTCATCTCTACTAGAACCTGACACGTGGCAACTGATAAATACATAATTCAGTGTTGACAGGAGCTCATTTTGTTCCTGGCACTAAGGCTCACGTCAGCCTCACAAGCTGGGTGCTGTTATTATTCTCGTTTGCATATGTGGAAGCTGAGGCACATAAAACTTAAGTAGCTTGCCTCGAGTCTCAACACTAGACAATAAAAGGAGCGAAACTGGGGTTCCAAGCTGGGAATGTGACTATCAAGTATCTAATCTCCTTATGTTCATTAGATCATCAATTATCATGAGTTGATCTGTATCAAATCCTGTTTTTGCTGTGAGAAGGGCACACTAGGGCCCCCCCCAAGAGAGCACGAACTTGGAGGTTTCCCCACGATACTGCTGACCCGTCATGGTCCTGCTCCTTCGTAATCCACAGCACAGCTCCTTGGCTTGGCCAAGTCATCCTGAAGCAGAATGAAGGGCCAAAATGTGGGTTCTGGGCCCCATGTATATGGTTTGCCGGTGTAGGAAGGAATGGCACCCAGTCTTCCCTTATCATCTAAGAAAGCTCTGGATGTCACAGAAACATCCCACGAGTGGCATTTGAAGGCTTCAGGCCCTTCAGGCAAATGGGCCCAGCAAGACGGGCCAACCAATCTGGAGCGTGGGATCCGGATTACAGGTGCTTGGTGATTTCCTTGACAACCACACCAAACTGCTCCTGCACTGTGTCCTCGTCCCCTCCTCCGCCAAGAACTCGGAGCTTGTGTGTTTGTGTATTAGTTGGGCAGTCATGTCTGACTCTCTGCAACCCCATGGACTGTAGCCCACCAGGCTCCTCTGTCCATGGGATTTCCCAGGCAAGAACACTGGAGTGGGTAGCTATTCCCTTCTCCAAGGGATCTTCCTGACCCAGAGACTCGAACCTGGATCTCCCGCATTGCAGGCAGATTCTTTACCATCTGAGCCACCAGGGAAGCCCTCAATAAAACTTACCAGAAAGCTAAATCAGCTTCACAAACTTAGTGAAGGTAGCCCAGGCTCACACTGTAACCACACAGACACATTATCATTAGAAAGCGATCCACAAGCTTCTGCCATTTTTGGCGCACTCCCTGCTGTAAAGACACTTCTATGTACCTTAGTACTCATTCCTGTTGACCCAGACGTCTAGACTTTAAGCTGAACTCCAGCGTGGAGTCCTTCGGATGGCTTGTGTTTGTCTGCTGGGTGGAGGTGAGTTGCCTCCAAACGCTTCTGGATTTGTGTGCAGCCGGACCTCAGCTCTACTTGGTCTCTGTCTCCTTAGCTGCACCCCTCACCCGCCCTGTGCTTCAGCCACATTGAAGGAGGCCTCCAGCACTTGGTGTATTGAAATGGCAGGCTCTAGCCCTGCCTGGAAATTGCATCCCCAGCTGTGTCCATAAAAACACTGTAAGGCTCAGCTCAAATGCCACGGCTTTGAAAAGCCTTACTCTGGCTCCCTGGCTGCCAAGGGAGAGTGTGCTTTCCCTGAATGTCTGCCACTCTCAGGATGAGGGAGAGGCGGCGTGGTGAAGAGAAAGGACTCCAGAGCCTGGCAGCTCTGCCATTTCCTACCTGGTGTGATCCCAGACACGCCACCTGACCTCGGCCTGCCCTGCCCTGCGTGGAACAGTCAGTGTGATGCCACCTCCTGATGTTATAAGGATAAATAAAGCACTTAGAACAGACTAAGTGAGAGTAAGGAGGCAGAACCTGTTTGTTATTGGTTATTGGTGGTGGTTTAGTCACTAAATCGTCTCCGACTCTTGGGACCCCATGGACTGTATCCTGCCAGGCTCCTCCTTCCATGGGATTCTCCAGGCAAGAATACTGGGATGGGTTGCCATTTCCTTCTCCAGGGGATCTTCCTGACCCAGGGATCTAACCCAGGTCTCCTGCATTGCAGGCGGATGCTTTACCAACTGAGCTATGAGGGAAGCCCAAATTGTTATTATTATGTGGCTCTTTTTCCTGCTTTCCTCCTGCACACACGTGCCCACATTGCTATTATTCACTGCAGGTCTAAACTTTCTAGATGTTTCTTACCGACATATCACCATGATCCTAGCGTGATGCCTCGAATATGGTAGTCAGTAAATATGTAGAGACGTGCATGGTTTCTATGAGAATACAGTCTTCCTACAAGAAGTCACCTGGTTAAATCTAGGTAAATGACGTCTGAATGAACTTGAGCATCGAAACAATGACCTAGGTTGTTCCTACCACCTTATATGGCACCAGGCAAAAGCCTCTTTGTTTCTAATATTCTGTTAGTTTGTTCTCTGCCTATCAGTTGGGGATTTTTGAGCTCCAGTGAACACAAAAAATGTGCCTGGTGAAATGTACCAGTATGGAACTGAGAGCAGTTTATCCTTTTAAGCATCACATTTGCTTCCATAATTTAGGTAAATGCTAGGGTCAGTCGTTACCTAGGCTGGCTTCCACAGGGATCACAAAATTTACCTGCCTTTACAACACAAATTGTATTATTGACTTTTTTCCATTTACTAATCCCATTTTTTTTCTTTTTTCAGATTGGGGGTAGAGTTGATTTGCAATGTTGTGTTAGTTTCTGCTGTAAAACAAAGTGAATTCAGCTACATGTGTACAAACACCCCCTCCTGCTTGAGCTTCCCCCCCATGTCACCCCCATCTTACCCCTCTAGGCCACCACAGGACCTGAGCTGAGCTCCCTGTGCTGTACAGCAGGTTCCCTTTCGCTACCTGTTTCACACATCATCGTGTATATATATCAGTTCTGCTTTCTCAGTTTGCCCCAATCCTATTGGAAAACAAAGCGTGGCATATTTGGGCTTGTCCTCTCAGTTTTTTTATTTTTTTAATCTTTACTAGGTGATAAATGCACCTTTGGGAAAAAAAAAAAAAACAAGTATACAGGGGCTCTGTGGATAGGTGGATTGATTTCTTTTACATTTTTAGAAACCAACTCAGAAAGTGTTAATTGCTATGAATATCTAGTCAGCATTTTAAAAATATAACATAATAAAAGTTAATCAGAAAATAATTATATAAAAGAACCATAATAACCTTTTCCACTAAATAGATAATTGCACTTTTTTTTTCTTCTACATTCTAATTTGGATGTTTTTATTAATAGCTTGTGGTTAAAAATATTTATATGTTCAGAGAGCTGATTATAAGTTTCTAGATAATTTAAGACAGGTTGTTAGAATTATTACTTTCCAATAGAAGAGTAAAAACACACAAACATGCTCTGAGGTTCTTCACCATAAAGCAGTTATCTATATTCTTATGTTATTTCCAAAATATTTATCAAGATTAAAAAAACATGATTATTTCTGAGAGTACAGAATCTATTTTTGATGTTATAATTATTATTTACCAAAAGCAACTTAGACTAGGTAAACATGGAGAAAAAATACAGAGTAATTAATTTTTCCAAGCAACCTCCTGGATAGAACCAGGGCAGGCAGAATGCCAGGTAACAGAGCCTGCCATAACCTACAGCACAAATGCATTCGAAATACAAAAGCGGTTCAGGCTCTCTGTTCAAATGGCCATCAGTGGTGCTGGCACCTGGGCCGTAAACTCCCAGGGTCAGTTACTCTTACCCAGAATTAACTCAGATGGGAACGAGCAGCCGGCTAATTCCCTCTAATTGAATGTCATTTAATCACATCGTTTCCCCGACTAGCATTCTTAAACTTATTTTTTTTTCCCCTTTCTGTTTCTAACTTGTTTGCCCTCACTAATTAAAGAAATGTGCCATGTTTGAAAACAAACAAAAAATAATTGGATATGCTGCTAGGAAAATTGCCCAAGAGACCACGCCAAAAACGTGTGTGGGTAATTCAAAACAAGCAGTTCCCCTCCTTTTTTTTTTTTTTTTTGCTTTCAATAGCTATTTTAAGTCGCTGGCTGAATAGGCATAACTTGGCAGAGCAGCTAAGAATAGGCGACCGGCCCTCCCTCTGAAATGCAGCGAGGCTGGCTCGGAACGCCCTGCTCCTCTGGGCTTCTGCAGAGATTGATCTAAGCAGAGTGCTGTCAGTTAAGACCCAACTTTCATTCCATGCTGTCTGCAGTTAGCAGCGGAGAAAGTTTAATTCTGAACTGTGAAAAGATTCAATAAGTCACCACAAATCACCCCAGCTGAAGCCCAAACTGAGTAATTTACACAGCACTTTGTGATCTTCAAACAGTTTGCAGTGGGCAATTATTCATGCCCGACATGGGGTCTCTGGGCCCAAGCTCCCTGTTTGTTCTAAGGCCGAGGAGAGGTGTTTGAAAACCGCGGGAGAAGACCAGGGGCCCAGAGATCACGGCTAATGTGACACCCCCAGGCCTAATCTTCTTAGAGCACCGGGATAAAATAAGTATCCATTACAAAATCAGCCTTCATCCTGCCCCCTTCCGAGCCCCCCACTCTGATAGCCGGCTCGAAGACAATTGCGCGATTCTAGACTTAATCAGGTATTAGGCGCTCTGGCAGGAGGAGAAGGGCTAATCTCCATATTTAGCCCATCTGTACCGGTGGACCTGACTCGCCGGCCCCTGATAGATCAAAAGGAATTGGCAAAAATCAGATTAAGGCTGGAGAAAGAGGGGGGAGTTTCGAGCCGTGTAACAGGCACATTTTTTCTCCCTTCCCTGGGATGTGTGTACATTTATTAAGACCATGCGGTTAATCCCATGAGCTCTCAGTGCATTGTGCTTGCCTTTCTTCTTCTTCTCTCCCCCTTCTTTTCAACCAAAAAAAAAAAAAAAAAAACCAGCCATTAAAGTGAAATATTGTACTGATTGTAAAAATATGAGCCATGCACACTGAGGGCCCGTGGGGTGGCCCCGGTTTCGAGTCCAGGGATCGGAGCATGCCATGCAGCCCGTGGGCTCTCTCATGCAGCCCGTGGGCTCTCTCATGCAGCCCAGGAGGGAAAGGGGCATGGGCCTGGTGTTTCCTGGGGCTCTGAGACACACGGCTGAGCAGTGTGAAGTCGGTGGAAGAGATGATGCTAATTATGAACACAGGCCGCCACGCAGCCGGGCTGGCGGTGGGGCAGGTGTGAGCGCAGCCCAGTGACATCTGATCTCCTGGCCTGGCTGCCTCGCTGCGGAGCTCCAAGACAGAGCCAGGTAAACATATGGGATGCCCCAGCTAAACCGGCTCTGGTCTCCTCCTTTCCAACCAGCCCCACATAGACACGCCATCCGTTGTTTTCTTCCCGCTTCTCCGTGTTGTCTTTGTCAGCAACACCGTCTTGCCTCTGCGGTTCCTTGCCGCAGCATCTACCCACGGGTGCCCCCATTCCAACCGGGGCTGCGTGGACAGATGGGTGAGGACCGCAAAGGATTCACACCCTCCCTGCTGCTGGCCGTCACCTGCTGTTTGCAGACAGTGACATGTGGCCACCAGCCGTGTCCTTCAAGCGCCGATCAGTTAAGTGCGCGGGCGAGCCACCTTGTGCCGGTCCCCCACCTTGGGATGCACCCGGCCGGCAGCTCGGCCCGTCCCAGGCATGGGTGGGGGATACCGGCTGCAAGAAAGGAAGCTCTGTCCCCTGGAAGGTTGACGAAGTCCCTTCTTTTCCGGGAACCCCCCAGCGAAGTGCCAGAAGACAGCCGCGTGGCTGCTGGGTTTTGGCAGTGGAGTCACCTCATTAGAGTGGATTAAGTTGTGATGCTGAGCAGGATAAAAGGTGAAACGCGGAGCGTGAGGACGGCAGCCGCGGGGGCACCAAGCATCGTCTGTGGCCGCTGCGTCGCCCGTGTGGTTCACGCTTTCAATTCCCGTCTGCGGGAACCGGCCTGTACCCACAGTGGCTGAAGCGGGCGCTCTGTGTGTCGGGGTCCTCCCAGCTCTTGCCACCTCTTGTTGATGCTCGAATCCAGATATGTTCAAAGGCAAAAGTCCGGAGCCTGAACGTCTCCCCCCCACCCCCCGGGGACCCCGGGAAGGGGGCGGGGGCGATGCCATTTAAAAATGAACAACTAAGAAACGCCCCCACGCTGGCAGGAGGGCCCTGAAATGAGCCTCCGTTCTGTGAGCTGGGCTCGGTCTCCGGTGTTCTGCCCTGACTCACGCTGGCGAGCCTCTGCCTTTGATTCTGCCTCACAAAACTCTGGAAAAACACGCCAGGAGGACAAAGTCCGGTGTCCCTGGTCTCCTGCCTCTGACGCGTGTGTTTCTGCCGGTGAAGTTTTACTGACGGGGCCGCGTCTGTGTTGGCCCCGGGCACGCTGCAGTTTCCCCGTCAATCTGGACGTGCCTTTCTTCAGCTCAAATGATAGGAAATAAAGAAAACCAGCTCCAGATGTAAGTGATTTTATGAGCAAGGGGTTAAGGAGTTCAGGAGGATTTCATATTGTTGGGAAGACAGACTCGCATGGGCTGAAGCCCATCTGTGGCCAGGAAGGAAGGAGAGGAGGGGAGCAAAGTGGATCAGATAAATACGTGGAATAAAAGCAAGGAGCTGTCGGACAGCTCCGCTGGCGTTCCCTTGCTTCCCTATCTCCAGCTGTTGAGGGGATGTTTTTTTAAACTGGGTGCGCGGGGGCGCGGGGGTAGGTGGGATGAGGGTGTTGGAGGGGGCTTGCACTTCTCGGGAAAATTAGTGAGAAAAAAACCCTAAGCGCCCTGAGCTGCACACAGGAGGTTGCCGTGTAGTTGTGACGAGTCATGCTCTGGGGCTTCAGGACACACCGAGGGTCACCCTGAAGACGCCTGACCTCATGAGGTCCTCTCCGAATCGCCAAGTCTGGCCCGCGCAGGAGAGGCATAGGGCGGAGCCCATGAAGAGCGCATGGCTGGGGATGGGAGGACGTTCCGGAAGGGTGGAGCCTTTGCTCATCAGTGCGTCGGGGCATTTTTGTAAAGAAATAAATGGGATTTCAGTGTGCCTTGAAAGAATGCTGTGTATCATTAGTAATTTGACCTCCACAACCCAAGTAGATAATTTCAATTTAGAGTAAGCAGTCTTCTTAATCCTCAGCACAGGTTGGCTCAGAGAGCTGGTTTCCTTCATCTTGTGAGTATGTGAGTGTGTAAATGTGTGTGTGAATGTGCTTGTGAGAGTGTGTGAGTCCATGTGTGTGTGTGAGTGTGAATGAGTGTGTATTTGTGTGAGAGTGTGTGTAAATGTGTATGAATATGTGTGAGTATGTGAGAGAGTGCATGCGTGTGTGTGAGTATGAGTGTGAGTGTGAGAATGCATGTGAGAGAGAATGTGTGTGAGTGGGTGTGTGTATGTGTGAATGTGTATGACTGTGAGAACATGTCTGTATGAGTGTGAGAGTGTATGTGAATGTGTATGAATGCATGTGTATGTGAGTGTGTGTGAATGCGTGAGAGTGCATGTGAATGTGTGTGAATGTGAGTGCATGTGTGTATGAGTGTGTAAAATGTGTGAGAGTGAGAGTGCATGTGTGTGAGCACGTGTGTGAGTGTGCATAGGTGTGAGTGCATATGAGTGTGTGTGAGTCTGCCATCCGCCCCATTTCTGGGACAGCAGCCTTTCAGAGCTGATTCTGGAACGCATGTCTGCCCTAAGGAAAGGCTTGTGCCCCCAGCCCCTGCCGGCCTGTCCCGTTCTGCTTCAGGGCCTCACTGTCCCCTCCCTCTAAACCAATTGGAGGCCCCGCCCCCGTCCCCAGCCCCACCAGAGAAGACCACCCCCTGCGATGGAGCCAGTGCCTAGGAGAGCGGGGCAGCCCGGCATACCCGGGGTGGGGAGGGGGCCTGAGAACACGGGACGGGATGCACGCGGATGCCAGAGGATGAACGGATGGCTGAGGGATGCGCGGATGGCTGAGGGATGCGCGGATGGCTGAGGATGCGCAGATGGCTGAGGATGAGCGGATGGTTGAGGATGCGCAGATGGCTGAGGATGAGCGGATGGTTGAGGATGCGCGGATGGCTGAGGGACGTGCGGATGACTGAGGGATGCGCGCATGGCTGAGGATGCGCAGATGACTGAGGGATGTGCGGATGGCCAAGGATGCGCGGATGGCTGAGGATGAGCGGATGGTTGAGGATGCGCGGATGGCTGAGGGACGTGCGGATGACTGAGGGATGCGTGGATGGCTGAGGATGAGCGTGGCTGAGGGATGTGCAGATGGCCGAGGATGCGCAGATGACTGAGGATGCGTGGATGACTGAGGGACGTGCGGATGGCTGAGGGATGCGCTGATAGCTGAGGATGCGCGGATGGCTGAGGGATGCACGGATGGCTGAGTGGGGCTCCCGGCTTGCTGGTGGAGCCACTGCAGGAGGAGCGCCAGTCCACTCAGATGACCCCAGACATGGGGGACAAGACACTCTGTTGTGCGGCTTCCGATACAGGAGGTGGGGGCCCAGCACAGGAACCTGTTCTCTGCGGCATTGCCAGGTGGCCCCCGGCTCATGCAGACTTTCAGGCATCAGGCTGGCACATGGATCCAGAGCAGAAACGCCTCCATTTCCCGTGATGAACCCGAGTCCAGCCCAGGCCTTCCTTCTAATGCTTTTCGCCCTTTATAACCGACTTCCCTGGGGATGGGTGACTAAGGAGATGCTGAAGACGGAGCCCCCCAGACTCTGTCACCCTTTCCGTTCATCACCTTGCTTACGTGTCTCTTCCTGTGCCTTAAGCCCAAGGAGTCTGCTGATGAGCCATCAAAGAGGCCTGGAGGATGTGGGTGCCCTGAAGCATCCACGGTTTCGAAGCCAAGTGCCTTGTGCCTTGGCATTTAGAAGGCACCACCCCGTGCCTTCTAAGAGCAGGAGTGTGGACTGGAGAGCCTTCGCCTCAGCAAGTCCAGGTGTCCAGGCTGTGACGGTTCAGCTCAGCCCCCCTGCGGGGTGGGTGGCCAAAAGCCCGCTCATGTGTCCAGGGAGGTGGCACTGGGTAAGTAGGTGGTGGGTCCTGGGTGGAGGTGGCACAGGGGGACATGGTGCTCAGTCCTGAGCGGGGCTGGCACTCTGTTATAACAACATCTGTGCCCTGAGTTCCATGGAGAAACAGCACCCTGTGGCTTAGGCTGACCATAACATCGGAGGAGATCTTTTATTGTAGTTTAGGTGCTGTCATGTCTCTTTGTGACCCCACGGGCTGTAGCTGCCAGACTCTGCCATGGGATTTCCCAGGCAAGAATACTGGAATAGGTAGCCATTTACTTCTCCAGAGGATCTGCCTGACCCAGGGATCAAACCCACGTCTCCTGCATTGACAGGTGGATTCTTTACCACTCAGCCATCTGGGAAGCCCACAGGAGATCTTTGGGTAAATATAAATCAATCAAGTGCAAACAGAAGCGTATCAGTTAGCTATAGGCTTTATGTTTTAATAGAATCAAGAGATATGGGTTCTGTCTCTGGGTTGGGAATATCCCCTGGAGGAGTGCTTGGCAACCCACTCTGGTATTCTTTCCTGGAGAGCCCCATGGACAGAGGAGCCTGGCAGCTATAGTCCATGGGGTCGCAAAGAGTCAGACATGATGGAAGTTACTTAGCTCGCATGCTGTAAAATTAAAAGACAAGTATCTCAAGCTAACAAGCAATTCTAGATTTGATCTTGGATATCTACCCTCAGAGTTGTGAGGAGATAAATTTCTGTTAAGTGAAAAAGAAAAAAAGATTTAGTGGTAATTTTCCAATAACTTAAAGTGATATAATTAATAAGTATGAATACATTGTCTCATCTGTATAACCAAGGTAAGGATTCAAGATCTAATGGAATAATGTGAAATACACAAAAGTGTGTAGAAAAAGTCACATTAATATACTCATGCTGCATATTTGTTGGATAAGCTCATTAATCCTATTCAGGAAATTCAGGATACTTTATGAATTTTGTGCTTTCAGAACACGTTATTAGAAGCAGATGAAGAAAATGATCGCAGTTGTGTTGGATGATTAATTACCACTGTCTGAAACTGTCCATTCCTGGCCTGAGAATTGTCCTCAGCCCCGCAGTTCTACAGATCTGTGGTGTCCAGGACCACAGGCCCGGGGCCGTCCGCATAAATAAAAGCACAAGTGGACAGAGCGGCTTCAACATTCCCTGAAGACGCACTGCTGTTCTTTTTGGAGAAAAGATGAAGAAGGCCAGTGTGTTCCCCTTGAGATCAACCTGAGTACTGGGTCTGCTGACAGCAGGACCTGGCTTTTCAGGCTGGAAGGTGTGGGGACTGGAGCGGGGCCCACGTGGGTCATGGGCCTTGGTGGGGACAGCACAGGGCTGGGCCCCGTGGCCCCGCCGTGGACAGAGGTGGACACAGGTGAGAAGGCCCCTTGTGCTGACGCAGGATATGAGGCAAGTCTCCAGCCCTGGGTCTTGTCTTGGTGGCATAGACAGTCCACCAATGAGACACGGTATTTAACCTGAATGATCTAAAAATTGCATATATTCCTGTTCTTATTATGTTCATCTGATACAAACAAGAGCCGTGGTGCAAAGCCACCATCTCCATCACTCAGGGCCCCAAGACGTCTTCCTCCAGAAGGCCCGGCTGGCTCACCCACGCCGTCTCTGCCGGGTGGAGTTAAGCCTGCCCCCTGAGCCCCCAGTGTCTCTGGGCTCTGCTGTGTCTACCAAGGGACTAGGGCTGTCCCGGGAATGCTTGTTGCGTGACCGTCTGTGGGCCCTCCAGGGGTTGCTGAGAGACTGCCGGCCGGGTACCCGATTCATGGCCGCCTGGCGGTACTCCACCCCTCTCCCTGCTGATGGATCTGCAGACCATGACGGTCTTGTGTCCTTGCTCGGGAGCAAACACATGTGTCTCCTGCAGCTCACCACTGTGTCACTTGCACGTCTGAAATCTTTACAGCCAAGATGCTCAGTTAAGATGACCCGGTCCAGATCTTGATGTTAGCTCAGCGTCCTTTGCATGGTGTCTTGTGTCATGTCCCCCGTGGGTTTATAGGGTAAATACGCATCTGGGTGTGACTGCCTTGTCATGAAAGCACTTTTTGGCACGCAGGGAAATTCTGCCACTTCTGGTAAATCTGAAGAACTCCTTGGAATCAAACTCGATCCCAAGCCTGTGTTTGTTTTGCTGGCATGGTGGCACCGACACCTGCTCAGTTCCTCATGTAGAGCAGCTCTACACACGCCAGGCTGAGGGTCTGTGGCCTGCCCACGCCTGCGTCTTGAAATACTGCATCACCTTGGTGTCATAAGCCAGTTTCTTCTCTGTGCTGTACTGCAGACCGGCAAAGGATGGTTCAGAGTCTCGCCTTCGTCCCCGGGAAGGCCAATCCGCATGGGCCCAGGCCGTGTGTGGACAGCCTGTCGGCACCGAGGACGTCTTTGCGTGAAGGTCACGGCCGCGAGCGCGTCGGGGGGCGGGGGCGCTGCGCTGGCCCCAGCGTCCCTTCCGTCCAGGCAGCAGCTGCGCCTTAGAGGATGCCCCTTTCAGCTCTAAGTGCTGCCGCCGCCTGTTATCGGCCGGCCGCCAGCGGGCTCAGGGGAGAGGCGCTATCTCCCATGGCCATGAAAATTGATATTGAACATGGAAGGGGAACCTCACAAGCTGATAGCAATTAGCTAAAAAGGATTTGCGACTCTGCGATTCATCACGCCGGGGGACCAAAGTCATTTGCAGACAGGCTCTCCAGAGTCCCTGCGTGCACAGCTCCGCTCTCTGCCTCTGTTTCCCTCCCACTGGGGTGTGACATTTCCGGCTCTCGGAGCCCCCCTTCCAGCACAGGGGGCTGCCGCAGCCTGGGGACTGGCTTCTGTCACAGGCGCCGGCGTGAGGAGGTGCTCAGAGCCAGCCCTGGCTGCTGCCTTAGATTTAGATGCTCGAGCAGGAGAATAGACATCAGCCTCCTTAAGAGTCTGCTGTGCTGTTGGTGATTCGGAAGTAATTTGTGCCTCTGGGTCAGCACGCCAGTTGCACCTAAGTTCTGATCACAATGACAGTGCTAAGGCGTCTGAAGGGTCTAGAGATTATTTTCCAAAAAGCAAACGAAGGCGCCTCACATGTCTGTCCTGGAGCCCCAGCAGCTCTACCCGCTGCCTTCGGCTTGTGTGAATGCACTACCCTTTCCTTAGTTGTGAAGCCATCGCACCGACCACTTTCGTAAGTCCTAGAACTCGGGATCATCTGGATCACGGCAGGCAGTTTCGGGACCTCTGAAATCCACCTCTTGCCGATTCTGAACCCATAAGGGGTGTCACTAGCCTTCTCCACCTGGTCTCTTCCTCTGGATCTTCGGTCCCCTCTATCCCCAGAGGATGGGTCTCCTTATGCGATAGCCCCCCGTTTAACTTCCTGTGGATCATCTCAGAAGTGACCCCTGCCCAATGCCGGGAATTCTGACCCGAGGACTAGGAAACGCCCTCTCAGCTCCCAGCAGAGAGCCGTCCCCTTCCGGCTGTGGTCTCCTGTGTGTGTTCCTCTTTGATGCTGTGCTTGCTGAGGACTCCCAGGTCTGTTTGGACCTGGGAACCACACCCTCCCGCACGTATGGTATAAGCCTGCGAGCCCCTGACAAATAGCCCTCTTATCTCATCTGTGTGTTCCAATTAGAGGGCAGGTTGTCTGCCTGAGTCTCCGAGTCTGAGGTGGAGAGATTCCACCCTCACCGCCCGGGGCAGAGCAGATCACATGGCAGGAGAGCCAAGCCAGGGGCCCGCGTGTCCTCTGTGCCCCCCTGGGCGTGTGATGCCAGCGCTGCCCGGGGCAGCATCTGCTTAGCAAACCGTGCTCAAAACTGCTGACGGCTCCCGATCCCGGTGGGGGAAGTGAAAGCAGGTAAACGGATCCTGCCCTGGGAACTGGATCTCAGGACCTTGTGTCTCAGGAAGGTCAAATAAGACAGAGAAGGAGTATGTAAATGCAGAGGAGTGCATCCGCAAGCACGCTGGGGAGGGGGCTGGGAAGCTTGGCTGAGGGGCCAGAACAGGAAACGTGAGCCCTGGGTAGGATGGAGCGCTGGCTCCGGAACCACTGTCCCCGGCCTGACGGCTCTGACCTTGAGAAGGTGGCTCTCCACCCTTGCCTGCCCAGCGCTCGGGCTGGGAGCATTGGCGATGGGGGTGAGATGGTACTGGGGTGGAGCTGAACAGTCACCTGGGCAGCAGGAGGCCTGGACCTGTGATGGGGAGACCCCTGATGGGCACCGGAGCTTTGCCCCTCCGGGTCCCCGCAGGCTGACTCTTCCCGGCCCAGGGTGCATCTCATTTCCCTTTCCCGAGCCCTTCCCGTGTGCTTCTCCCGCATCGGATCTGTCTGCTAGCCCACTGGCCCTGAGGGTCTCAGGGAACCCCGGGTGGGTGAGGGGCTGTGGGTGCAGCCTGGGTCTGTGGGCACCCGGCTCCGGTGCTGGCCCACGGTGGGCAGGTGCCTCTGTGCTCAGCGTTCTCGCTGCGAGCAGACCCATCAGACCGTCTTCTCTGAGTGACTTGATGATATCTGACAAGGTACTTAGACCGGTGGGGATGACACACAGCAGATACACGGTTACTCGTCAGTGACGGCCCTGTGTGTCTTCTCGTCCACGTGCCTGTTGCTGAGCTCGCTGACACGCTCAGGCTGCAGGGCCAACTGGCTGGGTGGCACAAAGGGGCTCGGAGAGGCCCCCAGTCCCCACCCAGCCCTGGAGGAAGCCCGTGTGCCCATGGGCTCCAGTGCCCCCACATGACCTCCAGCTGGTGAGGCTGCAGCCCAATCTCGTGGCCTGGAGCTGCAGGTATCCCAGGCACTGGGGCGGGCGGGGTGGGGGCGGATGTCCACCTCCCAAGGACAGGCTTCAGCCAACACGGGCAGCCTGGATGGACACACCCTTCCCCTGACCCCACCTGCACCCCTCTGAGTCTGTGCCAGGAAGCTTCTGGAAGGAAGGGCCCAGAGACAGCTGTGTCACGGCCCCTGGAGGCAGCCCCTCACGAGCATCATCCTGCTGCTCCTGGTCCGGGCGCTCTCTGCCTGGGCCCTGCACCCCGGGGATCCACGGCTCCCACTGGCCTCACAGGCTCTCCCGAGGCCAAACCAGCACAGGGCGGATGCTCCTGGGGGCTCTCAGCACTTCCTGACAGTGACCAGTGTAGGCTGCACACGTCAAGGGAGCCACAGGGTATCAAGTTGTCCCTGGCATAGGCCACGGCCCGCTGGACAAGCCTTGTCCTCAGGGAGGGGTTTGCACCCTCAGGGTCCAGTTGCAGTGGTGTGGGCCCTGCGGGAGAAGCCCCAGGGCCTGCTCAACCGACAGCGAGTGCACGGTGGGGCTTCCTCCAGGGACAGGCCAGGGGCGACTTGGCTGGGAGACCTAACTAAACCCAACCCCAACCCTAACCCTAACCCTCATCATTTTTTGCGCTGCCATCTTGGCTTTGATTCAGAGGATGATTGTAGAGTTGTGTGTTTCCAGGCACTGAGGTATCAAAGCGCCAGAGACGGAGTGGCCTACAGCAAGGGACATGGGTTTATTCTCTCACAGTCCTGGAGGCCAGAGGCCTGAGCCCAGGGGTCAGCAGGGCCGCCCTCGCACTGAGGCTCCGGGGAAGTCCCCCTTCCCTTGCCCAGCTTCTGGGGTGTGAGGGGTCCCCTGGCTGTGGCCGCATCCCTCCAGCCTCTGCCTCCACCCTCACGGGCCTCCTCCGGTTTCATCCGTGTCTTTCCTCTGAGTGTCTCACGTTGCCTCTTTTTTCTCTTGTGAGGACACGTGTCACTGCTTCTAAGGCACATCTAGATAATCCAGGACCATCTCTTCTCCAAATTCTTAACTGGATCCCATCTACAGAGACCCTTGTTTCAAATCAGTTCAGGACTTGGACACAGTTTTTAAGGGCCATCACTCAATCCACTGAAGACGCCTTTGGAGACACTGAGGAAATGAGCCAATCTGAGCAAACTGGTTCATGGAGAGGCGAAGGGGGCACAGGTGAGTCACCCCCTCTGGCCCTAGAAAGCACCCTAATAGGTGCCTTAGATCCAGGAGCGAAGAAGGAGGAAGATTAATTCTTCACAAAGGGTTTCATGATTTATTAATTTTTTTGTACAAAATCCTATTGTGTGTCTTAGTGAACTTTGTTTTTCTACTTTTTGTGAGTATAATATAGGCTTAGCATAAATCACGGCAAATACTGTCAAAATGTGCTGACTTTGCACTGTCACTGAGCCTCGTGTTCACAGAATTTTGATTGTTTGGAACTGTGTTCACTTTATGGCTTTAAACAAACAGAAAAGGCGAAGTCCCTGCATTAGACAATGTGCAAATACCCGTGGATTTTGTAGCTGCAGAAGAATCTGACTTCACTGCATCCTTGTTCACCCCTCGGGCCACAAGGACCTGGGTCCTGGTGGGCCCACGTGTTTGTTGATTGGCTTCTCATGAAGACAAAGGGCAAAGGGGACATGGGAGTTGGAAAAAGTCATGGGAGCTGTGGGTGGAAAGCAGGCCACTTTGACTCTGGACTGGACTTCGCCAGTGGCTCAGAAGGTAAAGGATCTGCCTGCAATGCAAGAGGCGGGTTTGATCCCTGGATCAGGAAGATCCCCTGGAGGAGGGCCTGGCTACCCACTCCAGTATTCTTGCCTGGAGAGTCCCATGGACAGAGGAGCCTGGTGGGCTACAGTCCACAGGGTCTCACAGAGTTGGACACGACTGAGAGTCTACCACTTTCACTTCCGACTCTGGAAGCCACAGACTGGCAGCTTTGAGTTTACTGTCTGAAAAATGAGGAAATTCGAAAAGTTCTAAAGCAGAGAAGAGCTAGAGTTTGGACAAAAAGAAAAGAAAGAAAAACCATTCCCATTGTTGGGTCTATTATGCTTGAATTGTGAATCCCCTGAATATATGTGTTGAAGACCTATTTGAAAATAGGCTGATGGCAGGTGTAATTAGTTAAGGTGTGGTCAAGCTGGGATGGGGAGGCGGATATATGCTGAAAAATACAGAATGCGGAGAAAAGAAATCAAAGGAGGCCTAAATAAACGGGAGACAATCTTGTTCAAGGATTGAAAGACAGCACTCTAACGATGTCCATTCTCCCTAAATTGATACACAGCCTTACGATTCTTTTTGTAAATACAGACAAGAATTTCCCCAAATTTATATGATGCTGAAGTTGAAGCTCCAATCCTTTGGCCACCTGATGGGAAGAACTGACTCATTGGAAAAGACCTTGATGCTGGGAAGATTGAGGGCAGGAGGAGAAGGGGCCGACGGGGGATGAGATAGTTTGATGGCATCATCTACGCAATGGACTTGAGTTTGAGTAAGCTCCGGGAGACAGTAAAGGACAGGGAAGCCTGGTGTGAGGCAGTCCATGGGCTCACAAAGAGTTGGACATCACTGAGTGACTGAACAGCAAAAAGGTACTTGAATAGCTAGAGTCATTCTGAAAAAAGAAAAAGTAGGAGGAATCACTCTATCCTACTTAAAGATTGTCCGTTTGTGTATTTCCACATATGTATATATCTATATCAGATCAGATCAGATCAGATCATTTGCTCAGTCATGTCTGACTCTTTGCGACCCCATGAATCGCAGCACGCCAGGCCTCCCTATCCATCACCAACTCCCGGAGTTCTTGACTACATCTATATAAACATACACAAATATATAGTAAGACTGTGACTGTGTGACATTGGTGGAGGAATGGAGCATCAATTTATAAAACAAAATAAGGGAACTCAGAAGTACTGCTGCTGCTGCTAAGTTGCTCCAGTGGTGTCCGACTCTTCTCGACCCCATGGACTGCAGCCCACCAGGCTCTCCATCCATGGGATTTTCCAGGCAAGAGTACTGGAGTGGGGTGCCATTGCCTTCTCCGGAACTCAGAAATAGCCCCCTACAAGTCCAGCCACCTGATTTTTGACAAAAATTCAAAAGCAGCTCCATGGAAGAAGTAAAGCCTTTATAGCCCATGTTGCAGAAGTGACTGAAGAGCCTCTAGGAAAAAAATGAACTAGGCTACACCACACACTTGACACAAAAATTCACTCAAAGTGGATCATGAATGTAAAACATAAAAGTATAAAATTTTCAGAAGATAGTACAGAGCACATGTTCAGGAACTAGGGCTGAGTGAAAAGTTCTTGGACATGATCAAAAGCACAGCTTTTAAATGATAAACCAATACGTTAGACTTCATCAGAATTAAATATTTTTGCTCTGGGGTAAAGCAGATGAGGAAACAGGCTTCAGACTGGGAGGAAATATTTGCAAAGCCTGTATCTCACAAAGAACCCATACCTAGAATACATAGAGAGTTCTGAAAGGTCAGCCATTAGAACCAGATAGTCTTTTTGGAAAACAAGCCAACTATGAAGAGGCGTTTCAGCAGGAGTGTATGTGGAGGGTGACTACGTCACTGGCCTCGATGAGCCAGGTGTGTCTGTGAGTGAGACACAGAGCCCGTCCTGAGTCGTGTGTGTGTCGGGGGGGGCGCTGATGCGAGGTGGGCCAGCTCTCTGGAAAGTAGTGGGACACTTTCTTAAAAACAAACAGAACACACTGACTACGTCACCCAGCAGCTGCACTCCAGGGCACCGAGTGCAAAGCTAAGGAAACCCACATTCGCACAAAGCACTGCAGACCCACGTGAAGCGGGGTCACTTGCAGCAACCCCACCTGTCAACAGCCCATGTCCCTCTGTGGGTGAACAGTCACACACTCTGTCCATCACACTTGGAATCCTGGAGCACGACTCAGCGACGCAGAAGGCAAAGTTCTTGGTGTGCACGCTATGTGCACGGACCCTCCGGGTATCATCAGAGTGAAAACAAGCCCATCATCGAGAGTGACGTGTTCCATGACTCCATTTGATGATATTCTTGAAATTACACTATGATGGAAGGAGAACAGGCCAGTGATGGTCCAGATTCAAGAGGCAAGAGTCTGACTATTAGGGGTAGGGAGGGGCGATGGGTGGGGTGCTGCCGTAGTCTGGGGTCCGGATTGTGACGTGGCCTCGAGGATTACACTTGTGATCAATCGGCACAGATCATAGGCACACGTGCTCACATCAGGGTCAGGGGCTGTGTGACTGTGCGGCGCGTAATCGTTGTGGGAACCAGATGAAGAGCACAGGGGACTCCTTCCTACTGTTTGTGTAATTTCCTGGGATTTTTAATTCTTTTCAAAATAAAACTTAAGAGCGGAAAAAGAAGGCAAAATGAATGAATTTTAAAGTGAAACTATACAAAGAGAAACTAAAGCTTAGCTACCAAGGGATGTACCTCGAAACACAGAGGGTTGAGCCACAAAACAAGGGGCACAGGAGCCTGTGCTCATGTGCGATTATAAAGCAAGTGACGCTGGGCTGTGAAAGTGGGTTGGCGCAGCGTATGCAGAGAAGGTGCCGAACTGCACGTTAGAACTTTCAACACGGAGGATACAGAGAAGGACTCCAACATAATATTTACAGATGTTAATTCTTTAAAAACCCTGGAACAAATATGGGGAAATTAGAGGTTTTGGAAAGCAAGTGATTAATAAAAGCATTGCTTCTATTTTTCTTTGTACTTTTCTGTAATCTTGAAGTATTGCATAAATGATGAGAAAGAGAATCACACATAAATGATGAGAAAGTGAGAGAGAGAGAGAGACAGAAATATAGAGAGAGAGACTGTTTAGGTCTTTTCTAGAGGGCAGAGGAGGCTGAGGAAGGCTGTGATGGAGAATACGCCAGCTCTCCGCCTGCTGATTTAACTGCTTTTTGCTTTGAAATTGAATGATAGATTTAGAGTGATTTCTGATTCAATCAGAAGAGGCAAGTGTGGATATTGCGTGGGTTTAGTAAGAGAAAAACAGAGGGCACATTTCTCCCTGCAGGCTGCCTTTCCTGATGGCAGGTTAAAAGGGACGCAGAGCTTTCTCTGGGGCCAGGGTTCAGGGTAATTCTGGAGTCAAGAGTGAGGCCAGAGGAGGGGAGACAGCAAAGGCACCGGCCGCATGCCAATGAAGAACTCCCCGCCTCGATGCATGCCCGAGACGCCCTGCCTGTGTGTGATGCTCCACCCCCAGGGCTGGGTCCTCAGCTCATCCTTCTCTTCCTGTCCTTATTCCTGGGTTTGGATGGAGGGGAGAGGACTCAGAACCAAGGAGCTCCTTGAATTTAACTTTGGATAGCATCAGACAAAGTTACCACACATGGTGCACACCTGTAATCTGTTCTCCTGAGCAGAGGAATGGCTCTGTATCCCCATCACACACACAGAGCTTAGCCCTGCCTGCTGAACAGTCATGGGTTAGGAGTTACCTTCATCCCTTTGAACACAGAGGCTTTCTATTCTTAAATCACATGGACAGTTGGTTGTAGATGGCTGCTGACAACCGAATATTTGCACTTCCCTGCCCCAAATTCATGTATTGAAAGCCTAACCCACAGCGATGGTATTAGGAGGTGGAACCTTTGGGAGGTAATTAAGTCAAGGGGGCTGGGGCCCTCAGGAATGGAGTTAGTGGCCCAGGAGATCCCACAGAGCCCCCACATTCCTTCTGCTATGTGAGGACACAGAAAACATACATCAGTCTGTGAACCAGGAACGGGACCTTCAGCTGACACTGCGGCTACCGACACCTTGATCTGGGACCTCCCAACCTTCAGAACTATAAGAACCAAATTCCATCTGGTCACAAGCGACCCAGCTTGTGATATTCTGACATTCCCAAATGTACTGAGACGGTGGCACCAGAAACTTCAACCGTCCAGAGGAGAGTTTGGTTAAGAATTCAACAACAGAATAGAATTTGTTTTCAATGTGAAAATAAATGTCTTTCAAACTAATTTATGGTTAGATTTGTTGTTCAGTAGCTTGGTTGTGTCTGCAGCTCTATGGACTGGTTTGCAACTCTATGGACTGCAGCATGCCAGGCTTCCCTGTCCTTCATGATCTCTTGGAATTTACTCAAACTCATGTCTATTGAATTGGTGATGCCATCCAATCATCTCATCCTCTGCCACCCTCTTCTCCTTTTGCCCTCAATCTTTCCCAGCATCAGGGTCTTTTCTAATAGTCGGCTCTTCCCATCAGGTGGCCAAAGGATTAGAGTTTCAGCATCAGTCCTTCCAATGAATATTCAGGACTGATCTCCCTTAGGATAGACTGGTTGGATCTCCTTGCAGTCCAAGGGACTCTCAAGAGTCTTCTCCAGCACCACAGCTCAAAAGCTTTAATTCCTCAGTGTTCAGACTTCTTTATGGCTCAACTCTCACATCTATACATAACCACTGGAAAAACCATAGCCTTGACTATATGGACCTTTGTCAGCAAAGTAATGTCTCTGCTTTTGAATATGCTATCTAGGTTTGTCATAGCTTTCCTTCCAAAGAGCAAGCATCTTTTAATTTCATGGCTGCAGTCACCATCTGCAGTGATTTTGGAGTTATGGTTAAATACTCTTTGATTAAATAGTATTTAGTGTATGGCTAAATACTACTTGATTACAGAACAGAGCACACCATGCAACTATGCTGATAGAGTTGGCCCGTGTGCTGATTGGTACCTAGGTTGCTGTTTCCTGAGGACCGGGACCTGAGACAGCAGCCACTGAGATCTGAGTCCTGTCGACAACCAGGACATCCAGTCCCAGCTGACCAGTGAGGATGAGATGCCCAGCTCCAAACGACACTGTGATCACACCTGTGACAAACCACGAGCTGGGGTCTAGCTAAGCTGAATGTGGATGGCTGATTTACAGAAATAGCAAGAAAATATATACTCATTGTTTTAAGTCACTAAATTTGGGGGTCGTCTATTGGCAGTCAATAGTTACTAAGACAAAAACTTTTCAGAATGAAGTTCAAAAATGAATGTAAATGTATTTAAAATCTTGATTTTCCCTCTCGCTAAATTAATTTACAACTTTCCCTGGCTGGTCCCTCACCATCATTCCTACACTGGATATTATCGAAACTCTAGTCTTAGAATGAAATAAATGAATTCTAAAGTAGTAAAAAGCACCTGAAGAAGTATGTTCCTGGGTACTTTGTCAAAAATCACAGGAGCGGATTTCATTTGTTGGGGAGCTTCCAGTTTGGCTGATACTGGATATGTGATATTTAAGTATTTTATGTACACCCAGAGGCCCTTTTCTGTATTACAGAGCTTTTGCAAACTCTGAAATAAATGCACAAAAATGCTGAAAAAAATTAAAGAAAATGTTTCCACCTCCTGCAGCTCACTTGCAACTTGCTGCCGGGCTGAGCTTGACAAGGATGCAAATATCCATCCAATTGCCACCACACAGCCAATTTCACAGGGTTTAGAATTTCTTATCAAAAGATGTGTGGAGGATTCTGGGCAGCAGACCAAGCGGCGGCACCAGCAATCTGACTTTGCTCATTTGAGCTATTGAGAATTAGATGGAAATAAACAAGCCTATGGGATAGAAAGTGGCTCGGTTGTTACAACCTGGAGTCTGTGATCAAGACCCTGCCTGTGTGAGGAGCAATGACCACTGTCTACACCCCCGGGCGATACATGGACTCACTGAGAAGGAGTGATCTCACTGATCCTCGGGTCTGGCCTGGGGCATCGGCTGGGAGTCAGCAACTGTGTCTTCAGGATTGAAAACAAGAGGGAGCCTTATTCACATAGCAGCTGGGAAACTTGTGCCTGGTTCCCGCTTGCTGGGGAAAGGGCCACGGTGGGGAGAAAGCATGTTACCTGGCAGAAAAGCAGTAAAAGCACCACAGCACCGCTGAGAAGAGGGAGCTGGGAGTGCAAAACCGTGAGCACGGAGGGGTCTGAGTGTGAGCTCGCCAGCAGCAGAGCTGGAGACGAAGGTTTGAGTACATGTAAGTGCTTTGGGGAGAAGAGAGGAGTGATATACCAGGGGAGGGGGATATTCCAGGGGAGGATGCACCAACAGATGAGTGAGCCCTGCAGGCCTGGGGACTGGGACACTCTGTGCATCGCTGCAGAGGGCGGGGTCCTTACCTGCCAGCTCCCATCCGTCTCCAAGGGCTGCCCGGGGAGTTAGGTCTCAGGCACCTCTCGCCCCACCACATGTGGACTGAGCATGCCCTCAGCCAGAGAAAGCTCTCAGGCAGGCACAATCGCTTCTGCAGAACAAAGTCCTCAAGGTTTACAGAAGTTCTGAGTGCTGAGAGGAAGTCCACAGGGCCCCAACAATGTCAGTGACCACCACTCATGGCAAAGTCTTACCCAGGTCCTTTCTTCTTTCTGCCCTGCAGTGCCATCCTGGAGAGGCAGGGAGTGGCCCCAATATTCCTCCTGCTCAGGATGGCCCAGAAATGGAAGCTTCCAAACAGAGTGAGTGTTTGGGATTGACGGAGTGAAACAGAAGCTGTGGGAGCGGCCTTCGGAAGACCCAGTCTCCAGAAGAGCCAGGGTTTGCCTGCTTGTTTACCCACCTGATGCCTCCCCTGCTTATCACGATACCTGCTCTATGGTGAGTGCTCAATGCACATATATTAAATAAAATGCATTCCTAAATAAATGGAAGAGTGGAGACTACACCCCGCGGGTGGTGACATGTGGGAGCCCAGGGAAGGACTGTTAGCATCCTGTGCAGGGGAAGAGTGGTGACCTCTCTTAGAAGAGCAGGAGAGGGCTCGGGAGCGAGAGTCCCAGCTCTTGTGGGGCTGTCCTGAGGCGCGTCATCATTTCTGTGCAGCATCTTCTTACGTTTGACCTCATGATGGGAAAATCCATGTGAAGCAGAGCTTGTATGTGAGAGTCAGGAAAACGCTGATATAAGAAAGGGGTGCATGCCTGCTAAGTCTCTTCAGTCGTGTCCGATTCTTTGCCATGGACTAGCCCACCAGGCTTCTCTGTCCGTGGGATTCTCCAGGCAAGAATACTGGAGTGGGTTGTTGTACCCTCCTCCAGGGGATCTTCCTGACCCGGGGATCCAACCCACGTCTCTTACGTCTCCTGAACTGGCAGGGGGTTCTTCACCACTGGAGCCACCTGGGAAGCCCGATGTAGCAACGAAAGTGAAACGAAAGTAAAAGTTACTCAATCCTGTCCTACCCTTTGCGGCCCTGGCCAGAATTCTGGAATGGGTAGCCCTTTGCTTCTCCAAGGGATCTTCCCAACCCAGGGATCAAACCCAGGTCTCCTGCATTGCAGGTGGATTCTTTACCAACTGAGCTATGAGGGAAGCCTGATATAAGGAATCAGTCAGTTCAGTCGCTCAGTCGTGTCCGACTATTTGTGACCCCATGAATCACAGCACGCCAGGCCTCCCTGTCCATCACCAACTCCCGGAGTTCACTCAGACTCACGTCCATCGAGGCAGTAATGCCATCCAGCCATCTCACCCTCTGTCGTCCTCTTCTCCTCCTGCCCCCAATCCCTCCCAGCATCAGGGTCTTTTCCAACGAGTCAACTCTTCACATGAGCTGGCCAAAGTACTGGAGTTTCAGCTTTAGCATCATTCCTTCCAAAGAAATCCCAGGGCTGATCTCCTTCAGAATGGACTGGTTGCATCTCCTTGCAGTCCAAGGGACTCTCAAGAGTCTTCTCCAACACCACAGTTCAAAAGCATCAATTCTTCAGTGCTCAGCCTTCTTCACAGTCCAACTCTCACATCCATACATGACCACAGGAAAAACCATAGCCTTGACTAGACAGATCTTTGTTGGCAAAGTAATGTCTCTGCTTTTCAATATGCTATCTAGGTTGGTCATAACTTTTCTTCCAAGAATTGAGCATCTTTTAATTTCATGGCTGCAGTCACCATCTGCAGTGATTTTGGAGCCCAAAAATGAAGTCTGACACTGTTTCCACTGTCTCCCCATCTATTTCCCATGAAGTGATGGACCAGATGCCATGATCTTCATTTTCTGAATGTTGAGCTTTAAGTCAACCTTTTTACTCTCCTCTTTCACTTTCATCAAGAGGATTTTTAGTTCCTCTTCATTTTCTGCCATAAGGGTGGTGTCATCTGCATATCTGAGGTTATTGATATTTCTCCCGGCAATCTTGATCCCAGCTTATGCTTCTTCCAGCCCAGCATTACTTCTATGTAATTGATGACTTTTAAAGTGACAGCTTACTTTCAAACTGAAAAACTAGAGCATCTGGCTATATAATCTTTATTGCTCTCTTTTTAGAGCTAAAAATAATCTGATTTTTTTTCCTTTTAGATTGGATAAACTTAGTGTGACGTCTGGCTCAGTGGTAAAGAATCTGCTTCTCAGTGCAGGAGATACAGGAGACACCAGTTCAATCCCTGGTCAGGAAGATCGCCTGGAGTAGGAAACGGCAACCTACTCCAGTACTCTTGCCTGGAAAAATCCATGGACATAGGAGCCTGTTAGGAGAGGATTTGGACACGATTGAGCACATACCATTAAGCATAAGGAAAGGCAGTTTCAGAAGCATCCAAAATCTTTGCTCTGTACACTGGAAAATTTCAATTACTTACATCATTATTTTATATTTGCACAGTTGCAAATTCTTCATGCTCTTTATTTTTTTCCCTTTAGACATAAGTTGCCATGTGGGACTTTCCTCCAACCTAAAGATTATCTTTTAGCATTTCTCGTAATGCAGGTATTCTGGAAACTCAGCTTCCACACCAGTTTATCTCATTTTTTTTTTCTCATCTGAAAATGTGTTTATCTTATTCCAATTTTTGAGGAATATTTTTGCTTACAGAATGTTAGTAGATTTTTCCGTTATCAATTTAAAACTGTCATTTAGTCTCCTGGCCTTAGAGTGTTTTTGATGAGCATATAGGCATCATTTGTATCATTGTTTTCCTATTTATACTTTTTTTTTTTTTTGGCTGGTTTCAAAATTCCTTTCTATATACTGAGTTTCATCCACTTGACTTTGATGTTCCCAGGTGTGGCTTACTCTGTGTTTATTCTACTTGGGTTTAGTGAATCTTCTTGATTCTGTGTATTGGAGTGCTTTCATCAGATAGGAGAGTTTGGAGTCATTTTTTTCCTTCTGCTCCATCCTTGAAATTCTATTGGGAACACCAACTTAGTGTATTTTATTACCATTGTTTGAGAAATCAGTGAGACTGTATCCAATAATTTCTTCATTTCTTTTCTTCGCATTGGGTAACTACGTAATTGCTCTATCTCAGGGCACTGACCACTGTTCCTTCATATTTAATCTGACGCTAAGGTAATCTGTAATAGCAACTGTTTTCACTTCAGATATTGTTATTTTCAGTTCTAGGTTTTTTATTTATTTACTAATTACTATTTTTCATCTAAGATTCACTCTCTGTTCACTCAGTAGGACCATATTTTCTTTTACATCCTTGGACATATTTATATCTGCTTTAAATACTCGTGCCTCCCAGATCCAACATTGGGACCATCTCAAGGTGTGTTTCTATAGTTTGACATTTTTCTTGACTCTGGGTCACATTTTTAGATTTCTATACATGACAAGTCATTTTTCATTGAGGATGATAAAGTCTCTTTGCTACTTTTCTCTGGACAGTGTTGAGTGGTAAAGACCTCATTTATACAATCCTGTGTAGTTGTTGATGGTTACTGTGAAGATTTTAGACTTGGTTTTATGTTTTGTGTGAATAGATAGATGGAAAGGTGAGGTATTTACCAAGTCTGTCTAACTTGACATGACTAAATCCCCAAACTGTCTTTCCTGTGACTTGTGCTGCTTAACTTTGTATTAATACTTTGTTAATATGGGCCGAGAGAAGGCCTTCAGCTAAGTTACGTCTTTACCTCTACGTCTTGGGCTTTCTCATGCCTCAGCAGGAGGCTGGAAGTCCTTGAGTCCCTTCACTCTACTGGTCTGGAAACCCACTGTCTCTCTGCACTGCTCAACCTCACAGTCAAGGTTTCAACCCTGCTTTCAACCCCGTAGTTGATGCTTGAACGTAAACTTCACCTTGGGTATATTCGGACCCGTCCGCAGCTACAGGTCCCCACAGAGACCCCAGACTGTGCCTGCTCCCCGGTGCCTCAAAACCATCCAGTTTCCTTATTTTATAGCAGGAGGGCTCATCCGATGCTAGCTACTCTATCATGACTAGGAGAAAGTACATTGTCATCATTTTGTAAACACAATAATCTCATGAACTTTTCCTCAACATTTACATCTTTATACCTGAAAAAATTCAAAGAGTGAATATATTCATTAATTTTTTTTCAGTTAGATATTCATTTGTTCATTAGTAACCTTCAGGGAGTGAAAAGATTTGTGGACAATAGAATGTGTTAGGAGATTTGGGGAGGAGAACAGAAGTGTGAACCCTTTTAGCAAGATATCATCTTGCTAAACACAGTTAAGCCTGAGTTAATGAGAAATTTGAGTCAGAAAGAAGGTTAAAGTTTATCCCAATATAGACAAAGGAACAAAGACCTGAAAAGGTTAAGGCTTCTCGTCAGAATCACACAACAATTTGGTTTCCTGACATAGAAGAGACAGCAAAAGGATACACATGACTTCAGTTAACAGATATGTGTGTCTTCTAAACACAATGTTCTGGGTACAATATTTGAGTTACAAAAGTAGGTGAGATATCAAGGATTTCTTGCCTCATGAGGCTCAAAACTATGGTGTACTCAGCAGGTGTGGGTCCACATCCTCTCAGTGATGGGAAGTCACGCCATGCCGCTGGAGCTAGGATGTTGTTGTTCAGTCTCTAGGTCGTGCCCAATTCTTTGCAACCCCATAAACTGTAGCTCACCAGGCTTCCCTGCCCTTCACTATCTCCTGGAGTTGGCTGAAACTCATGACCATTGACTCAGCAATGGCATCCAAACATCTCATCCTCTGTCACCCCTTTCTTCTCCTAAACTCTATCTTTCAGCATCAGCATCTTTTCCAATGAGTTGGCTCTTCACATCAGGTGGCCAAAGTACTGGAGCTTCAGCTTCAGCTTCAACTTCAGCTTCAAGATCAGTCCTTTCAGTGAATATTCTGGGTTGATTTCCTTTAGGATTGACTGGTTTGATCTCCTTACTGTTCAAAGGACTCTCAAGAGTCTTCTCCAATACCACAGTTTGAAAGTATCAATTCTTCAGCACTCAACCTTCCTTATGGACTAAATCTCACACCCATGCATGACTATTGGAAAAACCATAGCTTTAACTAGATGTGCCTTTGTCAGCAAAGTGATGTCTCTGCTGTTTAATATGCTGTCTAGATTTCCAAAGAATAGCAAGAAGAGATAAGAAAGCCTTCCTCAGCAATCAATGCAAAGAAGTAGAGGAAAACAACAGAATGGGAAAGACTAGAGGTCTCTTCAAGAAAATTAGAGATACCAAGGGAACATTTTATGCAAAGATGGGCTCAATAAAGGACAGAAATGGTAGGAACCTAACAGACGCAGAAGATATTAAGAAGAGGTGGCAAGAATACACAGAAGAACTGTACAAAAAAGACCTTCACAACCCAGATAATCACAATGCTGTGATCCCTGACCTAGAGCCAGATATCCTGGAATGTGAAGTCAAGTGGGCCTTAGGAAGCATCACTACGAACAAAGCTAGTGGAGGTAATGGAATTCCAGTTGAGCTATCTCAAATCCTGAAAGATGATGCTGTGAAAGTCCTGCACTCAATATGCGGGCAAATTTGGAAAACTCAGCAGTGGCCACAGGACTGGAAAAGGTCAGTTTTCATTCCAATCCCAAAGAAAGGCAATGCCAAAGAATACTCAAACTACTGCACAATTGCAGTCATCTCACATGCTAGTAAAGTAATGCTCAAAATTCTCCAAGGCAGGCTTTAGTAATATGTGAACTGTGAAATTCCAGATGTTCAAGCTGGTTTTAGAAAAGGCAGAGGAACCAGAGATCAAATTGCCAACATCCGCTGGATCATCAAAAAAGCAAGAAAGTTCCAGAAAAACATCTATTTCTGCTTTATTGACTATGCCAAAGCCTTTGACTGTGTAGATCACAATAAACTGTGAAAAATTCTGAAAGAGATGGGAATACCAGACAATTTGACTTGCCTCTTGAGAAACCTATATGCAGGTCAGGAAGCAACAGTTAGAACTGGACATGGAACAACAGACTGGTTCCAAATAGGAAAAGGAGTACATCAAGGCTGTATATTGTCAACCTGTTTATTTAACTTATATGCAGAGTACATCATGAGAAATGCTGGGCTGGAGGAAGCACAAGCTGGAATCAAGATTGCTGGGAGAAATATCAATAACCTCAGATATGCAGATGACACCACCCTTATGGCAGAAAGCTAAGAACTAAAGAGCTTCTTGATGAAAGTGAAAGAGGAGAGTGAAAAAGTTGGCTTAAAGCTCAACATTCAGAAAATTAAGATCATGGCATCTGGCCCCACCACTTCATGGCAAACAGATGGGGAAACAGTGGAAACAGTGGCTGACTTTATTTTTCTGGGCTCCAAAATTAGTGCAGATGGTGACTGCAGCCATGAAATTAAAAGACACTTACTCCTTGGAAGGAAAGTTATGACCAACCTTGACAGCATATTCAAAAGCAGAGAATGTGCCAACAAAGGTCTGTCTAGTCAAGGCTATGGTTTTTCCCATGGTCATGTATGGATGTAAGAGTTGGACTATAAAGAAAGCTGAGTGCCAAAGAGTTGATGCTTTTGAAGTGTGGTGTTGGAGAAGACTCTTGAGAGTCCCTTTGACTGCAAGGAGATCCAACCAGTCCATCCTAAAGAAGACCAGTCCTGGGTGTTCATTGGAAGGACTGATGTTGAAGCTGAAACTCCGATACATTAACCACCTGATGCGAAGAGCTGACTCATTAGAAAAGACCCTGATGCTGGGAGAGATTGAAGGCATGAGGAGAAGGGGACGACCGAAGATGAGATAGCTGGACGACATCACTGACACAATGGACATGGGTTTGGGTGGACTCCGGGAGTTGGTGATGGACAGGGAGGCCTGGCGTGCTGTGGTATGTGGGGTTGCAAAGAGTCAGATACGACTCAGGCACTGAAGTGAACTGAATTGAACTGAAATTTCTCATAGCTTTTCTTCCAAGGTGCAAGCTTCTGTTAATTTCATGACTGCAATCACCATCTGCAGTTATTTTGGAGCCCAAGAAAGTAAAGTCTGTCACTGTTTAAACTCACCTACCCCCCATCTATTTGCCATGAAGTGATGGGACTGGATACCATGACATTATTTTTTTGAATGTTGAGTTTTAAGCCAGCTTTTCACTCTCCTCTTTCACCCTCATCAAGAGGCTCTTTAGTTTCTCTTCACTTTCTGCTGTTAGAGTGGTATCATCTGCATGTCTGAGGCTGTTGATATCTCTCCCTGGCAGTCCTGATTGCAGCTGGAGCTTCATCCAGCCTGGCATTTGTAGGATGTACTAGAGCTAAGATAGGTGGGGACAAATTGTAATAGAACATTGATGAAACTTAGAGACTAGTGAGCAGTGATACTTCAGGGAGATGGGGAGGAAGAGTACAAACAAACCAGGACACTTGTTTTCTAGGACGACAGGCTGATAGCAAGAAGAGTATTGGCACATGCAAGGCTCCACATCCAGCGCTGTGCGGCCTGAGCCCGGAGAGCAAGGGAAGCAGTGAGCAAGGAAGGGGGGCCCTAGGGAGGAAGTCACAGGGATAAAGCGGGTCTTTGTCCACAAGGCCACTGGGAGGTGTCAGAGCAGAGAATTAACAAGTTAACTCCAAATTCTTGCGCCTTGGCATTTCAAGGTTTATTTTGGTCAGCCTAGGTGCCAAATATGGGTCAGAGAGTGGGCATCTCTGCTTCACAGAGGCATTTGGGGACCCAGAGTGGTGGAGGCACCCATCTTGTAGCTGTGACCTCTGGAAACCCCCATGCTGGCTTTGACTTCACCAGAAGGGGGTCTCCTCACTTCCTTTCAACTCTCATGATTGGAACCAGTCACGGTCCCATCCAACTGCCTGGGGCTGGAAGTCATGGGAGTGGATGGGGAGCCCCCTTTCTCTACCAGAAGATGAAAGGAGCCCCTGGCACCTAGTGTCTGGGGCTGGTGGCTTCTGGGTGGGCAGTTCATGCCCTGCAAAACAAGAAGTCACCGCTCAGAGCAAGTCCTAAGATACTGCTGTCTGGGGATCCAGCATGCTGGGCTTTCTGATGCCTTAGAAAAGGGCAATATCTGACTTATTAAATACCTAACTTTCCAAAGTTTCCAAAAGATTGTCAGGAGAAATATCAATAACCTCAGATATGCAGATGACACCACCCATATGGCAGAAAGTGAGGAGGAACTAAAGAGCTTCTTGATGAAAGTGAAAGAGGAGAGTGAAAGAGTTGACTTAAAGCTCAACATTCAGAAAATTAAGATCATGGCATCTGGCCCCACCACTTCATGGCAAACAGATGGGGAAACAGTGGAAACAGTGGCTGACTTTATTTTCTGGGCTCAAAAATAGTGTAGATGGTGACTGCAGCCATGAAATTAAAAGACACTTACTCCTTGGAAGGAATGTTATGACCAACCTTGACAGCATATTCAAAAGCAGAGAATTACTGTGCCAACAAAGGTCTGTCTAGTCAAGGCTATTTTCCCATGGTCATGTATGGATGTAAGAGTTGGACTATAAAGAAAGCTGAGTGCCAAAGAGTTGATGCTTTTGAAGTGTGGTGTTGGGAAGACTCTTGAGA
This sequence comes from Bos javanicus, assembly GCF_032452875.1. NCBI lineage: Eukaryota > Metazoa > Chordata > Mammalia > Artiodactyla > Bovidae > Bos > Bos javanicus. The sequence continues at coordinate 69,212,976 of NC_083887.1, forward strand.
GTCCTTTGACTGCAAGGAGATCCAACCAGTCCATCCTAAAGAAGACCAGTCCTGGGTGTTCATTGGAAGGACTGATGTTGAAGCTGAAACTCCGATACATTAACCACCTGATGCGAAGAGCTGACTCATTAGAAAAGACCCTGATGCTGGGAGAGATTGAAGGCATGAGGAGAAGGGGACGACAGAGGATGATATGGTTGGATGTCATCATCTACTCAATAGGCATGAGTTTGAGCAAGCTTCGGAAGTCAGTGATGGACAGGGAAGCCTGGCATGCTGCAGTCCATGGAGGTCACAAAAAATTGAACATGACTGAGCGACTGAACAACAACAACATTTGTCACCATCATGTGAGCAAAAAGAGCATTTCTTCCACCAAGTGTCCCTGGTGGCCAGTGTGGTAGCTCTTCCCTGAGATTTGGCAGCAGACGTGAGGGGCTGAGATGCAGCAAAGGTTGGCACCGCACATCCTGGAACACATGCCAGAAGTCAGGTGAGAAGATGCCAGGCAGACTTAAAAGACATGCAGGAGGGGTGGTGACTGGCCAGTGACCCTGAGTGTGGGGGCGAGGAGAGGGAAGGGTCCAGGGTGACTCCCACTGAGCAGGGGATGGGGGAAGAGGATCTGTGGGTGAGGCTAGGAGAGCAGCCTCTGGGATGTGAGTCCAGCTGACTGGGAGATGCCACGAGCAGGCAGTGGGCCATGTGGCTGTGGACTTGGGGAGCCAAGCCTGTGGTTGATGATGTCGCTCTCTCTTGGCCCAGCTGCCAGTCCCCATGGGCCCTGGAGGAGGCATGCTGACCCCTGGAGGGCCTCTTCCCTTGCAGAACCATCTCTTCCCCATTTATTACAGGCTGGGGCATTTCTACCTGCGGTCACCTGTCTTTCTGCTCTGTCTTCTCTCCCCTTTTCCTTGGTCTTGTGTCTCTCTTTTTTCATTAGTTCTATTTAACTTCTGGCTTACTGCAGAGATATACTAAATATGCAGAAACCACACATTACTTGTGTAAGAATGTCCTGGTTGGACTTAAAGCTCCTAAATGTGAGACCCTCGTACTTGCTGCTGTCATTAACCGAGGATCCATCCACTTCCTCCTGACCGGGCTCAGGAGTGAAGTGTCGGCTATGTCAGTGACCAGGGCACTGAGTGCAGCACATTCCCACTGATGTGCAAGGCAGCCTGAATGCAGAGCTGTTGCTCTGAGAGCGGGGGACCTGCCCAGGCAGACGAGGGGACCTGCGGTGAGGGACTCCACAGACCAACGTGTCCCTGCTTGAACAAGGTCTTCTTGGAAGCCTTTGCTCATTTTTTCCTTAAAGGGAGTGGTTGCCTATCTTTTGGTCTGTTGTGGTGACTGAAGATGTTCAGACATTCAAAAAAGCCTTTGGCCAGTTTGATATGTATCATTTCCTGGTATTCAGTGGCTTGGGTCTCTGTTTCTCCCATCCATGTATCATATCCTCTATCAGATGGAGAAGGGGCTCCAGAATTAGTGTCTGAGCTGTGTCTTCCCTCTACGGGGATCCCAAGGGTAGATGATAAATCATGCCCTCCTGCTACAAAGAAATCGACACTGAAAAGTCCCTTTGGTCGCTTTGCATGGAACATTTAGCTTCTGCAGTGCCCCAACACTGCTGACGCCGTGGATGGTGCCCAAGACTCCCCCAGTCTCCTTAGAAGAGCCCCCGTACTCCTCGGAGGAGCCCCCAGCTCCCGGCATCGGAAACGGGACAGAAGATTTCAGCCTCATCATGCAGCCTTGCTCCGAGTGGCTCTTTTCCTAATAAAGGAGGTCTTCAGACTCTCTAAAGACCTGATCGGACCTTTCCCAGGTCTGACCGCAGCCAGCTTCAGGCAAAGCTGCAGACTGTGGGCAGGCGTGCGTGAAGCTGCAGCCTCGGGAAGCCAGTTCTCGAAGTCACATCCAGGAAAGCCAGTGGGGACCATGTCTTTGCTCCTCTCGCTCCATCAGCCTGCGTCCCCGAGCCATCCTCAGCCCCCCTTCCCTTCCTCAGAGGAGGACAGGTGTGCCCACCTGGAGCCCTGCCCCAGCTGTGCTGACGCTCCCTGCTCACCCATCTCAGCTCACCGTTCCCTTCAGAGCCACCCTTCCGTGTGGTCAATCGCCCTGTATCTCGGAAGAATATGTTTTAGCACTGAAATACTACTCTGTACTCCGATTCTCATCCCCTGCCCCCACCCCCCACCACACGCGTGCGCAGGTTGCTGGGCTCACACTCACTGTCCTGGAGTAATGCCATTTTAGGACATGGGTTCTCAAACGGACTGCATCTTGGGACCCACCCCCAAACCTGATGGCTGCTTAGCAGACTGCTGAGCCCCACCCCTGCTTTCTCATCCCGCAGGTCTATATGGACCCGGGGGGTCTGCATTTCTAGCAAGTTCCCAGGAAGCCGATGCTGCTGGTCAGGGGCCCTACTCAGAGACCCACTGTTCTAAACAGTCTCCCCAGGGGCGGGAGGTAGGGCTCTCTCTTCAGTGCTCAAGGCTAGTGACCTGTCCCCAAATCCCACCCCAGGGGCATTTTCTGAGACCTTGCTGTGGCCTGCTCACCACTCCAGTTCCCACTTCACCCCACGCTCTAAGCCTGAGGCTGGTGATCGGTCCCCTGAAACCCACTCCAGGGGCATTTTCTGAGACCTCCGCCCTGTCCTGCCCCACACCCCCTGGTCCCTGCTTCACCCCACATTCTAAACCTAGATATGGTCTCACAATTTCCATTCACCCTCAGGTCTCTCCTGCCTCTTCCCTTTAAAGAAAGAAATTCTCTCCTATGCTTGTTCATTTAAGAAAGATTTTCAGCCTGTCTCGGTTCTCCCTAATTCCAGTTTGAAAATATTTGTGGTTTTCATTGATTCTAATAGAGGCATTATAATCATACCTGCCTTTTTTTGGCCAAACTCCCATTCTCCTGTATGAGTTGCCATATATGTAAGGAAGCATTTTGTTCTGTGTTTATGCTTATCCACAGATTCTTCCCTAGCAGAGAACATTCTAGGCTCTCTCCATGTCCAAATCCTGCTGCACATGTTATGTCTGAGCAGCCAAGGATGCTGAGCATGGCTAAGTGTTTGACAAATTTCTACCCATTTTCCAATAAGGTCCCAGCCCGTTTTCCAATAAAGCTGATGAAACCTGATAAAAAAAAAAACGTCAGAGGAATCAAAAGGCCCCCGGGCTAAGTGGAATCATATCTCATGAAATCCCACATTCAGCATCATCTATATTGGAAATATTAAAAAATTCATATATAGCGAAATGATAGATACTTATGTCACTGATTTAAAAAGTTATGCCGACAGAGCTGGCCCCGGGTCCTGGCAAAGGACGCGCATCTTCCTGCATGTGCAGACGTGCTCTCAAGCTGCCCACCCACTAAGGCAGGCTCTGTGCGGAGAGCCCAGCCCTCTGCCCGGAGCCACTGCAACCTCGTCTCCCCGGTGACCGCGGCCGGGTCTGTGTGCAATGTGATCAGGCCCCATGAGGGCAGCGAGGGACCCCGGAGGTGGCGGGACGTGGTGATGGGTGAGGGCATAGAGTGTCCCCCGTGAACTGATGGCATGTCTGGGCCCCCGGGCGGCAGATCCCAGGGTGGGATCCCCTGGGCAGGGTCAGCTGCATCTGGCCCCCCATGGAGAGGGTAGGTGGCAGTGCCTATGTCTGAGCAGTACTTCTGGTTACTCCACAAGCACCGTCTGGAGTCCCTCCTGGACCCCACCAGGGACAGAGGACCCCCACTGGCCAGAGAGCCCCAGTCGGGCTGTCCCCCAAGCACTGGCCGTGGTTCTCTGCCCGTGTGTGGGCAGAGATGCAGTGATGCCCTCCCACCCTGCAGCGAGCTGGGCTGCCTGCGTGCATGGTGGGGACCCCCATGGCCCACTTCTCTTCACAGAAGAGAGGGAATATTGCAAGGGACTGCCCATTTCCCTTCCCCACAGTGGAGGTGGGCAGCCCCGGCAGCCAATGCTGATGGGAGCTGGGGGTCTCCTCCCTCTCCCTCGACGTTCTCCAACCCCTGCCAACAGCCGACTGAAGGGCTGGGATGATGGGGGCATCACCACAAGGAGGCCACATCTAGATCAGAGTCCCCCTCCTCCCCACTGCCCACCACACCCTTACCCTGAGAGTTGGCCAACCTGCATTGCTGTCACTCTTTGGCACAGATTTGGATGTTAGCAATTAATTCAAGATGTATAGTTCAGTTCAGTTCAGTTGCTCAGTCATGTCCAACTATTTGCAACCCCATGAATTACAGCACACCAGGCCTCCCTGTCCATTACCAACTCCTGGAGTTCACTCAAAGTCATGTCCATCGAGTCGGTGATGCCATCTAGCCATCTCATCCTCTGTCGTCCCCTTCTCCTCCTGCCCCCAATTCCTCCAAGCATCAGAGTTTTTTCCAATGAGTCAACTCTTTGCATGAGGTGGCCAAAGTACTGGAGTTTCAGCTTCAGCATCATTCCTTCCAAAGAATACCCAAAACTGATCTTTAGGTTGGATCTCCTTGCAGTCCAATGGACTCTCAGGAGTCTTCTCCAACACCACACTTCAAAAGCACCAATTCTTCGGCGCTCAGCCTTCTTCACAGTCCAACTCTCACATCCATACATGACCACAGGAAAAACCATAGCCTTGACTAGACGGACCTTTGTTGGCAAAGTAATATCTCTGCTTTTGAATATGCTATCTAGGTTGGTCATAACTTTCCTTCCAAGGAGTAAGTGTCTTTTAATTTCATGGCTGCAGTCACCATCTGCAGTGATTTTGGAGCCCCCCAAAATAAAGTCTGACACTGTTTCCACTGTTTCCCCATCTATTTCCCATGAAGTGATGGGACTGGATGCCATGATCTTCATTTTCTGAATGTTGTGCTTTAAGCCAACTTTTTCACTCTCCTCTTTCACTTTCATCAAGAGTCTTTTTAGTTCCTCTTCACTTTCTGCCATAAGGGTGGTATCATTTGCATATCTGAGATTATTGATATTTCTCCCAGCAATCTTGATTTCAGCTTGTGCTTCTTCCAGCCCAGCGTTTCTCATGATGTACTCTGCATATAAGTTAAATAAGCAGGGTGACAATATACAGCCTTGACGTACTCCTTTTCCTATTTGGATCCAGTCTGTTGTTCCATGTCCAGTTCTAACTGTTGCTTCCTGACCTGCATATAGGTTTCTCAAGAGGCAGGTCAGGTGGTCTGGTATTCCCATCTCTTTCAGAATTTTCCACAGTTTAGTGTGATCCACACAGTCAAAGGCTTTGGCATAGTCAATAAAGCAGAAATAGATGTTTTTCTGGAACTCTCTTGCTTTTTCCATGATCCAGCAGATGTTGGCAATTTGATCTCTGGTTCCTCTGCCTTTTCTAAAACCAGCTTGAACATCAGGAAGTTCATGGTTCACGTATTGCTGAAGCCTGGCTTGGAGAATTTTGAGCATTACTTTACTAGTGTGTGAGATGAGTGCAATTGTGTGGTAGTTTGAGCGTTCTTTGGCATTGCCTTTCTTTGGGATTGGAATGAAAACTGACCTTTTCCAGTCCTGTAAGAAGAGGTGGCAAGAATACACAGAAGAACTGTACAAAAAAGATCTTCACAACCAGATAATCACGATGCTGTGATCACTCACATAAAGCCAGACATCCTGGAATGTGAAGTCAAGTGGGCCTTAGAAAGCATCACTGTGAACAAAGCTAGTGGAGGTGATGGAATTCCAGCTGAGCTCTTTCAAATCCTGAAAGATGTTCAGTTCAGTTGTGTCCAACTCTTTCTGGTCCCATAGATGGCAGCATGCCTGGCTTCCCCTGTCTTATACCGTGTCCTGGAGTTTGCTCAAACTGATGTCCATTGAGTCGGTGATGCCATCCAACTATCTCATCCTCTGTCGTCCCCTTCTCTCACCTTCAATCTTTCTCAGCATCACGGTCTTTTCAGATGAGTCAGTTCTTCGCATCAGGTGGCCAAAGTATTGGAGTTTCAGCTTCAGTCCTTCCAATGAATATTCAGAGTTGATTTCCTTTACGGTTGACTGGTTTGATCTCCTTGCAGTCCAAGGGATTCTCAAGAGTCTTCTCCAACACCACAGTTCAAAAGAATCAATTTTTCGGTACTCAATCTTCTTTATGGTCCAACTCTCACATACATACATGACTACTGGAAAAATTATAGCTTTGACTATGTGAACCTTTGTCAGCAAAGTAATGTCTGTGCTTTTTAATATGCTGCCTAGGTTGGTTATAGCTTTTCTTCCAAGGAGCAAGCATCTTTTAATTTCATGGCTGTAGTCACCATCTGCAGTGACTTTGGAGCCCAAGAAAATAAAGTTTGTCACTGTTTCAATTGTACTGAACTTTATTTGCATTTGAAAATATTACATCAGAAGAATAATGTACATTTCCTACAATATGCTTTGTTTCTGGGAAAGCTGTTAAACTCCAAATAACTTAAATTTATTCAAGATTTCCTAAGTCATTTTGAAGAGTTTGTGGGGCAAGTTGAATGATCAAAAGCATAACTGGACCCTGCGAAAGAAGGAGGCAAAGCCGCCTTCCGGGAACCTCTGGAAACATGTACGTGGTGTCAAATTCAAACAGGAAAGGAGACATTCCAAAATGTAAAGCTGAAGACTGATTCAAGTAACGATCTCCAGCATGTTTTTGGTTTGTTTTCTGGATGATGTGACTCGGGCATTTCTCGTGGATTCTGGCCCAGAAGTGGGGTCGTGATGGAGACCTCAGCAATGGAGCCCATCCTCCACCTCTCTCCATGAGCAGGAGGGACCACGTTCCCATAAGAGTTCTCTGATAATCAGAACATGAAGTCCAGGATGCTTTGGGTTCCCAGCAACTGTGGAGATGTTGCTAGACTACAAACACACACGTCTTGATGAGATCCTACAGCTGAAAGCTCACCCCAGCAGTCATAACATCAAGAGACACACAGGATGAGAAAGCAGAGATGAAGTGAAGCCTCGTAGTCAGGGCTCCACTTACAGGAACTCTGCCATTCGCTTGGGAGAGGAAGGCTTTCCCTGAGGACGTGGAGACCACAGCCCCCTCAGCGGGGAGCCCTGCTGGCAGACCTCCTGGGTTCTTCATCCAAGCGCGTTTGAGACCACCCACAGGTGGAGAGGGACTGGCCACAGGGTCACACGGGTGTGGTGAATGTGGACCCTCATCACAGGGTCGCCAAAGCCAGGCCGCTGGCAAGTAAGTGAGTCGGCAAGAGACTTGGTTATGGGCACCAGAGAAAAGCGCTTCACTCTGCAGGCGACCTGGCAATACTGCCCAGAAAGTGAGGGAAAAACAAGGGGGTGATCAAAAAGTCATAGTGAAAATAAAGAGCGCATAGCTATAAAAGGTGGGGAAAAAGTATGGAGGGGTGTGCCTGACATTTAATTAATAAAAATGTTACTTAGACATTTTACATCATTGGTAACTGTTTTCAACTTTAAAAAATGTATGATATTGTGATTTCTTCATCTAATTAAATACTCACTGTTGTATCTGAAAAAAAAAAAAAGATGATGTATTCATCGCATTCTCTAAGTGCTATTCTTCACAAGTGTAGTGGTTGAATGGTGACCCCCATAATGGTATGTTCCCCAGGAATCGAGAGCGTGACCTTGTCTGGGGAAAGAGTCTTTGCAGCTCTCATTCAGGGCCTGGGGATGAGGTCATCCTGGTTTCAGGGACCCTAAATCCAATGAAAAGTAGTGGTGTCAGTTCAGGTGACCAAAATAAATACTACAGACTGAGCTAAGCCAACAGAGATGTGTTTCTCATGTCTCCGGAGGCCAGCAGGCCGGGGCCAGGGTGCGGCTCAGTCTGGCAGTCGGCGAGGATGGCTGTGTTCTCCCTGCATCTTCACACGGTCTTGCCTTGGTGTGTCTGAGTGGGGAGGGAGCTCAGGTCATCTTCTTATGTGGACATAAACCCTATTAAGATCCCACTCAGATGGTGACAGTGGTAAAGAATCCGCCTTCCAGTGCAAGAGACTTGGGTTCAATCCCCGTCCTGAGAAGATTCCCTGGAAAAGGAAATGACAACCCACTCCAGTATTCTGGCCTGGAGAATCCCATGGGCAGAGGAGCCCCGAGGTCTACAGTCCATGGGGTCGCAGAGTCGGACATGACTGAGCACACGTTCACATACAGACTACCTTGGTTAACTAAGGTTAACTACCTCGGTTAACCTTAACTGCCTCCTGAAGGGCCATCTCCAAATGTATCACTGTGGGAGAGACAGAGTGTGACTTTGAGGTGACATACTTCAGCCCATGGCAGTCCATACAGGAAGCAGAGAAGAGGGCAGGGACGCAGTGGGGAGGACGCAAGAAGACTGGGCCAGGAGCCCTGGGCCCCCAGAGGTGGCCAGACCTGAGGCAGGACCTTGCCCTAGAGCCTCAGGGGGAGCAGCCTCTCAACACCTTGACAGCAGACTCTGGCTCACAAGTCCAAGAGGTGCATTCCTGTCTTTCAGCTTCCAAGTGTAAGGTCATTTTGTATGGAAGCCACAGGAAACGAACACAGCAACTAAATGCCAAACAGGTGCTACTTTGAAGAGAGGAGTTAGTCACTCAGTCGTGTCCGACTCTTTGCAACTCCATGGACTGTAGCCCTCGGGGCTCCTCTGACCATGGGATTCTCCAGGCCAGAATACTGGAGTGGGTTGTCATGCCCTCCTCCAGGGGATCTTCCCCACCCAGGGATCAAACCCACATCTCCTGCACTGCCGGTGAATTCTTCACCATCTGAACCACCAGGAATGTCCTAGGTACCACTTTAGACAGACTCTTTTTAACATAACAAATGTGTTTGTGGTTTAAACAGAGCCAGCCCACAGATTATACCGTATCACTGGGAGTCACCGTCATGGAATCTGCTCTGAACAACTGGGGTCAGTGCGTGAGGGTCACATTGACATAAATGCCTGAAAATGGAAGCCAGACCACATCCACAGCAGAGAGGGCCTGGGCTGGGGTCCAGAAAAAGAACCCACCATCAATGCCTCTACAGATGGGCAACACCTTCATTCAGTCAGGGAGGCGAAGGGATCTCAGAAAGCTGCTGAATTTTCCATCAAGCATGTCTGAAATGACAGTTTGCAGGTAAACAGGCTGGGCTTGTGGGTTCGGACCAGAGGGGCCCTGAAGAGCAATTTATGCTGATCTGACTGACCCCATCCTGGCCTACTGCAGGACGGCCTTCAGCTCTGAGCTGACCACCGGTCACTCGACCGTCCCTCTTCCTTCTCTGGCTGCCGTCCTCCTGCTGTCCTCCTGGAAATGCTCCCGTGGGGATAATGGGTGCTGAGTGGTGGCTCTGGGCAGCCCTGTCCTGCTGACCATCCCAGTTTGGATGGTGGAGCAGAAAATGGAAGTGGCCGTCATTACCAATGGAAGGGGAAAGCCCAGGAGGCCAGACGGCCTTTTTGGTCATTTCTGGGCTGCAGTTGTAAAGAAAGTTAAACAAACAGCAGACAAATCATAACAAAACTCTCAGCCCATTATTTTTGCAAGGTGTCTATTAAGTCCCTAATCATACCTGGCATCACACTCCAACTCTAGAACACCAATTTTTATCCTTTGGTTGCAGATATTTTTAGATTTTTTAAGATTTGATGTGAGTTCTGGACCCTTTCCAACGAAAAATACAGTTGCACACAGAAGTTTGCCTAAGATACCAGAGGCTTTATGAAGCCTCTGAAGCTGATCTGTGATAAAAGTCCAGGTTTGGGGGGTTTCTGATATGACCATTGGGCTTCCCTTGTGGCTCAACTGGTAAAGAATCCCCCTGCAAAGTGGGAGACCTGGGTTCAGCCTGGAGAATTCTATGGACTGTATAGTCCATGGGGTTGCAAAGAGTCAGACATGACTGAGCGACCTGCACTTTACTTTGATATGACCATGACGCATCAGCAGAGAGATCCTGACATCAGAGCTGACGTGTTCCAGTCTAGTCTGGGGTCTGCAGAGACACTGCACATTTAGGTGAATTCAAGAGCCTTCAGGTCAGGTCTGAAGAGTTCCACAGCCAAGCCAGAACCAGATGGGAGAAATGAATTCAGGATTTCTACACTGAAGTTGGAGAAGATCCCCTGGAGAAGGGCATGGCAACCCGCTCCAGTATTCTTGCCTGAAGAATTCCATGGAGAGAGGATCCTGGTGGGCTACAGTCCATGAGGTTGCAAAGAGTTGGACACTACTGAGCAGCTAACACTTGCTGAAGCTGACAGGTGAAGGGTCATAGAAGGAGGTGAGCTCAAAGTAAGAAAAGATGGAGAGCTCCCCAGGGCCAGGGGGGCAGAGCAGGTGACAAGACAGCAATGAGCATCTTTGGAGAAGCCCTTGACTCTCGGTTTGAAGTGATGGATGTTGTCTCTGGGGGAAGAGGATACCCCAAATCCACTGAGAAGGGTGTGAGACTGCCAGCCCACAGCTGGTGGTGCATGCAAGAGAGGATGACGGGAAGGTGGTGGTGGGGAGGGAGTCCACCGAGGGCCTGGCTGTAGAAAAGTGTGGGGAAGGGCCTCCAAGAGAACCTCACGGACCCTTCACAGCAAATGGGGGAGGAGGAACACGTAAAGTCAAAGAGCAGCATTTATCCACCAGCTTGTTTGACAGCTCGGAGGTTTAATGCAGTAGGCACACACCAAACTGTCTACTCAAAGGGGAAGGTCCACCAGCTCAGAGAGGCAGCCAAGAGCGACGGGAGGGTGGAGAGGGCGGCAGTGAGGTTGGAAGCCTCTCCTCCCTCCACAGACAAGAGCGCAGCACAGGGATGCTCGTCAACACCGCCAAGCCCGTGGATGTTGTCAATGCAGCGCTGGTGCCTCCACTGTATAGACGGATCAGAGGCCAGAGTTGAAGGGCCTTGAGGTTCAGTTTAGTTCAGTTCAGTCACTCAGTCATGTCCGACTCTTTGCAACCCCATGGACTGCAGCACGCCAGGCCTCGCTGTCCCTCACCAACTCCCGGAGTTTGCTCAAACTCATGTTCATGGAGTCGGTGATGCCATCCAACCATCTCATCCTCTGTCATCCCCTTCTCCTCCAGCCCTCAATCTTTCCCAGCATCGGGGTCTTTTCCAATGAGTCAGTTCTTCACATCAGGTGGCCGAAGGATTGGAATTTCAGCTTCAACATCAGTCCTTCCAATGAACACCCAGGACTGATCTCCTTTAGGATGGACTGGTTGGATCTCCTTGCAGTCCAAGGGACTCTCAAGAGTGTTCTCCAGGACACAGTTCAAAAGCATCAACTCTTTAGCACTCAGCTTTCTTTATGGTCCAACTCTCACATCCATACATGACCACAGGAAAAACCATAGCCTTGACTAGACAGACCTTTGTTGGCAAAGTAATGTCTCTGCTTTTTAACATGCTGTCTAAGTTGGTCATAACTTTTGTTTTGAGGTTATGTAACTGGTAAGAACTAGACTATTCCCGGAAAGCTTTTAAAATTCCCTTTTGAGATGCCTCAAGACTCGGCATCAGGACAGGACATACCTGAGTGAGTCAGCCCGTCGACTTCTGCACCCTGCTCTCTGGACCCCCAAGTAACTGCCTCAAGGCAAGACAATAGATGCAAAAGAGAGACAGAGACTTGGGGCAGGTAATGAGGGGTCTCTCTGAGCTATGAATGGGGATTCTCTGAGCTACCCTGCAACTTTCCCATAAATTTAAAATTATTCCAAAAATAAATCTGTGCTCCAAAGCAACGAGGTGGGCGATGGAGACTCCTAAAGCGGCAGCCTGACTGCCCTGGGTCAGGCTGGTCTCCCCCTTCACTCAGTCTGCATTTCAGCTGGGCACCCACACTCGCTCTCAGATCCCCGTGTAAGGGATGGATGGTTAGGACGGAGCCGAGGAGTGCTCCGTGCACAGAGAGACTGCCCTGTGCACTCAGATTCCATTCTCTTTGGAGACTGGTGAGCGTCAAACTTTGCAGCCTTGACATGTGGAGTTATATTTTGAGGCTTTCTCACTATTATAATCAGTTGTTGCTGTTCTTCAGTTGCTAAGTCATGTCCAACTCTTTTCAACCTCTTGGGCTACAGCATGCTGAGCTTCTCTGTCCTCTACTATCTCCTGAATTTGCTCAAATTCATATCCATGAGTCGGTGATGCCATCCAGCCATCTCACCCTCTGTTGCCCCCTTCTCCTCCTGCCTTCAATCTTTCCCAGCATCAGGGTCTTTTCTAATGAGTAGGCTCTTTGCATCAGGTGGACAGAGTATTGGAGCTTTAGCTTCAGCATCAGCCCTTCTAATGAATATTCAGGACTGATTTCCTTTAGGATTGACTAGTTTGATCTCCTTGCAGTCCAAGGGACTCTCAAGAGTCTTCTCCAACACCACAATTCAAAAGCATCAATTCTTCAGTGCTCAGACTTGTTTATGGTCAAACTCTCATATCTATACATGACTACTGGAAAAAGCATAGCTTTGACTATATGGACCTTTAATCAGTGGGTATCTCCAAATGAAAGTCTTAGCCCTGAACTCTTCAAATATGAATTTTGAAGCCTTAAAAATACGTACATTGGATTTTTGGTCATCGGGTCTGCTTCCTGCCAATATGCCCCAGGTTGTGTCAGACTCAGTTTTGAAGAGCTCAGGAACTGGATCCGACTTCCTTGGGAGATTCTTCTTTGGATAAATAAAGGCCAGTTCTTCCTCCCACAAGACCCTCTGTCAGAGGCACGGATCACCCTCAGCTTGTCCTTCAGTGGTGCTGTGAGCTCCCAGTTAGTGCAAAGGAAGAAGGAAAAACTTAAAGAGTATATAATAGGAGTGAAATAGAGATGCCCTCATATAAGTGATATAGGGATGCCCTCACCCAGGTGATCCCTGGAGGAGGAAATGCCAATCCACTCCAGTATTCTTGCCTGGAGAATCCCATGGACAGAGGAGCCAGGAGGCTACGGTCTATGCGGTTGCAAGAAGTCGGACACAACTGAGCAATTTAAGGATACACACACCGAAGTGAGATAGAGGTGTCCTCGCTCAGGTGAGCTAGAGGTGTTTTCACTAAGGTGACAGTGGTCGGGTGAGCCTCAGGCTGCAGCAGGGGATGAGATGGTGGGATGGCATCATTGACTCAAAGGACATGAGTTTGAGCAAGCTCTGGGAGATGGTGAAGGACAGGAAAGCCTGGTGTGCTGCAGCCCATGGGGTTGCGGAGAGTCAGACACGACTGAGCCACTGAACAACAGGCTGCAGCTTACATCCACAGCATGTCTATTCCTCAGGCCCAGGAGAATGACCTCAGATACTTGAATGCATGACCCTGATTCTCCCATGTCTAAAACCCCACTATTTCGTTGGGCCAGGCTCTCTAGAGATGTGAGGTTTGCACTCCCTGTGCTGCCTTGCACACCCACCACTCCCGGCTTTCTTGATTTCCCAATGTCATCATCACAGAGGTTGCTCTTGTCCCTTCCGTTGCTTCTGTGGTGGGTGCTACCTTCTTGGGGGTGTTTTCTAGAACACACACAGCCATCAGGGGGCATCTGAGGAGCTCTGTGCCCACTTACATCTAGTGACTCCAGGTACTTGGCCCAGGCTGTGAAAGTGAAGTTCAGAGAGGGCCCCTGTCTCCAGAGAGCAGTCCACCCACCGAGACGTTCAGTGCCTCCGAGGTGCTTCTTCTCCTCGGACATTTATTTCAAAGAGTCTCAACGAGAAAGGGAAACTGCTCCCTGGAGTAGCGAGGCTTTACTCCACGTGGTCCCGCCAAGCTGGGACCCCGGGGACCAAGTTGATCACAAACCAAGTGGCTTAAACCACACGGATGCGTTCCTGTAGTTCTGGAGTTCAGACACAGCAGTGAGTCTCCCTCGGCTAGAGTCAAGGCGTCGGGCAGGCTGCTCTTTCCAGTTGCAATCGGCGTGCACCCCAGACCCACCCAACTCCCTCAGTAACCCCCTCCTGTGCCCCTGTGCTCCTCCGGCTCATCCATCCCACCTGGCCTGGGCGGGGGGGCGGCTCCACAGAGGAGCCAGTCTCCTAGGAAACCAGCCCTCGGGGCACTGTCCCCATAAAGCCCGCTGAGAGTCCAAGCTCTGAGACATCACCCAGAGTGTCATTTCACCAGAGAACTGGAGGGGAAAACCCGAGTCCTGCCTGCATGGGGCGTCAGGCCCCCGTGTCCGCTGATTTTAAAGGCTGAGTCCCTGAAGCCACTGGATCTGTGACTATCCTGAAATGCAGCTGCTACTCTTGCACTGGGATGGGGGCGTTTCCATACAGGGTAAACCGAATCCAAGGGCTGTGAGCCTCATAATTACCAGCAAATGCGATTTCATGGGAGACTTTCTGAGCCACTTCAGGTAGATGGGATCCATCCTCTGCTCACTGGCTTTGAAACCAGGAAAGTACATTTGTTCTCAAGGCTTGAACAGTGGACTCTGAACCTGGACTCTTTAAAAGCTAGAATAGTCTCAGACACTTTCTGCTTGTTCTATAGTTTCACATAAAGTACAAATAAATTACTGTTAATGGGGTGCCGAATGTTCATCTTTCATCAAGTAAATGTAAAAGAAAGACCTACGTCCTTGGTTATAAATGATCTGAAAACTTTAGCCCCAGATAAGGAGATGCAATGAATGTTTTGGAAAAATGTCTTCATTTTATTCCAAGCTGCAAAATAACTTCTGAGTTAATTTTTAACAAGGTTTATCTTTAATTAAACTCCAAATATTATTATGTATATTGCATTTTAATATCTCAAATTATAATATCCTACTATATGTAATGTGTGCTATTTAATTACATTCATATTATATACGCAGACCTTAGAGATATCATGGGCTCATTTCTGGGCCACCATAACAAAGCAAATCCTGCAAAAAGGTGAATGATGAGAAATTTTGGTTTCCCAGTACATATAAAAGTTGAGTTTACACACGCTTTGCTATGATGTAGTCTATTAAATGTGCAAAAGCATTCTAAAAGCAATGTACATAATTTAAAAAAAAAATCTCGGTGCTAAAAAATGCTAACCATCATCTGAAGTAAAGTGAAGTGAAGTGAAGTCGCTCAGTCATGTCCGACTCTTTGCGACCCCGTGGACTGTAGCCTACCAGGCTCCTCAGTCCATGGAATTTTCCTGGGAAGAGTACTGGAGCGGGTTGCCATTTCCTTCTCCAGGGGATCTTCCCAACCCAAGGATCGAACCCGAGTCTCCTGCATTGCAGGCAGACACTTTACCGTCTGAGCCACCAGGGAACCATCATCTGAGCCTTTCACAAATCGTAGTCCAAAGGTAACGTCAGAGATCACTCACGGCAGATCACCAAAAAAATATAATGCAAATGCAAATGTTTCAAGTGTTGGGAGAATTACCAAAACGTGTCACAGAGACAGGAAGCGAGCAAATGCTGTCGGACAAAGAGTGCCCATGGACTTGCTTGACTCTGAGCTGCAGCAAACCTTCCATTTGTGAAACCAACGGTGTCTTTGAAGTGCAATACGATTAGGTCTGCCTTACAATTATATTTGAAATTATACTAAATCAAGTGATTAAGTGATGAAATGCTTGTGTGTCTGTGCATCTGACCTGAGGCTCCAGGAGGAGCTGTGCCACGCAGGAGAGGTCACCATACAGACACAGTGTGTAGACAGACCCTCAGCCACGGGTCACACCTGTGCGAGGGAGGTTGTAGTAGGAGTCTGCATGGGCGCCCCTTGGTTGGGTAGAAATGACACAGACACGTGCCTGGGAGTGCGGGGTCCCCTGGGGGCTGAATCAGGACAGACACAAACACAGGTAGTGCCGGGAAGCGTGGGGTCTTGTGATCAGGGGAGTGAGACCACGTGGGGAGCAGGTTGCCTGCCAGGGGTCAGGTTTACTGCTGGGCTCTCTGGCTGGCTGGCCTCAGGGTGGAGCAGGGGATGTTCCCAGCAGAGACAAACTCCAGGAGAAAGGCAGGCACAGAATCCTGTAGACACACAGGAAGCGGGAGGGAGGAAAGCAGCCTCACTCTTCTGAAGCCGGGGCTGGCTTGAAGCTCCTTTCTCCATCTGGGGTGGATTCGCTCTGTGCGGCTAATCCAGCAATTTGACGGTTTCTTCCTGACTGGCTGGCACACGGATGATGGTGCTTATGCATTTAAGCCCGCCCTGTGCCAGCAACACCTACTGCCACAAGCAGGAAGGGCCTGGCTGTCTGCACCCACAGCAGCATACTTTTCTGATTTTTGTAAAAGTCCTCTTGGCCTCTGGCCTCCTGCCTTCTCAACCAGTACTTCTGTGTTCCCGATGCTGGCATCAGGGAGCTGGTACTCGGTTTGTACTGAACACAGCTGTGTCTGTCACCTCCCCAGATGGCATCAGGTCATGCGAGCGTCTGATGGGAGCACCCTCGATGATAAGACCCTAGCCTTGACCCCAGATGGCACGGAAGCCCCCAACAGGGGCCGGCATTTCGTCTCTGTGGGTCAACCCTTGAGCCACGTAAGGCTGCCGAGACACGCCCTGGCAAACCTTTCTCGCTTTCTTCTGTGAACGAAGCATAAATTCTGTGGGAGATGACAGATGACTTCATATACCATGCAAGCAAGCCCAGACAATAGCTTTAGCCATGACTGATTGCCTCGCTGTAACCCACTTTATGTTAAATGCATTCTTGCTGTTCAATTCCACCCCTGTAATTCTGTTCTTCTGCATTCCCCGGCCCTCTGTGGACTAACCAGGTTCCTTCAGTAATGATTTCTTTTCTATTGTATTGTTTTCTGCATAATCAAGTCAGTAGGTGGGGGTCTGGGTGACACGGCCATCTGTCAAGTTCATTTGCTCTGAAAATGCAAGACATAATGGCCTCTACAACTCGGGGCTATCTGTTATCGGGGAGAGTATCAGCTTCCACTCCGTGCTGTCTCTTCTTCTTTCCAAACTGTGCCTCTCTTTTCAATAAGATGCACAGACACTTCCTCCATGACGGACCGGTGACGTGAGGTGGGTCCTTTTGGGGGGGGATGTAATTTTTTGCCAACTACTTGTCCGCTCTATCTCACAATTTAGGCAGGAATTGAATTAACAGAAGCACCACCGTCCAGCCTACTGGGCCTGCCGTGACACTGAAGATGTCGCCACCACCTGGACCCTCCACGTTCCTCCCCCTCAACTCCCCTGACCGGCCTCCTGCTCCCTCGGATCTGCCTGATGCAGAAGTGTTGAGGAGACGCTGCCCCTGAGGAGGGGAAGCTGGCACTCACTTCCCTTCTCAGTAGTTAAAAGCTGGTAAATGCTGACGTCCTCAGATATACTGAAGTTGAGGAGCAGTTCCAACCCAGACTGAGAGAGATGAGCCATGGGGAGCAAGCAGTGGAGTTAGGGGGATTCTAGTGGTTCTTTTCTCATTTAAAGGAACAAGAGCAGTTTGTGGGGAAAAAAATAAATTGTAAGGTTCTTCCCTAAGAAGGCATGGAGGGACATCCCTGGTGGCCGCTGGTTAAGACTTCACCTTCCAATGCAGGGGAGGCAGGTTTGATCCCTGGTCGGGGAACTAAGATCCCACATAGCTCATGGCCAAAAGAAATCAAAACATGAAACATAAGCAGTATTGTAGCAAATTCAACAAAGACTTTAAAAAAAAGGCATGGAGATGGAGAGAAGATCAAAGGCTGGAAATGGGAGAGAAAACAAAGCTAATGCTGTGTGAGTGCGTGCTCAATCGTGTCTGACTCTTTGTGACCCCATGGATTGTGACCCACCAGGCGACCTCATGGACTGTAGCCTGCCAGGCTCCTCTGTCCATGGATTTCCCAGGTAAGAATACTAGAGTGGGTTGCCATTTCCTTCTCCAAGGGATCTTCCTGACCCAGGGATCAAACATGTGTCTCCTGCATTGGCAGGAAGATTTTTGACTACTGAGCCCCTGGGGAAGCCCTAGATCTAATGAATCCTCCTCAATTAAAATATCATGCTTGAAGGTTATCGTCAATAATGGGGACACAGTTAATAGGTTTTATAACATTTTTGATGTCTCTAAACTCTCTCCAGAAGTAAGAACAGCAGTGCTTGTAAGTTCTTCCTAAGTGGCCCCCTGGCCCTGATGTACAAAGTCATTGCTCCCACCCCAACGATGTGGGACATGCTCTCTTCCTCAGAGTTGATGCAGGTGGGGCTAACATGCCCTCCGCAGCCAGAGGACCTGGACCAGCTCCTCTCCCGAGATGCAGGGCAAGGCCACGCTCAGGGAGGTGCCTCGTTGGGGACCTCAGGGTGGGGTGTAAATCAGGCTTCTCCAGAGAAACAACCATCAGGAGACTACTGTCTGTCTGTCTGTCGATCATCTATGTACCAAGAAAAAGACACCATAAGGAACTAGTTCACTTGCTTCTGGAGGCTGGGAGGTCCTCAGATCTGCAAGCTACAGACCCAGGAATGCTGGTGGCATGGCTCCAGAGAGCTGGTGGTGTGCCTCCAGTCCAAGTTCAAAGGCAGGAAAAGACAAGTGACTCAGCTCCAAGACAGTCAAACAGAGAGAATTCTTTTTTACTCTGCTTTGTATTCCATTCACATTGGCCGAATCCCACACACTTTGGGGAGGACGATCTGTGGTACTCAGTCCAGCAAATCTCACCCGAAGCACCTTCAGACACACCGGAAGAGTGTGCTAGTGAATATTCGGGTGCCCTGGGGCCTGGTCTCCGTAACACAGAAGAGTGAGCATCACGGATCACGCGCCCTGGTTGCTCTCTGAACAGGAGAGCTTTGTCTGACTGAGAATGGGGCCACTTTGAGTTGAGACTGCCTGCCCTGATGCTAGGAGGTTGCTTCATCCGCTTCCCACCTGAAGAACCGCTGCTGAGAGCAAGGAGGTGGTGGAGAGCTTGTGGAGAGCCTGGGGCTGCAGACACCTTCTCGGGCAGAGGGTTGGTGGTCTGCAGAAAGGCCGTCCCTCCCCTGAGTTGAACCTGTGGGAACTTGGCTCTTTGCAGGGCCAGGCTCTCCTGTTCTCCTCGGGGCTTAAAGGAGGCACCGTGGCCAAGGTGTCTCCTTAAACGGACCGGTGACAAGCCGGTCATGCTCTAAGAATCCATCCTTCTTATAAACCCAAACTTTGGCTGGAAGCGATGTCACTTGGAAGACATTTCTGGCTAAAAGTCAGTCCTTAAAAGGAATATGAAATGGTTTTTCCATGAAGTGCATTTAGTGAAGTGTTTTCTAACACACTTGAAGTCCTTCTTTCTGGATTTTAATAGCCCTAATCCTGTAACAATTGAGTTGCGCATTTCAATTTGTTTTCTTTCCAAAATTGAACGTCACTGGGAAAGACAGGCTGCTTTGAGCACGGACTTTAGGAAAAGCAGTGAGGAAAACGGCTCATAGGACAGGAGCAGCTCAGATAACAGATCCACGTTAGAAGCTTTGCACTGGAGTCACGGGGCACCTTATGCAGTAGCTGCAGAAACTCGATAGCTATGATATTCTGGGATTCTAATAATTTGGCCGTAAATGAGCCGCTCAGCTCATTTATTAGTCAGGCTCTTTTAGATGTTCTATTGCCCTTAATTTGCGCTAATGATAAATATTCTCCCAGGAGTTTTAAAATATTTAAAGATGAGATCAAGTTCCTGAATAGACCTGAGCTTCTTGCTCAGTAGAGTTGGGACATGAGGAGAGACAGAGCCTTAAAAATCTTCTACAGTAATAGTTGCCTGCTGCGTGGGTGTTGCCAAAACATCTTCCCATGTGAGCAGAGGAGCCCTTTGGAAACGACTTGTGTTGTCATCTAGAAGATTCCTCTGCTCTCCTGTGGCTTCCAAAAGACCCTCCATTGGACCCCAACATATTCCTCTACTTTGGAAAGTGCATGTGTTATTGGGAAAATATTTGCATAAAATACAGAAAGAGACACAAACTTTGATGATTTCCAAATGCTTCTCAACCTGAAGACACATCTCACAGTCCACAAAGGGAAATTTAAGCTCAAGACTTGTATGTCACCAAAACTCTGGGGTGAAAGGTGCACGAATGTCCCACTCTCTGTGACCCCGTGGACTGTGGCCCGCCAGCCTCCTCTGTCCACGGGATTCTCCAGGCACGAATACTGGGGTGGGTGGCCATGCCCCTCCAGGGGGTCTTCCCGACCCAGGGATCCAACCTGAGTCTCATGTCTCCTGCACCAGCAGGTGGGTTCTTTACCACTAGCGCCACTTGGGAAGCCCGTGAACCTCGGGAGAACGGTGGCTGGCACCACCAAGTTGCGACTGTTAGGATTCCTCGGACCTTCGCTCCAGACCTGCCAGAATGTGTCAGCTGGACGGCTCGTCAGCCTGCACGGTCAGCACCCCCAGCCCCGCCCCCACCCCGTCCCCCACCACCGCTTTCTCGGCGCTGTGTGATGGCGCCTTTCCACCTCCTTGTGTCCACACATGACTGAGACATTGACCTGTGTCCAGGTGACTTACCTGGATGGACTTCGTTTCCTCTCAGTCATTCAGGAAATACTGAACTCAGACCACCATGATTGTGGAAAAATAAGCTCAAACACTTTGTTATTAAACCTGTCTCCTGCTCAGGCTCTGTTTGTCCTTTCTCACCTGCTTCTCCCTTTCCTCCCCTGTATCCTTCTCAGCGGGGCTGTGGATACGGGGCAGACCCTGTGTGGACTGAGATACTCACTAATTACCCAGCACCACCTGCTGCTGGCAACTCTGAGGACTAGTTTCCCCAAACCTCAGTTGATCTGTGTTCCCAGGAGCTTCTAACTCTCCTTTCCTCCTTGCTCCTTTCTCATCTTTCTCATGGCGTGTCTATAACTCAATACCCTGCAGACGCCTGGCCAGACCACAGCCCCTCAGATGCTCAGAACATCTGCTTGCCCTCTCAAAGGGCCCAGATGCTCCCCCTGAGACCCTTCCTGAGTCCACACCAAAGATGTTTCTGGGACACCCTGCAGAAAGGGCCAAGGATGGGCGGCCCCTGCAGGGGCGGAGGGTTCCTTGGTGCCAGCTTAGCACTGACTCCAAGTCGAGAGACGGACTCGGGGCTCAGTGTGAGGATGACTTCCCTGGAGTCACCAGAAGACACCTAGTGAACCCTCCTTCCATGCTCCCCAACAACATGCCCAGCAGAAGCCCGGAACGGGACCTCACTTGGGAAAAGGGTGTTTGTAGCTATAATTAAGTGAAGGATCAGGAACGGAGATCATTGACAAGGAAGCTGGGTTTAGATCCGCAGTCTGGAGTATTCAAATTTGGGCTTTAAAGGCCATGGTGGAGAAGGTTCCAGGAAACATCATTCCTGGAGATGAGCACAGGCAGTGGCCTCTGCTGACCTCAGATCATCCAAAGGGAACTCGAGACAAAGACACACAGAGAAGAAAGCCATGTGAAGACAGAGGCCAACATGGATGTGATGCAGCCACACCCTGCCTGGAGACACCAGAGGCTGGAAGAGGTAAAGGAGGCGTTTCCCATAGAACATTCGGAAGGAGCGCAGTCCTGTTGATTCACTGGATTCGGACCTCTGGCTCCAAGTGAGACAATCAATTACTGTTGTTTTAAGTCACTCTGTGGTGATGTGTTATGGCAGCCACAGAAAGCTAATACAGCATCAGTTCAGTTCAGTCACTCAGTCATACTTTGTGACCCCATGTACTGCAGCATGCCAGGCTTCCCTGTCCATCACCAACTCCAGAGCTTGTTCAAACTGATGTCCATCAAGTCAGTGATGCCATCCAACCATCTCATCCTCTGTCGTCCCCTTCTTCTTCTGCCTTCAATCTTTTGCCATAGCTTTTCTTCCAAGGAGCAAGCATCTTTTAATTTCATGGCTGCAGTCACCATCTGCAGTGATTTTGGAGCCCAAGAAAATAAAGTCTGTCACTGTTTCCATTGCTTCCCCATCTATTTACCATGAAGTGATGAGACCGGATGCCATGATCTTCTTTTTCTGAATGTTGAATTTTAATCCAGCTTTTTCTCTCTATTTTTTCACTTTCATCAACAGGCTCTTTAGTTCCTCTTCTCTGTCTGCCATAAGGGTGGTGCCATCTGCGTATCTGAGGTTACTGATATTTCTCCCTGCAGTCTTGATTCCAGCTTGTGCTTCATCCAGTCCAGCGTTTCGCATGATGTGCTCTGCATAGAAGTTAAATAAGCAGGGTGACAATAGACAGCCTTGGTGTGCTCTTTTCCCAATTTGGAACCAGTCCGTTGTCCCATGTCTGGTTCTAACTATTGCTTCTTGACCTACATACAGATTTCTGAGGAGGCAGGTAAGGTGGTCTGATATTCCCATCTCTTTAAGAATTTTCCACAGTGTGTTGCGATCCACACAATCAAAGGCTTTGGCATAATTAGTAAAGCAGAAGTAGAGGTTTCTCTGGAATTCTCTTGCACTGGTCATAGCAAACATCCTCTTTCAACAACACAAGAGATGACCCTATACAAGGACTTCACCAGATGGTCAATACAGAAATCAGATTGATTATATTCTTTGAAGCCGAAGATGGAGAGGCTCTATACAGTCAGCAAAAACAAGACTGGGAGCTGACTGTGGCTCAGATCATGAACTCCTTATTCCAAAATTCAGACTCAAAGAAAGTAGGGAAAACCACTAAATCATTCAAGTATGGCTTAAATAAAATCCCTTACAATTATATAGTGGAAGTGACAAATAGATTCAAGGGATTAGATCTGATAGAGTACCTGAAGGACTATGGACAGAGGTTTATAACATTGCACAGGAGGCAGGAATCAAAACCATCGCCAAGAAAAAGAAATGCAAAAAGGCAAAATGGTTGTCAGAGGAGGCCTTACAAATAGCTGAGGAAAGAAGAGAAGCTAAAGGCAAAAAGGAAAAGGAAAGATATACCCATTTGAATGCAGAATTCCAAAGAATAGCCCAGAGAGATAAGAAAGCCTTCCTCAGTG
Source organism: Bos javanicus (assembly GCF_032452875.1). Lineage (NCBI taxonomy): Eukaryota > Metazoa > Chordata > Mammalia > Artiodactyla > Bovidae > Bos > Bos javanicus. The sequence continues at coordinate 69,235,880 of NC_083887.1, forward strand.
ATCAATGCAAAGAAATAGAGGAAAACAGTAGAATGGAGAAGAGTAGAGAGATCCCAAGGGGACATTTCATGCAAAGATGGGCTCAATAAAGGACAGAAATGGTATGAACCTAACAGAAGCAGAAGATATTAAGAAGAGGTGGCAAGAATACACAGAAGAACTGTACAAAAAAGAGCTTCATGATCCAGATAACCATGACAATGTGATCACTCACCTAGAACCAGACATCCTGGAGTCTGAAGTCAACTGGGCCTTAGGAAGCATCACTATGAACAAAGCTAGTGGAGGTGATGGAATTCCAGCTGAGCTATTTCAAATCCTAAAAGATGATGCTGTGAAAGTGCTGCCCTCAAGATGCCAGAAAATTTGGAAAACTCAGCAGTGGCCACAGGACTGGAAAAGGTCAGTTTTCATTCCAATACCAAAGAAAGACAATGCTAAAGTATGTTCAAACTACCGGACAACTGCACTCATCTCACACGCTAGTAAAGTAATGCTCAAAGTTCTTCAAGCCAGGCTTCAACAGTACTTGAAGTGGGAACTTCAAGATGTTCAAGCTGGATTTCGAAAAGACAGAGGAACCATAGATCAAGTTTTCAACATCTGTTGTATCATCAAAAATGCAAGAGAATACAGCATACATATCCACAATCCACTGGCATTGGCAGCTTTTTCTTAGACTCATTTTTACTACCTTCAATATGGACATCTGTAAAGACTGGAGTCTTATGTAGTAAAAGCAGCACAGTTTTACTAATAGGATTACAATTTGCAGAACAGCACCTAGGTCTCCCTTAGAAACCTGATTCCATAAATGCCCAATGATGCTCAGAGTCCTACTCCCAAGGGTCCCCTGACTTGTGTGTCCTGGTCTGCCAGGAGTGCCCGTGGGGACCCCTGTGAGTGTCTTCCGGAGTGGCCGGGTCTTCGTGCTGTGTCGCAGCCCCGGTGACCACACCCCTCGTGTACACGACCCTCACGCTGCCCGTGTGATTAACTGCCTCGCGCTACATTTCTGAGGCTGTGCATGTCATGCTTGTCAAACTGCTCATGTTCACGGGGCTCTTACAGCAAGAACACCGGAGCGGTTTGCCATTCTCTCTTCCAGTGGACCACTTTGTGTCAGAACTCTCCCCGACGACCTGTCCATCTTGGGTGGCCCTGCATGGCGTGGCTCATAGCTTCATTGAGTTGCCAAGTCCCTTCACCACGGCAAGGCTGTGATCCATGAACAGGATCCATGAAGGAGCCGAGTCATTGGACAAGGCCCTGACGCCGGGAAAGATTGAAGACAAAGGAGAAGAGGGCGGCAGAGGATGAGAGGGTTGGATGGCATCACCGACTCGATGGACATGAGTTTGAGCAAACTCGAGACAGTGAAGGCCACGGAGCTTGGTGTGCTGCCGTCAGTGGGGGTGCAAAGAGTCGGACACCGAGCAACTGAGCACACACACCACGTCGGGAGTCTGGCCCAGGTGATCCCGGCTATTGTTTCACCTCCCGCGTAAGCATCCTAGCTGCACAGAGACTTCTGTAGTGGGTCAGGAAGCTCTCCGGAAGAGTGGGACATACATACACTTCCACATGTAAAAGAGATAGCTAGTGGGAAGCTGCTATATAGCACAGGGAGCTCAGTGCGGTGCTCCGTGGTGACCTAGCTGATGGGATGGGAGGAGGCAGGGAGGCTCGAGATTCGTCTTGTTGTACAGTGGAGACTAACACAGAATTGTAAAGAAAGCACCTCTAATAAAAATCTTAAAAAAGAAAAAGAATGGAACTGTACCCTGAGCAGAAAAGCAAGCTCTGGACACATGCCCACCAAAAGGCACAAACCCTGAGCACCTGCCTTTGTGAGGGATGTCCCCGCTCCCCACCCCCAGCCCAGCCAGGAGCCCGGTGTCCCGAATCCACGGCAGCCCCCCCCCCCCGGCCTGTGTGCCCCACCCGTGCCCCAGAAATCCAGCTGGCCTCTGGATTGTCTCTGTTCTCTGCAGAGCCTCCCCTCTGGAGGAAACAAGATAATTGAGCATTTGTTTTCTGCCCCTCAGGGCTTCCTTGGTGGTAAAGAATCTGCCTGCAATGCAGGAGACCTGGGTTTGATCCCTGGGTTGGGAAGATGCCCTGGAGAAGGGAAAGGCTACCTACTCCACTATTTTTGCCTGGAGAATTCCATGGACAGAGGAGCCTGGCGGGCTACAGTCCGTGGGGTTGAAAAGAGTCGGACATGATTGAGCGACTTTCACTTTCACTTTCTTGCCCCACCAAGCGATCATTATTCATCTACGACGCTTGGCCAGGTTGGCTGCTATGCGGTCTCCACAGCCAAGTCAGAGAGGAAGACGCCGTCCGACACATTAGCAGGCTGATGCCCTTCAGCACAAGCGACTGGGAGCCATCCGGCTCTTTGCAGCTCCACCTCACTCCAGGAGGAGGCACTTGCCGCAGGAGGCCAGCAAAGGGGCCATGTCTAGGCTGCTGGAGAATTTCCCCACCCTGGGGGCAGCAGATTGTGCTCAGATCTGAAGGAAAGTGATGGAAATGGAGACTTCCCCAACTTCACAGCAAAGGCGAGGCTTTCCTGGGAGCTGCTCTTTATCCAGAAGCCCCGTGCCATAGTTGTGAGTGGGTGGTTTTTGAGCTGGGTCAGCTTGACTTATAACCGGAGATCCACATGGTTGACCTCGAACTTCACTTTCATGGCCCCTCACGGCACCAGCTCCCTTTCACCAAATTCATTGACCAGCTGGAGGCAAAGCTTGAGTGTAGACACCCCCGAAGGGGCCCCCAGCTAAGGAGACCCCAAATGCAAAGGGTCCCCCAGACTCCCTTGGGAGGGATGAGGAGCCCAGGCTGGGAGGAGGTAACAGTGGTTAGAATCAGGGAAGATTGGACAGAAAGAAGAGGCTATGGCTTCCAGGAACTCAGTTCTGTCCAGGATCTCCCCTGTTACCTTCCTCCCGTGAGCCCGTTCTCTGTCAAGCTGTGGGAGACGCAGAACCCCGTGAGAGGGGTCCTGGCGTCTGGCCTCAATTGTCCACAAAGGGAGCCCTGAGAGGCATATCAAAAGTGCTCATCCGTCTTCCTGTATTTAGTGCAGTTACAGAGTTTAAATAATTGAGTGATATAACCTGTCCTGTTTAAATATATGCCCAGGATTCTTGAGATTTTGCTAGTCTTAGGTAGATTTCTTACCTTCTAACTCTAAAAAGTCATTTGCTGGTAATCCCATCGGAAGAAAACATGCAGGGTTTTCATGTGTGTAGCTGTCTTGACTTGGTCCTCACCTACGTCAGAAGACCCACATCAACGTGACTGCAGCTGCTCAGTGCTGTGGAGACTGTGCCACCCGCGGGGCGTGATGTCACTGTGCATTTGAACTGTGTGCCCTGATTAACTCTGGAGTGACCAAGGGTTGGGGCCACGTGGCCTGAGGGTCTCCTGTAAGGAGTCAGGTGAGCACGCTTCGGAGGGTTCTCACCAGGCTGCCCCCTTGATGGGGAGCCTTAATGCTGAGCGCCACCTGTGTGTGAGCTCCAGGGGAACTGCCCCCGAAATAGGTGCGTCACAGGTCTGAAACCAGATTTTAGCAACAGGAGAACCTGGCTAGCTTCCTTAGTCTTGACAGAGGAAGCTTTGCTTATCTACCTACTTACTGAATGGTAGATAGCTGTTCCTTGATACCCTGTCTCAGACATGACTGGCCCTGGATGATGGGAGAGACTCTCTCCTCTAAGACAAGGGCCAGAGATGAATGTGAAGGATGGAGATGCTCTTACATGACCTGATGTGCCTGCCATGGGAAGGTCACTGATGCAGCTCCGGGTACCCGGTCATCCAGGGGCTGAGCCTGTCCTACTTCTCAGAACCTGTCCAGCCCACTGGGACCCACCCAACACGGTAGGAAGGTCATTCAAAGTTGGGAAAGATGGTGTGGTTTGATCCATGAAGATGACTCTTCCAGGGAGGCAGTCAGCAGGATGGCTATAAGGATGGTGGCCCACTGCAGCCCCCAACCCGGGAATCCATGATGTTCCCCTCGCTTGTTCGGATCTGGGATTAGCTTCCTGTGTTTGGGCTGCAGGAGGAAGGGTGGATGGTTGTCAGGTGTCTCCCGCACACGTGGATCTGAGCCTCAGTCACTGGCTCTCCCAGGAAGCCACGGTGGACAGCAGACACACTGGACAGTCAGGATCTCCAACAGCATGGAATACTGACCACGGAATAGGGGCATCGCTCTGGGAGAGGAGCGTCCTGAGAAAACCAGAGACACCCGCTGGCGGTCTGAGTTCCCAAGGCTGTCTGGACACCAGAAGAAGAGGCCCCACACACTGACCACAGGCCAGTCCCTGACCGGAAGCAGGAGTGGCGGGTGGAGGTGGTTCCTGGGTTCCTGGGCAGAGCAAAAGCCTGCCGGTGCCGAGTGGGACCCTCTCCTGGGTCTGGCCTCGCCCTCTTCCTGCTGATGCCTTGTGGTTTTTGCAGCCACTGCTGCGTCGTGGCCGGTGGTGCACATCCACCAGGAAACTGAGCACAGCCTTGGCCCCGGGGCCTTCGGACCTGAACTATGACATGGAGAGGGCTGTTTTATGTCAGATCTCTTGAGCACGTGGGATGGAGAACACATGGGATGGAGAACACGCTGCTTTAATGCATCCGTTTTGAAATGAATGGTTTCTCTGGTGGAGTTGCTAATGTCTTGGGGACCCACTCCTTTGGGATCTGGGCATCTGCTAAAGGGCCAGATAGACCCCTTGGGCCCTGGGAGAGGGCTGGCCTGGGATGTTCAACACATGAGGCTTTTGTCTGCTTATCACTGATTTTATGATTTTATTTTGTGCTTCCAGAGACTTTTTTCACTCAGAGTTTATCTTTGAAAAGCATACGTGCTAAGTCACTTCAGTCGTGTCCGACTCTTTGTGACCCCGTGGACTGTAGCCCTCCAGTCTCCTCTGTCCATGGGATTCTCCAGGCAAGAACACTGCAGTGGGTTGCTGTGCCCTCCTCTGGGGGAGCTTCGCCACCCAGGGACTGAAGGTGTCTCTTAGGTCTCCTGCACTGGTAGGCCGGTTCTTTACCGCCAGCACCACCTGGGGAGCCCATCATTAAAAAGACCATCAGTCAAACCCGAAGTGGCACCAACGTCCGTGGCGAGTCACGAGCACCGAGGAGCCCACGGGGAAGCCTGGCCCAGCACCCGGGGCTGAGGAGCCATTTATCCTGCCCGGTTATGCCACATCAGCAACTGCACCGGCTCCACGCTAGGCGTGCCTTCTAAGAATAATACAGCCATTTATAAACCAAGGCACCTTCCATTGTTTTTTGTTGTTTTTTCACCTTCCTTTTAAAAGCCTGAGCCTCACAGGGACCTTCCGTGGAAGCAAAAGGAGCTCCCTTAGGAAACAGCACACACATCCATTTAGCATCAACTCAGCGGCACTTTCAGCTGATGAGAGCAGGTGACGCTTTGCACCACATTTATACAGTGTCTTCCTCAGAGTATTTCTTCAGCCCCTCATTTATCCTCGAGACGTCTCCAGAAGTGTAAGGGGGAAGGGAAGCTGTGGGGGCTGGCCGAGGAGGTGAGGTGGTTTCCGGGAAGATAGGGGAGCAGAAAGAGGTCAAGGGGATTCCCGACACCACGACTCCGCACGGCTCACAGCGCAGGCTGCACTCCGCCTTACAGCTCAGAGGTTAGACTGTGCTCGATACCATTTCTGGGCTCCCCTGGGGGCTCAGCTGGTAAAGAATCCACCTGCCATAAGGGAGACCTGGGTTCGATCCCTGGGTTGGGAAGATCCCTTGGAGAAGGGAACGGCTACCCACTCCAGTATTCTGGCCTGGAGAATTCCATGGGCTCTATAGTCTATGGGGTCACAAATAGTTGGACATGACTGAGGGACTTTCACTTCACTATGTACCCTTTGTAATAGGCCACCAATTGTTGCCCTGTGTAGAGAGACGGTTCCAGAGACTGCCATCGCACAGCTTAAGTGCTGAGATGTGTCTTCCCCTCTGAGGATGACAGATGACTCTGTCCCCACACTTGGCCCGTGAGGGGGAATCTAGTGAGTATTTGCTGAATTCAACTCTACTTTACTTTGGGAGCCTGTGGTGTGCAGTTTGCAGAGAAGAACCCATATCTGCTCTCTGCCCTTCTCTTTCAGTGTAGTTGGAAGAATAGGTCAAAACATTGAAATGGAAATGCCAGGACTCTGCATCAGTGAGACCCGTCTGTGGGAAGGGAGTTGGGGGCAGAGCAGTGACTTTGATGGCAGGGGTACCACCTGGGAGTCACCTTGCTCACCTCCTCTCAGATCACACCACCCCACGTTGAGTCAACTGCAAGGGGCCCCTGGGGAGCGAGGTACCACTTCCACGCAGGGTGGGGTTCTTCTCCTTAAAGGAGTGGGGGGAACTGACACTGGGAACACAGGCTTCCACTGGGGAAGGTGGACTTCCCTCAAACCAGCTGTAAGTGTCATGCAATTCTACTTCCAGTGCAAGCTTCTCTGTAAGAACCTGGCGTCATACTTCTAATGAGTATAAGAAGGATAAACGTGTAAGAATAGCCAAGGAAATGCTTCAGTAAGCAATGACCAAAGATCTACCAAACATACTTGGTACCAAATAAAGCAAAACCTGTGATACTGACAAAGATTAGACAGATAAACTGAACAGCTTAGGAGATCAAGACATGGATATACATCGAATGAAAAATATGTAATATATACTAATGCGATGAGACCAGCACAGAGACACAGAGAGAGCTGGAGATGGGAGGGGGACAGAGGTGTGTACAGAGAGGGGAGAGCAATGGGGGGGCCCAAGTTTATCACATGCAAGACACCAAACACAGTGGGATTTACCACAGGGGAATTATGTGTATATGTATATATGTACATAGACATGTATATGTATGACTCACTGGAAAACTGACTCATTGGAAAAGACCCTGATGCTGGGAAAGAGTGAAGGTGGGAGGAGAAGGGGACGACAGGGAATCAGATGGTTGGATGGCATCACCCACTCAATGGACATGAGTTAGAGCAGGCTCTGGGAGTTGGTGATGGGCAGGGAAGCCTGGCGTACTGCAGTCCATGGGGTCACAGAGTCAGACAGGGCTGACAGACTCAAGTGAACTGAACTGATACACAGATATTCTCTCTCTCTTATATATATATATATATATATATATATATATACACATACATATCCTTCTGTATAGTCTTCATATCCTTCATATAATCGAGCAGTTAAGCATGTATATATTATATATGCATATATTCTCTGTTCACATATATATACATAGGTATATATATAGGTGTCCTATATAATCTTATTTATCCTTCATATAATTGAGTGATTAAGCACATATATATTATATATGCATTTATTCTCTATTCATATATATATAGGTGTCTTTCTATATAATCTTATTTATCCTTCACATAATCAGTATTTCTTGATTGATTTGAAATGCCTTTTGTCTTATACTTACTTCATATATATTTCACATATATTCATATATATATTCACTATATCTTATATATATATATATAATAAATTGTATATATTTCAAATCAATGGAGAAAGACATGATATAGAAGGACAATAACTTGAAAAACATTAAATTCTTACCGAAGAGCGTAATCCAAAGCAAATGCTAAATAAAATCATCAAAGATGCGCAAGTCACGAAATGCAGCCGTAACAGCGTGGCAGAAAGGAAGTGCGTGAGCACAAGAGCCGCCGGCCGGAGCGGGGCCTCAGGGGCATGAAGACAGTGAGCCAGGACTGGCAGCGTGGCGGGCGTCGTCCACTCTGGGCCAGGACGCGGAGGCCTCAGAGCTCTGAACACAGCCCCCCTCGCTGGTGCTGGTGCAGATTGACCGCAAGGACACCACCCCGGGGACCCTAAGAGCTAGCATCCAGGCGATCGTGGCTAAGCTGAAAACAGTAGCAAGCCTGAGAGCCGAGCCCTGGGCGGGAGAGAGCGGCCCCCGGAACACCGCTTTCCCTGGAGCTGGGGTGACGGCCTCCTAGGCCGAGCGGGAGAGAGCAGGCCCCCGGAACACCGCTTTCCCTGGAGCTGGGGTGACGGCCTCCTAGGCCGAGCGGGAGAGAGCAGGCCCTGGAACACCACTTTCCCTGGAGCGGGGGTGACGGCCTCCTAGGCCGAGCTGCAGCAAATGTGAGCAGTGCTGGGCCCTGTGCGCAGACAGGACAGGTGGGCTGAAACGTCACAGGTCTTAGCTGGCCTCCAAGAACACCAGCCCCAAGAGGCTTCCGAGGGGCTCCTGGGTCAGTGGGATGTCTTGGGGGCAGTGGGCTGTGGGGTCCACTGCATGAGTCCCCTTGGGGGGCTACAGGCGGAAGAAGTGTGTGAAAGGCGATGCTCAAAGCCTGAGACTGTGGTTCTGCAGGGTTGTCCCCTTGTCTTCAGGGTAACCTTGCAGCCCAGGGAACCCTGGGGCCCCTCCTAACCCCAGATCTGCTACCCCAGTGCCAACACCTCTCTCCTTGGAAGATTTCAGACCCAAAGGCTTGTTGGATCATTTATGAAATAAAGTGATCATGTGGTCTAGAAGCCACCTGAGAGTGGCGTTTGGTGACGAGATTACTCTGAGCCCCGTGGGGCCAGATGCCTTGAGATGGTCTGGTTTCGCACACTTTTATTTAAAAGACAAATATATGAACCACCCCTCTGAGACATTACTGGTGCATCACCACTTTTTCTCATTACTATCCACCTAAAGGCTCTTCTCAGACCAGTTTTTTTTTTTTTTTTTTAACTTAATTGCTCCCCATTCATGAAACGGTAACAACACATAGATACAGCCCAGCTGTCTTTGCATAGCATGTATGTCTGTGCTTGATGAATAAGAAGATTAAGACGTTTGCTCCCTGAAAACCAATGTTTGCTCCCTTGGGGCAAGATAGGTGGTGTTGAGCCAGCATAATTTAGATCTGAGTTTTCCAGCTTGAATACACACTTTCGTTGTTGCTGTTTAATGGCCAAGTTGTGTCTGGCTTTTTGCGACCCCGTGGACTGCAGCACGCCAGGTCTCCCTGTCCTTCACTGTCTCCTGGAGGTTGCTCAGACTTCTGTCAATTGAGTCAGTGATGCCACCCAACCATCTCATTCTCTGTCACCTCCCTCTCATCCTGCCAACTCTCACATCCATATGTGACTACTGGAAAAACTGTAGATTTGACTACACGGACCTATGTCTGCAAAATGATGTCTCTTTGATACTTTCTCTAGTTTGTCATGGCTTTTCTTTATCCCCACCCATTTAGGATGAACCAAAACGATCCTGTTCCCCCTTCTCTGGCCAGCCTGGTGCTTCAGGAGCCCCTCCACCTGCAGCCAGAGTCGAGAACCCCACTTCAGAGGTAGGATGGAGCTGGAGCATCCTGAGGTCCAGAAGCAAGTCTGGGGTGTGTTTGAGGCAGATGGACTGGCCAGAATCCTCCCGACTGGACTCTTTGAAGTTGAGATGGATGAGACCAAAGAAAACTGGGATGGGGAAGACAAGGACACTGTTGCTTGCATCACTATCAAGAGAATACAAAAGCAGCTTTTCGGTGATTCAGGGATATTTCCCTTTGCCATAAGCAAAACCCCTTTATCTATGTCACAGGAGAAGAAGGGGAGGTCTGGATAAAAGGCTGGTGCCCTCCGGGCCACATCTCCATCCACATGAGTCAAGTGCCCATCATGGCAAAGGGGGCTGCGGGCAAAGGGGTGTTGGCCCCTGGAAACTTCATTCATTCTCAAACCAAAGCCCTCCTTCAAGGAAACTGACTTCTTTTATTCCTGTTTCAAAAGAAAGAAAAGAAAAGAAAAAAATAAGTGCTTATGAAAGAGACAGAAGGAGTAAGAGGAAGAATGGGAGAAGGAGGGGAGGAAGAGAGAGGATGGGGTGGGGGGCAGAGAGGGGGGAGGGGGAGAAGAAGAGGGGGGAGGGGGGAGAGAGGGGAAGGGGAAGAAGAAAAGGGAGGGGCGGGGCGGGGAGGAGGAGAAGAGGGGCGGGGAGGGGCAGGGCAGGAAGAGAGCGGGCAGAGCCCATGGGCAGATCCCTGGGCTTTGTCAGGCACCGAGTGAGGCTGGAAGCAGCGCCTGCGAGGTGTTGGCTTAGTTAGAAGGTTAACGGGAAACACTGAGGAGGGGTCTTCAGCCCCATCTCTGTGATGGAGGGCCTGATGCTGGAGGAACAGGAGGGACCAGGACACAGCTCGTCCAGTCCTGCCCGAGGTGAGGGGCTGGGCCCCCAAGAGGAGGCAGCTCGCTCAGCATCACCCTGCAGCCTGGTGCCACATATGGGGAAGGTGTCAGAGCTGAATGGATGCTGAGGACGCTTGATTCCAGCTGGAGTCCAGATCGCCGGGAGGAGTATCAATCACCCTAGATGCACAGATGATACCACCCTTAAGGCAGAAAGCAAAGAACAACTAAAGAGCCTTTTGATGAAAGTGAAAGAGGAGAGTGAAAAAATGGCTTAAAGCTCAACATTCAGAAAACTAAGATCATGGCATCTGGTCCCATCACTTCATGGCAAATACATGGGGAAACAGTGGAAACAGTGGCTGACTTTTTTTTGCCGGGGGGTCTTCCAAAATCACTGCAGATGTTCATTGCAGCCACGAAATTAAAAGATACTTTCTCCTTGGAAGAAAAGCTATGACCAACATAGACAGCATATTAAAAGGCAGAGACATTACTTTGCCAGCAAAGGTCCATCTAGTCAAGGCTATGATTTTTCCAGTAGTCATGTATGGATGTGAAAGTTGGACCATAAAGAAAGCTAAGCGCCGAAGAATTGATGCTTTCGAACTGTGGTGTTGGAGAAGGCTCTTGAGAGTCCCTTGGACTGCAACCAGATCCAACCAGTCCATCGTAAAGGAAATCAGTCCTGAATATTCATTGGAAGAACTGATGCTGAAGCTGAAACTCCAATACTTTGACCACCTGATGCGACGAACTGACTCCATGGAAAAGACCTTGATGCTGGGAAAGATTGAAGGCAGGAGAAGGGGATAACAGAGGAAGAGATGGTTGGATGGCATCACCGACTTGATGATTGTGAGTTTGAGTAAACCCCGGGAGATGGTGATGGATGGGGAGGCCTGGTGTGCTGCAGTCCATGGGGCTGCAAAGAGTCGGACACAACTGAGCAGCTGAACTGAACTGAACTGAGGATGCTTGGGACAGCGACGTCTGAGGTCCCACTCACTGGACCCAGAGTTGAGGGCCTCCAAAGAGAGGTTCACAGGGCAGGGGCGCCACCCCAGACACCTGAAGGAATGCGGGAGGCAGGAGAGGTGGGGGAGTCGGGAACAGGTCCAAAGAGATGAGCAGTGCTGGCAGGTGCTGCTGCTGAGAAAACCCTTGAGCTCAAGGCAAGAAGACATGTCTAATAGTCAGTGCCGTCTGCAGAGGAAGGCGTGAGCCCCCATGGCTGCACGGGTTGCCACGTTACGTGGACAGGCACAGGCAAGGATGCTGCAGGTGGACCTCATCTCAAACAGCAGGGTCCCAGTCCATGTCCGGCTCTGGGCAAGGAGGGAAGCTCACCCAGGGGGACTGCATCTAGACTCCCTGACTCTGGACTTCTGGTTGGTTTTGGCCACTGGGAGGCAGAGCCGAGGAAGCAGAAATTGGGGAGCAGAAGGGGGGTGGGTCCCTTCCTTCCCCACAGTTCTAGGACACCTGATGCTCACACCGTGTCTGCCCAGAGGGGATTCTACCACTCACCCCACCTCTCCCAAGCTGAGCAACTTACAGAGCTGTCGGGGGCAAGGGCCTCACAGATGTGAAAGGGCCTTGGGAACAAAGTCCTGGTCCCTAGAACAGGTTCGTGGAGAATGAAGCGATAGATGGCATGTTTGACTTCCGGTGCCATCAGCATGCAGAGAGAAGGATGTCGATCGCTGCTATGATGAGAATCACCCTGAGAGGTGGATAGGGGTGCAGCAGGTGAGCTCATCCCGGGGGACATCAATGGAATAAAAGTCAGAAGCTGGGTGATGCAGACAGCATGGATATTCCAGCAGGCAGGACTTCAGGGCTGATTTTAACAATTCTTCTGCAAATTCCCTGTGAAGATACAGCAGGGTTGGGGGGCATTCTGCCCACCGCCTGGTGAGCCTCTCTCTTCACCCCCAAACTCAGAACATGGGATTCAGAGCCCCCGCCCTTCTGACTGCCCCCCAGAAGGCCTGTCCCTGGCGTTGAAGGGCTCAGGGCAAGGTTATCACTGGGGGCCCACGTAGCAAATGTCTAATTATTTACCAGTCAGAAACAAAAGCTAGAATATTGATAGACATGTTCTGTTCTTCTGCATGACAAATAACACCTACCAAATAGCAGCACTGAAGTCTAGCCCTAGAGCTAAACTATTTCAAAACTACAAGTTGGCACAATAGCAAAGACATTTTAATTATTATCATTATACACGTCTGGGGGATCTGCAAGTGGGCTGGCGTGCCATCCTAGTAAAAAATAACAACTTCCATAATTCATAAATTATATGTTTATTTCATAAGATTATTTTTCCTTGCCTTTATTTCAGCAGAATCATTAGTCTCACTGTTGTAATCGGGATAGTCACATATTTTCCGTTCTGCTAACAGTAAAGATTTAAAAAGTCTTTGGAAATGAATTTTCGTCAGATGCAAAAAAGTAGAAAGTTTGAATTTATTCAAATACAGTGAATTTTAAAACTAAAAACTCATTCACCTATGTTCTCAAGGTCTTTTTCTCCTAAAAAATATTTAAATCTTATTAAAATGAAAATACATGTTGTTATTCAAGAAGATCAACAATGTAAAACAAAATGATTCAAAAACTAGTTTCCATTTGCTTTAGCTTTGGTATTTTTTTAAGACTAGAAATGTATTTTATTTAATAATCTAGTATTCTACATCCATCTAGCTGTCAGCATGAGGAGTCAGTGTCACACTGAACACTTGTTACTGACCGTCTGTTCAGGGTCCCTCCAGAAGACATGCTGAAGTCCTGACCCCTGGTACCTGTGGACGCGACCTTGCTTGGAAACGGGGTCTTTGCAGATGTCCTAAAGTTAGAACGTGGTCATATTCAGGTGGACTGTAAATTCAACGACTGGTGTCCTTACAATAAGGAGGCCCTGTGAGGACACAGGCAGAGATTGGCAAGACAGATTCGCAAGGCTTCCCAGGTGGCTCAGTGGCAAAGAATCCGCCTGCCAATGCAGGAGATGCAGGACGCACTGGTTCCATCCCTGGGTCAGGAAGATCCCCTGGAGAAGAAAATGGCAACCCTCCAGTATTCTTGCCTGGAAAACGCCATGGACAGAGGAGCCTGGCAAGCTATGGTTCGTGGGGTTGCAAAGAGTTGGACGCGACTGAGCGCAAGTAGGCACGCATTTGCAAGTCAGAAAGTGCCCAGGACTCCTGCAGCCCCACAGCCTGAAGAGTGCAGAAGGTCCTCCCATGGGGCCCTCAGAGGAGCATGGCCCTGCCCACATGTTGATTTCAGACTCCCAACCTCCAGGAATGCAAGAGAGTAGATTTCTGTTGTTTTAAGCCTCCTGGTTTGTGGTCATTTGTGTCAGAAGCCCTGGGAGACTGCTATATTATCTTACACATCAATTTGAGAAAACCAGAAAGGATTTCCTATTGTAAAATGTTCCTCGACCACCACGGGCAGCTCCTGGGGATACTGGGGGCAGTTTCTACTTCTAGAACCACAAATAGAAGCACGAAAGAAAGAGAAAAGTTGAAAGCAGGCAGGCGCGATGGGGGGCAAGGCCGGTGAGTCCAGAATCGCTGTATTGAAGAGCCTGATGGAGGCAAAGTGGGGTCTCTCTCCTCTCTGCACACGCCCGCTGCTCCAGCCCCATCCATCCAGGGGCACGGCGTCCATCTCTGAGGCTGGTGCGGGGCCCACCACAGCCTTCACGGGCCCTTCCCTTGTGGCTGTTGGGCAGGCCTGCCCCTGGGACCTGGCCGCTGAGTTCACGACAGTGACGCTCCGTGTTGCCTTGTTCGTGATTCAGGGAGGCGCTGGCGGGATGGTGACAGTGGCCAGGGGAACCACAAACCCCTCTGAGTGCTGAGCAGGAACAGGTGGGGAGAGGCCTTGACAAGGCAGAGCAAGGCCTCCTGACGTGGATTTCCTGAGAAGAATTAGTTGGCACGAGTGTCTCCCAAGGAGACCCACGGAGGCCCACGGAGCATCAAAACAGACAGGAAGCACAGAATGCATGTGGAGTGAGACGCAGGCTGGGGTGACCGGGAAAGAAGGACCACTTGTGATGCCCAGGACTTCACCTTCCTGTCTGTGCAGTGGGGCCACTCTGCATGTGCTTACCGAGCATCTTCCATGAAGCAGGCGATGATGCTCTCGTGAAGATCGAGGTGATGAGCTGGGCACAGCAGTTGCCCAGTAGGAGGACTCTCTCATCTCATGAGAAATAAGCACAGTGTAAAGGAAGTTGGGTGCCCTGGCACTTCTTGGGTGCCTGTCGTAACTGACTGTCTGTGACCCCAAGGACTGTAGCCCACCAGGCTCTTCTGTCCACAGGATTTCAACTGGTGGACATGTGGCCCATCTTTGTCCCAACTTCTGAAAGAAGTGGGGGAGACTGTGGGTGCCCTTTGGTACTCCAGTCCCCTGCCAGAGGACCCTGAGTGATTGAGCAGGCTGCATGGCGGGCCTCGGGAATGAGGGTCCAGCAGGACCTCAAGGATTGGGCAATCCCATCAAGACATCACGATGGGGCGCCACGAGGCGGGAGGAGCCACAGAGGAGGGCCCCCTGGGGGCCAAGGTCAGGGCACCCCAGCTCCACTGAGTCCAGTCCTGGGGCCCTCCTGCACTTGCACCCTCCCCTGGGTCCTTGTCAAGTCTCCTCTCTGATGACACTGAGCATTCATTTGGCAAAGACAGCTTTCATTAAGTTCCAAACAAGAATTTCTATACTAATGTAAGTCATGTGTTTCTGAGTCACTGATAGTGAACTCACCAGAACTTTTGGCAATGCATTTTGGACATCCTGGCAGCTCTCTCAGTGTTCTGTGCGTTTGCTGTTTCTCACAACACACACACACACGCACACACGCACACACACGCATAGACTTCAGAGGCAGAAGGAAGGCCAAGAGGAGCAAGACCTCGTGCCCTGGCGGTGTCCTCTGGTCTGGTGACCAGCGTCTCCGCTGCGGTCACAGGAGGGGCTGGGGGCACCTGCGAGGGGGCCAGGGGCCCGGCCACTCACCCTGCAGGCCCAGGACCTCAGACAGAAAGGGAAGCAGGGGTGTCTCCCAGGCTGCCTCTTCGTCAGCCTGCAGATGCTACGTCCTGATAATGACTGTTGTTGCCTCGAGGTAATTACCGCATAACCGACCCGAATCCTTGGGCCCTCGGCTTTGTACTGGAATGCGGGGAATCCCCTGGGACTTTCTGTTCACAGAATTGAGCCGTCTTAACTGACCTGGAACGTGATCCTGCCAACAGGCTCACCTGCAGCTTCACCTGCCCACCAGGGCTCGCTGGTCCCTCCTCCTGGCTCTCGTTTTTCCAGACCATGTTTGCTATGAGCTCCCGCCCACCACTACCTCCCTCCACCCTGCTCAGCCCCACGGCATGCCACCAGACTCTTCCCTGGGTGTGCTTGGAGGTGGCTTCTCTAGGACCCTCATAGATGGCGAGGTGGAGCGCTGAGGAAGCGGGGCTTTCTCCCCCCATCGGGGGAGCTTTCCCCAAGAGAGCTCCCATGTGTGTCTCTAACTCTTTACTTAATGCAGCAGGCGTCTGTGGGCACCTGCTGCTCGCACGTCAAGTTCTAGGAGCTGCAGGATTCGGTGGGCGCACCCCTAGTGGCACCAGCCCAAAGCCACTTGGAGCAGCCAGAGCAAAGGAGAAGGGCCCAGCCCTGCCTGGGGGTCTGGGAAGACACTGACCCGAGACGCCTGGGTCCTGGGGCAGAAGTCTTCCAGTTGAAAAGGCCAGTGACAGGGGGCAGGAGGCCGATCTGCCTCTGCGGTCAGCTGTGGCTGGGCACGTTCCCTGGAGGCCAGGCTGAGAAACGGGCCTCCTGAGCCATCTTGATCCTGGGAGAGAAGAGAGGTGAGGAGGAGCCACCCTCGGGGGAAAACAGCAGCTTGCCGAGGGTGCGTGCTCAGTTGTGTCCGACTCTTTGTGACTCAAGAGACGAGCCCGCCAGGCTCCTCTGTCGTGGGATTCTCCAGGCAAGAATACGCATGTGCACAGCCCTTTTTTCTTCCAGGGGATCTTCCTACTAGTCCAGGGATCAGACCTGTGTCTCCCAAGCCTCTTGCATTGGCTGTGGATTCTGCATCACTTGGAATCCTGCCAAGGTTGGGGGCGATCAAAGAAAGAGGAGGTGGGGGCGTGTGGGCAGCAGCCCGCCCCAGGCTGGTTTGCCCCATGCCTGGAGGGGGCAGAGAGGCCTGGGCAGGCAGATGCAGAGGCAGCGGGGCCCACACCTGCCCCAACGTGGGCGGGCTGAGCCACGAGGGCGCCCTCACCTGCAGGCTCCTCTCACCTGGGGAAGCATCACTCTGTTCCAGGTGGGGGCGGATGAAGCCCCCCTGCCCCGTTCCAAGACACAGAGAGCTCCCCAGCAGCCCCTCCCCAGTGCCGCTTGGCTCCTGAAGTCTCAGCTCCAAGTAACTCCAGTTCCCTTTGGGGAAGGGGACCGAGTCACTCTGGCCCTGGCTGCTGAGTGAGAGGGCTCAGGACCTCGGGGTTGAGCCAGGGCCCGGGGCAGGCCGTGCCAGAGCCTGGACTGCCCACTCTCAGGGCTCCGCCGCCTCAGGGAGCTGGGGAGGAGGTGGGAGGAGGGTCCCCGACCCGCCCAACTTCACACACGTCCTTCCAGCCCGATGGTGGGAAACAAGTGGACAAAGCTGGCAAAAGTGAGAAAGTCGCTCAGTCGTGTCCGACTCTTTGCAACCCCATGGACTGTACAGTCAGTGGACTTCTACAGGCCAGAATACTGGAGTGGGTAGCCTTTCCCTTCCACAGGGGATCTTCCCAACCCAGGGATCAAACCCAGGTCTCCTGCATGGCAGGTGGATTGTTTCCCAGCTGAGCCACAAGAGAAGCCCAAAGCTCACCCCACCTTAAAATCACACTTTTGTTGACTTGAGTCAGATGTCATTTGCTGGGAGATGTGCCAAGTTTAAGGTGACGAGTTAAAGGGTCATGAAGCCTGTCCTCCTCAGGAGGTGAGAGCCTCTAAGGACATCCGCCCTTTCCTTAAAGATACTCTTATCTCTGTTCTCGTGAGCATCTCTGCAGGCCTGACGCTTTCGTCCTGGAGCCTGGTCCCTTTAGGGAGGAACTTTCCCAGCCAGAGGAGGAGACAGAAAGACTTGAGCCCTCTTCTTCCCAAACTCCCACTGCCCCGGGGCAGAGGGCAGGGCCCCCCTTCCGGCTGGTGCAGCTCAGCGCAGACACGGATCCCTCAGCCCCACGGCATGGATGAGTCAGGAGTACTGTGTCCAGGTCTCTGTGGCTTCTCATACTCATTTCTCATACTTGGAAGCAAGAAAAAAAATGCTTAAATGTGTTTTGCCAGAGATTTCTACTCATTTGTCAAATCACATGTGATTTCGGGGAAATGTAATCCATGTGTTTCTCATTCATTTGGGCTCAAATCATCAAGCTGGGGCGCCAGTGCTGGGTGGAGGGCACCTCGGGCCACGTGGGCTGATGTGATGGCCGGGCAGCCGCCAGGCGGGGGCTTCAGTGCAAGACGCCAGGTGGTCTGGGGCACAGGACCGTGATTTTAAGGTCCTGTGTGCCCGCTGGACTTGTCGTGAGGGGGGCGCCGCTGTGGCTGCAGGGAAAGCAAAGGGCAGAGATGGGGGTCCTGGTGGGGTAGGCCTGGAGGGGCTGAGGAGGGCCAGTGATTATGGGCTCGGAGGCCAGAGCTGCAGCAGGAAGCCAGACCTCAGCCCACACGGGCTGGTCGGCAGCGTGGGGCAGCGGGCGTTGTCAGAGCTGAGGCATCTGGCCAACGTCCTGAGCCTCTGTGAGCCTCAGGTTGCTCCTCTGTGCTGTGAGGATACGCAGCTGCGCCCGTCGGGCGCGGCTCCTGCGCGGGACGCGTCCACACTCCAGCTGTCTCTGAACTCTCCCGGAGCAGGTCAGCTTCGGGGGTGTCTCTCCAGGTAATACCCAGAGGGAGACAGCCTAACCCGTGGGCGGCCAGAAGCCTCGTTGTTGGACTTTCAGTCAATGGGAAATCTTTCAGGGGAAGTTTATATTTTGGTATTATTTTAAACTTTAAGCTTGAAGAATTTATGATTAATAACTACAAATTCATGACTCTAGAAAGGATCGAAATTAGACCCAATGTTCTGTCATCTGTGAAGAATTATCATTTTTTTCTCCTTCCTTCTTATCATCATCAATTTTATGAAGCATATTGCCCAGAATAATTATTTCCAAGTTAAAATTGTTTTTTTGTAATTCATCCATCTCACAATTGTGTGTAATAATCACGTCTATTTATTTTTCCTTAAGTAATCTTGGTATTTTCATCAAAATTCATTAGAAGCTGCTTCTAGAAGGACATGCTTTTAAAATATTCAAATTTATAGTTAATGTTTTATTAACCATATTTAGCCTATAATTATTTTTCTAATGAAAATTATCCTGACTGCACCATCTGATGTTATGAGGCTGGTAGTTCAAACAAAATTCAGAGAAACATTCATACACAAAGGACTGTGTATTAGTCATTTGGAAGGAAGGATTTATGTGCTATATAATTAATTGTTGCCTGAGTTTGACAGTCCATATTTTACTCCAATGCATTATTTACACAGAGGAGGCTTAGGGGGTCAGCCTTCAAAAGGTTAGGAAAATACAAACACACACATTATCCGAACGGTGGAAAGCTTATTGCGATGGATGGAGGCCTGAGTGAGTGGTGTGTGGCTTGTGTACAGAATATGCATATGTATACAGAGTCCATACATATACATGTAAACAGAAAACATACGATCTCTTCTTATGTGATGTAATAAGGTACACAATATCCATTATGTACTGCAGAATACTGAGTGGTCAGTATATGAGAATGAGCGATGTGGTTTGCATGTAAAAGACATGTGTCCTAAATGTTATAGAATGCCACGGTGAGTACCACAAGCGTGTGTGTGTTTGTGTGTAGAATATGTGTGTGTGTGTATATTTTCTTTGTATATAGAATTATACACATTCTTCATATAAGAGCTCCCAGGAGCACTAGGGGTAAAGAATCCCCTGCCGATGCAGGAGATGCAAGAAACATGCATTAGATCCCTATGTCGGCAAGCTCTCCTGGGGAGGACAGGGCACCCCAGTCCAATACTCTTGCCTGAAAAATTCACGGACAGAGGAGCCAGGTGGGCTACAGTCCATGGGGGTCACAAAGAGTTGAACATGGCTGAATACAGAATATCTGTGTGTATATATATATATGTGTGTGTGTGTGTGTGTATATGTATGTTCTCTCTATATAGAATAAGACATATTTTTAAAAAGCAAAACGTGTTCTGTATATTATAAAATACTACAATAATGAATATGTGAGCCCGTGTGTGCACACGCTCTGTGTGTAGAATATATTTATAGTCTTTCTATATATATTTATCCAGACATGACTTAGCGACTAAACCACAGTATTATGGAGGCTTCCCGGGTTGGTCAGCATTGAAGAATCCACCCGCCAGGGCAGAAGACTCAGATTCGATCCCTGGGTCAGGAAGGTCCCCTGGAGAGGAAATGGCAGCCCAGTCCAGTACTCTTGCCTGGAGAACCCCGTGGGCAGAGGAGCCCTGTGGGCTACAGTTCCTGGGGTCTCAAGGAGTCGAACTTGACTGAATGACTAAGCAGCAGCAACAGTGTGTGCAGACCACAGATGCATCCTCTCTGTCCGTTATATAGAATTTGTCCATCACATTACAGAACACTGCAATGATGCATCTGAGTTGTGTGATACACTTTGCATATAAAAGACACATCCTATATATTATGAAACTACAGTGATTACTGTGAGAGAGTGTGTGTGTGTGTGCATACCACGCTGGTCTTGAACTGCTTGATGTCTTTCAAAGCTCGGCACAACAACATGTGCAGACTATGGACACTTCAGAACTCTCTTTCTCAACAACAGATTTTAACCAAATGGATGCTGTCACCATTTGAAGCCATGAGGGAGGGGAAATACTAGCAGCTAAGAATCTCTGCAAGCATGCCAGTTTGGTTTCCAAGAACAAGTGGAGACAATATACTTTTGATGTGGTCTGTCTGTGCCTGCACTAATTTTAAAAATCGCCTCTCTGGTCTGTTTAAAGGATCACCGCTGGAGCTGAGCACAGCCCTGTCCTGGCAGATGCAGACTCACCCAGCAGCTGGATAGAGGGACAGTGCTGACCCCTGCTCACCCCACTCGTGGGGGCCACTCAGGGCTCCGAGGACTAGGATACCAGCATGTCCTGGATTTCTGGACGTGCTGGGTATCGTCCAGCCTGGTTGAAGATGGAGGCTCTGCTTATACTAACAGATGATTCCTTTAAAAAGAAGCTTTAATGTCTACGGACTCATAGTGTTGCAGCGAAATTAACCGACTCCAAATTGACCACCTTGCCCAGCTTCCAGGCGCCATGCATGACTTCACAAACATCAGACCAGATCATGGCGCATACTCACAGACGTTCCCTGGAAAACACTTGGCCAGTGATGCTTGTGAAAAATCACGAGGAAGCCCGAAAGTGAACTTCACTTGAGGGCTTCCCTGGCAGCTCAGTGGTAAAGCATCCACCTGCCAAAGCAGGAGACATGGGTTCGATCCCTGTCTACCCAAGCGCTCCAGCTGCTGAGCCTGTGATCTAGCACCCAGGACCCGCAACTACGGAGGCCCGAGTGCCCCAGAGCCTGTTCTCTGCAGCAAAAGCCACTGCACTGAGAAGCCTGTGCACCACGGCTGGAGAGAAGCTGAGCAACAGTGAAGATGCACATGTAAATAAAAAATAAAATATATTAAAAAAAATTGAACGATCTTTTAAATGAAATGATTCCAAGATGAGAAAGGGACACGGAGGTGCGTGGCCCTGAGCAGGGCCTCCAGCCTGAGTGTCCGCCTGGGCCTCCCGGCCGCCTCATCCTCAGAGGAGCCAGACCCCACTGAGCCTCTTTCTCGGGTCCGTGGGTGAGCTCGACTGGTCTGAGCGTGGGGGCTCCAGGATCTCTTCTCGGAAGCAGGCCGCCTGGGCAGGTACCCGCCGTCCTCCTGAGCCCAGGAGGCAGCGGCTCCGACGACTTTGCTGATGGAGCTGCCGGTCCCAGATGCTCATTTAAGAAGCAAGATGGCAGCAGTGTGTCTCCCACCCCGGGGCCACCCTGCAGACTCGGCTGGCTCCCACCCCAGGGGCCACCCTGCAGACTCGGCTGGCCCCTCCTTGCTGCCGCCCCAGAACCCACGTTCATGACCTCAGCAGCCCCCTTTACCTTCGTCAGGTCAGCAGAAATCCAGATACCAACCTCAGTGCCACTCTCCACTCTTTAAATACTCAGCCTACAGCGTCCTCAGCGTCTCATTCAAGCATCACTCACCGTGACTGTGCCTTCTATCTTCCCAAGGGCAGAGAAATGCCAACCTAATTCTTTAGAAAATACTTTTAAATTCTGTATAACAGGAAGCAGGGTGGAGCCTGCTTTGTTTTACCTGGCTTGACTTAACCCTCTATCCCAGTAAGATCATAGAAGATGGAGGTTTAAGAAATGCCCCCCTTGCAAAGAAGGTTAAACTACGCTGCCTCTGCAACCCCTGTTTGTCTGACACTAAGCACAGAAATATGCTTTAACAGAACACTCTTGGCTCCAGGGTTTAGAAAGGTGTGATAGAGGGTTGCAAAATCAAAGTCAGCAGCACTGAAGGATGTGAAGACAGGAATGGGGGTTCCAGGCTGGGGCTCGGTGTTGGGGAGAATTTGCCGAGGACGGCCAGTCGGACTGGACTGCACATGGACCTTCTAATCAGACGCCCTGGCACTGCCTCTTGCTCACAATCCTGCCCCCATTTCAGCCTTTCCATCCCAAGCCAGCCTCCCGTCTTTCCTCACTCAATCCTGGACTTCCCAGCCTTCCTTACTGCCCCAGATAGGATGGTGGTTCTCATTCTTCCAGGAGTGCAGGGCACACAGAACTTAAGGGGGAAACCACCTTTGAAATGATGAACGTTTTCCCTCTCAACCCCTGAATGCCTCCAGATATCTGAGTTCAATGACTTCTGTGCAGAGGGAGGGCTGGGCTGAAGGGCTGATGGCGAGATGCACTCCCAGCTTCACAGTTCTCAGAATCACCGGCGTGGGCTCCTGCCATGGACTGACAGCCTGTGCCCCACGCCCCCCCAGAATTCTGATGTGGTGGCATCAGGAGTGGGTCTTGGGGGTGATGAGGTCATGAGGGCGGAGCCATTGTGGATGGGATTAGTGTCCTTATGAGAAAGAACACGAGAGACTAGAGCTGTCTGCATCATGTGAGGACACAGCTGGAGGTTGTATCTACAAACCGGGAAGAGGGTCCTCACCAGGACCCTTGATCTTGGACTTCCCAGCCTTCAGACTCTGATGAATGCGTGTCTGCTGTTTGCACTCCTCAGTCTCTAGTATATGTGCTACAGAAGCCCAAGGTGGTAAAGACAGTGCTCCAGAGAACCAAAACCATCGGGGTCCTGCCCCACCACCCTCCACGTGTGGGTTTTATCTCTGGCAGGATGATACCAGTGATGACCCAGGAAAAGGACCCCGCGTTGTTTATTGATGTGACTTTCATCAAGTTAGAAAAGTGGGAATTGTGTCAGAGGCAGTGGTAACCAGGTCCTGTGTGCGTAAGAAGGATCGATTCCTCAACTTACGCTTTCTTTCCACTCCACTCTCATCAAAACCATTCCTAAATTCAATTTGTGTTGTTTGTCTTTCCCTGTTGAATATTTACATTTCATTCCAATTTTCTAAAACAACATGAAAGACACACAAAGAAACCAATTCCAGGAGGACTTCTGGAAATACATGAAGGATGTGAATTACAGAGCAGCTGCACATCAGAAGTTCCGAGTGCAAAACTGCTTGTGCAACAGGAGTGAGACTAAGTCAGGACCGTGACCATCCCTGGCTGGGAACACACACTCGTAATCCAGTGGGCTACGTGCCTGTGTTCTTAGAACTGTTTAAACGCTGCCTGGACAAGCAACATGAGGGCAGGAGGAGAAGGGGGCAGCGGGGACTAGATGGTTGGAGGGCATCATCGACTCAATGGACATGAATTCAAGCAAACTCCACGAGACACTGGAGGACAGAGGAGCCTGGTGTGCTGCAGTCCACGTGGTTACAGAGCCAGACATGACTTAGCAACAGAACAACAAAGAACAAACCACAGCAATCATGCTCACTGCGTTTCGGGAAAACAAGGGTGAATTTGATCTAATGGATCCCTGTAAATACACACCAGAAGGAAATTACTTTCTCAAATTTCAGAGGAACCGCCAAGAAGCTTAGAGTGTGAGGCAGTGTGCAGTGTGAGACCTCCCCTGATGTGGGGTGGTTGAGGGGTGGTTCTCCCCTGGAAGGGGAAAAGCTCATGGGATTAGAAGGCAGTGAGATGTCTTCTCTGCCATGTCAGGCACAACACTGCTTTTGATAAGAATGGTAGAAACATAAACTAGTTTATACAATCAAGGATATTTCTCAGTGCTCGTGAGCAAGGAGTCCTGGGACACATGGGCTTCAGGAATGGCTGGGCCCAGGAACTCCAGCTGTGAGCCTAGAGGCCCCGTCTCTTTCTCACTGTCTCCCAGCTCTGTCTTCTTCTGTGGGGCTTCATCCTCAGGTAAGACCTCCCACCTCTTAGAAAGCATTGTCCCTGACCTCTCTCGGCTTGTATTTCCATCCTCTGCAGTGATTCCAAGAAGAATGTTTGGATCAGCCTGGGTCAGGTCACGTGCGTCCCTGAACCAGTCATCCTGGGCAGGGAAATAAAAATGGACAGGTGGGGTCATGGGGGGTCAGGTCCACTAGGCGGAACGTGGCAGCAGGCAGCAGGGGTGGCAGTCCTGGCGAGTTGGTGAATGAGCCTCCCGAGACCCAGGCCCTAATTCCCAGAGCCTGTGGGTGTGCGGCCTCCCACGAGGTAAGTTACGGACCTTGAGGTGGGAGGTTACTGTAGATTATCTGGGTGGGTTCGGTGTCATCTTAGGGCTCCCAGAAGAGGGAGGTGGGGTGTCATAGAGAGAAAGAGCAGAAGGGAGGGCAGAAGCATGGGGCACCAAGAGAGAAGATACCCGGGTGCTGGCTGTGAGGATGGAGGAGGGGCTGCAGGTTAAGGGGTGTGGGTACCTCTAGAACCTGAGCAGAGCCGAGGATGAATTCTGCCCTCAGAGCCTCCAGAAGGAGCCAGCCCTGCCAATAAGTTGACTTTACTCACTGAAAGTGATTTGAGAATTCTGATCTCTGAACTGTACGATAACAAATGTGTGTTCTAAGCCACGGGTCAGTGGTCACTTGTCACAGGAGCCGTAGTAAACTAACAGGTGATTGCATTAATGAGCATACCAAGTAACAGGCTTGGAGAACTCACTGCATGCCGAATATACTTGTGTAGACCGGGTGATCCCATGACTCCTGGGTGATCCCACGGGGCAGGGCTCCACTTCACAGGTGAGGAAACAGGTGCAGAGAAAAGGGGTGACATGCTTGGGCCACACCCTAGCATCCAGAGGCCCCAGGAGGCTGGAGGAGTGCTCACCACATGTGGCTGTCTTAGCAGAGCAGGTGGCCCTGCAGATCAGAGGGGACTTGCCCGTCCTCTACAGAATAGGCTGGGCCAAGACCCCTGTTCGCTGCTGGTCACTCTGGGCCACATGGGTCAGGAATCGAGGCCGCAGGAGCCAGGCACACACCTCTGGAGGGACTGAAAGCAAGGCCTCACCTCTCAGTTCACAGGCTCACCTCATCTCTCTGGCATCGTGTTCAGATCCGGGCCCCACAAGCTCAGTGTGCAAAGAGCCCTCTAATTCTGCTATATATGTAGAACCTTAACATTCACTTTCCAAGAGAACCATAAAGCCATACAGTAGTCCCTTTGAAAACCTCAGTATCTTGCCAATCAGCGTATGTTCCCCAGATAAAAGCACGCCATGTATGCGTGCTGGCGCTTGCACAAGAGTAAGTCTCTTAGGAAAATCTAAACTTTCTTTTCTTGAATCAGTGTTGTCTAGAAATGTCCTAGAAGAGCTTTTTGCTTGTTTTAGTCAATCTTGATTTCGCCCAAATTAGAATTTCACCAAATCCTCTCCCTGGCTGGGATAGGTGAGGAAGTAAAGGGAAGCCCAGTGCATCCAGCCTTAATCATTCTGTTTTCTTTTTTGCCTTGAAGGCATCTCGGTGTCCCAGCTGGAGGCCACACCCCACCCTCTGAAGTCCTGGCAGTCCGTCTCCTTCAGGGAGTTGTCATTGTTCTGAGCGCCCAGTCACTGAAGGCACATCATGTCAATACCTGGAGTCCATGTGCTGGGCCTTGCGCCCCCTTCAAGCAAGTCCGTGCTTCTTAGAGCGCATCTCCCCATCAGCACCTCCCATGTCGATGGACTCGGGAAGCACTGGTTGCCCAGCATGGGAACAGAAAGAAAATGGTGATGCTGGTGTGCTGAAGTTCACACCGCAGCTGGAAGGAGCACCCTTCCAGCACTAATGTCGTCTTCGTGGTGCAAGGGGGAAATGCCTTGGAGGGGACCTGCCCAAGGTCGCAGGAGAGCTCTGGGTCTGGAGATGCCTGGCTGCATGCATCCCCCAGCACAGAGCACCTCGAGGCCCCCCGGGGGACTCCTGACACGCTGAAGATAATTTCCCAAACCGAGGATGGGGCCAAGAGAAGTTTCCATCGCTGCGGAAAGAGAGAGCAGGTATTCTGATCTCAGCGTGGACACTGAGCAAAAGCTCCATCAGCTGTTGGCCAACGAACAGGAGGGCCTCTTGCTGAGTGCTCACTGGCCACGTGAGCAGACACGTGGACACGAATGGTGCCCTGGTTGGCATGTGGTGCAGGCCATGGAGGCTCGGGGGCCACGTGTGAGCCAGCGGGTCCACCCTGAGCTCAGGGGCACGGCACACCCTCACCGCCGGTGCTAAGAACCAGCTCCCCAGGCCCATAGCTGCCCGCCACCCAGAGTCCATGCAGTCCTTCTGAGGGTTGTGTTTTTACTCTCTAACAAATGCTCCAGTTTACCGGAAATCATAACTCAAGCCCGTGAGGACGTTGGCCCATTCCTCATGAGGAAAATTAATGGCCAATAGGCCCAGTGACGAGGCTTGTGCAACACTCGAGGGGTGATTTTACGGGAAGTGCAGCTGAGCTCTGCGTCTGCAGCGCTGGAAGGGAATTTATTTACAAATCCTGCCATAAATGCTCTTTAAAATAATGTCAAGTGGCCTAAGTGCTCATTTGGAATGAATTTACTCCAACCAGAAAACTGCCAGTGGGCTGAAACCACACACAGACATGCACACACACACATGCACACACACACACAAATATATATAAGCTTGGGCACACACACATGCACACACACATATATATAAACTTGGGGACATATATACATACACACACATATGTATATATTTATATAAGTTTGGGAAGGCACACACATACACACAGATAGATATATATATATATGAGAACACGCGCGCACACACACACACATATATGTTTGAGAAAATGCACACACACACGTGTATATAAGTTTGAGAACACACGCACACACACGTATATATATAATGTTTGAGAACACACACACACGTACATATAAGTTTGAGGACACACACACACGTATGTATAAACCTGGGGAAAGAGACCCTCACAGCCTAGTAGTGACAGGATTTGCTGTTGTGTGTGTCTTTTTCAAAAAGCACAAAAAATAAGATTCTAACCACAAGACCCATGAGAAAGCTGCCTTCTGTTCTCTGAGGAAAATAACTCTGGGGAAGGACTGGCCATCCCTAGAGCCTCCGTGTGACGGGCTGGGCTGGGGTTGTAGGTCAGGACCTGCCAGTCCAGGCAAGCGGGTGGGATGTGGGAAGAGGTCCTTTCCATTCTCCTGGGGGTGGGGGGCAGCACCTCCCTGACAAAGACACGAGTTGTCCCCCCATTCTGTTTTCCTCACAGATTTGCAGTGAGCGGGTGCAAGCCCAGAGGCTGGCCTGAGGCCCAGGCGTCCTCAGGGCACTCCAGGGTGAGAAGCGTGGTCCCCAAGGAGTTGGGGAGCACGGGCTCCCTTTTCCTGGATGCTCCCTGCGTGCCGTGAAGTGATGCATTGTTGCAGCCTGGCAGACTGGTTAGCCATTTTCCTTCCCTGAATTAAAAAATTGAATTATACACTCAGCCTCGTTACGGACCCTGTAAAGTTTATTAAAGTTTATCGACCGTGTGTACACACGTCAGGATTTAGCTTCTGCGGCCGCTCTCAAGCTGGAACAGTGAATTAAGAGGCCGCGGCTCGGGCGGACTCCAGCCGAGCTACAGGTAGCAGAAGTCTCCTTCAATTAGACATAATCATCACTCACAGTCAATAATTGTGCTAAAGGCTGCTTTCAAATCTGTGAGGGATTCGCATTCAATGTACTGATTCAGCTTGTCTGAGCCAAATTCACTGTGTACTGAAACCAAAGCAATTTAGTTCTTGCCTACGGCCCTTCTGGCAGTTCATCTAGTGCTCGCGCTGTAAGGACTGCGAGATACAATTTAATCTGAGCCATCTGTGCAGAGACAGCCCCTCTCCAGGACGGAGGGAGACGTGGGAACGGCTAAGCTCTGGTTTTATGGGAAGAACCAGGCCTTATCTCGCCCCTGAAAAATAAAGCATTTAAGATAGAGTAAAAAGCCAAATCAAAAAAAAAAATTTTTTTTTTCCTTGGGTTTCTGAAATGCACACAGCAGCTCCTAACAGCTTCCCCGCTCTGACCGGCAGAAGCACTTGAGCTGTGATCCGGGGATGAGCCATTTAAGGATATTACGCTTATCACTGGCTGCAGCTGACGGAGGAGATCTTTATTAAATATGAAAGGGAAGTGTTTCATTCTTTGTGAGTCTGCGGAAATATTGAAATGCCTCTATGCACGTCTCTTGCCTTATGGTCCTGGAAAATGGTTAGACCGCTTATCATCCACCTCGGGCCTCTGCCGGAGGGTCGCGCCCTGGCTGGCCTGTGAGTGACGAGGCTGGCCTCTGTGCGTCCCACAGCGACGTCCGTGCTGCTTTGAGGCTCTCCTGATGGTTGTTGCAACGATCAGCCAGTCGGCTCCTGGGCGGCGTGAGTCAAGCTGCTGTTGCTCCAAGCAGGCCCTGTTGTTACGGCTCATAAACGCGTGAAGACCACTTTGTTTTCCAAGCAGAGTGCGATCATAGAAACACTTAAAATAGCATGCACGCAGGAGCAGAGTCGGTAGGGCTTGGGAACCTGGGCGACGGGGCTTACAAAGGGACTTTGGTCAGATCACGGAAATTAAGTAGATCCTTGTAGAACTGCGTGGTCTGCGGGACACAGCAAACCACATGAGGACAAGCCAGGGTCTGTCAGATACGGCCTGGTGAGGTGGTCTGCAGCAGGAGGAGCTCTGGGCAGCATGGGGATGACGGAGAGGACAGAGGCTAGGTGGGCACAGCCCAGAGTCAGGAAGACGTGGCTGCTTTCTGGTTCACGGGATCCGGGCAGGTCCTGGTGGACAAAGTTTGTTTGCCATTTCAGGACTGAACTCCCCATTTCACTCAGGGAGGCGTCAACATAGACAAGGATGAACCCTGAGACAAGCCCCCCTGTGCGTGTGGCGGGAAGGACCCCCTGTGCGGAGAACTGGGATGGGGTCCTGGCCTGGGCAGTGAGGACCCCTGAAGGGCCTGGGCAGAGTGGGGCGCTCAGTATGAAGGACGTGGGGAGGGTCCAGCCCTGCCGGTGTCTCCTCTGGTATCATCAGGAGCAGACAGCATGGGGCTGCCGCGTGAAAGCTGACGCTCCAGAGACAGCCTGCCTCCTCTCACAGTCATCCTGACAGCCTGGAAAGGGGGCCCAGTCATAGGCCGGGAAGCTGAGGCCGGGACAGGCCAGGGGCGTCTTCCAGGTGGTCAGGGGAGCTTGAAGTCAATGCAGTGGGGACAGGAGCACCCGGCTTCCAGGGACCCCAAAGCCTCTCACCAGTGTTCAGGTGAAAATGCCAAGAAAGGGGGACAGAGGCCCTCGGCCTTGCGGCTGGCGTCCCACCCCTGGTACAGTCACGCCCAGGGTTCAGATGTGGGAGTACTTCCATCCCGGTTAATAAACACCCACCACTCAGCACACAACACACACATACACACCTACACATTCAGGCACACAAGCATATCACACACATGCACGCATATACGTGCACACACACACAGAAACACACAGGCGCATATACACACATGCATACACACATGCATATCAGGTCAGATCAGATCAGTCACATCAGTCGCTCAGTCGTGTCTGATTCTTTGCGACCCCATGAATCGCAGCACACCAGGCCTCCCTGTCCATCACCAACTCCCAGAGTTCACTCAGACTCACGTCCATCGAGTCGGTGATGCCATCCAGCCATCTCATCCTCTGTCGTCCCCTTCTCCTCCTGCCTACAATCCCTCCCAGCATCAGAGTCTTTTCCAACGAGTCAACTCTTCGCATGAGGTGGCCAAAGTACTGGAGTTTCAGCTTTAGCATCAGTCCTTCCAAAGAAATCCCAGGGCTGATCTCCTTCAGGATGGACTGGTTGGATCTCCTTGAAGTCCAAGGAACTCTCAAGAGTCTTCTCCAACACCACAGTTCAAAAGCATCAATTCTTCGGCGCTCAGCATTCTTCATAGTCCAACTCTCACATCCATACATGACCAGAGGAAAAACCATAGCCTTGACTAGACGGACCTTTGTTGGCAAAGTAATGTCTCTGCTTTTGAATATGCTATCCAGGTTGGTCATAACTTTCCTTCCAAGGAGTAAGCGTCTTTTAATTTCATGGCTGCAGGCACCATCTCCAGTGATTTTGGAGCCCCCCAAAATAAAGTCTGACACTGTTTCCACTGTTTCCCCATCTATTTCCCATGAAGTGATGGGACCGGATGCCATGATCTTCGTTTTCTGAATGTTGAGCTTTAAGGCAACTTTTTCACTCTCCTCTTTCACTTTCATCAAGACATTCAGGTACACACAAGCATATCACACACATGCACACATATGCATGCACACATACACTCATGTAAACACACAAACATTGACACATACATAAACATATAGGCATACATATACACACGCACACACACATGCATACCACACACATATACACATTCAGGTACACACATAAATCACACACAGAGACACATACACTCATGTAAACACACATCCATAAACATACAGACATACATACACACATGCATATCATACATATATACACATTCAGGTACACAAGCATATCACACACATACATATACATGCACACGTACACATATGTAAACACATGTATTAACATACATACCATGCACACACAAATATTCAGGCACACAAGCATATCACACACATACACATATATAAACATGCAGGCATACACACACATGCATACATACATGCACATCACGCACACATATACACATTCAGGTACACACGCATATCACACACATGCACACATACACATGTGTAAACACACATACATAAACCTGCCACCGTGCGTGCTGGGCCGTTCCTCTCCCTGAAGCTCCGGGCAGGGTAAGGACCAGAAGTGCAAACTGACGAACCCAAAAGGTCCCAGAAAACCTGATTTACACTCAGCAAATCTCTGCCTGTCACATGCATATGGGCCTAGTAATTTTTAGTGCAGGGCTCATTGTGGTCTTTAGTTGCTCATTTTCAGAGCCGGTGACAGTGGCTGTAAGGTGGTGTGTGGTGAGGATCAGCTTCATTATTAACTTCATTTTTCTTAATATGTGTTATGGGTTTTATGAATCTGGCAATAACATGCAATTTCAGACAATTTCCCAGGCAGTTAATGAGCAGCTGGGGAACTCCATTCTCTAAAGACAAGTGAGCAGCCCTGGACACTTGATCCAATCCAAGAACTTATACATTTCGCACAAGATGCAGGCAATGTATTTCACAATCCTGTTCTCTTCCTATTTTCTGCATTTTTGATATCTGAAATTGCATTTGGTTAAAACCAGGACAGAAGCAGGTTTCTAGAAAAGCCTGAAAACATGTTATTGTGTGTAGTACTCATGACCATCCCTTCAAACCCTGTGACTGAGATATCAAGTTTCTCTAAAAATATTAGAGAGAAATGGAAGATCAAAAATGCATGCATGTGTCTGCACATGCTTATGTGGATCCACACACATTCCCATTGTCTTTAAACGCCTGGTTTAGATTTGAGATCTGAAGGTTGAGGTAGAAGTGTGTTTAGAACACAGACAGCCAGTTCACGGCACGCTTCAGGATGCCGAATTGAGGATGACGGGGACAGCCACCTGCAAATGGCTATTTTAAAGAAGAGAAACACAACCATGGGAGCGTCACGGTGATGTTGTCCACAAATTTCCGGAATGATTTCATTCTTACAAAGACGCTCGTGATGGAACAAAACGTGAGAACAGCCAGAACACCGTGTATCATAATTCAGGTCTTGTGAACTTTGGTAAGCAGGCGGTGTTCCTTATCAGGCGCTCAGCCTGTACAAGGAGATCTGTCTCCGCTGTGAACGTCCCACAGCGAAGACGAGAGTTCTGTCCTTGTTGGAAATGCAAAGCTTGGGTGGGGGTAGCGCCCTGACTGAGCTCCCGTGGCAGATGAGCTTCCAGGACAGCGCTGGTCCTTGTTGGAAATGCAAAGCCTGGGTGGGGGTAGCGCCCTGACTGAGCTCCCGTGGCAGATGAGCTTCCAGGACAGCGCTGGTCCAGGAGATGCCAGAACAACAAAACCAGCTCTTAGACATCATGTCACCTGGATCGGCCCTTGCCCAGGCGGACGTCTGTCTTGATGGAAAGCTCTGGAATCGGCCCATCGAGACGGAAGGGCACCCCTGCCCTCCTCAGACCCAGGCTGCTCTGTAGAGAAGAACCTGGAGAAGGTTCAGAGGACCCAGGACTGTTGTTTCTGCTGACTGCTGTTTCTCTGAAGTCGATGAGGCCCACGGATTTCAGTTCCTGTCACTTCACCCAGGCAGCGCATGTGCAATCAGAATTAAACATAAAAATCTCTGGTGTCAGCCTTCACTCATAGGGTAAAAACGTCTGCTTGCACAGCCCTCGCCTTTGCAGAAAGCTTGCCTGGTACTGTATCCACTCTGGAGACGAGAGCCCTCGCACTTGGGGGAGCGTTATCTCCGGGTGGTACCTGCTTCAAGCCCTGGCTTATGTCTCCTCTTGGCCAGAGAGCAAGACAGGTGATGTTCCTCGAAACATAGGAGTCTGTCCTGCAGTGGAACTCCCTGCTCAGGAATAAAAATACAGAGGGCATCCATGTGCCCCCAAAAGAAAAGACTTCCAGTCACCCAATATCCAGTTCCTGGGAGCTTGGGGTCCAGGTAACATACACAATACATGTGGATTAATTTAGGGAATAAATAAATGGATTAATTCATGCATGGGTGGATGGATTTTTTTAATGCTATTAAGCCATTCATGATTCTCTTCTGCTTCAAAAAATGTGAGGAGTGGCTTTAGAGCACACACTGTGTATGTGTATTTGGGTGGGTGATGGTTTCCGTCACTGCAGGATTAAGTCATGCATGAATCTGGGGGCCATCGGGATATTAAAAGACTTTGAGTGTTTTTTAGTTATTTGGGGCTCCTGCTCAGCAGATGTTTCTTTCATTAAAATAATCCATGTTGCGTGAGCTCTATTTTTATGATCAATTTCTTGATTAATGGTTTGCTTCACTTTTTATATGGGAGCCCTCCTGTGGCGAAAAATGTCCCTGTAAGGTGGCAGGCTCAGGGCCACACGCCGGAGCCAGCTTGCTGCTGCAGCTGAGGATGCTGAAACGACTTCCTCTGATAAATTCTTCGAGCCATTTTTTTGTCGCCGTCTCTGCCAGCATCACTGCATAGTTAACATTTGTCTAAAACGTCTGCTTACGGCTGGGTGCTGACCCTTTAGACGTATTTTAAGCACAGGGATGCGGAGGCCATGCACTCTGTTCCAGAGAACGTGTCGTGGGAGTGATTTTCGCTGCTCTGTTTAGCTTCCCAGGAAGGGAACATTTACTTCACTTTTATAGGAATAAAAGAATGACACCATCCACTGAATAAATCTAAGCTTTAGGGTCAAGATTATTTGCTTAGCTAGGAATGTGCACTAGAATAAAATTCACTGGATGAGGGCATTTTCAAATCTGAGCTGTATTCGCTGCGTCCGTATTTGCCTTATTTTGAAAGCAACATTGTTTGACCATGAACGCTGCATACATATGTAAAATATTCTCTTTTTTTTCTTTTTGACTTCAGGACAGTTGTCTTATTGAAAATAATTGTGTCAAGAGTAAAATACCACTGCTGCTTGTTTGTTTTAATGAAAGATGCACACTTTTATCTCTCACTCAGTTTTATGGCTGTTGAATTGTTTTGTGAATAAGTGACCATCATGTGCTGGCAAGAATATCATCTGGAGTGAGACCGCTAATTGTGAGGTTAAGTTTCTTCTTTCCAAAATACATAGCATCTCTGGTCTGGCTTTCAGAAAATGCTTTTGACAAAAAGGGTTTGAACCGGTTAATGGAAAAAGGAAATGAAAAGATAATGAGAAGTCAACGTTTCCAAGCCTCGTGGAGGAGGAGGCTAAAAGCCAAGCTCACCAACATACGTTGAGAAAAATGTTTTAATTAAGAAAATGGATATGAATATTTTATTTAAATGTTCTAATTGCAACAAAACATTGGAAACAACATCCATGTGAATCATTGGTTAAGGATGGTGGCCTCCGTGTAATGTATGAAGTGGTTAAGTGTAGCTTTTTCAATCCAGAAAAGAGAAAGAATGGCTGGAGGAATACTGAGGAAGAAAGAGAGAAAGGTGAGCCCTCGTGGCCCGGGTGGTGAGCTGGCCGCCGGAGGCCTGGCGGATCAGGAACGTCCATGTCCATCGGTGTGGAGTCTGTCCTCCGGTGGCGGCAGCGGCCGTGTCTCTGCAGGGCTCATTTCCGTGATGCCCGACATCAGCACCAACAGCATCACGCAGCCCTGAGAGCCGGGAGCACTGACCTTCGGGTTAACTCTAATTGGGGCCTTCTCTAATTAGGGAAAGTATCAGCTGACTCTAATATGCAGCAAGATCATTTTCATTAGGTCAGCAGCTAACTAATTGATGTTTGTGTCGCATAAGATTTTAGATTACAATACACTCAGTTTAGCAAAATAAACCAGGCTGACCTGGGAAACCAAGATTGCATCATTTGGGGCATTGCTCCACAAACTATTAAGGCTTATCTGCAGGGCTTTCGCGGTTTGAGAACCAGCTCCACAGTGAGAGCGGGGGTTTTGTAGATGAAACCTCTCACCTCTGCCTTTAGGTAATCCTGGAGGTGGAACCTGATCTGAGGTCTCCTACAAGCCCATCCAACGCAAAATGTGGGTTTTCTGGAAAGTTCTCAGGGATGAAAAG
Organism: Bos javanicus; assembly: GCF_032452875.1. Lineage (NCBI taxonomy): Eukaryota > Metazoa > Chordata > Mammalia > Artiodactyla > Bovidae > Bos > Bos javanicus. Next base: position 69,270,580 of record NC_083887.1, read on the forward strand.
TCAATTAAGCTTGTGTTTTGTTGTGTTTCTTCAGCACATTTTTTTTCATGGCAGGTAGCTATGTAATCACTATTTAAAACCTGAAATCATATAAAAATTGTTAACCATGTTTTCTCAGTTTAGGTCAGATTTCCAGCTTGTCATTTACCAAGTCTGGATATAAGCTGAGTCTGTTTTACTGACATTTGATGTGGAAAACTGCTGAGTCTGTGAAAAGGGTGGAAGGGGACTTAGATTAGGTGTACTTGAGCCTCTTCTGCTCAGAAGAGAGCAATTGTGTGGGCAGGGGAGCTGTAGGTGGGCATGGGAACCAGGGGCATGTGCTGATTTGGATGTAGCAACCACATCAGATCAGATCAGTCGCTCAGTCGTGTCCGACTCTTTGCGACCCCATGAATCGCAGCACGCCAGGCCTCCCTGTCCATCACCAACTCCCGGAGTTCACTCAGACTCACATCCATCAAGGCAGTGATGCCATCCAGCCATCTCATCCTCTGTCGTCCTCTTCTCCTCCTGCCCCCAATCCCTCCCAGCATCAGAGTCTTTTCCAACGAGTCAACTCTTCACATGAGCTGGCCAAAGTACTGGAGTTTCAGCTTTAGCATCAGTCCTTCCAAAGAAATCCCAGGGCTGGTCTCCTTCAGAATGGACTGGTTGGATCTCCTTGCAGTCCAAGGGACTCTCAAGAGTCTTCTCCAACACCACAGTTCAAAAGCATCAATTCTTCAGTGCTCAGCCTTCTTCACAGTCCAACTCTCACATCCATACATGACCACAGGAAAAACCATAGCCTTGACTAGATGGACCTTTGTTGCAACCACAAACAGCTGCAAAAATAAAATAACTGATATGTGGTTGCATACTGTGAGAAGGCAGCTTGACCTGGGGGTCATCACCCGCTGTTGGATTTCTCACTCTGATTATCCATTGGTGGTTCATTGCTACCCCCAATCACTTGGAAATATTTTATATTTTGTCTTAACAAGTTGCTCATTCAATAGATATCTACTGGGTTGTTGTTGTTCACTCACTAAATCATGTCTGACTCTGCGACCCCACGGACTGCAGCACGCCAGGCTTCCCTGTCCATCACCAACTCCCAGAGCTTGCTCAAACTCATGTCCATCGAGTTGGTAATTTCATCCAACCATCTCATCCTCTGTCACCCCCTTCTCCTCCTACCTTCAGTCTTTCCTAGCATCAGAGTCTTTTCCAATTATTCAAGAAATAACTACTGTTAGGCACCAGGGGTTCTAGGATAGAATGTGTTTTGTGGGATTTATCATCTCTTGGAAAAACAAATGGCAAGTATGAAGTGATGAGCTCTGGCTGGTAGAGGGTCTCACGAGAAAGCCTGTTCAGTGTATACTATACTGGCCTGTGCTTCTGACCACACAGCAAACGTGTGGGCAGTGTGGAGCCTGGCCACAGTGACCAGCCTTGCTCATGGTGCTTGGTGCTCCAGCCAATGACCTCAGGGCTTAGGCACAGCTCATAATGAGGCGCCAGAGGCAGGACATGGGTTTGCCGGCTTTGTGCATGATGGGGCTCACGCTCCCCCAGGCACCCTGTGCCCAGCCATCTCCATGCTCATGGTTCTACCTAAGTGGCGTTTTCACTGAGGATGCAGAGAGAGAGGGAGAGGGCAGCTGGAGCACCGCTTGAGCCCAGGAGAGGCAGCAAAGCCCCACCTGCACCTTCACCACACTCGCCTCTGGTGTAGTTGCTGGGTGGACATTAGACCGCAGCCCTGCGGCCAGAGTCACCCCACCCCCGGGGGCTCGCCTATGCCATCCACACCCGTGTCACAGTTGTTTAGTCAAAGGATATCTACTGGGCTGTTGCTGTTCACTCGCTAAATCATGCCCGACTCTGCCACCCCACAGACTGCAGCACAAAAGGCTTCCCTGTCCTTCACTATCTCCCAGAGCGCGCTCAAACTCATGTCCATTGAGTGGTTGAGAGCCAGACACCAAAACGACCCAGAGCCTCCTGTGATAATGAGGCTCTGAAAGGCAAGATGCTGTTGAGGCCAGGGTTGGGGCCAGCTCTCAAGGAACCTGCCCAGGTCCAGGGTTGACTCCCTCTTGGGGAGGGTCTCGTAGGGTCAAAGCCTGGAGGCTGGGGCTCCGGAGGTGGGGCCAGCTGTTGAGGGCAGCTCCCAGCATGGCCACGTGCTCTACCTCACAGCTCTGCTAACCCTTAGTGGGTGTAGACAGCTTGTCTTCATAGAGGGGGAACTCACAGAGCTCCAGAGCTCACAGGCTTCACACAACAAAGAAGGAATCCTCAGGTGCCTCAGCTGGCTCGGACAGGTCCTCCAAATCACTCAGTTATCAGATTTTAATTATATTTTTACAAAAGGAAAACAAAGGGTTGTCTTAGGGCTGGCAGATCTGCTTAGAAGCGAAGTGACTGTTCCGTCCAGGTGGATGCAAAGCGGGCCTGCTCACTCATGCCCAGTTGTCCTTCTTCGTGGAGGAGAAAAGGGCCGAGGAGAGGGGAGGTGTGGCTGGGGCAGAGAGACACAGGTCACAGGAGCTGGGGTCTCCAAGCCACATCTCAAAAGTGGATTTGCAGACTGTGGGCGTGTGGGGAGAGGGAGGAGGGCCTTGTGGAGGGAGATCGGTAGAGACGGAGAGAGCAAGGGAAAGAGAGACTGGGGGATTGGGGGGAGGGGATGTCTGAGCCATGAGCACGGGGGCTCCAGACATTTCTCCGGACATCACAACTGGTCAGAGGAAAGATGACTTTGGGGCTGTCTGGCGACTCACGTGTGTTGGTCTGGGTTCAGATGGCCCATTCCCAGCTGGAAGCAGCCTCACAGAGAAGATGCTCTCCTCATGGCAGGTGTCACTGCATTTCCACCTGGATGGCACCGATGGCAGGTGTGGGGAGCTGGGGTCCCGGGCCCCAGAGCCCAGCTACTCCCAGACGAGGCACCCCCGCGCTGGGTCCCGGAAGCAGCCAGAGGTGCAAACCCGCTCGCTGGCTGCCTGTCGCTGCTTGCCCCTCATCAGTGGAAACACCAGTAAATCCGTGCTAAGGTGCAGGACACAGGTGTTCCTTGTTCCCAGGCTGCTGACAGCACTCACATCGTCTCCAAGCGTGGGCTTGGGTGCGCAGGCTGCCGGCGAGTTAACCACCACCCAAGTGCTCAGCAGGTGACTCAGCGAAGCCACAAGGCCTCCCAGCAGCCCCCATGTGTGATGATCTGCCCTGGGCACACCCCCTTTTTAAGATCCAACACCTTTATTCCAGGTGATAATTGCTACATGTGCTCACAAAATGATTTACTGTTGGCGGGACAGGCTCTGGGCATGCTTGCCAGAGGACCTCAAAGGTCACAGGTGTGCACACAGCGACAATGACAGACAGGCCTCCGCACCCGGGCCGGCCAGCTGTCATCCCACGGAGGAGAGGAGGGTGCTCCGCATCCCTGCCCCATGAGCACAGGGTGCGGAGTGTCCTCAGACATGCACGAGGGTGCCCGGCAGTCATCGGGGGTGACTGACAAAGACCCAGCTCTGATTTCAAAGAGCAGGGCAGACACCCACGCTTTGGCATGCTTGGCACGGCTGAGTCTGTGGGGCAGGAAATTCCACATTGCTCCCTCTGAAGGACTACCTCTCCTTTTGAACTTGTTGTTCAGACAAATGGAGCCCCACCCGTCGCCTTGCAAAAGGAACGCGCCTCTTGCCTTCAGTGGCTGGCCCCCTGCCCCACGCACAGAGCTGGGATCCACTGGCCAGACCTGGGCAGGCGGATCAGAGGCACGTGTGCATGTCACAGGCCGTGAGCGAGGGCAGAACCCCCCAGAGGAAGCCAGCGCCCCTGGCAGAACACCCCAGCGTCTTTCCTTCCCAAAGACCTTCAGCCCAGCATGAATGGCTGAGTAAAACAGAAGCTGAACACGAGCCGATGACACCTGTGATGTTTACCTACTGGCATTTCTAAAGACACCCTGCTCCAGTCACTCTGAAAATGACTGCCTGAGTCTTTCCTGCCCACTCTTCAGGTGATTCAAGACAGGCGGAGATGTCTATACCGGGAGAGGTCCTGGTAGAGACTGGAATTTTGTATTTGGAAGTCAGTGTATACGCTTCCTCCCAGCCCACTGGTCTCTGTGTGAGGAGACGTCCCTCCTCTTTTCTGGGGTTCACCAGTGACCAAAGGCCAGAACCAGGAAGTGGGGACTCAGGGTTCCTCCCCACTCAATGTTGCTTTTCTTTCAACATGATAGGTGGAGGTGAACTCTCTTATGACCCACATGGAAATTATTGGTTTGTGTAAGGATAAATCCACTTACATCGAAAAAATAAGTACAAATCTGAAACAATGATTTCTATATCAAGTAAGGATGAAGTACCTGAGTTATCCTTAGTTCCCAGGACTTTAAAAGTCACTCACAGCTGAGCAGAGCCCTTCAGACCCAGGCACTCCTGGCCTGGACTGATGCTGAGCGGTCTCCATGACTACCGGCCGCTGGGTTGGCCGTGCCAACACCCTGTGCTGTGCTCAGTCACTCAGTCATGTCCGAATCTCTGGGACCCCAGGGACTGTAGCCCGCCAGGGTCCTCTGTCCATGGAACTCTCCAGGCAAGGATACTGGAGTGGGGTGCCATTTCCTTCTCCAGAAGGAAGCCGGCACCCTAGTCCTCCCTAGGTGTGAAGGATAATGACTTGCACTTCCCAACTTTTGTGTCAACTCCATCTTCACCCTTTGGCCTCCTGGAGACTAGTAGGATTCCTGGTCTGCATCTCCCCGTGGGGTAGTGGGGGCTTGGAGCAATCATGACTCTTTGAGGTCCATCATCCAGGGAAAAGGAGAGCCAGTCCTCTGACAGAGGCCTTGGGACTCACTTGAGGAGGTCACCCCGCTTCTAACTTCTGTCTGGGATCTGTTCAGGAAAGGAAGGATCCGCAGACACAGAATGGCTGTCACACCACAGTGGACACTCAGCTCCGACAGGGCAGAGGGCTCATCTAGGCCCCTGGATGCCACCCAAACCCACCCCTGGGAGGCTCAGGACCTCTCTCCAAGAATAAGAAAGGCCTCCCTGTTTCTAGAACTCACAGCCGAGGAGCAATGGCTGAGGACTCATGGGCATCATCCCAAATGTGTGAAGAGGAAAAGATGTGTGCTCCCCACAGAAGCTGCAGGGGGGACTCATGTCCGGGAAAAGTGCTCAGGCTCAACAGCTGTTCTGGCCACAGGCCCCAGTGCCCCTGCAGTCATCTGCCTTCAGACCCCTCGGCAATGTCCAGCAGAAGCTGAGGGACCAAGGGCTTCTCCTGGGTCTCCCCTTCTAGTCCCTGGGGTGGGGGCTTTGGTGCATCTAGATCACAACGCAGTCGGGTGGTCCCTACGTGAACAGGAATAGGTGGGGAGAAGGCACGGTCTGCGTGGAGGCAGATGGGAGGCCCGGGATGGCTGGGACTCCTCCACCTGGAAGAGCTGGTGTGAGGCAGAATGCCCTCCACCTGGCCCTTGAAACCTGGCCCTGCAGGGTCACCTGAGGCCTGGCCTCTTCTGTGGACACCCATCGTGCCGGGTGCTCAGTCGTGCCCGACTCTGCAGTCTCATGTATGGTAGCCCTCCAGGCTCCAGTGTCCTTGGAATTCTCCAGGCAAGAATACTGGAGTGGGTAAGCATTCCCTTCTTCAGAGGACCTTCCTAACCCAAGGACTGAACCCGGGTCTCCTGCACTGCAGGCGGATTCTTCACCATCTGAGCCACAGAGGAAGCCCAAGGCTCAGGCAAGCGCAAGAGGGTGAGGTCTGTCTGCCCTGGGAGCCTCCCTTGCACGCCTGGACCCATCCTGATCTCCACAACTCAGAAGCCCTGAGGTCCAGGGCCGCGTGGAGCCATGGCACCAGCTGGTGTAAGTAGGAAGATTTATCTCTCGTGCAGGGAGACGCTCATGCAATGGTCTCATGTTCCACACTCAGATACCGGGGAGACAGCGTCTCTGGAAACAGATGGATAGGTATTTCCCGCCCCCCCCCCCCGCCTCCCCCTCCCTGCTCTGAGCACCCAGCCCTCCTGGGTCGTGTCACTAGTCCCAACCAGAGAGCAGGTCTGGGACCAAAGTCGAGGATGATGTCCTCTGCCAGACAGATCCTCCTCCAGTGCTGCTTTGTTGAGGAACTGCCCCCCCGAAGGCCTTAGGTGACCCCCAGGGAGTATCTCCCCTGCCTTCCTAAGCTCACCCTACTGACCCCTTCAGCCCTGCATCTGGACTCTCCTCTGGGAAAGCCCCTCTGACTACGTGCCCACCCCGTACTTCTACTGCTGGAAGAACCCACCTGGCTCTTCGCTCACTCACCCCAGCTGCTCCCAGTCCTGGCTCAGTTCACCTCCCTGGAGTCATGTTTCCAGAGGCTTCCATGCGGGTCATGCGGGAGGCACGCAGGGCATGGCAGCCCCACCAGGACGTCACGGTGATCAGATCCCACTTCCCTCCAGGGAAAGGTCTCTGCCCTTCTTCCCCAGGCACTGGGGGGCCCTAATGAACCTCCAGTTTCCTCTTGACTTCAGAAGCAAGTTGTGGGGAAAGGGCCAAAGGAGTCTGGGCAGACCCAGGCTGGAATTTGCCATCGGTTAGCTTTGCCATCGGTTAGCTGTGATAAATAGGACAAGCTTCTGAACATCTCTGAGCCTCAGCCTCTCCATTCCATAGTGGATGTATTCATACCAACCAGGAGAAGTGAACCAGAGGGTGTAAGACAGTCAGCCCTGGGCCAGCATGGAAGGCGTTGGCTCAGTGAAGAAATGCTATATCACTCTCTTCTCCACAACTCCAGCTTCAAAAAGTTAGCCAGTGTATTTCCTCTTCAAAACTGCTCACCTGCTGGTGAGTATCAGCTGACTGTTGTTATTCAGTCGCTCAGTGGTGTCCAACTCTTTGTGACCCCATGGACTGCAATGTGCCAGGCTTCCCTGTTCTTTGCTAGCAAAGGATAAACATGTCCCAGAGTTTGCTCAAACTCATGTCCATCAAGTCGGTGATGCCATCCAACCATCTCATCCTCTGTCGTCCCCTTCTCCTGCCTTCAATCTTTCCCAGCATCAGGGTCTTTTCCAGTGAGTTGGCTCTTCGCATCATGTGGCCAAAGTATTGGAGCTTCAGCTTCAGCATCAGTCCTTCCTGTGAATATTCAGGGATGATTTCCTTTAGGATTTACTGGTTGGATCTCCTTGCAGTCCAAGGGACTCTCAAGAGTCTTCTCTAGAACAATTCAAAAGCATCAATTCTTCAGCGTTCAGCCTTCTTTATGGTCCGCTCCCACATCCATACATGACAACTGGATAAACCATAGCTTTGACTAGAGGGACTTTTATTGGCAAAGTAATGTCCCTGCTGTCTAGGATTGTCATAGTTTTTCTACCAAGGAGCAAGTGTCTTTTAATTTCATGGCTGAAGTCACCATCTGCAGTGATTTTGGAGCCCAAGAAGATAAAGTCTGTCACTGCTTAGCTGATAGTTGAGCATATAATTATTCAGCTTATAGAGAAATTGACTGCTAGGCCATTTGCCTCACACACGGGACAATGTAGGTCCACTTGGTCTAAATCCCGCTTTGCTAAGTGACCTTGACATTTGGGGGTACCTCATGGACCAGGCTTCCCTGGTGGTTCAGACAGTAGACCTGGATTTGATCCCTGGGTCGGGAAGATCCCCTGGAGAAGGGAATGGCTACCCACTCCAGTGTTCCTTCTTGGGGAATTCCATGGACAGAGGAGCCTGGCGGGCTACAGTCCAAGGGTTTGCAGACAGTCAGACACCACCGAGCACCTGACAGCACGTGGCCAGAGCCTCCCTGCTGCAACCAGACCTCTGCCTTCTGCTCCTGAGGTCAGCTGGAATCTCTGAGTCAAGATCATCAGTTCAAAGGATCTTTCTTAAACTTCATCTTTGACGTATCTTCAGGACACATCATCAAATGCTAAAAATCCTTTTGGCTGATAGACTCTAGTTTTTCAGCCCCAAAGGCAACCCCAAGTCCTCATCCTAAAAGACGCCTCACCTTCCTAGTTTCAGACTTTGCTGGATTGGTCTGTCTGTTGTCACTTTTTCTGAGGAGGTTTTGATAAATTCATCCTGTGCTTAAGACAAAGCATAACTTCTTTGTTTTGTCAAAACCACTCCTAGCAAGACAGAGGGGTCTTTGCAAGGAGATCCCTGCCCATGGGGACCTCAGAACCCGCCTCAAGTGGGAACAGCGGTCTTTCTGTGCAACCCAGCCTCCCTCCCAAGCAGCCTCCTTTCCAAGCAGCCCCTGTGCCCACCGGGGGAGGCCAGGCAGTCTTGGAGGTGTGTCCTTCCTCCGCCCCAGGAGATTGAAAGATGGGAGCCTGCAGCCTGCAGAGGGGGAACCCACCGTGTCCGGGGCTGCCTCCCAGAGCCCAAGCCCCCTATCCCAGAGACAGCACCTCTCCAGTCTGCATTCTCATCTGGAGATGAAACCCCTCGCGATGGAGGGTCAAGCCGCACAGGAGGACACGGCCGAACCCTGCGGGTATTTATGGTTTTTGCATGGCACAGAGATGACACGTGGGATTCAGCGACAGCCACCCCTCACGTGCCATTTTCTGCTACCTCATGATATTTATAACATGAAATTGAATGGCCCCAAGGTCTTCCATCTGTTTTGATGTGCTGCTCATGGCAACCCCGCCCACTGTAGTCAGCACCATGTTGCTCTGGCACTTCTAGCTCAGCCAAGAGCAGGCTGTTGGTACTTCACTTGGTGAACAATGAAGACAGGGAACGGCCAGCCAGTAAAGGAGTGAAGGCACAAGTAAGGTAGTCCAGGACCGCGTCACAGCCCCTCCGGCCTGAGGGTCCTGTCCCGAGCCCCACGCCAGGGGAGGGGAGCCTGGGTACCGGCCATGAGCCTGGGCTGCTGGGGGCACTCCTCCAGAGACAGTGACTCAGCTTCCCACCCACGGTCCACCCATCAAGTCCTATTTAACACTTTTGCTCAGAGAACAAAAGAACCAGAACAACCAAGACCAAAAGATTTGTTGTTCGATCACCCAAGTCGTGTCCGACTTTCTGCGATCTCCATGGCCAGGCTGCCCTGTCGATAGGATCCCCAGGCAAGAATACTGGAGTGGGTTGCCATTTCCTTCTCCACGGGATCTTCCCGACCCAGGGATGGAACCCACATCTCCTGCATTAGCAGTTTCACTTTGCCACTGAGCCACCAGGGAAGCCCCCAAACCTTTGTAAAATAAAGTAAAAGCATACGCACTTTTCAGTTGTCTACACTGCAGTAAGAATCAGCTCAGTCTTCCGTGACCCAGAGTCTGCACTGAGGCTGTGATGGGAGATGAAAAGGAAAAAACGTGATTTGGCTGAATGAATGAGAAGCCATGGGGTCTGTTGCTGAAGATTTAGAGACCACAGAATATTAACATGCATTCTTCCTTTTCTGTACATTTGTTCCCAGATAGTTTGAATAACTTTCGGAGAGATTGCAAAATATGACAACTGCCCTGAATTAAGGCATAGATTTCCCTTGGCAAGAAACATGCAAGGAAGTCAGCAATTTCTTTCCCTGGATTGGAACTGGAACAAAATCACGGTTTTGCTGGGGTTTTTTGGAATAATTTTATTTCTTCCAGGGCTCAAAATATTTTTAGGGTAAAGAGCACTGAAGAATTTATTATTATAACTCTAGCATCAAAATATGAAGAAATATCATATTTCTGAAAATTTGAGTTTATCGCATACAATGCTAATTAGGATGGAAACTGGGCTTAATGGACTCCAACTGTGTCTGGGCTGCTTTTATTTCCCAAGAGAAAAGATGCCATCAATACCATCTACCCTCATAATGGTTGTACCTTTTAGAATGTTCCTCACCTTTCAGGCAGGAGGGGCCATCGTTACCTTTTGTTTTTCAGTTGCTAAGCCACGTCCAGCTCTTTGCAACCCCACAGACTGCAGCACGCCGGGCTTCCTTGTCCTTCACTGTCTCCTGGAGTTTGCTCGAACTAAGGTCTGTTGAGTAAGTGATGCCATCCAACCCTCTCATCCTCTGTCGTCCCCTTCTCCTGCCTTCAATCTTTCCCAGCATCAGGGCCTTTTCCAACGAGTCAGTTCTTCACATCAAGTGGCCAAAGTATTGGAGCTTCAGTTTCGGCATCAGTCCTTCCAATGAACATTCAGGAATGGTTTCCTTTAGGATTGACTGGTTTGACCTCCGTGGAGTCCAAGGGACTCTCAAGAGTCTTCTCCAACATTACAATTCAAAAGCATCAGTTCTTCAGTGCTCAGCCTTCTTTATGGTCCAAATCTCACATCCGTACATGACTACTGGAAAAACCACAGCTTTGACCATACAGACCTTTGTCGGTGTCTTAGTAGATACACTTAAACCACAGGTGGAAAAATCAAAGGAAGAAGGAAGTAGTTTTGCCAACAGGTTTTGCTCTGTGGTTGTCATCATTTAACCTTTATAGTACCTTTTATAAGGAAAATATCCATGGATACAGCACCGTGTCGCTGAATTGAAGCTTCCCAAGGATGAAGAGGAGCAGGGGCTCTTTGGGGGAGGGGGCAGAGAAGGCAGAGCTCCCATCACAGACCTGAGAGCCACAGGACTGCTGGGCTTGGTGGAACCTGGAAAGGGGAGTCCTGAGATGGGAGTCCTCAGGCTTTTTCTCCATGACTAGCTTCTGTTTAGCATCAAAGTCAGAACCTGCTGGGGGTGGAAAGTGTCCCCCAGAAGGTGTGTTCAGGTCCTAACCCCAAGGCCAGAACGTGCTGGGGGTGGAAAGTGTCCCCCAGAAGGTGTGTTCAGGCCCTAACCCCAAGGCCTCATTTGGGACTGTGTCTCTGCCAGTGCAATGGGGTAGAAGGACATCATGCTGCAGTAGCCTGGGCCCTAACCCAGTGACGGGTGTCATTACAAAGAGACAACAGACATGGATGGAAGGAGAAGGGAGCAGAGGAGGATGGATGCTCTACAAGCCAAGGGATGCGAGGGAAGCTGGAGGAGGGGCCCCCCACACACCGTGCCTCAGAGAGCGTGGCCCTGCCAATGTCTGGGATTTTCATGGTTCTGGCTCCAGAACCATGGAAGCAACCTCTGTTGTTTTTAGCTGACGTGGTCCTCTGTGTTAGCAGGCCTAAGACACAGACACCGCCTCGCTGGGGAAGGCTGGGGGCTGGGCTCACGTGGGCTCCTCTCCCGGAAGCTCTGCTCCCCAGGAAGAGATCTGGCAGTGCTGACGGGTGGACAACCCTGGTCCCCGGCTCCTAAGATGACTTCATGCAGCAGGGCGAGCAGCAGATTTGATATCCAAGCTGGTGGTTTCTCGCAGTGGGTGAAGGCATGGGAGACAGCACAGCTGTACTGTAAGAAAGCATGTTTCTTTAAGGAAGGGCTGTGTGTCAATTTCTGTCAGCCAGAATTGGCCTCCTCACTTTGGAAATCACATTTCAGTTTCCCTGTTTTCCTCACAACTTGAAAGGGAGTGAGAACGACCTCGTAGCACTTCCTCAGGACACGTACATGGGGCAGGGAGACAGGGGAGGCTGTGGTTCCCCTGCAATGAACACAGGTCTCCATGGCAGCGTGGTCCAGGGACACTGAGCCCAGAGTCACTGCATCCACCCACCCCGTCCCCAGAGGGACTTGAGAGGTCCTGAGGAGCCGCTGCACCCTCTCCACAGCCGGTGAGGTGGGCGCTTGGGGCAGCCAGGGGTCAGGATCCAGTGGGACGGGGGGCAGGGGGCCGGCATCCAGTCCCCCGGGCAAGCCTTTCTCAGGACCCCATCCATCTTCATCCTGCAAGTAGGCTTCCCCGACGGCAAAGGAAGTGTTGCTATGAGACACACTGGCAAATCGGGCAGATTTGAGTCCCCTGTCACCAGAGCGGGAGGTCCATTGTCCCAGTGGTGTAATTGCTGATCCAGGAGGCAATAAAGCAAGCGGTGGGCACCGGGGGCCGGGACTGGAGGGGCCGCCCCTTCCAGGCACTCCCTCTCACCCTCGGGTGAACCAGTGCGTCTGGAAGGGCCCCTGACATGCCTCTTGTTTAACCTCCAGGAGGAGGGGCGCGAGAAGGAGAGGGGGGGATCAAAACTAAAGAGAATTAATGAGCCTTCACACATTGCCCTGTTTCTTTTGTGGTCAAAAAAAAAAAAAAAAATCTAGGGGAAAGCGAAGAAGTCAGGGGAGAGTGTCTGGTGGAGAACCATTAATCTGAGGCTGTAAATCCCACTAAACATTAACTTCATCCCACGGTGATCCTAGTCTCACTGGCGGAGGGACCTTTCCCCACAGGCCTGCAGGAATCAGCCCTTCCCGCTCCAGGCAGAGGTCACGCTCACAGATGTGAGGGGTCCTCACCCCCCTCATCTTTCCGATTTCCCCTTTACTGGGCATCACACTGGTTGACGGCAGGAGCAAGGGGTCAAGGGCGTGGGCGCGACCCTGCCCTGCTCCCTGGTGGAACGGTACCCACCTTAAAGGTCTGTTTTTCTGCATTAGCACCGCACACGCCGCACCCGGAGCTTCACCACGGGGAAATCACAGGCTGAGGGATTCTCCTGGTTTCTCCTAACTAAGATGCTGCCCAGGGAGCCGTCTCAGCCATGGCTCTGAGATTGCATTTCTTTTCTCTATTGGAAGGAGTTCAAAGTCATTTCATTTGGAGAGAAAAAAAATCAACAAATAAAATTATGCTATGCTGCATGCACACACACCACACACATGCACGCACCACATGTGTACACTCATACACATACCAAACACATAGACGCACATAGGCACACACAACATGCCACACACACATGCACACACACACAACACCTCACCACACACACACAAAAACCATGCCACACATACATGCACACCCACACCCACAACACTACAACACACACCCTCACACACAAAAACATGCCACACATACATGACCACACACACACCACAACACACACACACCCTCACACACACACTCACCCTCACACACACACTCACCCTCTCATACACACTCCAGAGTGACTTATTAACGAGCTGCTGTTGTTCAGTCGCTAAGTAACATCCGACTCTGTGACCCCACGAACTGCAGCACTCTGGGCTTCCCTGTCCTTTGCTATCTTCAGGAGTTTGCTCAAATTCATTGAGCTGGTGATGCCATCCAACCATCTCATCCTCTGTCGTCCCCTTTTCCTCCTGCCTTCAATCTTTCCCAGCATCAGGGTCTTTTCTAGTGAGTCTGCTCTTTTCATCAAGTGGCCAAAGTATTGGAGCTTCAGCATCAGTCCTTCCAATGAATATTCAGGATTGATTGCCTTTAGGATTGATTGGTTTGATCTCTATGTAGTCCAAGGGACTCTCAAGAGTCTTGTACAACACCATAGTTCAAAAGCATCAGTTCTTTGGTGCTCAGTCTTCTTTATGGTCCAACTCTCGCATCCATACATGATTCCTGGAAAAACCACACTTTTGACTATGCAGACCTTTGTTGGCAAAGTAATGTCTCTGCTTTTTAATAACATGCTTATAATATTATGCTTTATCATTTTAAACAGTGACAGACTTTATTTTCTTTGGCTCCAAAATCACTGCAGATGGTGACTGCAGCCATGAAATTAATAAAATCTTGTTTCTTGGAAGAAAATCTAGGACAACCTACACAGCATATTAAAAAGCAGAGACGTCACTTTGGTGACAAAGGTTCATGTAGTCAAAGCTATGGTTTTTCCAGTAGTCATGTATGGATATGAGAGTTGGACCATAAAGGAGGCTGAGTACCAAAGAATTGATGCTTTTGAACTGTGGTGCTGGAGAAGACTCTTGAGAGTCCCTTGGACTGCAAGGAGATCCAACCAGTCAATCCTAAAGGCAATCAATCCTGAATATTCATTGGAAGGACTGATGCTGAAGCTGAAGCTCCAATACTTTGGCCACTTGATGGAAAGAGCGGACTCGCTAGAAAAGACCCTGATGCTGGGAAAGATTGAAGGCAGGAGGACAAGGGGGATGACAGAGAATGACATGGTTAGATGGCATCACCGACTCAAGCTTGAGCAGTCTCCAGGTGATGGTGAAGGACAGGGAAACCTGGTGTGCTGCAGTCCATGGGGTTGCAAAGAGCTGGACACGACTGAGCGACTTGAAAACAACAGATGTGTGACATGTTGTATGTGGCACAATATGTATCTGTTGTATAAATAGTAATATAATTTAAATGTATAATCTATACTAAACATTTTTAATTGCTTAATTTTCTTTTTTTAAAGTTTTTATTTTATATTTGAGTCCGAAATGCAGTACTTGGATGCAATCTCAAAAACGACAGAATGATTTCTGTTCGTTTCCAAAGCAAACCATTCAATATCACAGTAATCCAAGACTATGCCCCAACCAGTAATGCTGAAGAAGCTGAAGTTGAATGGTTCTATGAAGACCTACAAGACCTTTTAGAACTAACACCCAAAAAAGATGTCCTTTTCATTATAAGGGACTGGAATGCAAAAGTAGGAAGTCAAGAAACACCTGGAGTAACAGGCAAATTTGGCCTTGGAATATGGAATGAAGCAGGGCAAAGACTAATAGAGTTTTGCCAAGAAAATGCACTGGTCATAACAAATACCTTCTTCCAACAACACAAGAGAAGACTCTATACATGGACATCACTAGATGGTCAACACCGAAATCAGATTGATTATATTCTTTGCAGCCAAAGATGGAGAAGCTCTATACAGTCAGCAAAAACAAGACCAGGAGCTGACTGTGGCTCAGACCATGAACTCCTTATTATCAAATTCAGACTTAAATTGAAGAAAGTAGGGAAAACCACTAGGCCATTCAGGTATGACCTAAATCAAATCCCTTATGCTTATACAGTGGAAGTGAGAAATAGATTTAAGGGCCTAGATCTGATAGATAGAGTGCCTGATGAGCTATGGAATGAGGTTCATAACATTGTACAGGAGACAGGGATCAAGACCATCCCCATGGAAAAGAAATGCAAAAAGGCAAAATGGCTGTCTGGGGAGGCCTTACAAATAGCTGAGAAAGAAGAGAAGCAAAAAGCAAAGGAGAAAAGGAAAGATATAAACATCTGAATGCAGAGTTCCAAAGAATAGCAAGAAGAGATAAGAAAGCCTTCTTCAGCAATCAATGCAAAGAAATAGAGGAAAACAACAGAATGGGAAAGACTAGGAATCTCTTCAAGAAAATCAGAGATACCAAAGAAAAATTTCATGCAAAGACGGGCTCAATAAAGGACAGAAATGGTATGGACCTAACAGAAGCAGAAGATATTAAGAAGAAGTGGCAAGAATACACAGAAGAAACTGTACAAAAAAGATCTTCATGACCCAGATAATCATGATGGTGTGATCACTGACCTAGAGCCAGACATCCTGGAATGTGAAGTCAGGTGGGCCTTAGAAAGCATCACTACGAACAAAGCTAGTGGAGGTGATTGAATTCCAGTTGAGCTATTCCAAACCCTGAAAGATGATGCTGTGAAAGTGCTGCACTCAATATACCGGCAAATTTGGAAAACTCAGCAGTGGCCACAGGACTGCAAAAGGTCAGTTTTCATTCTAATCCCAAAGAAAGGCAATGCCAAAGAATGCTCAAACTACCACACAATTGCACTCATCTCACACGCTAGTAAAGAAATGCTTAAAATTCTTCAAGCCAGACTTCAGCAATATGTTAACCGTGAACTTTCAGATGTTCAAGCTGGTTTTAGAAAAGGCAGAGGAACCAGAGATCAGATTGCCAACATCCGCTGGATCATGGAAAAAGCAAGAGAGTTCCAGAAAAACATCTATTTCTGCTTTATTGACTATGCCAAAGCCTTTGACTGTGTAGATCACAATAAACTGTGGAAAATCTGAAAGAGATGGGAATACCAGACCACCTGCTCTGCCTCTTGAGAAATTTGTATGCAGGTCAGGAAGCAACAGTTAGAACTGGACATGGAACAACACACACGGTTCCCAATAGGAAAAGGAGTTCGTCAAGGCTGTACATTGTCACCCTGTTTATTTAACTTATATGCAGAGTACATCATGAGAAACGTTGGACTGAAAGAAACACAAGCTGGAATCAAGATTGCCAGGAGAAATATCAATAACCTCAGATATGCAGATGACACCACCCTTATGGCAGAAAGTGAAGAGGAACTCAAAAGCGTCTTGATGAAGGTGAAAGTGGAGAGTGAAAAAGTTGGTTTAAAGCTCAACATTCAGAAAACGAAGATCATGGCATCCGGTCCCATCACTTCATGGGAAATAGATGGGGAAACAGTGGAAACAGTGTCAGGCTTTATTTTTCTGGGCTCCAAAATCACTGGAGATGGTGACTGCAGCCATGAAATTAAAAGACACTTACTCCTTTGAAGGAAAGTTATGACCAACCTAGATAACATATTCAAAAGCAGAGATATTGCTTTGCCAACCAAGGTTCGTCTAGTCCAGGCTATGGTTTTTCCTGTGGTCATGTATGGATGTGAGAGTTGGACTGTGAAGAAGGCTGAGCGCCGAAGAATTGATGCTTTTGAACTGTGGTGTTGGAGAAGACTCTTGAGAATCCCTTGGACTGCAAGGAGATCCAACCAGTCCATTCTGAAGGAGATCAGCCCTGGGATTTCTTTGGAAGGACTGATGCTAAAGCTGAAATTCCAGTACTTTGGCCACCTCATGCGAAGAGTTGACTCATTGGAAAAGACTCTGATGCTGGGAGGGATTGGGGGCAAGAGGAGAAGGGGACGACAGAGGATGAGATGGCTGGATGGCATCACTGACTCAATGGACGTGAGTCTGAGTGAACTCCGGGAGTTGGTGATGGACAGGGAGGCCTGGTGTGCTGCGATTCATGGGATCGCAAAGAGTCAGACATGACTGAGCGACTGATCTGATCTGATAGCTGATTCACAATGTCATATTTATTTCAGGTATGTAGCAGTGTGATTCTCTTATACATACACACATATCTGCCCTTCAGTGTTTTCCGTTTAGGTTATTTATTACAGAATCCTGAGCAGTGTTCCCTGTACTGTGCAGTCTGTCCTTGATGGTTGTGCATTTAAAGTACACGAGTGTGTACATGTCAATCCCAAACTCCCGATCTACGCGTCCCCCGGCCCTTCCCTGCTGGTAACCACAGCTTCATTCTCTACGTCTGTGTCTGTTAGTGTTACGTCTGTGTCTGTGCGTCTATTTCTGTTTTGCAAATAAGTTCCTCTGTATCATTTTTTTTGGGGGGGATTTCACAAATAAGCAGTACCACACCATATTTCTCTTCTCTCTGAGGTTTCCTAGGTCCATCCATGTCGCTGCAAATGCCATTATTTCATTCTTTCTAGCGGCTGAGCAACAGTCGATCGTGGAGCTGCGTTGCACACTCTGTGTCCATTCTTCTGTCCATGGGCGTCTAGCTTGTCTCCATGTCTTGGTTACTGTAAACAGCACTGCGATGGACATCGGGGCTCATGTGCCCTTTTGGACCATGTTTTTGTCTATTTATACGGCACAGGAAGAAAACATATAGTAACTTGGCTAATTTGTTTCCTATTTCTGGGGTATTTTCTCTGTTCTTAGGAGGCCTGCTCTCATCTTAAACCTGTGTCTTCCTTTTTTCCAGCACATCTAAATAGCCAGAGTGGCACCGAGAAGCACTGTGAAAAGAGAGCTCTGATGTGGATGCACCAGTCCACAGCGACTGAGACCAACAAGCCACAGTCACAGCGTCACCTGCAGGAGGCAGACCAGGCGCTGCGTGACCCGCAGGCGGGGCTGAGCTTCGGAGACGAAAACACGGACTGCATCCGTGGGGCGGAGCTCTGAGGCCCAGACGTGAGGCTGAAGGCTTCCGGGGCCCTGGATTGTGCTTGGTCGCTCTGTTCCTACTTCCCAAAAGCGTATTTTACCATGCACTTGTAATGTGGGGCCTTTCTGTATGTATGCTCCAGTCAGTACAAACTCATCTAAATGAGAAAGAAGCCAGGAATAAACTGGAGTCAGAGCCCCGTGTGCAGGGCCCTCCCCATCACTGGTCGTCAGTGCTATGGAAAAGCGGGAGACCCCAGTATATTCCTGAGAATCAGCCAAGAAAAGGCAGGACAAGTGAGTAAAACACCCTTGGAATTCTCTCTCAAAAAGGAAAAGGCCCACACTCTTATTCTGACCGAGGCTGAAACATGGGGTTTCCAGAGGAGAATTCACTGAGCTTCACATTAGAAATGGGAACAGGGGTCAGTGGGTGGATTTGCAAGTCTGTTTTCGTAACACAGACCTAAAATTGTGCTGGGCCTGTCGCTTTTCACATCTGTTACTAGTGAGCCTCGATAAAAGTTTAAAACAGTCTCCATGTTTATTAAATTATCACACAGTGGGTTTCCAGAAATCACACATTTCCCAGATCGTGTGTTAAAGGAGAAGTGTTAGAATTTTGTTTTGTTTTTGACAAACCTGAGGAAATTTCTTGACCTGTCCTCAGTTAGATAAACCAATAAGCCTATATTTTTTCCCCAAGTCGAGAAACACTTCGAAGGACTGCTAACAAAATTAGTCAGGCCTAAAAGTCCACTTTGGCGCATAAATCCTGTCTGATGCAAAGCTGAGGCTTTGCCGAGTTACACGTGTCTTTAAACTTAAGCTTTTTACCATCACTGACTGTCACGTCAGATGTGAACAGCACAATCACTGTTCACAGAAGCTCCTGTGGGCTCCATCTACCTGATGGAGTTCCATGGGGCCGTTACCCTTTTAGACGACTCACGCCTTCAGATCCCAACCAAACTGCCTGTAAGAGC
The DNA here is from genome assembly GCF_032452875.1 of Bos javanicus. Lineage (NCBI taxonomy): Eukaryota > Metazoa > Chordata > Mammalia > Artiodactyla > Bovidae > Bos > Bos javanicus. The sequence goes on from NC_083887.1 coordinate 69,289,376, forward strand.
AAAAACACACCAGTTTTCCTAAGATTAAAAGCTTTCCGGGGGAAAAAGTGCAGGGATAAATTAGGAGTTTGAGATGAACACATACACCCAACTGTGCGTTTTGTTGTTGTTCGGTCGACTCTATGTGACCCCAGGGACTGCAGCACGCCAGGCCTCCCTGTCCATCACCAACTTCTGGGACTTACTCAAACTCATGTCCATGGAGTCAGTGATGCCCTCCCACCATCTCACCCTCTGTCGTCCCCTTCTCCTCCCGCCTTCAATCTTTCCCAGCATCAGGGTCTTTTCCAATGAGTCCGCTCTTCGCATCAGGTGGCCAGTGTTGGAGCTTCAGCTTCAGCCTCACGTGGTGTCCACGTGGTGTCTTTCCCTGTGATGGCATATGCACCTGGAAGGTGGGCCCAGGGTCTCCACACTCTGTGACCCAGCCTCTCTCAGGAGGGCACAGAGGCCCGTGACCACATGGATGGACGGAGCTCTGGGGCCAGGAGCCCCAAGATGTGACCTGTCACTCAGGGCAACAGAGCACAGCCCTCTCCGCCTAACACACATGCATGGTCAGTGGTGGGCGTGTGGTCTAAGCTGTCCCTTGTCGAAGGAGGGCTGGCTTTGCCCAGTCTCTCCTCATGGTTTCCTGGGGCCCTGGTGTTCATTGTCGACTGCCCACCAGTGAACAGTGGGCAGGCAGCAAGTCTGGAATCTGCCAAGTCAACCACTGGCCTCACTGGGTGAGAGTTGGCAACCTTCTCCTCATTAGAAAGAGTCGTCAGGCTGGGTTTGAATCCAGCTCACCAGTCATCACTGGCGCCAAAGTTGATGCCATGGAAAGTCACAAGTGTGTACCCAGCTCGACCCCTTGGACACACCCGCTGGCCCCCAGGCACCACGTCTCCACCTACGGAGCCTCGCAGACATCCCTGCAGATGCGTGGGCCTCGGTCCAGGTGTGAAAGTTACTGCCCAAGTCTCTGGAAAAATATCTAGTGGGAAGTGCTCTAAAAACAAGGGACTGTGAAACTGTGGAGCCCGTGTGCCAACCCCTGACCACACGGAGGTGAGTACACCCAGGGCTGGGTGTACACAGTGCCATACAGCAGGGCCTGCGACCCACAGTCCGCAGCCAGGCAAAGCTCAAAGGTTCACGGAACATGCAGGGAAGCTGGACTCTGTCAGAGCACACACAGGGTGGCCCTCTGGAATCCCAAAATCAAGGGCAGAAAGACATGGCCCTATAAACCTCACTCCCACCAGAAGTGTGTGCGTCCACGGATGTGTGTGCATACTCTGTGTGCTGCGTGTGTGCAGCTACGCCTTGAGAAGAGATGCAAGTTTGGGTGGGTGAAACTGTCCGACCTTAGAGATACCTTGTTGTCCCTTTGAGAATATGCATGGACTCTGAATTCCAAAAGTCCTCACTAGACACTGAAAATACAATAAACAGAACTTGGAGTACGTTTATGATTCTTTAAAACAAACACAAGGTTTTGTGCATCTTACTGATGTCAAATCAGGGTGCCTACCAGGTACACGTGCAAACAGACGCCAAGGTGACCCCGCGATGCTTGCCTCCTGGGGTCCTGAGCATGTCTGAGTAAAGCCTTGATTGTGTGTGTGCTCAGTCACTCAGTCGTGTTTGACTCTTTGAGACCCCGTGGACTGTCACTGACCAGGCTTCTCTGTCCATGGGATTTTCCAGGCAGGAAGATTGGAGTGAGTTGCCATTTCTTGCTCCGAGGGACGGTCCTGACCCAGGGATGGAACCCGTGTCTCTTGTGTCTCCTACATTGGCAGGAGGATTCTTTACCACTGCACCGCCTGGGAATCCCTGGCCTGCCCGTGTGTAATTCCCTCCCCTTGACCTGCCCTGGGGCCTGGCCAGGGGTCAGGATGAGGCCTCTGGGATACATCACATCACGGGGGACTCTTGGGCTGCCGCTCTAGGTTTGCTCTAGAGTCTGGTCCCCTCGCTGGCTTTGATGACACTGTGTGGAAGCCCAGGTGACAAGGAACTGAAGGTGACATCTAGTTGCTGAGACAGCTTCTGTCCAACACCAGAGAGAAGCCCGGGCCCCCAGTTCTAGAACGACACGGAGATGAATTCTGCCAACCACCTGAGCAGGCTTGCCAGCACTCTTTCCCCAGTCCGGCCCCAGACCAGCCCTGGCCCAGACCCCAGCTGCAGCAAGCTGCACCTGGATCCCTGACCAGTGTCTGTGAAGTAGCGCAAGTGTGCTGTTTACGCTGCTAGATTTCTGGTAAATTTTCATGCAGCAATAGGCAATGAATATGCTGTCAGAATAAAACTCTCAGAAAAGCTGGATCATTAAAGAAATTCTGAGTTAAATCCTCATAGAAAGTGAAAATCCGCTAAGCTCCCAAGTGTGTCTGATTTGGACATCAAGAATTTCAAATATTCGCTTTCCTAATAGAAAAATACTTTTTTCCACTGGTGATGTTTATTTCTCATGGGACTTTGAAATGGCCTTAAAACCCACACTTAAACAGCTAGGATTCATGCAGAATATGATTTCTTCCTGTTATGTTTGTGAAATGGATGCAGGATACAATTTGTCTCTAGATTAACTGCACACTTCTGCTCTAAAGAAAATGAACTTGAATGTTTTGAACATAACCATCCTTGTGTAATTATGGACGGATGGAAAGAAGGGAGGATGGAAGGAAGGAAAAAGAAAAAAGTGGAGAGGGAGGGAGGGGAGAAGGAGGAAAAAAAGAGATCGCGTCCACCCTAGGGCAATCAAGAATTTAAACATCAGTGTGTATGGAAAATTACAAAGGCGCAGAAGAGAAAGCAGCACAGTATGTGTAAGTTGCTGACTCCTCTCCTCCATTTGAAGTTCAAGAATGGCATGTCTAGAGACTTTCAGCAAAGCATGTAGGCACTTATGAACAATTATGTGCCCTGTGGTTTACTTGTGTGTGTCTGTACCTTCGCTGCATTATCTAATATGAGAACTAAATTGAGAAAACCAACTAAATTAAAGCTAATCAGAGCTTCATCGAGGTACCCAGCTCAGCAGATAATATTCCAGTGCTCCATGCAATTAAATTCTTCAATTATTCTAAGTGTTATTATGCTAATTTAAAAGGCTAGGATTATTAGAAAATGTATAAAGAATTATGCTCAGTTATAGCGTTTTATTTATGTGATTTCACGTTAAATTATTTAAGGTATGAATATTATAAGAGTTATCAGTATGTGACTTCAGCCTGTCCCACTGGGGCAGTCGGCCACATCGAAGGGGAAATTTGTCCCATTTTATTCTCTTGGGGGGATAGACTCACAGCTTGAAGGACAATGGTTTGCACAGCTCCTGTCTGAGGGCTCATCACGGGTGTGGGGGCTGTCCCTGGACCACAGACTCTGGGGAAGCTCTGCCCCTGGAGGGGCACATTGCCCTTTGTTTGGGATCCCTGTGCTTTGCAGGCAACCCCTAATTACAGGAAATATAAGAAGGAGAGGGGAGGTTGAGAAGAGGGACTGAGGTTTTGCAAGGCTGCACCCATACAGCCAGAGGGCACCTTGACAAACACCTGTTCCTCCTACAGCCTCAGTCAGCAGGACTTCTCTGTAGAAAAAATTGCTCGACAGTGGGGCTTTTCAACATACGGGAGATTTTCCATCAAATTCATACCCTTGTGTATCTTTCCTTTTCCCTGCTTGTTCAGTCTTCTCTCTTTCTTAAAACAGCTTCCCCCACTTGGACCCCTCTTCCCCCTCCCCCTTTCTTCCTTCAGTCCCCTTTTCTAAAACTGAAGTGTGTGTGTGTGTGTGTGCATGCATGCTCAGTCATGTCCGACTCTTTGCAACCCATGAACTGTAGCCCTCCAGCCTCCTCTGTCCATGGAATTCTCCAGGCAAGAATCCTGGAGTGGGTTGCCATGCTCTCCTCCAGGGGATCTTCCCGACCTGGGGATCAAACCCATGTCTCCTGCGTCTCCTGCATTGCAGTCGGATTCTTTACCACTGAGTCACTGGGAAAGCCCAAATTGAAGTAGAATTGACTTACAATGTCTTGCTGGATTCAGGTGAGCAAAGTGATTCAGTTACACACATATATATACATGTACGTGTGTGTGTATTCTTTTCAGAGCCTTTTCCATCATAGATTATGACAAGGTGCTGAATGCAGGTCCCTGTGCTACACAGGAGGAGCTTGGTGCTTCTCTGTTTTATATATAGTCTCGTGCATCTTAGTCCCAAGTTCCCAGGTTGTCCCTCCCCTCCTTTCCCCGTAGGTAGCCATAAGTTTCCTATGTCTGTAAGTCAATGTGTTTTATAAATAAGTTCTCTGTATCATGTTTTCAATTCTACATAGAAGTGGTATCATGTGGCATTTATGTCTCTCTGTCTGACTTACTTCACTTCGTGTGACCTCCAGGTCGGTCCATGTTGCTGCAGGGGGCACGGCTTCATTTATCGGGGCTGAGTAATACTCCATCAGATGCACGTGCCACGTCTCCTTTGCCCGTTCCTCTGTCGGTGGGCACTTAGGTCGCTTTCACACCTAGGCTGTTATAAACAGTGCTGCAGTGAACATTGGGGTTCAGGTATCTTTCAGGACAACAGTTTTGTCTGGATATGTGCCCAGGAGTAGGGCTGCTGGATCACACGGTAGCTCGTTTTTTAGCTTTTTGAGGAACCTCCGTACTGTTCTCCATAGTGGCTGCACCAACTCACGTTCCCACCAAGGCGTGGGAGGGTCCCCTTTTCTTCACACCGTCTCCAACAGGTATTGTTTGTGGAATTTCTTTCCTTCCTTCCTTCCTCCCTTTTTCCCCTTTCTCTCTCACTTTCTTTCCCTTTCTTTCTCATCTCTTTCTTCTTTTTTCATCTTTCGATTCCAGTACTTTGCCCTGTTTTCTTTACTTTAATCTACTTTCTTTACCTTCATTTTCAGCAATGAATAAAGCATTTATCTTCAAAAGTTTTGAAACTTAGGAAAAAACTCACACACACACAGGGCCCTCCTCCATTCATTCCCTGCCTGCTCAGGACTTTGCAGTAGAGCGAGCATCCCTCACCCAGCTTCTCCCAGCTCCCGGCCTGTCACCTCCCAGGCCTCCTGTGAGTCACTGGTGTCTCCTGGATCACTGCTCCTCACCTGAGGGTCCCATGAGGTCAGAGCCCTGTTCATACCAATGGGACATTGGGGTGGGCAGCAGGGCACCCCACATGCTGGGTCATCCAGACCCCCACTGTGTCCCTGTGTCCCCTCCCCCAGACTCCCACTGCAATAACCAGGAGCCCCCAACACCAGCCACCAAGTGCCGGCCCCGCAGGCTCCTGACACACGGCACCATGGAGGGTCTCCAAGCAGCCAGGTCATCGTCGGTGTCAGAGGGAAGAAGGCCCACAGCCCTCATCCTGCCTGCAGAGCTGTGTAACCCCCAGAGTCCCACTTCACAACCCACTGAGTCCGCTGACATCCAACCCCCTGCCAGGGCAGTTAATAACCTTTGTGGCATCCAAACAGATGTTCCTGAAGCCTCAGGGACCCAGGAGGACTTGCCGCAGGGCCCTCATGCTGGAGTCTGGATCCCAGTGTTGGGGGTGCCGGGCACCTTCCCCAGGGCACACGGGGACACTGAGGCAGGCTTAGTCTTGGGAGACCAGTCCCTGGCCCCTTTGAATCTGTCTGGACCTCAGAAGGGTCTGGGGTGTGACTACCCACTTCCCTCCTTCCCCTTCTTCCCTGGGGTCAGAAGGCTCCCCCAGGAGCCCCACCCCCTTGTATTGTTCACGTGAGCGTCTCCCCTGAACCAGATTGCAGCACGTTAACCCACCTGGCATCTGCTTCTCAGAAACCTGCCAGGTCTGACTCAGCTCCGCGGGGTCCCACACAGCTCTGTGGGGGTCTCACACAGCTCCACGGCTGTGTCACATGGCTCTGCAGGGGTCTCACGCAGCTCTGCTGCTCTGGTGAGTTGAGGTCGCAGGATTCGGGTGGGAACCTCTGGGATCCCTTGTCTCTCACCTGAGGCCCGACCTGGCAATGCTGGGATAGAGGTGATATGTATATTTTGGGCATGAACTAGCAAAGATCTTGGTGTGGGTCAGGCAGGTGGTCACGGATTTTGCAGTTCGCTTCTCTGAGCAAAAAGAATACATTCTCAGAGCGCATAACACGTGGTGTTCTTGAACTGGACAGGGACATTTGTTCTGAATTACAAACTATCTTTGGAAAAAAAGTGAAATTCGCTCAGTCGTGTCTGACTCTTTGCAACTCCATGAACTGTACAGTCCATGAAATTCTCCGCGCCAGAACACTGGAGTGGGTAGCCTTTCCCTTCTCCAGGGCATCTTCCCAACCCAGGGTTCAAACCCAGGTCTCCTGCATTGCAGGCAAATTCTTTATCAGCTGAGCCACAAGGGAAGCCCAAACCATCTTTGGCTAAATAAAAAAAAGTACTGGAAAGGGCCACTTAATAGAGCATGCGCACGTGCCAAGTCGCTCAGTTCTGTCCGACTCTTTGTGACGCTATGGACTGTAGCCCGCCAGGCGCCTGTCCATGGGACTCTCCAGGCGAGACTACTGGAGTGGGTTGCCTTTCCTGCTTCAGGAGATCTTCCCGACCCAGGGATGGAACCCGCACCTCCAGTGTCTCCTACACTGCAGGTGGGCTCTTTACCACTAGCGCCACCTGGCTGTTTGGCCACTGCTCCTGTGTTTTAGCCACATCACTGTGAGAGCATCCAGAAAATGCACACGAGCTGACCCAGGAGCACCTGAACAGGCAGGGCTGAGCGGGGGCAGGCGAGGGACGGTGGTGTGGCAGGCGGCTCGGACACCTGTGCTTCCCCCAGGCAGCAGGTGGCGGGGGGGTCATCCTCTGGGCACGTGCGTCCGTGCGTCTTCCTTCCTGGACTGGCTGAGGCCCGTGCCTTGGGAAGGCCACTGCCAATGCCCAATAAGAGCAATGGCCGCTGGTTTCACAAGCAGAGTTGGAAGCAGGTGGCTCCCAAGAACCCAAGAAGAGGCCCAGAAAGGCATGTAGCTGTTCCATGTGGAGAAGACAGAGCTTCTCTGCAGGGCCAGACCCTTGGGGACAGGGCGGGAGTGGAGCCACCAGGCGCAGTGGGCATCTGAAACTAGCAGAAAGCTTCTGGAGACCTGGACCAGTCAGGGCAAGCTGAGCAGTGGTCACCCGAGGCAGGAGAGGCCATCCTCGATGGTGAGAAAGGCAGGAGGAAGACAGGGTCCACTCACCCCCATCCCACCTCCAGCTCACCTAGGGGCTGAGCTCTGAGGACCATGGCAGCTTCTGGAACCAGCCCTGGACCAGGATCCAGAGCTGCCCCTTCTTCTCCAGGACAGGACAGGGCTTGCTGCAGGAAGTGTCCAGGGTCCGTGAGCCAGCCACGGCCCACGCCCTTCCCAGGAAGAACCATGCCAAGTGCACAGAGCCACCTGTCTCTCCACACAGGGGACAGTGGGCGCTGCCTCCTGATCTGAGAGGAACCAGGTTGAACCGTGTCCAGAGAGTGAGCCCAGAGGCCTTGTCTTTACCACCTTCACCACCGACTTCACCCCAAGCATTATATCCATGCTTAGAGCAGTTTTATTCCTTTATTTTTAAAGGGTCTGGTTGATTTTTTTTTTTTTTTAGAAAAGTCTGCAAAGACCCTGTTTCTAAATAAAGCCACATCTCAGATACTGGGGCTGGGTTTCCATGTGTGAGTGTTTGTGGGGCAAGGTCCACCCCTGGCCTGGTGGGCTGTGCCTGGGGGCAGGCAGTGGAGACAAGACATCCTTGGAAAGCACCGGGAACACCAGTGCTGTCTGCATGTCCTCCTTAGGCTCCGGGGGCGGCTGCTCCGCATGCGTGCGTGTGTGTGTGTGTGTGTGTGTGCGTGTGTGTGTGTGTGTGCGTGTGTCTGTGTGTGTGTGTGCGTGTGTCTGTTTGTGTGTGTGCGTGTGTCTGTGCTAGTCGCTCGGTCACGTATGACTCTTTGTGGACTGTGGCCTTTCAGGCTTCTCTGTCCATGGAATTCTCCAGGCAAGAATATTGGAGTGGGTAGCCATTCTTTTCTCCAGGGGATCATCCCGACTCAGGAATCGAATCCAGGTTTCCTGCATTGCAGGCATGTTTTTTACAGTCTGAGACATCAGGGAAGCCCCACGATGCTCTATGGTTAAACAAAACTAAGACCCCAAAGCCCCTATCAGGACGCAGGGTGGCTTTAGTCTCGCCCACTGTAAGGAATCCTGCATCATGTGGTTGGTCTTGGAAGCCTCTGGGCGCCTGGACCTGGAAGCAGGTAAAGAGGGAGACTGCAGGGCACCTCCTGACCAGAGGGGGGTGGCCACAGGGCAGGCAGGCCACTGGGCTGTGCTCCAAGACCGCCTCTCACACACCTGTTGCCCACCTCAGGTGAATGGAGGCAGGAGATGACACACACCATGGGCACCGTTCTGCTGTCCTGATGGACACCTCAACCCAGTGTGTGACGGAAGATGGCACATTATGAACTGTGTTTCTTCAAGATGATCCGTTAGCAATAAAATGAAAACAGAGAAAGGAAGGTGAATTTCAACTGATGCTTTTGAACTGTGGTGTTGGAGAAGACTCTTGAGAGTCGTTGGACTGCAAGGAGATCCAACCAGTCAATCCCAAAGGAAATCAGTCCTGAATATTCATTCAAAGGACTGATGCTGAAGCTGAAGCTCCATTACTTTGGCTATCTGATGTGAAGAACTGAATCAATGGAAAAGACCCTGATGCTTGGAAAGATTGAGGGCAGGAGGAAAAGGGGATGACAGAGGATGAGATAATGGATGGTATCACTGACTCAACGGGCATGAGTTTGAGCAAGATCTGGGGGAGAGTAAAGGACAGGGAAGCCTGGTGTGCTGCAGTCCATGGATTTGCAAATGGCTGGACATAACTGAGTGACTGAACAGCAGATACAGTTAGTTCAGGTGAGCTGATGACAGCATAGGTGCAGAGCCCGTAAGACTGGTGTCCTGAAGAGGAGAGGACAGGAGACCCAGACACACCAAGGAGACACCCTGGGAAAATGGAGGCAGAGCTGAGAGTGATGCAGCTACAAGCCAACGATCACTGGCCCCCTGACAGGCAGGCAAGAGCATCCTGCTCAGGAGCCAGTAGAGGGAGCACAGCCCTGCTGACACCTGGTCTCTGACCTTTGGCCTCCAGAGCTTTGAGAGTACGAATTTCTGTTGTTTCAAGTCCCCAGCTTGTGGCACTTCGTTACAGCCCCACAGGAGACTAACGTCCTGGCTGACTCCTGTCCAGGGAGCTCAGGGCTGCTCCTGGGGGCTCTGCCCGGGCCGTGTGGCCTGTCCGAGGTACTGGGGCCTGCCTAAGGTCACAGGGGGTCCTGTGGCAGGCAGAGGTGCACCCTGGGAGCAACGGAGCCCCAAGCACATCTGGGACAGGTTCCGTCACCCCACAAAGCCTGTGGGCTCCTGGTCGTGCCTGCTTTCAGACCCAGCTCCCTGACTCAGTGCTGCCGTGTCCTGACTCCAAACAAAGCCCAGACTGACCAGCTCATTTGTTCACTAATCCACACAACGATCTGGGGGTCACCACCCTGCTCACCCTGTGTTGGGGTGGGTGGGGGGCGCTGGTTCCCGCAACAGACAGACAGAAACGGCTTGGATCTCGTGGAATGTGGAGCTGACCTGGAAGGTGGAGAAGGGCCTGTCACCTCGCTGCGTGTCTCTGAGACCGTCCTGAGAAAATCCTTGGCCCCAGTGCCCGGGAACGTCAGCATCTCCTTCTCTTCGTGCTCAGGTCCAAGCTGACGCTGCATGTCCCCAGGGGAAGCCCGAACCTGCTGGACCCTTTCTCCTGACAAAAGATGTTGCCCCGGTCCTGTGGGGACATGAACAGGTCAAACGGGCCCTTCGTCCTGCAGTGACCTCCTGAAATTCCAACATTCACCTAAAAGAGCATCCTTCTTTAAGGGTTTGCCTCGTTCCATGGAGCCTTCATCCTTTCAAAAGCTTCTCTCCCAGTGGCAAAGTTAGTTTCTTCTTTAAAACAGCTCCTTAAAATATTGTACAACAAAAGCCTTCAATGTCCTGGAGCGTGAGTGCCTGCTGAGTCACTTCAGCCGTGTCGGACTCTTTGAGACCCTGTGGACCATAGCTCACCAGGCTCCTCTATCCATGGGATTCTCCAGGCAAGGAATACTGGAGTGGGTCGCCATGCCCTCCTCCAGGGGGTCTTCCTGACTCAGTGGTTAAACCTGCGTCTCTGGTAGCTCCTACACTGCAGTCATCTTCTCTATCACTGAGCCCTCAGGGAAGCCCATCCTGGAGTATGCGTCACCCTAATAAAGACCCTCAAGCCTGAAGATGGCAGAGCTGGTCACCACCTCCCGGTGCTGTCTCAGTGGCTCCTCCGAGGGTCCTACTGCGAGCGTCCCCCATCCGTGTCTCCACTGTGGTCACCGGACGTCCATCGTCACCCCTTCCCCGTGCCCAGGCCATGGCCTGGAGTTCAGGTGAGACCACTGGGGTTCTGTTGAGAAGGGGACTGTCTCTGCGTACCTGCTCAGCAGACCCGTCCAGTCCGTCCCACGGTGACTGGTTGGTGACCTGCTCTCAGCGGGGCGTGGGGTCGTTCCTCAAGGCCAGGTGATCACCTTCGCTGGCTCCCCCAGACTCTGTCTCTCTCCACAACCCCCACATGATCACGAATAAAAGCCCACCTCTGTGGGTCCGGGGCTGCAAGCAGGGGGCTCTGAGCCCTTCCTCCTATTGTCTCTCTTGGCCAGAATCTCACAGAAGGCTTCTTCAAGGCTGCAGAGTTGTCAGAGGAGGCTTGAAGGGGGCCTGGCTAGAAGCCCAAGGACGGCAGGGCCGGGATGCAGCCAGGTGCCACCCCCCAGCCGCTGCTCCGGGGGAGCCCAGATCACACTCAGCGCCCCGCTAAGGAGCTTCCTGCATGCAGACCCTGCAGGCCACAAGGCAAAACCTCGCACAGCCCCGTCTGCCTGCCTGATCCAGCTGCCCCCTCCACACTGCACAGCTCCCCGGGGAGCCACAGAGACCTGGAATGTTCTGGGGCCACTTGTGAGTCCTGCAGACACTGTGTGCTCTTTCTGCCCCTCCAACCTGATAATAAGTGCTAGAGTAACCCAACTGAAAACTGCGTCCCTGAAGTGGGCTCAGGCTCTCGTCCTGAAGCATCTGGCGACCCAGTGTCCAGGTCTGGGGGAGGGAACTGTCAGGCAAGACTGCAGGTTTATAGCCATAGCCCCTGTAGAATGTCTCGGGGAACCGTCAGCCTCTGAGCCTCAGAACGTGGGTCTCCACGTAAAATAAGCATAATAATTACACTCAACATAGAATTCTTTTACGAACTAAATAAACAGCACACATATACATGGACTTGTAAACCTTGGGAGTGTCCTTTTTAAATTAAGTTGGGCTTCCCAAGTGGCACCATTGGTAAAGAATCCACCTGCCAATGCAGAAAACGTAAGAGACACAGGTTGGATCCTGGGGTTGGCAAGATCCCCTGGAGAAGAGAATGGCAACCCACTCCAGTATTCTTGCCTGGAGAGTCCCCTGGACAGAGAAGCCTGGTGAACTATAGTCCATGGGGTCGCCAAGAGTCATGACTGAAGCAATTGAGCATGTGATAATTATTATTTTCCGTTTCCTTTTTTTTTTTGCAATAGCATCTTAGATCTAAAAAAACAGGATAGCAAGTATGAACCTACAGAAGGCCCCTCGTCCATCTAAAGGACGAGAGGTAGTCTCCCCCACTTCCCTATCCCTGAGCCTCTCCAAGCCTAGGACCACTTCTGAGAGCTGATGCTGTCTGACTCTGGCTGCCATGCCCAGGGAAGCCTCAGTCTTGGTTCTGGCTTCCACAGAGGCCTGGGACCCCCAGAGCAGCCTGGCTCATTCCCGCCCACTGGGGCTGTCACCACCACCTGCGTGGGGCCCAGACGTGCCTCCTGAGACCCAGGGCAGCCAGGCCCAGGGCGTCTCCCTGCAAAATAGAACATCATTAACAGCCAGCGGCTGCAGAAATTAAATACAAATAGGATCCCAAGAAGAGTGGGAGAAGAAACAGCTGCAAGCGAACCCCTCGGAGGGGCTCCCTCCACCCCCGCTGGTGAAGGTGGAGAGTCCAGACCTGACCGTTTCCTGGGGACGCCCGCTCACGTCTGGCCGTAGCCAGAGAGCCAAGGGCGGTGACGCTGGAGCAGTGCGTCCCCCAACAGCTCAGCTGGCCGAGCAGCGGACACAGCGAGGGCTTATCCGTGTTAACATAAACCCTCATTAGAGCGGATTAGGAGAGAAACAGTGACAAACAGGATGGACACTAACCCTCAGAGGGTCCCAGACAGACGCCGCGCGCTAATTACCCATTTCAATGACTTGAAGATGCCGGGCCTGCGCGTCTGCGTGTGTGGGGGCAGGGGGGCGGGGAGGCGGGTGGATGCTCCTGGGAGTGGGTTTTACAGAGAACGACCTGTTTGTATTTGTAACAGTTTTGAGTCCTGTGCCCCCATACGGACACCCTCCCGCGTTTGCACGCATGCAGGTGCACGCACACGCAGGGCCGTCCGGCCAGGGACGCAGGCATCCGGGGGATGCTGAGAGGCAGCCCTTGGCCCACTCTCCCCTCTGAGCCGTGGCGAGTCTGTGCCAGAGGTGCCTCTGTCCATGGGTGCTCCCGAGGACACGAAGGGTCGGACGTCCTGGGCCTGGGCAGCTCTGTAGGCTGGATCTGCAGGGAGCCCCATTTGGGCTCCATCTGTAGGGAAAACGCTTTTTCTAATGTCCAACGGGCTTTTCTGAGCTCCTTGAAGCCAGATTTCAGTTCAGTCACTCAGTTGTGTCTGACTCTTTGTGACCCCATGGACTGCAGCACACCTGGCCTCCTTGTCCATCACCAACTCCTGAAGTTTACTCAAACTCATGCCCATTGAGTCAGTGATGCCATCCAACCATCTCATCCTCTGTCGTCCCCTTCTCCTCCTGCCTTCAATCTTTCCCAGCATTAGGGTCTTTTCCAATGAGTCAATTCTTTGCATCAGGTGGCCAAAGTATTGGAGTTTCAGCTTCAGCATTAGTCCTTCCAATGAATATTCAGGATTCATCTCCTTTAGGATGGACCGGTTGGATCTCCTTGCCATCCAAGGGACTCTCAAGAGTCTTCTCCAGCACCACAAGGACAAGTCACCATACCAAACAGGTGAGTCAGCCTCAGTCTCCTGTCTGTCCCCCTCCCAAGAGGACAGCCCTGCATCCGCACTCTGGGCAGGCTGAGGGGACATCCTCTGGAGCAGGTCTCCCCTTCTCTGCCCCCACACCCCTTTCTCCTGGACACACGCCCTCCTCCCTGGCATTTGAAAGGCCCTGACTCTCAGGTCCACCTGGTCGGGGTGCAGCCTTGGGATCTGAGTTTTTAACCATCCCCTCGGGCGATTCCAACCGAATGGAGTTTGAAAAGCTCACCTCACTCCCTCTGCTGCTCTGTCTGTCCTGAGGGAGCTCAGGACTGAGTCCTGTGTACAAACCCTGGGAAAGGGCCACAGATTGTCTGGGAGCAGAGATGGCAGGTCCTGTGTGGGGTGCCATGGGCCAGACAGGCAGGGGCTGGAGGTGGAAACATCTCCTGTGCCTCTCCATGTGTGTGTGCACGTGTGGCTGTGTGCCTGTGAGTGTGTGTGTGTCCATGTGTGTGTGCACGTGTGGCTGTGTGCCTGTGAGTGTGTGTGTGTCCATGTGTGTGTGCACATGTGGCTGTGTGCCTGTGAGTGTGTGTGTGTCCATGTGTGTATGCACGTGTGGCTGTGTGCCTGTGAGTGTGTGTGTCCAGGCGTGTGTGCACGTGTGGCTGTGTGCCTGTGAGTGTGTGTGTCCAGGCGTGTGTGCACGTGTGGCTGTGTGCCTGTGAGTATATGTGTGTCCATGTGTGTGTGTGGATGTGTACCTTTGTGTGTGTGTGTGTCCAGGCATGTGTGCACATGTGGCTGTGTGCCTGTGAGTGTGTGTGTCCAGGTGTGCGTGCACATGTGGCTGTGTGCCTGTGAGTGTGTGTGTCCATGTGTGTGTGTGGATGTGTACCTGTGAGTGTGTGTGTCCAGGCGTGTGTGCACGTGTGGCTGTGTGCCTGTGTGTGCGTGTGTGCGCTGTGTGCTGTGGCTGTGTGCCTGTGAGTGTGTGTGTCCAGGCGTGTGTGCACGTGTGGCTGTGTGCCTGTGAGTGTGTGTGTCCAGGCGTGTGTGCACGTGTGGCTGTGTGCCTGTGAGTGTGTGTGTCCAGGCGTGCGTGCACGTGTGGCTGTGTGCCTGTGAGTGTGTGTCTCCAGGCGTGTGTGTACATGTGGCTGTGTGCCTGTGAGTATATGTGTGTCCATGTGTGTGTGCACGTGTGGCTGTGTGCCTGTGAGTGTGTGTGTGTGTGTCCATGTGTGTGTGCACGTGTGGCTGTGTGCCTGTGAGTGTGTCCATGTGTGTGTGCACGTGTGGCTGTGTGCCTGTGAGTGTGTGTGTGTCCATGTGTGTGTGCACGTGTGGCTGTGTGCCTGTGAGTGTGTGTGTCCATGTGTGTGTGCACGTGTGGCTGTGTGCCTGTGAGTGTGTGTGTCCAGGCGTGCGTGCACGTGTGGCTGTGTGCCTGTGAGTATATGTGTGTCCATGTGTGTGTGTGTGTGTCCAGGCGTGTGTGCACGTGTGGCTGTGTGCCTGTGAGTGTGTGTGTCCCCATGTGTGTGTGCATGTGTGGCTGTGTGCCTGTGAGTGTGTCCATGTGTGTGTGCACGTGTGGCTGTGTGCCTGTGAGTGTGTGTGTCCAGGTGTGTGTGCACGTGTGGCTGTGTGCCTGTGAGTGTGTGTGTCCAGGCGTGTGTGCACGTGTGGCTGTGTGCCTGTGAGTGTGTGTCTCCAGGCGTGTGTGTACATGTGGCTGTGTGCCTGTGAGTATATGTGTGTCCATGTGTGTGTGTGGATGTGTACCTGTGTGTGTGTGTGTGTCCAGGCATGTGTGCACATGTGGCTGTGTTCCTGTGAGTGTGTGTGTCCATTTGTGCGTGCACATGTGGCTGTGTGCCTGTGAGTGTGTGTGTCCATGTGTGTGTGTGGATGTGTACCTGTGAGTGTGTGTGTCCAGGCGTGTGTGCACGTGTGGCTGTGTGTCTGTGAGTGTGTCCAGGCGTGTTTACATGTGTGGCTGTGTGCCCGTGACTGTGTGTGTCCAGGCGTGTGTGCACGTGTGGCTGTGTGCCTGTGAGTGTGTGTGTGTCCATGTGTGTGTGCACATGTGGCTGTGTGCCTGTGAGTGTGTCCATGTGTGTGTGCACGTGTGGCTGTGTGCCTGTGAGTGTGTGTGTGTCCAGGCATGCGTGCACGTGTGGCTGTGTGCCTGTGAATATGTGTGTCCAGGCGTGTGTGCACATGTGGCTGTGTGCCTGTGTGTGTGTGTCCAGGCGTGTATGCACATGTGGCTGTGTGCCTGTGAGTGCATGCATGTCTATGCACGCGTGTGCATATGGATGTGTGCAGCTGGCACCAAGCCCCGTCCGCTGTCCAAGCCCATGACCCAGCAAGTATCCAGCTGACCACCTGCGTTATGAGCTCCTGGGCGTGTCTGTGGCATCGCTGTGGGATGCGGGTTGTTGGGCGTTTCTTCCCCTGACAGGTGCACCTGGCCCCAAGCCCTGGAGCAGTGAGGCAGGAAGGAGCCTGCCTTGGTGGTGGGTAGGTACCCAGACTCAGCCATCAAAGAGAGTATGTCCTGTGTCCTTAGAAGAACCCCTGCAGCCCTCTGAAATGCGAGTCATGCTGTCTTCCTTTTACCGAAGGGGAAGCGAGGCCCAGAGGTGCCAGGCACCGTGTCGTAACTGTGAGAGCCGGGAAGTCACCCTGGAACCGGGTCTGGCAGGTGTGCAGCTCAGCAGGAACGGAGCTGGCCCCGTTAAGGGAGGGTCTGAGCACCTCTGCTGGCTTGTGGCCTGCAGGGCCGTCCACGTCTTCGTCACCTGCAAGTGTTTATGGCACAGAGGCTGGACCTACGACAAGAGGCGGATCTATCATTGCTGCAGAGTCACGTCCTACTCTTTGCAGCCCCATGAACTGCAGCACGCCTGGCTTCCCTGTCCTTCACTATCTCACACAATTTACTCAAACTCATGTCTATTAAGCCAATGATGCCATGCAACAATCTCATCCTCTGTTGTCCCCCTCTCCTCCCGCCTTCAATCTTTCCCATCATCAAGGGCTTTCCCAATGAGTCATCTCTTTGCATCAGGGGGCCAGTGGATTGGGGCTTTAGCATCAGTCCTTCCAATGACTATTCAGGGTTGATTTCCTTTAGGATGGACTGGTTGGATCTCCTTGCTGTCCAAGGGACTCTCAAGAATCTTCTCCAACACCGCAGTCCAAAAGCATCAATTCTTTGGCACTCAGCTTTCTTTATGGTCTAACTCTCACATTCATACATGATTACTGGAAAAACTACAGCTTTGACTAGATGGACCTTTGTCAGCAAAGTGGTGTCTCTGCTTTTTACTACTCTGTCCTATGATCGAACCTGTTACAATTTTGAAGTAAAGCAAACAACGGCTACCTGAGGGCTGTCTTTCATGGGTCCAGTTGTCACCTCTGGCTGCACATGAGACTCACGTGGAGCATTTAAAGCCATGCCAGTGCCTGAGCCCTGCACCAGACAAATTACAGGAGACCTCTGGGGCTGGGCACCAGTAACAGGATTCTAAACTCCCGGGTGACCGCACTGGAGAACACTGGTTCTGATGTCCCGTTTGGTTCTCTCACACAGCCCTTGTCCCATCAGTGGCATCTAGACCCACATCCTACTTCAGGTAAAGTGAGGATGTACTCCCAAGCCTTCATCCTTGGAGCGTCCCCATGGTACCCTAAGCAAGCCCACCTCTGCCTCCGTTTTGCTGACTGAGAGAAACATACAGTTAAAACGACTCAAGCGACATGTGAGCCTCGTTCTTTTCAGGAGAGAATTGATTCTAATCATTTCATAAATACCTTTGGCACTCGGTTGACTCATTGATGGTCTTAAAATATCATTTAAGCTTTTCAGCTGCATTTATCTCATTTTATGAAGGGGATTATACTCCATAGTGAGAGTTGCAAGTTTGGGAATTCACCAAGGTTTTGGAATGTATCTGCCATGAACGTAAAAAGTGTGGTGCATCTGAACAGCTGTTGTCTGAGGACAGAGCTGAAGTTAAAACAAGGAAATGGGTTTATTATAAACCAGAGACAGCTTCAGGAGGGTATGAAGAGGTGCAGCGCCAGAGGGTTGCAGACTCCCCTTGTGGAGTGTGTAAACATGAGGGCAGGCTGACCCAGTCTAGACGCGGGCTGGATGGAGGGCTTCTACACGCATCTGGGCAAGAAGGCCACGTGCACGGCTGGACAAACAGAGCAAGGTTGTGATGTGGTAGGAGTGCCCGTTAGCTTACCTGTCTCTGGAGCTGACAGCAGCGCATTTGTCAAGGTTATAAATGTCATTGTGTAGCATCAAGGGAGTTGTGTGACACCAATGTGGACAGAATGAGTGAGCGTGACTCTAAACGGGACCAGAGTGAGCAGTGAGCACCTGCAGCAGCGAGGATGAGGCCCGAGATGATCACACTGAGTGAAGTGACTCCGAAAGAGAAAGACAGACTCCGTATCATGCCTCCTGCAGGCGGAATCCAAAATACAACACGACTGCGCTTATCTGTGAAACAGAAACAGAGACGCAGAAAAGAAACCTCTGGTTACCCAAGGGGTAGCTGGCTGAGGGAGGGATCGACTGGGAGTTAGGGATTAACAGATGCAAACTATTGTATGTAAGGATGGAGCAACAGCAAGACCCTCCTGTACACCATAGGGACCTATAATCAGTATTCCGTGACAAGCCACACAGGAAAGAATGTATATGTGTGTGGGGGGGTAGTGGTGGGAGGGGGTTTCCCTGATGGCTCAGAGGGTAAGGAATCTGCCTGCAATGTGGGAAACCTGGGTTCAATCCCTAGGCCTGAAAGATCCCCTGGTGAAATGAATGGATACCCACTCCAGTCCTCTTGCCTGGGGAAATCCCAGGGACAGAGGGAGCCTGGCAGACTAGAGTCCACGGGGTCGGACATGACTGAGCGACTAACATGCACGTACATATGAATAACCTAATTACTTTGCTGTACAGTGGAAATTAACACAATATTGTAAATCAGCTTCATAAAAATTGTTTTAAAATGTCACACAACTACAGATGGACAGACAATTCTGTTCAATAAAAATAGTCAAGGAGCTGACCCCTCCAGAACATCCTGCAGGCAAGTGAATGTCCTCAGTAGCGGTGGTGTCACGCGCCATTCCCCGCCACGATACCACTTCTGCTCTAGGCCCAGCCCTTCCAAAGCCTTCGTGCAAACCACGAGTACACAAACGGACACGCCGGCCTCGTGGACACACCTCCAGCAGAACGTTAAAAATATTGTGCATCTCTGAGCTGGCAGCACCAAAGATGTGTGGCTTTTTTGCATCACCATATCGGATGTACTTTTTGCCCTAGGAACTGGGGAAATGCTCCTTCATTGGATGAAAGGGTAGTTATATCGTTTTTGCAAGCCCTCCATTAGGTTTCCCATTAAAAATGAATGCTGCTAATAATTTCATTTATATGCATTAGTATTTTGGAAAAAAAAATACCTTCACTAAATTTGCCTTGAAATTCACAATGCTATCAGGAAGCACCATGACAAGAATAATATCATGGTATTTTCCTGATTTATCTCTATTTCTTGATTGTAATATGTCGTTATTATATGACAAAAGCATTGCCTTGGGAAAAGTACACTTTTTTTTTTAAGTTGAGCTCTTCTGTTTCCTTTAGTTTCAAGCTTAAACTAAGGGACATTTTCTGTCTACATTACAATGCACATGGCGTTTCCTTGGGTGAGTTGTTTATTTTGTGCCAAGATAATCAAATTTAGAATTAGGTGGATAAGCATTATTGGTTGATACAGTTCTAGCATCGTAGTTCCCTTCCTATTAAATACATCAGAGCAGCAATGTATATAAACACTGTGTTGGCTCCAAAGGTGTGTATTTGCTGATGGAAATACCCACTCGCCACCTTTTGTCGGTCGTCTGATGGCCCTAAAGGCACTGGGGGTTAACGGGGATCTAAGCCCCTTATGCATGCATAATGTGGCAAGCTTTGCATAAATAATAATAAATAATTGGTATGTATAAATAATTTATGATTTATTTTTGCAGTAGAAGTAGAATTCTTAGACATATTTTAAACAAAGGGAACTGCAAACATGATCTCAATCAGAAAAAGAGTTAAGTCTTCCTCAAATACAACTTTCAAAGCTGTATTTTATGATTTCTTTTGTGAGAATGTATTACATCACCAAAGACTCTGAAGCATGACTCGATTCATAAAAATCTTTTTAAAATACCTCCTACATTGGAAGCTTCTTTCCAGAACAAACTGGGCAATATTTTCTATTAAGAAAATTATTTCTTCTTTTTCCTGAGCATACACCCCATCCAAATCTTAATAGTGAAGCACATTATTTGATGTGAAGATTCTAAATGTAGTTCAGTACATATTTCAGATAAGACTTGGGCATCTAAATCTGGGTATATGTCTAACGCTGAGAAGAATGATGGTAAAATTGAGAAGTGGTCACTTGAATTGAAAGCCTAGAAGTAGATGGAAGACTGAATTACTGCACCCACATAGGGTTACAATGTGCCTGAGTCACACCTGGAACAGGTGCCAGCTGCCCCCCTGCACTGACCGGCACATGTGGGGATGGGACAGAGATCAGGAGATGCTTGGTCAAGGGGCGCCTGGATGCATGAGGATGGAGCGCTGCCTGGAAAAGGGTTTCTGGAAATCTCAGTTGTGTGGGGCCCTCTGGCCCTTGTCTTCCCATCAAGCGCCCCTCTACTCCCAGGATCACCTCCTGAGAAAACGCCAGCACTTTGGAGTGTTTGTAAGGGACACTTAGAATTGCTAGACCAGGAAAGACCACTCCCACTCTGATCATAAACTTCCTATCATTAGATATAAATGCAGGATGAGTCAGCATGTCAGACCCCCAGACACTCCTCCAGACCCTGGACGTGGTCTGAGGACAAAGCAAAGCCCAGGGTGGCGACAGGGATCCAAAGAGGACCAATTTTAGGAGAGAGGCAGCCAAGCCTGGCCTCTTCCCATGACTGCATCAGAGCCCTTGGGGACATTGCCTGGACAAGCAAGCAGCCCTCCCTGCAGGGTGTGCTGGGGTGAACTATGTCCCCAGGGGGCACGTGGACACCCTAACCTGTACCTGTGAGTGTGCCTGGTTTGGAAATAGGGTCTCTGCTCAGGTGATCCAGTTCAGGTTCCTCCTGACTAGGGTGGAGCCTCATCCAGGGACAGGCTTTCCCTGTGGCTCAGAGGTGAAGATCCCTCCTGCTGGTGCAGGAGACTCAGAGGCCATGGGTTCGATCCCAGAGTCTGGAAGATTCCCCTGGAGGAGAAAGTGGCAACTGACTGCAGTATTCTTGCCTGGAAAATCCCACAGATGGCAGAGCCTGGTGAGTCCATGAAGTCGCCGAAGAGTCAGACACAACTGAGAGACTAGACAACAGCCACAAATCCAGTGGCTTGGTGTTGTACAAGACTGGAAATCTGGGCACAGAGACACAGAGAGGGGAAGACTCCCTGAGGGGAGAAATCAGCAACTGGAGGGAAGGGAGTGCGGGCCTGTGGGCCCAGGCACGCCTGGGGTCCCTGCTGCTGGGGGAGGGGGCAGGAAGGACCCTCCCCTGGAGCTTCTGGGGGAAGCAAGATCCCCCAAACCTTGATTTCAGACTTCTGGTCTGCAGATCTAGGAGATGACGCATGTCTGCTGTGTTAAGTCCTCTCCTCCCCATACCAGTTTGAGGCCCCTGGTCCTGCAGCCCTGGGACACACGCAGGGTGCGTGGACAAGGCCGGCAGTCACACTCACACCGCAGCCTGACACACACACACCCAGCCTCACTCGAGGCTGGGCTTTTAGTATTCAGGTCCCAAGGCTGCTCTTCCCCAGAGCCGGGCTTGTGTGTTTAAACGCTGTACTTTTGTCTAAGAGCCTCAGTTTTCCCTTTTAATGGAAGACGCCCATTCCCTGATCAGTGCCAGCCTTCTCCAGGGTTCCTGGACCACGGAGTACCTCAGCCCCCACCATGGCTCATCCCCCTTCATGAGCTCAGTTTGCCCCGAGGAGGGGAAACATCGGATAAAACTTCGGGAAAGCGTGTCCCTCGGGAAGAAGGAGACAACCAGATTACCCTTCTCATCAAAGTTGAACTTTCCTCTCATGGATCTCAGAAAAGGATGGCGTGATGGCTCTGCAGGAAAACAGGGTGGGGGCCCATGGAGGCCAGACATTCAGCCAGCCAGCGGGAGACACGGGCGTCCACGGGTTCCGCAGGGAAGCTCACCCCCAACACACCTTGCCGGGCGGACGCCTGCACCCCGAGCCCCTTGCCGATGCTGCTCTGGCGGCACGCAGGTCGCAGGACCGCCCCCCGCTGCCCCCCACCCAGCTGTGGGGATGCCGTCTCCTCTGGGCAGGGTCCCGGGTGCCGCGGCCGTCATCACTAACTTATTAGATCTTCAGGCAATTAGCTGAAACAAACCGAGGAGACAAGCCTGGTATTGAGACGTGGAAGACCAGAAGAAAATAGCCTGTGGCTGTCCATTGTTTCAAAGCCGCTTCAAAGCCGGGCGGCCCTCCCGGTGAAGAAAGAAGCGCATTGTCTCCCTGTAACGTCTATACGGAGGAGGGCTTTACCGCGTTATTTTCCTAGTGATTCGGGTTACATGCGAGCTGGCCTTGAGAGAATAGGCGGTGGAAAGCGCTTTTCAGTGTCCACCTAAGCCCAGCGTGCCGTGGTTATCCAAGGATTAAAAATCCAATTAGGCTCTCCCTGAACATGAGGAACCAGATGAGGAATTTTGAGAAGTGCATTGAAAACCGGTTCCTAATATGACAGACGGTGATAACGGCTCACGAAATAGAGAACGGAGCTCCCGCGGAACCCCAGAATCTTCCCAACAGATCGGCTCCGCCATATTCCACAAAAACGTGCCTTCCTGCTATTAATTGTATTGATGGCAGACAGGGGATGTGTTTAAATCAATTTCCATGGGAACACGGAGAGTTTGTTCTTGTGACTGAGAACTTGGTCCTGTCAGCGGGGCTACTTTGCTCCTAGCAAGCGCCTGTGATGGTTAGATTTTGAGGCTTTTGAAAATATCATATGTAACAACACACGTAGAAGGCTTAAAAGGAAAGCTCACCACTTGCTGTAAGTTGACTTGGTTTAGTGCTGTGAACGTGCTAAGCAGGATCTTATCTGATGTGATTCCTCTTTAGTCACATGTGGTAAATATTACGAATTTTGTGAAGCAAGGGAGTCTTTGATTTTTATTTCTGAAAGAAAACTGAATTGAAAGATTTTTGAATAATTATGTTAGTCATATCTACTCTTACCTCCTCCTTTTTTAAAAAAAAAGAATTCCTCTGCTATTTAACGCACAATTTGATTTACACAGACATAGATCACGTAGTTTTTTTTTTTTTTAGGTCAATCATTTTTTTTCAGTCAGAATGAAATTATTTGACTTTCACAGGGCAAACTGGGCGGTTTACGATGGTCTAAGTAGGTGACCATGAATCATGAAAACTCTATTTTTAGTGTGGAGTATGTGGCTTTCTCTCGGCAGATAAAATCTGAATATATATTTTAGTTCGAAAACCGAAAATGAGCTTTCCACAAAGACCGGCGGGTAAGTTATCGAGCCCAGTCTGATCTTCCCGCTCTGCACGACGCTTCTTCAGCTCTTGTCCCAGTGTAGGTTTGGGGTGAGTCCCCTGAAGCCCCGAAGTGGTCTCTTGTAGGGTTTCTCCTCTCTAATGAGGCTTCCATTTTCCATCTTCCTGTCTTTTTGTGTCTAGTAAGAGCCTGGGTGAAAATTACCCAGCCGGATTAGACGCATCGGACCAGCTCCCCGGGCTGTTGCATGGGACTCTGAGATTGGGTAAAATTCTTTCCCACAAGAGGTTTCAATTTGTTCATATGCCCTCCTGGTATCTGATTTCAGGACACGACGTGCTGCTTTATCTCCACGGCCAGTCCGGGAGCCACAAAGCCTTCGCTCAGAAGATTAGACGCCGTTCTTTCAGATCAGATGAGCGGCTGCCTGTCGCTCAGTGTTGGGTGACAGCTGCTAGATACAGCAGGCTGCCCTGACCGGAGGCATCTCTGTTCAAGCAGAGGCTTGCCACTCCATGTTCCCAGAGAGAAGACCCAGCCCTGCCATGTCTCCCCATCACTGGTCCACGATCAGGTCAGACAGAAACGAAGGAAGCTCTGAAGACTGGACTTTATGCCCGTAGATTGGGCCCAAACCATCTCACTTTATGTTTTGTGCATGCTAAGTTGCTTCAGTCCTGTCTAACTCCGCAATTCTATGTACTACATAGCCCACCAGGCTGCTCTGTCCATGGGATTCTCCAGGCAAGAATACTGGAGTGGGCTGCCATTTCCTCCTCCCAACCTGGGGTCAAACCAGCATCTCTTATGCCTCCGCGTTGGCAGGCGGGTTCTTTACCACTGGTGCTGCCGGGGAAGCCAGAACACTCTAAGGTTTACCTTTTATTTTACACTGGGTATAGCTGATTTACTCTGTCGTGTTCATTTCAGGTGCACAGCAAAGTCATTCAGCGCACACACGCTGCTCTTTTTCAGATTTTCCCCTTTAGGTTATTGCAGAATATTGAATAGAGTTCCCTGTGCCACACAGTAGCTTCTCATTAGTCATCTGTTTTATACATAAGAGTGTATATACTTCAGTCCCAGGCTCCCAATTTTTTCCACCTCCCTCCGCCCTTGATGTCCATATATTTGTTTTCTATGACTGTATCACTATTTTCTGCTTTGCGGCGTCATCCTCTGATTTTAAATGGGTGTGAAACACACAAGAAAAGCTCCCATCCCACCAGCCTCTGCTGAGTTTACCTCTTTCCCAACCATGTCAGATATGACCTCAGACGGGGCCCCGAGGCCCAGTGCTCCAACCCCCACCCCGGGCAGGTTAGAGGCAGAGGCTGAAATGGCGCTCTCAGTGGGTCTCCCTGCATCTCCAGACCCAGGCCAGCATCCACCAACTTTACCACATTCTGATTCTCTCCTGTTGCTCCCACCTGCTGGAAACGTGTCCAGATGCCTTGTTTAAGAGGAACAGCAAGCAAGCAAAACCTGAAAACAGAAAGCCGTCCATCCTCCATGAGACACACAGCTGACCCCTGGGGTATTTCAGCCACAAACTTGCCGTTCACAGGGCACACCCTCCCAGGACGGGCTTCAGGTGGGTAGCGAGTGAGGTCAGCACCTCACTGTCACCCGACCTTGGCTTCAAAGCCAGACTAGTGAGGCTAAGAGAAGGTGTTCCTTTGAGGGTTTGTCCTCCGAGTGATGTTCGTTCAGAGCATGCGCGGAAGAGGTGGGGGCAACCAGGGGAGACCTTGGTCTGTGGCTTGTCCTGCTTCCTTCTGGACTTCCGAGTGCAGCCACTTGAGCCTGGCAGCTGCTTTAGGTCCAGTTTTCCGTGCAGAGTGGATCGAGGGGATCAGAAGAGTTTATCAAAATCCCCAGCTGAATGGATCTAACCTTGGCCTTTGTGAAGGAGACGCGTTTGATGGGACGCGGGCCTCCTCCCCGGTGACGGGGGACCCTGCACACAAGTGGGGCACTCTAGCCCCTCGCGTCCAGTGCTTCATCTTTTATAGTCACGCATGTGACTGTCTGTGCTCACCTTTGACACTGGCGCTTCTCTGTGAATCAAAAGCCAGGGAGTTGACAGACGGAGGAACTGCTCCCTAAGTCCTCTTACAAAGTCTATTTTTTTCTGTTTTTCTGTAGAAATGTCAGCCCATGCTCTCTCTTCAGCCAGGCTGTCTCACACCACCCCTCCCCCCACCTGCCCTGCCGCAAAACTACTTGGGATTTTTCAAGAATTGTAGGATTGCTCAACAAAGCATCTAAATGATATTTAACATCTAATATGTTTTTAAAAGCTGCAAACTATTTGGAGACCATCACATCTGAGTGGGTATTGATATTTATTTAATTTTGGCTTAAGGAAAGTTATGACCAACCTAGATAGTATATTGAAAAGCAGGGATACTACTTTGCCAACAAAGGTCCATCTAGTCAAGGCTATGGTTTTTCCTGTGGTCATGTATGGATGCGAGAGTTGGACTATGAAGAAAGCTGAGCGCCAAAGAATTGATGCTTTTGAACTGTGATGTTAGAGGAGACTCTTGAGAGTCCCTTGGACTGCAAGGAGATCCAACCAATCCATTCTGATGGACATCAGCCCTGGGATTTCTTTGGAAGGAATGATGCTAAAGCTGAAACTCCAGTACTTTGGCCACCTCATGTGAAGAGTTAACTCATTGGAAAAGACCCTGATGCTGGGAGAGATTGGGGGCAGGAGGAGAAGGGGATGACAGAGGATGAGATGGCTGGATGGCATCACTGACTCGATGGACGTGAGTCTGAGTGAACTCCGGGAGTTGGTGATGGACAGGGAGGCCTGGCGTGCTGAGATTCATGGGGTCACAAAGAGTCAGACACGACTGAGCTGAACTGAACTGAAAGATAAATCATGTTTTTTCATCACCCATCAAACAACTCAGCTATCTGTGCAAGTCCAGGTGGACTCAGCTGCCGTTCACACCGAGGCGTACGGCCTTGAGACTTGACTGCATCCCGACTTGTACCCACCCAGCACTGTTTTCTGGAGTTTGGAGTGTGTTCCTTCTTCTCCAGTTTGCTTCTTCTGGAGCCTGGTTGCTGGCCTCTCTGCCTAATTATTTGCAGATGAGTTCCTCCATGCCGGCGCTGTTTGCATCAAGAATAAAACACTGGAAAGAGAGATGGACTCCCGTGGGTTCCTCAGGTGCATGGACATGGAGGCTCAGGACGTTATCCACGCGTCATCTCCCGCATGTGGGCCCTCTCCCGAGTGAATCAGGAGGGTCTTTATTTTAGCACCTGTTGGGAAATGCTCAAGGTGAGAGGAAGACCAGCCTCCCAAGCCCGCCCCCAATGATCCCACACCCGTGAATGAGAGGAAGTCACCAGCTTTACGTTCCCTGAGCGAAGGTGAAGAGGAGGAACTGGAGACGGGCACCCCAGTCTCTGCAGGAGCCCTGACGATGGAAGGTGGGCATGGGGCAGGGCAGCCGGTGGACCTTTACCCCTGGTCGTCAGAGAGCAGACAGCGCCACTCACACGCATCTGTGGCATCTCGTCCTGCCTCAGCTGAGGAAGCCCTATTAACCCCCCACAACCAAACCCCAGAGTTTCTGCAGTGTTTCATGTGCCCGAATGGTTTCTTTCCTCTCCTCCCTCAGTCCTGCCAGCAGACCCCTTACCTCCACATCCTGCACTCAGGATGCTCAAAATTGATGGCCTGCTTCCCAAGGCTCAGTCACCTTCTCTCTCCTTTTCTTCCTTCGCACCACGGAGATTCTTAGCAGACTGTGCTACCTCTCTTCACTTACTTAGACCTTTTATTTTTTTTCCACGATGCTTTGCCACTTTCAGTGTGGACCATACATCTGCCGTGCCACACTTATGCTTAAACATTGCGTCTCTGATGCTGCCTCAGGAGTATTTTGCCATTTCTGTTTCATAATTTCCATCGCTGATTCTCTCAGGTCTTCATTCTTTCCTCTACCAGCTTCTGTCTGGACTTGATGTTCAGGCCAACTCTTTTCACACTCTAGTGAGTGTCTCCCACTGCCTGGGACAGGGTATCTGTGTCAGAACACAAACGGCCCCGGAGAGCAACCCCACCGGTCTCTAGAAGGTGCGGTGCTCCGGGCTCCCAGGGAAGACAAGTGTCTCTTTCTCCTTCCCTGGCAAGTCCCAGGAAGCCTCTGTGTGAAAGGATGTAAATTTGAGTCAGTTACAGTCTTGATATTTATGATCACTGATCTGCCTCACATGTGACTTGACTTAACCTCATTTTAATAAATTTTCTTATTTAAAATAATTGTCACTCTGCACTTTTCCTCAGACTCTCTCAGGTCTTCACAATGTGTGGTTCATGTTTTTTTATCAAGTAATAATTCTCAGAAATAAATACTGTAGGAGCATCAGCTCTGGACTATCTGGACACTCCCTACATCTGTGTCCCCCACCTGGGGAAGCTATGTCAGTCAGGCACAGAAGCAGACACATTCAAATAAGCAAGCCCTTCACTAAGACAGCAGCCCAATGAGGGCAGCAACCTGCCAACTGCCAATGATGGCGGGTGGAGTGGGAGGCAGGCCCCCCAGTGAGGGAACGTGGAGAATCGGGGGTCTGGAAATCAAGGGCCAGCATCTGGGTTCATTCGTGTGCAACAAAGGAAACAATTCTAACACCAAAGAAGAGCAGAGGAAAGGAAATTGTAGGCATATGAGCAAAAATCAGTAAAATTTAAAAAAAAAACCAGAAACGCAGTAAGGAAAATCAATTAAACCAAAGGCTGGTTTCTTGAGAAGATCATTAGAATGGATAAATCTCTAACAACATGATTAGAAAAAGAGAAAAGATACAAGTTAGTAACATTGTGAATGACGGAGAGGGCATCACGACTGACCCAGCAAACAACATCGAGATATACCGGAGCACTGTGGATGACTCTGCAGCAATGAGTGTGATGACTTAGACTCACGAGCCTGTTTATTGAAACACACCAAATAGTAAAGCTCACTTAAGAAGAAATTCATAACCTAAACAATCCTATATCTTTTAAAGAAATTGAACTTGTATTTAAAAGTTTTTCCATACAGAAAACTCCAGGTCCACATGGCTTTGCTGATGAAATTTTTAAAATATTAAAGAAGGAAAAAATGTCTCTTCTATACCAACTCATCTAGCATAAAATCAGCATCACTTCGATACCAAAAGCAGACAAAAGTACTAGAAATTAAAAAAAAACTATACTTTTCCATCATTCAAGACATTGAATAAAAATTATTTTAATAAAATTTTATAAAATCAAGTCAAAATATACAAATGTTAAAAGATCATGACTAAGTAGGGATTCAAGTTTGTTTTTTAATTTCAAAAATATTCTGTGTAATTAATGAACATTTAAAATATAGAATTATTTCAACAGATGCAGAAAAGAGTTTGAAAAAACTCAACATATTTTCATTTTACAACTTTCAGCAAAATAGAAATGGAAAAAAAGTCAACCTAATAACAGAAATTTTAAAAACGAATAGCTAACTTTAACAGCAAAAAACTGAGCATTTTCTCCATTCGATCAGGAAAGGAGCAGGGACTCCGTTCTCACGTTGTAACTGAAAGTAGAGTGCAAGTACAGCTAAGTGTGAGTATCAGTCGCTCCGTTGTGCCTGACTGTTTGTGACCCCATGGACTGCAGCCCACTGGGCTCCTCTGTCCATGAGATTTTCCAGGCAAGGATACTGGAGTGGGTTTCCATTTCCTTCTTCAGACAAATATAGTTGCTCACCCTCAAAATCCATTAAAGAGGCAAGGTTGGTGGAAAGGAAAGTTTGCTTTCTTAGGGATGCTGGCAACAAATTGGGGGATGCAGACAGTCTTGTCCAAAGGCCAACTCTTCCCCCACCCAACTGACAACCAGTGGGCAAGAGCTTCTATATACGAAAGGACAGGGTTACATGCAGAAACGGCATAGTCAGCTCCAACAGTCATCTTGAAAAGGGTCATCAGAGGTCGAATCAGCATCATCTTGATTGTTTTAAGTACAATTAATCTTCAGTTCCAGGGTGGTTTTTCCCCATTTTCTTGGGGCCGGTTCTCAGAACTGTGGCACCTTATGTCATGGCCACAGTCTGGTTATCATGTAGTTAACTTCTTCCACCTAGCGGGGATTTCAGTATCTATACGACAACTCACAGGATATGGATGAGACTAGAATCTATAGCCCTTGAAGAGGAAATAAAGTCCTTGACTTTGCTTAATGACTAAACTATTGCTATGAATCCCCTCTGACTGTTCTCCTTTGTTTCTGCATTTTTCACTCCTCTGATTAACTTTGGTTAAAGTTTTTCCACAGACAGCAGGCAAGCAGAGCACACAGAGCGGGAAGCACCGTAGGGTCCGGTTTCAGCATCTTGTGCTCCACAGTGTTACAGAGAGCTTCACAGTGAAACAGGATGAAAAGCAAAATAAAGGCATGTGTACTGGGGAGGGGGATGGATAAGGAAGCAGAACTCTTTTTACTTAAAAATAGCATACTATGCAGACAATTCTAAGAAATGTACAGAAAGATATTAGGACTAATAAGTGGGTTTAGCGAGACTGTAGACTTAAGGTCTACAAGACCTTAATGCAACAAGAAACATCAGAAATTGAAAAAAATAAATTTCCAGTGTGTACTAAAAAGTATTAAAACAAAGAAGAGATGAATTTGAGAAAAGTTGTGTTATTGTGTGTACACAGAAAACCAGGAAACTTCGCTGGCAAGAAGTACAGACCTAAGTAAGCGAAGAGGTGTATACACCATGCTCATGGGTCAGAAGACTCAAGATTGCTAAGACATCATTTCCTCTCAAATTCATCATTTCATTAGCACAGATCCGGTCAAAATCTCAGCAGGCTTTTTTGTAGAATTTGACAAGTTGATTCTAAACTTATAAAGACCTGTGAAAGACCTGGAATAGTCAAAGCCATTTTGAAAAAGAACAAAGTTGGATATCTTGTGCTACCTGAAATCAAGATAGTGTTGAATCTGCATACAGGTAAATTATGAGTGAATGGAACATAATAGAGTCCAGAAAGAGATCCACACATGTATGATGAACCGATTTCAACAAAGGCACAAGAGCATTTCAATAAGGAAGGGATCATCTTAACAAATGGTGCAAGACAACAAGCCTCCATTCACCTCATGCCACAGTGCAAAGGCGTCTGGACCTGTAATCTGCAAAACTGAAATCTAGGAAACCCGTGAACAAGGACCGTGACCACAGAGTTGCACACACATCCTGATTACTATTCACATGTAGAGCAAGAAAGAATCTGTGTAACTTGTGTCACGGTGGTCCATGTGCAAATTGGAAAGGAATTTCCAGAGACAGACGTAGAGTATTTCAGAAAGGAGTGCTTATGAAGACCAAAGAGCAGAAATAGTGTGCGCACTGCGAGCACAGCGGGCTGACCTCCTGACAGACCAGGGAGAGTGAAGAGGGTGCTGTCAGAATAGCCGGTCAGCTCAAGCGAGAGCAGACACTTCCTGGGTTAGCAGCCACTTATTATAGCCTCAGGTGGCTCAGTGGTGAAGCATCTACTTGCCAATGCAGGGAGCACAGAGACAAGGGTTTGATTCCTGAATCAGGAAGATTCCCTGAAGGAGAAAATGGCAACCCACTCCAGTATCCTTGCCAGGAAAATTACATGGACTTAGGAGCCTGGTGGTCGCAAAGTGTCAGACATGACTGAGTAACTGAGCACTCGGGCACACACATTACAGCTTCAAGACAAAGAAAATTCCTACTGAAAGGGTGGCACTGGGTGACTAGGTTAGGGTTCTATAGGGTGAGTATTCGGGTGGGCATTTTTACCTAATATGGGGTCAAGAAGCTGGCTGGTAAGGATCAGAGAGGGGCTCTTGGCAACCGTTACAGTGGTGCTAGTCAGCGCCGGAGGTGACCTTAGTTCTGGGCTCTGCATCTGTGACCTTGTGGTGGGACTCCACAGCGTGTGGTTTCAGAAACTCGTGTAAACTTCAGGGGAAAGAAATC
Organism: Bos javanicus; assembly: GCF_032452875.1. NCBI lineage: Eukaryota > Metazoa > Chordata > Mammalia > Artiodactyla > Bovidae > Bos > Bos javanicus. The sequence continues at coordinate 69,320,190 of NC_083887.1, forward strand.
ATGTAAGGGAATTCTTGAAAAGTGAAAGTGAAAGCCGTTCAGTCGTGTCTGACTCTTTGCGACCCATGGAATGAATAGTCCATGGGATTCTCCAGGCCAGAATACTGGAGTGGGTAGCCTTTCCCTTCTCCAGGGGATCTTCCCAACCAAGGAATCGAACCCAGGTCTCCTGAATTGCAGGAGGATTCTTTACCAGCTGAGCCACGAGGGATCCCAATTTAAAAACTGAATCAGAAATATGAAGTGTCAAGACAAAGTTGTAAGAGAGAAAATAGCATACCCGGTGATTGTAACTATTAATGTATGTTTATAATGTAGTTATGACTATAATCCAGTGGTTAAGAAACAACTCTAGAAGTAAATTAAAATGCTTCAATTAAAAAATACCTAAAATAGCATTCCACTTTACATCAGCACAAACAGGAGAACATCTGGGTAAAAGAGTTCTAAATGCTGCAGAGAAGAGAGGGAGGGGAACAAAGTGAGAATTTTAGCATTGAGAGAAAAGTATAAGTATAAATGCGACTTCAGTAAATGTGAAAACACCTAGAGGGTGTCACAGAGTAGAATCTCTACAAACTGCCATCCAGGGTGGTAACCGTACAATCTGTAAATGATGCCATTACGGACTCCAGGCATTTAGCAACACGATAGCAAAATAGAAAAGGCAAAATCTCTAACAAAGATTCTCCAAGGAGAAGGTGATGAACTACAATGATGGGAGAAAATTGAACACCTCCTTGGAATTTCAGTGAATAATTCAGTGATCGCAACTACACAGACATACACATTTAATTTTGAATACCAATGAAAGCATTTGATTCAATAGAGATTGACATACTAAAAACTTTGCATTCCGTAGACACAATATTTTTATTTTACTTATACACTAATGCTAATCATATGGACCATCTTGGCGAATTTCTGCAAGTATAAAGACCATAGGCTGCATTTATCACAATGCAATGAAACTGGAGTCAGTAATAAAAACAGGACCAAACACGTCTACTAAGACAGTGGAGGGCCCGCCTTCAATGCCTCTTGGGTCAAATTGGACTGAAATCTGAGATAGAAAATTATTTAGAAATCAATTAAAGTCAGAAAATTTCACTCAAAGCTTACAAAGTATGGCTATAGTCATACTCAGAGGAAAATTACAGCTTTAAATGTCTTCACTATTCAGTTAAGACATTACATACGGTACATAATTACATACACTTAAGTTTCAGAAAAAAGGCAAGATGTAAAATATGTATTTACCAGATTAGTGCTTTACTTAAACATTAAAACAACAGAACACATGGAATAAAAGAATGTGATGCAATAAAATTTTATCAGCAACTATATTTAAGTGATAGCATTTTTGTGAGCTAATTCTTTTTTCCTGAAAATTCTATAATGTTATTATGCATTATGTAGAATCAGTTCAGTTCAGTTCAGTCGCTCAGTCGTGTCCAACTCTTTGTGACCCCATGAACTGCAGCACACCAAGCCTCCCTGTCCATCACCAACTCCCAGAGTTCACTCAGACTCATGTCCATCGAGTCGGTGATGCCATCCAACGATCTCATCCTCTGTCGTCCCCTTCTCCTCCTGCCTCCAATCCTCCCAGCATCAGAGTCTTTTCCAGTGAGTCAACTCTTCTCATGAGGTGGCCAAAGTACTGGAGTTTCAGCTTTAGCATCATTCCTTCCAAAGAAATCCCAGGGCTGATCTCCTTCAGAATGGACTGGTTGGATCTCCTTGCAGTCCAAGGGACTCTCAAGAGTCTTCTCCAACACCACAGTTCAAGAGCATCAATTCTTTGGCGCTCAGCTTTCTTCACAGTCCAACTCTCACATCCATACATGACCACTGGAAAAACCATAGCCTTGACTAGACGGACCTTTGTTGGCAAAGTAATGTCTCTGCTTTTGAATATGCTATCTAGGTTGGTCATAACTTTCCTTCCAAGGAGTAAGCGTCTTTTAATTTCATGGCTGCGGTCACCATCTGCAGTGATTTTGGAGCCCAAAAAATAAAGTCTGACACTGTTTCCCCATCTATTTCCCATGAAGTGATGGGACCAGATGCCATGATCTTCATTTTCTGAATGTTGAGCTTTAAGCCAACTTTTTCACTCTCCTCTTTCACCTTCATCAAGAGGTTTTTTAGGTCTTCACTTTCTGCCATAAGGGTGGTGTCATCTGCATATCTGAGGTTATTGATATTTCTCCCGGCAATCTTGATTCCAGCTTGTGCTTCTTCCAGTCCAGCGTTTCTCATGATGTACTCTGCATATAAGTTAAATAAGCAGGGTGACAATATACAGCCTTGACGTACTCCTTTTCCTATTTGGAACCAGTGTGTTGTTCCATGTCCAGTTCTAACTGTTGCTTCCTGACCTGCATATAGGTTTCTCAAGAGGCAGGTCAGGTGGTCTGGTATTCCCATCTCTTTCAGAATTTTCCAGTTTATTGTGATCCACACAGTCAAAGGCTTTGGCATAGTCAATAAAGCAGAAATAGATGTTTTTCTGGAACTCTCTTGCTTTTTCAATGATCCAGAGGATGTTGGCAATTTGGTCTCTGGTTCCTCTGCCTTTTCTAAAACCAGCTTGAACATCTGGAAGTTCACAGTTCACATATTGTTGAAGCCTGGCTTGGAGAATTTTGAGCATTACTTTACTAGCGTGTGAGATGAGTGCAATTGTGTGGTAGTTTGAGCATTCTTTGGCATTGCCTTTCTTTGGGATTGGGATGAAAACTGACCTTTTCCAGTCCTGTGGCCACTGCTGAGTTTTCCAAATTTGCTGGCATATTGAGTGCAGCACTTTCAGAGCATCATCTTTCAGGATTTGAAATAGCTCAACTGGAATTCCATCACCTCCTCTAGCTTTGTTCATAGTGATGCTTTCTAAGGCCCACTTGACTTCACATTCCAGGATATCTGGCTCTAGGTCAGTGATCACACCATTGTGATTATCTGGGTCCTGAAGATCTTCTTTGTACAGTTCTTCTGTGTATTCTTGCCACTTCTTAATATCTTCTGCTTCTGTTAGGTCCATACCATTTCTGTCCTTTATTGAGCCCGTCTTTGCATGAAATGTTCCCTTGGTATTATGTAGGATACTGATATTTAAAAGAAATTAAAAATTTCTATACATTATCTATCAATTACATAATGCTGACTAGTTATCATTTTAGAATTATTTTAAAAACAAACAGATGTCAAATAATGATGATGTTAAGTTAAATTCCTAAGGTAATAAAGAGGTGAGTGTTCTTGGAATTAGGAAAAACTTCCTTGAACATTTCTATTTCTTTTATTAAAATGCTGGGCCTTGTTTCCATTCATTTTACTAATTTTATGTTTGAGTGATACATTCAAAAACAGTAAGCTGTCGTTTGTCTTCAAGTCCATCTGTATGTATGTATGTAAAAGTAAGTAAAGTTGCTCAGTCATGTCTGACTCTTTGCAACCCCATGGACTGTAGCCCACCAGGTTCCTCTGTGCATGGGATTCTCCAGGCAAAAATACTGGAGTGGGTTGCCATGCCCTCCTCCAGGGGATCTTCCCGACCAGGGACTGAGCCATCGTCTCTATGTCTCCCATATTGGCAGACAGGTTCTTTACTACCACCACCACCCGGGAAGCCCATATACATACGCTTGTTGAACATACATGGTTTTCGCTTCTAAGCAGTTCCTGCTGTGCTTGCGCCATTACCAAAGGCAGCATCCTTCCCTTCTTTGAAATTTCCCATTTGGCCTGTGCACCTGTTTCTTTTTACAGGTAATTACTGAGATCAGCCTTGGGTCTGATGCTGACAATGCCCAGCCCAGCAGGGTGGTCAGCAAGCTGGCGCAGTTTTCCAGGTGAGAAACTGCCGGGACAGCACCCTCTGAATGCCAGGGACCTGGGTCCACCTTGCAGGTCGGGCCCTGTTGTAGCAGCTGACCCAGAAAGGCCAGCGTCGCCAGCACAGGGCTGCTCTTCTGTTTCCAGTGGCCATCCCCAAGTTGGCATTGCTGGTCTCTAAGGCCCACTGTCCTGTTTCCCGCTGGGGACTCAACCAGGGAGCACCATGAGACTTCCATTGGCCTCATTCCAATGGCAGGTCTCTCTCTGGCCAGTATTCCTGAAGCCTCAGATTTCTAAAGCCATTACCAGCGACAACTACAGCCAAGTCTGCAGAGCGTAGACTTGAGAATTGTGCTTTGTTCTAATGTAGCCCTTCCTGCATGGTGAGACTACCCCTAGACCAAGCTCACTTGAATTAAGGGAGGGTCACTGGTGCCTTGGGCTGCTTGGTGACCAGAGTCTGGCAGCCTAGAGGGACCCCCCCACCCTGCCAGCAGGACAGGCTCCACCCAAGCCAGGATCCTGGCCAGTGAAACTGGCCCTGGTCACCTCCTGGGTGACTGGCACCACAGCTCAGAGTTCAGGGCACTGGGTTACCGTCTCCATAGCCTCATCCATGTCCTGCAGGTGTCTGGCATGGTGTTTGTGGGGGCGTTTCAGGGCTGCAGGTGTGGAAGAGAAAACTCTCCCCACCTCTCCTGTCACCAGGGGCCTGATATCTTGCTCAATTAGCCCCCCATCGCAAATCTTCATTGGAAGGACTGATGCTGAAGCTCCAATAATGTGGCCACCTGATGAGAAGAACCAACTCATTAGAAGAGAACCTGATGCTGGGAAAGATTGAAGGCGGGAGGAGAAGGGGACATAGAGGATGAGATGGTTGGATGGCATCACCCACTCGATGGACATGAGTTTGAGCACGCTCTGGGAATTGGTGAAGGACAGGGAGGCCTGGCATGCTGCAGTCCATGGGGTCAGACACGACTGAGCGACTGAACAGCAGCAACCTCCCCCAACAGTCATGCAGCTGAGGGAGCTTGCATGGCCCTCCCAGAATGAGAAGAACCTGATGGTGGTGACAAATCAGCCTCAGAACTGGTACTTTGGGCACTGGTCTGGACAGCACGTTTGGGAGGGGGAGAAGCCAGGCTTGTGACTCTAGGAGCAGTTTCGACCCCTGCCCCCTGACTGGCTGTGGAGTCTGGGATCAGCAAAGCATGCATCCCGGCCCTCCTTGGGCACCATTGGCAGGTCTCTGGAGGCTCCTCAGGCCCTGAAGCGGTAGGTCTGAGACTGAGCACCCAGGACGTTCAGACAACAGCAGGGAGCACACCCTGGGACATCTCCAGGGCAGGGCCCCCGGAGCTGAGTCCTGCTGCGGGGTGCCTCACACCTGCTCCCGGAGCCCTGTCCTCACTGCTGGATGGGATGGAACGCATCCATTTGGGAGGAAGCAGATTCATACCAGGAGTGAGGCCAGGGTGTGCTGAATGAGGAGGGAGAGAAAACGAGGCAAGGGGAGCAGCTCCAAGTTCACGGCCAGCAAACGGCAAGAGACGAGCCCCAGTCCAGAGGCCGTCTTCATGTCCAGCGCTCAGCCTCGTTTCAGCAGGGAAAGCACTCCTCTGGTATCCTGGAGCTGGACAGGGTCCAGCTTGCTAGAGCAAGCGGAATCTAGACCAGGGGGCTCCGCCAAGACAGAAAGCTGTTTGCCTCCTGCAGCACCAGCCTGCCCTTTCTGCACATATCCTGGTCACTGTGTGCTCGTGGCCCCCTCCCTGCAGCCCCACAGCGCCAGCCATGCTTCCTACCATCCTGGGAGTGTGTACTGGGAGCGTGTTCACAGGCCAGGGCTATGAGCTCCCTCAAACTACTGGAGGACTGGGAAGGTGGAGGGGGAGCCCTCTTCACGAGAGTCCTGCCTTCCCTCCCCCCTGGAGGTCAGCGGGCATGGATGCCAAGGCTTTGCATAACATAATAATATGATAACGGAGCTGCTCAGTTGTGTCTGATTCTTGGCAGCCCCACGAACTGTAGCCCTCCAGGCTCCTCTGTCCATAGGATTTCCCAGTCAAGAATATTGGAGTGGGTTGCCATTTCCTTCTCCAGGGGAGCTTTCTGACCCCGAGATTGAACCCAGGTCTTCTGCACTGCACACGGATTCTTTACCATCTGAGCCACCAGGGATGTGGAGGCTTTGATCTTCTACAATCTGTCTGCAGATGCAGGAGAGGTCGAAGGCTGGTCACTTGCCCGTAAGGGTGTCTTGCATTGAGGGTGGATTTTCAGGGATGGTATCTTGGATGTTTCTAATCCTCGCTTTCTCTCTCCCCCTGATGAGGGCGTCCTTCTGAACTAGATGATAATAAAGATCACCCTGAGGATCGACTGATGACTAGAGAGGACGGATGCCACCCTCTCCTGACACCTGAGCTGGGCCTGCCAGCCTCCTCTTCACTGTGTAAGTGTCTTGAAAATATATCCTCTTGCAACAGATCCCGTGTTCTCCATGTAAGATCGGGTGTGTTGCTGCATTGCTTATGTCATCACTCAGACAAAAGGTGGACTGTAGAGTCATTGGAGGGCTGGGTTCAGGCTTCAGAAAGAAGAACCTGTTGTCAGTGCTTCCTAAATACTCAGGAGTACATTGCGGCTGTAACTTTCAGGCAACCATTCCTCCAGACAGGGCTTTCCCGGTGGCTCAGAGCAAAAAGAATCCCCTTGCCAATGAGGAAGATGCAGGACACTCGGGTTCAGTCCCTGCGTCAGGAAGATTCCTGAAGGAGGAAATGGCAACCCGCTCCAGTCTTCTTGCCTGGAGAATCCCACGGACAGAGGAGCCTGGAGGGCTGCAGCCCACGGGGTCGCAGAGTCGGACACGACTAAGCACGCAGGCAGCCACAGCATTCCTCCGGACAAGTTTCAACCTCTTCCTCAACGTTTTCCTTCAGGCGAGTGTGAAATTCGCTGCGCAAAGGGGACCCCAAACAGCAGACCCCAGACGGGCCTGTATGCTTCTGCAGGTGGCAAAGGTCAGAAGTATGCATCCATTAAGGGAGATTGTCATTTCATGAGAAGCCAAAGGGGCTCAGACACAAGCACGTTTATGCACCGGGAGAGGGGTCACCCCGTCCCCCTCGCCGAGACAGAGCAGGCTTGGCCGCCGTGGCCGGTGCTGGGGCTACAGTGGGACCACCGGCCGCACCCGCCCACCTGGCCCGTCTGTGCCGGCAGAGGGGCCTCGCTGCAGAAATCCCTCCCTTTGACATAAACAAACATCACGGGCAAATTGAAATCTCATTGCAGCTGGTAGACAATAGGATTTTAAAAGGTCTGAGAATAGGATTAACATATTGTTATAACGTTCCACTCTGATTTAAACAATTTTGAGTTCTTATGAGGATTCCTCCTGAACTATCTATTTTATATGTAGTACAAGCCCCAACTGAGATTTTTTTAAAGAACAACAGCAACTTGACATTACTCAAAGAGTCCTTTCTTATTAACCAACAAGAACAATTAGGAATTATTTCAAGTAACTTTAATCTCTGTGCTTGGATACACATATTGCATTTTCCTGTGTCAACAAGTATAGGCTGATGTTTTGAGCAGATTTCCATATGCTAATTTACCTATTTCCCTTTCTGAAAGACTATAGCTTCCTGACGGTTAATTCTGGCTGACAGGGAATGGTTTTGCTTTTCATTCTCTGCAAAACAGTGTATTGTTGCAAAGTGATTTATAATAAACAGTATCTAGGAGAGAACCACATGCTGATTGTTTTTGACAACCAAAAATGCATTATTAATGAAATAATAACATTGGCAGCATCTTAGCGGGCAAACTGATTTGCAAAGTTTTCTTTTCTTTCAGAACCAAGAGCCTCACTTTCTATTTGGAGCTCCTCGCGGTGCATGATCCTGGCAGAGAAGAATGTGGAATCGTGTGCGTGCTGCGCACAGTTCGGATTGCCCACAGTGAATACGGAGGGATGGTTTTTCCCTGAGATCGCGGCCAACGCTGTGTTTTGTTCTTTTTCAGCTTCACTTAGTTCATTTAACCTTGGTTATCATCGAATCTATACCTAATATTGGGCATTTTAAAAAAGAAATGTCCATTTCTAGAACCATAAGTGGAAGGAACAGTCAGTACTTAATGCATGGATTCCATCCATAGTTCCAAATTACAGCAAACGGAAGAGTTAAAAACAAACAAACAAAAAAAAAAACAAAAAAAAACATCTAAAATGAAACTCCACCCTAAATCAATGTGTGTGACAGGCTCGGGCCTGGTGGGAGCAGAGATCCAGTCCTCCGTCCCAACACAATGCATAGCTTCACAACACAAACAAGGCTCCAGATTTGACTGGATTTGGTAGTAAACTATTCTACGTTTCAGGCTCCCTAATTCAATGAAGCATATTTGACTTCATCTTTTCACTCTGACTTTGTCACTTACCTCACTGAAACATCGGCACCTCCAACGGAATCTTGAGGCTTCTTTGAAAGGACTGGCCTCTGTTGTCACCGGCTCCTGTATTAATTGTGGCCTGAACTTTATTGAATTTACCCAAGTGCTTTGCTGGAGCGTCTCCAAACACTAACAGGCAAATGAAATTAAACAAAAAGGGCCAGCTCTAGTTAAGAGCATCGTGTAAGTGCTTTGGAGACCGGGCGTAATTAAGGAGGCTGTAAACTAAGACGCCAAGCGCAAATGTCACCCTCACCTGAGCGTGCCCGGCGAACGGGGGACACGGGCAGAATTCATCCCGGAGCGGGACAGCAGCAGCCAGGACACAAGGCTCTTTAACGGAAGGTGGGCTTCCCAGCAAGGCTGAGCAGACGTCTGGAGAATTCTGAGTGTGCCTGTCAGGGCTGTGGAGCGAGACTCACTCATCCCCTCGCAAGGAAGCCTTCCAGCTGGACACAGGGAGCCTGGGACTCAGGCCACGTGTGGATGCATGTCCAATGGCTTCACCCGCAGTTCCTGGTCCAGCCTGACATCAGTTTTGCCAAAAGACTTGGACACAAACCCTATAGTATGCCCCTATTTCCAGTTGCCACCCCCCGAGAACTGCCTGGAGGCAGAGGTGTCAGCCTGATCCGCCCAGGTCCCAGTTCCTAACCAACATTTAGAACATCGTCAATGCTCAGATGGCCAGAGGATGAGTGAAGGAGGAAATAAATAGCCAGAAAGCTGCAAGAAAAAAACATTTTTATGAAACAGAAAATACCTTGGTGATCAAAAATTACACCCTTTTCTCATACAAGTTTCCCTGATCACTTGGTGGTAAAAGAATCCACCTGTAACACAGGAGATACAGGTTCACAGGTCTGATTCCTGGGTCAGGAAGATGCCCTGGAGGAGGAAATGGCAACCCACTCCAGTATCCATGCCTGGAGAATCCCATGGACAGAGGAACCTGGAGGGCTACGGTCCCAAAGGGTCACAAAGAATCAGACACGACTGAGCGACTGAGCACATTCTCACTCATTGTGTCTTCTCCTCTCTGCCGTGACTGCTCTGGAAGCAGCACCTAAGAACACCTTGTAGGGCTGCTCACAGCCTGCTGCTGCTGCTACTGCTGCTAAGTTGCTTCAGTCGTGTCTGACTCTGTGCGACCCCATAGACGGCAGCCCACCAGGCCCCGCCGTCCCTGGGATTCTCCAGGCAAGAACACTGGAGTGGGTTGCCATTTCCTTCTCCAATGCATGAAAGTGAAAAGTGAAAATGAAGTCGCTCAGTCCTGCCTGACTCTTAGCGACCCCATGGACTGCAGCCTTCCAGGCTCCTCTGTCCATGGGATTCTCCAGGCGAGAGTACTGGAGTGGGGTGCCATCGCCTTTAGGGTGCCCTTTTCAGACATCCTGTACTGGTGGGAGAAGCTGGGAGTTTTCTTCGGAGGGACAACCATGTTCTGGCCACTGGCTAACCTAGAACAGGCAGCCATCAACCGCTTCTCCTCTAAGATACATCTTTGTTGCTCTGACAACAGGAGGCAGGTAAGTGCCTCCCGCATCAACACAAGCATGACTTACAGCTGAGGGGGCCACGGGCCCAGCCCATGGTCACTGCGTCCTCAACACCACCAGGCTCTGGGGCTGTGGAAGACGTGGAGAAGGAACGTGATGGGTGAGCATCCCAGGCTGAAGGGCCCCAGGGGGCCGCTCAGCGTGGCTGTAGGACACGACCCCAGAGCAAGCATAGGAGTCAGAAATGAAGAAAGAGCCCTTATGGACCCTAAGAAGAACAAACATATCAGGTCAGCCGGGGACAAGGACCATGACAGTGACATTTCCTCTTCAGGAAGGGTTAGAATTCTTCTTTTATATAAAAAAAAATATATATATACACACACATATATATACATATATATATAATATGCATAAACATCACAGATTATACATATATATGTACAAATGTGTGTATATATCGTATTTTAAATGTTGAAACAGAATATTTCATAAAAATTCTCAGTTCTCTTTGGACCTGAAGCTCACACAACTTCTTTGAAAGCAGCTGGGCAGCAAGTTGGGCAGAGGGGTCAGTGGGGGTGGACAGGAGGAGCCCTAGACCAGGGCAGGGGGTGGGGTGGAGCAGGGGAGCATGTGGGCTCAGGTCAACAGAAATCTTCCTTTGGACGCATCAGATCTACCAAATGCATGTCATGTGCTTGTGGGATTGACCGTGGCCTTTGCGGAAAGTATGCAAGTAGAGTGGCCTCGCAGCAGGTAGAGCTCCGAAGACCCCAGGGCTCTTTATAACCACCATCCTGGAGCGCCCGTGAGATGTGAGCCATGGGCGGGGCCCTCACAGGTGGCCCAGAAAGTCTGGCTGGGGGACAGCTGGGGAGAGGCAAGTCCCAAGGCGAAGCTCTGGGGAGCGAGGCCTCGGAGCGGGGCCAGCTGGCTGGAGACTCTGCATTGAACTCTCAGAGGTGAGTGGCTCTTGCCCGGCCAGCATTAGGGAGTTCTAAAAAATGTCATAGCCCAGGTCCCAGTCTGGACCAACGGTATAGAATTCATCCAGGTGAGGCCTGGTCTCTGTGATTTTAAAGCTCTCTGCCTCAGGGCTGGGGAGGCAGTCCAAGAGGGCGAAAGGGAAAAGCGTCCCCGGTGTAGGGTTTCCTGAGCCCGGGAGGAGGGAGGCAGAGAAGCCCCAACCGCTGACCCACTCAGGGAGCTGCCTTGCACACAGTGTGATGGCATAAATAAATGTGTAAGGCATGTGTGCATTAGTTGCTCAGTCGTGTCCAACTCTGCGACACCAAAGCCTGTACATAGCCTGCTAGGCTCCTCTGTCCATGGGATTCTCCAGTCAAGAGTACTGGAGTGAGTTGCCATTCCTTTCTCCAGGGGATCTTCCTGACCCAGGGATTGAACTGGGTCTCCTGCATTGCAGGCAGATTCTTTACTGTCTGAGCCAACAGGGAAACCCAAAATATATGATGTATGTATAATGTATATTGTTATACATAGCAATATACATAACATGAATAGTACACATGTATAAGATATTTATATTAATATAAGCATAAACCTCATTTACATATAATGATTGATTGAAAATTGTGCAAACAATTTCCTCCTGCAAGATGCTAGACTAGTCCATGAAGGGACTCGGTCCCTGAGACTTCACATCCAGCCCCAGGTTGCAGGATCCATGGGTGGCGGCCTCCAATCTCGAAGGTTCCTGCAGAAGCAGCCAAGACCCCGCTGGCCAGGTGCCCCCCAGAAGGCCACTGTTTCTCTCCAGTTTTGTATGTCACATGACACTCTCGCACACGATTCCTACAATCTCGTGACTCTCTGCATGCTTTCATGCACACGATTCCTACAATCTCGTGACTCTCTGCATGCTTTCATGCACATGATTCCTACAATCTGACTCTTGCATGCTTATGCACACGATTCCTACAATCTCGTGACTCTCTGCATGCCATGCACACGATCCCTACAATCTCGTGACTCTCTGCATGCTTTCATGCACACAATTCCTACAATCTCGTGACTCTCTGCATGCTTTCATGCACACGATTCCTACAATCTCGTGACTCTCTGCATGCTTTCATGCACACGATTCCTACAATCTCGTGACTCTCTGCATGCTTTCATATGTATCTGTACTGATGCCACACTCATCTCATATACATTAACGTTGATGAACGGCAGTTTTAAAGTAATCTGTAGAATTATAAGAAGTGTCTTCCCATGGTTGACCTACCTAGTGTTTTCTGAACAATTTTCTCACACTGTTTTCTGAGCTGTATAATAAATTTAAAATGTTAATGAATCTAGTTAATCAACCCACAAGTCAGGCTGATAGAAACACACCCCCAACCCTCGCCCGTCACACCCAGTCATGCAATTTACCGTGGACAGAGCTCCACAGCTGATATCCCACTGGAGTTCAGAATTACACGAGGCTTCCCTGATGGCTCACAGGGTAAAGAATCCAGCTGCAATGCAGGAGACCCAGCCTCAACCCCTGGGTTGGGAAGATTTCCTGGAGGAAGGCAAGCCACTCCGGGATTCTTGCCTGAGAAATCCCATGGACAGAGGAGCCTGGCGGGCTAGAGTCCATGGGGTGGCAAAGAGCCAAACACAACTGAATGACTAACACGCACATGTGCACCTTGAGAGATGCCCAGGGGAGTGCTGTTCAGAGGGATGAACCGTGCAGAGGAGCAGGCGTAACGTAGCCCTGTCTTTCCTGAGCAGATACATGCTCACATATTCATAGAATGTTCTGGAAAAAGAATCAATACCATATCAAGGCTTAGGAAGATTATCTTTCACTTGTGCCTTAAATTCTTCTGTTTACATTTTCATCAACAGCACTTAATATAGCCACCTCAAATAAAAACTGGCTAATGAAAAAGCTATATTCCAAATTTGCTAGCTAACAGCAAACAAACAAAGCTTGTTGGCTTTGGGGTCTCGCTTCCCCAGTCTACTTGGGAAGCATGGATCCCGAGACCCAGGCCCTTCCCCGTTACTGAATCTGTACACACACCACGGCCCCATTGCCTCTCCTCGACCCTCTGGTGAACCAGGCGGCAGCACATGACTTGAAGTCATTTGACAAATGAACTACAACCCAGTATTCTGTGCTATTCAAATAACATGAAACAGAGCAGGAGCTCGGCCTAACTTCCCTCCCCTGAGCTGTCACGCCCAATAGATCTCAACCATCTCATTAAAACCCGGGACCGTTGTTGTGATTTACGCCAGGCAGGCTGATGGAGCTTGTCACCTGGGGGACACGGGGTCGTGTTCAGCTGGAGAAAACCCCGGGGGTGCTCTCGAGAAGGCAGGTGTGATGCGGGGGTGCAGGGGTGCTCACCCTGTACCCCTGGGAAACGGGTGCAGGACACACAACGCCGGCCCAGCCAAGGGGCCAGAGGCTGACCCAAGGATCTGTACACACTGCTGTCCATGCCCGCGCTCGTGTGGCATCAATAATAAATATGTGGTTAGAGGAATGCAATTTTTCCTTTCGTTCCCCTGGAATAGAGCTGCTTCTGAATTATGTTACCATTTATTACAAGGCCCAATGGTGTACAGTCTCCCTTTCTCCTCCCGGCTCCAAAAGTGTATGCACTTTGCATGGAGAGGGCAGAACATTTTTAATCATGCGCTTTAAAAACTTGGTGCTGCCTGCGTGCACGCCAGTGGACACACAATTCTGGATAATGCCTGGGAATCACGAGTGGTTTCAGGAATGACTTGAAGCCGCCAAATCAAATGCGTTTTGCAATTGACCTATTTAGAGGAAAGAAGAGTCACTGAGCAGCAGCGAACTCCATCAAGGGTTAATAATTTTACGTGCTATTCTCTTTTGAAAAGGCTTATTTAAATGTTTATCAGTTGTGCGAAGTGGAGCCGAGCCGGTGACTCGCTGGGGAAGGCTCATCATTGCCTATGCATGGAAGCGTTGTAGGAAGATTAAAATAACATTGAGTATATTCTGTAAATGAAGGAGAGAACTAACAGAAGCCTCTGGAGTCCATTATAAATTTTAATAATACATCAAGGTAATGTAACTGAATAACCGATCTCTAAGGGAAGAAACACAACATTTGGCTAATATTACAATTTAAATTATGAAAACAAAAAGAGCTTTTAGTTAATCTTGTCTTTCTGCTTTTATTCTTCAGGCTCTTTTTTATTTTCCCTGAATCCAAAACACCATGTAAACAAATAAAAGTCGGGAGAAAATAAACAGTTTGGCATCTCAGTAGATTAATTAATGCGCTTCAGCCTTGGCACCAGTAGGCGAAAATTATGTGCATAAATAATATCACTAATTAAAAAGATGCAGATTAACATGCAAATAATGTTAATGAGAACCTGCCATTCCAGAGTGGATTCGCATAACATCAACAATTTAATGGGTTGGAAGGCTTGTGTTTGCATTACATTAATAAATTTCAAAGACCTTGCATAAAAAAGTTCTGTCTGGGCCTCTGTTTCCCACTTGTGAGTTGTAAATTCTGTGGGCAGTAGCAAGCGCACATAGGCAGATGCCAAAGTCATTATCTAAAAGACTGTTGAGAGGATGCCACGTGCCAGCGTGCCCAGCTGTTGGGAACTGGGCAGTAGGTGCTCTTCCGTGCCAATTATTCATATTATTTGGGTAGTCTTGATATTTATTTAAACTGATTAATATTTTGTGCTCTGCATCTTGATCTGGAGGGAAATCATTTTAAGCAAGCAAAGTTTAAAAAAAAAAAACACGTTATCGGCCTTTGATGTGTCGTGGAAGTTGACTGCATAAAAATGGGATTGATTAAGCAGACATCATTCTGAACCACAGACAAAAACAACAGAAAGTGTCTCTAATGATGTCATATGATGCTGAAATGGAGTGTTATGCCATTAAATTCCAAGTGGGCCATACGCATCGAGCTCTTTGAAATGAAAAGGCATGTGCCCTGCTCCTGGCCGCGTGTGTGATGGCGCTTCTGCGGCTGGATGTCTACAAGTAAAAGCCACCAGTGAGGGTGCCCACGGCAAATGTCTTCCTAAAGTGCTCACTGCCCTCACTGGTCTCCCCCACGGTCCTGGTCCCCAGTTCCTGGCCAAGGCCCCCTGACTGATATGACAGCATCATGGCCGTGGTGTGCAGAGAGGAATCCCAGGTCAACCAGATGCCCATCTGCTGCCAGCGAGCTGCTGTCCACACCCACTCTTGTCTAGAGGGTGGGGAAATGTCCTTCCCCTGGACTAGCAGCAAGCATCCCAGGTTGTGTGGCAACAGCCCGGATGCTGTGTGGGCCAGCGTCTGTGTGGCTGGATCAGGAGACCATTAAACGAGGGAAGTCTCCTCGGCAGGTCAGTGCGGGGAGAGGAGCAGCTGGTGATACTCTGAGCACAGCTCTGCAAGCCCAGCCCATGAAGGTGGAAAACCTGACCTGCCTGCATTTACGTGGCCCGTCCCTAGAGCAGGACCGGGCCCACGTGGGGGCAAGCCTATGCAAGGACCACTCTCAGACACGCGTGTCCAGGGACCTCCTGTGGGTTCCCGGGAGGACACACAGGTGTGGTGCCAGGACTTCCCGCCCCACAGAAGGCTCCCTCCTCTCCTCTGCTGCCATCAGTCCAGTTCTGTGCGTCTTTGAGTGTGTACAGGCTTCCTTAGGAGACCGGGGAGCCTCCTTAGTTGCAGATGTCATCTCTGTTCTCCATCCCGCTGATAAGACACCCTCAGGGAGAAACAAACCAAAAGCTAACACTTCTACAGCTCCAAATGCAGGGCAATGTGGCTCCCCTGCTCCTCCCGCCCCACCCAGAACACTGTGGTCCCCATAGTCAGCCCACACCCTGCCTGAGACGTGAGCAACACGAGGGGTCCCCACACCCGGGACCTTGACCCAGCTGAACACAGCTCTGCCTGTGTGCAACCGCTGATGAAGTTTCTTCTGGAAGAAGCGATGTTCACATCTCGGTAAGGCCATGGCTGTGTCATTACTTCTCCACGGCAGGACCTCCCTGGACTGTGAACGATGGGCCAGGAAACACAGCCTCTTCATTTTGGATCCACAGCATTGAACAAGGGCCAGGCTCTTAGCATGTGCTCAGGGCACTGATGGCTGGCAAAAGGGGTCCAGCCGGAACATCATGCCCGGGACACAGTGGGCAACATCTGTAAGTCTTGACCATCTCGGCCACTCACTGAGTGTGGGCTGTGCGCCGGGCACTGGATGGGAACCTCTGAAGCATCAGCTCACAATTCCCACAGCAACGTGGGGGTACGTTTTCCCAGGACCCACAAAAAGATTCGCTTACCTGGACAACCTGCTCCCTCCTCCAAGCCACACAAGCTGCTGTGACGTGGAACCTGGTGGCAAAAGCAAGAGGGGTTAAGAGCACAAGGACATAGCCCCGTGCCAGCTCCAGATAAATGTCATCCCCATGGCTGGCTAGTAGAGGTGCATCGAATCAGCCATTTCCTAAACTTATTAAGAGAGATGCTCATTTACCTTCCATGCCCCAGATTATCAACCTGGATTTACAATTTCACACCTAATGTTCAGGGAATCCTGGGCCTTTTGCCTTTGTTTCCAACTGGACATATACATTAAAGAGCCACAAATCTATAAGGGAAAATAATCTGAAAAAAAAATCAGTTCAGTTCAGTTCAGTCGCTCAGTCATGTCTGATTCTTTGCGAACCCATGGACTGCAGCACACCAGGCCTCCCTGTCCATCACCAACTCCCAGAGTTTACTCAAACTCATGTCCTTTGAGTTGGTGATGCCATCCAACCATCTCATCCTCTGTCATCCCCTTCTCCTCCTGCCTTCAATCTTTCCCAGCATCAGGGTCTTTACCAAGGAGTCAGTTCTTCACATCAGGTGGCCAAAGTATTGGAGTTTCAGCTTCAACATCAGTCCTTCCAGTGAATATTCAGGATTGGTTTCCTTTAGGATGGACTGGTTGGCTCTCCTTGCAGTCCAAGGGACTCTCAAGAGCCTTCTCCAACACCACCGTTCAAAGGCATTAGTTCAGTTATATGTGTATATGACTGAGTCACTGTACTGCTGAAACCAACAGAACCTTGTAAACCAACCCTACTTCTACAAAACAAAAGTTAAAAAGCCTCACCAAGAAAAAGAAAGGTACATGTTTTGTTTTAAAACATACAAACCATACACCCTGGTAGAAAGTCCCACACTATTTTTAAGTCTGGAGTTTAATGGTTTAGGGCTTCTCTTTGCACTTCACAAAGGCGTAATGATGAGTTAAAGATGGATGCCATGTGCATCTACAGCCCTTTGGAAGACAAACACTTGTCCACCCTGCTGTGCATGCAGGTAGGTTTCTATCGCACCCTGTGAGCATCTGCAGAGATGGTAGAAAGCAGGCAATCCTCGTGGAAGAGCTGCTTTGCATGGAGGGGGAAACCCAGGAGAGGAGGGGGGACTGCAGAGCCAGGCGAGGTGGGAGGGACAGGGTGAGGGACAGTGTCGGGGGCACCGCTCCCAGTTGTATCACAGTGGGAGGCACGTGTGTCACGGGACGGCCAGCTGGTCTCTCTGTGGCTCCAGTGTCTTGCCAGTTGTGATGACCGGATCGATGGCTCTGCCCTGTCTACTCTGAGACTGTTGAGAGCAGCTATGTTGCCCGAGCATCTCGTGCTTGGAAAGGATGACGATGAGGAAGGGACCCCTGGCCATGTCCCCCAGAACACCGGCTACCTGGCCCTTGACCTGCCCCAGCCCCCAGTGTGGCCCGACTCCCACTTCA
Source organism: Bos javanicus (assembly GCF_032452875.1). NCBI lineage: Eukaryota > Metazoa > Chordata > Mammalia > Artiodactyla > Bovidae > Bos > Bos javanicus. The sequence goes on from NC_083887.1 coordinate 69,337,783, forward strand.
CAGGGTGCTGCCCCTGGACGTCCCACAGCAGGTGGGGAAGAAACCAGTCACTGGACCTCCATCCCCATGTCCTCCACTCACCGTTCCTCACAGGTGTCTTCTGCCCTTCCTGACTCAATACCACACGTCCAGGCGATCATGGTATGTGGACAGATGGATCCCATGGCAGAATTGCTCCCAGGAAGGCCATCTGGTCATCCGAGAGCCTGTTCTGCTCAGGGGTAGGGTCCCCGCAATGGGAGCAGCGGCCACACCTTCCTCAGCTGTCCGCACGGGAGCTGGGTGCCGGCGCTCGCAGGGGAGCTGGGTGCCGGCGCTCGCAGGCACTGCCCTGCCCTGGCACCGGCCACCACGTCTCGGGTTTTCTTCAGTAGTTCAGGAATCATGTCATCAGACCTTTGGACCTGATGTCAAAAATGCTTACTAAGCATATGTGTTTTGAAACACGGGTGTCTCATTTTCATCCAGAAAACCCAACCAACTGGGCCAGTGATGAAAGAGTCAGAGACTTGAAAATGCCAATTTTCGAGTCAATGTCAATGACTTGACAACCTGTGAATGGGGAGACGTAAAGGAACGCTCTTCCCACTTCAAAAACAAGTGGGTGTGATGAGGTCCTGACTAAGCTGTCGTTTATCCTGAGTGGGTTTCTGTCCATGAATCTACTTTCCAGGCTGCCCGGAAATGCCACCTCCTGAGGGAAGCCTTCCCTAGCCACCCTGTCCCTGGACCAGGTGGCCATGCTGTGGGTGCCCATCCTGTTGCACTTCCTACCTGGGGACTGGAGTGATGATTCCCCAAACAATGCCCCTGAGGCTCATGCCATTTTCCCGAAACTCATCTTTCCTTATGCACTTTTCTAAAAATAAGAACAAGAAAAAAAAAACCCTCAGAGTAGAAAACGTCTATTGCAAATTTTGCCTGTTTTGTAGTTATCATCATCCTGCTTCTGTGTGCGCCGGTAGTGGAAAAACAAAGTTGGAAAATATCTGCTGGTCTTGAACATGAAGTGACTCAGGGTAATTAAGGACTGAAATTTCCCTTAAAGATTGAAATTATCTCAATTGGCCATCAACACCTCCTGTGTCAGCTAGATAATTCTCAACACTTCATTGCACTAACTATTTTCCAATAGGGCTTAATAAGGTTGGAGCTCTTCAAACTAGGCACTCCCCTCGATGCCAGCACCAGGCAGTGCTTCTGGGCACCGTCCCCTGCCCAGCAGTCCTGGGTACAATGGGTACCATCCACTCCATGAGCCGCTGAAACTGTTGCCAACATCCACTACTGTCAGATGGCCGGGAGCTCATCTGCTGAGAGATCCGTCCCTGGGGCCCCTCTGCCCGCTTCCTGGGGAGCCAAGTGGGACCAGTGAGGATCTGAGACAATCCCAGCCTGACTGGAGAAACAGTTCCAGATGCAACGAGTGATGTTCGAAGGCCCGCTCTCTTTGTGCCATGTCAGTTCCATTGGCTGTATTTTTCCACTCCTGCTCTTGCTGCCCAGCACGGAAAGGTTGGCGGTCCCAGCAGCATACTTATAGTTCATATTAGACGATCCTGAGTTGCAGTTAGTCATAAATTGCCCTTGAAGTTAATATTACTAACGTTAACACAAGTAGCTACCATTTGTTAGCATTCCCTGAGTTCCAGCTGTGCACTAAGCATCACAGAGCCGTTGATAGCACACCTCTGAGGGTGGAGGGGTCGACTGCCTTTTAGATACGAGAAAACATGACGGAGGGTTCCAAGGGCCCCCCAGGGAGGGTTGTGAATGGTACCTGAGGGACAGCTGGTGCTGAAAGTGACATCGGGAGGAGGCAACCAGGGACTCAGTCCCAGCAGGGCTGGACTTCCAGCATTGGCTCAAGCCCTTCTGAAGCCAGCGGGCTCCAGGCAACCACAGAGAACAGGTGTCCTGCAGGGTGTAGAGAGGAGCCCTGGGTGTGCGTGTCAGCAAAGCGTCCCCGGTGCCAGCCCATGCCTGCCCCTTGACCCTCCGCCTGGAGCCAGTGCTGGTTCCAGCTGGGGCTGTTCTCCAAGTCTCTGCTCATGGCATTCACTGCAGCCGAAGCTCACATGTCCCAGCCCCTCCGGTCCCCATCCTCTCCAGCAGATGCGCCCTCATCAAAGGCCAGCCCTCCCCTGAGGCCTCAGACACACCTGGACATGACTTCTGTGTTCTGGGACTCAGCGCCTTCTCCATTACTCTGGGGCCCCTGTACCGCTCTGTCTCGTCATTGTGGTCTGTCTCTCAATCCATAGCAGCAGGTATGTGCCGGGTGCCGTGGAGACAGAGGATGGAGGAAGAAGCAAGTCCAGTGGCCCAGGGCCCTCGAGTGTGAGACGGGTCATTCCAGCACACACCTGTGGTCACGGACGGCACCCCCAAGCCCTGCCACTCGTCCTCCAGGTGTGTGATGGGCGGAGCTTGCCCAAGAAAGGTTTGGCTGAGGGAGGCGAGAGTCTGCCCTAAGTATACCAGGCAAAAGCCAGGAGCCGGGAACGTGAGGGTGCTGGAGAAGGGTGTAGAACTCGGGGCTCCTGCTATCGGCCCCAGATGCATCCTGAGGGTGATAAAGGCTCTGGGGACTTTGGGGTGTCGTTCCCAAGTCAAGTTTCCATCGAAACAGTTCCCCAGTCCTGCCTTTGGTGGGGAGCCTGGGTGACTCACCTGATGGGTGGTACCAGTCTCATCCATGGAGGAATGACACCCTTCTCCCCTCAGCTGTGACCGCAGCTTCCGTCTCCACACCATCCAGTTTGGTCAAAGAGTCTGGAAAGGTGCAGCAGAGGATTCTGGGTGATGGAGGTCACCGCCTGGGCTCCCTGAAGGTCGGGCCTTCTGGCTTGCACACAAACCCCCCTAGCCCATGTTAAGCCCCCCAGCATAGTTCTCACAGGTGAGCCCCACCCCTGCGCCTTGTCCTGGGGCCAGGGGACCCCAGCCCTGTGACAGCATCTCCTCGGAGCAGGCTGGTGAGGAGCAGCAGCCCCTCCACGGGGGTCGCAGGCTGCAGACCTTGGCCTGCACGTTGGTGTCCCGTTCCACCCCCTGCTCTGGGGCCTTTGACCCCCTTCCCCCTCCCCCCGCCCCCATTTCACCATCTGTCCTCAGACAGACGTTTCCACTCCACTTAGCCCAGCCATCCCCTTCCTGAGCTTCACCACCCATATGGCAGCCTATCAGCGCTGTCTCTCGGGGGTCTTTGTCAGGATGTTCAACGCTACTTTGTGAGACAAAGACCATATTTAGGCAAAAATCCTCCCCCGACCCAAGTTCATATTCTGCGGTAGTTGATGATGCCCCTGGGGACCGAACCCCTGCTTCAGGCTGTGCAGTTGGGTCCTGCAGGGCCTTCACCCTGCCACCCCAGGCTCGCTCAGCTCACCCCAGCGGGTGATGGGGTAGAGGGCACCTAAGGATGACATCGCATGTGTGTTTGTGTGTTTCACAAGGGAGCCTTCTCCACTTCATTGCTGTCAGGGTGAGGGCTGCTCTGAGTCAGTTCAGCTCAGTTCAGTCACTCAGTCATGTACAACTCTTCGAGACCCCTTGGACCACAGCACACCAGGCCTCCCTGTCCATCACCAACTCCCAGAGCTTACCCAAATTCATCTCCATTGAGTCGGTGATGCCATCCAACCATCTCATCCTCTGTCATCCCCTTTTCCTCCCACCTTCAGTCTTTCCCAGCATCAGGGTCTTTTCAAATGAGTCAGCCCTTTGCATCAGGAGGCCAAAGTATTGGAGTTTCAGCTTCAGCATCAATCCTTCCAATGAACACTCAGGACTGACCTCCTTTAGGATGGACTGGTTGGATCTCCTTGCAGTCCAAGCGACTCTCAAGAGTCTTCTCCAACACCACAGTTCAAAATCATCTGAGTCAGAGGTTTATTTAAAATGGTAAAATAGGGTCACATGATAGCCATGGATGGATGACACCTGGACCTCCTGGGACTCCAGGATGGAGTTGGGGAGGAGGCTCACTGCCCAGCCGATGTCTGCCCAACCAGGAGACCTCTTGGAGCCTGGGTTCCATGTGGAATAGGACTTCTGGTCTGCAATCCCCCACAAAATCCCAATAAAGTCTTTTCCGCCCCCCTCACCCAGGACTAGAATACTAGAAACCCCCCAGAATTGATGCTGTGAGGGTCACCAGCAGGTCTGGGAGAGCCTGCCAGCTCAGGCAGGTGGTCTCCATGGAGGATGCATGTGGTCACTGGGAGCCTCAAACGGCCATTCTGGAGCCAGAGGCATGCAGCTGCCCAGTGTCACCCAGACACTCCCGGGAGAACAATTCAGAGCTTCCAGGTGCCCTGGGACAAAATCTGTCTTCAAGACTTCTGTTTAAAAAATACATCATCCAGGACATTTTTTCATAGCATGTACACAATTTCAAACTTCTTTCATACAGGAAAAGTCTCTCAGTCTTGTCCAGCACTTTGCGACCCTGTGGACGATATAACCCATGGAATTCTCCAGGCCAGATACTGGAATGAGTAGCCTTGTCCTTCTCCAGGGGATCTTCCCAGCTCGGGGATCGAACCCAGGTCTCCCACACTGTAGACAGATTCTGTACCAGCTGAGCCTCCAGGGAAGCCCAGGTCTTGCAGTACTCCTAATAATAATTCCACACGAACAACCCAGACCTTTGAACTCTTTAACTCATGTTGTAAGTAGGGAAAAAGGTATTCAGAGGAGCACCACATAAGCAAGCAAAATGATAATGATAATAACAGTATTCACATTTAAAATAAAAGTAAACAATCACATAGGCAGGCAAAAAATAGTAATATTGAGATTTAAAATAAAGACAAGCAGAAAAAGTGTGTATACTTAAAGGTTGCCACATGATAGAGAACACAGCCCTGAAAACCAGAAATCCTAACTTTTTGTCTTCATGCTTCCAATGACCTGCCCTGACACTTTCCGAAAGCCAAGTTGGTCATCTGATACATAAATTAAACAATGCATAAAATTCACTTTTTATTAATTTATATTCCATAAGTGATACAAATATTTGGAAAAAATTTCCGTAGAACCCAAGCCTCTTTTCCTCTTTGTCCGGTTTTTGTAAAATGAAATTCTACTCTCATCATCTTCATAATTTGTTCTGATTAATCAACAAGTTTTATTTGGACCATGGATCCCATAATCTACAGCATGACGCAATTGGACTTTTCCTCTTTGAAAAGAGATTAAAGCTCAGACTTACGTTTGATCAAGCACAACATACAACACCTTAATGCAAACCTCAGTTTTAGGGCTCACCACTTTGAAGTTGAATTAAGGGTAAAGATTTGCCCCTGAACCCAGTGTTGGGTGCCCACCATTGTGTGGCTGAAGCGGGCAGTCACTCCATGGGCCTGGGCGTGCTTAGCCACTTACTCCCGAGGAGTGCGGGGAACACCTCATCTCCTAGGCTGCTGGTCGGAGTCTGCCTGTGTCAATGTCCTTCCGTTGCTCCTGCTGAGCAGAGCGGCTTTGAAGGCAAAGTCCAAGGAAGCTTTGTGCAGACCGGTCTATGTGATACCACACTGGAGTCCTGCTCACCAACTTCTTTCCAGTGGGGACTCTGATGTCATCTGGCTGAGATCGCAGCCTCCTTGAGGTTCTCCAGGGGTGTGATGGGGCAAGGGATGGACCTCAGCTTTCTCTCGGGCTACCCCTGCCCCCTTGTAGCTCAGTTAGGAAAGAATCTGCCTGCAATGCAGGAGACCTGGGTTAAATTCCCAGGTGGGGAAGATCCCCCGGAGAAGGAAATGGCAACCCACTCCAGTATTCCTGCCTGGAGAATCCCAAGAACAGAGGAGCCTGGCAGGCTACAGTCCATGGGGTTGCAAGAGTCGGACACAACTTAGCAACTAAACCACCACCACCACCCTGGCCCCAGAACTCAGGGGAAAGGAGGGGGTCCCCCACAGAGACTGCAAAGGAGTGTTTGGGAGAGAGGCACAGTGAGCAAGCAGAGCGTCCTCACACCTGAAAAGTGTTGCCCCAGGAAGCTCCACGCACATTTCCAGGACCCTCTGCTCTGTTGGTGAGAGAGTGAAAAGGGACCCCATCGGTCTCATGCTCTTGTGAAGGCGTGGTGCTTGACCTGCAGGATTTTCCCCTCTGTTGCTCGGAATGGAACCTGCTCAGATGCTGGAGAGGATGCTGTTCATGATCCGCGGCATCGTGGGGGTCAGTCCTCTCTGTGCCAACCCCTCCTGAACTGGGTAGGACCCCAGTGACAGATGATGGCGGACATAAGACGTAAGACCCCTGGTTCCTGGAGCCATTTCCAGGACCCGTTTCTCTTCCTCTGCTGCCAAGCCAGCGGGGCTCAGTGGACCGGCATCTGCAGGGACCCCACAGCAGGGCTGGGAGCCTCTGCCCTTGGCCTTCTGCCCACCGCCCAGCTTGCCACCCCGTCTGAGCATCACAGGGAGGGAAATGGGCTGTTCCCAGGGCAGGCAGGCCAAGAGGCAGGGGTCGAGGGGGTGCTGCTCCAGTTCCCAGAAGACAGAGGCGCCAACTGGGGAGGACGTGGTGTCTCCCGTTTCAGGAAGAGTGGACACCAGGGTTGACAGCCGTGGATTCTGCAGGAGGCTACACCTGTGGACGGGGTGCTGAGAAGCCTGGCCCTCAGTGGATGGGGACCCTTGTGACTCCCCTGCCGGCAGGGACAGCAAGGGGACCCTGGTGGAGGTGGAGAAAGGACCATTTGTGACCGGGTGAAGGGTGTGTTGGAGGTTGGCCATGGGCACTCAGGGAAGGTCTTAGAGAAAGCAAAGACCCCTGGTGATGCCCGGAGCAGCAAGAGGCAGAACTGTCTTCACATGGCCTCGGGACCCCCAGACACAGAGACCAAGGATGCTTCAGAGGCCAGCTGGGCCCCTGGTCCCCAGGCCTCTCAGAAGAGATCCTTCAGGGGACACATGCCCTGAGAGGCAGCAAACCAACTTCGGGCTCCCTTGCCCCCAGAAAGCACCTCCTGGGTCAGCGGGTTGGATGGACCAGATGTGGAAAGGCAGTGGGCTGGCTGGAGGGTCCGGGGATCCATCAGCCACCTGTTGGTCAGTCCTGAACTGTGGTCAGGAGGACAGAGGAGACCCCCAGGAGGGAGAGGCCCCCAAAACCCCAACATGCACCTCGAGTGTGGCTCCAGGCAACCCTCACCTCAGCTCTGAGCCCACAGATGCCGGGGGAGCCCTGAGCTCATGTCCAGTGAGCCCAGGGTCACAAGGCATGTGCCCGTCACCGCACAAGCGCTGCCTGGACCGACCCTCCTGCGGCCCCTGCCTCACCCCTGGGGGCTCAGAGAGGAGACAGCTCTGCCTGGGACATCTGAGACTCTGGCCACGAGACCGCGAGCTGAGCAGACCAAGGGCTCCACTTGGCCTCAAAAATCAACTCTGGAGCTAAAAATAACAAACTCAAAAGTCACTCACAGTTGTTTGTCATCACATAATAAACCCTGAAACTGAAGTGAAGTTGCTCAGTCGTGTTCAACTCTTTGCGACTCCATGGACTGTAGCCCACCAGGCTCCTCTGTCCATGGGGTTTTCCAGGAAGAGTAACGGAGTGGATCATCATGACCCTGTCCAGGGGGTCTTCTCAACCCAGGGACTGAACCCAGGTCTCCCACATTGCAGGAAGATGCTTTACTGTCTGAGCCACCAGGGAGGCCAGACGTGGCTCACGGTTCTTCAGTGGTCCCCGAAAAAAGGGGGTTTATCGTCCAAAGTCGGGTAGACTCGGAGCCACCATCACATTATGTTCCACACCACGGAGGATTTATTACCGGACAGAGGAGATGCTTGGATGGCGTCACCGACTCAATGGACATGAGTTTGAGCAGGCTCCGGGATGGAGATGGAGATGGCGAAGGACAGGGAAGCCTGGTGTGCTGTAGTTCATGAGGTTGCCAAGGGTTGGACACAACTTAGCAGCTGAACAGCAGCAACAAGACAGAAAGTACTCCAGCAGTGTTTCCGCTCCTGACATAAAACGAGACCAGAGTCCTCAGCGCACGTGGAGCTGGCCCCTGGGCCGCTCACCTTTTCCTCCAGGCTTCTCTCACCGGGTTCTCCTCCCAGCTGCCAGGATTGGGGTGGTCTCAGGACAACACCTGCTAGAAAAGCTAGGCGCGCGAGGCCAGGGACACTGGGGCACCAGTTCGTGTTGTGCTTGGCTGGGAGGCAGGGGCTGTTGGAAGCATCGAGAAGAAGCACAACAACGTCCTCAGCGGGACACTTCGGCAGCTGCCAGGAGCCTAGTGCAGGCTCGCGCCAAGGTCCTGGGGACCAAGCAGACAGCGCTCAGAAGGATGATGGGATGGTGGTGTGTGTGGGCCACAAGTCCCACTCCAGCCCTACCGAGAATGAGTATCGCGTTCATGTGTCGGGATAATCCACTGGTGGAAGGGTGAGCAGGTGGGGTACGTTCTGGAACACACTACACACATACCCAGAGCATGCAGAGAGAGAGGTGCAGACAGTGACCTGAGGGTCCTCTCTGGAAGCCAGAAGGATGGACCTCAATGCACAAAAACTCTGAAAAAAGATGAGGCCAATCATTGGCTTTATTATAGCAGGACCATTTGGTCAAAGGTGAACTCTAAAATAGGAGAAATAGTTTCTTCTAGTTTGTATTGAATAGTCACATTCTTTCCTTCCTGTTACGAGTAATGCTTGTTAAAATAATCTGGTGGTTGGTTCTTCTTAAAATGCAATATGCAGTACCGCATGAGTGAGTACATATGGATCACTTCTTGTAACTCAGTGGTCACAGTGGAAAACGGAAAGATTTAAAAGGTAGGTTTAAAAAGATTAAAAAGGGGAAACGGATGGGATAGCTCATACTGTTGAGATTGCTGAACACCAAGGAAGCACTTACAGGATGTGCTGGCATCTGCTCTTTCATCCAGGTGGTAACTACTATGACCCATTGTTAAGCTGAGAAGCGAGGCCACGGTGACGACTGTGTCAGTGGCTTCTGCCTCTGTGAGCATCGGAACTGCTGCTGAGGACCGAGGAGGTGGACCTGAGGACCCAGCCTCCCAGCAGAGGAAGCGGCAGCAGCAAGCAGCATCACTGGAGCGCCGTGAGCCTCGTCGGGGACCACAGGACTCAGGGAAGGTGGGGGCTCCAGGACGCCACCCATCACGGCAGCCAGGCTCCATGGAAACTGTTTCAGCAGGTAACTGTGTCCAACATGTTGGTCATATCTGCCTGCAGAAGACAGGCTCCAGGAGGTCATGGGTCAGGAGGCCTGGGCCATCACCCAGGTGAGAGGAGTGTGAACTAAGGTGAGGGCCAGGGAGACACTGAGGATAAGATAAGCCCATATGTGAGCCTCCAGGGCCCTAGATGTCTGTCTGAGAGTTATTCTGGGGTGTTTGCGGGAGTGTTTCCAGATAAGACTGGCATTTGAATAAATGGACCCAGTAAAGCTGATGGCCCTCCTGACGCTCACAATGCCTTCCCATCCGCTGGGGCCAAAGAGAACAAAAGACAGAGGAAGTGGGAACTCACTCCTCTCTTCTGCTGACTTAAAGCTGGGACATCAGGACGTCCGTCTCCCATCCTAGACTCAGAGGCAAGAGCGCCAGCTATCCCAGGTCTCCACCTGACTGTCAGATTGGGGGACTGTTTGTAACTGTGTGAGCCGGCTCCTCATAATAAGTAAGGTAATATGGCGTACAAGATCTGTGAATCTGTATCTGCATCTGTATCTATATGCTTATGCTAAGTCATTTCAGTTATGTCCGAGTCTTTGTGATTCTGTGGACTGTAACCTGCCAGGCTCCTCTGTCCGTGGGATTCTCCAGATAAGAATACTGGAGTGGGTTGCCATGCCCTCCTCCTCCAGGGGATCTTCCCGACCCAAGGATCAAACCCATGTCTCTTATGTCTCCTACACTGGCAGGTGGGTTCTTGATCACTAACAGCATCTGGGAAGCCTATCTGTATCTATATCTATTTGTGCACATGTTTCTCATTAGTACTATTACTATTACTTCTCATATTTGTAAGCTTATATGATATACATAGAAATACATCTTTTATTATATATACATAGATTTGTGTACACTTTTCTCCTATTGGTTCTGTTGCTTAGGACCATCCTGACCGTCACAGGCACCGTGTTTCTCTGGTGTCTGGGGATACACAATAGGGAAAGCACTTCATGTCATAAACCAGTTTTAGTCAATGAAAGAAGTTAAACCTGTGCAGATGGAAGTGACAGGCTTGTGCAAAGCCCTCTGTTGTGAACACTGCTAGGAGGTGAACTGCAAAGAGCAGGGAGGGGAATGACAGGGAAGGGAGTGGTCAGGTCAGGATGCACGAGAGAGCGAAGTCGTCGTGTGGCGCCTGGGTCAGGGGTCTCTGCCCCTGGTGCAGGCGCAGGTCTGGAGGAGGAGCTGGGAGACTCATCTGCCAAAACTCACACCCCAAACCACCTCCTGAGATGGGCACATGGCATAAAGGCCAAAGGGCCTGGCGGTGGGTGTGCTGAGGGCTGTGGTCTTGCTGTTTGCAATTAAAATTTCCTTTGTTGCTGTTCAGTCGCTAAGTTGTGTCTGACTCTTTGCAACCCCATGGACTGCAGCATGTCAGGTTTCCCTGACCTTCACTATCTCCTGGCATTTGCTCTAACTCATGTCGGTTGAGTCAGTGATGCCATCTAAGCCTCTCATCCTTTGCTGCCTCCGTCTCCTTTTGCCTTCATTCTCTCCCAGCATCAGGATCTTGGTTTGTTCTCCTTGCAGTCCAAGGGACTCTCAAGAGTCTTCTCTAGCATTGCACTTTGAAAGCATCAATTCTTTGGTGCTCAGCCTTCTTTATGGTCCAACTCTTACATCTGTACATGACCATGGAAAAGCCATAACTTTGACTATACGGAACTTTGTTTGCAAAGTCATGTCTCTGCTTTTTAATATGCTGTCTAGGTTTGTCACAGGGTTTCCCTGGGGCTCAGATGGAGCCTACCTGTAATGTAAGAGACCCGGGTTGGATCCCAGGGTTGGGAAGATCACCTGGAGAAGAGAATGTCAACCCACTCTAGCATTCTTGTCTGGAGAATTCCATAGACAGAGGAGCTTGGCAGGCCACAGTCCATGGAGTGGCAAAGAGTCAGACTAGACTGAGTGACTAACACTTTCACTTTCACTTTCAGATTTGTCATAGCTTTCCTTCCAAGGACCAAGCATCTTTTAATTAAAACTTCTTACTTGAAGCTTAATCACAGATGTCTTGCCTGGGCTGGTGACAGTGTAGCCCCAGCCACTGAGTAGGTGAGCTGGTCAGGTGCCAAGGTGGTCTGTGGAGAGAGGCCTGAGGCACTTCTGGGTGTGGACCGACCCTGCTCAGCGTCTGCATGAAGGGATACGAAGGAGACCAGATCCCAGGGGAAGCAAAGTAGAAAGCCCAGCCCATGCTGTGCTGGACGCCAGCTGGGGAAATGCCTGTCCTTCATTCTGGCCACCAGCTGAGCCTCTATGGGTGATGCCCTCATTCACAAAGAGGGGCTCCAGGGCCCCCCAGCCTCACCTGGCCTGGGTTCAAGGACATCCCGCACTGCCTGGATTCCAGGTGGCTGGAGGTAGGGCTGGGGTGCTTCCCACTGCCACACAGATCTTTCAGATCTCCCCATGAGATTAACAGGAAAGCAGCCATTTAAATATTTTTACTTAATCTGCAATGGATCCATTAAGTCATCAGGATCCAGCTGTGTGTCTCTTACTTCCAAAATGATGATGTAACATTGTTTTTTAAAAAACTGGTTTACTCGATTTTGTTTTCTGAATCCAATAATTTTCTTTTCAGGTTACTTGAGCTTATGTTAGTCCACGTGCCAGGTTTCCTATGAGGTCAATTCAATGTCGTAAAGATAAAAAATACTTCTTCCATGCTTACGTTGTATTCTTTTCCAAGAAAACAGCATGTGAATTCTAGTCAGGTCATGGATGGGAATTCTGGTATTTATTTCAATGAGGTACACTTCACAAGTACTAGTGGTAACAAGTGATGGCTTATTCCTCATCAAATGAAAGAAACACTATTCTCCTTTTGCCGTTAGGGTTTGATTTGCAAACAACAGCAATATCTGTTTATTATATGATGTCCTACAGAAATCATAATATGGGTGATTTTAAATCAATATATTAAAACTAAATTGCATTGCGTAGGTTTTAGGAAATATTTTGCTTCTGAAAGCGTAGTTATTTAAAAATTAAATCCCCATCCCAGATCTATGAGCTCATGTAGTATTTTCCCCCAGTTTTCCTTCTTCATTATACGTCACTCCTATGATGCGAACCTCTTCTAACCCCATTTAGGGTTTCTTTTCTCATGGTTGACACTATATGGTCATCAAAATCATGCTCATAAAAAAGTGCTGATTAAACATCTTTCTGTACAAGTATTACATACAGTCACACACCTATTACTAAGAAGGCCTCTTTCCTATGACCAAAGAGAATAACCTAATTTGAACTAGAAGAACGGAACAGAATCGTTACACAATCCTTTGCATTTTAAGCTACATTTAATTAGAAACACACTTTAACCACCAAAATGATAAAAATCCAAGAGATTAAAATTTGAGTGTCAATTATCATAAAATTCATCATTGTAATTCTTATTAAAACTCGGTGTTTAGATAGGTAATGATTTTATAATATGCCAATTTGCATAAGGAGCCCGGAGATGGCTTATTATTTCGAGCCTACACAATTACAATTCTAGCTCCATACATCAGAGCTCTTAGCAATGTAAAACCACGGCGCTAATTAATAAGCCATTTCCTGACTGCAGCTAGTTACGGTGGTCCTGCAGCTGACCTCTTGGAAGACGAGCCATCTCTGAAGTGCCTGTGTGTAGCTACAAACATAATGATGTGCCAGGAGGGAATCATTAAAAATAATTTACACAAGCCTCCATTTACAAGATCTTTTGATAGCACGCTTCCCCCGGAGTTTAGATCCGCTGTGCAACCCCTACCATTTGGAAAGTGCCACGCAGGGGAGTGAAGGAGGGGACCTAAGTGGTTAATTAAGAGCCATTCGGACGCCACGAGAGCCTCCTGAAAAATCCCTCTGATGTCTGCTGTGTCAAATGTCTCTCACAGGCAGAGCCACAAGAGGCAGCAGCCATCACAGGCTAATTACTGGGGACGAGGAGCAGCTGAGAGTGGTCCTCTCCGCGAGCACCCAAGCTCAAGATTGAGCAAAGCAGCCTTTTGTGTGGCCGGACGGAGTGCGAGCCCGCTGAGACGAGCTGAACAAGGCAGAATCGCAAATGATCTGCTCTCCAGAGGGACAATGGCTGAGCGCGGGGACAACACTTGCCTCTCAGCTTCCTGAATGTCCCCCTACTCTCTTGAGAAGATAAGTGCGGGAGAGGAAATCACCTTTCAGAACAGGGTATTCTTCAGATTCATCCTTAAGGAAATCAAGTGGACCCAACACCAAATAATGAACAAAAGCCATTGAGAACATCAGAGGCAGAGCCTTGGTGATGTATGCACATGCACGCGTGCACACACACACGCGCGCATGGGCACACACACGCACACGCACACACACGCACGCACACACATGCACACGCATGCACATGCACGCACGCGCGCACACACACACACACACACACACACACGCACACACACACACGGCACAGCAGGACAAAACAAAACAGAAAATAAAGCTCTAAAGCCCTTATGTCGGGTAAAATATGCACCAGCTGATGTACAAGATAATCACAGAGGATAGCTATGCAATATTGTACAAGACACAGGACCCGATTAGCAAAACCAGCCAAAGGAGTGTCTTAGAGAACAAGGTATGCGTTGAGTACTAAATCGTCTCGGTGGTGTCCAGCTCTTTGCGACCCGTGGACCATAGCCTGGGAGGTTCCTCCTCCATGGGATTCTCCAGGCAAGAATACTGGAGTGGGCTGCCATGCCCTCCTCTAGGGGATCTCCCCCACCCAGGGATCAAACCTGCGTCTCATTACGCTTCCTGCAATGGCAGGGGGGTTCTTTGCCACTAGCACCACCTGGAAACCCTAGAAAACAATGAGGAGCCATAAAAAATAGAAAGTGGTTCTTAAGAAGCAGAAAGATGGAGGCAAGGGCATCAGACTAGTTAGGATGAAGGCGCTTACACTTAGAAGCCGTCAGGAATGGTGATAAGACCAGTAGTTAGTGTCTGACTAGACGAGTTATACATAAATCACCAAACATCTCCATCCTTCACTTTAGTCTATTTACCTACGTATGAACCAGAGAGTTTAAAAGCATAACTCCTAAAAGATGCATCCTGAAATTGATAAACATTTTCATCTGATTCAGGGACTGTGTAGGGAGCCAATGTGTGGGTTTAGACAAAAGGCCAGTCAATAACCACATAGCTCCATGTGGATGATGACGTCAGTCAACATGACACTGAGTTTCAGAAGCAACACTGTTGGGACGGGGAAACCTGGGCCTTTGGAGGCTTTTAGGGTGAAGAAATTAAAAGAGTGTTGTAATAGTCTTTAAATAATGTGTGTGGACTTCTCATGCTAAACTCTAAAAGAAGGTTGTCTTGAAAATGTTGATAGCTTTACATACGTCATTAACTGTTGTGAAGTTTGTGCGAAGAATAGCTTGGGTATTTAGCTGCAGAACTTTTATGTAATCCCAGTCTTTTAACACTGGCTTTTGCCGTGGAGAAGTGATTCGTTTTAAAGCATCCTTTGAAGTCCAGGCAGTCGCCTCTAAGACAAAAAGAAACAAAACACATACCAGCCCGTAGCACGAGGGTAATTAGTGCCCCCCCCCCCGCAAACCTGGGACAGACTTCACAGGTAGGCCCTTTGTTCCTCTGCGGGCCCTGAGAGGTACAGTAGAGAGTGGGCATTTAATCAATTAGTTGTGTATTCATCCTTTGAGATAACTGATAGATAGCTGCTCACCTACCTGAAGAATTTGGGGGGTGTGATACCACTTGGGTCTGGTATCAGTTTTGCAATAAAAAAATGGAGGAAAAAAAATGGGAACTTTGAGAGATGCTCTCAACTCTGTACCACTCGCCACCCAATGCAGAGGGTGCTAGGGAGGACACTGCTGAAGGAGACAGTCATGACTCGAGATGCTGTCCAAGAGTTGAGACAGCCCGCCAGCCCCTCCTGACCTCGCCTGCATGGTTTCTAACACAGGAGAATGGAAAGGTGGTTCCCTCAGACAGTCATGACTCGAGATGCTGTCCAAGAGTTGAGACAGCCCGCCAGCCCCTCCTGACCTCGCCTGCATGGTTTCTAACACAGGAGAATGGAAAGGTGGTTCCCTCAGAAAGGCAGGTTCCATAAGGCAAACTCCTAGTGAGTGTGGACGAGAGTGAATGTCACTTCATGTGTGTGAATGCCGTGCTCAATCCAGGGAGAGACTTGAACAGAAACGATTCATCCAGAAACCCAACAAAAGTAAACAAAGCCAAAGAACTGGAAATGTATGGCAGCTCATATAAATAATTTTAATTAAGATAATTCCCAAACCAGTGGACCCCCTAAGCCATGTGTCTTCTGAGAAAAATACGTTCACACTTTTTAAAAGTTGCATACTGTTTTGCTTCAAAGAGCAAATGAAATATGTAACACATTAAGGCTTCTGCCAGAATCCTAGACATCAAGTCTTCATGCTTGTCCTCAAAACCTGTTCTTGCTGGTCGTCTGATCTACAGCGTCCAGTGACTCTCACCGGCACATCTCACCAAATTCACCCAAACACTTTGATATTCTTGACAAGGGTTTGTAGGCCCACACCACAGTGCATTTTCATCACATTGAGAAATGAATTATTTACGTAAATATGAGGGCTTCCCAGGTGGCGCTAATGGTAAAAACTCCACCTTCTAATGTCCGAGATATGAGAGATGCAGGTTTGATCCCTGAGTCGGGAATCCCCAGGAGGAGGGCATGGCAACCCACAGCAGTATTGCCTGGAGAATCCCACGGACAGAGGAGCCCGGTGGGCTACAGACCATGGGGTCGCAAAGAGTCGGACATGACTGAAGCGACTTAACACACATGCGTATAAACAGGAAACCGGCCTACAAAGTGTTGAGGAAAGCTCGGTGCCTGGTGACTCTCTTCAGTGGTGGGGGTTTTACGGATAGGATTGTAAAAGCTCAGTTCGACACTTATGTGTGTGTTTTGAGCAATTGTGGGCCATGACGTCTGCTTCTATGTCATCAAAACAAGAGACGACAACACCAGCAGTGTTTGTTCAGGATTCATTTAAGGAGCCCAGTAGGGAAATCCCGAAGAAGGCAATGGCACCCCACTCCAGTACTCTTGCCTGGAAAATCCCATGGATGGAGAGCCTGGTGGGCTGCAGTCCATGGGGTTGCTAAGAGTGGGACACGACTGAGTGACTTCATTTTCACTTTTCACTTTCATGCATTAGAGAAGGTAATGGCAACCCACTCCAGTGTTCTTGCCTGGAGAGTCTCAGGGACGGGGGAACCTGGTGGGCTGCCATCTGTGGGGTTGCACAAAGTCGGACACGACTGAAACGACTTAGCAGTAGGGAAATCCAGTCTGGATGAGCTGGGAGGCGCAGAACGGGGCACCTCCCCCTGGGGTCAGAGGTGAGGCCAGCCCGGAGAAGGACACTCTCTGAGACAAATTTTCTGGTTAAAGAAAATGCACAAAACCCTTCCCTCCGCCCCCATCTTCCCCTCTCTCCCCACTCCCCCCCACCAGCCCACACAGGCCAGCCCGCTGCTTACCACAGGCTCTCTCTCACACGAAAAAGTGTTTCAACTCTTTTATTGGCATTTCCAGACAAGTCCATACTGAACTGTGTATTTTTTTTTCAAAAGCTGAGGTTTTGGGTTTAAAGGAAAAAGTCTTTTCCTTTCTAATGCAGCCCATGTCCATGTCCAAGCCCTCCCCAGAGGTGGTCTTCTCCAGCAGGCAGCGAAGGAGCAGTGCACCGAGGGCCAGGCCGTGCCCTGGACCAGGAGCTCTGGGCAGGCGACCCCTGCCTCCCTGGGAGCCGGGACCACCTGAACGGCGCCTAAGACCAGGGATCCGCCATCCTCCAAGGGATGCAGACAGACTTCAAAACGTTGCAATTAAGTGGGAGCTGCCAAGATTACAGGGCGATATTAACTGTCATTAAGCGATTTCTGTGTGAAGGAGGCAAGCGGGCCTTCCCACGTCGGCCCGAAAGGGCTTCAGACCCGTGCGTCCGCAGGCCCTCGGAAAACACCAGTCCTTATTGGGTGTTTGTCTGATAGATGGGCCGCATGTATCATCTTTACGAAGACATCGACATGGCTTTGCGCGGGGTTCTCAGGGTCGAGCGGCGGCCTGTCCCGCAAAACCACCGGGCTCGCCCAGGGGGAGGGAGGAGGCGCCCCCACGGCCCGACCTCCCAGAAATTAGCTCGTTTTCCTGAAACAATAAACAGAGGCTCCTGGACTCCAAAGTCCTGTTCATCAGCAGGGGAGGGAAGCGTTTGATCTGTTGTCTCTTAGGCCCGACTCCACCCGGCAGAGGTACGGAAGGTGGGCCCCCCCACCCACCCTGGGCAGGCCTGGCAGAGGGCACGGCACCTGGTCCAAGGGGAGGGCCTGTGGGGCGGCCCCCTCTGACCCCTCCAGCCGCTGCCCTGCCAAGTGTGACCTCTGACCTCATCTGGGGCTTGGGTGGGGGTGCCTTCCCCGCCCGGCAGCCTCAGGGAGCACACCACATCCAGCCGGCCGTCAGATGCACCCCAGACACCCTGGGATGCCTGTCTGGGGCCAGAGAACACACGCTTATCCCTGCACTGATGTCCAACATCCTCCAAAACGATTTGATTCCACTTTTGAGAGAAACGTCAGTCTATTTGCAGAACCGCGTGCCTTGCCACAGTAGTTTGGGGATTTAGATGGCTGGCTTCACGACTGGCACCAGGCATTCTGAAACTCTTCACAGCCACGAGGTCTCCTAGGTGAGGTCTTGGGACAAGGCACGGTCCCCATCCACGCACGCAGTCGTTTAACCCAGCCACTAATGCAGGGTCTGGAAATCCTTGCTTTTGTGAGGAATGCAGCCAAAGAGCAACGGGCTTCCCTGGGCCACCAGGAGAAGCCGTTTTTATTTTATTTCCGTTTTCTCATTAGTATTCAATCCGCGCCCGCCTAATGAGATGAAAATGAAAGTTTCCACGTTGAATACTGTGTTCTCATGCTCGCCACGCCTCAGGAGCTTCGGTGAATAAACAGCGGTATCAATGGGCCTCCAGGAAGGGCTACCTTCGGGGGCACAGGGTTTGTTGACAAAGGTCCTCTTGCGGCCCGTCCCTGGAGATGGGAGGAGAGGCAGCCGGGCCTCGAGAGGGCCCCTGGCAGCCCCACTGTCTCCCGAAGAAAACCCAGAGCAGCCGGGGCACAGTCATCGGTCGCAGCCCCAGACTCTGCTCCTGTGATTTTCAGTGAAAATTGAAGAAGTATATTTTCAGTCCCTTAATAGCCCCACTTTCACTGAAGAAACTGTCTAACCCAGAAGCACCAACATTACCCTATAAATCCATGATTGATTCTGGAAAAGGCACCCTTCCTCTTCAGGTGCTGCTGCTGCTGCTGCTGCTGCTGCTGCTGAGGCGCTTCAGTCGTGTCCGACTCTGTGCGACCCCATAGACGGCAGCCCACCAGGCCCCTCCGTCCCTGGGATTCTCCAGGCAAGAACACTGGAGTGGGTTGCCATTTCCTTCTCCCCTTGGCCTCTGAGTCCCCATAAACAGACATGCTTGCTTTGACATCTCCGTAAAGAGGCACACAACCCCCTTCCAGCACCCACCCCCCGTGGTGGGAAAGCTATCGTTCTTGAAATTGTGTGAGTAAACCAAACCAACTTTAAAACCATTTTCTTCCTCTTCAAGTCTACATAAAATCTGTACATGGTTGAAGGAAACAGAACTGTCTGGCCACGTAAACTCAGACAAGACTTGAGATTTTGTGGTTTCATTTTCCAGGCAAGAGCTCCCACGGGAGGCCGAGAGGGAGCTGGACACAGGGACGATGGTCTGGAAGCAGAAGGTTGAGCGCGGGCAGGTGGTGGGGTGCTTCTCTCCCTAATGAGCAGGAAGCGCACTCTCGGGAGCCTGCCTCTTGCCCGGAGGCCCCGGCCGTGCTCAAGCCAGCCTCACACACCCAGCTTCCCATTCGCTCCCGGCTTGAGAAAACCGAAAGGTCACATCCAATTATCCCAAACCTGTTTCAAACATCCCGTCCATCAGTAAGACAGCCGTGCAGACAGCTGTCCGTCTGCGCTCTGGTGGAGACGGGCCAGGCCTCCCCTCCTCAGCCCTGGGTCCCTCCTGTCTGTCCTGAGCTGCCTTGGCCATGACACTAGCAAGAAAAGTCAGAAGGGACACGTGGGACAGCCGTGTCGATGACAGTTTTGCTAAAGACGAGTCTTCCTTCTTTGTAAGTTATAAAAGCATCGCCAGGGTCCTCATGAGGCCCGACAACTCCCTGTGTGCACGTTCTCATGGCAGAGGCACCTTCTCTTCTTCATCCACTTGCAGAATGAACAGTTACTGATTGGGGTCGAGCGCGAGTTAGGAAATTAATACAAAGATAATGTTCTAAACTGTTGTTCTCAGTCACAGCACCACGTGCAAAAAAATGCCAGATGTTTCCCTGTGATAAGTATTTTAAGAAATGAAACTTTCAATTCTTCACGCAGATAAAAGGCATTTCTTCATCTCGGGCAGAGATGCGAAGCTAACCCAGCCACAGGGGGATGATTGCAAAGGCAGGTGAGTTTATTTAGACATGTGACGAGCTTGCGTGCTCAGTCGCATCTGACTCTGCCACCCCATGGACTGTAGCCCACCGGGCTCCTCTCTCCATGGAACTTCCCGTGGAAAGAGGCAAGAATACTGGAGTGGATTGCCACTTCCTCTTCCAGGGGATCTTCCTGACCCAGGAATTGAACCCATGTCTCTTGCATCTCCTCTATTACAAGGGATTCTTTACTGCTTGAGTCATGAGGGAAGCCCCTTATTTAGTCAAAAAGTGCACATATTTCCTGAAAATGCTGGTCTATCCAATGACTTCACATGGCATGCACAAAGTAATTGTGCTTTCTCTCCAGACAATAAAAAATCACTGTGTTAAAAAAAAAAATTAGAAGACTGTAAATCTGCTTTTTTTGCATTTATATAACAGCTATCTATGGAGAAGATCCCAAAAGGCCATGCCGCTGTGCTGACTGTTAGCTGAGACACAAACTTGGACAAGCTGTGTTTCCTCCCCGATCAGAACATAAACTCATATGAACACACGCACACACATGCTTATGGAACCATGTATGTGGATCATACGAGCCTGTACATGTAAGCACCAGCAGGGGTTGTTTCTGAGTTTGGAAATATGGGTGGTTTTCATTTTCTTTGTTTTCCCTTTCCTTGTTTTATTACTTTCCACAAAGAACAGTTAATAAGTCATTTGAAGGGAAAGCCCTTATGTTTTAATTGCTCACCAGCACTAGGAACCGTTAATCAACATTGCGCAGTAGTTACAGCCGATGCCGTCATGACCCAGCCCAGCACGGAACGGACCCACACATGGAACGAGGCAGATAATTATCTTGGAAACACACATAAACTGCACTGACGTACTTAACCTAGGGGACCTTTCTTTCGATGCCAGCCTGATAACTGAATTGCAGTATAGTCCTAAAAAATATTAGGACAGATTGAAATCAATTACATCCATCAAGGGATGAGCAGAATATGGGTGGGGAAAAAGCACATTTTAAGAGGAGAGTAAAGAGGAAAACAGCACGATAAATAGTACCTTAGGCGTGTGGTTCTGTGCCAGTGAGAGTGGGAGGCTGGAGACGCAGGCAAAGAGCGGCAGTGTGACCCGAGGCCATCGGGGTGCTGCCCAGAGACGGCATCACGGGCCCAGGGCCCATGGGAAAGCAGTACCAGACAGCAGAGTCCTGGAGACTGGGCCTGGGTGCAAGCCAAGGGGCTCGGAGCGACAGTGACCTCGCAGAGGCGCCGAGCTAGTGAGGGCCGTCACATGCGTAGGCAATTTCTTCTTAAAACCATATTCTTCCTCCATTATCTCTGAGCCTATTGATGACGTTTTATTTTTCAATTTAACTTTCAAATGTTCCTTAAGTATTAAGTTTTTAATTTTCAAATTTTCCTTAGGTATTAAGTCCTAACAGAGAACAATACTCACCAACTTCAGAACAAAATAACTGAAATTCCAAAACCAAATTAAAATGATCAGTCATCAAAAGTGATCTGAATAAGCTGATTCTCCTTTCTCATATTTAAGAATATTCTTAATGCACATGAGCTTCATACACTTATGCTTAAATATGTTCCTCATTTTCTTACATTTAAGTGTATTCTCTCTTTTCTCTTCTCTTTTTATCCCTCTATCTACTTGGATTCTGGAGGAAAAAAAAAACTGTTTGGAGTGAAAGGCCTTGTATTTTAATTGTTCACCAACACCAGGAACTATTAATAAAGTTTGTCTAGCACTTACAGTCGAGCACATCATAACCCAGCCCGACACAGAACGGACCTACACTTAAAACAAGGCAAATGAGCCCGCTTCCAGTGCCAGTGTGATGACTGAATTTCGTATAATCCTACAAGCAAGTTCGGATAAACTGAAGTCAGTTGCATCAGTCAAAGGATGAGCAGCACAGGGGGAAAGT
Source organism: Bos javanicus (assembly GCF_032452875.1). Lineage (NCBI taxonomy): Eukaryota > Metazoa > Chordata > Mammalia > Artiodactyla > Bovidae > Bos > Bos javanicus. The sequence goes on from NC_083887.1 coordinate 69,359,493, forward strand.
GCACCTTAGGAAGAAAGTTAATGAAAAACAGAGCTACTGTGGTATCAGAGGCTTTCAAACGTTGAGTTTGGCTAAACAACAAAAATACTCATTTTTTAAAATTTTAGTTCTAAGAAAGTACACCCTAATTTTAACCAGGTATACATGCTGACATTCATGCACAGCTTGACGTAGGTCCCTCTGTAAGACAGCTTACAGAGAGCGAAAATTATGGTCTCAAAGTAGAAATTCAAGGTACCTTGGAGATATCTGTTAAAATCTCCTGTGGACCTGCCCTGCGGGGCCAGACTGTCAGGAAAATTCCGAAGGACAAGCTCCCTTCGTCTGGTTGCCCCTGGTGGCTTTCCTCTGCCCCGCCACCTAGGTTACTTTCAATCCAGTCAAAAGGTTTCTAATCCCTTTTACTTCTAGATGTTCTTAGAGGAAAATCACATATTTATACAAGCTTTATATAGCTTTAAAACTCAATGCATAATGCATGTTGAAATGAATAAGTTGCAATTCTACAAAAGAATACCCTAAAAGACGTATGGGGTATTTAAATGTTGTTTAATCGCAAAGTACGGCGTATTTTATGCTGTAATCTCATTTAAATCATATAATGAATGCAATAATGAAAATTAAAATCCCAGTTTGCACGACTGTGCATGTGATTTTAATCCACATGTGATTTTAAACAGTATTTCCTAGGAATCTATTCCTTCATTTGGTGAAACTTGTTTGAGGGCTCAAAGCGAAGTATTTGGTTTCATGATGTCAGATGTTTTCCTTGTTGGAAGAGGACCTATCACCGCTCCCCATTCTCACAGACTATATAAATAGTAATAATTTTTAAAGGGCAGAGATCGTGCTAATAAGTTGTGCTACATTTCTCCTTTCACATAAAAAAACTGGTTCTTGGAGTCAGGCCGAGAATAACAAAGAATAACTAAAAATAATTCTGGCAAATAAAGCTCTGGATTCAGACCAAAGTAACAAGGAAATAAACTCCTGGCCGTTTGCGTTGAGATCAGGTATCTTGCCCTGCACATTTGGTCTCACGTTACCACTATTTTAGCCCCATTCCTGCTGGAAAACCGAGAATTACAAATTTGAGTATGAAAAAATCAACAGCAGTAAGCTTTTGGGGACCTGAGTGATCAGCCCATCCACACCTCACTAGAGGTGGAGCCATTCAAGGCCGTATTTATCATCTCTTAATTGTAAACCATTAACTGAACACCTAGTACGTTCAAATTATTTTAATAGACATCATGGAAGATTGAGGCCACCCCTTTTTCATGAGCATAAAATAAGCTGCTTGTGTCAAAGAATGAACTCGAATCATGTGGTCAACAATCGAGTTACACAACTTTCAGTATTTTTCAGGCACAGAGGAAGACTGAGTCACGAATCTATGGTCTGACAACTTTGAGAAATAAAATGATGGAGTCTTTCTCTTTTGTTGTTTTTATTTTTCTTCATTTTTAAGTACACATAGCATCCACCCGTTCAGAATACAAGTTCTCTCTTTTCTTCAGCTTCAGAGAATAAATAATTTCCTTTACACAAGCAGACTGGACTTTTCAGTCCCAGAGGGGAATCGGAGTCATTCTGAATGATGCTCCCAGATGAACAGAGGGGTGTCCACGCTTTATCCGCATCCTCTACATGTCCACGCAGGGCCCCACACAGCGCGCACTGGCAAAGATGCCAGCCAAGGGCACAAGGTTCAGGGAGGCGCCCTCTCCTTCCTCTCATTCTTGCAGTGGTTCCTGGCAACATCAAGGCCATTTTGGAGGAAAAAGAAAAGGAAAAAACAGAGCCAACACTTCAGAGCGTACGCTGATGCGGGCGTATAAGATTTTCAGTGTTAGCTGCACACCAGGCTGATGCTTCTAGTGAGGTTAAGCTCAGGTTTTGTTCATTTATCTTTCGTTTTAAGAACATCGGGGGGCTAGGGGTATGGGAGGTGGGCCCTGGGTAACTTGGCTGAAGGACAGTGAGTAAATAACAAAGCCTCCGATCGCCTCCTCCCGTCCCAGCCCAGTGCAAGGCACAGGAAAGAGACAGCACAGTCTCAGATCAATTCTGTGAGCTGGAGAAGAGGGAAGAAAATAAAAGTTTGACAGGAATTTATAAATACAGCCTTGGTTAAGTAGATCATCACTCATAATACCATTAAATCTATTTCAATAAACAAAAACATGCTTTCCTTATTCCAGGAATTCTTGGTGAAAGGAAAACATTATGTGAAAAATAAAGTGTTATTGCAAACACAGTTAAAATCTGGAGTGAGGTTTTGAATAAACAAATTAAATTGCAATGGAATATAGTGTGCCTTCGAGCCATTTCTTGACAAAACAGTCATCTTATTTACACGCTTCACAATACCCCACCATGGATGTCGAAGGGAAAAAAAAATAAGGAGAAAAATAATTAGCATATTAATCTTTTTTATGCCGCCATCTTTCAGATCCAGAAGACCATGGTGTAATTTAAATCTAAACGCTTTCCTGGCATTAGAATTCATTTTGGATGGGTCAATTGTTCCATAATAAAGGGATAGAAGGTGTACTTCATGCAAGAGATTTATGTTTGCCATTTGTTCATATTCATGTGCTACTGAATACCTCAATTCAAATGGTGATGGCTGCTGCTATCAGCTGAGCGCCAGCCACACAGATCACTAACCGGCAGCAATGAATTTCATTTGCAGGACAAAAAATACGGCGAAATTAACTCCAACAGTTTATTGATTTTTGCTTAACAGAAGCCAGTATAACAGCTCTATTGCCCTCATAATGATTAGTGACAAAAGTTTAATTAAGCAATTATGAAGCCAATAATAGAGTTGTCTGGCCCGCGCAGCGCCCGTCCGCACAGGACTTATCTCCCTCCTGCACATCAGAGCAGCTGGAATGTGCTTGAGGAGATTAATGCGGGAGAACACAGACGCCTACTTTAATTCTGCTTCGCGATGCCGTTTGAATGGAGACGGGAACACAAGCTCCCCTTTATCAAATTACAAGTCCGCTTTTCATGAATATGTAGTCTAAAAAAAAATCGAGTTGTGGCTTCAAGGTGTAATTATAAAGACATACAACAAAAATGACACACAATTCTGTCTTAGTAATCCCTGCTATGAAATATGCATGATAATGTATTACTGAATAAAGACTTAACAACGTTCTAAGAGGCTTTGCCATTGTTCCGTTATCCAAACAATTGGCAGCCTTTCCCAAATGTTACGGGAGATACTGTCTGACCTTACATCTTTGTGTTTTTTTTTTTTCTTCCTCTTAAACATATTGTTTCAAGCTTATGGCCTGGTGATTCGTCCAGAATGCCATGAAACCCGTCTTATCTGTTTGTAAGGATGCCCAATTTATTATGTAGGCTTAAATATGTTAATGTAAAAATGTGAGCTCCTTGCGCATTCATCATCTTGTGAAATATACGCTCTGTCCCGGGCACCTGGAGGCCCGGATGCATCTCTGTCCGGAGACTGATGCCTGCACCCCCTGCAAGAATCTTGCTTCATGCACATTCAGAATACCTTCACTCCAGAGAAGGAATCGTGTTTTTATCCCCCCCCTGCCTCTGAAGCACCAAAGACTCTTGACCGATTCTCTCGGCTTTTTTCTCTTTCTCCAGAAAAAGAAAAGGCCTTGCCGGCTCCCTAAAGAAAGGAGTCACTTATCTTCACTCCCCCTCGCAGAGACTCGCTTTAGAGGTGAAAGTAAAACCAACACATAGGTATGTAGGTAAACACAGGGGCTGCAAATCCCATTTTCAGACTTTACACGTGACAACCTGCCTCGCGACAGGGCATTTAAGAAAAAGGGAAAACAAATTCACCCGTGGGTTTCTGCCACTAATAAGATGTGCCTTGTCCCCATGAAGGCGAGTGATTTGATCAACCCCCCTCCCCCCGAAAAAAGACATTCGTCTTTTTGGGAACTGCTGGCAACAGTCGCTTCCGCACACGGGCGGCCACTGGAGGAAAAGTCAGGGAAACGTTTCCGGGCCCCTCTCCCACTGCCCAGCAGCTGCCCGAGTGGACAGCCTTGGTCCCCAAGACAAGCCAGGGCCGCCCGGGGGAGCTCGGCCGTGTGGTGGGGACCCCCCACCCCCCACCCCTGAGCTCAGGGCCCAGGCACACACTGGGGCACTCCGCCCGCGCCCTGCACGAGCACGCAGCTGGGATGAAGGTGCGGAGATCCCTGGGGGGCCTCCATCCCCAGGGTCTTCTCTTCCCCGAGGAAGAGCGAGTGTCTTTTATCTGCAGCGGTCATCAAGGTTGTAGTGGGGGGGCGGTGGCAGACGGCGCGAGTCTGTAAGCCCATCCAGGACGGATGGGGACCGGATGGGGACCGGAGCTCCTGGTGGCAGCCAGAGAAGGGCATCAGAGGACAGACTCCCCTTGCCCTGCAGCCCCGACCAGCCAAATCGGAGCGGTTTCCACCTCCCGGAAGATAAGCGGTTTGGAAGTTGCTCCGGGTCAGTGTGAAGCTCCCTGCCACCCTCAGAGAGGGTGTCTGTGTTTGCAGCGGCCAGTCCAAAGGTCCAAGGTAAATGCGGACCGTGCAGAACTCACCTCTCCACTTTCCACCTCCTCCCGGTGTTTAGCCAGGAGGCTTTAACCTTCCCATTCCCACTGTTACCAAAAGTGATTTTTCAGTCTGCTTCTGTCGCTCACTCCATCCCCACCTCCCAGACAGGAATATCCAAAGACTTAACTGAAAAAGAAGGCTTAAAAAAAAAAAAAAAAAAAACTGTCCCCTTGACATTCATTAAAGATGGTTCCACCTGTAAAAAAAAAAAGGAATGAAAGAAAAGCCCAGGATATTAGAAAGAAAATGTTATTCTTCTGTGTGGTTAATTGCTAGAAATTTCAAAATCATTCCCACAACGGCTGAGCCTTTGAAAGCCTAGCAGAGCCTTTTCTTAAAAAAAGGCGGGGATGGAAGTATTCCCGCTGCCCACATGAAGGCCTTCCCCCAGGACAATTAGTAATAGTCCCTCACATGGATGAATTTTGGGGACAAAGGTTAAATTAATAAGCTTTGAAATCCTGCCTACTCAAAATAACTGTGGCTGCATTTTCATCTTTCTCAAAAATTGGGATATCAAGAAGGAATGGCCCTTCCGTGTCTCTAACTTTCGCCCAGCTTCCGATGGTTGGCTCTGTTCATTTGTTGGATTTGGAGAGATGAAATAATATATCTGCTTTTCTGAAGCCTGATCTGCAGCACGGTAGATCAAACTTTCCATGCTTTCTGAAGCTTCTGTGGGCTGGGGCGGCCTTGTTTTAAGCACAGTTGGCTTGCATGGCGCTGCACACACATTTCCACACCCCACCGCTGCCCCCCCACCCCAGAATCGATGTTTAACCGTTTGATAATTAGCTCAGCCCTACCTGTGACAAGTTGTGAACTGTTCAACTACAGAATGCCATCTTAATTCTTCTTTTCTGAGAGGCCTAACGATAATTCACTTGCTCTGGAGACCCAAAATGATGTCAGTAATTAAGTCAAGGAAGCTTTCACGTGACCATGTTATTTTGACAACAATACAGAAAAGAGCAGGTGCCTGTGATGTGGAGTTTGCTGGGGGCATTTTAGAAACAAACGCGGGAGTCCTGCATGTGATGGGGAGGCACCAGGCCCTTCCCCGAGTGCCACCAAGCACACACACCATCAGGTACTAGGGCGTCAGAGCACAATTAGAAACCCAGGCGCATCCACTTCAAAATGAGATCGCCTGTCATGTGATAAAATTGTCCTTTCTTCCCGATGCATCTGTTTCTCTCTGATTTAGCTGGGAAATAGCGTGAAGGCCTTCTGCCCCACTGCTGGAATCAACAAAGAGCTCTTTCTGGCATTCTGGGTGTGGGCGAGACATCTATCTAGCGAACTTGTTCTATGCCTGCCTGGTTTTGTCCCCCCTGCCTCTTTTTACACATATTTTTTGTTTGTTTGTTTGAGGTTTAGGGTTGCCAAGTGATGATTAATGGCAATTTGCCCTTATTAGCAAAGGCTTCTAAAAGCAGAATGACAGTTTTAATTTCACATATTCCATCCATCACTGTGCCAGATGAAATGCAAAAACCGTTCACTTTTGCATATTCACTGAATTTTGCGCTGTGTGGTTCGGATGGTAAGATGAGCTTTAAATCTGCAAATTAAATATTAGATGCCCCCTCTAGTAATACATTAAGCATGATTGGCTTAGGGGGTGCCGACAAGGATGTGACAGAAATGATATCAACCCCATATGCCTGCTCTGAGGTTTGCTTGCCCATATTTTATTGTGGAGACTCGCGGGTGAAAAATACAACCGTTTGCTAATAGGACTCTCATCCCGTTCTGGGGCCTGATTTCCCGTTTTCCGTAACTCACCGTGATTACTTTTTTAGCAGCGCTCACTTTCCAGCTGATCCTCCTCTAGTTAGGCAGCATTAATGACACTTCAGTCATCCCGGCTTTCAAGCCGAGTCCTTCCACGGCGAACAGAGAGTTGACATTTCCTGACATTTTCCCAACTAATTACAGGACAAATAATTAAGCATGTTCTCGTATGTAACAAATGAAGGCAAAAGCGTGTGTCAGGACGCGTGATTGATGACACTCCGGGAGACTTTATCTGATGGGTCCTGCCATGCAGTGGTGGGGAAGCAAATTTATTAGAATGAACAATGCAAATTCTGAGTCATCTTATCCAGTTACGCGCCAAAGCTATATCCATGTCAAGGTGAATGTGACAATGAAAGCAAAATATTTGCATTTTGTGGAGCAGGTTGAAGGGGAAATCAGAGCGGGGAGATGACAGGCCTAATTATTTTGGCTCATACAGGCTGGGACAGCTGTTTCTGGTGTCCTGAACAAGGCTGTCACATAGGTAACTAAATAGGTCTGCATATAAGTCCGTACCCAACACTACTGAGATGTCTACCACTAATGACCAGCGCTAATGTTGCTGCCATCCCAGAAAAGCAGAGAATGTGTCACCGCGCACCCTCTGCGTGGCAGTCAACATTTCGCGACATAATTACTTGTTAGTGAATTAATTCCTACCTGTCAGTATCTATGCCGGTGTCATTTTTAGAGCATTACAAAATTATGCCATCACTATAGCAACTGCAAGCACAGTTAAAAGGCGAAAGAGTTCAGATACCAGGAAAAGTGCCTAGTGAGGCAGGAGATAATAATATAAACCTGAGTCCTCACGTTCCTGCCCACCATCCTAATTTTCTTTATCCGGATTACGTGTTTGATCAATGGTGATGAAACAATAATTCCAGGTTTCCCGTTTTAATCCGCGATTTGCATTCTCGGTAATTAAAACCGCAGTCTGTGGGAGCAGCTCTCTGAAAGGAGGCATCTCCCGGAACTCGAGTCGATTAATTGGGCGCGCAAGGTGCCGGGGGACCCGCGTCCCAGGCGGGAGCTGTGTGCGCACGGGCACACGCGAGGGAGCGGCGCGCTCCTCCTTCCGGTCGACAAGGAGTTTCCACTGAGTCTGCATCTGGACGGCTCCCTGCTTCCTTCTGCTTGCCTTTGTGCGTGTTCCTGTGCTCCTCCGCGGCCATACTGGGCTTTCAGCTTCCTCCCCACTTAGCAATTCAAGATGCCATCACATTAGTGCAACAACTCCTGGCTTTATTCAAATCAAGACCCTACAGGATTCAGATACTGTCTGAGAACAGTCAGCCGCCTTTTGGACCCTAAATGCCCCTGGAGAAAGACATTTTGAAACACATACACATACACATACACACACACACACACACACACACACACACACACACACACGAGCTATTATGTAACCAACAACAAAAAAATGAAACAATTTTCTAAAACCCTTGGAATTTTAAAGAGGAAATTGTAAAATCTGAATCTACGGCCATTGATTTTCTAAAAAATTTATTTAATTAAAATGTTGCCAGGCTGAGAGTGAACAGCTCCACTAAGCTGCCCACATAAATTCATCATGTTTGTCTGGAAAACAAGGTCACTTCTGTAAAGTGCAAGTCTCTCACTGGTAAACTTGAAATGATGCATGGCAGACATACAGCTCAAAATGCCATCGCTGGGCCCCCGTGATTCAGTGAGAAGGTTAAAGAGGCAAGAAGTTAACAGGCAGAAAGAGACAAATCAAGTAAGAAGTTCTTTAGACACCCTGCTCTTTTGTTAATCGACACCCTAGGTTCTCCTATGCTGTGGGCTTATTTTGAATGTCCTGTGATGCAGTGGGGCGGCAGGGATGTGTTTACTTGCATGTTACCGGGTGGATGTTAATGATACAGATGGGGAGAGATGGACAGCAGAGGGTAAGGACCGTGCTAATGTAAGGGCCAACGGCGACTCTCCGAGAGGTGAAGAAGGAGGCAGACGAGGTGGCGGATATGCGAGAGGCTGTGCCTATCAGACAAAAGACACAAACAGCATGCCAGCTCCAGCCCCGGGTAACACATGGTTCATTCTCAGCTCTCTAAGATCCTTTCTGCAGGATGCCACGTCGCCTGGCCTCCTCTGACGTGTCGGGCAGGCCTGCAGCACTCAGGGTACATCTGTTAACCAGGGGGCAGTCTGACGTTCGTTGTCGTCTGTCCTAAGGGGAGAGGGGAGAGGTTTGATCAGGCTCTACTTAGCAAGGTGAAGCCAGCAGTGAATCCCGAACCGGCAGAAATCAATAATTTCCCCGGAAGGGTCTCTGCAAGCACTCCCTCCCGACAGCGCCATCAACAGCGCTCAGTGCAGAGGCAACGAAGAACCGAAAGGTCTGTTTCTGCGAGAGCGTCAGGTTCTGCGTCTTTGGTGGACAGGTCGGAGCACCGCAGAGCAGCAGCCTGCCTTCCTAACCCGGGGCATGGAGCCCTGAGCCCCAGAGGGTGGGCTTCAACGTGTCCAAAATGTATTTTTCTTAAATCCCACGCATAATGAGCAATCCCAAACCCATCCATTTTAAGCAAAGCTATCTGCCATCTGTCATTTGGGCAAGAGTTGTTGGGGATGGACCTCAAGACGGTGGACACAGTTGTCCACCCTCTGATTACGTGGCGGGTTTTCGGCCATGCAAATAAAGCCGTATCTTGATAGAGACTGTATACAAATTTGATACAAGCCACCAATGAGAGAGTTTCTGCCTAATGATCCCAGTCAGTCTAATTAATGTATTCTGCTACATCACGTTTTAAGAAGTGACCATTGTGTAATACACTTTGAAATATGCACAAGCTAATGGGATAAGATACAAAAATTATTATGCTGACAGTAAATCATATTACATTCCTAATAAGCATTAACTAGATAACTAGGTCAAAGCAGTATTATCTTAATTGATTTTTCAAAAGAAACCTGACAGAAAAATGTCAATGCTCGAATATTTCTTCATGCATCATTAAAACAAGATTGGCTTTTAACAAAAGAAGAACCCTTCACAGAATTGATTCTTGCTTCGGGCTGCCTGCAAGTGAGTGTATTACATAAAAATCTATACAGGATATTAAAACAACACTGCTCTGCAAGACAGTTACAATTAAAAGCTGACACCCCCCGACGTGTCGGCCACAGCGGGCTTGCCAGCGAATGTGGGAAAGATTCCCTCACCAGCGTGGCCGATGCAGGAGAAACTGACAAATCCGCTCGTGGAGGAAAGAGGCTGGTTAGAGGGGTTTCTAATTAAATCAGGACAGCCATCACTTGTCTGCTTCACAACTGCATAGTTATTAAACAGTCACACAGACGTCTTGGGGAACCCTGTCTGCTTTACCTGGGGTCTTTCGCTGGGGCATGCACCTGTGATTCTCCACCTACCCGTGCCACCTGTTACAGAGTGCCAAGCAGGGGCTGGTGGTGAGCGCTGCCTTGGACAGAAGAAACGTGCCTCCCGTGTCCTGGAGGCCAAGTTGCCCGTGGACTTTGTGGCTCATAGGGTTTGCTGTGGGAGGTGATGGCTCTTCCACGTCTCAGGCAGTAAGCAGGGACGTGCCACCCTGAGCACCCACCCTCCTCACACCCCAGTCCTTCCCGCCTCCCTTCCCCACTCCCAGTCCCTGTGGGAAGAGCCTGGTGGTGAGCCCTGCGCACCACCTTCCTCACCCCCCAGTCCTTCCCACCTCCTTTCCCACTCCCAGTCCCCTGTGGGAAGAGCCTGGTGGTGAGCCCAGCCCAGCACTTGGGTCCGAGTAATCTGAGCTGAGATCTCACTTTGGACAAGCTGCTTTGCCTCCCAGGAAACTGTTTCCATGTCGTTTAAAGGAGGAAAGTGGGGCTTAGCTTTAAGGATTGCTGAGGAGGGGTAGGGGTGAGGTACAGAGTGTGGGCCGCGTGGTTGGACCAGTACGTGACCCTTCCTGCTGCTTCACAGTGTGGCCCAGCGACTGCATGGATGGGGCACCACTGCCCAGCTTCACAGGGCAGAACCTCCCAGTTTACCTCCAGACTCAGTTCCACTTCTCACTTTCCCCCCTCCACCCGCTGTGCTCCTCCCAAAGCCTAGTTTGCCCATGTGCCCTCACAAGGCCCCCCACACCTAGTCTTCTCCTTGCCATTCTGGTCTGATTCTCACTCTGTGTCAGGGAAGACTGTCCCCTAACTTCCCAATCCCCAGGTTGTATTCAGTAATGATCATTTAATAGTGATCATTCTTTTCCTCATCAAAGAAGGAATTTGGGTCTTGTACAAACATCTACTCATCCTCAAGAGTCTGCCGGTAACAACCAAGACTCAGAGTCTGGCAAGTTCAAGCACGGGGAAATTTTGGTCCTTATTTCTTAAGGACTTCCAGGTTTTATTTCTAAGGGACTTCCAAGTTTCTTAAATGAAACTGTATTTTAAAAGCATGAAACATTTTACAAAGCTCTGTCTAGTTTAAATTTGCCTCAAGTAAAATGCAGCAGAGAAAAGTCAACTATATTTATACTAAAAATCAAGTGAGTGAGTTATTAATTTATTTTATTTTTAAATTAATACATAGAAATATTAGCAGGTTCTTTATTCCTCAAAGCATATTTGTTGAATAGGGCTCACATATCTTTACTTGTTTTGGGTTTTATTCAATTATTTTTTAAGTTAGACTTTGAGGAACTTTTAAAAGTACTTGGACTTTAAAAAGGAAAAGGCCAATTAGAGAAAGAAGGAAATGGCAACCCATTCCAGTGTTCTTGCCTGGAGAATCCCAGGGATGGGGGAGCCTAGTGGGCTGCCATCTATGGGGTCGCACAGAGTCGGACACAACTGAAGTGACTTAGCATAGCTTGATCACTTCTGCTTAAAGTGTGTATATTTTTTAATGCATGTATTATGCACACATATTTATCATATAGTAAATGTATCTGTAGTGTATTGGATATATTATCATCAATTTATCACTCACATGAAGTCTCTTTTCCAGTAATGTAGTTTTCTAGTTTAATTTTGATTTAATGGAATACCTTCCACGTTTGTGACCACATTTCTCAGAAAGCTTCAAGAGGTTGCATACAACTAGAGCTGGCCTGAGTTACTCTGCTGTCCCAGGTGATTGATTCAATATTATAAGACAAACAAGACCTCTTTTCACTAAGAAACTGAGTAGTGATATTTCTTCATATCTAATAAAATATATGGATAAATTATACTAACTTGTACCTGAGTTCACACGTCCGTTCTTGGATAATTTTTTCTCTAATTTTAATGAAAAATTTTTTCTAACTTTTTTCCCTAACTTTTCTAATTTTCATGAAGGGGATTTAACACATGAACATGAGTTGAATAGTCCTAAAAAGTAATCATTTCACCCAAGGCTAATTGTTACTTTATTTAAACACACCAGTAATCTGAAAGTCACAGCATAAAGCAAATTAGACTGATTACTTGATAGCTGATGAGTATTATGTTTGTCTTTTTCAAGATGACAATAAATATGGGAATTACTATTGATTTGATGGCAATCTCATAATAAATAGATAAAGCACATTTAGAACAATAATACATTGAAGTATTAGTTAATGTTGCATAAACATGCTCCATCAGTTCACTGGATAATGTTACCTGTTCTAGACATAGAGTTATGATTTTCATTTATAAATAACAACATTCCCAAGTTTTAGATTTTAAGACTTCTGAGTCACATTGTGGAGAATGTTGTCCTAAAAAGTCGAAACTGGATTTTGAGAATTTAAGATTAAGTTTCAAAGGATAAATGCATAAATTTTATGAAGCACACAATAGACTGGGGATTCTGACCAAAAAAGTAGTGGAAAATGAATTGGTATCTTCTCATTTTAAACATGAAGCATGGATGAAATACAACAAGATAGACCAATAAGGCAGACCTCAAAATAGGAAAAAAGTGAGATCTCCAGGCAACACAAAGTAAATTAAAATGCAAAGCCAGAGTGACAAGTTGGGGGAGGGGGACTTTTGTGGAAGTGACCTGGGAAGGCATTAGACTCTGATACAGCTCAGACCCCAGAGCATGGACTTCACAACCGCCTCCTCTGCCATCGGCACAGGGGAAAAGCCCACTCAAAGCAGAGAGCACACTGGACAATCTGCCACTCACCCAGGACCCTGAAAGGACCACTCATTAGATGACTGGGTTGGGGAGGGAGGGGAGGACGGAACCTCCAGTTCGCTGTTTCAAGAAGGCAGCAGGGAAGCTCTTCACTGCCTCTGGAACTACTTAGAATCACTTCCTTCCCAAAGGAAAAAAAAAATTCCACATTGTCACCATGAATGAGCGGGCAGAGGGTTAAATGCTATACCAGGTTGTGCAAGGTTCCCTAACTGATCAAGTGAAAACATGTTACCTGCGGCTACAATTCCTGGAGCCCCGGGGTACGCATCATGGTCCCGTAAGGATATTTCCACAACCCAAGCTGTCAGTGAGGAAAAGGGAGGTAAACTCACAGCAAAAATTATAAAACAAACAAACATGATGGCTGAAAGTCAAATGGTCCTCCAAAGTAATTAAAAGTGTCAGTAAATAAGCAGTCTGAAACAGACGGCTTCAGATGTGAAGCACTATGTGTATATATACATATACACATAAAACACACGTATTCAAAGTTATGACAGGTATAAGAAGGGATGGAACAGTCTTGGAAAAACGGACACTAAAGAGGAAGAAATGGTTTGAAAAAACTTCTAGAAATGAAAAATATAGTATTTGATAATAAAAACATAATAAAGACAACTTTCAATTAGTCCCTGAATGAACAAAGGTGACTAGGCCTCGGCCTCTCCCTGTCAAAGTAAAGAAGAAATAATCTAATGAAAAATGCAAATCACTCAGAGTCTCCACAACGGTTAACGCACAGGATCTGGTATTCACTCAGAAAGTACAAAGACTGCAGGAAATGAATGTTATGAAAGAAAAAAAAAAAAACTTATGAGAAAAAAGATTACAAGACTCAAAAGTAATCAAGATCTTGAAGTTGTCATTTAGGGACTCTAAAATAAATATAAGTAACATCTTCAAGAAAATTGTAACATTGGACAAAAATATGATCAATAAATGGAATTTTTACTAGAAGGTAAACTCAGATAAAAAGAAAGAAGAAATTGTATAACGAAACGCATAATATTAATGCTATTACTGAATTGATGGGCTTAAAGCAGACTAAATGAAGAGAAGAGAGTTAAATAAGTAAAAGATGGGTCGGTGGAAGTACCTGAACTAAAACTCAGAGAAAGAGGGATCTAAAAAATATAGAGAAAAATAATACAACTACAAATAAGACACAGTGACAAAGACTAACATACATGTAATTAGAGACTTAGAAAAGAAAAAAAGAGGCAAAATATACATATATTCGCAGAGATAATGACTAGCATTTTTTTTCAAACTTGGAACAAACGTGAGCCCACATGTTCAGAACATCTAAAGACGACAGGCAGGATAAACCCGGGACGTCGTACGCGGGACGCGAGAGGTGTGCTGCCACAAAGGGTTCAGACAAAAGCCTTCCTACAGGACCTGAGGCCGACTCCTCACAGAAATGGAGGAGGAGAGACGGCTATGCAAGTGTCATCTAAACTGCCCATCTAAATGGCTGGAAGAAAATAATTGCGAAATTAGAATTCTACAACCAACCACAATGACCTGCACAAATCAAAATAAATATATGCACAGATAAACATAAAAAACATAGAAAATTTACTACCAACAGACATACACGAAAAGAAATACTAAGAGGAGATTCTTTTTGGTAAAAGAAATACAATCTGAAATGGGAGAATGTCAAAAAGTTCATAAATGAGATGAAATAAAATTAATATCACTGATACAATAAAAGATATTGATGATTATATTGTATATACGGTAATAGATATAGATTTTTAAAGTATAATCAATAATTAAATAAGTGGTTATGTATGGATAAGTGAGAATTACTACACTGGAAGATGGGAGAAGGAAATTACAGAGAAGATATCCCAGAAAAATGAATAGATGGAGAGTATAAAATAGACATTGAGAAATTAAAGAATATAACTAAAAATCAAGACTGAGGAATCTTTACATTATCTCACCAAGGCTAGGAGGAAATTAATATTTATTACTTCAATGTAGTAAACTTGAATATAGAAACAAGAAGTGTGATGGGGAAAATATGTTGAGAAAACACATTACTGAATAGATAAATTATTAAAAATCATTTATTTTAATTCAGTTATTATTTATAGAATTAGTCATGTGTGAGTTGAAAAACAATATGGAAATAGCATAACAGCAAAACATCTTTGAAGGTAAAAGAAATTATCAGTTAAATATTAAACATTTGTTAATGAAAGAAATGAAGTTAATCATAAAATTAACATAAAACTATTGATCAATTTTATATACTAAGAAAATACTTTCATTTTTTATACAAATGGAACTCAAAACTTCCAAATTAACAACAAGGGGAAAATGAATAAATAAATCTAATTTAGCACAATGTGCAAAGTAGAAGTAGACCTCAAAAAAGAGGAAAAAATAGATAGTAAATGAAAAATTAGCATTATTTGGCAGAAATTATCCCAATATGGTAGCAATTAAAATTGATAAAAAATAATAAATGGCCTCATTGAGATAGATTTTATCAGGAGAAACGAATGAGAATAATTCCATGTCCTATTTAAAGATGAGGAAATACTAAAAGATGTACACAGAGAAAATACTAGCCAATAAATGATAACAGCACTAATACTAACCAATGAAAACAATAATAATAATAAATAAAAATAAGGTCATTTCTTTTTTTTTAAACTTTACATAATTGTATTAGTTTTGCCAAATATCAAAATGAATCCATCACAGGTATACATGTGCTCCCCATCCTGAACCCTCCTCCCTCCTCCCTCCCTATACCATCCCTCTGGGTCGTCCCAGTGCACTAGCCCCAAGCATCCAGTATGTGGTCATTTCTCAATTATAAAGAGAATAATTCACCAAAAACCTGTAAAAGTGCTTCTCTTAAATGCACATAATAACATAGATTCAGAATATATACTGACTAAAATTAACTAGTCCATCATCATAATTGGTAAATTTACTGAGATATCCTGAATATAAAGCAAGCAAATAGAAGTATTATTTTTTAAAATTGAATATATGAACCATAAACCTTGATCACAGAAATACATAGAACTCTGCACCCAATGATCAGAGATTTCTCATTCATCCTTTAGATACATTTAACTGCTGAAAATTTAATATGCAATGAAATTTTTTAAAAAATTTGAAGTTCAAGCATTTTTACATCAGGGTATTTTCTGCTGACAAAAACATACCATTAGAAAGGAACACAAAATAATAACCAACCAAAGCACTTGTATACCTATGGTGGATTCATTTTGATATTTGGCAAAAGTAATAAAATTATGTAAAGTTTAAAAATAAAGTAAAATAAAAAGAAATTAAAATCTGGTCATAATAATTTATGTTTTGAGGAGAAATTATAATATAAATGGAAATATTTCAAAAACTGATAGTGAAAACACTTTAAGGCCCACCAACACACAGCACTGAGAGGGAAAGCTGTTACTAATACTCAAGCACCACCAGAGGATGACGCGTGAGCGTCAAGCAACGAAAACAGCTAAAAAATGGGCAACAGCAAACTTCAAGAAAAGTGATTTGAAAAATGCTTATAAATATAAGTTAAATTTCACAAAATTAAGAAAACCTTTATGAAAAAGTCTATCTTTTTCATAAAAGATTGATAATCTACAACCATTTAAAAGTCTGATAAAATGCATATTTAAATAACATTGTGATTGTAAAATGAAATATTGTTGTTCAGTCATTCAGTCCTGTCTGACTCTTTGTGACCCCATGGTCTGCAGCACGCCAGGCTTCCCTGTCCCTCACCATCTGCCAGAGCTTGCACAAACTCACGTCCATTGAGTCAGTGTTGCCATCCAACCATACTGTCCTCTGTCATCCCCTTCTCCTCCTGCCTTCAATCTTTCCCAGCATCAGGGTCTTTTCCAGTGAGTCAGGTCCTTGCATCAGATGGCCAAAGTATTGGAGCTTCAGCGGGATTGACTGGTTGGATCTCCTTGCAATCCAAGGACTCTCAAGAGTCTTCTCCAACACTACAGTTCAAAAGCAACAATTCTTCAGCACTCAGCCTTTTTTATGGTCTAACTCTCATACCCATACATGACTGGGCCCATACACCCAATCACTCTGGAAAAACCATAGGTTTGACTAGATGGACCTTTGTTGGCAACGTAATGTCTCTGCTTTGAATACACTGTCTAGATTTGTCATAGCTTTTCTTCCAAGGAGCAAACGTCTTTTAATTTCATGGCTGTAGTCACCATCTGCAGTGATTTTGGAGCCCAAGAAAATAAAGTCTGCCACTGTTTCCTCTGTTTCCCCATCTATTTACCCTGAAGTGATGGGGCTGGATACATGATCTTTGTTATTTGAATGTCAAGTTTTAAGCCTGCTTTTTCACTCTCCTCTTTCACTTTCATCAATAGGCTCTTTAGTTCGTCTTCATTTTCTGCCATAAGGGTGGTGCCATCCACATATCTGAGGTTATTGACATTTCTCCTGGCAATCTTGATTCCACCTGTGCTTCATCCAGCCCAGCATTTTGCATGATGTACTCTTCATAGAAGTTAAATAAGCAGGGTGACAATATAGAGCCTTGAAGTACTCCTTTCCCGATTTGGAACCAGTCTGTTGTTCCATGTCCATTCCTAACTGTTGCTTCTTGACCTGCATACAGGTTTCCGCAGAGGCAGATAAGGTGATCTGGTATTCCCGTCTCTTTAAAAATTTTCCACAGTTTGTTGTGATCCACATAGTCAGACTTTAGAGTAGTCAATGAAGCAGAAGTAGATGTTTTTCTGGAACTCTCTTTTTTGATGATCCAAAGGATGTTGGCAATTTGATCTCTGGTTTCTCTGCCTTTTCTAAATTCAGCTTGAACATCTGGAAGTTCTCAGTTCACATACTGTTGAAGCCTAGTTTGGAGAATTTTGAGCATTACTTTCCTATCATGTGAGATGAGTGCAATTGTGTGGTCGTTTGAACATTCTTTGGCATTGTCTTTCTTTGGGATTGGAATGAAATCTGACCTTTTCCAGTCCTGTGGCCACTGCTGAGTTTTCCAAATTTGCTGGCCTATTGAGTGCAGCACTTTAACAGCATCATCTTTAGCACATCTTTTGTGTGATTTTTTAAAAAATCTCAAGATGAAATATAACTAGAAATTTTTTTTAAATCACACAAAAATAAAATTTATGCCACTTTATAATGTCATAATAACCTTCACACCAAAGCCAAAAAACAGTAAAAAAAAATAGTACTTATCATAAAATTATTTAATTTAATAGCTTTGTAATACATACTATTTTGTTCTAACCACCTTACTTTTATCATCTCATTTGATACTGACATCTACACAGGGATGAATACTATAATCTCTATCTTACTTGTGAGATGACTGAAGCAGAATGTTGGAATAATTCACTCATGGTCTTATACCTGGAAAGGTGTGGAAAAAAACTGCATAGGTTAATCACTCTTGTAATATATATTCTTGCATATACTATTTTATAATATATTACCCAATATCATAGTATGTTAATATTTTATAATCCTTGATCAATATTGATAGTATCAATTTATATTGATATTACATATGTACATATCCTAAATAAAATCTCTGCAAATACAATCTAACAAGATATAAGGTAATCATAAGAATTTCTTGAATGAGAAAAACATATATATATATATGAATCATAGAGATTATTATTAATTAATCTGGCTTCATTATCATTTGCAACTTTGTCATGACAAAAAAGAACATAATTAAAATTAAAATATAAGCTGAGGATGTGTGTGTGTGTTCTCAGTTTTGTCCAACTCTTTGCGACCCCATGGACTCTAACCCACCAGGCTCTTCTGTTCATGGAATTTTCAAGGCAAGAATAGTAAAGTGGGTTTCCATTTCCTCCTCCAGGGGATCTTTCCAACACAGTAATTGAACCCACATCTCTTGTATCTGCAGACAGGTTGTTTACCACTGCACCACCTGGAAAGCCTTATACTAATAGAATATATTTTATGTCCAAAAGTGTTTTAGGATTTGAAATAGTTAAGCTGGAATTCCATCACCTCCACTAGCTTTGTTCAGAGTGATGCTTGCTAAGGCCCACTAGAGTTCAGGATGTCTGGCTCTAGGTAAGTGACCACACCATCATTGTTATATGGGTCATGAAGATCTTTTTTGTACAGTTCTTCTGCATATTCTTTCCACCTCTTCTTAATATCTTCTGCTTCTGTTAGGTCCTTTATTGTGCCCATCTTTGCATGAAATATTCCTTTGGTATCTCTAATTTTCTTGAAGAGATCTCTACTCTTTCCCATTCTATTGTTTTCCTCTATTTCTTTGCATTGATCACTGAGGAAAGCTTTACTATCTCTCCTTGCTATTCTTTAGAACTCTGCATTCAAATGGGTATATCTTCCCTTTTCTCCTTTGCCTTTCACGTATTTTCTTTTCCTAGCTATTTGTAAGGCCTCCTCAGACAACCATTTTGCCTTTTTGCATTTCTTTTTCTTGGGGGTGGTCTTGATCTCTGCCTCCTATACAATGTCACAAACCTCTGTCCATAATTCTTCAGGCACTCTGTCTATCAGATCTAATCCCTTAAATCTATTTGTCACTTCCACTGTATAATCATAAGGGATTTGATTTAGGTCATAGTTGATTGGTCTAGTGGTTTTCGCTATTTTCTTCAATTTAAGTCTGAATTTTGTAATAAGGTGTTCATGATCTGAGCCACAGTCAGCTCTCGGTCTTGTTTTTGCTGACTGTATAGAGCTTCTCCATCTTTGGCTGCAAAGAATATAATCAGTCTGATTTCGGTGCTGACCATCCGGTGACGTCCATGTGTAGAGTCTTCCCTTGTGTTGGTGGAGGAGGGTGTTTGCTGTGACCAGGGTGTTCTCTTGGCAAAACTGTTAGCGTTTTCCCTGCTTCATTTTGTACTCCAAGGCCAAACTTGCCTATTAATCCAGGGATCTCTTGACTTCCTACTTTTGCCCTCCAGTTGCTTATGATGAAAAGGACATCTTTTTTAGTGCTAGTTCCGTAAGGTCTTGTAGGTCACCATAGAACCTTTCAACTTCAGCTTCTTTGGCATTAGTGGTTGGGGCATAGACCTGTATTACTGTGATATTGAATGGTTTGCCTTAGAAACGAACAGAGATTGTTCTATCGTTCTTGAGATTGCATCCAAGTACTGCATTTTGGACTCTTGTTGACTTTGATGGTTACTCCATTTCTTTTAAGGGATTCTTGCCCACAGTAGTAGATATAATGGTCATCTGAATTGAATTCACCCATCCCGGTCTATTTTAGTTCACTGATTGCTAAAATGTCAATGTTCCGTCTTGCCGTCTCCTGTTTGACCACTTCCGGTTTACCTTGAAACGTGGACCTAACAGTCCAGGTCCTGTGCAGTATTGTTCTTTACAGCATCAGACTTGGCCTCCATCACCAGTCACATTCACAACTCGGCATTGCTTTGGCTCCATCTCTTCATGCTTTCTGGAGCTATTTCTCCACTTTTCTCCAGTAGCATATTGGGCATCTATCAACCTGGGGAGTTCATCTTTCAGTGTCATATCTTTTTGCCTTTTCATACTGTTCACCAGGTTCTCAAGGCAAGAATATTTGCCATTCCCTTGTCCAGTGGACCACGTTTTGTCAGAACTCTCCCTTGTATGTTGATATGTGGCAGAAATCAAAACAATATTGTAAAGCAATCATCCTTTATTTTAAAATAAATTGAAATTAAAAATTAAAATATCTTTTCAATTAATTGTCAAAATTTAAATATGTTTATATGTAGGGCTTTTATGTTTCAAATCATGTCACAGGTTTCATGTTTTAATCTCATTTAGTCTATGACTCTCTTCTCTACTTCCTAGTCTTTATTAGTTTAATCATATTTTATACTCAACCTTTTGATACACAATTTTTTTCAAGCATTATTGTTTGCATTTGCATTAATTTTGAAACCATAGTGATCATATCACTGTGCCTAGCCATTTACTCATAATTATATAAATATATTATTACTATGTTCTTAAATTTGTGATTTTGATTTTTATAATTGGAGTATTCTTTAAAAACATTTTTGCAATAATTACATAGAACTTTCTAATTCTTTAATTGGTAACAATGTATTACTTCTGTATTTGCGTGATGACTCCAGTGAGTACAGAATTCTTTAAAAAAAAAATCCCCGTCCTCGCTCACTCTCGTTGTTTTAGACTGTCTCCCTCCTCCCTCCCAAGGCCCTGGCTTCATACCACCCCGGTCTTCTGCCGTGGTCTGGGGAGAATTCTGAGAGCAGCCTGATTTAGGCTTTATTTTTAATTTTCTCTGAAAGTTCATAGGATTTTTCTCTGTATACTTGAAAATAAAAGGGCAGAAAATGATGAGACCTAAACGTAATCCTTTTTCCTTTGACACAATTATCCTGAGGAGAGATCTGGAGTGAAGACCTCTCAGCAAGGCCACAGACGTGGAGCTCAGAACCAAGGTCACCTCTGGAACTGACCAAGACCCACTGTAAAGGTTGCCAAGAGCCTCCCTGCTCCTTACCTGTCAGCTTCCTGACCCCATATCAGGCAAAAATACCCAGCCCGGTGCTCACTCTATAGGACCCTAACCGGTCACCTAATGCCGCCCTTCCTGCAAGAATTTTCTTTGTCTTGAAGCTATATAAACTGGCTACTAACCCATGGAAAGTGTCAGCTGCCGCTGGCCTGTCAGGAGGTCAGCCCAGTGTGCTTGCAGGCTCCCATTATCTCTGCTCTTTGTTCTTCATAAACTCACTCCTTTCTGAAATGCTCTTTGTTTGGAAAATCTTTTCCAACCCACACTCAGACTGTTTCAACAATAGAGAGAAACTTCTTTCAGCCCAGGGGCGTTTTCTAGGTAGTTTGCTGAGTGTTGCCGTCGGTGTTGTCAACAGTGAGCGTGCTTGGCTGCCTCTGCCGCGCCTGACTCCGTGCAGCCCTGTAGGCTGCAGCCCGCCAGGCTCCTCTGTCCACGGGACTCTGGGGCAAGAACACCTGAGCAGGTGACCACCTTCTATGCAGGGGATCGCCCTGACCCGGGGATCCAACCTGGGTCTTCTGCACTGCAGGTGCGTCCTTTAATGCTGGGCCAGCGGAAGCCCTGTGAATACTGATATGTTGGTAATTTACTCTGCTGTGTTAGGTGTGACTTCTAATAGTCACAGGGGCTCGCGTGGTAGAAACGCTTGCTGTGTCCTTGTCATCCATTGTCTCCCAGGTCTTTGGGGTTTTTTCCTGGACGTCCTGAAAGAATCCTAAGTCTCTCCTTCAGATCACTGATTCAGCATTCTGCCCTAGGAGCTTTCTTTTTCATGTGTTGAATAGGAATTTAATTGCATGATTAGTTTGAGGGTTTTTTTATATTTCCTCCTTCAGTTTAGATTTTTTCATACATATTTGTCCACCTGGCCTCTCTCTTCCTGCGGCAGCCTGCCCCATCCCTCAGCAACTGTAGTCTTTGCCTGCTCCCAGAGGAGATGGACAAATCAGGGGGAAGGACACTTTCTATCTTGTCTTTCGCTCCCTGCAAAAAAAAAAAAAAATTGTTTTAGAGGTGGCTTTTCCTCTAAAAAATGGAACATTTTTGTGAGAATACAGTCTGCCCACTATTGGGAGCACGTGTTAACCTCTTGTTGGGTTTATTCACCCTTGAGCACTGGTGGGTAGGTTGAAGACTGCTGTCTGCAGCCGCAGGGGGCACCGTATAATTCCGTCCCTTCTGTCCTTGAGCACCCTTCACACTCAATCCAGAATGGAGGCAGATAAGCATCGTAGTGCCTTAAAGGTGCTCTCTCCCACAGGGCCTTAGTGGCCGGAAGTGAAATCTATTCCTACTCGCATGCGTTTCTCTTCTGACTCTGGAGAACCGTGTACCTGGACACGTGGTGCACAAAGAACCACGCCTCCCTCTGCCCGACCCCACCCGCGGCACGCATGGCAAGGCTGATCTCGTCCTGTATGCCCAGATTCCCTGCCGGCCTTGGGGTGTCGGGGCAGGGAGGGCAGGACCCTGGCTGCCCCAGGGCACAGCCCTAGGAGAAGGGAGGGCTGGACAGCCACCTGTCTTCTGAGCAGGGCTGCGTCCAGGAACCAGGGCTCAGAGGAGGTGTTTGGGTGAGTGCAGCCCTTCAGGTTGCTGTGGGTAAGAAGTTTGAATCTGTGTTCAGGACAGGTTGGCATAAGGCCGTGTGGCCAATGACACAGCTCTGGAAACCTCTGCAGAATGGGCTTGCAGTCTCCCTTCATTTTAACTGCCTCCTTGTATATCATCTTGATGACTTCGGTAGCATTTTAGAAAAGAAAATATCAGGCTCTGATAGTTGAATGCCAAATTTATTCATCTTTTTTCTTCTTATTTTTACTTTTCCTAACAGCAACAGAAATTCTTTTGGAGGAGCCTCTGTATGTTTAATGGAGAAGGCAATGGCACCCCACTCCAGTACTCTTGCCTGGCAAATCCCATGGACGGAGGAGCCTGGTAGGCTGCAGTGCATGGGGTCGATAAGAGTCAGACATGACTGAGCGACTTCACTTTCACTTTTCCTTGCCTGCATTGGAGAAGGAAATAGCAACCCACTCCAGTGTTCTTGCCTGGAGAATCCCAGGGACGGGGAGCCTGGTGGGCTGCCATCTATGGGGTCCCACAGAGTCGGACACGACTGAAGCGACTTAGCAGCAGCAGCAGCAGCTGTATGTTTAAATAGATCACCCCATCATTTCCCAGGTTACTATCCTGACTTTATTTCTTACAAATAAAATACCAACAAAAACGTGAAATCATTATTTCAGAAGCACAAAAGTGGAAACGCACTAGCTAAGCAAGGGTGCTGCAACTTGGGAGAATTTCTCACGCCTCCCGGTGCAGCACCCAGCCCCGCTCCCGTCAGTCACTCGCTCCCAGCACGCGCGCTCTGAGACTGCCCCATTCCTGGCGGTGCAGCAGCAAGACCACTGCCAAGACGCCTGGTCTCTCCGAGACGCAGTCCACCAGCGTCAGCCTGGCCAGGTCCCTGTTGCCTGGCTTCAGCGTCCTGAGGGTCAGAAACAGATTCTCGGGGCCAGATCACACATATTGTTTTGTTAGTTTTGTCAGCCCATGTATTACATCCAAGTCTGCAAATGCGCTGGATTTCTGACCACCCCGGCCTTTGTGTTGGTACAAACGAGAACCTCTCCCACTGAAGCCCCCGGCTCATCTGGAGCCCCGAGGATAAAGCTGAGTGTATGCCCCAACAGCTGGTCTCCCACCAGCAGCTTCTGAAATTGTAATTTTCCCCCTAAAATTATTGACCCATTATTTTAATCTCCTTTGCTTAACTTTCTCTTGGAAATCCAGAGCCATCCTATGTGAGGCATCTCATGGAAGCCTCAGTGGTGGGGTGTTTGGCTATTAGTCATGGAATAAGATGTAATTTCTATCCTTCTGTAAAAAAAAATACATATACATATATGTAGAGTGAACAATATGTCATAAAATTGCATATACAACTTTAGTTTGTGTAATATCTGAGTGTATAAGTCATAGTTCTATATGAATATATTTAAGGGACTATTATTGAAATCCTTCTAAATCAATCATTGTAAATCAAAGATATATTTTAAAAATATAATTTTCTAAATATGTATGTACAGTGAAGTACATTCTGTAGAAATCAACAAGTGAAAATTTACGCCCTCAATATATACTACTTATAAATTATATTCATCTACATATTGAGATAATAAAACGTGAATAGGGCTTCATTATCAGTGATTTATTTAGCCAAGTCAAATGTCATAACAGCTTTTGAAAAAAACTATTTTTTGTAATTTAATTATTGTAATTCTAGGTGTTTCCCCAGAATGACCAGACTGCTCTGCTACTAATGTGGCAGCAAGCGCCAAACTCCACATTCCCAGCATCACTGGGAATCTGTGTCTCCCGTGGTCACCGTGTTGGGACAAATGCCAAGAAAAAGCATGTGTGCCTGTTTTATAACCTGAATCTCAGGGCTTTCTTTCCTAAAGAGACATCCCGTGTGAGGAGGAGTCTCTTTGAGTTAGAGTATCTGTGTGGGTGACTTCAGCCTTTACTCACCCCTGTATGCCTGCCTTATAAATCCTCCATGAAAAAGTAGATTCATAGCAGTGCTGTTTAGAATACCCACGACATGGAAGCAACCTAAATGTCCATGAACAGAGGAATGGATAGAGAAGATGTGGTAAGTATGTACAATGGAATATTACTCAGCAGTGAAAAAGAATGAAATATTGTCAATTGCAGCAACATGGATGTACCTAGAGATATCACACTAAGTGAAGTTAAGTCAGAGAAGGACAAATATCATAGAATATTGCTTATATGTGGAATCTTAAAAAGGGTGCAAATGAATTTATCTATAAGACAAAAATAGAGTCACAGATGTAGAAAACAAACGTGGTTCCTGGGGAGACGGGGAGAGGAACAGATTGGCAGCCTGGGGTTGGCATGTATGCACTGCTACACTTAGAATAGGTAGCTAATAAGGACCTGCTTTATAAGCACCAGGACTCTACTCGATACTTTGTGATGACCTACATGGGAAAGGAATCTAAAGAAGAGTGGATATAAGTGTATGCATCACTGAGTCACGTTGCTGTACAGCAGAAACTAACACAGTAAATCAATAGTCCAAGAAAAATTAATGGAAAATGGAGTGGGGCCTCTTTCCCTGCTCCCAGTTCAGCGTCTGAGTTACTTGGCTGATGGTATGCGAGGTGACGGATGCAGGGGTCTGAAAAGCGCAGGTGGCGGGAGGTGTTGGGAGAAGAGCACCGGCTTCCTGTCCGCTCCTGCAGGAAGAACACGCCCGTGGGGGCTAGCTAGCGGACGGAACACAGGCAGCAGAGCCAAGTCACCCACACCCCAGCCAGGCCACCCTAGAACAGCCTACTGGTGGGCAAGCCCAGTCCAGAATGGTAACACCACTTAACCACGTGACCCTGACCAGAGGCACTCATGCCAGCAAGATTGGGGCTCCCTAGTCTGGTCAGACTCAGGACTCAGGACCGAGTTACTGTTGCCTGTCTGCCCCGAGGGTCTGGGGGTGACTCCGTGCAGCACACCATATAGAGATGACCAGGACACCTCCTCGCCCAGTATGCAGTCTCATCGGTCACTCGGTGAGCGCACACAAAGCAAGTCCCCTGTGCTCTCCTGCAGGGACCTGAGTCCTGGGTGGAGTCTGCAAGGACAGTAAATGCAGCAAGGCGATCCAACCAGTCCATCCTAAAGGAAACCAGTCCTGAATATTCACTGAAGGACTGATGCTGAAGCTGAAACTCCAATACTTTGGCCGCTTGATGCAAACAGCTGACTTATTGGAAAAGACCCTGACACTGGGGAAGACTGAGGACAGAAGGAGAAAGGGGCGACAGAGGATGACATGGTTGGATGGCGTCACTGATTCAAGGGACAGGAGTCTCATCAAATGATGGGATATCATGAAGTAGGGGAAATCCTAATGTGTTGCAGTTTATGGGCTCTCAAAGAGTCACAGGTGAACAACAAAAACTTCCTGTGGGTTTGCACTTTACCAATTGCGTTAAACAATTCTGTGGTGTAAGCAATCGAGCTTCACTGAAACAATGTTTTTTCTCTAACTCCCCACTGACCCAAGGTACAAGACAGAAGTTGGAAGATTCGGTTCAGTTCAGTCACTCAGTCATGTGTGACTCTTTGCAACCCCATGGACTGCAGCACACCAGGCCTCCCTGTCCATCACCAACTCACACTCATTGAGTCGGTGATGCCATCCAGCCATCTCATCCTCTGCTGTCCCCTTCTCCTCCCACCTTCAATCTTTCCCAGCATCAGGGTCTTTTCCAATGAGTCAGTTCTTCACATCAGGTGACCAAAGTATTTGAGTTTCAGCTTCAGCATCAGTCCTTCCAGTGAATATTCAGGACCAGTTTCCTTTAGGATGGACTGGTTGGATCTTCTTGCAGTCCAAAGGGCTTTCGAGAGTCTTCTCCAACACCACAGTTCAAAAGCATCAATTCTTCAGTGCTCAGCTTTCTTTATAGTCCAAATCTCACATCCATGCATGACTACTGGAAAAACCATAGCTTTGACTAGATGGACCTTTGTTGGCAAAGTAACGTCTCTATTTTTTAATGTGCTGTCTAGGTTGGTCATAACTTTTCTTCCAAGGAGCAAGTGCCTTTAAATTCCATAGCTGCAATCACCATGATTTTGGAGCCCCCAGAAATAAGATCTGTCACTGTTTCCACTGTTTCCCCATCTATTTGCTTTGAGGTGATGGGACCAGATGCCATGATCTTAGTTTTCTGAATGTTGAGTTTTAAGCCAACTTTTTCACTCTCCTCTTTCACTTTCATCAAGAGGCTATTTAGCTCTTCTTCACTTTCTGCCATAAGGGTTGTGTCATCTGCATATCTGAGGTTATTGATATTTCTCCTGGCAATCTTGATTCTAGTTTGTGGTTCATCCAGTCCAGCATTTTGCATGATGCACTCTACATATAAGTTAAATAAGCAGGGTGACAATATACAGCCTTGACGTACTCCTTTTCCTATTTGGAACCAGTCTGTTGTTCCATGTCCAGTTCTAACTGTTGCTTCTTTACCTGCATACAGGTTTCTCAAGAGGCAGGTCAGGTGGTCTGGTATTCCCATCTCTTTAAGAATTTTCCACAGTTTGTTGTGATCCATGCAGTCAAAGGCTTTGGTGTAGTCAATAAAGAAAAGTAGATGCTTTTCTGGAACTCTCTCTCCTTTTCGATGATCCAACGGAGGTTGGCAATTTGATCTCTGGTTCCTCTGCCCTTTCTAAATCCAGCTTGAACATCTGGAAGTTCTCGATTCACATATTGCTGAAGCCTGGCTTGGAGAATTTTGAGCATTACTTTGCTAGCATGTGAGATGGGTGCAGTTGTGCGGTAGTTTGAGCATTCTTTGGCATTGCCTTTCTTTGGGATTGGAATGAAAACAGACCTTTTCCAGTCCTGCGGCCACTGCTGAGTTTTCCAAATTTGCTGGCATATTGAGTGCAGCACTTTCACAGCATCATCTTTCAGGATTTGAAATAGCTCAACTGGAATTCCATCACCTCCACTAACTTTGTTCATAGTGATGCTTCCTGAGGTCCACTTGACTTCGCATTCCAGGATGTCTGGCTCTAGGTGAGCGATCACATCATTGTGGCTATCTGGGTCGTGAAGATCTTTTTGTACAGTTCTTCTGTGTATTCTTGCCACCTCTTCTTAATATCTTCTGCTTCTGTTAGGTCCATACCATTTCTGTCCTTTATTGTGCCCATCTTTGCATGAAATGTTCCCTTGGTATCTCTAATTTTCTTGAAGAGATCTCTAGTCTTTCCCATTCTGTTGTTTTCCTCTGTTTTTTTTTTTTTTTTTTTTTCCACATTGATTGCTGAGGAAGACTTTCTTATCTCTCCTTGCTATTCCTTGGAACTCTCCATCAAATGGATATATCTTTCTTTTTCTCCTTTGCCTTTCACTTCTCTTCTTTTCATAGCTATTTGTAAGTCTTCCTAGGACAATCATTTTGCCTTTTTGTATTTCTTTTTCTTGGGGATGGTCTTGATCACTGCCTTCTGTACAATGTAATGAACCTCCATCCATAGTTCTTCAGACCCTGTCTATCAGATCTAATCCCTTAAATCTATTTGTCACTTCCACTGTATGATCATAAGTGATTTGATTTAGGTCATATCTGAATGCTCTAGTGGTTTTCCTTACTTCCTCCCATTTAAGTCTGAACAGTATGAAAAGGCAAAATAAGACACTGAAAGATGAACTCCCTAGGTCAGTAGGTGCCCAATATGCTACTGAAGAATAATGGAGAATAACTCCAGAAAGAATGAAGAGACGGAGCCAAAGCAAAAACATCACCTAGTTGTGGATGTGACTGGTGAAAGAAGAAAGGTCCGATGCTGTAAGGAGCAATATTGCATAGGAACCTGGAAAGTTAGGTCCATGAATCAAGGCAAATTAGAAGTCGTCAAACAGGAGGTGCAAGAGTGAACATCAATATTTTAGGAATCAGTGAACTGAAATGAGTGAATTTAACTCAGATGACCATTATATCTACTACTGTGGGCAAGAATCCCTTAGAAGAAATGGAGTAGCTTTCATAGTCAACAGAAGAGTCTGAAATGCTGTACATGGGTACAATCTCAAAAATGACTGAATGATTGCTATTCGTTTCCAAGGCAAACCATTCAATATCACAGTAATCCATGTCTATGCCCCGACCAGTAACGCTGAAGCTGAAGTTCAATGGTTCTAGGAAGATCCACAAGACCTTCTAGAACTAACACCCCAAAAAAGATGTCCTTTTCATTATAGGGGACAGGAATGCAAAAGTAGAACGTCAAGAAATAACTGGAGTAACAGGCAAATTTGGCCTTGGCATACAGAATGAATGAAGCAGGGCAAAAGTTAACAGTTTTGTCAAGAGAACGCACTCGTCATAGCAAACACTCTCTTCCAACAATACAAGAGATGACTCTACACACGGACATCACCAGATGGTCAACACTGAAATCAGAGTAATTATATTCTTTGCAGCCAAAGACGGAGAAACCCTATACAGTCAGCAAAAACAAGACTGGGAGCTGACTGTGGCTCAGATCATGAACTCATTGCCAAATTCAGACTTAAACTGAAGAAAGTAGAGAAAACCACTAGACCATTCAGATATGACTTAAATCGAGTCGAAAGATTATTGAGCACCAATGGTACTTAATGAGTCCTCACCACCCAGACCGCAAGGTAATCCCAACAGCTGCCAGTCAGCAGGACTTGCACTCTGCTTGTTGGTGCATCAGGCATGTTGGAAATGGTGGTGGATGCTGGCTGTTTCTCTACTGATTTGGCTCCAGGAGTGGACTTGCAGTAGACAGACTGAGTCCATTCTGGCCCCTCCATGGGGGACAGAGCTCACTTTTCACCATCAGACTGTAATGTTCCTTCAGTTATGCAACCAATGTATGTAAATAAATTCTGTATTCTCTGTTTTATGTATGATACATATTATGCATTTTATGTATAATAGACATGTACTTTTGCTTCCAAGGGTCATCTTATTTGCATATCATGGGATAAGTTGTGATTTATGTAAATATTTCCCCAACTTATCCAATGATATGCAAATAATAGGACCCTTAGGAACAAAATTATATGCTTATTCTACACGGGCTACTTCAGAGACAATATGGAAAATGGCCAGTAGGATCCATTAGGAGATGATCAGCATTTCTTTTCTTATTAAATCCAATTTCTTGTATTTTGACTTTTCTACTTGATCTTTCATTCAAAATATGCCCTTTCTGCATCAGATTTTAATCTTCTACACAGTGTTCTTCAGGGATTCTAGAAGGGTGCTTCTGTAACTTGTAGAAAAGTTTTCATTTTTAAGATGGTGAAGTGTCTAGCATTAGGATAGTAATAAATCTACAAAGTCATCACTGTAACCTGATTTAGGGCCCAGGGAGGTCAGTCCTATAAGTAACCCAGGACAGCTGGAAGAGTAACAAGGAGCAAACGTGACAAGCCGCGGACACAATCACCCTTTACATTTTCACTCGTGGTGTTAGCTCAAATCTCATGACTCCTTTACTCCTCTCCAAATTCATGTGGATTTCAGAAAATTGTCTGATTTTTTGCCTTTTGGCATTATGACCAAAGATTTAAAATGCCACTTTAAGTTGTGTAAAAAAGTAGAAAATAGAACCTATAAATGTACTAAACCTTTATGGTTTATAGGTGTGTGTGTATTTATTTATGTCACATGAATGTCTTACGCTTATACATTTTTGTGTATTTAAAATGACCTGGGGGTGAGAACGTGGGTTGATTGAAACAGACCACAAGGAAATTTGGGGGGATGGCAATGTTCTAAGTCTTTTTTATAGTAACTATCTGGGTTTAAACATTTGTCAGAACTCATCAAAGTGTACACTTAAAATGAGTACATTTTATTATGTACAAATTATAGCTCAAGAGGGCTTCCCTGATAGCTCAGTTGGTAAAGAATCCACCTGCAATGCAGGAGACCCCGGTTTGATCCCTGGGTTGGAAAGATCCCCTGGAGAAGGGATGGGCTACCCACTCCAGTATTCTTGGGCTTCCCTAGTGGCTCAGCTGGTGAACAATCCGCCTGTAATGCAGGAGACCTGGGTTCGATCCCTGGGTTGGGAAGATCCCCTGGAGAAGGAAACGGCTACCCACTGCAGTATTCTGGCCTGGGGAATTCCATGGACAGTCCAGGGGATCACAAAGAGTCGGACACGACTGAGTGACTTTCACTTCTACTTTCACTTTTCACTGTTCAAGATGTTGATTTTTAAAAGTCTCAATGGCTATCGAGTTGATTTTTGAAAATTACCAGAAGTAAATTTAGAAAAGACTCCAAAATTTAGCCAAACTCGGTTTTTTTTTTTTCCTAAGGAAAACTTTACTTCGAGTTTAGAAGTCCACTCGTGAGATGGAGTCATCTATATCAACAGCATTTGGCATTTCCTGCACTGGCTCCATGCCCCGAAGAGGGGGAGAAGGGCTGCAGAGAATCACCTCTGATGAGAATACCTCCTGTTTGGTCTGCAAATGCCTGCCTTCCACGGCCCCGTAGAGGTCAGAAAATCTGGCTTTCCCATCAGATGCAGAGAACGATGCTCTGAAGGGGTGAGTCACAGCACGGCCTCTGTCACCAGGGTGAGGCGGGAGCACTAGACCGTGGGGGAGGGGTGGCAGCGGCAGACCAGGCCGTGGGCCTGGGAGCTGGTGCTCTTGAACTCAGGGTCCGGACACCACCTCCACCGCATGCCTCTGCACCCCCCGCCCCCCAACACCCTCCCCGACCCAGGGAAGCAGGCGTCCATCCTTGGGCCTGGCCTTCTGCTTCCGAGATGCTTTCCTGACCTGGACACCGAGCACCCTCTGGCTCAAGTCCTGCTTGACCTTGACTGACCCCCAGCCACCGACTTTTACTAACCCTGGCCTCACGTAACCCAACTGCCGTCTCGGCCTGTGTCTGTCCGTCACATGCCGACTGACAGCTGAGCTTCTGAAAGGTGTCTGGAGTTTGTCCTGACCCACGTCCTGGAAGGACCAGGCACAGGGAAGCCGAGGCATCGCCCGCCAAGCTTATCCGGGTGAGGGGGCAGGAAGGCAGTGCCTGTCTCCCCTACTCTTCGGCACGTCAGACTGACCTCCTTGCCCTCACCCTGGCCTGAGTCACCACCTCCCCTGGCTTGGATGAACAGCCTTCTAAGCTGCTTTCTCTGCTTTTGCCAACATGGCTTCCCTTCTTCTCCAGGCCCCGACTAGAGAGGCATTTTCAGGATGAAGGTCTGAGCTTTCCTTTTTCTTGCTTAAAATTCTTCCACAGGCCTTTGGAAAAGCTAAAATTCTGGGCTGACCATCAGCTGGCCTTGGGAGATCTCCTTCTCACCTCTCTTGTCTCATCTCAAGTCACTCCCCACCTTAGCTGATAGCTCAGTTTCATGACCCCTTTCTCACCTGCCCTGCACCTGGTCAAGGTCCCTGGGCCTCAGGGCCTTTGTACATGCCTTCCCCTCTTCCTGGGTGGCTGTCACAACCCTCAGAATTTGGCAGAAAACAGCAAAAGTCTGTAAAGCAATTATCCTTCAATTAAAAAATAAATTAATTAATTTTTTTAAAAGAGGGGGTTGGTTTCTCATCCTCCAGGCCTCAGTTTGACTATCAGGTCATCAGGGAACCTTCTCGGTTCCCAAGCAGGAACCAGGCCCCACTGAGCCTTCGTCACAGCCTTCACTGAGGCGCCATGCACAGCGACACCTCATTCACCGTGTGGGTGACTGTGGTCTCCCCACCTGTCTGTCCCGGGGTAAATGCCTCCACAGGAGTCCTTCCCCTGATGTCCAGAGGCCGAGTGGGCTATTTCTTAGAATCTGTTGAATCGGTAGAGTATGCCATTTCTTTTGCAACAACACTTGAAGTTTGGCTAGTCTCTTGAACGTCTTGGTCAGTTTTAGTGAGCCCTGATGCAGGGAAGATTGAAGGCAGGAGGAGAAGGGGATGAAAGAGGATGAGGTGGTCAGATGGCATCACCGACTCAATGGCTATGAGTTTGAGGCAGCTCCGGGAGACGGTGAAGGAAAGGGAAGCCTGGCGTGCGGCAGTCCACGGGGTTGCAAAGAGTCGGATGTGACAGCAGTTGAACAACAGCATGAGTTTTTTGCTACTTTTGCAGAGTTTTATTAGTTTCCTGATACAGAAATACTTGATGCTTTATTCCGTTTGGTGGCTGAATGCAAAAGAGAAAAAAGACCTCACAGTCAGGCTGATTGCTGCTCAAAACTGGAATTTCTCGGAATTCACTGGGGACAGACTTCCCAGCTGCCCACCGCTGTCATTTGGGGCTGGGTCACTTGTCCTGGGGGCTGCTCTGCTGCAAGAGGACACCTCGTAGCAGCCGTGATTTCCACCCACTCGATGCCAGTGGAAGTGTGAACGTGTCAGTTACCCCATGGATTCCGTGGGGTCCACCAGGCTCCTCTGTCCATGGGATTTCCCAGCCAAGTTGCCATTTCCTTCTGCAGGGGATCTTTCCGACCCAGGGGTCAAACCCATGTCTCCTGCACTGCAGGCAGATTCTTTACCAGGGAAGTCTGATGCCAGTGGTCACCAGCAAAATATCTCCATTTAGGCAGTGCCAAGGCTCCCCAGGGCGGGGGGCAGAGCTGCCCTGGGAAGAGAACCACCAGCGTGGAATTCCATCCTAACAGTTCTGCCTCAGGCACCAAGCCCTGCACCTCTCCTGCCTGCTCAGAATTGACATACCTGTCCGCACGGCATGCACAGATGCACACGTTTTAACCATCACCCTGTTGGACTTTCTGTGCTCCTGCTAAATATTAGGGTTATACCTTGTATGTTTTTCTTGCTGGGGTATTTGAATGCTTCTAAATTTACACAGCTTGGAAACTCATATCCTGAAGGAGTCAGTAAGTCCTTCCCCTGAGGTGACTGGTGTTGTTGTGTCTACACGGACGTGATTTCCCTGTTTCCCCAACGGCCCGAGAACTTTCAAACTTCTCTATCAGCGCTGTTTCACCTCCTTGATTATCCAAAATGACTCCCTGAACCTGGCGGGGTTCTACACTTGTTTGGAAAGGAAGGGGTTTAAGGAGATAAAACCTTCAAATTAATAAAGGATGGGGGGTGGTGAGAGACGCAGGCGGGCCCAGAGGAGGGGCCTGTCGGGCAGTTTGATAAATGGGGGGCTCAGGGGGCCGAGCTGTTTGTTTAGGGCTCTTGTTCTGCTTCAGCTGCACACAAAACCGGCACTGACGTGTCTGCCCTGCAAACACAGCACAGCCCGGCTGCGGTCAGCCCGCAGGCCCGGCCCAGGGAAAGCCTCGCTGTTCCTCCGGGCCTGGGACCCGAACCATCCTGAGAGGGGCTGCCGAGCAAAGCCTGGGGAGACTGTGCAGGACGGGGAGGAGCTGGCAGCTTCCCATCTGTCCGGGCCTGAGCGTCAGGTTGGGACCTCAGCCTGGTGCCCTCAGCCTGCACCTCGGTCCTCCTTTCTCCTCCTGAAGCCCTGGGAAGGTGCCCAGACCTTACTGACCTGCCCCTGTGGGTCTGAAACACCTGGCACACCTCTGTGCCTGCTCATTTAGAGTCTGCACATGCGGCATAAGAACTCCATTTTCCCGAGGCCGGGAATGACCACAACCTTGCTCACAGCTGGCCTTTAGGCGTTCAGGTTATACCAGCTCCCCAAGCCCAAGACTGTGTGCCCATGATCTTAAAGTGCACTTTCTACTCCTAAGGAGAAGGAACATTGCAAATGTCACTAAAGATGCTATGCATGCATGCTAAGTCACTTCAGTCGTGTCTGACTCTTTGCCATCTCATGGGCTGCAGCCTCTGTCCATGGGATTCTCCAGGCAAGGATACTGGAGTGGGTTGTCATGTCCTCTTCCAGGGGATCTTCCCCACCCAGGGATCAAACTCGCATCTCTTAAGTTTCATGCATTAAGCTGGTTCTTTACCACAAGTGCCACCTGGGAAGTCCATCACTAAAGATACTTCATTAATTTATATTTTAAACAGAGGCAACTAGGAAAATTAATGTTAAATTACTGCATGAGATGCCAATCAGAAGATTGAAGATTTTTGCGGATAAACAATACATTGGACCTTCATGGATTTTAGGAAATTTTACTCTGTGATCATCCTGTGTTTGGATTGTGACTAGATTATATGAATTTATCAGTACTCAATTTCCCATCACTTTCAACACCATTTCCCCCTCTTATGAATTTTTATGACCTTGACATCTTTATTATTATTAATCCTGGTAAAATACACAAGACATAAAATGCACCCCTTTAAAACCATTTACCCATGCACACATCAGGAGTATTTGGTGTATTCACACTGCTGGACAGCCATCACTCCCTCTGTCTCCAGAACTCACTTCATTTTGCACAGTTGAAACTCTGCCCCACTGTTAAGATTTTCTATTTTCTCCCCAACTTGTTTCAAAGATGCTTTTAATTGCTGAAGCAATGTTACAATGACTGCTCTAAAATATTCGTCAGATAATTCTAGCATCTCTATCATTTATCTTGAAACTGGGATCTGTTGGTTATAGTTTTCATTGAGTCAGGGGCTCTCCTCGTCCTGGGTGTGATCAGTGAGTGGTGATTGAAGCCTGAGCATTTGCGTGTTCTGTTATGAGGCTTAGATAAGCCCCCGAGGTGGGAAGTGGATTTTTCTGACACAGGGCAGGGCGGGCTCCACATTGGCTCTGCCCGGTGGGGGCCATCCAGCTTCCGCACTTGGTCTGCAAGGGCATGTGGGGTGGTGGCCCCGCGTGGGAGTCCTGGGCCCCCCAGGGCCCCCCAGTGCCTCCTCGTCGAGGAAGCAGTGCCTCACTGCCGCCCTCACTGGTCCCCACCAACATGGGGGGGTCACCACCCCTGCGGGGGGCAGTCTGGGCTTGGCCACCACCACCTCGTTTCAGGCTCCCGGGTTCTGACCTTTGCCCATGTAGCTAAGATGGGGCCACAGCTTTGTTACTGTATCGTGTCTGGCCGGATGGAGTGATTATTATCTCCATGTGGTCTCTCCTGCTAAGGTGCTCCTCTCCTGGATCTGTGACCAGAGACAGCAGGTTTTTTCTGAGTTTTCTTTGTCTGCTGCCCCTGGGATTTCCATCCTGAGCACCTCTATCCCCAAGCCTGGGGTGTTTGAGGCCGAAGGACATCTGGAGAGCTCACCCCTGGGTCCATCTTTTATCCCCAGGACTCAAGCTGGATTGCAATCTTCTGTGGATTGTGTCTTCCAGAATCTTCTTGTTAGTCTTATACATGATGCACAGGGTTTTCAGTTGTGTTTCGGGGAATAGGAAGAAGTGTATCTCTTCCATGATTCTGGAAGCAAAACAGAGATTTTATGGTTGTTTCATAATGCCCATTCCTTCTAAGCCCTTTATACACTTTCTGCAGATTCACTGGGTGTCCACATTTTGCCTCATTTGTTTTATCTTCTCTATTTGCAGATGTGCATTTCTTGTCCTGAACTATGCATGAGTGAGTTGGAGATATTCTGATCTTTTACTCAAAATGCTTCAATGTCTATTTCCTATTCTGTTGCAAAAACCACAGGGTATTTTTCAAAATCAAAAAAATAACATGGATACAACGCTAGAATTTAATCTTAATTTATATTAAAATTTCACTCATTGTCTGAATTATGTCCTTTATAGCTTTTAAAACTTTATTTTCTTTAAAAGAACAAGATATTCTTGAGAGTGAAAGGGCGCACAAACAAGTCATAAACAAGAATCATCAAGGCAAACTCAGATGTCAAGTGCCCCCTGATTCAGGGCCCAGGAGGAAACAATAGCTAGAAGGAGAGAGTCCATCCTGGGCCAAGAAGAAGAGTGGAGAAGGAGATGTGATGCTTACAGCCTGGAGAGTTTGGTGGTGGGAGGGCACAGTCACTCTTCTTTCTGCTCAGATTTTCTTAGAAACACAAGAAGCAAGGTGATCACTGGGAGAGGAGCAGGTCAGGAGGTCTGAGGAAGATACAGAAGGTTGTCTAGGGGATGGAGGGTTCCCTAGAAAGTCTGGCATGGCATCAGAACCCTTTATCTTTTCTTTCTGAAATCATTAAGCATTTTCAAGCAGAACTAGCATGGTAAAATTTTCCACTAATTAATTCATCTTGTTGGGCCTCAAATCCAGCTATCAACTTGAATTTGTCTCAGGTTTTAAAAAATCCTTTTTCCACTGTCACTGAATGCCTGGTCTGTGTCTGGTACCCTGGGCACACCAGCCCACAGAACTGACCAAGCCCTGGTACCCAGGGTGCACCAGCCCACAGAACTGACCAAGCCCTGGTACCCAGGCTGTGCCAGCCCACAGAACTGACCAAGCCCTGGTACCCAGGGCGCACCAGCCTGCAGAACTGATCAAGCCCTGGTACCCAGGGCGCACCAGCCCGCAGAACTGACCAAGCCCTGCCCTCAGTGAGCTAATCATCTGCAAGAAGAGCCATGACACCAGCAAGAAACAAATAAGATCAACAAACAATGTCCAAGGAAGAGCATGGCAAGTGCTCTGGAGAAAACCAGAGCAGCACTGAGGTGGTGAGGAGGGGAATTTGATTGCAATTTTAACTGGCTGGGCAGGGAAGAGTTTCTGGAAATGATGGTGTGTGAGAGCAAAGCTGAAGCAGGAGAGGGCATGAGTCAGGCTCACAAGTCTTCTCTGTGTGGAGTACTCCTGGCAGAGGGAATGCCAGGGCAAAGACCCCGAGGTGGGAACATGTCTGGCATGTTGGAAAAACCACGGAGCCAGAGTGACTGGCAAGGAGCGAGGTGGGAAGACGAGGTCAGGGAGGAAGTCAGACTTGCAGTCCCCCTGGGAGCAGACGGCCACTGCAGGCTGTGGGGACCTTGAGCAGGGCAGGGCAGGCTGGCTTATGTGTAGAAGGTCACAGCTGATGGGTCACTGGGAGACAGGCAATCACGAGGGGACCTTGCCCAGATAGGGAAGCCAGGCCACTGGTTAGGGCAGAGAAATCATCAGTCCAGGTGGCAAGAGTGGAGGGCAGATAGCAGTAGTTGGCTTCTGAAACATCCTGGACATAAAGCTGAGAGAATATGTTGAGAAATTACGTGGGGTTTTGGGATTTTACATGAGCCACAAAGAGGGTATGATTTTCACCTCTGAGGTGGAGGCCTGAACTGGTCCAGGCAGGGTCCCAAGGGGCTGGTTAGACATCCACGAGGGCAGCTGGGACTGAGAAGGGAGGTCTGGGCTAAACAGATGCATTTGGGAGTCATGAGCATGTGGACAGCACTTATGACTGTAAGCCGGGGGTGGGACTGTTGTCCCAGCCAACAGGTGTGTACAGCGGCACAGCCTCACCTGGGAGCCTGTTAGAAGTCTGGAATGAACAGATACACACTACTACATATAAGATACATACAGTAATGTGTAGTAGTACTACATATAAGATAACAAACAAGGGTCCACTGTAATATTCTGTGACACCCTAAGATCATGGCATCTGCTCCCATCACTTTATGGCAAATAGATGCTGAAAAACGGAGTGACAGACTTTACTGTAGGGGCTCCAGAATCGCCGCCAGGTGCCGTTTATTGTAGGGGCTCCAGAATCGCCGCCGGGTGCCGTTTATTGTAGGGGCTCCAGAATCGCTGCCGAGTGCCATAAAGAGAGCTGCGCACCAAAGAGTTCATGCTTGTGAACTGTGCTGTTGCAGAAGAGTCTTGGAAGCGCCTTGGACCGCAAAGAAATCCAACCAGTCAATCCTATAGGAAATCGGTCCAGAATATTCACTGGAAGGACTGATGCTGAAGCTGAAACTCCAATACTTAGGACACCTGATGTGAAGAACTGACTCCTTGGAAAAGACCCTGATGCTGGGAAAGATTGAAGGCAGGAGGAGAAGGGGATGACAGAGGATGAGATGGTTGGATGGCATCACGGACTCGATGGACAGGAGTCTGAGTAAGCTCCAGGAATTGGTGATGGACAGGGATGCCTGGTGTGCTGCAGTCAATGGGGTCGCAAAGAGTCACACACAACTGAGCAACTGGACTGAACTGACTGAAAAAATCACTGCAGATGGCCAGTGCGTCCATAAAATTAAAAGACACTTGCTCCTTGGAAGAAAAGCCATAACAAATGTAGACAGTATATTAAAAGGTACGCTGCTGACAAAGGTCCACATAGTCA
The DNA here is from genome assembly GCF_032452875.1 of Bos javanicus. Classification (NCBI taxonomy): domain Eukaryota; kingdom Metazoa; phylum Chordata; class Mammalia; order Artiodactyla; family Bovidae; genus Bos; species Bos javanicus. Next base: position 69,398,330 of record NC_083887.1, read on the forward strand.
AAACTATAGTTTTTCCAGTAGTCATGTACGGATGTGACAGTTGGACCATAAAGATGGCTGAGCACTAAAGATTTGATGCTTTCGAATTGTGGTGCTCTGGAAGACTCTTGAGAGTCCCTTGGACAGCAAAGAGATCAAACCAGTCAATCCTAAAGAAAATCAACCCTGAATACTCATTGAAAGTACTGATGCTGAAACTCAGCAAGAGATTGACGGCAGGCGGAAAAGAGGGTGACAGAGGATGAGATAGTTGAATGGCATTATTGACTCAATGGACACATGTTGAGCAAACTCTGAAAGATAGCGAAAGGTGAAGCCTGGTGTGCTGCAGTACATGGAGTGCACAGAGTCAGACACGACTTAGTGACTGAACAACAATATATGTGTAGTGGAATCACTTTGCTATACACCTGAAATGAACACAGCATTGTAAATCAACTATATCCCAAAATAATAAAAAGTTTTTTAAAAGTTTGCATAAAAAGAGAAAAAAAAAAAAAAGAAATACAGGACATCAGCATCACCCCACCAGCTCAGAACTCACGTGTTAACAAGCTCCCTGCCCTGGTTGAGGCTTCTGTGTAGACAGAAGAGAAGAGGACCCTTCAACTTTCCAAGCTCAAGAGAAGACCGAGCAGGAATGTGGGAGATTGTGAAGGAATGTTTCACATGATTGGGAAAAAACATAACTAAAAACAAAACCATGGGAGCAGAGTCCTTGCAGCCAACAAGACAGTGTGGGTGAGGCCAAGGCAGGACAAGTATGAGGGCTGCTATTTCCAGGATGAAGGACAGGAGATTTAAGATTTGGGGGGTGAGGCAACACTGCAGGAGGGAAGAAAACTTGGAGACCGGTATAGACCACCCCTGGAGAAGTCTGGCTGCAGGATGAAGCAGAAAAATGGAGTGGAGGCTGGTGGGCCAAGTGAAATCCACGGAGATTCTTTTCACATTTGGTATGTTTTATTTTAGGATGAGGAAGGCAGGGTGTGTCTAGGCTGATGGAATGACCCCGTAGAGAGAGGAAAAGGGAAGCTGCCTGTCTGCCCTGTGTCCCACGTCAGGGTCACTGGTGTGCCTATGCTGCACGACTCTGACAGTGGGCACTGCGGTGCCAAGCTCTGACTCCTCGGAGAAGCTCATGGGAAGCAGTCCATGAATGTTTGTGGGGTTCCATTAAAACCATCTGGTCCCATGGCATGTGGCCCCATCACTTCATGGCAAACAGAAGGGGAAAAAATAAAAGCACTGACAGATTTTATTTTCTTGGGCTCCAAAATCACTGAGGATGGTGGCTGCAGTCACGAAATTAAAAGGTGCTTGCTCCTTAGAAGAAAAGCTATGACAAACCTAGACAGCATATTAGAAAGCAAAGACATCACTTTGCCAGTAAAGGTCTATATAGTCAAAGCTATAGTTTTTCCAGTAGTCATGTATGGATGCAAATGTTGGGCTATAAAGAAGGCTGAGTGTGGAAGAATTGATTCTTTTGAACTATGGTGCTGGAGAAGACTCTTGAGAGCCCCTTGGACTGCAAGGAAATCCAACCAGTCCATCCTATAAAAAATCAGCCCTGAATATTCATTAAAAGGACTGATGTTGAAGCTGAAACTCCAATACTTTGGCCACCTGATGTGAACAGCTGACTCATTTGAAAAGACCCTGATGCTAGGGAAGATTGAAGGCAGGAGGAGAAGGGGATGACAGAGGATGAGATGGTTGGATGGCATCACCAACTCAACTGACATGAGTTTGAGTAAACTCTGGGAGTTGGCGAAGGACAGGGAGGCTTGGCATGCTGCAGTCCATGGGGTCCCAAAGAGTCGGACACGACTGAGACTGAACTGGACTGAAAGAACCCCTCCTCCTCTTGGAGAACTCTTTGGCCCGAGGGACAAGGTCTTGCCTTTGGAAAATTCATTTTATTCCTCCTCAGCGAGCAGTCATAGCAGCGTGTCCTCAGAACGGGCTCCTGGGAGGGTCTACTGGTCTTGTGCGTTGTGACAAGTTCATGAAAAAAGTCGTTAGCCGGCCGTCCTTCCCCTGTCTCTGTCTTGGAATTGTGCGGTAAATATCGTCACTAGTCCAGTTGGAGAGGGGTCCATCCGGCGGCCCCCACTTCCGGTCTGGGGCCATATTTACATGTGCACTTCCGGTTGCTGACAGAAGTTGAGCTGCTCGCATGGAGCTCAGAGGGTGCCTGGGCTCAGTCCAGAGACAAACCGTGAGCTGGCGCGTCTGAACGTGTGTCTACCTCCGCCTGATGGAGCAACCACGCCAGAACTGACAGCACCAACCACCCAGCGGGCAGGTGGGCAGGTCCGCAGCATCCCCTCTGCTTGCTGCGTTTTGTTGAGACGCTACTGTGGGTGTGGTCTCCTGGTTGCTCACCGGTGAAGACCTTCTGGGGTGGGAGAGGCCTTCAGCCTCTGACCAGGGGGTTCTCTACTCAAAGATGCCTGTCATGGCACCTTCTCATGGGGGTTTGTGTTCTTTCTGTCGCATTTGTCAGTGGAACTGGCAGCTGGCAGTGCCCACTGGCAATCAGGAGAGATTTTTCTGGTCAGTGGTTCTTCTTTGGATTCAATTCAGTGGGCTCACTGGGCCCATGCTCACAGTCTCCTGAATGGAGCTCACACTTTGACCCTGTTTTTTTGTAGAAAACTCAAAGTGGGAAAGACACAAATGACGTCAAACTTGGAAGCAAGGTGTAGCGTAACTGTTGATCTAAGATTTTTTTTATAAGATTAGAAGATGAAGTCCTTTTTCAATTAGTCGAGCATCATCAAGACCGAGATTTCATGGGCTTCTCTGTTGGTAAACACGATCATGCACATGCGTGCACATTCATCCAGCCGTTATTCATCTTTTCCTGGTAACCAACCCCAGTCTGTGATGACTTACCTTGAATGCCTTTATATCATTTTAGTAGCTCAGAAATTACTTTGATCTCTTTGAAAATAATGTAATCCTCAAGCATCAGTCTTATTCATGATTTCTGTTCATAACAACAATGGCACGCTTAGGCAGTTTCACTGTAACATCATAAAAATGGGAGAAAGTAACCATCTAATTTTTAAAAAACTGAGCCTCAAAAGCCTATATAATTTTTGTTAGTGGTATTTATCTTCGTTCGACAATGTGGAGCAACTCCAATTTAGCTTCCATGGCAAGTTGGACCAAAATTGAATATAGATCAGATCTCGAGCTTGGCAGTGGAACAAATCGGTCTGATTATGTGGGATTACATGGTGCATGAATTTTTAAATTAAATAGTTTCTTGCCCTATTAAATAATGTCAACAGTATTGTTGTGGGGTCTTATTTTCATTTCTTGTCTACTTTCACATATAAATATCTTTTTCTTTTATTAACCAATATTCCTTTATTTAAATTTGATAACACCCAGGACGTCCCTCTCTCCCTGGAGAGTCTATTCATGTTGAGTAAAATTTCAGAGTAAATTCATTTGTTCCCTTTTAGTATGTTTTAGCATATATTATGCCTTGGAATTCTTTGCTAGAAAGTCAAATTGTGTCTTTTTACTGGAGCAAATCAATGCAGAGCCTTTCTCCTTTGGGGCTCCTGGTAATATTTACTGACCATTTTTTGTCTGTGGTCCAGCTTCAACTGATGCCCTGTTTGCTACTGTGTTCCCAGGGCTCATGTCCAGCCAGGAGTCTGAGATTCTGAGAGCCAGGGACAGCGGGCTCCCGACCAGGAACAGCCACGGGTGGGGTCGTGTCCACGTGAGAGCCTGGGTAGCACGCTCTCCCTGTGGCCACAGGAGGCTTCAAAGGCCCAGACACACAGTCTTGAGCCCTGGGCTATCAGCTGGGGTCTTATCCTTCTGCGGGTGGAAACACAGTTTGGCAAAGCTACACACGCTTTAACTTCAGTATATTCAGAGTGAGTATCCGGAGGAAACAGCTTAACTCAGCAGGGCCGTGGTCAGCCTCCACCATCGCTGATAAAGGTCTTTATTGCCTTAAGGAAATGGCAACCCCCTCCAGTACTCTTGCCTGGAAAATGCCATGGACGGAGGAGCCTGGTAGGTTACAGTCTATGGGGTCACAAAGAGTCGGACACGACTAAATGACTTCACTTTCTTTCTTTTCTTTCTTTCCTTGCTTTCCCTCTTGTTTGTGAGCACATTTCAGTAACAGCACTCCAGCTCATTTTCAATTGGCATATGCCATTGCAGAGTCTAAGTACCGTGGTGATACTTTAGTCCATGAACTTCCAGGGAACACCTCATGAAAATGGTTACTTGGGGCTGCATGGGGTGCCTGTCAGAGTCTTTGTGGGGGTCAGCAGCTGCTCCCTCTGGAGGGATGTGGTCAAGCTGCAACTGAGGAGTCCCATTGACCAGGGGGTGGCCCTTGGCAATCAGACTCCAGTTCTGTGTTCTCTGGGGTTTGGGACTCGCCTCAGGCTCCTGACCTGTCAGCCACCCGGGACACCCCAGGCACTGGTAGGCCTGGGAGATCGTCACGGTGTCGCCCACACAGTGACACCAGCCTTGGTCCAGCGGCCTTCCCTGCCAGCTCCACCTTGCACCTGGGTCTTCAGGACTGAGCCCCACGCCCTTGGTGGGATCCCCGTCCCTGTCCCCACTGCCTCCTCTGTACCCACATCTCGCGTCTGCCAGGGTGACGACAACACAATAACCACGGCGCCTGAGCAGAGCTGAGCCTGGCGTGTCCTGCATCCCCGCCACGGCTCCAGTGTCTGGTCCTTGAAGGTGTCTCATACCCACAGCCCACGACACACAGCCCACTCTGCGAGCCCACCAAGACCATAGTGGACCCCCCCTCCTCAGGGCAAGAGCCTTCATTCTGACTTTCTTGTTCTCATGGCAGGCACGTGACTGGAACTTCAGCGTTTGTCACGTTACTTAAGCGTGGAGGTCACTGAATGCTGTGTGTAGGACGATAGGGGTTTAGGGAAGAGCAGCTTCCAGAATTTCCATGTAGACACGGTTTCATGATCACAGTTTGCTCAGCATAATTATGGGGGAATTAGTCATAAAACTTTTCATATTAGTTAGCACATTCCTTTTAAGAAGTTTGCTTCCTTATTTCAGTTGGCTTGAAGAAAAGAATGCAAAGATAGGCAAACGTAATTTAGAAATTGTGTGTGTGTGTTTAGTTGGAGTTAATATAGATATTATTAATTATACTAACAAACTTCCCCACTGGCTCAGAGGTAAAGAATCCTCCTGCAATGCAGGAAACGCAGGAGACTGGTTCAATCCCTGGATCGGGAAGATCCCCTGGGGGAGGAAATGGCAACCCTCTCCAGTACTCTTGCCTGGAGAATCCCATGGACAGAGGCGCCTGGCGGTCTATAGCCTGTAGGGGTCACAAATAGTTGGACAGGACTGAGCACGCATGTGTGCAATTGCACTAACACACGTGCTTTTTAGAATGGGTACTGAAGTATGGACTGAAAAATCTATGTCATCGAGAGTTGTTTCTCTTTTTCGGACCACGTGATTTGTCCTCAGTAAGGAGATGGACGAGGACGTCTCCTGGAAAGACATGGAGAGACCCTTCTCTTTGCTGCATCTACCAAGGACATCAGCCCTTGTGATGTCCGCCTCTGCCAGCATCTCCTAAGCACAGTTTCTGCCTGGCTGCCTCTCCCCTCGTCCGTTCTGCCCACAGTGCTCAGGTGCAGTGAACATACAGACGGTGAGTGTCTGGTGCTGTGAGTCTTGACCACTTTGCGCCTGTGTGACGCACACTTCAGTCGAGAAAAGGGCTGGTTTCATCATCTAAGAATAGAATTGCTGGTTCACGAAGGAAGTAGATGTTTGCTTTCGATTTTTAAATGCCAAATGATTTTCCAAAGTGGAAAGTATGAGAATTTCAAAAATATTGGAGAGTTTGACTGTTCCACGTGTCCTCACGTTAGCCGGCTTGGTGGTGGTGGAAGTCTTCTTCAACTTACCTGCTCCACTGGGTCTGAAGTGGCTTCTCGTTACGCACATGATTAGAATTTTCCCGGTGACTGTTGAACACCATTGCATGTCCTTATTGGCTGTTCACATATCCTCCTCTTTGAAGTGCATCTTCGAGTTATTTGCCCCTTTGTATTAGGCTGTGCGTCTGCTTAGTATTAAGTTGAAAAGTTGGTGTGTACGTTTTGCATGCTAGTCACTAGGCAGATATAGGGGTCTGTTCTGCACTGTAACTTGCTTTTGATTTTCTTAATGATGTTTCCAATATCACACATTTTTAATTTTGATAAAAGCAGTTTGTCAGGTTTTTTTTCTTTATGGTTAATACACTTTGTGTCTCATCCAAGAAATCTTTACCAACCTCACAGCTGTGAAGATTTCCTTCTGTATTTCCTTCCAAAACCTTGGTAGATTTAGCTATTATACTTATTATATCTAGCTATTATAGCCATCTCAAATGATTATTAAGTATGGTGGGAGGTAAGGGGTGGGTTGTTTTTTTTTTCCCCATATGTATATGCAGTTGTTTCAACATCATTCCCTGAAAAGACTTTCCTTCATCTATTGAATTCCCTTGGCACCACTGTAGAAAATCAACTTTCACTGTGCAGATTGAGGGACTATTTCAGGACTCTCTCCTAATCTTTTCATCTGTTAGACTCCCATTACTTCTACATCACATTGCCTTGGTTACTGCAGACTTAGAGACAGCTCTAAAATTTAAAGAAAAAAAAGTGTAAATCCCACAGCTGTATTCTTCTAGTTCAAATTTGTCTTGGCCAATTTAGGTTCTTTCCATTTCTGTATATATTTCAGAATCAACTTGTCAACTTCTGCATAAAAATCTGCTGGATTTTTCATTCTGTATATAAATTCACCTTTTTATTAATAATATTATACTATGTTAGAGATACCAAGTGAAAATTTCATGCAAAGATGGGCTCGATAAAGACAGAAATGGTATGGACCTAACAGAAGCAGAAGATATTAAGAAGAAGTGGCAAGAATACACAGAAGAAACTGTACAAAAAAGATCTTCATGACCCAGATAATCACTATGGTGTGATCACTCACCTAGAGCCAAACATCCTGGAATGTGAAGTCAAGTGGGCCTTAGAAAGCATCACTACGAACAAAGCTAGTGGAGGTGATGGAATTCCAGTTGAGCTATTTCAAATCTAAAAGATGATGCTGTGAAAGTGCTGTACTCAATATGCCAGCAAATTTGGAAAACTCAGCAGTGGCCGCAGGACTGGAAAAGGTCAGTTTTCATTCCAATCCCAAAGAAAGGCAATGCCAAAGAATGCTCAAACTACCACACAATTGCACTCATTTCACACGCTAGTAAAGTAATGCTCAAAATTCTCCAAGCCAGGCTTCAGCAATACGTGAACTGTGAGCTTCCAGATGTTCAAGCTGGTTTTAGAAAAGGCAGAGGAACCAGAGATCAAATTGCCAACATCTGCTGGATCATAAAAAAAGCAAGAGAATTCCAAAAAAACATCTATTCCTGCTTTATTGACTATGCCAAAGCCTTTGACTGTGTGGATCACAAAAAACTGTGGAAAATTCTGAAAGATGGAAATACCAGAACACCTGACCTGCCTCTTGAGAAATCTGTATGCAGGTCAAGAAGCAACAGTTAGAACTGGACATGGAACAACAGACTGGTTCCAAATAGGAAAAGGAGTTCGTCAAAGCTGTATACTGTCACCCTGTTTGTTTAACTTATATGCAGAGTACATCATGAGAAACACTGGGCTGGAAGAAGCACAAGCTGGAATCAAGATTGCTGGGAGAAATATCAATAATCTCAGATATGCAGATTACACCACCCTTATGGCAGAAAGTGAAGAGGAACTCAAAAGCCTCTTGATGAAAGTGAAAGAGGAGAGTGAAAAAGTTGGCTTAAAGCTCAACATTCAGAAAACTAAGATCATGGCATCTGGTCCCATCACTTCATGGCAAATAGATGGGGAAACAATGGAAACAGTGTCAGACTTTATTTTTTTGGGGCTCCAAAATCACTGCAGATGGTGACTGCAGCCATGAAATTAAAAGACGCTTAAGGGAGAGGGTGGGGAGATTTGGGAGAATGGCATTGAAACATGTATAATATCATGTATGAAACGAGTCACCAATCCAGGTTCGATGCATGATACTGGATGCTTGGGGCTGGTGCACTGGGGCGACCCAGAGGGAGGGTATGGGGAGGGAGGAGGAAGGAGGGTTCAGGATGGGGAACACAGGTATACCTGTGGCAGATTCATTTCAATATTTGGCAAAACTAATACAATATTGTAAAGTTTAAAAATAAAATAAAATTTAAAAAAAGACGCTTACTCCTTGGAAGCAAAGTTATGACCAATCTAGATAGCATATTAAAAAGCGGAGACATTACTTTGCCAACAAAGGTCTGTCTAGTCACGGCTAGGTTTTTCCAGTGGTCTTGTATGGATGTGAAAGTTGGACTGTGAAGAAAGCTGAGTGCCAAAGAATTGATGCTTTTGAATTGTGGTGTTGGAGAAGACTCCTGAGAGTCCCTTGGACTGCAAGGAGATCCAACCAGTCCATTCTGAAGAAGATCAGCCCTGGGTGTTCATTGGAAGGGCTGATGCTAAAGCTGAAACTCCAATACTTTGGCTACCTCATGTGAAGAGTTGACCCATTGGAAAAGACTCTGATGCTGGGAAGGATTGGGGGCAGGAGGAGAAGGGGATGACAGAGGATAAGATGGCTGGATGGCATCACCGACTCAATGGACATGCGTTTGAGTGAACTCCGGGAGTTGGTGATGAACAGGGATGCCTGACGTGCTATGATTCATGGGGTCACAAAGAGTCGGACACAAGTGAGCGACTGAACTGAACTGATTTTGTTCTAGTGTCTCACCAAACGTATACGGGATCCCCTTATCTCTGAGCTGGCCCAGCTAGAATTCAATATGGTCCACAATTTGCAGCCACAATGCTGCTGTTCCAGAGCGGCTGTTTTGTCATTGCCTCTATTCAGGTATACTATTACACAAGTGTGTGGTTTCCACTCTGTGTGTTTCTCCCTCCCCGACTGCCCTTCATATCATAGCTTCAGAAAAAGACCTTCTCTCAAGGGTGGCATCTAGTCTTTGCTCCTCCCCACTGGTCCTCACTCACTGAGGGCCACCTTTCAGCCCACTTTCCCGCTGTAACTGGAACAGTCTCGTCCATCCATCACGAAGATGATCCACATTTTGCTTTCCTGTGGCCATGGCTCACCCTGAAGTGATATTTTAAACTACCAAAGTCAAGGTAACATATTTTAACAGAACAGTGCTTCCCAAACTTAGAAAAGATAGGTCACAGATGCATGTGTGCTAAGTCACTTCAGTTGTGTCTGACTCTGTGTGACCTCTGGACGGCAGCCCTCAAGGCTCCTCTGTCCATGGGATTCTCCAGGCAAGAACACTGGAGTGAGTTGCCGTGACCTCATCCAGGGGATCTTCCTGACCCAGGGATTGAGTCTGCGTTTCTTATGTCTCCTGCTTTGCCAGCTGGATTCTTCACTACTAGTGCCCCCTGGGAAGCCTGTATATGCATGAGTACTTCCGTCGTGTCCAACTCTTTGTGACCCCATGGACCGTAGCCCGCCAGGCTCCTCTGTCCATGGGGTTCTCCAGGCAAGAATACTGGAGTGGGGTGCCATGCCCTCCTCCAGGGGATCTTCTCAACCCAGGGATTGAACCTGAGTCCCTTATGTCTCAGGTGGGGTCTTTACCAGTAGCGCCACCTGAGAAGCCCATAGGAAATGTTAAATATGTAGACAGTGAACTTACATGATGTCTGTGGATTTAAAATACTTGTTACTTGTCTGTGAAATACTTGTTACTTTAAAAAATTATAAAAAAGAAATAATAGCTTACTAGATAGCGGATCACATTTGGATTTGCGTATAGCTTTGCATATAACTTCAAATAGAATTCTTTTCTTTCTGTGGTAATGAGATATTTGTTGTTATTTTCAGTAAACATTTTTAAAATCAAGTTTCTTGCTTGAAATGGCTACCTGCTATTTATTTTCATGACCTGGTGATGTGTTTCTCAGCTTGTTCTCTGTCATTAAGGAGAAATTTGCTTTGCACAATAGGTACACAATTTTGAAAATTAAATTTTTGAAAACTACCACTCAAATTTACAATAGTTGAAATGACATCTGAAGTATAGAAGCCTCCCCTTCGTGGATAAACGTAACTAGATTCTGTTTTGAGATGATGAAAGTCTCTCATGACTGTCTTTCATTGCAGCATCTGCCGGGCACTCTCCCCTCACAGGGGGTGTGTGCACTGCAGGTGGGGAGGCACCCAGCGTGGGCAGCTCACCTGGGCCCTGGCCGACGGTGGGCAGCATGGTGCTTGTAGCAGCTTCAGGACAAAGGCAGCCAGGGGGGTGGACTGGGGGGAGAGTGCAAGGCTGGGAGGGCAGAGCTGTCCTCAGGCCCAGCACACTTGGCCATCAGGCTGACCCAGCCTGGACCTGCTGACCTGCAGTCTGTGGTGTCTTAACCAGCAACCCAGGGCACTCAGCCCCCTGCAGATCAGGGGGAATCTCTGTCCAGGGGACCTGGAACCAAGTTGCCCCGTACAAAACAGCCACTGACTGATGAGTGCATATTTTCAGCGAAAGTAGGAGGGAGAGGAGAGGAAGGGGAGGTCTCTGTCTTCATCCAGGTTCAGAATCAGGCTTTGCTTCTCTTTCTGTCGGCGATGCCCAGGCAGGTGCTGTCCTGCCCACAGGAGGTGAACAGGCGTGCTATGGAGTTGATGGGCTCCCCATTTTCCCTGCAGCCTTCCTGTCCCTGGGAGCACGGCAGGTTCCTGTTCGTCACTCTTGACGGAGTCATGGAACTCGGGGGTGACTGTAGACTGTCCACCGGACCAGGCTTGGGACCTTCTGGGGTCAGAAAGATGTGTACATGCTCATTGGTGCCAGGGCTTTCTTCTCTCTCTGGTTGGATGGGGAAGCATCATTCGAGTAGGGAAATTGCAGTCTGGATCTCTCCTCTCATGCACAGAAGGGGAGGCTGTTGGTGTTAGATGGTCTGAAACTGAGCAGCTCAGGGCGTTCCTAAGGTGAAATGCTGGCTGTTCCATGTTGAGATAATTGATGTGACTCTTGGCACGTTTCTCAGCTCCTCCTCATCGGTGAACACCCACATCAAAAGGTATTTATGACCATCGAATGCACCAAAGTCCAGAAGCATTTCTCAGTTGGACACAAAGTCAGAACTTGAAAAATATTAACTGTGATAAAGATAGAAATGTTAAAATTAAAAAGACACAATATTTGGAATAACTAAGCTGCTACATACTGTGTGTGTATGTGTGTGTGTGTTTTGTGTGTGTGTTTGTGTGTTTGTGTGTGTTCTTGTGTACCTTTATGTGTGTGTATCTCTGAGTGTGTACCTTCTGCACATAGAATGACTATATTAATGCAGTGTGGATAGAACCATATTTTCAAGAGCCAGGCTTCCAGAAGCTGAGCTTTTGATGATAATTTTTTTTTTTAGTTTTTGAGATTTATCTTACGGAACACAACCTTACCTTCACTCAATATATACTGAGGATTACAGATGGGGTGATGGATAGATTTCTTATCTTTTATAGATGTCATCAGACATGTGGCTTCAGCCTCCATGGCATCAGCCACAGAGATGGAGACAGAAGCTGTTCAATAAATAGTTATGGTGTTGGTTCGAGTCGATTGCCATTTGCCAGAGAAAGAATGAATTCAGATCACTTTAGACACGAGAATCTCTCTGCTGGTGATCTTCCTCCATCAATCATGCAAACACGGCGAGAATGTGCTCGCTCTTCTCGCTTCTCCTCTAAGATAGAAATGTCACAACACAATTTCACTTGCCTGGCCACCCAGAGCGCCAGCACACTCGCCTGTGGAGAGTTTGAGCAGGAGTCAGAAAGCAGTGTGAGCATTTTCTGGGCAGACGTACAGAGGTCACACGTGACGGGAAGCCCTTAGGCTGCCCTTGAAGGACACCTGCTCTGTGCACACACCTCACAAGCTCACAGGACCATTCCGAGCTCATCGCAGGTTAAAGGCACAAGAAGGAAAAGAGGGTCCGGTTGCGTGGAGGGGGAGCTTCCCGACGTTGGGTGTGGGAAGTGTGAGTCAGACAGTCTGCCCAGCCCTCATCACCCCGGACCCTCTGTGGTCTCGCCTCCTGCTTTGTGGACCCTGACTCCAGCCATACCCCAAGGACCCAGGGTCTCCGCTACCAGAGCAGGCTTCTCCTTGAGCTCCAAACCCACAGATCCAGTCGTCTCCAGCCATCCCTTCTTAGATGTCCCGCAAGGACATTACGGAGTCAGAGTGCAAAGCCTGACTCGCAGTCCCCACCCCACCCCCCGCCGCCTATGTGAGGTTTCTTTTCCTTTTCTTAACTGGTCCTTCAAATCACAACTCTCTCTTCCACAGCACCCCATCACATCCCTGCAGCTCCACAGGGAGTGTGTCCCCCAAGTTGCGTTGTTCTCCATCCCACAGACCCCGCCCCGTCAAGGTGTCCATCCCAGCTGTCCTGGCCCCGGTTGCCAGAGTCCCACTTGCCTCTCTGTCTCCCACCTCTCTGGCCTCCGGGACTTCCTCCACCGCACCCAGAGCCCCACACTCAGCATCACGTCCAGTCACGTCCCACCCGCCCTGCGTCTCCCTTTCTCGCTAAGCGCACCATCCAACCCTATCAAGTCACCAGGACTTCACCACGTCTCCTTCGGCCAAGTCTACCTCCTAAGGTCCACCCTGCTACCCGCCCAGCGCTTCTCCAACCATAAAGCTGCAATGACGTCTGACTCCCCTTTATCTTCTAGTTTATAAGACCATCTTCTAAAGAAGCATTTTTGAGAAACATAAAAGCCTAAACAAGATCTGTTAAGTGTGCATCTGCTGGGAATGTTTAGCCAGGTGCCTAGAATGTAACCGGTCCTTCCAAACCCTTCCTCAGCCCTTCACGCCTCCCTCCTCCGTCCCCGAAGCATGTTGTGTCTCGGGCGCCTCCAGTTCATTGTCCCGTTTTCTCACTCATTCCCGCAGGGTCACCCGCTCACTGTGGCACGGATGCTCATCCTGAAATAGGAATTAAGTTGACATAGTCTGGAGAAGTGAAAGTCAGTCGTGTCCAACTCTTTGCCACCCGTGGACTGTATAGTCTGTGGCATCTTCCAAGCCAGAATCCTGGAGTGGGCAGCCTTTCCCTTCTCCAGGGGATCTTCCCCACCCAGGGATGGAACTCAGGTCCCCCGCGTTGCAGGCAGATTCTTGACCAGCTGAGCCGCCAGGGAAGCCCAGACAAGAGGTTTGCACAAAGATACTCCCTCCGTCTTTTGGACACTGGTGGGGGGACGTGTACCAAGGAGCACGCGTGGCCTTCCTCTGGACTGTGGGATTTTCTTTTCTGCAGCCAAGTTTCGCCCAGTGGCTCTCTGCGTCCACCTTCTGACAAGGCGAGGGGAGGCCAGCCCTCAGCCCAGGCGCATGGTCTGCTCGCTCCCTTGCGGCCTGCGTCCGTGTGGGCAAGTCCAGCCAGCGCTACCAGCCCTGAGCTCGAACGGTTTCCCACCACTGCCCCATGCGTCTCCTCATTTGTTCGCTCTGACTGATGAATACAGTGAATCATCTAGATCTGTGCCATTTATTATTTCCAGAAACAATTTTTCTTTCAATTTAACTGTGTTCAGATCAGTTCAGTCCCTCAGTTCTGTCCGACTCTTTGCAACCCCGTGGACCGCAGCACACCAAGCCTCCCTGTCCATCGCCAACTCCCAGAGTTTACTCAAACTCATGCCCATCGAGTGGGTGATGCCATCCAGCCATCTCATCCTCTGTTGTCTCCTTCTCCTCCTGCCTCCAATCTTTCCCAGCATCAGGGTCTTTCAAATGAATCAGTTCTTCGCATCAGGTGGCCAAAGGACTGGAATCTCAGCTTCAGCATCAGTCCTTCCAAAGAATATTCAGGACTGATGTCCTTTAGGATGGACTGGTTGGATCTCCTTGCAGTCCAAGGGACTCTCAAGAGTCTTCTCCAACACCACAGTTCAAAAGCATCAATTCTTCAGTGCCCAGCTTTCTTTATGGTCCAACTCTCACATCCTTACATGACCACTGGACAAACCATAGCTTTGACTAGATGGACGTTTGTTGGCAAGTGTATCCTTTCTAATATGCTGTCTAGGTTGGTCATCACTTTTTTTTTAACTGTGTCAGTGAAACTATTTCTTAAAGCTCTGATATCCTTCCCGTGTCCGTCAGTAAACTAAGGGCCACCTGCCATCTTCGCAGGGACCCAGGGGTCACGGGAGCGTGGTTCCCGTCCTTTGCCCCTTGTGCCCTGAACGCCTGCATGTGTGAAGGTCACGTGGGTTTTCGTGAACGGATGCCTTCTGTCTGTTTTTCACCACCTCGTGTCCTTTCTCTGACTCACGCACGCTCTCCTTGTGACCTCTTCCTCTTCTGTTTTTAGTGTGTTGCCCACTCTACAGAGAATCCAGAGTCCAGAGAAATAGGATTGTGGATGCCAAGAAATGAGTCTAGTGGTTTCACTAAACTTGCAGTTTTACTAAAACTGTCAGACCTTCTCACCGCCAGGACCTCGGTGGCTCCATCAGCTCTTTTTCTTCAGGGCTCAGGAGCCAGGGACTGACTGTTTTTTGAGAGGAAAACTTTGGCCCGTCACGATACCTTAAAATTTCAGGGAAGAAAAAAAAAAAAAAATCATGTGATGAATTAGGACAGCAGGCACAGCCCTGTGCTTCCAAAAGTTTTCTGTTTGAGAGTCTTAATGTGTATTTACACATATATTTAAAATATTAATATTTAAAATGTAATTAAAAGATTTAAACTCATTTTAATACTAAAGGGAGGCAAACAGTAATGCCTGTCTGAGTCATCCAAGCTCTTTAGTGGATGGGGTGGGGGTAAAATTCATTAATATTAAGAGCAATCTTGAGACACCTCATCTGGTTCTTGGAGACACCCAATGGGGAGATGATGTAAAGCGCAGGAGAGAGCTTCAGGAAGTGCCAGGGCAGAAGTCTGAATCCTGCAGGCAGCTGGCAGGGTCCAGGAGGAGTCCCGGGCAGGAGGGGCACCGCCTCTCGTGCAGGATGGCATTTCTCAGCCTCTGCGCTGCTGACGTTCCAGGCAGAGCACCTGTGCGGTGGCGCCTGTCCTGTGCCTTGAAGCCTGTTGAGCAGTGTCGCTGGCCTCCGCTCTGAGATGCCAGGAGCAGCCCCCTCCCCATGTGCAGTAATCAAAAGTGTCTGCAGGCTTCCCTGACGGTCCCGTGGAGCCGAGGTACCCCCAGTTGGGACCACAGATCCAGAAAGACACGAGAAGCAGCACTTTGTCTTCATCACTTGCCTGGCCATTTGGTAAGAGGATGGAGTGTGTCTGTTCCTGGAGGACCTTAGAAGCAGCCAAATTTCTCCATGTGGCCTAGCAACAGCTCTAAGCAAAACGCAGCAGCAACACCCCGCATTTCTGATTTCTGGTTGAAGGAAAATAGAGGCATTGGCTTCATGCACTGGGGTGAAAGGCAGGCATTTGTCTAATCTTGGCTTTCTTTACTCTTCCTACCAGGAAATAGTAAACTTATTCAACTTTTACACCTATTATCACAAAATACTAAACGTATTTCAAGGCAAACATAGATCTGAAAAAAAAAAAAAAAAGAAACAGTTCTATGTGAACGCCAAGTGAACTGTAAGTGGACATCACTGAATTTATTTCTGTATTGCCTCACAGAGGGTAAGATATTTAAGGATACTTTCAAATCCAGGTGATCGCAGTTGCCCGCCTCTGCCGAGCTCGGCTCTGTCCTGGGCCGTTTGATCTCTCCCAAAGCTCCACGTCTTTATCCTGTTTCACAATTAACCAGCACCATGGAATGAGGGGTATCTCCAGCTTGAGAAAGAGCTTTTACAAATCAATTTTTAAAAATACACAATTTACCAGGAAAACAAAGAGCAAGAGGTAAAAACTTAGAGTTCTTTTTTTTTAATTAATTAATTTTAATTGGAGGCTGATTACTTTACAATATTGTGGTGGTTTGTGCCATACATTCACATGAATCAGCCACACGTGTACATGTGTCCCCCATCCTGAACCCCCCTCCCACAACCTCCCCATCCCATCCCTCAGGGTCATCCCAGCGCACCAGCCCTGAGCACCCTGTCTCGTGCATCGAACCTGGACTGGTGATCTAGTTCACATATGGTAATATACATGTTTCAAAACTTAGAGTTCTTTAAAGCCAATAAACATCTAAACAAAAGGCTCAGTGTTACTCATAATTTAAAAATGCTAGTCAAAATAACATTTAGCTATTCATTTTCCACTTGGAAAAAGTAATGAAGAGTTTCAAGACCCCCCATTGTCAATGAGTGTATAAAGGAGGTATTCTCTCTCCGGTGTGGTTGGGACATGTGCGTTTGATACAGTGTTTCCCGGGAGAATTTGGTGATAGCTAACACGTTTTAATTCTATTAGTTTGCTGGCGGGATAATCCACTATGAGAAATTTACCCTGAAGTCATACAAAAAACAGTAAGTATATGGAGATTCACAACAGCTTTCAAAAACAAAGCAAAATGGGAAACAACTAAAAACGTTTGGTATCATGGGAACAGCTGAATAAATTGAGGTGTGGGCAGGACAGCAGAGGGCTGCTGGGAAGATAAGGACCCCAGGAGAGTGTGAGCTGGGAGGGCAAGTCCCCGTCATGAAGGAGAACTTAAATATTATTAAACAGGAAGGATGTATCCGCGTCTCCACTCAGGCAGCAGAAGAAGGAGGTGCTGAGCACAGATACACTCCTTCTCCGGAGTCAAACTGTTCAAGAATGATTATCCTGGGTTTCCCTGGTAGCCCAGTTGTTAAAGAATATGTACGCCTGCCAGTGCAGGAGAGTTGGGTTTGATCCCTGATCCAGGAAGATCCCATGCAGCAGAACAGCTAAGTCCATGAGCCACAACTAGTGAAGCCCATGCAATTGGGAGCTGGTGCCCCACAAATCAAGAAGCCACTGCAACCAGAAGCCCCTCACGCAGCAACGAAGACCCACAACAGCCAGAAATGAAACAAATCATTCTTTAAATTATATTTAAAAAGAGTGATTATCCCTGGAGTCAGAGGAGACTTCCTGGACTATTTTCCTTTGATCACATAGATTTATTTCTTTTACATTTAAAATGAATTATTTGGGCTTCCCTGGTGGCCCAGCTGGTAAAGAATCTGCCTGCAATGCAGGAGAGCTGGGTTCGATCCCTGGGTTGGGAAGATCCTCTGGAGAAGGGAAAGGCTACCCTCTCCAGTACTCTGGTTTGGAGAATTCCTTGGACTGTATAGTCCATGAGGTCTCAAAGAGGCAGACACGATGTAGATTTATTTCTTTTACATTTAAAATGAATTAATTTAAAAAGACAAATGAAACCAAGTGAATAGCAAAGGGGGCAGATGACACTGGTGGATGAAGACAGCCTCACACCAGGATTTCCTAAGTGGTTCCACATGGAACACCAATGTCACCAGCAAGGTGGTGTCCTTTTCTGTCTTGGATGTTGACTAAAAAAGATGTGCAACTTGAGAGCTGAGAGTTAAGTTTTATTTGGGGCAAAATGAAGACTGCAGCCCTGGAGGCATCTCAGATAGCTCTGAGAGACTGCTCCAAAGCGGCAGTGGGGGAAGGTCAATATATAAGGTTTTGGTGAAGAGGGAGTTCAATACCACGAAGCACTCATTTTACAAAAGGCTTTGTGTTAGTTATGAGGATCTAGTGAGTCAGACACGACTTCACTTTCACCTTTCACTTTCACGCATTGGAGAAGGAAATGGCAACCCACTCCAGTGTTCTTGCCTGGAGAATCCCAGGGACGGGGGAGCCTGGTGGGCTTCCGTCTCTGGGGTGGCACAGAGTCGGACGCGACTGAAGCGACTTAGCAGCAGCGGCAGCAGCAATGTCACCATGAAGGGATTTAGCGCTTCTCTAGGTATGAGGAGATGCAAGGGCTGAGATCATAAAATCTGTTCCTAAAAACATCCAACTATCTAAAGACCTGTCCCACGAGATTCCCTGAGCACAGAGTGCCTCACTCTGCCCTGAGCTCCCTCAAGGGCTGTTGAAGGTCAACAGCTAGAGCCGCAGAGGCAGACAGCAAATGCCTTTGCTGTTCAGTCATTGGCAATGCTCTTGGTAAGTGCCAATTTGAAGTTGACACAGATCAGGATGGGCAGGCTGGCGTAGAGTGGCAGGTCCTTGCGGCAAAGGGTGGCATTCTCCCCACCTGGTGGATCTCACACCCAGGGCTGCGTACCTAAGAGGCTTGTGTCCCTTTCCCCTACAGAGCAAAGGCCCCAGGGCCAGAAAGAGAGCCCGTGTCCTGTGTGTGTCCCGCGTGGGTGGGAAGCAGTAGGTCATTAACGGAAGGTGCTGTCGCTGCTCATCCTCTGTGAGTACAGAAGACAGGCCGGGCGACACTGACATTAGGTGATGCTTAACTACACAGCTGCCTCTGCAAGGCTCCGAGCTCCCTCTTGGTCACACGTGCATGCATGCATGCTAAGTCGCTCCAGTCATGTCCAACTCTTGTGACCCCATGGACTGTAGCCCCCCAGAATCCATGTGATTCTCCAGGCAAGAATACTGGAGTGGGTTGCCATGTCCTTCTCCAGCGGATCTTCCCAGCCCAGGGATCAGCCCTGCATCTCTTACCTCTCCTGCTTGGGAGGCGGGCTCCTTACCACCAGTGCCACCTGGGAAGCCTGGTCTACACCTCTGGGGCCTGTAAATCTGATCTGACCTCTATGCTTCCTAGACGCGGAGCTGGCTGGTCTCCAGCACGTTAAAGGCTGTTTCTATGACGTACCAAATTGCTGTTTCCTCCGGGAAGGCAGAGCAGACAGCCACAACTGGAGAGCTGGGCGCTTCTGTTTCTCTGTATTAAAATTAACTTTAAATGACACATTGATTCCAGTCCTACGAAATTTAGCAAACAGTGCATTACATTTGAATACATTATAATAATCAAGCTCCCGTGTTTGAATTAAAGCTTTTTATTGCATGATTTGACTGAATACTGTAAAAACCTCATTAATTTCTATGCCACTAATTTGTAATTTGTGATAAAGCATGAGCAAGGGTGGTGGAGGGAAAAGGGAGAAGAACCCTGACTGAAGTTGTTTTTTTTTTTTTTTTCACTGAAAATCTTTTTCATGCAAGTGCAAATCAGCACTGTAAACAAGGTTGCAGGGGGTCTGATTTGAAATACTTAAGAAAATAAACTTTTCAAATACCTTTTAGAAGCATCATTTACATGCACACAATTTATATGCTAATTACAAATCATTCCAGTCTATTCACTAAAGTAATTCCCTTGAGAACCTCAGCTGGGCTTTTTCTTTTTCTTTCTTTCCCTATTTTCTTTTTTTTTTTTTTTGGCCTGGGTTAAGTTTACCATTGTGTTTGAAAGTTACAAAATGTGTGTCCCAACATGCTTTATAATTTAAATGGGATTTGGGTAATTAATTTAAATTAGTAAAATTTCACTGCAGTTTCTGTTGCTTTTTTCTCTTGTATTCTAATTCGATTCTAAGATGTTCAGAAAGTGCTTCTCCCCAAAAGGAAATTCTCAATAGAAGTGGTGGAACTAACTTGACTGAGCAGAGAGAGAAACGGGGCAGGCTTGGGCTCCAGAAACGTAGTCACCGTGCTGCAAGTGGAACTATTTAATAGATTTTGCAAGAACGCTTTGCAGTTAAGAGTGGTATGTGTGTGCACTCACAAACGACCGATCACCCCATATCACCCTATCCCCTGGACTGTAGCCCCCCAGGCTCCTCTGTCCATGGGATTCTCCAGACAAGAATACTGGAGTGGGTTGCCATGCCCTCCTCCAAGGGATCTTCCTGACTCAGGAATCGAACCCACGTCTCTTCTGTCTCCTGCATTGGCAGGCAGGTTCTTTACCTCGTTACCCGGGAAGCCCCTCTCTGAGTGGGCCTGATACGCTTGATAAATGCTGGTGTATACTTTGCACAATGAATAAAGTTGTCATCCTGGTGCAAGTTTTACATTCCCCAGTCATTCACCGTCTGAAGTCACATCTGTATTCACATCAAGGATTTTGCCTCGCATCCAGAGTTATGATGGTCCCTGGACCAGAAGTAAATGAAATCAAATATGTAGGTCATAACTGCACAAGAAAACAGACGTTCTGAATAGCCGAATGGAGACAGAACAGTAGGGAGGTGTGTCTGCCCTATCTCTCCAGCCGCCCCAGTAGGGCGCGGGGGGCGGGGAGATGGGTCGTAAGGAGGAGGAGCAGAGATGGCCTGGCTTTGCTGGGGAGACACAGGCCTGATGCAGACTCAGCTGAGAAGCTTGTCTTTTCCCAATTTATTTAGTTTGCTAATTGGGTTACAAAATAAAATTAAGACTAACAACAAATACCCTCCTTCAAGCCATGTAAATTATGCATTGCATTGCTCTGCATATAACTTTAGGTGGTAAGGTAATTAAGCCTAGGAATGCTCACCAGAGGAAGGCTGTTGTTCACAGAATCTAGCAGATGCCTTGGAATTTCAGTCTTACGCAACGTAATTATTCTTATGTGAAATATAATTAATGAAGAAAACGCCTCAGATGTGTGGGCTAGGAAGGCAAATATAACCATCCTTTATTGTGCCTTCAAGGTTAGAATTATTATAGCACTTATAATTTTATTATAATTACCCATAATGAGACTCCACACATGTGATGTAGTCGACATGCTTTCGACAATAGAAGTTTTCAAGATGCCTCATTAAGTATTTTAGTATATATTTATGTGATTTTTCACTCCGCCTCCCGGTTTTGGTGGCAACACAGCCCATGTAAAAGCATATGTACAAACTTTAATAAAAAGCGCCATCATTAAAGATCATAAAATGATTACAATGAATAGATATTAAGATGTCACAGCTGCCTAAGCCACCCCTTTATGTACTCCCGTGCTGAATTGTTTTATGACCTAACATAAACCTATTAAACTACTGGTAATAAAGGATTGTAATTAGTGATAAAACCTTGTTGCTTAGTGAGCCAAGACAGTCATCCTTACTTTGAATTTTATTGAAAGTAATCAAGATGAACCTTCAGCAATGTCAAATAACAGTGGAGAGCAAGGTTGTGCTTTTTTTCAGGGGCACCATCGATCAACCTCTCTGGAGTTTTCCGTCTCGATTAATTTCGGTTGGTTTTTGTGTTGTTTTTATCTTGTTTGTAAACGCCAGGTGTCGGAGGAAGCATTCCAAGGCGGATGGAGAGGAGCTGGCAAGCGGACCGACCGTCTTGCCCTCTGAACGGCGAGGTCCTGGGGTCCCAGCTCCTAGGGGTCACTGTGGAGCTGGTCGGATGCAGCTCTGATCTGGTTCTGTCCCCCGCAGCTGGGACCACTGCTGAGGGGAGACACGCAGCCCTTCAGGTGCTGGTCAAGAAAGAGGAAGCCGTGCAGAGAGCAGGACAGAACCGTGACCTTCTTCGGCTATCACCTCACACTAACGTTTCTCCCTGTCAGCCTCAGCCAAACATGAACTTGGCTTCCGCCCGCACAAGGGCCTCGCTCTAAGCTCCACGCGCCCCTGGGCCCTCCACACTGTGTGCCCGCCTCCGGGAACACAGTCCTTATGCCTGTATGTGCAGGAGGCTGCCTCTCCATGTTCTCCAGTGGAGGGGAGGTCCACAGCTCTCCAGATGCGAATTTCCCATCTGCCCTTCAAACTTCAGGGCAGGGCCACGTGACCAGGGGGCGAAAGCCTGGAGGATGTCTTTGCAAAGCCTCAGGAAGGGGCAGGAGAGAGCTCCCTAGGGGCGCCCGGGCCTTGACTTCCGGGCCAATAACCTGCAGCCCTCCAAAGTCCCGTGCGTCTGAGAGGCCTTCCCTGAATCTTTAACGTGACTGGAGACCCCGCCCTTCCCTGTGCGTCTAAGCATGTATCTGAGCCAAGACCCTGGTGCGCGTGTCCCACTGGGCCTGGCAGCCTGCTGCGCTCGGGTAGACCAGTAGGCAGACTTCAGTCACCAGAAATCCACTCCCAGTCAGTGGACACTGTGCGTGCTGGGGGATAACAGAGCCTGGACTGAAAAACACACCAAGAACACCCAGACCTGCTGGAGGAAAGCGGGGCTGGTGAGGGGCCAGGGTTCTGCCTGAGCTCCGGCACAGCCGACCAGCACCGACCTCAGTCCTAACCTTTCCCTGGGGGCCTCAAGGGCCCTGCACCCAGAGGCAGGGAGCGAGGGAGGCAGGCCTGAGGAGCAGGGCTGAAGCAGAGACCCCATGTAACTGACCCGACGTGAGCTAGAAGAGTTGCTGAGTTATAAACAAGGAACCGGTGGGGCACCAGGCAGACAGCAACATCGAATGCATCCCAATGCTTCTCTTTTTTCTTTCTTTCCCCTTCAAGCTATGTTTGATTGCTTTTTAAAAATTTTTACTTGAGATAGTTGATTTTGGAGAAGGAAATGGCAGCCCACTCCAGTATTCTGACCTGGAAAATCCCATGGGCGGAGGAGCCTGGTGGGCTGCACCCCATGGGGTCACAAAGAGCTGGACACGACTGAGCGACGGACACACACATGGCTGATCTGCAGTGTTGTGTTAGCTCCATGTGTACAGCTAAGTGGTCAGTGATACATACCAGTTGCTGTTCAGTCACTCAGTCGTGTCAAACTCCTTGTGACCCCATACACTGCAGCACACCAGGCTTCCCTGTCCCTCACCATCTCCCAGAGTTTGCTCAAACTCATGTCCACTGAGTCAGTGATGCCATCCAACCATCTCATCCTCTATCGTCCCCTTCTCCTCCTGTCTTCCATCTTTCCCAGCATCAGGATCTTTTCCAGTGAGTCAGTTCTGCATAACAAGTGGCCAAAATATTGGAGCTTCAGCTTCAACATCAGTCCTTCCAATGAATATTCAGGGTTGATTTCCTTTAGGATTAACTGGTTTGACTTTCTTATATCATTACATGTATTCATTCTTTTTCAGATCTTTTACCCATATAGATTTTCACACAAGACTGAGTATAGTTTCCTGTGATGTAGTAGATCCTTGTTGATTACCTGTTTTATGTATAGTCATGTGTTTCTGTTAAACCCAATCTATTAATTTGTCCTTCCCTCCTTTCTGTTTTGGTAACCATAGTTTTGTTTTCTAAGTCTGTGAGTCTGTTTCTATGTCTGTGAGTCAGTCTGTAACTCCCTGCAATGCAAGAGACCCAGGTTTGATCCCTGGGTCGTGAAGATCCCCTGGGAGAATGAAATGACCACCCACTGCAGTATTCTTGCCTGGAGAATCCTGTGGACAGAGGAGCCTGGCGGGCTACAGTCCATGGGGTCTCAGAGAGTTGGACACAACAGAGTGGATGCATGGTCTCCTACACTGCAGGAAGATGCCATTTTTTAAAGTCAGATTCCACATATGAAGGATATCGTGTGCCCAGAGTCTTCTACAGACTTGGGAATTAGGATGAGAATTGGGATTAGGGCTGGAGAGGTCCCTCCTTCTGAGCCTAACTCCATTTTATCATGAGTAGGATGTGTCTTTCTCGTTGGTGCTGTCCTGGCAGTGTCGTCTCAGAGAAACTCTAAAATGAAACCAGAGCACACCCACGTTCCCCTAAATGTCAGCCTGGTGGCAGAATCTCCCATCACTTGACATCTACATGAAATCAGAGGACCCTGAGGTTGATGGCTTTTGCCAGCAACTCAGAAAGACTGCACATGTGTTCTCTTTTTTATCTTAAATGTATCTGGAGTTGCAGGGCTAAATACGTAAGCTATAGCAGTTGGTCAGCTTTTAAGCTACTTGAAGAAAGGTAAGCATCTGCGTTGGCAACTCGAAATACCAGCCGTAAGCTGACAAGTAATTAAACCAGCGTATCTGTAACAACTGTCAGCTCTTCTTTCTGGCAACTTGGATGTAAACCACAGCAAGGAAACTAAGGGTGAGAAAAGGCAAGAGCACGAGAGCTTTGACCGTAGACGACCACTGCTGGGCTGTCCACGGGGCCTTTAGAGGCTGGTGGGGGCAGCTCAGTGGCAAAGAATCCGCGGCCAATGCAGGAGACCTGGGTTTGATCCCTGGGTTGGAAAGATCCCCTGGAGGAGGAAACGGCAACCCACTCCAGTATTCTTGCCTGGAGAATCCCATGGACAGAGGAGCCTGACAGACTACAGCATATGGGAGTTGGACACAGCTTGGCGACTGAGTCTGCATGCTCACAGCCTGGCTGGAAGGGTCAGGGCTCCCTTTACCAATTATCAGCAGGAGAAAAAGCTTCAAATAAGGTGCATATCTGAGCTGTGCCACCTCATGGGCATTTCTCCTGGAGGGGTCCCGGGGTGGGCTCTGGTAGGGGCAGGCAGCACCCTCCCGGGCAGCTCCTGAGGTCTGATGCTTCACTCTTCATGGTCTGGACAAAACCTCCGCCCTCCGTCTCCCGCCCACTGCCCCAGTCCAGACGGGGACACGCAGTACGCACTCTGGCAGATCTCTGTCCGCGTGGGGATGCTCTGTGTCTACAGATACACGGACCAGGCTTGGAGCTCTCAAGGGTTCTGAGGGACCGGGAAACAGTAAGTCCAGTGGTGAGCCACCCACCTTTCTGGGCTGGAGGCTGCAGTTAATGGACTGCCCTGCCCATCCCCTCAGATTGACCCCTTCTTTGTGCAGAACCTCATCTGCTTGATGCATTTGAAAGTCATGCAGTGGGGACCCCAAGCTTGCCTTGAGACAGTTCCCTGCTTTCTAAGATAAGCTGGCAGTTCTGTGACTCTGCCATGGGCCCTGTGATGACGGGAGAACCAGCCCAGGTCAAGAGCCTGGCTTTCAGGGCATGAGGGCTCAGGCTCCATTCACAGACACATAATGACATCCTTCATCACGACCAACCTGATGGCAGACACCGCCGCACCGCGCATTCAGCGTGAAAAGAGCAAGCACTGAGGAGCCCGTCAGACCTGAGGCATCCCTGGTTGCAGTGAGATGCGACAGTTCTCAGTGACACTTTGCAACATTTAGGCTGATTTATTTACTCTCTCTCGACGCCACTGAAAGCCCCCAACGTGTGAGGGAAAGCACAGCATAGTTGTTAGGGATCTGACTGCAAAAAAGGACGGAGGTTTTCCTTTTAAAACCTCCTAATACCTTCACAGTCTCTCTTTTTTTTTTTTTTTTCCCTTCACAGTCTCTTATGTCCAAATGGACTCTTAAGATGTGTCGATTTCCAAGTAGTCAAACTAGGAATTACTTGCCAGTCTTGGGAACACAGACCCATGATCCGAGGCCTCAGCACACACTCTGTTTCTGCTTCTCTTGATGAGAAGTGTGACAAGCAAACACTTAAACTGAAAAGCAGACATAAATGAGGGTCTGAGGCTCCAGAGCAGACCCTCTTCCTGAGGATGGCATCTTCGCAGATACGCTGGGAGATCACACGCCGGCTATTCACGTTACCTGCTGAGACTGCAGTTCTCCTGTTGGACGGTCAGATGTGCCTGGGCATAGCAAGTCATTTGTGCTGGATTTATTTCAGTGGACTCCCCTCTCCTGGTTTCAAGAGAGTAAGCCCTGGCCCTCCAGACGCTGTGAGAACCGCCAGATACGGGTGAGATCGCATCCACAGTGAAGAGAGGAATGACCAGCCCCGCTGCGCTATCTTTTGAACAAGTCGATGCAGACAGAAGTAAATAACAGTTAATTACAAATTACATTCTGGTTGGGGCCCGAGCAGGCCTCTCGCCTTGAACAGATCAGGCCCTCGGGGTCTCACCTGACTGCGAGCCGGTGTGCCGAGACACAGGCTGGGTGCCTACAAGTTTCAAAACAAGCTGCTAAACACAAAAGCTTATTGGATTACAGCGATTTAGGAAAAGCATTCAGCTCTCTCGGTAACAGCAGAATGAGGGCAGAGGGGGCTGGCTTGAGGACCGAGAGAGTCGGGCAGGAAGCCGGCTCTTGTTTGCTGACTTTGGAGAACTTGTCCCAAGTCAAGGAGGCTGTGGGCTGCTGACCTCGGCTGGCTGACCCAGGGAGGCAGACTCTGTGACAAAACTTTAGACTTAAAATCAGAGGAAGGCACTCATAATCAAATAATGCCTGCCGTAAGTCTGTGGACTTTTTTTAAATCAGAAAAGGATTTTTATGACCATCAGTAGACCTTCTGATTTCTTGGTGATAGGGTTTTTTGATGTTTGTTTAAACAGTAAATTAGTTCACTACATTTTTAAGTCCAATTTTAAGTTACCACGCTTGCAAAAATAAGACAATGTTGAAAATAATGAATGTCAGCGCTCATGCATTGAAAAGACCTTGGCTTTTGTAATTCACTAAAGCAATTTCTATTCATTTAGTTGAGCTAAATGCTTATTGTTAAAGACAAAAGCCCCAGCAGTCTGACACTGAGCTCATTACGTATGTTAGAAACGCGGCAATCCAAGGCCACACCAAATGCAACTGAGCTGGGGACTGGGGGAGGGGCTGGGAAGGGAGGGAGAAAGCGGGGGTCCAGGGATTAAAATGCAGAACACACCGTTCTCCTCAATGACTTCCCATTTAGGCCTGATTAAAACTTCAAAACAAAGCTGGTTGGAAGCAGCAGTAGAAAGATTTCTGTTGTTGTCATTAAGTGATGGGGGTGATCATTAAACTCCAGAAAGTTTAATGGGGCCCCATCTCAGAGACCTCCCGCAGCGGGGACTCAAGTCCCAGCTGATCCTCAAAACTGCTGAAAATGCTAGAGGCCGTGTTGACAAACATTTGCAGAATAGCCTTATGTAGCCACGGTGAGTTCTAGAAGATAAATTCACCTCTTTTGTTTAAATAGCACTGACAAAGCACAAGAATAAAATTCCTTGCATTGATGTCGGCCACCGTAGCTGGAGAGGACACTTTTGATGGCCCTCTGAGCCCAGGACCCAAACCTCAGGTGGGCCTTCGTGCTTGGTAGGAGGAAGTCCTGCTACTGCAAGGCAACAAAAGAAAGCCTCGTCTCCTGTTATGGGCAAGACAGCCTCGCTGCACTTGGTGGTCTTGTCATGATGGGGAAAAACATGACCATTTCTTCCTGGAGCAGAAAGTTTCGAAGTTGGGACCAAACATTTGCACATGAACTTCTGCAAGACAAAAGTGGAGTAGTTTCTGAGGAGAAAAGCTTTATTTTTTCAGCTTATTCAAAAACAGCATGTGACAGCTTTACTCTCGAGACAGAACGCATGAAGCCCAGCAGGAGACCATCCAGACGTAGTTTAAGATGCCACAAGGATCTTGACGAGGTTACCCTGCAAAAGTTTTCCTTTCAACCTACAAAATTTGAAAGCTACTTTTTAGAAATGGCGAAACGTGTCATTAAAATAGGCAGAGAGTACAGTTCCAACCCAAAGAAGTGAAATGAGTCGGTTTGAGGGATCCGATGGGTCTGTCCCAGTGAGACATCTCAAATTCAGCAGCAAACACACCCGGAAGAGCTCTCACCCCAAAACCAGGGAGAAAAATAGCTGCCTCCTCCGCGTGGGGGAGAGCGGCTGTCTTATCGGCGGCCGAGTGCCACTGACGGTACCGACAGTGACACAGGCAATCCATCATGTCATCAGCGCCGTCAGGGACGCGGGGCCTCCGCCGGCCCGGGATGCGAGCCCAGAGGCGGACGCTTAACCCCTGCGAGCCTCCAGCGCCCGCAGCCTCAACACGGCCCTGTCGTGTGTGAGGTCTCTGCAGAATGACAGCAAATCCATGCGGGCCGCAGTCTGCCGTCATGACGCCCAGGCACACCAGGCCGTCGTGACGAGCGCGCAGGACGCGGCCTTTATCACGTGCCTTGTAGAGCCATTTAAGGGGTCTCAGCTGAGACCCGGCAGCCTGCCAGGCGGGAGGGCCGGCCAGCCACCGCCGTCTCCCTCTCCGGGAATTCTCCACGGGGATGGCTCTCAGAGGCCCAGAGTTAGCAATCATGTGCTGCAAATCCACCTGATATTATTGCAATGTGTCTCCATGTTGACCAACTCTGTAGATTTATTTATTTTTAATCCACAGTGCACAAATAGTGAGACATTTGAGTTAGGAGATGCTTCTGTATACGATGTAGCATTTTATCGTGTCATCTGTTGCTGCTAAGTCACTTCAGGTGTGTCTGACTCTCTGCGACCCCATAGACGGCAGCCCACCAGGCTCCTCTTTCCCTGGGATTCACCAGGCAAGAACATGGAGTGGGTTGCCATTTCCTTCTCCAATGCATGCGTGCATGCATGCCAAGTCGCTTCAGTCATGTCCAACTCTGTGCGACCCCATGGACAGCAGCCCAACAGGCTTCCCCGTCCACAGGATTCTCTAGGCAAGAATACTGGAGTGGGTTGCCATTTCCTTCTCCAGTCGTCTAGAAAGACCTAAACCATAAGAAGACAGCGTTTTTTTAACATGTGTGGCAGCTGGGGGTAGAGACACATGGCAGCGTTTGTCCACCACCATCTTCTGCGCTGGCTCTTGAACTCCCGAGAGTGCAGGCGCCCGGCTGTGATCACGATGGACACACAGGCACAGTGGCCAGTCCCTGTGCACTACACAGGTGCATATAACACGAAATAAATCTACCTTCTACATTTTTCTAGATTGTGTGTTTTTTTATTATTATTATTTCTTTCTTCCATTTTTGTTAAATCACAACAAGCTTTTCTAGGATTAAAAAAAAAAATCTAGTTGACTAGTAATATAGTTCTTTCATGTATATGCAAGATCTTTTCACACCTTGATAAAATTAGCATCTATTTCAATACTAATGTATTTCCAGTGCCCGGTTAGGAATACCAAGAAATGGCTGCACGGTTGCCTGTCCTAGGAAACAGATCTGACTCTAGAGGCAAGTGAGGATTTTATTTCCGGAGAGTCTAATACACGGTCCCAAACAGCATGAACGTGGCAGGGGGATATAAGTCTTCATCAGGAAAAAGGTGTCCGAAATGGGAAACTCGGGCGAATGAAAAATTACAAGCAGTTTCAGGCTGGAGTTGGCTTCCGTGTGTCTTGGGCTCTCACTGGGGTTGGGGCAAATTTTCCCCACTGCCATGTTCAGTGCGGGTCTGGATGGATGCCTGGGTCTGTGCTGAGATAGCTCATGGTGTGCAAAGTTGAAATTGAACTTAAAGTTGCACTGGAAAAAGGAAATTTTAATATTCTACTTTGCTGCGGTATTGGGAGTAAGTTTGTTCTTCCAGATAAATATGTATCAATACATAATAGCAACATCAGTCACGAGCTAACATCTGGACCTCTGCATCTCAGCCTCGAGTGTCCGTCTGTCAGTGTGGACCATGGGAGCCACCTACAGGAAGCCTTCCCAGCTACAAATTGCCTACTGCTTCCCACCTGCTCCTCTTTCCAGTGGCAGCTTCACACCACCCAAAGCAATGATCTATTAATGCTTTTCTTATTTTTAAGTTTTGAAATGTAATGAATTCCTAAATATTTGAAAATACAATTCCAGAGAAAGTATTTAAAAGCCCACCACTGAAAGAAAAAAAAAATTAGGCCAAACTTCACAAAAACTGAAAAAGTGGATATTGACATTAAAGAGTATTGTAATTATTTCCCACTTTTTAAATATAAACTAGCATCTGTTTTTTGCAATGTGCAGTTATATGCTCATGTATTACCTTAAAGTTTGCCATGGATGTGCAGAGGCAAGGATTTATAAAAATGAGAAAACGGAGTGAAACACTTTCTTCAATAGTTAAAAGTTTGAATAAATTATAAATGTATAAAATTATAATTATGAATAAACCATAAAAGTATTTCCACCCATAGAAATACACCATGAGCAACGCGTGGCAACGCGTGGTTTACCTACCCCTCAAGGGCATCTTGCAAACATTATTTGCCTTAGGCAGATTTCAGCCGGAAGGAACGTCACAGATTCAGGACGGAGCTCAGGAGAGCTCGCGAAGTGCTCAGGTTGTTTGTCCAAAGCGATGCTGAGCCACCGACAGCGGGGGGGCCAAGGCTATACCTGTGCTCCTCAAGGAGAAGCCAGGGCCCTTGGGTGGGGAGGGGACAAGTGGACAAGAGTGAGGACTGCTTCTCGGCAAACACGTGGTAAAGTCATGCTGCCTTGGTTGGATGTTTGTGATGCTCGTTGAAACATAGGAACAACTTAGTCACAGGGAGACCACGGAAGACAGGAGTATTCTGAAAACCCAGTGCTTGCCGGAACGGAAGAGCCAGGGCAGAAGATGGTGGTGGGCAAACAGTGCCATGTGTCTCAACCCCCAGAAGCAAGGACAATGATGAGTCCAGCAGGGCCCTTTCTTGACCCCTGACTCTGCTCCCCTCCATACCCTGTGTTAACTGAGGCCTTTATTTAGGAAAAAAGGAACTGGGAGTTCTCCTAACCATAGAAGGAAAGAAACATGGCAAGCCTGACCCCACACCTTGCTTGGATTCCCTGGGAGCTGAGGGCCCCCCCTTCCAACAGGACCCCTGTCTGATTTCTGAGGGCTGGGACAGCCTTCCAGGAGAGGGGCTTCTCCATGGGATGCATGTGTCCAACTGTGACAAATGGAAGGAGCAGACAAGAGCACTGCCTTTAAAAATACTAGGAACTCACTGCAACGGTGAGAAAAGGGGAGACCATCACCACGGGGTCCCGGTGTAGACACGGGATGAGCGCCATGGAGCTGCGTCCGCTCTAGAGCGAGCCTAGCCCAGGACTGCTCAGTCCCCTGCAGAAGAGTCTACGTGATTCTCCTTAGCGATGTAAACAAAACTGAGCTAAGACATTATTCTGGGCGGACTTGATAACCGATATAAAAGCCAACCCGGGTCATACCTGAGACTGACTCTGTCTCATTGAAAACAAGTCTCTGTTCTACACATTATGACTCTGTACCATCAGGCCAGAATATTCAAATGCAAGATCAAACTGATTTTTAAACAATGAACCATTTCAGAGCCCATATCTCCCCAAAGCGCAGGTCACAGGAGGGCAGGGCAGCCAAGGTGAGTGCCCGGGGTATCCAGCAGGTAGCAGAGGTCTGAACCGCACACATGCACTGGGCACCTAGTGACAGAGTCTTAAGACCCCACCCCGAAGTCCCATCACCATCTCTGGGGCTGGTCTTCCACACAGATGTTTGTTTTTATGTGACCACATCTCTGGCTGTCAGCTTAGGATGTGAACGCACTGCTCGCCCGACTGGGTGTCCGTGGGCACCTTCCATCCTGCGTCTCCTTCCTCCCTGGTCCTTACTCACAAACTGTCCGCTGAGCCCCACTTTGCCTCCAGGAGAGCTGCAGACCCTCAACCACGTTATGGGAAATGGATGGTGTCGGTCCTTTCTCAGGACAAAAGATCAGAGCAAAAACAAAGAAATCCAAGCTGGGACCTGCAGGAAGAGAAAGCCTCTAATCTGGTTTGCTAAGCCCTGTCTCTGTTTTGAGAATCAGGTTTCACATTCAAAATGGGTGTTCACTCACTTCAAGGATCCAGACTCCTCCCAAACTGCATGAGTAAAAGCCCAGGTGCCACAGCTACTGAGCCTGCACTCTAGAGCCTGTGCTCCTCAACGAGAAAAGTCACCAAAATGGGTGCCTGAACGAAGAGCGGCCCCCACTTTCTGCAACTAGAGAAGGCCTGTGTGTGGCAACGAAGACCCAGTGCAGCCAAAAATAAATAAAAACGAAAACCTCTTGACCTTGGACCAATGCAACTGGTATTGGGGAGAGTCCCGGATTTGGGACAAAAACTGGCTACGGTATCCAGGGTTTAGCCTCACGCCTGCCTTTCCCTCAAACTTGGGCTTCTCAAAGTTTTCTTTAAAAATGATTTCAGCCCACTCGAGAGAGCAGAGAGCAGAGAGCAGGCCTGGGAAGTCCAGAGCAGATACTGTACTCCACGGGTCATGAGGCTTTGCCCCAAAGGGTAAGTGTCTCACACGGGTGTTTTAGGGGATCGCAGAGTCGTGGCTACAAGGACACTTGGGCTCTGGTTCTTATGGGTCACTCAGCACGCGACACTAATGATGTCCAACTGTCTGTGACGGTTCGAGGGTGTCTGTGCATGGGCCAAAAACAAGCTGGCAACTTTGTCTATAAAAGGTCAGAAGGTAAATCCTTCCAGTTGGGGGTCACCTACAGTCCCTGAAACCAAGACTCAGGTCTGCCTGGTGCGGAAGCATCGCTGGGCGGCGAGCACCACGGGCTTCATCTGCAGAAACAGCCGAGGCTGCACCCAGCCCACAGGCCGTGGTCCACGACCCTGGGCCTGCACTGAACCCCCACCTCCAGGGCCACCCCAGAAACGCCTCACCTCGCAGCCGAGTCTAACACTTCACTCCGGCCTCCCTGGCTCTTTATCTTCATCTCTCCCCCATTCTGTTGGGGAACAGACTTTACTGGCTTCAGCAATAGATTAGTCATAAGATTAGCATCTATTTCTTTAGTTTTAACCCAGAAGGCACCCCTGGTGGCTCAGACAGTAAAATGTCTGCCTGCAATGTGGGAGACCCAGGTTCAATCCCTAGACTGGGAAGATCCCCTGGAGAAGGAAATGGCAACCCACTCCAGTATTCTTGCCTGGAGAATCCCATTGACTGAGGAGCCTAGTAGGCTACAGCCCACGGGGTCGCAAAGAGTCAGACAGGACTGAGCAACTTCACTTTTAACCCAGAAGGTGCAGTGGGACAGCTTCGTCCTACATCCTGGAGACACTGAGCTTTACTGGGGTTCTCTCTCGAGATGCTTCTAATTCAAGGAAGGAAGGTAGGATGTCTGCCTGCACATGAAGAGTCAGGTGAGGGTGTGTGCAAGTGAGAGGGACCAACAGACCGGCTCAGGTGAGGAACCATCCACCCCCCGAGACACAGAGAGTCAGGGTTAGTGAGACCAAGGGCTTTAATAATGATGAGAAAGTTAGAAATGCAAATATATGGAAACACCCTAAATATCCATGGACAGGTGAAAGGATAAAGAAGATGTGGTATCCATGGCCTTGGGGACAGCAGGTGGCACCCACAACCTGCAGGTGCATT
Source organism: Bos javanicus (assembly GCF_032452875.1). Lineage (NCBI taxonomy): Eukaryota > Metazoa > Chordata > Mammalia > Artiodactyla > Bovidae > Bos > Bos javanicus. Next base: position 69,431,391 of record NC_083887.1, read on the forward strand.
TTGGAGCATCTGTGCCAATCGTGGAAAGGTGAGCATGGATGGGAGTCACCCTTTTGCACCTGGTGTGGGTCAGGACCCTGGGGCTTCTTATACATCAGTTGTACCTGACTTCAATCACTCACTCCTCTCCCGAAAACCGTGTCCCTGAGCTTCCTGCAGCACAAGGTGGGGAGGCAAATGCTGCAGGCATGTCCTGAGCATCCTTGTCTTCAGGAGCCTTGAGGAAGCTCACACACCCTCAGCACCTGTGAGGCACGTGACCTCAGGGCCCTGTCCACCTCCCCAGGTCCCCCTCTGCGGCGGAGGCAGTGACCAGATGGCCCAGGCAGCAGGAAGCCCCGGGAGGCTGTCCCTGTGTGATCCACCTCGAGGGGCAGCGGCAGTGCCAATCACACCCCAGCCAAACCTGTGAGGCGGAGAAGTCTGGATGCTAAAGGCTTGTCAACTACAAATTGGCACACGGGCACCTGCCATCCACCTCGACCAGGAACAAATCACAAGCTGCTGCAGCCGCTGGCCTTCGACACCCTCTGAAGGAGTTCAGAGTGGAGAGCAGACAGGAGGCACTCTGTGCTCCAGGGGAAAATCGGCAGGACGTGTCTTCAGATAGTTTTAAAGTTTCAGAAGCCAATTTTATGAGGCCGATTCTTATATCTCCCCATATCTGGAGAAGCACTAACATCCTTCATGGTGACAACTGTTCCTTGTGACTAGCAGAAGCTTCATGAGACGAGCAGAAATCTCTGCAAAAAAAAAAGTGCTTGATTGCACAGGTTAGTGACGGGTTAGTCCAGCACTTTGATTGTGTTCGTCCCTGGCCAAAATCACACGTACACTGACCTTCCCCCATGATCTCTTTGGAGTAGTCTCTCAGAGCTGTCTAAGATGCAGTTCTCATTTTGCCCCACATAAAACTAAACTCACAACTCTCCTGTTCTGCATTTATTTCTAGGTTGACAGGCTGAAGGTTCTCTGCAGAGTGCAGGGCCCATGAACACCATCTCCAACCTGCCTGGCTTGGCAGCTCCTCTGGGCCCCCAGGGTTTCCCCAGTGGCACAGTGGTAAAGAACCTGCCTGCCTATGCAGGAAACTTGGGTTCAGTCCCTGGGTGGGGAAGATCCGCTGAAGGAAGGCACAGCAACCCCGTCCAGTATTCTTGCCTGGAGAATCTCATGGACAGAGGAGCCTGGCGGGCTGCAGTCCACGGGGTCCCAAAGAGTCAGACATGACTGAGCATGCACTCACAGCTGGGCCCCCAGCTGAATCTGAGAAGAGGGACCTACCTTTGGTTCAGAAGTAGGGAGTGCGGAGGGGATGTAGGCAGCTGCAAATGAAAACCACAACAAAATGTACTGGGAACCGCACGCTTGTCATCGGTCGCTTGAGGCCAGGAGCCCCCAGTCCTGATAAATAACTCCAGCCTGAATACAGAGGTGAGCTGGAGTACCAAAGACTCTACAGTGGTGAGACCTGCCACCCACACGGTTTCACGACAGGAGAGGTCACGCGTGAATCAGTTGTGCAAGCGTTCCGGGCAGTGGGCCTTAGACCAGTCCGCTGTCTGAACGATTGTGAGCTGTGCACACGTGTTCCACGCAGTGACCTCAACTGCAAGAGGCACTCTGTTCTAACAGATCACTGACCACAAGACCCAAGGAGAATTCTCAGGACCACTAGAGTCCTGGCTAAAGATCGCTATACGTAGATACGACCCTTACAGTACTTAGGGTATTTTTGTTATGGTTGTTTCAAGAGCTGTTTTCGTATCAAGTTGAAGCACCCAGTTGTTTAAAAGAAGAGCTGATTCGTCTTCAAAACATAGCTCTTCCTGGGGGCACATTTAGGTGATATAATCAACGCCAGGGCTGCTAGGAAATTGCCTGGGAGGGTTCAAAACAGACTTGAGATAAAGGGGAGAGAGATTAAGTCAAGACAGCATCTAATGCTTTTTTTGCCAAACACTCTCCCCCACCACCCCCCCACCCTCCCCCACCTCCCCAGAGAGGATGCTCATCTGACCATCAGCCACTTCACTCCCAGGGCCCGGTGCCCATCTTTCGTCACCTCTGTGGCCCCTATCACACCTTCAGGAAACAAGAGCCGAGAAAGCAGATAATCAATAATGAGATCAGGAGATGGTATCGGAGGAGAACGGGGTGGGGGCGCCTGCTTGGTTTGTGGAGGGCTGTTTCTCCCGGGCTGCTCACACGCGGGCGGATGAGTGTGAGGTGATAAAGTGCCAGCAGGGAGGCGCTGGGAGAAGCCCAGGAGCCTGCCTCGCCCCCGCCAGTCTCACGGGGCACAGAAGTCCCTCTCGGGGTGGACTTCTGAGCGACACTCAGTGCGGAGTTCCGGGCACAGTGGCAAGTCGGGATGCTCATGGCCGGAGAGCGGGGGAGCTGTGGGGCGCGTCTCCCTGGGACAGACACGCAGCGGGTAGCCCCCGCCCCAGACGACGAGGGCCGCGTCCACACGGGCTCTACACCAGGGCGAGGGCACTCACAGGTCCTCCCCAGACACAGCCACGCTCGCCTCCGCTATCGCAGACATCTTCGGGAGGGCAGGGGGCCCCAACCTCCTCCAAGGGGCACTAGGAATACACTCTTCTTTTACGTGCTAACAAGCGTGCCCATTCCCTGGTGGCTCAGACGGCAAAGCGTCTGTCGCACTGTAGCGGGAGACCTGGGTTCAATCCCTGGGTTGGGAAGATCTCCTGGAGAAGGGCATGGCAATCACGTCAGTATTCTTGCCTGGAAAATCCCCATGGACGGAGGAGCCTGGTAGGCTACAGTCTATGGGGTCACAACAGTCGGACACGATTGAGCGACTTCACTTCTTCAAGCACACCCATTCTCTCCCACGTGGCGTCAGGGACCCACCCCTCTGGGATGCGGCATGAGGCTGGGCCTGAGACGGGAGGCTGCCCACGTCTCCTGCACGTGATGCTGGACACAGTCTCTTCTAAGCACCGTGATGGGCACCCGCACCCCCACAGGGCAGCAGGCGCACACACACCGTCTGTGGGACCCAGGGTTACGTTGCGCCCCTGGGTGACGTCACACGCACGCTCAGGGACACACCCCTCCCGCGCAGCGACGACCTCATCCGGGGGCAAGCGCCCCTCCCCTCTAGGACGGGGCGCCCACCCCTCCTCTGTGTGATGACTGCCTCCGGCCCCCCCCCCCCCCCCCCGGCTCTCTGTTCAAGCGTATGTACCCAGCACGGCCTTTCTAAGGAGTCCAGCCAAGGAGATTTCAACGCACCACCTCCATCCTTTGAAATAATGTTGTACTTTGCAAATCACCTGTACTTCAATACAATTTTTAAAAATTAAAAAATAACATTGGAGTTGAAGTTATTCCTACCTGATTCAGAGGTAAAGAATCCGCCTGCAACTCAAGAGATGTGAGTTCAATCCCTGGGTTGGGAAGATCCCCTGGAGGAGGAAACGACAACCCACTTCAGTATTCTTGCCTGGAAAATCCCATGGGCAGAGGAGCCTGGAGGGCTACAGTCCATGGGGTCACAAGCAGTCGGACACGACTTAGCAACTAAACCACCACCACCAAAGTGATTAAATAACAGAGACGCTACTTCTGTGTGTATTTTAATAGGCTCTGGAGAGCAGTGAATAAGATAGCCCTGTCTCTATCGCATGCCTGCTTAGTTGCTCAGTCCTGTCTGACTCTTTGTGACTCCATGGGCTGTAGCCCGCCAGTCTCCTCTGTCCACGGGATTCTTCAGGCAAGAAAGCTGGAGTGAACTGTTGTGCCCTCCTCCAGGGGATCTACCCCACCCAGGGATGCAACCCGGGTATCCTGCTTTGCAGGCAGGTTCTTTACCGTTGAGCCACCAGGGAAGCCCACCACAGTTAACCTCACAATTGGCACCGCATCGTCCCTGAGACAGTCACTGAGCCCACACAGAACAGCTGCTCAGAGAAAATCAAGACACTACAAAGGCATACTGTTTTATTTGGTGAAAAATAATATTGTACCCAATGAGTATTCTGCATTATTCGAAATTAACATTTTTAACAAGTGAGAAGGGGTCCTCTAAATCTGCCATTGAGGACTAACCCCCTGTGCTGTGTACGTAAACTGACATTTAGAGGGTGATATTTTCTTTTGTAAGCCATGATTTCTGACCGTTGAAGATTTCATTCCTCAAAAAGTACGTGTGTACGTGTGTCTTAATCCTTTATAGAACACACGGAGGGCGATCTGAAGTGAGTGGATTTCCTTTTTCACAGACACGTGTGCCCCCACCCCCCCAGCACAGACTTCTTTGTCCAGTTTCTGCCTAGCGCTCCTGTTGGGCAAATGGGTTCTCTTTTGCTCCCTGTGACCACGAAACTGCAGTTTTTCGTGAGCTCTAGGATGAGATGACATCATTTGCAGGCTGGTTTTTGGAATCGGGGAGTCAGGGGAGCTGGAGAAGGGGCCTGGGGTCGGGGTAGGGGTAATGCGGGAGGGGCCCGAGTGCCGAAAGGGCCCCTCCCGCCTTCCCCATCCCCAGGCCGTCTCAGTTAACAGTTTCCATTAAGGAGGAGCGTCAGTTTTCTCCCAAACCTCCAGCAGGCCTCTGACGGGGTGGGGCTGGATGGGGGATGGGGGGGTGGGATGGAGAGTGTCCTTATTCTAAATTGCTGGCGGATTTAAAGAATTGCACCGGGGGAAGCACACGCCCCCACACCCCCCACGGCATTTGAGTCCATTACAATTCCAAAGGCGATCACAGAAGGCGAAGGGCCGGCCGGAGTTAATGAGATTTCTCACCCAAAACACTAATCTGGGTTAAAACTAAAAGAATGCTGATAAGGTCGACAGCAGCTTTCACAGCAACAAGAAGGGTGCTGTGCTCCTCAGCTGTGCCCGTGGCGGGGTGCGGGGGCAGGCTTTCATCCCTGGGGGGAAAACCTGAGAAGATGGGTGTGGAGACAAAGCTCTTAGGTGAGGAGCGGTTGAAGTAGAAGAAAACAGGCCATTTCCATGTTTGCAGAGCACACGAGGCAGAAACCAGCTAACGCGAGCAGAAGTTGAACGTCGCTTTAAAGGGAGTGATTGACCCACAGAGAAAGTACACAGCAAAATGTGTCGCCAGGCCCTGATTAGCCCTGTTTCCCTCCGGCAAATACCTGGCTCTGGAGCGTGTGCGCCGGAACATTTTGTTTTATTACCTTGTGAGATAAGTGGGGGAAAAAAGCCTCGCGTACCTGGGGAATTCAAATATTCAGCTCCGTCACATCAGGGCCTGCGCTCAATTTCACGCCGGGCGCATAATTATAACAGTGTTTAAAGGGAGCCCAGAAGAAAGATGGGTTCAAGTGCAAATTAATTTCAGATTATCACAACAAAGGCAATCAGAGCTCAACAAGCTCGCCGGCAAAACACTGAAAGGTCCCCAGGCCCCTCCCCGCCCCAACTTACAACAAAGACCCTTCAGCTCGAATTAAGCTAATGATCTCAAACGGTCCTCGGCCTACCTGTTTTGGTGGTTTTTTTTTTTTTTTTTTTTTTGCCTGTTTGCACAGTTGAATGTGGCCAACCTGCAAAGGAGCCGGAGAGGAGGGGGCTGGGGGCCCCGGGGGAGGGGCGCGCGGACGGGGAGCCCGGAAAGGTCAGGGCTCCGCATCCATCAAGTGACAAACAAACAGTCCGCGGCTTGACGGGCCTGCGCTGCGTCAAGTCGTCGTCCTGCGCGGAGAGGAGGGGAGGGAACCGGGGCGTTGAAAGAGGCCTGGGTGAGTGCCTGCGTCTGCCCCGCAGCCTCGGAGGAGCGCGGCTGGGCTCCCCTACCAGCCTCCAGCCGTGCAGGATCCCGGCCTCCCAGCCCCTCCGCGGGGACCCGTGGGAAGCCGACTGGGGCGCCGACGCGCAGGTCAGGCCTCATTGCCTCCTCATCACCTCCGCAGGAGTCGGGGAGCGCTCCGCGTCTGGGGAGCCGGCCGGGCGTCGGGCCGCCGTCTGGTTACTGCACAGCCGACCGTGGCGCGTCCGCCGCCTCGCCAGCCAGCCGCGATCCCCTGGGTAAGGCTTCAGCGCAAATGACTGTCGCTGTCAGGACCCCCCGGATGGGGGCAGAGAGAGGCCCCTCGCCACTTCAGAGCTGGCCCACTGTGCGGAAGGGCCTTCCCCTTTGTTTTTTAATCCCACTCCACCCACGAAGGCAGGTGCGTTTGCTCCAGACACAAATGCAGCCCTGGAGAAGAGCAGGTCCAGAGCCAGGCCAGTGGGCTTCCCTTTGGAGGAGGAGGCCCCGAGTTCCCAGCCCCAACCCCGACCCTGCATTCTGGACTGGCTGCTAGGTCACTGGAGCCAAAGGCTCAGAACCCACATAGACTCTTTCCTGACTGTGTGCCCCCGCCTCGCTTTCCTTCTCCAAGCAATGCTGGCAGAGAGGAGGGGGCAGACCGCCCCTCTGTGGACACCAGGGCTCCTCGGGGTGTGTTTAGGTTGCAGCTGGGTCAGGAGATGGGGCCCCAGCTTCTAGCACAGACCCCGGGGCCCAGGGCCTGAGACCTCCGCAGACCGTTCATCCCTTGATGGGCAGTCTCCTCCCGGCCCTGGTGGGATGAGTCAGGGACGTTTGGAGGGGAAATTGCTGCAGGACCCGCCTTCTCCAAGCCCCCGGCCCACTCCCATCCGGCCTCCTCCCAGCTCTGCTGGAACTCGGCCTCCAGCCTTCTTCTCGAGTCCTCCTTCAGAGCAAATGGTTTGGCAACAAATAAGGAGAGTGCATTGCTGTCTCTGCAGTCTCACTTCTCCCAGAAATTGGTCAGGAGGTGTGGTTTTCCCAGATACACCCACCGTCCCTGGACCCCCCACACCGTCCTTACTCTGGTCGCCTCAGAGCCAAACACTCCTTTCCTGTCATCTTGAACTTCCCCATCCTCCTTCCTGGAGTGGGTGGAACGGGGAAGGGAGAAGCTTATCCACACCCCTGCCCTCCCCAGGAGGCCCAGGAGGAGGCCAGCATTGCTTGGGAGACAGCGCGGAATTCAACCAAAGACCCTGTGGAGTGGGTGGGGTGCAGGAGGGGCTTCAGGGTGGTCGAGGCGCTGGATTTGGGGTTGACTCTGCAGGCTCACGGAGGCATCTAAGCCTGTGGCTCTCGGTCCATGGCCAGAGTCTCATGGGCCGCCTGGACCCTGCGCAGGAAGGGCTTTCCTCTCCTTCCGAGTGTTTTCTAGCTGGAGGTCAACAGCGAGCAGTGAGGGTGACCTCGCATGCGTCCCTGGTGTCTTTCCCCTTGTTTCCTGCAGAGGCCTGGCTCGGGAGGTCTCGGTTCTGGGCGCGGGTGGCAGGGCCAGTGGGCCTGCTGGACGTGAGATGCTTTCTCCAGGAAAAGGGGCAGAGGGTGTGAGTGGACAGCCCGGAGGCCGTTCCCAGTCCCAGGCCCAGTTTCACACTGGAGGCCCCTATGCCTTACCCGGGAAGGCTTGGCTGGTCCCGGGAAGGGTCCCTGCTCAGCCCCACCAGGCAGGGCCCGCACTACGTGGGCTCATCTCATGGTGGGGGGGCGGCGGCACTGCCCAGGCACTCACCACACAGCCCCCAGCAACCCACCCCTCCACCCTTCAAACTCCACTCCTCTCAGAGAGCTGGTGGCCAAAGCCTTGTCCAGGAAGTGAGTCCAAAATGTGCCCTTCCCCAAACAGAAAATGTCATTTCAAAATTATATGCTTAGGACAAAAAGCTTATTGGCATATGAGGAAGCCTTCTGTTAGGTAGCTGGAATAGGAAAAAGGAGCCCAAAATAGCAGTGACTAAAAGACAAAGAAAGGGAAAAGCCCAGGAAAATAGACCAAAGGAAGGTCTGAGGACCGGAGTGAGAAACTCAGGTGAAGCAAACAGCCCTCCTGGCTAGCCCGGTTTACATAGAGAAGGCTCAGGGGGAGGAGAAAAAAACATATAAAAAGAGGAGCCAAAATTGAGCCATGCTCTTCTTTCGGGTCAGGCCGCCCTCACGCCTCGAGGATGTATTTTCCTTTGTTTGCTTAATAAAACTGAGCTGTAACCTGGCTGGAACACTGGCTCGCCACTTCAAATTTTTGCCGTGGCAAGACAACACCAAGGAAATCATACACTCCCCGGACACTTCTGAGTGATGCTGTGTGGCCAAATCCATCGTTAAAGTCCCAGATCATAAGGGACCAGGGAGCGGGGCACGAAGCCCAGGTGCCCTTCACGGCACCCTCTCTTATCCCCTCACACCTGGATCCCCTTCAGTCAGAAGCAGCTCCACAGGGAGCCGGGCCCGGGGTCCTGGGTTCCTCAGCCCCTCCTTCTGGCTGGATTCCTCAGGTTCTGGGCTCAGAGTTTCAGGGGAGACCCTGGAGGCCCTGCAAGCCCCAGCTGACCCCCTGAATCTTCAGGAGCAGAGGAAAGTGTTTGCTGGCCTGGAAGCCAGGCCAGCATGGACGGCTCAGGTGATAGGGAAGCAAGAGGCCTACTGGGAGGTCAGGGGCCAGCACAGGACATGCATCGGCTCAGGGTCCGAGCATGGACTCAGCCTCTGTGCATCCAGAGGATGTGAGCTCGGAGTCCTCTTCTGGTAAAATAAAGATCAACAGTCATAGCAGTTAACATGATCTTAACAAGAATAATTGGGACAGAACAGTCATTTGCACACCTTAATGCTGGGGTTGTCTCAGTTGCAGCTGTGAAGAAATGGGGGGTGTGGGAGGGTCTCATTAGCTCAACGTGGGGTAAAAATACTCAGAAATACCCAATCAGACGTCCCTGCGGAATCTGAGGCCCAGGATGAGGGAAGAGCTGGTGACAGGCATTCACCCGCATCTGACACACGCTTATCAAGTGTCACGGTGGGACGCCTGCAGACCGGGGCCGCAGGGCGGTGCCCTTGCTGTGCGGACTCTTGGCTTCTAGAAGCTCTGACCCCCAGCTGCACACACAGGTTGAGGGTTTTGTATTCTGTCCCAGGTCAGACTTTTATAAAAGTTGATGGTATTTGTGTTAGTTGCTCAGTCGTGTCCGACTCTTTGCAACCCCATAGACTGTAGCCAAACAGGCTCCTCCTTCCATGAAATTCTCCAGGCAAGAATGGGTTGGAGTGGGTTGCCATTCCCTTCTCCATGATGATATTTACCCCTCCCCCAAAAAAATAGTTCAAAGGGAGGCATGAGATGACACCCCTGGTCCTCACTGGCATCCGAGGGGGACATAAAAAAATCCCGGGGCCCCCACACGGGCACTGTGTCCTGCCTGTCACCCCTGCTCCTCATGGGGACCCTGTTACCTTCCTGTCTCCTTCTGGATGTTCTCACTCAAGACTATCTACTATCAGAAGCCGTGCCTCCCAAAATTTATTCTCAAATGAATGAGAGGAAACTCAGCTACATTCAGTTGAGTTCAGTTCAGTTGCTCAGTCATGTCTGATTCTTTGTGACCCTATGGACTGCAGCATGCCAGGCCTCCCTGTCCATCACCAACTCCCAGAGTTTACTCAAACCCATGTCCGTTGAGTCGGTGATGCCACCCAACCATCTCATCCTCGGTCATCCCCTTCTCCTCCCATCTTCAATCTTTCCCAGCATCGGGGTCTTTTCAAACGAGTTAGTTCTTCACATCAGGAACATACAGTGGTCATGTATGGATGTGAGAGTTGGACTATAAAGAAAGCTGAGTGCCAAAGAATTGATGATTTTGAACTGTGGTGTTGGAGAAGACTCTTGAGAGTCCCTTGGACTGCAAGGAGATCCAACCAGTCCATCCTGAAGGAGATCAGTCCTGGGTGTTCATTGAAAGGACTGATGGATGCTGAAGCTAAAACTCTAGTACTCTGGCCAACTGATGTGAAGAGCTGACTCATTTGAAAAGACCCTGATGCTGGGAAAGATTGAAGGCTGGAGGAGAAGGGGCTGACAGAGAATGAGATGGTTGGATGGCATCACTGACTTGATGGACATGGGTTTGGGTGAACTCCGGGAGTTGGTGATACACAGGGAGGCCTGGCGTGCTGCAGTTCATGGGATTGCAAAGAGTCAGACACATCTGAGCAACTGAACTGAACTTCACATCAGGTGTCCAAAGTATTTTTCAGCTACATTAGCAGTGGTGATTTAGACAATGACCTCCCCTCCCCTTTTGAGAAGCAGAGTCTGTCTTCATAGCAGTCATGCTGAGGGGCTGCCCCTGGAACCTGGATCCTGTTAAGGTTCCTATGAGGGACCGAGATTCTGGAAGATTCTCCCCTTAGAGAGTTCTAAAGGACTTCCCTGGCAGTCCAGTGGTTGAGACTCTGCTTCCACTGCAGGGGGTGCAGGCTCCATCCCTGATTGGGGAATTGGAGCCCATATGACACAGTGCGCAGTGCAGCCAAGGGAAGAGAGCCTTGAGACGTCTCCTCCTTGAGTCTGCTAGTGACGGGCTCTCCTGACACACCTTCCATGTTCCCCCAGCTGGTCCCTGGCTTGGAAACGCCTCCTCTGGGGGCTCCTTCCCCTCCCTGCGGGCTGGGACCTGTGCACAGCCTCACCCTCCCCACCCAGGGTGGAGCCCACCAGGCCTCGGATGGATGAATTCATGCATCTTCCCTTCTGAATTACTCTGAGCTCTGAATATGAGCCCAGAGCTCAGACTAACTTCCAGGATCATGTACAGTGAGTGCTGCTAAGTCACTTCAGTGGTGTCTGACTGTCTGTGACCCCATGGACTGCAGCCCGCCAGGCTCCTCTGTCTGTGTGATTCTCCAGGCAAGAATACTAGAATGGGCTGCCATCTGAGAGGGGGCTAAATTGAAAGCATTTTCAGGATCAGTGGAGGCAGCCTTTGGTGACCATGTGTGTCTACTGCTCTGTGAGGGTGCAGACAGCTGGCACGTCCAGGGCAGAGGCAGTGTGCAAAGCCACACCACCCATGTGGGCTATGCTCACACACAGAATGGTCCGTGGTGGGCCACACGGGATGAGCAGCAACATCAGGGAGTTCAGGCCAAGCGGGGCCAACGTTCCTCACTCAGCAGGAAGCCTCGGACACCAGTGACCATGAAGAGTGTGCAGAAAAATCACAGGAAGTGGAAAGGAAGCAGTCAACTTGATTTCAAACTCTGGCCTATGAATGAGCCTTATGTTATTATAGGATCTGATGCAGTTTGTAGTCTGTTATCGTTTTGTCTTCTGAAATTCCGAAGTCATGATCTGATGTCTACAAGGTGGATCCAGAAGCTGGCGCTCATCCTCAGAGCCCAGAGCGGGGCCCGGCCTCCCCGTGCGAGCCAGCTGGACACTCATCTGTCTGTCTGTCCATCCAGAGCGACTCAGAGAGACCAAGACGGAGGGAGGGAGGGAGGAAGACAGAGGGAGAGGCACTGGGGCGAGTGGCTGCTTCTCCCCATCACTCAGCATCACCCAGACCCCCTGCACCAAACAGACTCTGCTCGGCACCAGAAAATTACCAAAGGCTTACATTTCACGGCTCCGTTTTAATCCTGTTTTTTCTTCCTCCTTCTGGGTGATCACGGCAGCATCGTAATTACACCTCGCCCCCCACCCCTCACAGAGATGAACTCCATTACCTTTTTCAGATTCCCACCGTGGGCTGCTGAGCCCCCAGCAGAGGTACCACCGGGCAGATGCCTGCCTTCTCCAGGCCAGTGTGCACCTGTGACAAGTGGGCGTTTGCTGAGCGACCACCCAACAGAAACCTGGAATCAGGCCTTCGTGATGACAGTGAGGAATGCTAGAGACACGGCTGCCCTCAGGCTTCATTGGGGAAGGCACTGTGTCTCCGAGACCCAAGTCCAGTGCAGGCGTCACTGTCCTCACCCAGAGTGCGTGGGAGCACCGGCCTGACGGCCGTGGAATTCCACAGCCGGGCTTCCACCCGGACCCATCAGGACCGAAAGTGTCCGTTTTGACTTTGTGTGTTTTACCTAGTCATTTTTGTTGCATTTGCTCTGAGATAGATGACTCTGTCTTCCAGTCCTGTTGATTAATTTCTAACATGGTTTAAAGATTAATGACAATGGCCTACCACGTATGCACAGAGCAATTAGCCGTCATTTGCTTGTGTACATTTCCGAATGCTTTTTAGATTATGGAATATGCCTATTCTGAATTTGTAGGAACAGGTAGGTGAATGCATGCCTCCTAACAAGCTCCCGTGCTGACCTGTCAAAACAGAAAGTGAGATGTCTGAGGGCAACGGAACAGGAGCCTCGTCCAGCAAACCTCCTCAGTGGGTTTTATCTGAAAAATAGCCGTGGAGCCTATCACCTGTGAGACGGAGCAGCAATAAAGACCTTGACAAGGTGTGAAATATTTGTTCTTATGCTCCAAAAATATTTTTATTAGTTTGAAAAAAATTCCAGGCAAGTTGCGTCAGGATGGGTGGATATATTTAAAGGACGCACACATAAACATCGCAAGAAATAAACTGTGTCATTCCAGGGGAAACAAATCAAGATGGGTGATAATAAAGGTCTCATCTGACAAAGGAGGGCTCTCCGGTCCAGCGTGCCGTGTTACCACCACCCGTGACTTTGCAGGGTGCTCATCAGGCCGTGGACAGATGCAGGCGGACAGTGAGGACCCCAGTGAGGGTGCTCAGCGTGGGACCGAGGAGCCAATGGACGAGGAGCACAAGCAGATGAGGAAGGCCAGGGGTGCAGAGCGTCAGAGCTCCATCTGACCACATGGAAGGCGGCCTCAGCAGTGGAAGAGCCAGGTCGGCCCCTAGGAGGCGGGACTGAATGCAACCAGAAACACACAGGTGTCAGGGGAGGCCCTGCTTTCACTGCAGAGCAAACAAGTGCATTGAGAGGCAAGCACAGGTACCAGGGGGCCTGTCATCACGAAATCACAGACAAACCACACCAGCTTCCTGTTAATGGACACAGCACTCAGCTTGCTCGGGCTCCCGACAAAAGTTTCCTTACATCGGCCATGAAATGCACCTTTGTCCTCCGAGCTTTCAGAAACTAGACACTTTATTTGGATGCGTTCCCCTAATGAAGATACTTGAGTGTCGGTCCAGGAGAAAAGAGAATATAACTCTCTGAAACATAAGATATTATTTAGAGGCAAGTTACCAGTGGAGGAGCTGTCAGGGTGGATGTCATGGAGGAGTCTGGGCAGAGATGCCATCAGGAAGGAGCGGGAGTGGGAGGCTGGGGGATGGCGCAGGGCTGCCCGAGACCTTGCAAAGAGGCCCCCAACCCCCTCTCCCTTGCATCACATCGGCCATCCCTTCTAGAGCCTCCCAGGGTGGCAGAGGCAGAAACTGGTCGGGTTGACCCCCACCAGGGGCAACCTCCCCCAACGCCCCTCCGACCAACCCGATTCAGCTGGAAGTATGCTGTGTTGTCATCGCCTGAGTGCAAGTGCATGCAGCCTGGGCTCCACGGTGGTCCTGGGTCCATCCAGACCCCCAGAGAGGAAGGGCTTATCTGAAGGCCTGTGCAGGGTCCGGCAGCCTCAGAGCTGCCCTCTCTGCCCATTGGTGTCACCCAGTTCAATGCTGTGTCCTTAATCCAGGCTCCTCACACCTGGTCCTGTCGGCTTTATGCACTCGGCAGTTCTCAACATTTGAATGCCTTCTCTTAGGGTTTAAGGGGTTTCCCAGGTGGCGGCAGTGGTAAAGAACCCGCCTGCCGACGCAGGAGACACAAGAGACACAGGTTCAATCCCTGGGTCAGGAAGATCCCCTGGACAAGGGCATGGCAACCCACTCTAGTATTCCTGCTTGGAGAATCCCATAGGCAGAGGTGCGTGGTGGGCTACAGTCCACGGGGTTGAGAAGAGTCAGACCCGAAAGAAGCGACTTAGCAAGGGTTTAACAGAAGTGGCTGATAACAGGGGATTATGCATTTCCAGATAATCCAAGGTTAATTTTATGCAACAGCACAATTGTTATAAAAGCATTAACCACTTCTGAGGACTGTGATAGCTCCCAGGCGAGCCTAAGAGAAGCTCGTATTGAGGGACATCATGATCTGGATTTTCTGTGGTTCACGGGATGTTTGACACATCTGAAGTCAACAGTTTCTGTGAAAATTGTTATGACTTGTGTGAATCCCCTGGGGGCATCAGATTTGAGTGAAACAACCCGGCAGTTCCAGCACGTGGACGGCGTCCGCCTTCTCTTGAGGTCTGAGCGGGCGCGCGTTCCTGCCACAGGGTCCCTGGGCCCCCGAGGACCAGCACTGATGCTGGGCGCCCTCCCCGCCAGGGCGCAAAGCCAGTGAGCGCTGGGGACACAGACAGACCTTCCAGGGAGCGATGCGGGGAGCGCTTTCAGGACGCCCAGGACGTGTTTACACCTCAGCTGAACAGCTCAAGTGTGAGGTGGAAATCCTAGACCGCAGCTCCACATCCAAGGCAGCTTCACTCAGAGACGACCACTGAAGTGTACATGGCCGAGGTCTAAACACCTAACCCCCCGGGAAGGCTTCTGCGTACTGTGGGAGGGCTGTCTGGTGAATAGTTTTTCAAGCAATAGGGATGTATAATGATTTTAAAGAATGCATGTATGATGCAAGCCTAAATGCAGAAACAGAGGCTGAGAATATAAATGAGGTATTCCGATTAGGTAGAAGATGGGACAAACATATATATAAGGAAACTATTAGGCACTCATGCTGATCTCTAGGTATGACCTCTTTTTACCTTATACCTCTCCATTTTCTCCAAATTGCATTTAAAATGAGAGTATAGAGGTCAGTATGGATGCGAATATAGGTATAGAAATAAACAGATACAGGAACAGGTGTACCTGATGCAGACATTGTTATAAATACAGGTGTGGATATTGATGATCTCTAGGTGAGGGGTGTAATCTTAATAGAGATGGGTGTGGCTCTAAGTATAGGGTTATGGAGGTAAATACGTAGAGAGAGGCACAGGAGTAGATGATACAGATGGAGATATGCATACAGGTGTAGATACAGGTGACGCAGATACAGACACGATGTAACCTTATACAAGTAAAAGAGCCTGTGAGCCCCAGGCTGGACCCTGGGCACCACCTCCATGGATTCTGCCTGTCTCTGTTCTCTGGGGCATTCTCATCCTAAGTGGCTCCATCCCAAATTTCATTGAGTCCACAGGTGAGGGGCACTCTGGGGCCCCAGGATGCTCACAGATAGGTGGGCAGGCAGGACTTCTGGCTGAAGGCCCAGGGCAGCCCCTAACCCTGAACCAAGCTTTGAGGGACCCTCTATGTGACAGAGGCCCTCCTGTCACAGGTCAGCTCTCAGCAACTTACTGTTCCCAGGATGGGCTCCCGTATGGATGCAACCCCCCTGGACCCCAAGTCCTCTGTGAAGCAAGTGCCCACCCTGCCTCCCAGTGTTTGGGGCTGGGTCCTCCACTGTTCAAGTGTAATAAGCTGAAATTTTCAAAGGATAAATTAAGAAGAACAACAGCAGTGACTGCAACCTCACACATACATCTCTCTGCGTGTGTGATTTGCAATCAGATTTCCTGAAGTTTTTCTGGTGGTAGGCATTGTCTTTCCTTTTCTGCTTACTCATTTTCCTCTTTTTTCTACTGGTTTTTCCAGTAGTCATGTACAGATGTGAGAGTTGGACCATAAAGAAGGCTGAGCACTAAAGATTTGATACTTTCAAATAGTGGTGTTGGAGAAGACTCTTGACAGTCCCTTGGACTGCAAGGAGATCCAACTGGTCTATCCTAAAGGAAATCAGTCCTGAATATTCATTGGAAGGACTGATGTTGAAGCTGAAGCTCCAATACTTTGGCCACCTGATGCGAAGAGCTGAATCATTGGAAAAGCCCTGATGCTGGGAAAGATTGAAGACAGGAGGAGAAGGGGATGATAGAGGATGAAATGGTCGGATGGCATCACTGACTCAATGGACATGAATCTTAGCAAACTCCAGGAGTTGGTGATGGACAGGGAAGGCTGGTGTGCTGAAGTCCACGGGGTCGCAAGGAGCTGGACACGACTGAGCGACTGAACAGCAGCAACAATAATTTTCCTCTTGATTAAATTTTGTTGTTGTTGTTCAGTTACTAAGTCATATCTCATCTTGGTCTCTGGTTCTCAACTCTGTTCTTCTCCTTCCCCACTCCCTGCACTCAATTTGCACAAACACACACACAGAGACGCACGTACTCACACACTTACACACACACACAGCAGCTCCCTCTCAGGGCCTCAGAGGGTGCGGCCCACAGGGCTCTTGGATGAATTAGGACGAGGCTGCAGCCCAGTGATTTCCAAGGCAGGAGGAAGTAGGCTGCCGTGACCTCCCCCTCTGTCCACCCTGGAGGCAAGGGGATCATGAGTGGGGTCATCCTGATGGAAGGACCATCTGGAAGCTGAGTGGGGCCACAGCGGACACGGGGAGAGGCGCCCAGGAGGGGATGGCACCGGGGTCTCTGTTCTAATCTCGAGGCAGGAGGCCCCTTTCTCTGTCTCATCCCCTGAGGATTCCTGTTTCAGAGCCGCTCTCTGGACAGGCCACTTGGCCCAGTCAGTGGTGTCCACCGGGTGCTGGGACCCCAGGGACTCCAGGCTCAGGTCCTAACTGGGTGTCCCTCTCCTGGGAGCCAGGGCCGGGGCACCTGCAAATTCCTCCCTGGTCCCCACTCCTGTCCAGCAGCTCCGCTGCTTGGGGCTGCTCTCCTAGGACAGACTGTGGGCCTCTTCCTCCTCTGCTGATGACCTGCCCGTGAGCGCCCCCGGGTGTGATGCCCCGGGGCCCCCCCCGCCCCCCGCAAGGAGTCTATTCATCACCCAAATGTCACCTGTTGCACTTCCCATCAGGAAATCCTGGAACCCGAGGAGGGAGCTTCTCACCAGAAGGACTTCTGCCTTCTCCCGAGGGCCGGGGGCAGCCACATCTCCAAGGCCTGCCCGTCAAGTGTCTACATGGCCAGCATCACCTTTTACAAGCATCCAGGAGCTGGTGTAAGGGACAGGACCTCCCTGAATGGGACACCACAAAACCAACAGGGAGACCACTTTGCTTTGCTTCCTGATGACCTTGGAGATCCATGAGCAAAACCCACTTTCCACTCTCAACTAACATTTTGGAACAGTCAGGCAGTGTTTGTCACGGAGGACACAGCTGGGTTTAGTCTCGGGAACTGGAGGGCAAGGCTCCCCCTGTTCAGTCCAGTTCTCCCCAGCGATGAAAGGACAGATCTTCCAAGAGTTTTCCTGTTCTTTTGAACTTGCATGATGAAATGACCCTTTCTGCTGCTGTTACGTATTTTAATTAATGTCATTGCATTTGTACTTCTACCCTCAGGCTACTTCAGCAATAAACTATGACTTTACAAATTGGGGCAAAAATTCCCCTTCACAGTATGCATTTGGAAAGAGTATTTTATTTCAGTAGTCCCTTGGACTGCCAGAAGATCAAATGAGTCAATCCTAAAGGAAATAAACTCTGAATATTCATTGAAAAGACTGATGCTAAAGCTGAAGCTGAAGCTCCAATCCTTTGGCCACCTGATGTGGAGCGCCAACTCATTGGAAAAGACCCTGATGCTGGGAAAGACTGAGGGCAGGAGGAGGAGGGGCAACAGAAGGTAAGATGGTTGGACGGCATCACCGACTCAGTGGACATGAGTTTGAGCAAGCTCCGGGAAAGAGTGGTGGAGGACAGAGGAGCCTGGTGTGCTACAGTCCATGGGGTTGCATGGACTGTAAAAGATGAACACAACTTGAAGACTGAACAGCAGCAAATTCAACCTGTGAGAGTCCAGAGTCGCCCAAGTATGTTAACCCTCAACCTTAGTCCCTCCCCGGAGGTGAGCTGGGCCCGAAGGTGCCGTAACCTCCCAGTCTTTCAGGGGATGCCTGCAGCCCCAGCCCAGGGCCTCACCCCGCCCCCCCCTTCAGCTCCGACAGGAAGCCAGCCCCGAGGGCACTCACAGCCCGTGTCCCCAGGGGTTCAGTGCTTCCTCACTTCACACGTTGCCCTGGCTGGCTGCTCCAGATAACCCGAGTGTGAGGCTGTGGGCACTGATAACAGGAGGCAGCCCAGGCCTTCCTGAAATAGGCCGGGCTCCGGAGCCCCAGCTGGGAGCCTCCCTGTAGACAAAATCCAGCTCCAGGGCAGGCGGACCCTCAGCACCTAAGCCGTCAAGGCCTGTGGCGAAGCCAAGGCCACCGCTCCAGAAACGTGCTCAGCTGGTCCTGGGAAGACGTCCGTCTCGGGAGAAACAGGTCCTGCCTGTAGCATGAAAGTCAAGGATCTAGTTCCGTCCCCCACCAGACAAGCCTGGGACAGGGCTGGTGCTGGGTTTGCGAAGTCGGCCTTCGCATCTGCTCTGTCCTGGGCAGGGACCCAGGGCAGGGAGTGGGGGTCTGAGCCAGCCGGCTGTCCTCAGAGACTTTGCTTTGGGATTGTCACTTCACATCCATGTCGACCTGCTGGCAGGGCTGTGGGTGGCTTCCCAGTGACCAAAGGCACCGGATCATTGCTGCCTTTGGGGAGGTGATGCTGCCTTGGAGCCTCCTGGATCCTGAGGACCCTAAACTCTGGGCTCCACCCCTGGTCTGCAGTGCAGAAATACCAGCTCCTTCACACGGGTTGCCATCATCCTCCAAACTCAGGAATCCGACGTCCCTGAAGAGTATCGCTTTCTCAATGCAAGTGCCACTGCCTTTTCTTGTTTCTGGGGAGAGAGCAAAGTATGGAAAGTATTCCGGTGAGAATTAATTGCAGCATTACCTTTGTTATCCCATACCACTTTTAAAAGCCGTTGAGGAACCCCTTCACTCAGCTTCTGCCTTCCCAAACTTCCAAACAGAATCCAGACGAGCTGAGTGTTTTTATCCCACTGAAGAGTCTTCTTTACGAACTGGGGTGTACGTAAGAGCGGTGACAGTTCTCACGGGACCAGCCACTCGGGCCACCTCCGAGCACACTTCAGCACATCCTTACCCCCGCAGGGTCTATGCCCGGAATGTTGTTTTTGATTCATGCTCACAGAAGAGATGATTCCTCTTCACCCTCTCAACCTGTGTCCTTTTTTTTTTTTTTTTGCATCCTCCAGTAACTTTGAGATCAAGCTCTCACCTCCGTTTACAACAGAATAAATTGGAAAAGCTAACCTCCTGACTTATAGCTATTTTTGCAGTGTTGAGAGATGAGCTGAATAACTGTAATAATTGTTTTAAACATGTCCTTGGTCCTTTCTGATTGTGTGGGGGAAGAAGAGGGGACAGACATGGCTGGCAGCCTAATGTCATATCAACACCCCTGACAGCAAGAGAGTGTAACAAATATTTCCTAAAGTGGTTTCTTCCTGCTAAGGATGACCTTTTTGAATAAAGCCATGTGGCCAGAAAGCTCCTTCTGGGAAATACACAATACACGGTGAGTTTCAGTGTGTGTCTGTAAATCCAGTTTATAGACGTAGAGCATTCTGAGTGAGGGGATCAGAAATGAGGTGGGAGTCACAGCGGTGACTGGGGACCCTGCTTCTTCTCTAGACCTGTTATACTAAGGGAAAATCTTGCTGCACACAGTCAGCTCTGCTTTCCACTGGAAAAGGCCAATCCAGTTGATTTCCTGTGCAGGACAGTGTTGGTAAGAGGCAATAGAATAGAGGCGTGGCGTGAGAGAAAGCTCCGTCAAAGGGGTGGAGTTGACTCCTGCTCAAAGTTCGAGCAATATAGTCCATAGAGTCAAAGTTCAAGCAATATTGGTCAAGCAATACAGTAGTGTGGATTTTTTAATTCCCAGCTCCTAATTTATCCCTACCCACCTTTTCCCTTTGGTAACCGTAAGTTTGTTCTCTATGTCTGTGAGTTTATTTCTGTTTTCTAAATGAGCTCACCTGTGGCGTTTTTTCAGATTCCACAAATAAATGATATCATACCGTGGCTGTCCTTTTCTGTCTCCCTCACCCCACTTAGTCTGGCCACCTCTAGGCCATCTGTGTGGTTGGAAATGGCACTGTGCTCCTCTTTTGAGGCCGAGTGGCCTTCTGCCATGTGTATGTGCCACACCTTCCTTACCCACGGCAGACGTTCCTGTCGTCTCCATGTCATGGCTGTTGTGAATAGTATTGCTGGGAGCGTTGTGGCGCGTGCATCTTTTTCCAAGTGATGTTTTTCTCCAGATGTGTGCCCAGGAGTGGGCTTGCAGGCGCTTATGGAAGCTCTGTTTTTAGTTTCTAAAGGAGCTTTCTTCACTGTGCCTCTAACACTCTCTCAATCACATCTCTAGTTTGTAATGCCCTTAACGTTCTGTTGCGTTGCTAGGATTTTGCTGGCGAGCTCTGCCTCAGTGTGCACTGGGGTGCTGTTCCACAGCCTTCTTCTCCTGAAGTGTCTGCCTGTGGCCTCCTGTCAGCATAAGGATGGTCTCACGCTGCGCGCTTGGAGGCACTTCCTCATCAGTTTGGGGGGACACTTTGAGGAGAGTTAGTCTTAGTTATTTTTTAAATGTCCGGTAGCATTCGCAGTGAAGCCAGCGGTCCGGACTTTTTTCTTGTTGTTGAGAAGTTTTACGTTAATTCAGTCCTCTTACTAATTACAGGTCTGTTCAGACACTCCCTTCCTCATAATTCAGTTTTGGTTGTTTGTTTCAGGTTGGATGTATGTTTCTGAAACTGACCCGTTTCATCGAGGTTGCCTGATATTTTATAATCCTTTTCGTTTCTGTAACCTTGGTTGTAATCTCTCCTCTTTAGTTTCATATTTCAATTATTTGAATCTTCTCTGTTTTCCCCTTCATCAGTCTAGATAAAAAATTGGTCAGTTTTGTTAGTATTTTGGAAGCACCAACTCTTACTTTCAGTGATTTTATATATTGTTTTTCTAGTCTCTATTTGTTTATCTCTGCTCTAATTTTATTGCTCAATTTCCTTCTCTCACTGCCTGCAAATGGACCAGCTCTCCTCTGATCATGCCTTTCTTACAATAAACCCTAAGAATAGATGAAGGTGACCAGTATACGGGAAAATATCCTGATTTTCTGTCTTGCTCTAGAGCTACACAGCTGTGATTATCCTGAAAATTTCTACAGGCAACAGTTTTCCAAACATTTGATCACCACAAGATGATCATCCTCTTTCCAGACAGTGACTAATAATTGCATGGTCACAAGGCGTTGATCAGGCCTCAGGTCAATGAGGCGTCTGTGTCTGTAGCTCTTTGCTCTCTCTCTCCCTCCCTCCCTCTTTTCCTTCCTTCTTTCTTCCCTCCTCCCTTCTTTCCTCTCTCCCTTCATTTCTTCCCTGCCTCCTTCCTTCCATCCTTTACTCTTCTTCCCTTCTTCTTTTCTGCTCCTTTCTTTCTTTCCTCCCCCTTCTCTCCCTCCCTTTTCTTCCTCCCTCCCTCCCTCTTTCTTTTGCAGCAGGTCAATTCTTCATGACAATGTGTCTGTCAGGTTAAACTAGGATAACACACGAAAGCCCCAGTCCCATCCGGGGCCACTGCTGACGGTGGGGTGGACGGAGCTCTCCCTCTGCGGTCACACTCAGGGACTGAGGCTCCCAGAGGTGCTGCTGTCTGGAACGTTGGTGTTTCCCAGCAGAAGGGAGCGACTCTGGCAAACAGCATGCTTGTCCTCCAAGTCTGCAGGCTACATGTCAAGCTCCTCACATCTGATCACAGTCCACTGACCAAAGTAGTCACAACAACGTGGCCAACTTTAGGCTGGAAGAGGGTTCAACCTGGCCACATGTCCGGCGGAAAGGCCCTGGAACACTGGCCAGCCTAAACACGGCCACAAAGGCATCTATCAGGCATGGGGACTGGCCACAAGCAGAGGACAGAAAGGGTGCTACGCACAACTTTAAAGGGAGGAAAAAAACCCATCTTAAAAATAAAAAAGAGATAAGAAACCAATAGTAAAGTTGGCAAAGAAAACGTGACTCACAAAGAAGCAGGCATGCTTGTGACAAGGCGTCCAAACTCCATGTGAGTTAGAGCAACAGTGAGGCATCGACTCTTTTTCTTCGGCAAGATGGAGAAAATCATTTAGGAAACACCCAGGGCTGGCAGGACACAGAGCCAAGGATGTCACTGTCACAGCCTTTGGAGGCTGCTGGTGCCCAAGGTCACATCCATTCGCTATAGAAACAGGACAGGTCTTCCTTGACTTACGGTGGGATTATGTCAGATAAACCTGTTTTAAGTAGAACATGTACTGTGAGCCGCACTTAGCCGCTCAGTCCTGTCCGACTCTTTGCGATCCCATGGACTACCCGAGTTAAAAATGCATTGATCACACCAAACCTATAAAACAACCTATAAACCTATAAAACAAACCTATAAAACAACACAACTTAGCCCAGCCTACCCCAAACGTGCTCAGAACACTTTCCTTAGCCTGCGCTTGGCCAAGAGCATCTAACATGTTTTATAATGTGATGAATACCGCGTGACGTTTATTGAATACTGAAAGCGAAAGACGAACGCTTGTCCTGCAGGGCCATTGGCCCTCGTCCTCATGGGGCTGGTGGAGACTGGCTGCCCAGCCCCAGAGAGAGGGTCCTGCCATGTGCCGTCTGTGCAGGAAAAATAGCAAGATTCGAAGCTCCAAGAGTGCTTTCTGCTGAATACATGTCTCTTTCACATCCTCGTAAAGTCAGAAAACCGTGAGTCAAGCCATCATAAGTCAGGGGTCATCTGTACTTCAACCCAGAAGTCCTGCTCCCAGAAAACCATCCTGAAAATTAAGCTTCCCTGGTGGCTCAGACAGTAAAGCATCTGCCTGCAATGCAGGAGACCCGGGTTCAATCCCTGGGTCAGGAAGATCCCCTGGAGAAGGAAATGGCAACCCACTCCAGGACTCTTGCCTGGAAAATCCAGAGGAGCCTGGCAGGCTACAGTCCATGGGGTCGCAAAGAGTCAGACACGACTGAGTGAACTAATTAAAATTATAATTATATAAAGATTTAAGTACAAAAGAGCTTGAGCAAGCTCTGACAGTTGGTGATGGACAGGGAAGCCTGGCGTGCCGCAGTCCGTGCGGTTGCAATGAGTCAGACACGACTGAGAGACTGAACTGAACTGAACTGAACAGAACTAAGTACAAAAGTGACCAACACAGCGCTGCTCGGAGGGTCCGACATCAGAAACACAGTGAATGGCCCAAGATCAAGAGAAATGCTTGAATATGTCACAGAGTGTCCACACCATGAAGCATCAGAAGTGGCTTTGGAAATGAGTTAGAATTATGCCAGGGAACAACATCCACCAGATATGATGGAGTGGGAAAACAGAACGGAGACGGGGGTCTATGGTGTGTGGCCTCAGATGTGCGTGTGTGTGTGTGTGTGTGTGTGTGTGTGTGTGGCTGAGCAGCACGGGTCACAGTGGGCTCCCTGCGATGGACAGCCTAGCTTGGTTCAGGAGGAAGGTGAGGAGGGAGCAGGGTATGTAGCAGTGACAGCCATAGAAACAAAGAGGGAACAAAACTCAGCATTACGTTCTGGTCATTTTATATATTTTTGCAAAATTACATGTATGTACGTGAAGTTAAAAATGACGCTTCACATTTTTGGTCTGTGCTGCTCATCCCTCTTGCCATCTCTTGAGTTTGAAAATAGAGTCTTAACTCTGGACGCACCTGTTCCAGGAAGAAGCTCCGTCACACTGCAGCCCACCTTCCCCAGGTAACCCGTCCACGTCCCTCCTCTGCCAGCTGTCTCTCTGTGAAGCTGAAGGGTGTGTGCTGGAGAGGGGCTCAAAGGAGGAGCCTTATTTGTTGACTGACAGTGACCACACAAAACTCCCCTGAGATCTGCTTTCTCAGAGAAAAACCCCTCCAGTTGATCTTCAACTCCGCATTATATTTTGTGGAAAACACACTGCTTGGTTGCTGAGGTGAAACTCAAAATGCAGAGACAAGGGCCGGCCCCGGCCTCGCTGCCCTGTCGCACGCACTCTCGCACTTTCTCCTGTTTCTGAACCCTCGGCATGTATTCATCTTTCCCGAACATTTCCAGAGTTTCAGCTCTAATTGATTGCTTTCTGATTTCTTTCTTGCGCTGTCTTGTATTATCACTGAAAGCGGAGGGCAGACAGGGCTGCAGTTCATGGTGTATTTTTCAGGAGGGCTTCACGGGGCTGACACGGGGTGGTCACTTACTGTCATTTTAAACTGAGCTATGCTGGCCCTCGACTCAAGTGACAGGCTCAACCGCTGCTCAGCCGACGCCATCAATGGCGTGCCATTGATCCACATTCAAAAACACGGACTCAATTGTTCTTTGGTCAATTGAGGCCACGCAGCCTGGACTGCGTGCTTGTCCGTCACACGGACGTGGACTAAGCCCATTTAGATTTGTGCGTCTGCTGAGATACCTACTATTTAAATAATGCGGCACAGTATTCACACCCCTTCATGGCAAGGAAGTATATACTGCCTGGCTTGTCAATACAGAGCTGAATTATTATTTCATCCTGTGTAGTAAACCATCCTCCCAGATGCTGGAGATGTGGGCGGCGATGATTCATAGCGGGGCCCGGGGGGGCACAGCCATCACTCAGGGCCGTGATGAAGATCGGACACCTGCCACAGCTCTGTCTTGAGCCTGAAAAGAAATGCTGAGGGGCCAGGTGGCAAAGCAGCCAATTCTTTCCACCTAAACCCTCCATGTCATGATGAAATTAGGCAGATCAGGTCCTTGATGGCTGCAGGGCTTATTGGAGAGAGGAATGGCTACTGTGAGCCCAGCTGGGTCCTTCCTGGAGGAGGGGCCTGGCAGGGTCACTGATCTCCCAGAGCAGTGGTTTCCTTACCTGTAAAACATGGTTACATAAGTAGGTAGGTAGGTAGACAGATGATAGAGAGAGATATATAATAGATAGATAAACAGATAATAGCTCTCTAGAGAGAGAGATGACAGACAGGCAGATAGGAAGGTAGATAGGTAGGTAGGTAGTAGATTGGTAGATAGATGAGGGCTTCCTGGTGGCTCAGTGATAAAGAATCCACCTGCAATGCAGGAGACGTGGGTTCAATCCCTCCAAGATCCCACGGAGAAGGAAAAGGCAATCCACTCCAGTATTCTTGCCTGAAAAATCCCACAGACAGAGATTGGCAGGGTCACAGTTAATGGTGTCGCAAAAGAGTCGGACACATCTTAGCAACTAAACAATAGATAGACAGATGCATAGATGCTAGGTCAGTAGATAACAGAGAGAGAGATAAACAGAGAACAGAGATCTTGAGAGATAGACGATAGGTAGGTAGGTAGGTCAGTTCAGTTGCTCAGTCGTGTCCGACTCTTTGCAACCTCATGGACTGAAGCACGCCAGGTCTCCCTGTCCATCACCATGTCCCGGAGTTTACTCAAACTCATGTCCATCAAGTCGGTGATGCCATCCAACCATGTCATCCTTCGTTGTCCCCTTCTCCTCCTGCCTTCAATCTTTCTGGAGTCATTTCTCCACACTTCTCCAGTAGCATATCGGACACCTACAGACCTGGGGAGTTCATCTTTCAGTGTCACATCTTTTTGCCTTTTCGTGCTGTTTATGGGGTTCTCAAGGCAAGAGTACTGAACTGATTTGCCATTCCCTTCTCCAACGGACTGTGTTTTGTGAGAACTCTCCACAATGACCTGTCCGTCTTGGGTGGCCCTACATGGCATGGCTTGTAGTTTCATTGAGTTAGACAAAGCTGTGGTCCATGTGATCAGTTTGATTAGTTTTCTGTGATTGTGGTTTTCATTCTGAGGTAGGTAGGTAGATATTAGATAAACATTAGATAGGTCAGCAGATAGATAGATGGATGGATGGATAAACATATAGTTGGATAGATAGATATAGATGGATGGATGGATGTGGTGGGGATGGATCATCAACACCTCTGTGAAGCAGAAGGGAGCCAGCCCTATATCCCTGGCTCAGTGGTCTTGGACCAGACACCCTGAGGGCTGATAACGCAGCCGGCAGGTGGAGAGGACAGAGGCCTGCAAGCCCTGGCCAGGGGCATGCCAGGGATGTTGGCAGGTGGGTTCCCCCACCTCCTGCTGCACACAGGTGAGACAGGCAATTTCACCCCACCTGCCCAGTGAGGCTTCTCAAGACAGGGCTACAGACTTTCTCTTGTGAGCCTGATGCCAGCTCAAAATCACTTGATGTCAGATCAGCATCCCTCCATCCTGACTTTCCATTTCCTTCCTGTTTACCACCCCTGCCTGCACTCCCTCTCTTCATCTCCCTCCCCACACCTCAGAAAGTTGAGCCCAGGGCCATTGGGCTATCTTTAAAAGTTTCTAGAAAATTGTGATACCGAGTCAAGGGGTTCGAGATACCACACCTCAAGGTGGGCTGGCACGGGAACAAATGCAGTGGGCAGACCACCCTCCCCACCAAGAAACAGAGTGGAGGGCGCAGGGGGCACACAGGCTCAAGAGGGGCTCTTCTAGGACAGGGGTTCTTTGCTGAGACGAACTACTCGGTAGAGAGAAAGAATGAGACATGAGAACCTGAAGCGGAAATGAAGAAAGAAGGTTCTGAGGGGAGTAGAGAGGGAGGGCTTGGGGAAGGGGGGACAGATGGGCCTGATGAGCTGACGGGGAGAAAGGACCCGGTTAACAAGGCAGGAAGAAAAACTGAGACCAACCTAGACAGCATATTGAAAAGCAAAGACATTACTTTGCTGACAAAGCTCCATCTAGTCAAAGCTATGGTTTTTCCAGTAGTCATGTATGGACGTGAGAGTTGGATCATAAAGAAAGCTGACCTCCTGCCTCTATTCTGGAGCCATGCTGGGGAGCAGAACAACGCCTTTTTCACTGTGATGTGATGGACCAAACTCAGGGATGGACATGCTGAGGCTCGACTCAAATCCTGGAGCGATGGATTCAAGTTCTCTGCTAGGTCCGCAAGGTCCATTTTTAAAGCTATAATGAAAAGGCAAAGATATGTGGTGGAGAACCAAATAATGCTTTAAAAATATATCTCAAATTCTTTTTTAAAATGAATAAAATTTAATTAGAGGAAACATGTGGAAACTCCAGGTGGATACTTCTGACACTTGAAAGTCTTCAGGTTCACATCGCATTTTGCAGGAACAGCACTGATAACACTGGCCCCCTGCTCTGGGTGCTCTGGGCTGGGCCATGTCTGAGCTCACTGTGCGCTTTTCTCTTTCAATCCCCACCACACCTTCAGCCCCTCTAAAGACGGGACCCACCCACGTGCGGAACATTGCTGGCCTCTCTCCAGATCTCATCAGTGAAGACGGGAGAGAAAGAAAGAGCTCTGCTTGCTTGACAAGCCACGGGCAAGTGGGGAGCAGAGGGTAACAGGCCAGGAAGCAGGTGGACGCAGAGTTCATGAAGGTGCACACAGCTGACTTCCCAGGTGGCGCCAGCGGCAAAGAATCCACCTGCCAATGCAGAATATACAAGGGACACAGGTTCCATCCCTGAGTTGGGAAGATGCACTGGAGGAGGTCATGGCAACCCACTCCAGTATTCCTGCCTGAAGAATCCCATGGACAGAGGAGCCCGGTGGCCTGCAGTCCAAGGGGTCACTAAGAGTAGTGAATGACTGAAGCTACTTAGCACACAGCATGCAAAGACGGAGTAATGGAGCACGGCCCCGTGCACCCCGGCTCTGCAGTGTCCCGAGGGCCGTGGGGCTGCCGTATGAGCAGACAATGTGCAGTTACCCTAACTGCCCACTGCGGGCTGTGCTCTTCCCAGGACACTTTGGTTGCCATTTTTGGGGGTGGGGATGGGGTCAAACCACCTAGAAATGGATTAGAAATGGGTTGGGATCAGTGGGGTCAAGGTTGTTGGTGGTTTGTGGCTAGACTAAGAGATACTGGATGATCCTAAACAGAGTGGTTACTAGTTAGGAAGTCTCTGTAACTCCCATCTGCTACGATTTAGACTATATCGCACATGTATGGGGGCTTCCAAATATGATGCTGTTAAAGTGCTGCACTCATACCAACAAATTTGGAAAACTCAGCAGTGGCCACAGCACTGGAAAAGATGAGTTTTCATTTCAAACCCAAAAAAAAGCAACGTCAAAAATGTTCAAACTACCACACAATTGCACTCATCTCACATGCGAGCAAAGTAATGCTCAAAATTCTCAAAGCCAGGCTTCAACAGTATGTGAACCGTGAACTTCCAGATGTTCAACCTGGATTTAGAAAAGCAGAGGAGGCAGAGATCAAATTTCCAACATCCACAGAATCATGGAAAAAGGAAGAGAATTCCAGAAAAACATCTACTTCTGCTTTATTGACTAGGCTAAAAGCTTTTGTGTGGATCACAACAAACTGTGGAAAATTCTTTAAGAGATGGGAATACCAGACCACCTGACCTGCCTCCTAAGAAATCTGTATGCAGGTCAGGAAGCAACAGTTAGAACTGGACATAGAACAACAGACTGGTTCCAAATCGGGAAAGGAATATGTCAAAGCTGTATATTGTCACCCTGCTTATTTAACTTATATGCAGAGTACATCATGTGAAATGCCAGGCTGGATAAACACAAGCTGGAATCAAGATTGCTGGGAGAAATATCAATAACCTCAGATATGCAGATGACACCACCCTTATGGCAGAAAGTTCAGAGGAACTAAAAAGCCTCTTGATGAAAGTGACAGAGGAGAGTGAAAAAGTTGGCTTAAAACTCAACATTCAAAAAACTAAGATCATGGCGTCTGGTCCCATCACTTCATGGCAAATAGATGGGGAAACAATGGAAACAGTGATAGACTTTATTTTGGGCTCCAAAATCACTGCAGATGGTGATCGCAGCAATGAAATTCAAAGATGCTTACTCCTTAGAAGGAAAGTTATGACCAACCTAGACAGCATATTAAAAAACAGAGACATTACTTTGCCAACAAAGGTCCGTCTAGTCAAGGCTATTGTTTTTCCAGTAGTCATGTATGGATGTGAAAGTTGGACCATAAAGAAAGCTGAGCACCGAAGGATTGATGCTTTTGAACTGTGATGTTGGAGAAGACTCTTGAGATCCAAGGAGATCCTAGGAGATCCAACCAGTCCATCCTAAAGGAAATCAGCCCTGAATGTTCATTGAAAGGACTGATGCTGAAGCTGAAACTCCAATTCTTTGGCCACCTGATGCAAAGAACTGACTCATTGCAAAAGACCCTGATGCTGGGAAAGATTGGGGGCAGGAGGAGAAGGGGATGCCAGAGGATAAGATGGTTGGATGGCATCACCTACACGATGGACATGAGTCTGAATAGGCTCTGGGAGTTGGTGATAGACAGGAAATCCTGGTGTGCTGCAGTCCATGGGGTCACAAAGAGCCAGACATGACTGAGTGACTGAACTGAACTAGTGGTTCAGATGGTAAAGAATCCACCTGCAATGTGAGAAACCTGGTTGGATCCCTGGGTTGGGAAGATCCCCTAGAGAAGGGAACGGCTACCCACTCGAGTATTCTTGCCTGGAGAATTGCATGGACAGAGGAGTCTGGTGGGCTATAGTCCATGGGGTCACAAAGAAAAGAACATGACTGAGCAACAGACACTTTCACTTCACACACAACGTGTGAAGAAAAACACTCATATCACAGGAAGCCTTCTGGCTGAAAGGAGTGCCTGAGTTTCAACTCCATTATAAATGCTTCAGTTTCTCAGCCAGCAGGTGATTTTATCCAGATGGATGGAAAAGAGGCCAGGGGCCCTGTGGATGCCTTTCTGGTGACAATGAACTCTTTTCACACTTGGTTTAGTCAACCTTTTAAATGGAGTTTGTGAAAATGAATGCAATCAATCTCCGAGAATAATTTATTACAGAAATTCGCAGCAAAAGTTTAAAAAATCAATGCCCATCTATAGTAACAATAAGATATCACTTCTATGAAGGAAGAATAGAAAGAAGAAAAAAATGCTGACAAGAATAAGAAAAGATAACAGACATTAATAGTATAATCTCTATCGTATAGAGATTGCTGAAAGTGAAGAGGAACTAAAAAGCCTCTTGATGAAAGTGAAAGAGGAGAGTGAAAAAGGTGGCTTAAAGCTCAACATTCAGAAAATGAAGATCATGGCATCCGGTCCCATCACTTCATGGGAAATAGAGGGGGAAACAGTGGAAACAGTGTCAGACTTTATTTTTGGGGCTCCAAAATCACTGCAGATGGTGATTGCAGCCATGAAATTAAAAGATACTTACTCCTTGGAAGGAAAGTTATGACCAACCTAGATAGCATATTCAAAAGCAGAGACATTACTTTGCCCACAAAGGTCCGTCTAGTCAAGGCTATGGTTTTTCCTGTGGTCATGTATGGATGTGAGAGTTGGACTGTGAAGAAAGCTGAGCGCCGAAGAATTGATGCTTTTGAACTGTGGTGTTGGAGAAGACTCTTGAGAATCCCTTTGACTGCAAGGAGATCCAACCAGTCCATTCTGAAGGAGATCAGCCCTGGGATTTCTTTGGAGGGAATGATGCTGAAGCTGAAACTCCAGTACTTTGGCCACCTCATGCGAAGAGCTGACTCACTGGAAAAGACTCTGATGCTGGGAGGGATTGGGGGCAGGAGGAGAAGGGGACGCCAGAGGATGAGATGGCTGGATGGCATCACTGACTCGATGGACTTGAGTCTGAGTGAACTCTGGGAGTTGGTGATGGACAGGGAGGCCTGGTGTGCTGCGATTCATGGGGTCACAAAGAGTCGGACACGACTGAGCGACTGAACTGATCTGAACTGAACTGATAAACCAAACACTGGGGTTTATGTACATAAGATCAGCGATTTAGTCTTTGCAACAATCTTGTGAAGAGGACTCAGTACTGTCTTTGCATCTGAGCTGATACACTGAGGCTCAGAGAGTAAGTGGGTAGTTGTTTCCAGAGCCCATGCTCCTAATAACCAAAGTTCTGCCCAGCGAGGATTTGGGAAAGTCAAAGTCCATCTGAGCTCTCCATCCGGAGACTTGGCTCCATGTCTGAATCTGTGAAAAACACGATGCTCTGCACACAGCAGTGGGAGGGCTTCAGCCCCTCCCTGGGCCGGGGCCCAAAGACTTTCCTGGTGTAGGAGGCAGATTCTGTGAGGATGCTACCTATTGGCAGCCTTTGCTTACGGCCCTGGGGCTGGGCACATGCAGATTCTTATCAGAAATGGAGGTTCCCATGGCCCCAAGGGTCTGGACTTGACCCATCGGGGTGAAGCATCCAGCATTTCCTAATCAAGGTTGAGAGAGCAGAAGGTGTTCAGGCAGTTCTCTGCCACCTTCCAACTGGGTTCTGTGTCCGACGGAATGCTGACCTCTTTCCTGTGGTTTACATTTTTATGCAGTTTGAGTTCAGTTCAGTCACTCAGTCGTGTCCAACTCTTTGAGACCCCATGGACTGCAGAACGCCAGGCCTCCCTATCCATCACCAACTCCCAGAGTTTACTCAAACTCACGTCCATTGAGTCGCTGATGCCATCCCACCATCTCATCCTCTGTCGTCCCCTTCTCCTCCTGCCTTCAATCTTTCCCAGCATCAGGGTTTTTTCCAATGAGTCAGCTCTTCCCATCAGGTGGCAGGTTCTTTACCACTAGCGCCACCTAGGAAGCCCTCTCCATGACCTCATCTAAACCCTAATCACTTCCTTAACTCTAAACAAAGCTACACTGGGGTTTGGGGACTTCCCAGGTGAAGCTAGTAGTAAAGAACCTGCCTGCCAGTGCAGGAGACATAAGAGATGGGTTCGATCCCTGGGTCGGGAAGATCCCCTGGAGAAGAGCACAGCAACCCAGTCCAGTGTTCTTGCCTGGAGGATTCTATGGACAGCAGAGCCTGGTGGGTCGCAAAGAGCTGGACACAACTGAAGCGGCTTAGCACGCACACATATGGATTTCGGAATGGACGCAAATGCTAGTTATTTCATAACACCATCTTAGAAGCCTTCACACATTGGTAAGCATTTCCAGGTTAACAAAGAATGGGGGGAAATGCACATTTTCAACAATATCGATATCAATCCTAGGAAAAAATCAACTTAAATTCTGGCTGGATTGTGAACCCCTTGATCATTCGCCCAAGAATTTAAAACTACATACCCTCTGAGCATGTAAACTCGTTAACAATCAAGCCAGCCTTCTTTAAATGTGACGCGCCATCATGAAATGAAATCTGCTATGGACCAGAGAGACCCTTGGCTGCGTTGGGCCCTCACCAGGTGCATTTATTCAACCCGACGAGTGCCTGAGGTCAACCTACATACTTTCCTTGCACTCAGAGAGCTTCCGTCTTAAAACCCCGGTACCTATCAGCTCGATGGCATCCTTTACAGCCTGCTCCCACTAGGCCCTCTGTGCAGAAAGACACGGTGGGGAGACCTATTCCAAGTTCCTGTGGGCAGACTACTTGAAATCGAGCCCCGTCGTGGTGAGTGAACGCTCCCCAGCAGGCCTGGGGTCAGACTTGGGAACGCAGTAGTCAGCCTTTCTCCAAAATCAGGCCTGGGGCCTGGGATTTGAAATGCTCTGTCTCCTGCAGACAAGTGGCTACCAGTCCTGACCTGCAAAGAGAGGAAGTTATCCGCCTCCAGGCAGCAGGCGTTGGGTGTCAGCCTCTAGCCAGAGTTGTAAGTGAAAAGGCAGGTGGTTAACAGCTCACCAAGTAACTCTGGCCCCAGTCCAGCTTTCACTGTGAATTAGGAAGGTCTTAAAGCAATTTTAAGAGGAAAGGTGGCTTTTGTTTTTATATCGACACATTTACACACAAACATAGGGGGAAATTCCCAGTTGAAGCGTCTGAGGCGTATGTAGCCAATTTGCTGATCTTAAGGGCACAGAGGAGTTTTTGTGTTTTTTTTTTTTTAAAAGAAGTCTAAATAAATTGTCATTGGAAAATGATGACAAT
This sequence comes from Bos javanicus, assembly GCF_032452875.1. Lineage (NCBI taxonomy): Eukaryota > Metazoa > Chordata > Mammalia > Artiodactyla > Bovidae > Bos > Bos javanicus. The sequence continues at coordinate 69,464,156 of NC_083887.1, forward strand.
GCTGTTCAGCAAGACACTTTTGAATTTAAAGACTGAAATGTCTGCCTTACATTAAGATAGAAGAAACAACATTCAATTAGATATTTATGAAAAGTGCTGTAAACATTTCCAGCAGAACTTTCCCCTTGGTAACACTGACTTAGTGTGTGCTCAGTCACCAAGTCGTGACAACTCTTTGAGACCCCATGGACTGCAGACTCCCTGTCCCTCACCATCTCCCGGAATTTGCCCAAGTTCATGTCCATTGAGTCAGTAAGGCCACCCAACCATCTCATCCTTTGTCGCCCTTCTCTCTTTCTGCCTTCCATCTTTCCCAACATCAGGGTCTTTTCCAGAACATGGACTTTAATGCATGATACAGAATGTGAGAAATGTGACTAGCTGGTTCTGGAAAGTCTGACGTGTTGATTTTCTGCACCACTGGCTGTAAGATACACAGAGTTACGGGCTGTGTTGACTAATGCGTTTTCTCACACTCGGTGCTGAGGCACAGAACGATTGGGAAACAGGGACTTGGGTGAGACTCCACTTTCTTCAGCCTGTTCCTGTGAATCACCCAGAGCTGTGGTCGGGAGCGGTGGGAGCCAACGCCAGCTAGCTTGGGCGAAGAAGGAATGTGGCTCAGAGAGGTGGTGGGTGCACATGGATAGCAGTGAGGAGCGTGAGCAGGGCAGAGGAGTGAGGGGCACGTGGGAGCTCTGTTGCTGGCCTTCCCTCCGTCCCTGGAGGCAAACCGCAAAGTGCTCATGCTCAGTCACTAAGTCATGTCTGACTGTAGCCTGCCAGGCTCCTCTGTCCATGGCAGCTCCCAGGCAAGAATACTGGAGTGGGTTGCCATTTGCTTCTCCAGGAGTCTTCCTGACCAGGGATTGAACCCAAATTTCCTGTGTCTCCTGCATTGGCAGGGAGATTCCTTACTACTGAGCCACCTGGGAAGCCCCAAACTCCAAAGGGCCCTGTTTAAATGCAAGGTCCTGAATGGGAGGGTTGCATGCCAAGCAGGGAGCAGGGGGGAACAGATGTCCCCACTTGGCATCTGTTACGGGAGATGTGGGCGTTTATGCCCTCAACACTACACACAGTGGGGCATTCCACACAGTGGAAAAAGTTGGATCAATGGATGGCAGGAAATAAAAAATGACAAAGATCCTTGGAAGAATTTCATTAACAGAGAACTTTGAAAATGCTTTAATAGCAAGAATTGACTGAGAAAAACTGTCTTCACAGAAAATTATATCATGTACATTATACACGTTAAGTGCTTTAGATGGTCAATGACTATGATGATGATTCAGCCTCACCACCAGACGATGTGCGGTAGACCAGATGCCTCTCTTTGCAAGAGAGCTAAATACATTAATAAACTGGAGGGTAGTGAAGTTCTGATACCAAAATGTGGACTTGAGGGGATGGTTTCTGAAGGAGGCAGTCTCCTAGGGTGAAAGGGTAAAGGATTTAAAAATACAGATAGCCCCAACACTTGATCCAGGCTGAAAAAACCTGTACTTATGTAATGAGTATGCTTCGTGCAAACAAAACAGAACAGAGAAATGCAGGTCGGGGGCATTCTCTGGGAGGCTAGGCAGGTGGGGAAGTGGCTGAGGGCCAGCGTGCCCCACGAAGGCCTCCTTGGACAGCAGAGACCATAGCTTTGGGGAGCAGCAGGCCAGCCTGGGACTAGCAGAAGAAACTAGTGTTTAGGGGCTTCCCAGGTGGAGCAGTGGTAAAGAATCCACCCATCGATGCAGGAAACACGTGACGTGCAGGCTCAATCCCAGGGTCAGGAAGATCCTCTGGAGAAGGAAATGACAGCCTACTCCAATATTCTGCCTAGGAAATCCTATGGACAGAGGAGCCTGGCAGGCTACAGTCCATAGGGTCACAAAGAGTCAGCCATGACTGAGCAACTAAACACACATGCATGCTGGTGTTTACATTCAGGGGAGACTGAGGAGGGAGTCCTGACAGGGCTGAGTACTTCTCAAAAACAATGTGGAAATAGCGCTGAAAATGCTAAATCTTGAAAAAAGAATATTGTTTTCTTGGAATAACCTATTCTTTCAGGGTATTGTTGCTGGATATAATGCCAAGGCTGGAAAAGGTCAGTCTTCATTCCAGTTCCCAAGAAGGGTAATACTAAAGAGTGTGCAAACCACTGGACAATTGCACTCATCTCCCTTGCCAGTTAGGTCATGCTTAAAATCTTGCATGCTAGGCTTCAGCATTATGTGAACCAAGAACTTCCAGATGCCCAAGCTGGGTTTAGAAAAGGTAGAAGAACCAGAGATCAAATTACCAGCATTCACTGGATCACTGAGAAATCAAGGGAATTCCAGAAAAACATCTACTTGTGTTGCATTGACTATGCTAAAGCTTTTAGATTGTGTGGATCATAACAAACTGTGGAAAACTCTTAAAGAGATGGGAATACCAGGTCATCTTACCTGTCTCCTGAGAAAACCCTATGCGGGTCAAGAAGCAACAGTTAGAGCCTTGTATGGAACAATTGATTGATTTAAGATTGAGAAAGGTGTAGGACAGCGTTATCTGTTGTCACCGTGTTTAACCCATACTCCAAGTTACAAGCTGGAATCAAGATGGGCGGGAGAAACATCAACAACCTCAGATACGCGGATGACACCGCTCTAATAACATAAAGTGAAGAGGAACGAAAGAGCCTCTTGATCAGAGTGGAGGAGGAGCGTGAAAGAGCCAGCTTAAAACTAAATATTAAAAAAAACAACAACACTAAGATCATGGCATCCAGCCCCATTGCTTCATGGCAAATAAAAATGGAAAGGGGGAGTAGTGACAGATTCCCTCTTCTTGGCTCTAAACTCACTGCGGACGGCCACTGCAGCCATGAAATCGGAAGACGACTGCTTCTTGGCGGGAAAGTGATGACAGACCTAGGCAGTGTGCTCAAAAGCAGACGTAGCTCTGCCGACAAAGGTCCGTATAGTCACGGCTGTGGTCTTCCCAGCAATCACATACAGCTGTGACAGCTGGACCACAAAGAAGGTGGAACACCAAAGAATTGATGCTTTCAAACTGTGGTGCTGAAGAAGGTTCCTGAAAGTCCCCTGAACAGCAAAGAGGTCGAACCAGTGAGTCTTAAGGGAAATCAACCCTGAATACTCATTCGAAGGACTGATGCTAAAGCTGAAGCTCCACTCTTTTGGTCATCTGATGCAGACAGCTGACTCACTGTAAAAGCCCCTGATGCTGGGAAAGACTGAGGGCAGAAGGAGAAGAGAGTGTCAGAGGATGAGATGACTTAATGGCATCACCAAAGCAATGGACATGAACTTGAGCAAACTTCAGGAGATGGTGAGGGACAGGGAGGCTTGGCGTGCTGCCGTCCATGAGATTTCAAAGAGTCGGACACGACTGGGCGACTAAACAACAGCAACATGATGCCAGGATTGGCATCTCTTCGAACAAGGACGAAACCTGGAACGTGAAATCACTTCACTCCCCCGTGAAGAGCGTCACACGATGCAAATTGTCTGCCCTGTTGGGCTGCAGCCTGCAGACCTGTACTTGCCCAGCTTTAAGGCTGAAGAAAGAGCCTGGAGTCAGTGACGGACACATCACTCAAAAGTGCTGCTAAGCACAGGACTGCCCAGGGGATCCTCTTCCTTCAGTCAGGATCACTCCTGACTCAGCCAGGCTGACATAGTTGTGTAGCCCTCAGAGGAAGCGGCGCCTCAGTTTTCCCAGGTAATTGATGACTTGACTCCCTTGGAGAGGTCACAGAATGGGAAGTTCTCACTGCAGCTTACCAGGTGACACTTGCTTGCTTCAGTTCAGTTCAGTCACTCAGTCGTGTCCGACTGTTTGCGACCCCATGAATTGCAGCACACCAGGCCTCCTTGTCCATCACCAACTCCCAGAGTTCACTCAAACTCAGGTCCATTGAGTCGGTGAAGCCATCTAGCCATCTCACCCTCTGTCATCGCCTTCTCCTCCTGCCCCCAATCCCTCCCAGCATCAGAATCTTTTCCAATGAGTCAACTTTTCGCATGAGGTGGCCAAAGTACTGGAGTTTCAGTTTCAGCATCATTCCTTCCAAGGAACACCCAGGACTGATCTCCTTTAGAATGGACTGGTTGGATCTCCTTGCAGTCCAAGGGACTCTCAAGAGCCTTCTCCAACACCACAGGTCAAAAGCATCAATTCTTTGGTGCTCAGCCTTCTTCACAGTCCAACTCTCACATCCATACATGACCACAGGAAAAACCATAGCCTTGACTAGATGGACCTTTGTTGGCAAAGTAATGTCTCTGCTTTTGAATATGCTGTCTAGGTTGGTCCTAACTTTCCTTCCAAGGAGTAAGCGTCTTTTAATTTCATGGCTGCAATCACCATTTGCAGTGATTTTGGAGCCCCCCAAAATAAAGTCTGACACTGTTTCCACTGTTTCCCCATCTATTTCCCATGAAGTGATCTTAGGACAGTTAATTCTTCCCTTGAGGAGGAGTCAGTTGAGGGGGTGGGTGGAGGAGAAAAACCCAGGGGGTTTACTTCTTTGGAACAATTTTGGGAGGTGAAATTCCCACTTTATCTGCCTTTTGAAGGATGAACTTGGAAGATGGGATAGTAAGTTCAGTGTCGTAAAGATTTAAGGAGATGCTCTAGTACATAAAACTCACCTAGCGAAGTGCCAGCACACATGGAATGCTCAAAAATACTAGCTTTCAATACGGTTCCTATGTTACGTACAAGATTCTCATTTCTTGGGCTTCTTCTGTTCCGTTGCTTTCAACACGTTGTCAGTAATTCTAAATAGAAACTGTATTATCTATTTGTCTGTCTTTGCTAGGGTTGGAATTTGTGAAAATCAAATGGATATTACATTGTAATATTTTAAAAAGTGACTTGAAACAGAGGTGAAAATTTAAGACAACATATGATGTCACTCTTTGCGAAAATATTCAGAACGTGGTCCCACTCGTGCATATCCAGGAAATCAGACTTACCCGGGTGAGCAGTTAACAGCCAGAAATGCTGTGGATGGAGTTTTGTCAGGAAACCTTCAAATCAAATAATGCCTTTTCATACATGCATGCGTTTTTTTCTGTCCATTCCAGAACTGTTATTACTGGACATTTTTATTTTTTAAGCAGTTTTATCATTCTGTTGCTTATGAGTGAGAAACGGCCATTCTCATTCTTAATTCCAGCATGAATATAGGTATTGTCCCGTCATCTTTGGGATCAAAAAAGTGGTACCTGGGTCAAGGAACGTCAAAGGCATTTTGGCCAAAACTAACTGGAATATCCTTTTTGAAAATAAATTTGTGCTCTGCCCCCAAATGGATAAGGCTTGTGACATCAGTCTTGTGTGTATCCTCCTGTCCCTGGAGTATATAAAAATAACATTAACAGTGGGTAAGTCACGGGTATTACGGTGAATAATCAGGTGTAAACACTTGTATGTGAACCTGAGGATGTGGAGAGCTCAGAAAACAGTTAAGAGCAGGTTTCCCATCCCGCACGGAAGTCACCGCGTGGGCCCCGCCCTGGCCTGGGAGACTGCTATCTTTGTATTCTTCCCTGAAGCCCACAGCTCTCCACATACGTTTAATGACTTTCTGTGGCCAAAATCACAGCAGCAGCATGAACGTCTCTATTTCTTCATTGGAACAGCAAAATAATAATAATAATATACTACTTGAATCATAAAGTAGCCAAACAAAAATTTAAATTGCAGAGTAATTTGTTCCTGATTTGTTTTTAAAGCTCAGTCTCTAGACACAGATGCAGACATAAGGGGACCTCCTCTCCATCCGAGCCTCCCTGACTCCCTGGGGCAGTATCCTCAGCGCATGCTAAAGGCTGGGGGCCGTGGGTGATGGGGACAAGGGCCACCTCAGCCACACGGCAGGTGGAGGCCACGTGCCTACAGGGCCGCCTCTGTCCCTCTCGTCATCCCGAGAGTCCTCACTCCTCAGGCAGCTGTGACCCTCTCCCAAGCCTCACCCCGTTCATGGCAGCCGGAGCTGAGAGTCAGTTTTGGAGCACTGAGAACCCCCACGCTCCTCTGAGTTTCAGCCCATCTGACGGCTTGCGGAGGCCCTTCCTGCACCAGTTTCAGGAGGCTCCCGGGGCCTTCACAGCCCAGCCCAATAGGAGTCCTGCTAAGTCAGAATCCCCACCTTTGACCCCTGATATCCACTTGCCCTCAGGACCACCCCTCACCCTGGTGCTTCCTCATAGAGGCTGTTCCTACACTGCTCCTTGGCTGGAAACCAAGCTGTCCTTCCTGGGTTCAGAAAGCAGCTCGGATCTATGCTGAGGTCTCTCCCCCATTGCAATAATTCCTGAAGAAAATCTATTTTTACTGCTCTAACTGTGGTCTGACTCTGGTTCTGTTTAACAAAGGCAGGTCCACATATCCATCCAGCAGTCAGTGTCTGAGCGAGCACTGTTTTGCATTCACACACACAGACACACACACATGCACACACAGTATTTAATCGCAGTAGCGAATGATAAGCGAGGAAACTCATTTCTATGATACAGTGGTTTTCTCATAATGATGAAGTCATGAAACAACGCCAGCACAGCCGTGGCACACACGGCAGGCGTGCCATGGGTTGCCATTTCCTTCTCCAGTCTTGTCCTGTTAGTGATAGTTAAATCAACAGCAAAAGGGCAGGAAAAACCCAGTTCACAGCCCACCTTGCTGGACTGATGGACAGTTATATGCACAGATTACCAGGAGGCTCCTGAATGCCTTCCTATACAGCCCTGTGACCCCCACACCCAAATGGAAGAAGACTAAGAAAAGGACTCAGTTCAATCCCTCAGTCGTGTCCGACTCTCTGTGACCCCACGGACTGCAGCACTCCAGACTTGTCTGTCCTTCACCATCTCCAAAAGCTTGCTCATGTCTGGTGATTCCATCCAACCATGTCATCCTCTGTTGCTCCCTTCTCCCCTTGCCCTCAATCTTTCCCAGCATCAGGGTCTTTTCCAATGAATCATCTCTTCTTTCAGGTGGCCAAAATATTGGAGCTTCAGCTTCAGGATCAGTCCTCCCAGTGAATATTCAGGACTGATTTCCTTTAGGATGGACTGGTTGGATCTCCGTACAGTTCAAGGGACTCTCAAGAGTCTTCTCCAACATCACAGTTCAAAAGCATCAATTCTTTGGTGCTCAACCTTCTTTACGATCCAACTCTCACATCCATACACAACAACTGGAAAAACCATAGCTTTGATTATACAGACCTTTGTCGGTCAAGTATTGTCTCTACTTTTTAATATGCTGTCTAGGTTTGTCATAGCTTTTCTTCCAAGGAGCAAGCGTCTTTTAATTTCATGGCTGCAGTCACCACCCACCGTGATTTTGGAGCCCAAGAAAATAGAGTCTGTCACTGTATCCATTGTTTCCCCATCTATTTGCCATGAAGTGATGGGACCGGATGCCATGATCTTAGCTTCTTGAATGTTTAGTTTTAAGCCAGCTTTTTCACTCTCCTCTTTCATCTTCATCAAGAGGCTCCTTAGTTCCTCTTCGCTTTCTGCCATAAGGGTGGTATCATCTGTATATCTGAGGTTATTGTTATTTCTCCGAGCAATCATGATTCCAGCTTGAGCTTCATCCAGCCCAGCATTTCTCACGATGCACTCTGCACATAAGTTAAACAAGCAGTCTTAATGTACTCCTTTCCCAATTTGGAACCAGCCTGTTGTTCCAGGTCCGGTTCTAACTATTGCTTCTTGACCTGCATACAGATTTCTCAGGAGGCTGGTAAAGTGGTCTGGTATTCCCAACTGTTTAAGAATTTTCCGCAGTTTATTGTGATCCACACAGTCAAACGCTTTTAGCATAGTCAATGAAGCAGAAGTAGGTGTTTTTTCTGGAATTCTCTTGCTTTTTCTATGATCCAACAGATGATGGCAACTTGGTCTCTGATTTACCTGCCTCTTATAAATCCAGCTTCCAACATTCAGAAGTTGTTGGTTTATGTACTGTTGAAGCCTGGCTTGGAGGATTTTGAGCATTAACTTCCTAACGTGTAAAATGAGTGAAACTGTGTGGTAGTTTGAACAGTCCTTGGCATTGCCTTTCTTTGGGACTGCAATGAAAACTGATCTTTTCCAGTCCTGTGGCCATTGCTGAGTTTCCAAACTTGCTGGCATATTGAGTGTAGCACTTTAATAACATCGTCTTTTAGGATTTTAAGTAGCTCAGTTGGAATTCCATCACCTCCACTAGCTTTGTTCATAGTGATGCTTTCTAAGGCCCACTTGACTCCACACTCCAGGATGTCTGGCTCTAGGTGATTGATCACACCGTCGTGGTTATCTGGGTCATGAAGATCTTGTTTTGTGCAGTGCTTCTGTGTATTCTTGCCACCTCTTCTTAATATCTGCTGTTTCTGTTATGTTTATACCATTTCTGTCCTTTATGGAGCCCATCTTTGCATGAAATGTTCCCTTGCTATCTCTAATTTTCTTGAAGAGATCTCTAGTCTTTCCCATTCTATTTCTTTCCTCTATTTCTTTGCATTGTTCACTTAGGAAGGCTTTCTTTTAACTCCTTGCTATTCTCTGGAACTCTACATTCAGATGGGTTTATCTTTCTCTTTCTCCTTTGCTTTTCACTTCTCTTCTTTTCTCAGCTATTGTAAGGCCTCCTCAGACAACCATTTTGCTTTTTTGCATTTCTTTTTCTTGGGGGATGATTTTGATCACTGTCTCCTGTATTATGTAAGGAACCTCCGTTCATAGTTGTTCAGGAATTCTATCAGATCTAATCCCTTGAATCTATTTGTTACTTCCATTGTGTAATCGAAAGGGATTTGATTTAGGTGTTTCTAATTCTACAGCATCATAAACTAGTATGCATAGGATGGGTAAATAGCAAAGTCCTGCTGTATAATACAAGAATTATGTTCAATATCCTTAGTAAATCATAATGGGAAAGAATATGAAAAAGAACATATATGTGTGTGTGTGTGTATATATGTATAACTGATTCACTTTGCTCTCCAGCAGAAATTAATACAACACAATTAATACAATGCAATTAATATAAGTCAACTGCACTTCAATACAATTAAGAAAACAAAACGAAACAACTACAGCAGGGACTCAGGTTCCCGCTCTGAGAAGACAGTCCTGCCCAGTGTCTCTGGCCCTGCACGCCCTTGTCACCTCCTTCCGGTACCCTGTGCGCTGGCCCCTCTGCCGCCGCGTTGCAGATGCCTTCCTCAACCTTGTCCATCCAACCCCCTTAGTTCCTGGATTTGGAGATGTCTGTGTGGACAAGACTTCTTGAGAGGAGCATGGACTCTTTGCAGAAGCTTCCGTGACAAACACAAGTGTACTGCTTTCTCACTTGCTGTTTGGAACTAATATCAGACTTCCAGGGAAGCTATACGGCTGGTGCAGAGTTCTGGATACGTCTCAGGCAGCTGCTCTGGCTGTGAACCTCTTATGCAGTCATGGTCATCACAGCCAGGGTTGTGGCAATGCTACACTATTCACAGAGGTACGGACGTGACACCCGCAGCGTCACAGTGGTGTGTGTACCAGCACCAGGAGCCCCTGGGGTGTCCTGGTGAGGAGGCTGAGCCTGCTGCCTGCGTTATTTTTGCTCCAAATTCATGGCATCATTGTAACTATGGGAAACTGTTGGATAAACACCAGCTGAGGGCCATTCTACAAATTACTGACCAGGGCTCTCAGGTTATGTCAGGAGCAGGAGAGGCAGGTGTGTCGGTCTGCGCAGGCCACCAGAGCAAATCTCCATTCAGTGGGCGACTTCAGCATATGAACCTGGGGGCAGGGGCGGGCGGGTAGGAAACACAGTCCACCCAGTAACAGGGTGTGAGCTCGACTGCGCCCCGGGATCGCACACTGGGTCCTGGAACACGGAAAGCACTCTGGGGGAAGTGGGGTGTGAGCTCGACTGCGCCCCGGGATCGCACACTGGGTCCTGGAACACGGAAAGCACTCTGGGGGAAGTGGGGTGTGAGCTCGACTGCACCCCAGGATCGCACACTGGGTCCTGGAACACGGAGAGCACTCTGGGGGAAGTGGGGTGTGAGCTCGACTGCGCCCCGGGATCGCACACTGGGTCCTGGAACACGGAGAGCACTCTGGGGGAAGTGGGGTGTGAGCTCGACTGTGCCCCGGGATCACACACTGGGTCCTGGAGCACGGAGAGCACTCTGGGGGACGTGGGGTGAAGACGGCAGTCTCAGGAGCTGAGGTCAAGGACACGCTGACATTATCCATTGTGCGTCCCTTAAAAGACTTAGAAGAATAAGCGTAATATATCAGAGTCAGGTAAGATTTTATGTGCGTCAAAGCTTAAAAGGGTTAGTTATTAAAACCATTTATGAAAAAAAAGTTTTCAGAAGGGAAATAAAACACTGCAGATATTTATAGAAACATTTGGTGGCTTTTTAAGAATGGAACACTTAAAAGGGATTTACTACCATAAGATAGAACGTATTATTACTGGTTAAAAGAAAGATAAAATGCATTCCACATTCCGCCCCGTAGAAGAAAAGAAAAATGAAGAGAACCAGAGAAAAATGGTCTGTGTCAATAAATAGCAACCCAAAGCAAGATGTTCCGTAAGGTGATGGGAATGCAAGCAGCCTGGGTTCAAGAGCTCTTGAAAAAAGAAGCGAGGAGGTGCCAGCACTGATTGCAAACAGCTCTCTAGAAAAGTGGAAAGAAGCTTCCACGTTGGCCAAGAGACATAATTCCTGGTCATTGTCAAGTTCTCAAGAGCCAAAAATAGGCAGTCCACCTTTCGGAAAATTGAAACAACGACTTTTCCTGACTCTGAAAGCAGCGTCCTTTGTAAACAAAGAGAATTCACAACAGAGACAACAAAGAAGCATCTCCAATCTGATAGCCCGCAGAGCAGCCTCCTAAACTGCGTCAGGTTTCCTTCAGACTGTTTCTTCTATGTCTGTCTATTCTTATCCACACCGTGTCACACTGTTTTGTCACTTTTAACATGACAGTATATTAAGAACCTTTGGAAATAGAGAGCTTCAACTTTTATTTTAAAGACCACACTGAGTTTCCCTGGTGGCCCAGTGGTTAAGACTCCAAGCTTCCACTGAAGGGGGCTCAGGTTCAGTCTTTGGTTCTGGAAACTCAAGATCCCATGTGCTGCTCTGTGCAGTCAAAAGACACACACACACACACACACACTGAATTCTATTAAAATGCTATCCTATACTTCATTTAAACAAACCCCTATTTTGGGGTGTCAAACCTAATTTGTCATTATTACAAATGTTGCTAAAATGAACATTCTTAAGCACAAACTTTTGCACACTTGTCCAGTGATTTTTTTGGGTGAATTCCTAGAAATGTAGCTATTGCTGGATTTGCAAATCTTTAAGGCTTTGGAAAAATCGGTTGTCAAATTCCTCTCCAAAAACCTTGTACCAACATATGTTCTCACCGAGTGTATGCAAATGATTTTGTTCGCACCCATTTCACCGTGATAGATAAGATCACTTCTTAAACCTTTGCTAGACGGACGGCTGAAAAATGCTTGTCTCTGACTAAATGTACAAAACTTGAAGTCTGGTCACTAGGGCAGAGCGATTTCTTTGCACGTTTTGTTGAAGCTTATGGTTCTTTGTCGTGGACCGTCTGCGTGTGTTTTTTTTTGTCTGTTTTCCTGTTCGGCCGTGTGCTTTCACTATTTATTCTTGAGTCCTTCACAGATTCAGGATATTAACTGTTTGAGTGTCTTATTATTTGCAAATTCATTTCCTTCCTGGCGTGTCAAATGAACTGAGTCAGTTAAAGGTTTCTGACTCGTAGGAGTATGAGTTGTCTTTAGTTCCAGTAAAACATACTGAAAATATTTGTTCCACCCAGCAATTGCTTCAATATAGTGGTGCCTTTGAAGCAGAGGGTCCCATATGGGCCGGGGGCTCATGGTAGAGGAACCAAGATCTGGAGGCTGAAGACCCATCCTCCAAGCTGTCTCAGAATTCTCCCTTCTCACGAGTCAGGGTGCAAACAGTGGTGCCAGGTGTGCAGACGGCTCCCCTGCCCTCAGCACCCTTCACGGCACACAGTGGCCAGAACCCTTGCCTCCGGCACGTGGGGCTGCTAGGCGGGACTTGGGGTCTGTGGTCTGCAACCCATTATATGAGTTCCGTTCACCACCTTGCTCAGAACGATAAAACCAAGCTGCAAAACCCAGATGGAGAATCGCACAGTCCGGTCAAAGCCGGTCATCCTGCACCAGAGTGGGAGGAGAGCCAAGAAAGTGCCTGTTTTCTTTGCGTGGCTCTGGAAGGCTCCTTGTCGGAGCTCCTGGGGGCCGGCCTTCCTGGCAGCTTCCTGATGAGGTGGCCCAGGCCGGCCCAGGACGCCCCGCATCCCAGCGGGATTCTCAGGGCCAAGCTTGCTCTCCGGTCCCGGGGATGCTCAGGAGGGGTTGCGGGGTGCGCGGCATCCAGGGCTGGCCCCCGGCTCAGACAGGCCGGCAGCTTCAGGCTTCCTGGCCACTGCCCGGGGGACACTGGGGACCCTGATGTAAAAGCCTGCATGCTAATTGTCAGAGAAAGGAAACAGGACTCTTGCTGTTCAGAACCAAGGAGCCATGGAGAATTTGACGTTAGAGTTTGATCAAAAATGACTTTCCTCACCAAGAATGCATTTCCTCAAAATAATAAAAGTGGAGACTCCCCAGTGGCCCAGGCCGTCTAGACTAAAGGTGTCAGCGGAGCTCTGGGGACGCGTGTCACTTCACTTCACCACAGACGGTTGAGGAGCCCACGTCCTGGAGGGAGGCCTGGGCCCTGCAACCCCCTGGGGTCTCCGAGCCCCCTGCCCCCTTCCCCGGGAGGAGCCCTTGGGACAGCGGCCTTGACCTGGCCTCCAAGTTGGTCTTGGTGTTTGAATATTTGTAAATCTGTGAGACGGTAATTTGCTTCCCTGGTAAGAGAGAGTGAATATCTTTCCTTTTCTCACTTTGGCTATTTGAATTGCACCCTTTCTCCCTTTCTGCGGGTCTGTGGTGTTGATATGTAAGGGCATTGATCTGACGGGACTGTGTGCCCTCCCCATGGAGTTGGGGCCCACTGCCTCCCCCCGGGCATCTGGCTGGCTTTTCTACCCTAAGAGGATCCTGGGTCTGTGGTCTTTCCAGCTGACTCTTCACTGTGGTGTGTGTGGCTGCGCTTGGAGGAAATGCCAGCCATACCAGGAAAGGCCAGATACAGACAGGTCCGCCCAGGCCAGGCCACTGCCCCAGGCCTGTGCTCGCGCTGGGGCTGACCACCAGTCTCACATTCTCACTCAGAGAGTAAGGGAAGTGCAGTTACTACCAGCTTAGGGCTCGTGCACCCGAAGATTCCCATCCCTGCTCAGCTGGGCAGCCCCAAAGTGGAGCAAAACAATGGGAGCCCTGCAGGTGCCTGTGGGTGAGAGAAGTCCGGGATGCCACCTGGTGCGGCAGGAAGGAAGCAGGGGGACAACCCCGAAGCCAGTGCAAGATGCCGACTGCGGCTGAGCGCACGCCCTGTCCCCTTCTGTGCTTCCACTGTCCCTGGGACAGCGCTGCTCCTCCAGGCGGTCCTGTTTTAGCATCAGCAGCGACACTGGAGAGTGCGCTGTTCGTGTTTCTAATATTCTTTACGTGAACCTTGCACTTAAAGGACTGTGTCTTCTGGATTTCTGCACGCTCCTCCAGCTGCTGGCTCAGCTGGCTCCCATGTGGTCCTCAGCATCTCCCCCGTGGTCCCCACCATCTCCACTGTGGTCTCCACCATCTCCCCCATGGTCCCTACCATCCCCACCAATGGTCCCCACCATCTCCCTGTGGTCTCCAACATCTCCCCGTGGTCCCCACCATCTCCCTGTGATCCCCACTATCTCTCCGTGGTCCCCACCTTCTTCCTGTGTTCCCCTTCATCCCCACCGATTGTCCCCACCATCCCCACTGATGGTCCCCACCATCTCCCCTGTGGCCCTCACCATCTCGCTGGTGGTATCTGGCCTTGTCTGGTCTCTGATGACACCAGCAGTCCTCATGACAACATCATTTCCAGAGTGCAGGTCTTGGGGATCTGGCGGCTGTATAACTGTGTGGAAAGTTATAAATAATAGCAACAAGACAACTTGCCTTAGAAGCCACACCTATTAAAATGTTCACAAAGTTGTACCCAAAGGCTGAGGTCTGAAGTCTCCATGTTCATTTTCTCAAGTGGAGAAATCTGCTGACCACTGGGCTCCCCGTGCAGCTGACCACCAGCCAGACTCTCGGAGGAGTGGCTGGAGCCCTTGGCCTGATATCCCTCATGGAAACAGGCTGGGGAGACGCCAGGCTTCTCACAGCGTGGGGGAGAAAATGAATGATGTACGGAAAGCAGTGTCTCCATGGGCTGACGGTACGAGTCCGTGTTGTCTGTCTCACGGCCTCGGTGAAACGAGGGCGGGTGAGCAGAGGCAGGATGCGTCTGCAGTTTTCATCCTTGAAGCCATCGCTGTTTCAGGCACCTCTTCTCCTGAGAGGCAGTGCTGGTCGTTGGACAGCCGTCGGCCTGACTCAACTTGTAAGTCATCATCCACTTCGGAGAAGTAAATAAAAGAGGGGCTGCCCCTATTTTGTGTCCCTTCGGGGTTCCCCGTGTCAAGTCATCTCTAGGTCCAAACTGTCAGAGGGAGACCTGCCTAGCAACTTCCCCAGGCGCAAGTGGTCCTTGGATGGGGCAATGAAAAGACATTTCCTGTGTTGTGTGGTGTAATACGAGCTACAGATTTCACTGGGGCTGCGAGCTGCAAGGGAGGAAATCGGAGTGCCCGAGACAGCGCGCCGTAATTAATCATAGGAGGATGGAGCTTGTCAAGGCCTTTCTGGGGCTGACGCTGCCGTCAGTTACAGCCGGCCCCGCACCATCTGTAATTGTTTAAAATATCACCCGTACCAGGATCCACGCTTCGCACACTTCTGCTTCATTGACGCCTCTCAAAGAACACTCCAGAATCCACCTCCCGGCTGGGGGGCTGTGCAGCTGTGCTGACCTCCAAACAGACGTAACTGGCTGATGTGAACGCTCAGCCAGACCCTCGAGCTGTGACATAGGACCTCAGTGACAGGACTTTCATTTCAAGTCGAGGTTCCTGCAGCCGACTCACTCTGGTCAAGGTAAACCGGAAGCGAGAGCAGGTTGCTGCCTTTCAGGGCGGGGGGTCGCAAAGGAAAACAAGCATTTCAGAACCAAAAGGGATTTCCCAGGCTTATAAAGCAACTTTCCGACGGAGAAGACCATGACCCTTCACTCTGAGCGAAGCGTTCATCAGAGACGTGGCATCTGAAGGCCCAGTGCGTCTGCGTGCTTGGCGGGGAACCGGGACGAGGGAGCACGCAGACGGCAGCCTGCCCGTGTGCAAGGCGCTGCTCCTCTCCGCTAGTGAGTCAGGTTTCTCTCACTTTCCCTAAGGGCTTCCCTGGTGGCTCAGTGGTAAAGAATCCACCTATCAGTGCAGGAGATGAGGGTTTGATCCCTGAGTCAGGATCCCCTGGAGAAGGAAACAATTTTTCTTAAGAGCATGTGTAGAAGATGTTTATTTTACTGATCTATTAAATAAGGAGACTAGATCTAAGAATATATTTTACAATTAAAGAAAAAGGAGGGGCATGTCTTTACAGAGGAATTCCAAATCATGTACATAAATATCCCCCTCCAGGAAGTGGACCTAACCCTTCCCCTGCCATGGCTCCCCCTGGAGATTGAGCAGGAATTTGTGCCTCCTTTCCAGACCAGGAGTCTTGAGGGGGAAGCCCAGCACCTCTACAGAGGAGGCACCCGAGCCCACAGGTCCAGGCAGGCATCCCCTCTGGTATCGCGTGGATGTCGCAGGCCCCTGATATGTGATGCTACGGTAGACTCTTCCTCTCTAGAACCTACAACCCCAGACTAATCAGGACACAACCTCAAACAACTCAGATAGAGGCACATTCTACAGAATATCTGCGTGAAACCCTTCAAACTGTCCAAGTCATGAAAAAAGTCTGAGAAGCTGTCCCAGGTTGTAGGAGCCCTTGGAGACCTCCGACTAAATGCTCCTGGACTGGATCCCGGGTCAGAAAAAGGACGTTGATGGAGAAGCTGGCAAAATCCACTAAAGCCTGTTTTTGACTGACAGTGTTGCCGCATTAATTACTTAGTTTTGGCAAATGCCCCCTAGTTATTGAAGACGCTGACTTCAGCGGAACCTGGGTGAAGGGTGTATGGGAACTCCCTGAACTGTCTGTGCAACTTTCCTGTAAGTTCTAAGATTATTCACCCCCCCAATGTTCATAAGATCAGATACAAATAAGTCTGTAAAAACACTGAGTCACAGTGGCTGAAATGGATCTCCGTTTCCCTCTGCCCCCTGCAGGTGTGACCAACACTGCTCCTGGAATGCAGACCTCGCCTCTAATGGAAATACGTGACATCTCGGCTCACAAAATGCTTTCAAGATTCCATGGTTTCTTTCCCTTCTGGAGAGTATTCTGCTTTCCAAGTCATTTTAGTTAGAATTAGTTGTTCAGTCGTGTCTAACCCTTTGTGACCCCATGGACTGTAGCCTATAAGGGTCCTCTGTCCATGGAATTTTCCAGGCAAGAGTACTGGAGTGTGTGGCCATTCCCTTCTCCAGGGGATCTTCCCAACCCAGGGACTGAACCTGGGTTTTCTGCATTGCAGGCAGATTCTTTACCATCTGAGCCACCAGGGAGGCCCTCCATGTCGTTTACGAGCAGTAATAACTTATGAAAATGTTAGTTCATGTTGGAAAGTGCAAAAGCTACCATATAAACAAAATGGGGGGCAAAAACTGCATGCCGTCTACTTTTCCTGTTGGAAAGCTACCCCAAGAACTGAAAACATTTTCTTTAATCTGTTTGCTATGTCTATGAAGTGTATAACCAGGGACCCCAGAATCTCCAGGCAGAAGCCCGGCTATGGCCTCAATAACCACACAGCACGTGTGTGACCCTGTTGGAAATGTTTGGTGTTACCGGTGAAAATGTGTCGCAGTAGTAAAGAATCTGCCTGCCAATACAGGAGACACAAGAGACACAGGTTCCATCCCTGGGTCGGGAAGATCCCGTGGAGAAGGAAATGGCAACCCCTTCCAATATTCTTGCCTGGAGAATCCCATGGACAGAGGAGCCTCCTGGGCTTCTGTCCATGGGTCGCAAAGCACTGGACACGACTGAGCGCCTGAGCGCACACACCTCAGTGAAAATGGCTTACGTGTAGCTCCTTCCTGTGGGTGGAGCAGAGCTGGGGTCAACCATGTTAGCCCTCCAGAGCTGCTTCCTTCATGGTCACAGGGACGGGGTGGCTTCCTGCCTGTACCTGCCTACCTACCTGCCTACCTACCTGCATATGCTTCCGTGCCCCGTGGTCCTGTTCCCTTGATGACACGTGACCGGCCAGCGCCACCTCCCGCCTGCCCCGGTGGCCCTGCTCTCTCCACCTGCAGGTCCAGGGGCACCATGTCCACACCATGTACACCTCCCTCCCTCCCTCTCCATGCAGCAGATCAGAGCTCATGCTGTCTCAGCACCTCACTGTCCAAGCAGAGGCCCTGACCCCTGTGCTTCTGTTGGAAAGGCGGGTGCCTGTGTGTATGTGCAGTGCCCTTGGCTGACCGGTGTCTTCATTGCAGGCGGATTCTTTACCAGCTGAGCCACAAGGGAAGCCCATCTACAAGTGAGGAGAGGTACAATTCCTATGCCTTGATTGTTGATTGTTAATTTAAAAAACAAATAAACAAACCAACACACCGTGGGACTTCCTGAGCCTGCAGAAGTAAGACGTCACCTCCCAGCGCAGGGGGTTCAGGAATGGTCCCTGGTCAGGAAGCTAAGATCCCACATGTCTTGAGGTCCAAAAGCCCCCAAAATCACAAAACAGAAACAATATTGTAACCAATTCAATAAAGACTTTAAAAGTGGTCTATATCAAAAAAAATCTTTAAAAAATAAGAACACATTTAAAAATCATTTTGTGTGTGAATCAACAGTTGGGGCAGAGCTAACAAATAGCTATTGCCTTTCTTTCTAATTTAGCCGTGGCTGTGGTGTTGCTTTAACTTCTTGCTCTGAGTCTGGGTGCACGTCTGCCACTTGTCCTTGGAAGCGTCCTTACTTGAATTTGTCGTTGTTGCTCAGTCACTAGGTCATGCCCGACTCTTGGCAGCCCTCTGGACTGCAGCATGTCCTTCTTCCCTGTCCTTCACTATCTCCCGGAGTTTGCTCACTCTCATGTCCATCGAGTCCGTGATGCCGTCCAGCCATCTCATGCTCTGTAGCCCCCTTCTCCTCCTGCCCTCAGTCTTTCCCAGCATCAGGGTCTTTTCCAATTAGTCAGCTCTTCTCATCAGGTGGTCAAGGTATTGGAGTTTCAGCTTCAGCTTCAGTCCTTCCAATGAATATTCACGGTTAAATTCCTTTAGGATTGACTGGTTTGATCTCCTTGCGTTCAAGGGACTCTCCTCTTCCAACACCACAGCTTATAAACATCAGTTCTTTGGCTCTCAGCTTTTTTTATGACTTGAGGAATGCCACGGTTGGTTGGAGCCCAGTTTGGGGCTCCTGGAAGTTACAGCAGACAAATTCCAAGAGGAGATTTGCAAATGCCTGGGAGGGACCACCCTTCCAATATTGCCAAGAAATAAGGCTAGTGGTAAAAAAAAGACCAAAATTCAACTACAATTTTCTTGCTATATTTCAGTAATCTCATCTGTTTAACAGATGATTGCTGAGCAAAGATGGACAAAAGGAGCTCGGGGAGAAAGAACAGAACTCACTTTGATGTAGGAATGTCTCAGGTGCCTGAGGTGGAAGGAAGGGACCTACTGTGCTCAGAAAAGTCCAGAAGGTAAATATGAGGCCATAGCCAAAGACTGGGAGGCAGATGGGGGACTCGCTGGGCGAAGGTAAGGCCATGTGTTGATTTGGAGGGTGACTCACTAAAGAACAGTCTGAGTAACGTTATTATTTATGTCCAGAAAAAGAGCACGTATGAGTTGCTGCAGAGCTGAACCAGGGTTCTGGTGATGAACTGGAAAATAGGTGCTGGGAAGGCACATTCCTGGGAGGATGACAGCCCTTGCTAGGGCCATCGCTAGGCCTCTGAGAGATGGGGAGGAGCAGCTGAATGTCCGTAGCCTTCTTTTTTTTTTCTAATTTTATTGTATTTTTAAACTTTACATAATTGTATTAGTTTTGCCAAATATCAAAATGAATCCGCCACAGGTATACATGTGTTCCCCATCCCGAACCCTCCTCCCTCCTCCCTCACCATACCATCCCTCTGGGCCGTCCCAGTGCACCAGCCCCAAGCATCCAGCATCGTGCATCGAACCTGGACTGGCAACTCGTTTCCTACATGATATTTTACATGTTTCATTGCCATTCTCCCAAATCTTCCCACCCTCTCCCTCTCCCACAGAGTCCATAAGACTGTTCTATACATCAGTGTCTCTTTTGCTGTCTCGTACACCGGGTTATTGTTACCATCTTTCTAAATTCCATATATATGCGTTAGTATACTGTATTGGTGTTTTTCCTTCTGGCTTACTTCACTCTGTATAATAGGCTCCAGTTTCATCCACCTCATTAGAACTGATTCAAATGTATTCTTTTTAATGGCTGAGTAATACTCCATTGTGTATATGTACCACAGCTTTCTTATCCATTCATCTGCTGATGGACATCTAGGTTGCTTCCATGTCTTGGCTATTATAAACAGTGCTGCGATGAACATTGGGGTACATGTGTCTCTTTCCCTTCTGGTTTCCTCAGTGTGTATGCCCAGCAGTGGGATTGCTGGATCATAAGGCAGTTCTATTTCCAGTTTTTTTAAGGAATCTCCACACTGTTCTCCATAGTGGCTGTACTAGTTTGCATTCCCACCAACAGTGTAAGAGGGTTCCCTTTTCTCCACACCCTCTCCAGCATTTATTATTTGTAGACTTTTGGATCGCAGCCATTCTGACTGGTGTGAAATGGTACCTCATAGTGGTTTTGATTTGCATTTCTCTGATAATGAGTGATGTTGAGCATCTTTTCATGTGTTTGTTAGCCATCTGTATGTCTTCTTTGGAGAAATGTCTTTTTAGTTCTTTGGCCCATTTTTTGATTGGGTCATTTATTTTTCTGGAGTTGAGCTGGAGGAGTTGCTTGTATATTTTTGAGATTAGTTGTTTGTCGGTTGCTTCATTTGCTATTATTTTCTCCCATTCTGAAGGCTGTCTTTTCACCTTGCTAATAGTTTCCTTTGATGTGCAGAAGCTTTTAAGGTTAATTAGGTCCCATTTGTTTATTTTTGCTTTTATTTCCAATATTCTGGGAGGTGGGTCATAGAGGATCCTGCTGTGATGTATGTCGGAGAGTGTTTTGCCTATGTTCTCCTCTAGGAGTTTTATAGTTTCTGGTCTTACGTTTAGATCTTTAATCCATTTTGAGTTTATTTTTGTGTATGGTGTTAGAAAGTGGTCTAGTTTCATTCTTTTACAAGTGGTTGACCAGATTTCCCAGCACCACTTGTTAAAGAGATTGTCTTTAATCCATTGTATATTCTTGCCTCCTTTGTCAAAGATAAGGTGTCCATATGTGCGTGGATTTATCTCTGGGCTTTCTATTTTATTCCATTGATCAATATTTCTGTCTTTGTGCCAGTACCATACTGTCTTGATAACTGTGGCTTTGTAGTAGAGCCTGAAGTCAGGTAGGTTGATTCCTCCAGTTCCATTCTTCTTTCTCAAGATCGCTTTGGCTATTCGAGGTTTTTTGTATTTCCATACAAATTGTGAAATTATTTGTTCTAGCTCTGTGAAGAATACTGTTGGTAGCTTGATAGGGATTGCGTTGAATCTATAAATTGCTTTGGGTAGTATACTCATTTTCACTATATTGATTCTTCCAATCCATGAACATGGTATATTTCTCCATCTATTAGTGTCCTCTTTGATTTCTTTCACCAGTGTTTTATAGTTTTCTATATATAGGTCTTTAGTTTCTTTAGGTAGATATATTCCTACGTATTTTATTCTTTCCGTTGCAATGGTGAATGGAATTGTTTCCTTAATTTTTCTTTCTGTTTTCTCATTATTAGTGTATAGGAATGCAAGGGATTTCTGTGTGTTGATTTTATATCCTGCAACTTTACTATAGTCATTGATTAGTTCTAGTAATTTTCTGGTGGAGTCTTTAGGGTTTTCTATGTAGAGGATCATGTCATCTGCAAATAGTGAGAGTTTTACTTCTTCTTTTCCAATTTGGATTCCTTTTACTTCTTTTTCTGCTCTGATTGCTGTGGCCAAAACTTCCAAAACTATGTTGAATAGTAATGGTGAAAGTGGGCACCCTTGTCTTGTTCCTGACTTTAGAGGAAATGCTTTCAATTTTTCACCATTGAGGATAATGTTTGCTGTGGGTTTGTCATATATAGCTTTTATTATGTTGAGGTATGTTCCTTCTATTCCTGCTTTCTGGAGAGTTTTTATCATAAATGGATGTTGAATTTTGTCAAAGGCTTTCTCTGCATCTATTGAGATAATCATATGGTTTTTATTTTTCAATTTGTTAATGTGGTGTATTACATTGATTGATTTGTGGATATTGAAGAATCCTTGCATCCCTGGGATAAAGCCCACTTGATCATGGTGTATGATCTTTTTAATGTGTTGTTGGATTCTGATTGCTAGAATTTTGTTAAGGATTTTTGCATCTATGTTCATCAGTGATATTGGCCTGTAGTTTTCTTTTTTTGTGGGATCTTTGTCAGGTTTTGGTATTAGGGTGACGTAGCCTTCTTGATTGAACAGCCAAGTGGCCAGTGCTCAGAGGACAAGTTGCTGTTGGGAGGTGCTTAGGAGGCACTGATGCTCAGAGTTAAGGGAGCATTACAGAGGGCCCCAAACTGTGCTGAGGGACATCAGGATGGGAGAAGATGAGTCCTTGAAGACCCCAAGGTAGGCCGCAGATGGAGGAGAGGTACCCTGTGAATTGTAACCCAGAAGTCACTGGTATAACAGTCAAGCCAGCACAGATGGCAGAATCACTGTGAAGTAACTCACCCAGAAAATGTCTAAAAGTAGAGTGGATTCTGTTTCTGACTTGTTTATTAGTATCATTTATCAGGGCTTCCCTGATAGCTCAGTTGATAAAGAATCTGCCTGCAATGCAGAAGATACTGGTTCGATTCCTGGGTCATGGAGATCCTCTGGAGAAGGGATAGGCTGCCCACTCCAGTGTTCTTGGGCTTCCCTGGGGGCTCAGCTGGTAAAGAATCCACCTGCAATGTGGGAGACCTGGGTTCAATTCCTGTGTTGGGAAGAGCCCCTGGAGAAGGGAACAGCTACCCACTCCAGTATTCTGGCCTGGAGAATCCCATGGACTGTGTAGTCTGTGGGGCCACAAAGAGTCGCACGAGATGGAGCGGCTTTCGCTTTTCAACAGTAGCATCATATAACGTATTTTATCAGTGTATAAAATGCTCTCATACAAATTGCATCATCTAACTATTTCAACAACCCTCTGAGAGGCACTGGAAAAACATTTTTAGCCCAACAGAGTTTAGTGCAGGAAGAGAGCGTCCTTTGAACCACGACGCTTCAGGAGAGGTCTGTGTTTCCGTGCCTGAGCTCTGTAGGGCTTCAGGCCCTACAGCAGGTGAGAGAAGGTAGGAAGGGGGTCTGAGTTTGGGAGCACTCTTTAGGGGAGTGAGGGGATCGGGGGGCAGGAAAGCCAATGGAGATGTGCCGCCTGTTCCCTGAGAGTCTGTGCACGGTGTTCTGGGAGCAGAGGATGGGAGCCACCAGGTCCCAGCGGGCAGGGAGATCTGACAGAAAGGAGTGAGCGTGAGCACTTCACAGACGGAGATGTGCCCAGGCACTGCCAGGAGGGGGAGGGGGACCAGACAGAGGGAGGAGGGATAGGTGTGATGATGGCACGTCTAGAGACCAGGAGCTCATGCTCTCAGAGGAGCGGAGGAGATGCCCAGAGTCACCTGATTCATGGCTGGCAAGACGAGTGAAGGACCAGACCCAGAGCGCGTCTCTCTCCAACCCCAGGTGCTGTTTCTGCTTCTCCTCTGGCTCTCTCTACCTATCCATTCATCATCTATCATCTGTTAATGTCTATTCATCCATTATCTACCACCGCCTGTCTATCTCTTGTCTATCAGTCTATCTACGTATCCATTCATCCATCTGTTTATCATCATCCATCATCCATCCTTTATCTATCTATTGTCTGTCTATCTTTACCACTCACTGTGTCTATATCATCTATGTTTCTATTGCACTTTGTAAAACTCATGCTTACAGTAGCAGATTTGAGGAGTTGTGAAGAAGCTGGGATTATCGAGACTGTAAAATGCTTCAACCTCTTTGGAAAATAGTTTTCCTCTAAAATTATATCCACATCCACCATCGATGACCCCAAAATTTCACTTTGTGGTAATTACTCAAAAGAATTGAAAGCATAACTACAAAATGGCTTGTGTAAGAGTGTTTGTAGAAGCCTCAGGCATAACATCACCAGGAGAATGGATGAACAGACAAGGTTCACCCCTCTGAGGGAACAGCAGTCAACAGCACCCTACTCACACCCGACTGCAGGGAACATCTCAAATCCCCCCCAGAGAGAGAGGCTGGCCAGCAAACCAGCAAGAGGGTCCTCATCAGGAACCAGGCCTGTTGAATCTGTTGACATCTTGACCTTGGACATCCCAGACCGTCGGACAGTGAGAAATGAACGCTTGTTGTTTAAACCACTGAGCCTGTGATATTCTATATGCCAATCTGAGCCAGGTTTAAATCAAGCTGCTGCTGAAAGGCCAGAATCCAGTGGCCTCAAATAGTGTTTAAAATCAAGATTCTGAGGTCAGGGTGGTCCTGGAGTGTACGAGTGTGTTTGCTTGCACACACAGGTGTGCACACCTGTGTGTGTCTACAGCTGCGTTAATCGACCGTTGCCCAACAAAAGAAAGCATGCTCTACACTTGAGGATTTTTGCTTTTTCATCTCCCTGACTTAGTAACATGATGAAAGTCATGTTTCCACATAGTTGAAACAAGCTGAACCTCTGATCAACCAAAAAGGTGCTCACGGCTCCTCAGACCCTGCCCAGGAAGAGTGGGGTCATGTTGAGGAACAAACACTCATGCCAAAGAGCATGTAGTGTCAACAGCAATCCTTCCTGACCCCTTACCTGGACCTGCCCACCCAGCTTCTACCTGGATGCTGGTGGTTCCCCCTGGATGCCCTGTTACTCGGCCGTTATCTGCAAACTAAGCAGCCTGAGAAGGCCCAGCAAGGTGGGTCCTCTTTGCAGTTGATCTCAAGCCTGGATAGCTTCTGCCCTTTTAGTAATGTGGATTAAAAAAAAATCAAACCATCCTGTCATGCTATAAAAAATGGCCTGAAATAATATGATGAATAATAAAATGGATTATACAGGGATTTGAACATATAATCCCACCCACACAAGTCAACATCTGCAGGCTGTGAGACCACAAGCAACAAAAAGGGGATGTGGATTTAATAGGAGACATAGGGCTTTACTGAAAAGTCCCATGATATAAGGAAAGTTCAAAGGGCATTTCAACTGCACACTCGCCCCTACCAGTGACATTTGAGCATAAATAATAGTTTTGATTAGGGATGTGTCCGTTCAGTTCCATTGCTCACTCGTGTCCAACTCTTTGTGACCCCATGGAGTATAGAACACCAGGCTGCTATATCCTCAACAGAAGTTGAGTTTATGTTCAAAAAGATTCTGATTCACCAGACAAGCAGGATAGGATACAACAATAGCAATAAGGCATTACTGAACAGTCATAAGAATGTTAAGCATACGGGGTTGGTTAGAGGCCGTGTGAGTGGGTTGGCAGTAAAAAGGCCGAGTGTCCAGACGTGGAATGGTGAAGGGGATGCGATGAGTTCTGTAAGGAAACTGTGTGCGTGTGTGTGCGTGTGTGTGCGTGTGTGCGCGTGTGTGCGCGTGTGTGCACGTGTGCGTGTGTGCGTGTGTGTGCACGCGCGTGTGTGTGTGCATGTGTGCGCGTGTGTGCGTGTGTGTGTGTGCGTGTGTGTGCGTGTGCGTGTGTGTGTGCATGTGTGTGCACGCACTGAGTGATGGTGTACAGCCCAGCTTGAGCAGTGGAGCACGGCCTCCCCTGGAAGGGGGAGAGGGCCCGGAGCCCCCGGGGGGCATGAGGGGATGCTGAGTCTGGCCCGAGTCCACTGTGGCCCACATGGGAACCTCAACAAGGGAGACCCTCAGCTGACCCGCCCCCTCTCCCCAAAGAACTTCCCTGGGAGGAGAACCATTGAGAGGCAATTTGTGGCTCCCCAGCTCCTTCAAGAGGAAGATTCAGTGGGTGAGGGAGAGAAAGTCTGCTGTTGTTATTCAGACATTCAGTCATGCCCAATTCTTTCCGACCCCATGAACTGCAGCACACCAGGCTTCCCTGTCCTTCACCATCCCCCAGAGTTCACCCAAACTCATGTCTGTTGAGTCGGTGATACCATCCAAACATCTCACTCTCTGTCGTCTCCTTCTCCTCTGCCCTCAATCTTTCCCAGCATCAGGTCTTTTCAAATGAGTCAGCTCTTCACATCAGGTGGCCAAAGTATTAGAGTTTCAGCTTTGGCATCAGTCCTTCCAATGAGTATTCAGGACTGATCTTCTGTAAGATCGACCGTGGTATAGACGCTAAAATGTGGGAAAATATGGCGACGGGGCCAACGGTCTGGGCTTTGTGTCTCTTTGTACTTTCTTTTCTTTTCCTTCCTCTTCCCCCTCTTGCTCTTTTTTCCTTCTCATCTGTGTTATGGAAATTTCCTGGCACTGACTTGTAGCGCTTTTCTAATAAACAAAGTATCATGCAATTTCTTGCAGTTTTGAAAAGGGTATTTATTATGCTTTGATGAGCTCTTCATAATTAAGGAATAAAGATGAGAACTCGCACGGATTGGGAAAGAAGCTTTATTCTCGAGAGGCTGAGCTCACCGGAAGGGTGACCAGCTGGTACGCTTACAGGATTTCAGAGTTCTCAGGATGAATTTTAGGGCCACTATTGGTCTCTGCCCCTGCCTGGGCACAGACACGGCCCTGTCCATCGTGTGACTTCTGCGGGCAGCATGGCTCATCTTTTCTACGTGATGGGAAGCTCAGAGTGACTGAGAGCCAGCCCAAATCATACAGCAAACTGGGACAAAGAATCAGACACATTTTTGTGTCTGAGAAAAACCTGATTTGGAATTATAAAAGGGAAAAAGAGGGGGGACGGGAAGAAAGCAAATCACACTACATCCTAAGGTCAGTTTCGTTTTCTTTTGGTGATCCGCTGCTTGAGTATCTGTTTCATGTAGCATTGTATCAGCGACGGATTTATCTTAGCATCTTATAAAACGCTGAGGCGCCAAGAAACCCCCACCACCTCTGTAGGATATCGCATCTGAAAACGGCTCAGATGCGTCCGGCAGTTAATTAAAGCTGGAACCACTTGGAGGGAGTCACTCACTGGAGCAAAAATATGTGTTCCCAGGCGGGGTAATTTCCCCATAACTCTCTTTATTATTTATTTGCTGATAGGGAGAGACTGTTGATGAATACTTATGGGGCACTTCA
The DNA here is from genome assembly GCF_032452875.1 of Bos javanicus. Taxonomy (NCBI): domain Eukaryota; kingdom Metazoa; phylum Chordata; class Mammalia; order Artiodactyla; family Bovidae; genus Bos; species Bos javanicus. The sequence continues at coordinate 69,490,802 of NC_083887.1, forward strand.
GGCCTGAGTAGGGTTAATCTCTTTAGTTCAGGTGAGTTCATTTTAGCTGTGATTCACTTCATTGGCTATCTGTAATGATTATTAACAAGCTTAAAGACCTCTGGGAGATGGTGGATAAAAATGCAGCACCAGGGAAGTGGGCTATCATTATGCTAATAGGGTGAGAATAATAATTACCAGGCAGGTACAGTTTCCATAGGAATCCTGGGGATGGGCTGGGTCACCAGGTTAGAGTGTCTCCTCTCACCGGCTGTACATCCCCGTGGACACACACACACTCATGCACATCTATTCTTCTATGGAGGGGTATTAAATATATGTTTATATGCGTGGCTTTGCCAATCTCACTTCAGCGAATTCCGAGTGAGATGAAGGAGGGTGTACAGGAACAGCGTTTCTGATTTTCATGCATCAGTGACATGTTTTAATAGCCTTAAGTGTGGACTCTGTTAAAAGATTCTGAAACACTTTCCTCACTTCTACCGCATGGATCCCACTGCTTATTCCGCAGGAGTATTCTAACAGCCTCCTTATAACCACAGAGACAGAATGTGCCCGCCACCTTAGTTTTCCTCCGGGTGATGCCTCATCCGTGTTTATCTCCCTCTGTCCTGTCTTCCTTGCACAGATGCAAACCCCACCGTACCTTTCTCCACATCAGACCCTTAATCCAGGGCACCTCCCTGTCTACTGCCGTTTCCCTATTTGCTGTTTCAGCCTGTAGCCTCGGGTTCTCAAACACAGAAACCACGCCTTGTTATCATGGTCCCTGCCCTTCTTTATCCGGCAGGATGCCTGCACACAGACGGTTAATATAAAGACATCATTTAAGATGCACAAATTCAGGGTCGTGGACATTCAGTGAGTGATAAGTAAGCTCCCACATCAAATCCTTGGTCCTTCTCGAAGCGAGAGGATCCCTGTGCCAGTCTTGGAGGTGGACGATGGAATTCTTGCCAACATTGTCTCAAGTGACCCAGCATCTGCCCTCAGCATGAGGGGGGCTCCCCATCCTACGGGGCACCCACATGAGGCCCTTGTGCATGTGAGAGGGGATGTGACACGCAAGTGAGGGGGGCACCCAACCTTCCTTCCCACGGCCCTGGGACGGGGGGGCTGCTGTTGCTGGCCCTGCCTTAGGAAGCAGGCTGGGGGAAACTCCAGCCCCAGTGGGTCCCTCGAGCGGACAAGCTGGTTGCTTCGCTGGAGAAGGCAATGGAGGAGGGTCCCCACCTGGAGGAGGGTCCCTGAGCAGCCACTGTGGGGAGCGAGGGTGCACAGGGACCCAGCGTCCCCACTGGTGGGATCTCAGTTCTGGGACTCCAGCAATCAGCTACCCCCACACATCCAGCAAATGCAGACGATGCAGAGTACGAGTGGTGGCTACGTGTTCAAGTGGGAGACAGCCCTTCCACACACAGCTCACCACCTCGATCAACGGGTCATGTAAACCTGTTTGCTCCAACCTTTGAGCCTTATTGTTGCAAATATTTAAACATGAAATCTTGACTCACAGCTGCGACTTACAAAGGGGATTTGTTCCGTATTCACAGCTCTGAGATTTTCTTTTGAACAATCTAAGGGTAGTGGAATGGAATTAACTCCTTCTTAATTTTGATGTAAGCACTCTAAATGAGCACTCTCATTGAATTACTCTGACTTCTCTTCTGATTCCAAACTGGGGGAAGTACTGACTCCTGGGGCTCCCCTTGTAGCTCGGTGGGTAAAGAATCTGCCTGCAATGCAGGAGAAGCGGCTTCGATTCCTGGGTCGGGAAATGCCCTGGAGAAGGAAATGGCAACCCACTCCAGTACTCTTGCCTGGAGAATCTCATGGACAGAGGAGCCTGGTAGGTTATAGTCCATGGGATCACAAGAGACGGACACGACCGAGTGACTGAACCACCCCCGCTGACACCTGACCCTGGAATCCAGGTCACTGTTGGATGGGAACAAGGTGACCACCAGGCTGGGTCGGGGGGGGGGACAACATCGCTGCAAAGCGTGGTACTCAGCGACTGGCCAGCACGTGTGCGTCTGTCTGTGCCGGTCGGCTGGCCCTGTCTTCAGCACATTCTAAACTGCAGCATCCTCAATGCATCCAAAGCATGGGCATGGATCCCACAGGGACACTGGGCAGAATCAGGACCCACGCACATCAGCACTGTGCATCCTGCAAGAACCATGCTCACAGCTGACACAGGGACACTGGGCAGAATCAGGACCCACGCACATCAGCACTGTGCATCCTGCAAGAACCATGCTCACAGCTGACACAGGGACCCTGGGCAGAATCAGGACCCACGCACATCAGCGCTGTGCATCCTGCAAGAACCATGCTCACAGCTGACACAGGGACCCTGGGCAGAATCAGGACCCACGCACATCAGCACTGTGCATCCTGCAAGAACCATGCTCACAGCTGACACAGGGACACTGGGCAGAATCAGGACCCACGCACATCAGCGCTGTGCATCCTGCAAGAACCATGCTCACAGCTGACACAGGGACACTGGGCAGAATCAGGACCCACGCACATCAGCGCTGTGCATCCTGCAAGAACCATGCTCACAGCTGACACAGGGACCCTGGGCAGAATCAGGACCCACGCACATCAGCGCTGTGCATCCTGCAAGAACCATGCTCACAGCTGACACAGGGACCCTGGGCAGAATCAGGACCCACGCACATCAGCACTGTGCATCCTGCAAGAACCATGCTCACAGCTGACACAGGGACCCTGGGCAGAATCAGGACCCACGCACATCAGCGCTGTGCATCCTGCAAGAACCATGCTCACAGCTGACACAGGGACACTGGGCAGAATCAGGACCCACGCACATCAGCGCTGTGCATCCTGCAAGAACCATGCTCACAGCTGACACAGGGACACTGGGCAGAATCAGGACCCACGCACATCAGGACTGTGCATCCTGCAAGAACCATGCTTACAGCTGACAAGCGGTGGCAGCTTTGGAGCTCGACAGGGAAGCGTCACCGCGGGTCTCTCCATGCAGCCGGCTCACCACGTTCCATGGCTTCGGACCCATAGTTTGTAAATGCAGCTGTATGGAGTTTCATCTTTATCTCTGGATGTAAAAATCCCGATGGAGGTGGACATATCTAAAATATATCGTTTTAAATGTATTTTTCTTATCATCATGTACATGTCAGAGACACCTTTTAGATTCAGCCTGCAGATCGAGAGAAGAAAGTTCTGTGTTTGGGGGCCGGGAGTGGCAAAGCTGAAAAATGTGGGGAAAGGTTTTCAAAATCTTTTCCTTCATATCCGAGTAATAAACAGATCAATGGGTGGATATTTTCCATAAATTTGTTCCGTATGTGTTTTCATCCTTCCCTAGGATAAACGAGCCCTTTTGACTGAGTGACACGAGCCCTAAATTGCACTCCTGCCTGCCCTTGACATCTCCAAGGTACCCTCTTTCCCTTAAAAGCTTCCCCCTGCAATCGTGGCTATGATAAATCTCTCCTCTAATACGGAGTTGCAAGGAAAAGCTGAACAAGATGAAGATGATTTTAAGCGTATATTCCTAATATTCGAGCGGTTCTCCGTCTCCCCATCTGGCAACCATCTTTCAGGAAGATCAAAAGACTTTCCAGGCCCAGCTCTTCCTCCTCGGGGTTCATTCCTGTGAGATGGGCTGGTTGGCGGGAGCCGCGTTGCTCCAGGAAGCAGGCGTGCTGAGCAAGGCGCTGCAGCCTTCCCTGTCTGCCCTCCGTTGTCCGCCAGCCTGGGGGGCGTCAGGACCAGGGTCCTGCTTGCCACAGCCGCCCATACAGCCTCTTCCGTTGTGTTTTCTGAGCTGGCAAAGTCGGGGGTGTGCACCCCACTCTGCTAGGGGTTCCCTCTGGGGTATCTGTCCTGCGGCGGGGGGCTGCAGAGACACAGATGGTGGGGACCACAGGTCTAGTTCTGAGACCCTGAGGCTGTTCACCCCTGGGGCCCGGCTCTGACCTCCTCTCTGCTGGCTGGCCTCTCTCTCCCGCCCCTCCGTTGGGTCTAAAAATGCAATAATTACAAGTCCAGGAGCCATGCTAACCCATCCGAGGTTGGTTTCACACACTAAATACTTTTACAATGATATGAGCAAAAAAAAAAAAAGAAAGAAATTAATGGCATGGGTGTCGTGAACAGTTTCCACGTCTGGAAGCGCGGTCCTGGTTCCAAGTGCTTTCACGTGGTTTATGTGGTTTGTTTTAGGAAACCTGCCTGTGTGACGTTTATAGCATCAGATGCAGTCCCCTGGCCTCTGGATCATAGAGAAAGACGCTCGAGGGACTGGTGGGACATGTGAAAAGAAGCCACCTCCTCCCACAACCCCACAGTGGGGCTGGAAAGAACCGGGTGACTCCCTGACCCCAGGAGGCTGAGTTCCATGAGAGATGGGGTCCTCATGGGCCCTGGAGCCTCAGAGATTCGGAGGCAGAGGCGTCCATCCCCAGCGTCTTAGCACCCCGCCCCCACCCACCCCCAGAAGCCAGGACCGAGCGTGTCCACATCAGAGTGACCAGCCTAGTGACAACTGTGAGCGAAACACTGAAAAGGAGGGTTAGGAGCCCTCGAACGTGACTTCTGGGAAACGCCGCCGTACGTGTGATACGACCCAGGTTAGGCAGTCACCTTACAAATGCCTTCTTTGCCTGTTGCTAGTGGCATACTTTGAATCCTCCATTTGCAAATCATTCACAAGTGAATATTGTGCCATTATTGACTGATGATGGAGAAGGAAACGGCAACCCACTCCAGTGTTCTTGCCTGGAGAATCCCAGGGATGGAGGAGCCTGGTGGACTGCTGTCCTTGGGGTCACACAGAATCAGACACAACTGAAGCGACTTAGCAGCAGCAGCAGCAGCATTGACTTATGATCACTTTTTATTGATGAATAAGTACCTGCTTTTCAAATCACACACATAGAGAGCTTCTTTGTCAATTTATTCCATTTAAAAATTAAATACAAAATCATACTGTGTTCTGTACTTGGCCACGTTCAAGAGTGAGGGCTCTTCATCTGCTGTAGGAAATACTTGGAGCACGGGGGAGATCGTTGATCACAACGATCAGTTACCGGCAGGACTGCAGCACATGTTCCCGGGAATTCCCCCGATCTCTGCGCCCTGCATTCATAAAGCTGTCCGCAAGGCTGCAACCGCCGACAGCCCCATGAACTGCAGCTGGGAATCTCGCAAGTCATCGAGGCTGGGATAAAAGCCCCCAAATTATCAAATCATATTCAATTATTCCACAGCTTTTCTCTCCAGATGGTGTTCATGTGTCAGACGAAGAAAACTCGCTTTGTTCTGGCCGTGCGGTTGGAAGAAGGGTCTACATGGGGCAGAGTGTGGGCTCCAGGCCCCAGGGAGGACAGGGGACAGGGCGCTGGGCCGTCCAGAGCTGTGCTGGCCCCGTGTGTCCAGGCAGCCGTGTGGGCACCCGAGTGATTGCCAAGAGCCCAGAGTCCTCGTGGGGCAAAGCCTGGGCAGAGGCGCTGGCTGCTGACCTTGGGGGGCAGCGACGATCACCTCGTGACTCAGCTTTTGCTGGGTGGGCTGTACCTTCTCTTCCAACTGCCCTGTAGGACCCTCCTGGCTTCCCCTCACCCCTGGAATGTCTTCCTGAGATGGGGTTACCAGGAGCCCCCTGAGCCCCTCCTTGCTGAGCAGCCCTCTCAGCGATCCTGGTTGGCAGCCTCCTTGGTTCGTGATGCTTCGCTGTACAAGCGCCAGCTGATGAGAATCCCAGGCAGCTACGCTGGAGCCTCTGGCCCACGAGACCCGGGTGCTAGCACGGCCCTCAGAACCTCCCCCTCTCCCCGCCTCATCAGTCAGCGGGAATGGCAGTGCCCGATGCATCTCATGGTGGATGCAGAGAGAACCCTACACGCCCAGGACATCCCCAACCCACAGATGCTCTGCACAGGGCCTCTCGTGGGGGACCTCATCCCCATCTCAGAAGTTAGGCAAACCACCCACCTTGGTCTCTAGGGTCATCTCTGATCAGAGTAGTAGACTTTAATCAAGCAGCCAGATGGTAGCAATATCATTAATAATGATGACAATAGATAAAAGTTCCCTTTATAAAAAGAGGGAAGAAAAGGGATTGTGAGAATAAGGAAAACCTTTCCTTTCACAGGCTTAATGTAAAAGCTGAGAAAGAGCTTTGGGGAGTATAAAAATGGAAACAAACTCGAGGGTTTTCAAAACCACATTTCTGACAGTTTCTGGAAGACATATGATGCTCATGGGATGGAAAGAGAAAGTAATAAGACAATGGGCTTAGAGTTATTTCAAGTCTTGATTTCAGATGCGCTGGAAAGGTGGTGATGGGGGCCTTCCATGGAGACCATCGGCAGTGACCCTGGTGTCGTAACATCATCACATGGTGGAGTCTCCACACACAACACACCCTGGGAGAAAGTCAGCTTGTCTCCCTGGACAGGTGCTGATGTCCACAGGGGATACAGAGCCATCCAGAGCAGAGACTCTCTGGACCGCTGTCTCCCTGAACCCCGGCCCGCCAAGCTTACCACGGCCCCTGGGGGGCTCGGGAGACAGAGGCAAAGGGCAGCAAGACCCGCTCAGGCCCCCTGGGCAGACCCTGCCCTCACACCCGTGGTCACTCCACGAGCAGGTCCCCAGCTGCTCTCAACACATGTCCCCAAAACCACCTTCTTACCTGCGGTGCCATCACTTGCCTTTCTGGGGACGTTTAGAATTTTCCATTCTATTCAAGTAATTGCAAAATATGCAATTTTGTGTTAACACCTTAAAATTAGATTGTCACATTACTCTCTTAACTGACTGGCTACACCTGAACCTCTGTAAAAACCCACGAGCATCTTAAAATTTAAGCGTAATTCTGAATCAATACCTATCCTCATCTATTTAATAATAATAGACAATTTCTTCTTTAACATTTGGGAAAGTTTGCTTATCTTCTTTTTAACCCAAATGGCAACCCACTCCAGTGTTCTTGCCTGGGAAATTCCATGGATGGAGGAGCCTGGTGGGCTACAGTCCATGGGGTCGCAAAGAGTCAAACCTGACTGGGCGACTTCACTTTCACTTTTTCCACTGTATTTACAACCCTAATATTATCCCCTCATATTACTGTATCTACAACCCTAATTTACCTACCTTCGTAAGGGCTTCCCTGATAGCTCAGTTGGTAAAGAAAGAATCCGCCTGCAATGAAGGAGACCCCAGTTTGGTTTCTGGGTCAGGAAGATCCGCTGAAGAAGGGATAGGTTACTCACTCCAGCATTCTGGCCTGGAGAATTTCATGGGCTATACTGTCCATGGGGTTGCAAAGAGTCGGAAACGACTGAGCGACTTTGACTTTTCACTTTGTTCTTAAGTCTTGTATTGATGACTCAATCCTTCTTCTTTGTAACCAAAGATATATGCATATATACATTGAAATTTTATTTTCTCACAGAAGTCGTGTAAGCTTTTATTTTGGATTGAGCTGTTTTTAAAAACCCTACTTATTTAAAAAGGAGCAAAATAGTAAGAGCATGTTATACATTTAAAAGTCATCAAATAGAGAAAATGCAATTCATTGACAATGAAACTGCAAATAGAATGGGTAATTGGGATATTGCTTATTGCCAAAATTAAATGTATTTCAGGCTTCACTGGGGGCTCAGTGGTAAAGAATTTGCCTGCCAATGCAGAGGACGTGAGTTCCCGCCTGAGTCCGGGAAGATCCCACGTGTTGCAGAGCGACTAAGCCCGTGCACCACGGCTACTGAGCCTGTGCTCCAGAGTCCACGCTCTGCAACAAGAGAAGCCACAGAAGCCTGCTCATCACCACTAGAGAAAAGCCCACACAGCAGCAAAGACCCAGCACAGCCAAAACTGAATAGACCCTAAAGGAGATCAACCCTGAATACTCACTGGAAAGACGGATGCTGAAGCTAAAGCTCCCATATTTTGGCCCCTGATGCAAAGAGCCAATCATTGGAAAAGACCCCGATGATGGGAAAGATTGAGGGCAAGATGAGAAGGGGACGACAGAGGATGCAATGGTTGGATGGCATCACTGACTCAATGGGCATGAGTTTGAGTAAGCTCCGGGAGTTGGTGATGGACAGGAAAGCCTGGCATTCTGCAGTCCATGGGGTCGCAAAGAGTCAGATACGACCTGGTGACTGAACAACGAACAACAAATTATTTTAAAAAGTGTTTCAAATTTATTCGTGTCATTTTGCTGTGGTCATTGAAAGTGCACATAAAGAGATGAGAATAGAAGGCATTCTGGTATAAAAATAGCGCTTGGTGCCTCTGAAACCCTGAGTTACACAAACATCGCAAAGATCTACCATCAATACTGTTCCAAGTGACCGCCTGATAATACGATCCCCCTTCCTTTACGGGGATGATCACAGAGAGCTGGACCAACGGGCATGCAGAGATCTTGCACCATTTACCTTCCCAGCCCGGGCCTCCTGCCTGGTGCTCTGGCGCTCAGGGGAGGGGCAGGTTGCCACCATCATGTTCCCAATGGTAGCACTGCCTCTTCCTTTTGAGAAGTGAGGAAACAGCAATCACAAAGAGAGGAAAAGGCTGGCAGCAGGCATGTCTCGGCCAGACTGGGTTGAAGAACGAGGCATGTGGCAGCTGAGAGGCTGGGCAGTGCCACCCTCCCACCCACCTGAGCTGGATTTCCCTCTCCCCGGGGCGGGGTTGGGGAGACTGGCTCCTGATGACCTGTAAGGACTGCAAGGCTCTTAGCTTTCCGTATTACTTTTGGGGAGGAACAAAAGAGAATGCCAAGGAGGGCTTGGCCAAGTTAGCCTGTGGGGACAGAAACTCAACACCCTGCCAGCTTCTGGACGAATTGGGGGCACATCAGGGAGTCCCGCTGGCCGCCTCCACCCTGTGCAACTGCAGTGATGTTTAGGGTGAAGCCGTCATGTGTGTGACCATGAAGGGAGCTGCGCTCCAGGGCCGACGTGGTGGACCCAGCTCTGCTCCACCCACAGGAGGGAACAGCGGGTGAGCGGTGCACACCAGGTCACACCCAGGAGATACTAGTGACAAAGAACCCCGCTGCCAATGCGGGAGACTCGAGAGATGCCAGGCCAGGGAGACTCTCTGGAGAAGGAAACCAATGCAGGAGACTCGAGAGATGCCAGGCCAGGAAGACTCTCTGGAGAAGGAAACCAATGCAGGAGACTCGAGAGATGCCAGGCCAGGGAGACTCTCCGGAGAAGGAAACCAATGCAGGAGACTCGAGAGATGCCAGGCCAGGGAGACTCTCTGGAGAAGGAAACCAATGCAGGAGACTCGAGAGATGCCAGGCCAGGAAGACTCTCCGGAGAAGGAAATGGCAACCCGCTCCAGGGTTCTTGCCTGGGGGACCCCATGGACAGAGGAGCCTGGTGGGCTACAGTCCGTGGGGTTGCCAAGAGTTGTACACGACTGAGCAACGAACATTTTCTTTCAGCAGGTCACACCAACCATTTTCAGCAGGGTCACACACACATGCTGCGTGGTTATTGCAGACGTAGCAGGTCTTCTGCCTGGAGAGTCTGGGGTCCCTGCTTAGACACTTCCTAGACATAATAAAGAGATCAAAGAATATTTTGAAAATACTTTCAGCTCTTGGCTAGCTTTCCGACTGGGAAATAGTCATGGAAGCAAAACAATATGCGCTCCCACATGAGGTAATTTCCCTGCAACTCCCTGTATTATATCTTTGGTAGGGGAAGACAGTTGATGAATACTTAAGAGGACGTCAGGCCTGAGTAGGGTTAATCTTTTTAATTCAGGTGAGTTCATTGTTTTTTAATTAATTTATTTTTTATTGAAGGATAATTGCTTTACAGAATTTTGCTTTTTTCTGTCAAACCTGAACATGAATCAGTCATCAGATCAGATCAGTCGCTCAGTCGTGTCCGACTCTTTGTGACCCCACGAATTGCAGCATGCCAGGCCTCCCTGTCCATCATCAACTCCCAGAGTTCACCCAGACTCACGTCCATCGAGTCAGTGATGCCATCCAGCCATCTCATCCTCTGTCATCCCCTTCTCCTCCTGCCCCCAATCCCTCCCAGCATCAGAGTCTTTTCCAATGAGTCAACTCTTCGCATGAGGTGGCCAAAGTACTGGAGTTTCAGCTTTAGCATCATTCCTTCCAAAGAAGTCCCAGGGCTGATCTCCTTCAGAATGGACTGGTTGGATCTCCTTGCAGTCCAAGGGACTCTCAAGAGTCTTCTCCAACACCACAGTTCAAAAGCATCAATTCTTTGGCACTCAGCCTTCTTCACAGTCCAACTCTCACATCCATACATGACCACAGGAAAAACCATAGCTTTGACTAGACGGACCTTTGTTGGCAAAGTAATGTCTCTGCTTTTGAATATGCTATCTAGGTTGGTCATAACTTTCCTTCCAAGGAGTAAGCGTCTTTTAATTTCATGGCTGCAGTCACCATCTGCAGTGATTTTGGAGCCCCCAAAAATGAAGTTTGACGCTGTTTCCCCATCTATTTCCCATGAAGTGATGGGACCGGATGCCATGATCTTCGTTTTCTGAATGTTGAGCTTTAAGCCAACTTTTTCACTCTCCACTTTCACTTTCATCAAGAGGCTTTTAGTTCCTCTTCACTTTCTGCCATAAGGGTGGTGTCATCTGCATATCTGAGGTTATTGATCTTTCTCCCGGCAATCTTGATTCCAGCTTGTGTTTCTTTCAGTCCAGCGTTTCTCATGATGTACTCTGCATATAAATTAAATAAACAGGGTGACAATATACAGCCTTGACGTACTCCTTTTCCTATTTGGAACCAGTCTGTTGTTCCATGTCCAGTTCTAACTGGTATACATATATCCCCCCCTCCCCCTTTTGAAGCTCCCTCCCATCTCCCTCCCCATCCCACCCCTCTAGGTGAGTTCATTCTTAATAGGTATGTAGGTAGGTAGATAGATCATCCACCTATCTACTATCTGTCACTGATAGCTTATCAGCTCTCCAGCTACCTACACACAACTGTATCCACACATGTACTCACACAAAGAGAAATGTTTTTTAGAGATTTATTTCAAGGAATTGGTTTCTGCAGCCCTTGGGACTGCCACGTCTGAAATCCTTAGGATGACAGGAAGGGCAAGCTAGAGCCTCTTGTACAGGAGCCGATGCTGAGGTTTTGAGGTGGAACCTCTTCTTTCTCAGTGGAACCTCAGGTTTGCTCTTAGGGCCTTCAATTGATTGGACCAGGCCCACCACATCAAGGGAGGTCACCTCCCTCACTCAAGTCTACCGACCGCAGGTGCTGACACAGCTCCCAGAAGCTTTGCAGGCACACTTGGGTTTTAAGAACCCACCCACCTATTGGACCATGCATTTCTCTGTATACAAATTAAACATTCAGAGGAGAGGGGACAGTCCTCGCCCCAAGCCCCACCGGAGAGCCTCGGAACTCCAGTGATCCCCCAGGTCAGCCAGGAGCTAGGTGTCACCACTTGGCCACCACGTCCCCTCCGTGTGATGGTCACCAGGGGAGATGAGCAGGGTGGAGAGCAGCAGGGCATCACCAGGATGAGGAAGCAGAGGAGCACAGAGGAGTGACTCGGTCAGGACCACGCGGTCAGGGGCAGTGCTGGAGCCAGGTGAATGGGGCTCTGGGTCTCACACTACAGGAGCACCTCACCCACTCCTGACCCCATGCCCTGAGGACCCTACCCCACAGGCTTGGCACCAAGGCCCAGCAAGAGTTTTGGATCTCCTCCAGGATCTGCTGGGGATCTGAGTGCTGCAAGATATCAGGGCTTCCCTGGTGACTCAGGGTGAAGAATCCGCCTGCCAGTGCAGGAGACCTGGGTTCCATCCCTGGCCCAGGAAGATGCCCTGGAGAAGGGAATAGCTACCCACTCCAGTATTATTGACTGGGAAATCCCATGGACAGAGGAGCCTGGCGGGCTACAGTCCATGGGGTCACAAAGAGTCAGACACGACTGAGCAACTGACCACAAACACACAAGCACTTTTCATAATCGTTGTGAAATAAGACTTGACTTTTTAAAGAAGGTCGGGTGACCCAGAAGTTTATGCACAGGATCCCTTGGCTGAGACCTGAACCCTGCGCCCCAGGTGTGGAAGTGCCTGGCTGCGGAACGCAGGTGAACAGGTCTGTCCCCGCGCAGAGTCTAGGCTCTAACGGGCCCAGCCGGAGGGACTGTCTGCCTGCAGGGCGTGTGAGCAACCCCACAGGCAGAGGGAGCCGAGGCAGCCGGCCCGGAGCACCCACGGCCTCCACCGCTCCCTTTATCTACTGCCACGTGGCACCTCCTCGGTGGCTCAGCTGGTGAAGAGTCCACCTGCCATGTGGGAGACCTGGGTTCCATCCCTGGGTGGGGAAGATCCCCTAGAGAAGGGAAAGGCTGCCCACTCCAGTATCCTGGCCTGGAGGATGCCACCGACTGTACAGTCCATGGGGTCGCAAGGAGTCGGACACGACTGAGCGACTCTCCCTTCACTTCACTGTGTGGCATCAGTGCCTTACAGCGTGGCTTGGTCCACAGCCTCGGGGCCCGTCCCTCGTGTCCTTGCCGAGCTGGCCGCTCTCCACCGTTTTGGACTCTGAGCCCAGCTTCCTCTCTGTGCTGAGAGCCAAGTCACAGCCTCGCACGGCCTTGTCCTCTGTGTTCAGAGGGACGGAAGCGCTCCCTCTCGGTCCCTGGGAGCACTGGTGCACTGTGACGTGCCGTGCTGTGTGGGCATTGCCCTTTCCTCATCCTGAACACACTCTCGGGTTCTGCTAAGGCGAGGGCGACCCCTTGAGCAAACACACGGTGCTCTGTGATCAACAGGTGGCAGGGGCACAGTGATACATTCCCCTCTCGTGACTGGTGGGCAGCGGGCATGGTGGTGAGCGCTGCGGTCAGTGAAGGTGGGGCGGGGCGGGGGGGTCTGCACACCCACCTGTGCACCAGCTCCCAGGTCCCGGCCAGAGGCGAAGCCAGAGTACCTTTCGGAGGACCGGCTTTGAGAAGTGAATTTTCATTCATCTGTGAAGTTTCCCTGGACCCCCAAATGGGCACTCCATGGATTCTTTCTTCAAACTTGTCATGTTAATAGCCGCCCCAGCTTGCCCACCAGTGCAGTCACAGAGGTCATTCTTTTTCCCCCACTTCTTAATTGGCTTCTTTGCCTTTTATTTGATGGATTTAATTTTTATTTTTATTTATTTTTTCTTTCATGTTTTGTCCTATTTTTAAATTCATTTATTTTAATTGGAGGCTAATTACTTTACAATATTGTGGCATTGGCATTGAAACATGTATATTACCATATGTAAAATATTGCTTTTATTGTAATCTGTAGGAGCTCTGTTTTTTTTAATCAATTTTTTAATTGAAATATAGTTGATTTAGAGTGTTGTATTAATTTCTGGTTACTCAAAGTGACTCAGTTATATATATATATCTTTTTAATATTCTTTTGCATCATGGTTTCTTAGGATATTGAATACAGCTCCTCGCGGTACACGGTAGGGCCTGTGTTTATCCATCCTACACATAAAAGCGCACATCTGCTAAACCCAAGCTCCCAGTCCGTGCCTTCCATCAACCCCCTCTCCCTTGGCAACCACCAGTCTGTTGGGAACTGCAGGGGAATTCAGCATCACGTAAGAAGCTTCGAGCTGGTGGACGAGTGGGACCACGCGCAGCTCTGCAGTCAGGCCGCCGTGGAGCCAGCCCCTCCGGCGCTGGGGGAGGCGGCGGGCAGCCGCTGGGGCCTTGTCCCTCACAAGGGTCAGCCCCAGCGACAGCAATAACACACACGCGACGACGTCCTGACATAATACGAAACTGCGGGTTCATGTGAGGGAAAACTGGGCTGCAAGTCTTTTGTTAGGATTTACTGTGCGGAATCCATTGGCAAGCGGCAGGGAGAAAACGTGATGTCAATGCACAGTGTGCGGGCTGAGCAACTGCCAGAGCGGAGATGAGACAGCGCTACCTGGCGCGGCGACGGCGTGTGCGCGGGCGCGCCGCCCGGCCTCCCGTGTCCGTCTCAGTGCGGGGGCATCGCCCCTTTCTTCAGCACGGCTTAGAAGAAACGCGCATGGATCAAGGTGCATATTTAATTGGCCCCGACTCTGAAAAGCTAAAAACAAATGCTTTCCCAGCATCGTTTGTACCCAGCGGAGGACGTGGAGGCCAGGAAATGCGAATACGCAGCCCTCGGTGGGTTCAGCCAGAACTCCATTGTTTACACATAAATTATAGTAAAACACCGTGGCAGTACCGCCTGCGCCGTGTGCCCGATTAAAAGGGTGTATAGTATCGCAGTCACACAGCACAGCGCGAGGACACTCCTCCGGACTGACGGCCCAGCCAAGGGAGCTGGAAGCCAAGGCAAATTCAAATGCAAAACTAGGGGCCTTAGTTTTCTGGAAAGGAAAACCAGCCAGACCCCTCTTAAGAGAATTATTTGGGCCACTTTCCAAAATATTACCTTCACCCTGTCTCTAACTGCTCAGAGATACTTGGAACACTTAGGTTTCCACCAAAAAGAGGGAAACACTTCCATGGTGATGGGACTCAAAGCTCTTCAGTTCAGTTCAGTCACTCAGTCGTGTTCGACTCTTTTCGACCCCATGGACTGTAGCCGGCCAGGCCTCCCTGTCCATCACCAACTGCCAGAGTTTACTCAACTCATGTCCATCAAGTCGGTGATGCCATCCAACCATCTCATCCTCTGTCATCCCCTTCTCCTCCTGCCTTCAATCTTTCCCAACATCAGGGTCTTTTCAAATGACTCAACTCTTTGCATCAGGTGGCCAAAGTATTGGAGTTTCAGCTTCAACATCAGTCCTTCCAATGAATACTCAGGACTGATTTCCTTTAGAATGGACTGGTTGCATCTCAAAGTTCTTAGCTCTTAACAATGAATTTCAGATTTTCTCCAAATTTGAAAGATCTATTGGAGTTCCAGGGTTTTCCGATTTTCCTTAAGGAAAGGGAAGATGTTCTGCTTTCTCCACTTTTATCTCAAAACCATCAGAGATGTTAGCTTGAAACCTGGGCTGACCTGCTCCCTATAGCAGAGATAACGCCCCCTCTGCCCTTCCTCCCATCAGGGGATCCACAGAGACTTCCTGACCCAAAACGCAAGAGGCAGCAGCATTTAAAGGAAAACAGAAGACTGTCTGAGAGCAGTTTTCGATTCACTTCCTGAAGAGGGCGTGCAGACGTTTCCCATCGGGCTTCCCAGGTGGCACTTGTGGTAAAGAACCCGCCTACCAGTGCAGGAGACGTGGGTTCCATCCCTGGGTCGGGAAGATCCCCTGGAGGAGGGCGTGGCTATCCACTCCTGTATTCTTGCCTGGAGAAGCCCATGGACAGAGGAGCCTGGCAAGCTAGAGTCCATGCGGTGGCAAAGAGTTGGACATGACTGAGCGGCTTAGCACAGCACAGCACATATATAATTTGGACTTCCCTGGTAGCTCAGCTGGTAAAGAATCTGCCTGCGACGCAGGAGACCCCAGTTCGATTCCTGGGTTGAGAAGATCCCCTAGAAAGGGGAATGGCTGCCCACTCCTGTATTCTTGCCTGGGAAATCCCATGAACAGAGGAGCCTGGTGGGCTACAGTCCACGGGGTTGCAGAGAGTTGGACGTGACTGAGTGACTAAAGACCAAAAAACTTTTCCCACTGCTCCTCACTGCTCCATCCGTGGAGCCCCCCATGACCACCATCCCCCTTCAGAGAAGAGCCCTTATTAGACTCCATAAACCCACAGTGATGAGTCATTGTCACCCAGATTCCACGGCTCACATCGGGGTTCACTCCTGGTGTTGTACATTCTATGGGGGTTTGGATGGGTGTACAGTGACATGAATTCACCATTAGCATCATACGATAATTTCACTGCCCAGAAGTCCTCTGAGACCCACTCATTCATTCCTCCCTCCCTCCCACCAGACTCCAAACTACCAGAGGTCACTGACCTTTTTACTCCAGAGTTCTGCCTTTTCTGGGCCATTAAGGAGTTCGTGAATTAGTCAGGGCTTTCCTGAGAAGCTTCCCCAGGGGCTTAGTTGGTAAAGAACCTGCCTGTGATGTAGGAGACCCAGGTTCAAGCCCGGGGTAGGGAAGATCCCCTGGAGAAGGAAATGGCAACACACTCCAGTATCTTGCCTGGAGGATTCCATGGACAGAGAAGCTGGGCAGGCTACAGGCCGTAGGATCACAAAGAGTTGGACACGACTGAGTGATTAACTTTTTCTTGAGAAGCAGAACTAGTAAGGGTGTGTGTGTACGTATACAAGGGGACGGAATTTAGTGTAAGGAAAGGGCTCATGTGATCATGGAGACAAAGTCCCAAGACCATCATCGGCTGGCTGGAAACCCAGGAGAGCCACTAATGAAGCTCCTGCCAAAATTCCGGGGCTCCAGATCCAGCGAGGGCAGACGTCTCAGTCTGAGTGTGAAGATGGGGAAAACGTCTCCCTTTAAGGCAGTTGGGCAGAAGGAGTTCTTGCTCAGCCCTTTGTTCTATTAAATCTTCAATTGATTAGATAAGACCCACCCACACTGGGGAGTTGTTGGTATTCAGTGACTGCTGCTGCTGCTGTTAAGTCACTTCAGTCATGTCCGACTCTGTGCGACCCCATAGACGGCAGCCCACCAGGCTCCCCCATCCCTGGGATTCTCCAGGCAAGAACACTGGAGTGGGTTGCCATTTCCTTCTCCAATGCATGAAAGTGAAAAGTGAAAGTGAAGTCACTCAGTTGTGTCCGACTCTTAGCGACCCCATGGACTGTAGCCCACGAGGCTCCTCCATCCAAGGGATTTTCCAGGCGAGAGTACTGGAGTGGGGTGCCATTGCCTCCTCTGATTCAGTCACTAAGTCATGTCTAACTCTTTGTGACCTCACTGGCTGTAGTACACCAGGCTTCCCTGTCCTTCACTATCTCCTAGAACTTGCTCAGATTCATGTCCATTGAGTCGATGATGACACCCAACCATTTCATTCTCTGCCCCTCCTTCTCTTCCTGCCCTCAATCTTTCCCAGCATCAGGGTCTTTCCTAATGGTCAGGTCTTCACATCAGGCAGCCAAACTATATAAGCTTCAGCTTCAATATGAGTCCTTCCTATGAATATTCAGAGTTGATTTCCTTTAGGATGGACTGGTTTGATCTGCTTGCAGTCCAAGGGACTCTCAAGAGTCTTCTCCAGCACCCCAGTTAGAAAGCATCAATTCTTTGGTGCTCAGCCTTCTTTGTGGTCCAACTCTCACATCTGTACACGACTACTGGAAAAACCATAGCTTTGACTAGACAGACCTTTGCCAGGAAAGTGATGTCTTTGCTTTTCAATATGCTGTCTTGGTTTGTCATAGCTTTTCTTTGAAGGTGCAAATGTCTTTTAACTTCATGGATGCAATCACTGTCCATGGTGATTTTTTGAGCCCAAGAAAATAAAGTCTGTCACTGTTTCCATTGTTTCCACATCTATTTGCTATGAACTGACGGCCATGATCTTTGTTTTTTGAATGTCGAATTTTAAGCCAGTTTTTTCGCCCTCCTCTTTCACCTTCATCAAGTAGGCAATCTGCTTTACTCATTCCACCACTCAAATTCTAATCAATTCAGAAGCACCCTCCTAGATATACCGAGAATCATGCTTGGCCAAAAGTCGGAGGGCTCCATGACTCACACAAGTTACCACTTATGAGGCATCGCACAGAATGCAGGATTTTCAGACGGGCTTCCTTCACTAAGTGAGGTATTTTTACCTTTCGTCCGCGTCATTTCAATGCTTGATACTCATTTCTTTTTGAAGCTGAATAATATTCCGCTGCATGGACAGACGACTGTTTACTCATTAACTGAAGGGTATCTTGGTTTCTTCCAAGCCTTGGCAATGATGCTACAGCTGCTATAAACACCTATGTGCAGATCTGTGAGTGGACGCAAGTTTTCAACTCGCTTGCATAAATCCAAGGGGCATAATTGCTGGATCGGACCATAAGAGTGTGTTTAGTCTTGTGAAAAACCATCACAATCAGTCTTCCTAAGCGAAAGTTAAGGTCGCTCAGTCGTGTCCGACTCTTTGCGACCCCTTGGATTATAGTGTCCATGGAATTCTCCAGGCCAGAGTACTGGAGTGGGTAGCCTTTCCTTTCTCCAGTGGATCTTCCCGACCAAGGAATCGAACTGAGGTCTCATGCATTGCAGGTGGATTCTTTAACAACTGAGCTATGAGGGAAGGGCCATCTTCCTGTGTGACTGCCCTATTCTGCATCCCCGCCAACAGGCAGTGATGCCGTAGAAATAATTTCTCACGGAACCAGTGGCAGCCTGCCCTGGAGTCTTGCTGTCTCCATTCCCGTTCTGCCTGCTGCCTGCTAATTCACTTCAATCGTGTCCTACTGTCTGTGACCCCGTGGACTGCAGCCCGCCAGGCTCCTCTGTCCATGATACTTCCCAGGCAAGAATTCTGGAGTGGGTTGCCATGCCCTCTTCCGGGGGATCTTCCAACCCAGAGATCGATCCCCTGTCTCTTATGTTTCCTGCATTGGCAGGCGGGTTCTTTACCGCTAGTTCCACCTGCAGAGCCCCAGATTCCCTTTCTACATCTCCCCTTCTCCTCTGTCTACTCCATAAGGGAGATGTCTGCAGAGTTCTCTTCCTCCAACCCTACACAGAGCATCCTCAGCACCCTCTCCTGGCTGCCCCCACCGTAAGAGTCCCTCATGGTCGTTGGTGGGTGAGCCATGCTCAGTCAGTGGAGCTCTCGTAGATACCCGGCCTCTGTGCTTCCGGAGCTTCAGTGCCTGGAAATCCTGTCCCAACTCACACAGAGACCCCCAGCCCATTCTCCCACCCCCACCACTCTCAGGCCTTGCCCCCCTGTTCCCCTTGGCTGCCCCAAGGGCCAACTGCCCCTCGTGAAGTAGGTGCCTGCACCCAAGGGTGGCAGGAGCCAACGCCTCCCCGTGGGGTCCTGAGACAGGGAGGCGGTCTCTACCCGCCCGTGTGTTCCCACGTCCACGAGCTCAGGGGACGGGGAAGCAGCACCTCCCATTGCGCCCCCACGGGAGCTGTCAGGCCTGGGACCCGAGAGGGAGGTGGCCGGGTGGGGTGTCTGCTCCGTGCCTCTGGAACGAGCCTCCCCAGCAGAAGGCAGAGCCTGTCCCCCGCCCCGGGAAAGCCTGCGGGCGGGCAGGGCAGCTCCCAGGCTTCACTCCACAGATGGCCGCACGTTCTGGTTTCACGTCGTGATTTATGGTTATAAACCGATGGCATTTCCAGCAGAAATTTGTAGAATGTTTTGAAGTTCTGCATTTGATTTCTCATGCACTTTATCGTTTCCTTATCTCATAAGGCAGCTATTATTTGTCACAAGAAGCGGAAAATAGTAGGAGGTGGTGAATTCCTTAAACTCACCAGAAATTAAACCCCAGGATGTGGGCTGGAGTCCCGGGAGTGGAGCACTCTTTCCCGGGAATCACACTTTGTTCCCTGATCACATGGCACAAATGTCGCCCCCCCCAGAAAGACCCCCGTCCCTGTTGTCACTGCCACGCTCTCTCTTCTTCTCGGCACAGTCGTTTGCTGCTCCTTTTCCTGGTCTGCCCACCTCTCGGTGCATCTGGCTGTACCCAGCACCGCTGCGGACAGTCACTGCGGCAGCCTGACCAGGTGGGTACTGCTACCATCCTGTTTCACAGGTGAGGAGACTGGGGCGGAGAGAGGACAAGAGAACGCGCCCAGGTGAGGGGGTGGCCAGGAGCGGGATGCCGGGTATCGGGCTCACGTCTACCCGGAACCGCAGCGAAGAGCCCCCTGCCCCCGCCAGGATTCGGGCTCTCCCCTAGACGCTCTGCACCTAGACGCGGCCTAGGCGTCCTTCCCCTCGCCTCTCCAGACACGCGCCAGGAGCGTAAGTGGGTGGGGGACACGGAAGGGCCTGCGTTCCCAGCGCGGGGACAGCAAGGCAGCTCCACTCTTCAGTGGTGGGGACGCCGTGGGCACTGCCTGGAGATGACTTCAGGAGGGGCTGCATCCCCGGAGCGCTCCACCTGGGGCCTCTGCCGAGTGGCACGCAGGGGAGGGACCAGGAACAGCGTTCTCACTGCCCCGAGAGAGGAGTCAGGAGGTGCCTCTGCTAGAGGGATGCAGAATCCTCTTTCTTCCTCCAAGGCTGCACCCACTCAGTGGTCATGGAAACGAAATGTTTGAGCCATCCTCCTCTGGGGAACCCCCGGGGCGGTGCTCAGCCTGGCAGGGGTGCCATGTCCCTTCCAGCATGCCTGCAGTTGGCGCTACAGAGGTGCCATTCGGGGGAATCTGGTTTCCAGTTGCCTGCCCGCCACCAGGCCTGGCAGAGAAGGACTCACGTCTGATGTCAGAGCCTCACTGACTGCCAGGTCGGGACATTCTTCCAGGACCAGGGCTTGTCACCAGTAGAGCCATCACAGGGACCCGGCCGCATGCTCCAGGAGTGGAACATGAACCCCCGCAGTGAGGGGCTGGGCGGGCAGCCGATGAGGATGGCTGGTCACCCAGGGTCCTCCTGCGCTCGTTGAACGAGCTGAACAAGGTGCAGGTGTGTGAGGCTCAGCCGCCTCCTTCCAGCAAACATCCCTACCGCTCTGGTGGTTCTCCACTCCGGGTGCAGGGGACGGGGTGGGGGTCACTGTGACCCCAAGGTCGCCATAGACAGCAGAGTCCACACCTATGGAGTGGTCCCCCAGCCACTTGGCCGGGACCAGGGTCAGAGCATCTGGCAGGAGAGGGGGGCTGGGTTCAGTTCCCATCAGGACATGTCACTTGCGGGGTTCCTGAGAGCACATCAAAGCTTTGCACGGGAGCAGGGGCTGTTGGACTCAAGCCCCTTGGAATCAAAGAAATGCATTTCAGAACGCTCCTTGTTCACTCACCTCCATGCCACAGCCAGCTCTCTGAAGTCTCTGAATCTATAATCCTGGTCACCTCCCCAGAGCACCCTGCCCTGGTGGGAGTAAGACCCCACGCAGAGGAACTGACTGACTTGGGGCTTGAGGAACCTAAGTGGACTCTGTCCTTCTTCAGGGGACCCTTCAGGGGTCACGTCTCCTGGGCACAACTTCCAGAAGAAATCTGTCACCTGGTTTAGGCTGTTCCTCAAGAAGCCTGACAAGGATTTCCTGCAAAGTCAGGAGAGTCAAACTTAGAGACGGAAGCACACAGGGCTGGCATTTCATGATGAAAACTATACTTTGTGGTTAAGAACATGGTTTCTCTTAAGAAGTGACGGAAGCAGTTCCTTCATGCTTAGACCCCTTAAAGGACATCTGGGCCGACACGTCTGGAAATCTGTTTCCAGAACTCCGGTCCCACGGACAACAACTATTCCCTGAATGGAGTTCACTAATCAAGTAACTGGGGAAATGGGCCTTCTGTCCTCCTCTCTTAGAAACTCAGGGTACCTGTCAGAGCTGTGGGCACTTGGAGAGTCTGGGTGAAGGGGGATCTTATAAACCCAGATTTCTATTTTTCATGGAAGATCCAGACAACACCAAACGATTCAAGGGAGACACCAATGACATCGCAGGCAGGCCTGCACCCGGAGCTCGTGGGTTTGGGCGGCATTTCCTGTCTGCAGGCAAGATGAAGGGTTGACCCCTTTATGTGAGTTCCTACAGAGTTCCAGGCAGAATGACTCAGACTGTTGGTCACCCCCGGGCCTCCCTCCGGGGATCGACCTGTGCGGTCCTCTCCATGGGCACGACCGCAGTGCCCGTCTCTCCCAAGGGCAGCGCCTTCCCCTGCCTCTTACCTCTCACGTCTGCTGCTGCTGGAAGCTCCTCTGTAGTCGCAGATGTGGCCTGTGAGCTGAGACGCGTGTGCACTTCCTTTGCAAACGGACTCTTCTGGGGCAGCACATGGAGCCAGCAGGGGACACCCCGGGGGCTGGCCTCATTCCGTGGAAGCCAGGGACCCCTCTTCCAGCCACACGGATGGAGTGCGGGGCCGTTGGCTGGGACTCACCTGTGGACCAGTAGGCACGCTGCTCACAGGCGCTTTCTCGTGTCCCCAGGAAGCTCCCATCATCAGACAGCCCGAAATTACAGAAGGAAGGTTTGACATCAGAAAGCCAAGCACCTGGAAGGAGGGTCGGGACGCCCACTAACCCACCGGTTTTCCAGAAGAGCAAGCCCCCTGTGCTGCCCTCTGGGGAAGGTCGCATGATTTAGGAAAGAGACCTTCTGAAGCTGTGGCTGCCTGGCCCCAGGGTGCTGAGATATCTGATTCAGCACTCTCACCGTGACAGGCTGGACACACAGAGCATCTGAACGGGGGGGGGCAAACAGAGAGAGTACCCTCCCCCGCGTGGGCGGGGCTCACCCAGCCCCTCCGGGACTGAGCAGAAGTCAAGGGCTGCGGAAGGTTGCACGCACTCCCCCCGACTCCCCGGGGCGGACTCCCAGCTTCTGATTTAGGGCCGTCCTGGATCTCCAGCTGCAAGATGGCAAATTGTGGGATATCCCAAGCTCATAACTCCACGATCCAATTCCATACGGTAAGTTTCTATACCTACGTGCGCTGTGCTTAGTCACTCAGTCGTGTCTGACTCTTTGTGACCCCATGGTCTGGTAGCCCACCAGACTTCTCTGACCGTGGGGATTCTCCAGGCAAGAATACTGGAGTGGGTTGCCATGCCCTCCTCCAGGGGATCTTCCCAACCCAGGTCGTCCACATTGCAGGTGGATTCTTTACCATCTGAGCCACCAGAAAACCCAAGAATACAAGAGTGGGTAGGCTATCCCTTCTTCAGGGGAACTTCCCAACCCAGGGATTGAACACCTATCTCTTACTTCTTCTGCAATTGGAAATGGGTTCTTTACCACTAGAGCCACCTGGGAAGCCCCCATCTGTATCTGTATTTATCAGTTCAGTTCAGTTGCTCAGTTGTATCCCACTCTTTGCAACTCCATGGACTGCAGCACGCCAGGCTTCCCTGAACATCACCAACTCCCGGAACCTACTCAAACTCACATCCATAGATTTGGTGATGCCATCCAACCATCTCATCTTCTGTCGTCCCCTTCTCCTCCTGCCTTCAATCTTTCCCAGCATCAGGGGCTTTTCAAATGAATCAGTTCTTTGCATCAGGTGGCCAAAGTATTAGAGTTTCAGCTTTAGCATTAGTCCTTCCAATGAATATCCAGGACCAATTTCCTTTAGGATTGACTGGTTTGATCTCCATGTAGTCCAAGGGATTCTCAAGAGTCTTCTCTAACACCACAGTTCAAAAGCATTAATTCTTTGGTGCTCAGCTTTCTTCATAGTTCAACTTTCAAATCCATACATGACTATTGGAAAAACCATAGCTTTGACTAGACAAAATTTAGTTGGTAAAGTAATGTCTCTGCTTTTTAATATGCTATCTAGGTTGGTCATAACTTTTCTTCCAA
Source organism: Bos javanicus (assembly GCF_032452875.1). Lineage (NCBI taxonomy): Eukaryota > Metazoa > Chordata > Mammalia > Artiodactyla > Bovidae > Bos > Bos javanicus. Next base: position 69,514,238 of record NC_083887.1, read on the forward strand.
GGACTAAGCGTCTTTTAATTTCATGGCTGCAGTCGCCATCTGCAGTGACTTTGGAGGCCCCAAAATAAAGTCTCTTACTGTTTCCACTGTTTCCCCATCTATTTTCCATGAAGTGATGGGACCAGATGCTATGATCTTAGTTTTCTGAATGTTGAGTTTTAAGCCAACTCTTTCTCGTTCCTCCTTCACTGTCATCAAGAGTATCTGTATCTAATCTATTTCCGGGAGTTGGTGAAGGACAGAAACCTGGCGTGCTGCAGTCCATGGGGTCACAAAGAGTCAGACATGACTGAGCGACTGAACAACAAAAAATCTAATCTATATTTCCACCTGTGTCTGTATTTATATCTGTATCTGAAAGTGAAAGTGTTAGTCGTTCAGTAGTGTCCTACTCTTTGTGACTCCATGGATGTAGCCCGCCAGGCTCCTCTGTCCATGGAATTCTCCAGGCAAGAATACTGGAGTGGGTTGCCATTTCTTTTTCCAGGGGATCTTCGTGATGCAAGGATCAAACCCCAGTCTCTTGCATTGCAGGTAGATTCTTTACCATCTGAGCCAGCAGGGAAGCCTATCTCTGTACTTAACCTGGCTCTATTAATATACCTGTATGTGTATCTATATCTGCTCTGTTTCGAGAAGCCCAGCACACAGAAATACTTCCAGGCTCTGTTCCCGAGCCCAGGGAAGCCTGCTGAGGGTCTGGGGCCCTCGCTCTGTGCCTGCTCCCTTTCCTTGGCCTTCTCTGAACCCCAGATTTCCTGGGCATCCACCCTGGGGTGTCCAAGCCTTCTGGGCAGTGGCAGTGGCAAATGGCGAGCTCCAGTGAGGCGAGGCCCACAGTCAAGCCGCGTAGCCTCCCTGCCGGCTACCAAGGGGGCCTGGGGGCCACCGTTAGGTTTTAAAGGGGACGGTCTGGTCAACTGCGGCGGCAACTCATGTGAAGAGCAGTCTGGTAGGGACACACCTGGAGCGCGGTTCTCTGGGAGCCGGCCGCCGGCAGGACAGGGCCCACGCGTGTGCAGCAGCCCGAGGGTGGTGTGCATGTACCCGTTTCCAATGTCCCTTCCCCGCCTGCCTGGTGGCCCCTCCTGGAATCCCGGCCTTGCCCCCTGACTGGCCCAGATTCCCCTGAGGCTTGGGTTCTCACACTGGTCTTTAAGGTGAAAGCTGACCCACCGGGGCTCGGAGAGGTGCCCTCCGCTTTCTTCTCGTCGGGGAAAAATCACTGCCGCTGTAGTAATTTGCTCCCAGTAGTGGCCAACCAGCTGTCTAAATTTCCAGGGTCACTCCTTGCCCCGCCTAAGCCCCGCTTTGCAGGGGCTCCGGGGTCAGGTTTCAAATGAACGCGCATTCCTGCACTAACCCAAAGCAGCCCGCGGCCTCCGCGCGCTTGTAAAGATGGATGTGTCCCACTTCGCACTTCGGACACTTCAAAGAGCTGATCACGGCTGACAGGACGCTTCCTGAAACTTCCCCCAGCCAGGCAGCTCTCCTCCCGGTGTCGGGAACGCTCAGGTTATCGCCCTGCTGTCTGGCGGGGCGGCGGGCTCCCCTCCCCGTCCCCCTGCACTTGTTAAAAGTAATTAGTGTTTGCACCCATGTCTGAACTTTGATTTGTTTCCAGGATGGGGACGTTGATACCCCTTCTGCTGGCTCCATAAATCACACGCGATTAAGTTACACTGTGTTAAAGTGTCGGAAACTCCTGGCTTAGAGGCGGGGGCTGCCTCACACGGGGACCAAGGCTCGGTGGCCTCCCTGGGCTGCTGATCTGCTCTCTCATCTGAGAGGGGCCGCAGCAGACCCCCTGACAGCCCAGGGCTGACCCCCAGGGCCCCTGGGGGAGCCGTGTCTGCATCACAGGCAGGGAAACCCAGCCACAAGGAGCGGGCTGCCTTCCCCCTTCCCCCACAACCAGGAACCAATACCCAGGGCCTTGGAGCCGACTGCCGCCCTCAGCACTGGTCAGGGCGTCACCATTGCCTGCTGTCCCTTGCCAGCGCCCGGATGGGGGGCCCACGCCAGACTGTGCCCCCTGCCCAGAGGACCCAGCTGGCCCCTTCCTGGTCCATGGGGCCAGAGGAAAGGGCACCCAGCATTTCCCAGTTGTGTTGACATATTACTGTGAAATGCATGTGCTAAGTCGCTTCAGTGGTGTCCGACTATTTTTGACCCCATGGACTAGCCCGCCAGGCTCCTCTGTCCATGGGATTTTCCAGTTAAGACTACTGGAGTGGGTCGCCGTGCCCTCCTCCAGGCAAAGTCCCCGACCCAGAGATCTAGCCCGTGTCTCACTACGTCTCCTGCGTCTCAGGCAGGTTCTCTACCACTGGGGCCACCAGGACTGAGAAACGGGCCGGGACCCAAGCAGAACCATCGGGAGGGAGGAGAATCGGTCCAGGCTCCCACTGGCGAGGTGAGGCCGTCCTGCTGTGCCCCAGCCTCTGAAGCAGTGTTGGGGGCTCTGACACCAATTTCCTGAGGCTCAGGGCACAGGGCAGGGGAGACAGGTGAACGCAGAGAACAGCAAAGCAGAGGGGCTCATCGTGAGGGTCCTGCTAGGAGGACCCAGGGCGCGGGAGGCCAGGCCTGATGCATGCTTGTGCGTTCACATCCGTGTCGGCCAGGGGTCCAGGCGTGGTCCTTCCCAGTGAGCGTGCGAGCCACCCAGGAGCTTCCCCAAGGAGGACAGAGGATCCACCGTGAGTCCAAACTGAGCTTCGTGGCACGACTGAGTCCACGTTTACTTTGGGTCTAAAGTACTTTCTTTACTGATTTGCAATCTAGGGTTTGCAATGTACCGTTTCTCCTGTGAAGAACTTGCTGATACCTTTGTGGAGAATCCCATATGAACCAGGGAGAGATTCAAAAGCAGCAAGAAAATGAAGTCTGCTGCTTAGGTCAGATCAGGAAAAATCCTGCCAATTCTTTCTAGAGCTACTTTTATCCAGGTAGTTGCAAAAGCTGCTGGTAAGCATTGCAGCTATTCACATATTCACGCAGATATTGGTAACATGGAAGCCTGGCTGGCATGGTTGGGCTTGTATACAGGCTGTCTCAGCCTAGATGCTCCCAGGTCAGTACTTGGTGGCCGCTCAGAAAAACACTGTCAGGAGGCTGCCAGCAGGAGCCAGAGGCCCAGGAAGGAGACCTCACAGGGCAGGAGGCGGGTGCCGGGACCAGGGCTCGGGGCGGTGGTGGTGGGCGTGGACACACAGGACGCACGTCTCATCCACGTGCACAGCTCTCGGCTCATAAAAGGGTCATTTGTCGATTATTTTCACAAACAATCTGGGTGATACACTCATAATAGATGTGGGGCTTCCCTGATAGCTCAGTTGCTGAAGAATCCGCCTGCAATGCAGGAGATCCCAGTTAGATGCCTGGGTCAGGTAGATCTGCTGGAGAAGGGATAGGCTACCCACTCCAGTATTCTGGCCTGGAGAATTCCACGGACTGTATAGTTTGTGGGGTCTCAAAGAGCTGGACACGACTGAGCGACTTTCACTTTCACTTTCATCTCATTCTGTACGTGAGGCACGAGGTATATTTAAACTTACCTTTGCATAAATTCAGATGTTCTTTTCAAAGATGGAGAGAAGTCCAGACCCTCAGACTTAAACTTTGTCTGAAGGAGTTGGGTAAAAGGCACATTTAAATGTGTCTGCCCACGTACATAAGTAGAATTCTGCTATGATTTGGGTGTTACGAGTAAAAACAGCACCAGTAACCCACTATCCCTCTTTGCGGTGTCGATACGGTCTGTATCGCCCAAGGAAGAAAAGGCTGATGGGTGAGGTCATCCCCAGAAACCCAACACCTCTAAACGGTTTATTCTGAAGTGGCCGGGTCTCTTTTCAGGGATTTACCTTAATAATACCATTCCCGGAGAGTCTGGTTTAGATCAAATCAGGTTAAAGATCACGACTGTCAAAAGATGATGTCATCAGATCTCGTTACTAGTAAAGTCAGGGTCATCCTGAGTACAGAAGCAGGTTGGAATTTGGGCTCTGTTTACCTTAAAACTTGCTCTAAAACATAAAATCCCAAGTGATATAGGGACAGCTATTGTAACATAATAGCTTGGAAACTGCTGGCATTGCCTGCCTAGAACCCAATTTGCAAGGATCTGCCAGTTTCTCTGTATTTTATAGTAAGGATGTACCAAATCAGAAGTAGAATTATATCTGTTACTAATGTATTCAGTGAAAGGCAAAGGAGAAAAGGAAAGATATATCCATCTCAATGCAGAGTTTCAAAGAGTAGCAAGGAGATATAAGAAAGCCTTCCTCAATGATCAATGCAAAGAAATAGAGGAAAACGATAGAATGGGAAAGACTAGAGATCTCTTCAAGAAAATTAGAGATACTAAGGGAACATTTCATGCAAAGATGGGCACAATAAAGGACAGAAATGGTATGGACCTAACAGAAGAAGAAGAAATAAGAAGAGGTGGCAAGAATAAAAAGAAGAACTGTAAAAAAATGATCATCGTGATCCAGATAACCACGATGACGTGATCACTCACCTAGAGCCAGACATCCTGGAATGCAAAGTCAAGTGAGCCTTAGGAAGCATCCATATGAACAAAGTTAGTGGAGGTGATGGAATTCCAGCTGAGCTACTTCAAATCCTGAAAGATGATGCTGTGATAGTGCTGTACTCAATATGCCAGCAAATTTGGAAAACTCAGCAGTGGCCACAGGACTGGAAAAGGTCAGTTTTCATTTCAATCCCAAAGAAAAGCAATGCCAAAGAATGTTCAAGCTACTGCACAATTGCACTCAATTAGGTTCAGTTCATGTCCAACTCTTTGTGACCCCATGGACTGCAGCACGCCAGGTTTCTCTGTCCATGCATCTCACAAGCTAGCAAAGTAATGCTCAAAATTCTCCAAGTGGGGCTTCTACAGAATGTGAACTGAGAACTTCCAGATGTTCAAGCTGGATTTAGAAAAGGCAGAGGAAACAGAGATCAAATTGCCAACATCATAGAAAAAGCAAGAGGGTTCTAGAAAAACATCTACTTCTGCTTCATTGACTATGCAAAAAACTGTGGAAAATTCTTCAAGAGATGGGAATACCAGACCACTTTACCTGCCTCCTGAGAAATCTGCAGGTCAAGAAGCAACAGTCAGAACCAGGCATGAAACAATGGACTGGTTCCAAATTGGGAAACAAGTACACCAAGGCTGTATATTGTCACCCTGCTTATTTAACTTATATGCAGAGTACTCCATACGAAATGCCAGGCTGGATGAAGCACAAGCTGGAATCAAGATTGCAGGGAGAAATATCAATAACCTCAGATATGCAGATGACACCACCCTTATGGCAGAAAGTGAAGAACTAAAGAGCCTTTTGATGAAGGTGAAAGAGGAGGGCGAAAAAGCTGGCTTAAAACGCAGCATTCAAAAAACAAAGATCATGGCATCTGATCTCATCACTTTATGGCAAATAGATAGGGAAAGAATGGAAACAGTGACAGATTTTTTTTCTTGGGTGCCAAAATCACTGTGGATGATGACTGCAGCCATGAAGTTAAAAGATGCTTGATACTTGGAAGAAACTCTATGACCAACCTGCTAAGTCGCTTCAGTCGTGTCCGACTCTGTGTGACCCCATAGACGGCAGCCCACCAGGCTCCCCTATCCCTTGGATTCTCCAGGCAAGAACACTGGAATGGGTTGCCATTTCCTTCTCCAAGGCATGCAAGTGAAAAGTGAAAGTGAAGTAGCTCAGTCGTGTCCCACTGGTAGTGACCCCATGGACTGCAGCCTACCAGGCTCCTCTGTCCATGGGATTTTCCAGGCAAGAGTACCAGAATGGGGTGCCATCGCCTTCTCCATGACCAACCTAGACAGCATATTAAAAAGCAGAGACATTACTTTGCCGACAAAAGTCCGTATAGTCAAGGCTGTGGCTTTTCCAGTAGTCATGTGTGGATCTGAGAGTTGGACCATAAAGAAGGCTGAGCACCAAAGAACTGATGCTTTGCACTGTGGTGTTGGAGAAAAGTCTTGAGAGTCCCTTGGATTGCAAGGAGATCAAACCAGTCCATCTTAAAGGATATCAGTCCTGAATAGTCACTGGAAGGACTGATGCCGCAGCTCCAATACTTTGGCCACCTGATGGGAAGAGCTGACTCATTTGAAAAGACCCTGATGCTGGGAAAGATTGAAGGCAGGAGGAGAAGGGGATGACAGAGGACGAGATGGTTGGATGGCATCACCAACTCGATGGACAAGAGTCTGAGAAAACTGGGTCGGGTGGTGGACAAGGAAGCATGGCAAGCTGCGGGTCATGGGATTGCAGAGTCGGACACAACTGAGGGGCTGAACTGGACTGAATGCATTCAGTTCACCTGCGTGTGTGTGTGCTGGTCACTCAGTCATGCCCAACTCTGCAACCCCTTCGACTGTAGCCCTCAGGCTCCGCTGTCCATGGGATTTCCCAGACAACAATACTGGAGTGGGTTGCCATTTCCTTCTCCAGGGGATTTTCACAACCCAGGGAACAAACCCAGGTCTCCTGCATTGCAGGCGGAACTTTACCACTGAGCCACCAGGGAAGCCCAGACATTGCATTGTTTATTTTTTGATCACATACTTATTGATGACATCATTTGCATTGGAAACTCTTCAGGCTCCAGGGGCACCACTGTGGGGTGAGGAGACAGACACTAAACAAAGCAACGAGTCCTCCCCAGTGGCCCAAACTAAAAGGCAGTGTGAACTCAACATTTCCTCTAGCTCTTGCACCTCTGCTACTCTGACTTAGCTATCAGAAATGTGCAAATCAAGAATTTAGATGAAATTGATTTTTTTTAATTGACTCATCTACAAAACAGAAATAAGAGTCGTAGGTGTATAAAACAAACTTGATACTGGGAGAAACGGGGAGAGGGACAAATTGGGAGGTTGGGATTGATACATGTACACTACTATATGAAAGGGGCTCCCTGCTGGCTCAGAGGGCGAAGCGTCTGCCTGCAGTGCAGGAGACCCCAGTTCAATTCCTGGGTCAGGAAGATCCCCTGGAGAAGGAAATGGAAACCCACTCCAGTACCCTTGCCTGGAAAATCCCATGGATGGAGGAGCCTGGTAGGCTACAGTCCATGGGGTTGCAAAGAGTCGGACATGACTGAGCAACTTCATTTCACTTCACTTCATATATAAAAGAGGTAACTTGTAAGGACCAGCTGTAAACACAAGGAACTCTACTCAGTACTGCATAATGACCTCTATGGAAAAGAATATAAAAAAGAGTGGACACTGTGTATGTATAACTGAAACACTGTTCTGTACACTTGAAACTAACACAGTATTGTAAATCACTTATATTCTGATAAAAATTATTTCAAAATATATATCCAAAACTGCTACAGTGAACTATAAAAATTAGATCATCAAGATAATGGGAAGATAACCAGTGATATGGGAGAAAACTGTTGCAAATTACATATCTCACGAAAGATGTGTATACAAAGAACTCTTACAACTGAACAGAAAAGAGACAAATGACCTAATTTAAAAAACAGAAAAATTGGCTCCAGAAAAAAGTGAAAATCTAAACATTTCATTTAATAAACTAAATTCCTAGGAAACATCAAGCCCAGTGAGTTTTACTGTGTGTAATTCTATGAAACACTTGTGAGAAACGATTCTAACTCTAAACAAACTGTTTCAAAACACAGAAGAGGAGGAGACACATTCTAAATCAGTTCACAAGGCTATTAGTGCACTGAGAACAATGAGACTCAGTGTCCATCGTAGTTCAGTCCAGTGGCTCAGACATGTCCGACTCTTTGCAACCCCATGGCCTGCAGCACGCCAGGCCTCCCTGTCCATCACCAACTCCTGGAGTTCACTCAAACTCATGCCCATCGAGTCAGTGATGCCATCCAGCCATCTCATCCTCTGCCGTCCCCTTCTCCTCCTGCCTTCAATCTTTCCCAACATCAGGGTCTTTTCAAATGACTCAACTCTTTGCATCAGGTGGCCAAAGTATTGGAGTTTCATCTTCAGCAAGAACACCCAGGACTGATCTCCTTTAGGATGGACTGGTTGGATCTTGCAGTCCAAGGGACTCTCAAGAGTCTTCTCCAACACCACAGTTCAAAAGCATCAATTCTTTGTTCAGCTTTCTTCACAGTCCAACTCTCACATCCATACATGACTACTGGAAAAACCATAGGCTTAACTAGATGGACCTCTGTTTGCAAAGTAATGTCTCTGCTTTTTAATATACTGTCTAAGTTGGTCATGACTTCTCTTCCAAGGAGTAAGCATCTTAATTTCATGATTACAGTCACCATCTGCAATGATTTTGGAGCCCCCAAAAATAAAGTCAGCCACTGTTTCCCTATCTATTTCCCATGAAGTCATGGGAAAGGATGCCATGATCTTAGTTTTCTGAATGTTGAGCTTTAAGCCAACTTTTTCACTCTCCTCTTTCACTTTCATCAAGAGGCTTTTTAGTTCTTCTTCACTTTCTGCCATACGGGTGGTGTCATCTGCATATCTGAGGTTATTGATATTTCTCCCAGCAGTCTTGATTGCAGCTTGTGCTTCACCCAGCCCAGCATTTCTCATGATGTACTCTGCATATAAGTTAACTAAGCAGGATGACAATATAGAGTGTTGACATACTCCTTTTCCTATTTGGAACCAGTCTGTTGTTCCATGTCCAGTTCTAACTGTTGCTTCCTGACCTGCATACAGGTTTCTCAAGAAGCAGGTCTGGTATTCCCATCTCTTTCAGAATTTTCCAGTTTATTGTGATCCACACAGTCAAAGTCTTTGGCATGGTCAATAAAGCAGAAATAGATGTTTTTTCTGGAACTCTCTTGCTTTTTTGATGATCCACTGATGTTGACAATTTGATCTCTGGTTCCTCTGCCTTTTCTAAAACCAGCTTGAACATCTGGAAGTTTATAGTTCATGAATTGCTGAAGCCTGGCTTGGAGAATTTTGAGCATTACTTTACTAGCATGTGAGGAGAAGGCAATAGCAACCCACTCCAGTACTCTTGCCTGGGAAATCCCATGGACAGAGGAGCCTGGTAGGCTGTAGTCCATGGGGTCGCTAAGAGTCAGCACGACTGGGCAGCTTCACTTTCACTTTTCACTTTCATGCATTGGAGAAGGAAATGGCAACCCACTCCAGTGTTCTTGCCTAGAGAACCCCAGGGATGGGGGACTCTAGTGGGCTGCCGTCTATGGGGTTGCGCAGAGTTGGACACGACTGAAGCAACTTAGCAGCAGTAGCAGCAGCAGAGATGAGTGCAATTGTGTGGTGGTTTGAGCATTCTTTTGCATTGCCTTTCTTTGGGATTGGAATGAAAACTGACATTTTCCAGTCTTTGGCCACTGCTGAGTTTTCCAAATTTGCTCTCATATTGAGTGCAGCACTTTCATATCATCTTTTAGGATTGGAAATAGCTCAACTGGAATTCCATCACCTCCACTAGCTTTGTTCATAGTGATGCTTCTTTTTTTTAACTTTTTAATATTTATTGAATGTTTATCATATATCAGACACTCTACAAAGTGCTCCTAACAAACCCAGGATTTTCTTAAATATAAATTTATTTATTTTAATTGGAGGCTAATTACAATATTGTATTGGTTTTGCCATACATCGACATGAATCTGCCATGGGTGTACATGTGTTCCCCATCCTGAACCCCCCTTCTACCTCCCTCCCCATACCATCCCTCCAGGTCATCCCAGTGCACCAGCCCCGAGCATCCTGTATCATGCATTGAACCTGGACTGGTGATTTATTTCACATATGATAATATACATGTTTCAATGCCATTCTCCCAAATCATCCCACCCTCTCCCTCTCCCACAGAGTCCAAAAGACTGTTCTATACATCTGTGTCTCTTTTGCTGTCTCGCATACAGGGTTATCATTACCATCTTTCTAAGTTCCATATATATGCATTATTATACTGTATTGGTGTTTTTCTTTCTGGCTTACTTCACTCTGTATTATAGGCTCCAGTTTCATCCACCTCATTAGAATTGATTCAAATGTCTTCTTTTTAATGGCTGAGTAATACTCCATTGTGTATATGTACCACAGCTTTCTTATCCATTCGTCTGCTGATGGACATCTAGGTTGCTTCCATGTTCTGGCTATTATAAACAGTGCTGCGATGAACATTGGGGTACACATGTCTCTTTCAATTCTGGTTTCCTTGGTGTGTATGTCCAGAAGTGGGATTGCTGGGTCATATAGCAGTTCTATTTCCAGTTTTTTAAGGAATCTCCACATTGTTCTCCATAATGGCTGTACTAGTTTGCATTCCCACCAACAGTGTAAGAGGGTTCCCTTTTCTCCGTACCCTCTCCAGCATTTATTGCTTGTAGACTTTTGGATTGCAGCCATTCTGACTGGTGTGAAATGGTACCTCATAGTGGTCTTGATTTGCATTTCTCTGATAATGAATGATGTTGAGCATCTTTTCATGTGTTTGTTAGCCATCTGTATGTCTTCTTTGGAGAAATGTCTGTTTAGTTCTTTGGTCCATTTTTTGATTGGGTCATTTATTTTTCTGGAATTGAGCTGCAGGAGTTGCTTTTATATTTTTGAGATTAGTTGTTTGTCTGTTGCTTCATTTGCTATTATTTTCTGCCATTCTGAAGGCTGTCTTTTTACCTTGCTTATAGTTTCCTTTGTTGTGCAGAAGCTTTTAATTTTGATTAGGTCCCATTTGTTTATTTTTGCTTTTATTTCCAATATTCTGGGAGGTGGGTCATCTAAGGCACACTTGACTTCACATTCCAGGATGTCTGGCTCTAGGCTCTAGGTGAGTGATCACCCCTTTGCTTTTTGCTTCTCTTCTTTTCACAGCTATTTGTAAGGCCTCCTCAAACAGCCATTTTGCTTTTTTGCATTTCTTTTTCTTGGGAATGGTCTTGATCCCTGAATCCTGTACAATGTCATGAACCTCTGTCCATAGTTCATCAGTCACTCTCTCTATCAGATCTAATCCCTTGAATCTATTTCTCGCTTCCACTGTATAATTGTAAGGGATTTGATTTAGGTCATACCTGAATGGTCTAGTGGTTTTCCCTACTTTCTTCAATTTCAGTCTGAATTTGGCAATAAGGAGTCCATGATCTGAGCCACAGTCAGCTCCCGGTCTTGTTTTTGCTGACTGTATAGAGGTTCTCCATCTTTTCGGTGCTGGCCATCTCGTGATGTCCATGTACAGAATCCATCATAAACATAGAGGCAAAACTCAAACAATATTAGAAGCTGAATGCAGCGATCCATCCAAAGAGCGATGCAGTAGGATCCAACTGGGCTCGTACTGAAGATGCAAGATTGGCTCACCATATAAAAATTAATCTATGCAATCTTCCACATAACCAAACTGAGGGAGAAAAGAAGGTCATATAACTGTCAACAAATGTGGGGGGAAATTGCTGAATTACAAAGCATTTATACCAAGATTCTACACATGATGAAAAACAGAAGGAAACTATATCAAATGATAAAGGGTCTGTTGAAAGAACTACATATCATATCACACCCAGTGGTAAAATACTGAGTGTTTTCCACCTGAGATCAGAAACAAGACAAGGAAATACTCTCTTATCACTCACATTCAACATTAACATGGAGATGCTAATCTGTGTGGAAAAACAATAAAAAGGTTCAGATTGGAAGAAGTAAAACTGGATCATAGATCTCATACTTGTGTAGATAGAAAAGCCTAAGGAATGTCCAGAATAATTACTGGAATAGGTGAATTTAAGGATATTGCAATAGTCTACATTAAAGGAGTATATATGTATATGCTTGAAATGGACTTTAGAAAATTAGATTGAAAACCCCAAACCATTTACAATAGCATCAAATATATCAACTCTATAGTAGCATCAAATATGTGTAAGGCGCTAGACTGGAATTGTAATATACTGATAATAAAAATTAAAGAATATTTAAATTAAGGAGAGACATACCATGCTTATGTGTTGAAAGACTCAATACTGTTATCTGTCAGTTTTCCCCAAATTAATCTACATTAAAGCAATTTCAGTAAAGAACTTCAACAGAATTTTTTTTTCTAGAAATTGATAGGATAATTGGAATTAAAGAAAAATACAGATAAGCAAACACACATACACATTTCAAAAGAAGAAAAAATAATAAAAGACAGAATCTACATTAAGTCAAGACCTACTATGAAAGTTCAGTAATTAAAGTTATGTGATATTCAAGCAGGCAAAAGGAGAAGGGGGCAGCAGAGGATGAGATAGTTAGATGGCATCGCTGAGTTAATGGACAGGAGTGCTGGGAAACGGGTCTGAGAGTTGGTCCCAGCAGTGGGTCAGCTCTGGTGAGCCCACTGCCAGTGGCCACCCCTTCAATTCTGAGGTCCCACATGTCCCATCCCTGGTGTTCACGTGCCCCTCCATGAGCTGTGAAGAGTCACACCGACCTCCCTTGACTTCCTGAAGCAAGTGCCTTTACAAGGTTGGTTTTAAATAGTTAAAACTCCTTTAATGTTTCAATGATGCAAATTTAAGGACACTACCAAAAAGGTAAAAACCCAGCTTCATGTAATGAAATGATGGGATATCCGAAGCAAAATATTAAAGCATTAACACTCTCACGTAAAAGTCAATCAAAATATTTTTAAATGAAGCTGACACTTTCACACGGAGAAGGCGATGGCAGCCACTCCAGTGCTCTTGCCTGGAGAATCCCATGGACGTCCATGGGGTCACACAGAGTCAGACACGACTGAGCGACTTCACTGTCACTTTTCACTTTCATGCATTGGAGAAGGAAATGGCAGCCCACTCCAGTGCTCTTGCCTGAAGAATCCCAGGGACGGGGAGCCTGGTGAGCTGCCATCTATGGGGTCGCAGAGTCAGACACGACTGAAGCGACTTAGCAGCAGCAGCAGCAGCAGTAGCAGCCACTTTCACATGCCCTGTGCCCCCCACCCCCAAGGAGAAGAGCCTTGGGAAAAAGGATATTTAATTCAAATTACAAAAAAAAAAAAAAGGATATTATGTTGCCAGAAAAAGAAAATAAAGATGGAATAAGGTGTATTAAGCAGAGAATGTTTGCATAACACCCTGAAATTAATATACCGTGTGCGATAGTTGACACAGTTCATTCTAAAACCGATAAGTCATTCATAGGAAAAATAAACACCAACTAAAGAGAAATATATCACCAGTTGAGCCATATATATCAAAGATGGAATCAGATGTGCACGTTACTTGTTGACACAATGGGGATTTTCTGCTGAATCAGACACTTAACCTACTCAATCAGAGTGAACGCCCACTGAGCCAGACACAGGTCTAGCTGGACATACCGCAGCCACTGCCTGTGTTCATGCAGCTGCTACAAATTTCTAACAATTTAGATTGGCCCTAATGTGTGTTCTGCTCATATTTACTGAGCCATAAGCATGAAGAGTGACTGTGCTAGTTAGTAAAATGCACATGGCAGTTATGCTTTCTTTTTTCACTCAGTTCGTACAATCTTTCTCAAAATGCTTACTGGCGTGGGAAAACTGTAAGGTGGTCCTGGGGCCCTTGCCCTGGTGAAGACCCCTCCCTGTGCGTGGGGACCTGAGACTGCTCCTGAGCAATGGGACATGGCAGAGTTGAGGGGTGTCATCCGCTGACTGCACAAGGGTTCCTGATGACTCCACTGTTGGTTTGAAGAAGCAGGCTGCCATGAACCCTGTTCTAAATTAAAGTTGGGGTTTAACTTACAGAGACTGTGACCAGCTGGTGCCACTGAAAGCAGGGTTGTTGTTGTTCAGTCACTCAGTCATGTCCAACTATTTGCAACCCATGGACTGCAGGATGACAGGCTTCCCTGTCCTTCTCTCAAAGTTTGCATAAATTCACATCCATTGAGTTGATGATGCCATCAAACCATCTCATTTTCTGTCATCCCCTTCTCCTCCTGCCTTCAATCTTTCCCAGCATCAGGGTCTTTTCCAATGAATCTTCTCTTTGCATCAGGTGGCCAAAGGACTGAAGCTTCAGCATCAGTCCTTCCAATGTATATTCAGGATTGATCCTTTAGGATTGACTGGTTTGATCTCCTTGCTGTCCAAGGGACTCTTGAGAGTCTTCTCCAGCACCACATTTTGAAAGTATCAATTCTTTGGCACTCAGTCTTCTTTATGATCCAACTCTCACATCCATACATGACTACTGGAAAAACCATAGCTTTGACTAGATGGAAAGAAGGGCTCAGTTCAGTCACTCAGTCCTGTCTGACTCTTTGCGACCCCTTCGACTGCAGCATGCCATGCCTCTCTGTCCATCACCAACTCCCGGAATTTACTCAAACTCATGTCCATCGAGACAGTGACGCCATCCCACCATCTCATCCCTTGTCTTCCCCTTCTAATCTTGCCTTCAATTTTTCCCAGCGTCAGGGTCTTTTCAAATGAGTCAGTTCTTCACATCAGGTACCCAAAGTATTGGAGTTTCAGCTTCAGCATCAGTCCTTTCAATGACTATTCAAGACTGATTTCCTTTAGGATTGACTGGTTGGATCTCCTTGCTGTCCAAGGGACTCTCAAGAGTCTTCTCCAGCACCACAGTTCAAAAGCATCAGTTCTTTGGCACTCAACTTTCTTTATAGTTCAACTCTCATATCCATACATGACTACTGGAAAAACCATAGCCTTGACTAGACAGACCTTTGTTGGCAAAGTAATGTCTCTGCTTTTTAGTATTCTGTCTAGTTTGGTCATAACTTTCCTTCCAAGGAGTAAGCATCTTTTAATTTCATGGCTCTAGTCACCATCTGCAGTGATTTTGGAACCCCAAAAAATGAAGTCTGTCACTGTTTCCCCATCTGTTTGCTATGAAGTGATGGGACCGGATGCCATGATCTTAGTTTTCTGAATGTTGACTTTTAAGCCACCTTTCTCACTCTTCTCTTTCACTTTCAAGAGGCTCTTTAGTTCTTCTTCCCTTTCTGCCATAAGGGTGGTGTCATCTGCATATCTGAGGTTATTGATATTTCTCCCGGCAATCTTGATTCTGGGTTGGTTACTTACATTTTTCAAGAGAGCCAGCCCCCTCCTGCAAGACACACAGAAAGGCCAAGGGGTCAGGAGTGGGGGGGGGGTAAGGCCTGAGCCAGTGCCTTTTTGGGGGGCTTTCCTGGGAAAGGCCAGGTGGAGTGGAGTAAACACCTTAGCCTGGGTTAGGTCAGCTAACTATTGCGAGCCGTGGGCTGTAGAGGGACTGTCTTAGAGACCTGGAACCTGGCCCTGGGCTAATTTCAGGCAGGCGATATGTTGGCTTGTGTGCGAGTCAGATAAAGGAGATGGCTGGGGTGCAGGCTTGGGATTTGTTGGTCTGCATGTGAAAGTCATGTCCTGGGCTAGTTGCTGCTATCATTAGGGATGAGCCTTGGGAGGGGCCATCTCCCTTTCTGGCCTACATGCTCAGTCCCTCAGTCCTGTTCAACTCTGCAATCCCATGGACTGTAGCCCTCCAGGCTCTTCTGTCCATAGGATTCTCCAGGCAAGAATACTGGAGTGGGTTGTCATGCGCTCCTCCAAGGGATCTTCTCAGCCCAGGGACTGAACTTGAATCTTCTGCACTGGCAGGAGGATTCTTTCCCATCGTGCCAACTGGGACGCCTCTCTCCTGGCCTGAAGGCCCTGAAGACTGCCAGGGTCTCAGTAACTCAGGAAATGTAGTTCATCTGTCTCTGTGATGAATGGATGTCCAGTAGACAAATACAAAACCTTAAGAGAACACAGGATAGTCTCATTGCTGCAAGGAGATGAACCACGGCAAGGAGATGAACCACGGCAAGGAGCTGATGGAGTCTGGAAGCAGCCGTCTCTCCAGTCTAGCCTCTGGGCTTCCTTGGCAGTTCAGCTGGTAAAGAATCTGCCTGTAGTGTGCGAGACCTGGTTTTGATCCTGGGTTGGGAAAATCCCCCGGAGGAGAGCATGACAACCCGCTACAGTATCTTGCCTAGAGAATCCCATGGACAGAGGAGCCTGGAGGCTACAGTCCCTGGGGTCGCAAAGAGTCAGACAAGACAGAGTGGCTGAGACACACACAAGCCTCTGATGAGAACTCACACTGCAGGACACCTTGACTGCAGACCTGAGCTGAGGACCCATGAACCCCGCCTGCAGATCCCAGAAGCTGAGCAAATAAGTATGTGATTTGGAACCCCCAAGTTTGTGGTGATTCCCAGAGAAGCGACAGAGAAGCAGAACACTCATCCAAATAACCACAGTGCACAGACCACTGTGAAATACTTATGTTAAGAAAATTAGA
The DNA here is from genome assembly GCF_032452875.1 of Bos javanicus. Taxonomy (NCBI): domain Eukaryota; kingdom Metazoa; phylum Chordata; class Mammalia; order Artiodactyla; family Bovidae; genus Bos; species Bos javanicus. The sequence continues at coordinate 69,530,546 of NC_083887.1, forward strand.
AAACAGCAGCTTGATTGTTATTGATGATGAGGGGTAATTGAATTCAGAAATCCAGAGAGTAAATATTCTCTAAGGTCTAAATATCAAGCACTAAATGGGCTTTTTCTTGCAGATGATCCAGTTCAGATGAAGTCACATCGAGGCAGGGAGGCTAATGCAACAGGCCTGGGGTCCTCATAAGAAGGGGACGTCTTTCAGGCAGAGACTCACACGGAATCAGGACAGCGTGTGAACATGAGGGCACAGATGGGGCAGTGCTCCTGCCGGCCCAGGGACGCCAAGGACACTGGCAAGCCCTCAGAAGCTAGAGGGGCCTGGGCCACATTCTTCATCACAGCCTCCAAAGGGCTAACTCCTGGGTCTCGGGCTTCCAGTCTTCAGACAGCAAGAGAGAAAGTTTCTGCCATTCAAGCCGCCCCATCCGTGGTGTTGTTGCCTAGACTGGGTCTTCTCAGTCTCCCAGGGTTCCCTCCTGTTGTAAAGTCTGTGACCTCAGTTAAATCTGTGAAGCCTCCTTTGCCGTGGAACATAACATGTGCACAGGTTCTGAGAGCACAGAGAACATGGCCACAGGTCCTAGGGTGACCGTTCTTGAGGCTCCATTTTTCACCACGTGTGCCTGCAAAGTCCCTCGGTCACATCTGACCCTGCAAGCCCGACTGCAGCCCACCAGGCTCCTCTGACCATGGACTTCTCTAGGAAAGGATACTGGAGTGGGTTGCCACTTCCACCTGCGGGGGACCTTCCTGACCCGAGGATCGAACCTATGTCTCCCCCACCGCAGACAGATTCTTTACCAGCTGAGCCACCAGAGAAGCCCCCTTTTCACCATTTGATGCCTCAAATTACTTTAATCCTCTGAGATAGGTGAACTCTTGTTCCCATTTCCTGGAAATGAAAACTCAAGCAAGAGGCTCACCCACGTTACCAACCAGGCTGATGGACACCCAGCTGCCCACGGCCTGCCAGGTCTCCACAAGTGTGCAGGCGCATGGGAGTTACAAAGACCCGCACCCCCAGCTGGGCCACTTCCTTCCCCAGCCCTTAGCTACCTGCCCGAAATCCCACACGACTTCTCTACACCGCCTTGCCGGGGACCAGCCCCGGCTGATCCAGGGTATTCGAAGGAGAGACGGCGTAGGCGAGGATCAGGAAACAATTGCTTAATTAAACGTTAATTAAGGATATAAAGAGTAATAGAATGAGGATAGCTCAGTGAGGAAATTCAGTGGAGAAAAGAGGCTGAATAATTCAGCCAGAAGGTGAGAGAAAGAACGACATGGGGAGACCAAGTTTCAGTGAACAAGGCCCGCACTTTATTTTCCAAAGTAGTTTTTATACCTTAAGTTATGCATAGAGGATAATGGGGGAAGGGGTAGAGTCAGGCAGCAAGCCAGGCTTTCTTCCTGCAAACTTATCATATGCAAAAGCTTAGGTGATTTGCATCGTCTTCTGGCCCGGAGGCCTGTTAACATTTTAAGACCCTTTCTTCAGAAAACTTATTTTTCTCTAAAGGTGATTGGTCAGGAGCCACCCTCCAAAAGCATTAGATAAAGTTGCATTCCTACAGGGCAAAGGTGTGGTGGGCTACAACAAGAAAAAGAATTAACTCAAGGGTCCCAGGTTACAAACATTAAAGCTACTACTTACACCAATTCTATTAATCAATACACTGCCAGGGACACAGCAGGTAAGGGATATGGAAACTTAGCAGCAAACATTGGCCCAACAAGTGAAAATCCCTTCACCAATACAATTTCTAATCAATCTTTTAACTGCTCAAAGGAATCTGTATTTAGACAGTTTAGAACATCTCATGCCTCTCACAGTTTGGAGGCTCTGAGTAATCACATGTGGCCGGAAAAACCTATTCAGGCAGGCTAGAGGACTTCCAAGGGAGTTTGTAGGTTGAAACACTGTCACACCCAGGAATTATTAACTGGAGCTGTAAGCTGACTCTTTTTTCAGAGAGAGGTAGTGGGGGACAGCCCCCCGTAAAGTCAGAGGTGTAGGTGAGAGCACAAAGCAGAAAGTAGGCAGACTCTGGTTTTGGGGGTAGATTGCTCGAGAATTTCCAGGGAGATCCTGAGGCTTGATCCCGCCTTTGCGTGTGCCGAGCCTCCTTCCTCATGACCTTTGCCAGGGGCGGAGCTCGCTCCCCGCACCACATCACCCTTAGCCTCAGAGGATGATGCCTTTGCATGTGTGGAAGAGGCCTCAAGAATGAGCAAACGTCCAGACTGCAGTGTGCATCTTCACCCTGCTGACTCGGGGTCCTCTGCGAGTCGGCAAGAAGGGCCAGCACTCAGGGAGCCTCCATCCAACTCTGTCACGGGTCAGGGATCCAGTCAACATTGATTTCAACGTGGTTCTACAGAAGAAGGCAAGGACAGAGAGATGACTCCTGCCCTGAAGGGAACCACATTCTGGTTTTTAAAGAAAAACGTAGATTAAAAGGAACACACAAAATATCCAAGGAAGCATGTATGTGAGAGCTAAGCCATGCACGAGCTCTGCCGTGCCCAGAGGTGAGGGCGATGCCCAGAGGTGAGGGCGATGCCCAGAGGTGAGGGCAGTTCTCACTCGGTCCAGAGAGAAGCCAGGGGAGAACCTTGTGTTTGTTCGAGAAGAAAGGAAAGGCTCGCGCCCCAGGGGGGACACAGTGTCTCATGCGCGCTCGTTCTCCCTCTGAAACAACTCTGTTCACCAACCAGAATGGCAAAGATCAAAAATCAAAATGCGCTTAGTCAAATCTATCCTTTGTTTTCCTCCCTGCAGCCAGCTTTGGGAGCCCGTCACTCTGTCTCTATCCGGAGACATAAACTCAGATTCTCCAAACAGAACTGTCTGGAAGTCCCCTTGAGTCATTAAAAGTTGTCATGAAATTTCCAAATCCATGAATCACCAGCAAACAGTATTCTGGCCCATTGTCTTCCTCTCCTGTTCTCTGTAAGGGATCTCAACACACCAGCTCGTTCCAAGCCTCCAGAATCATTTTTTTTTAAGTCTTTATTGAACTTGTTACAATATTGCTTTTGTTTCATGTTTTGGTTTTGGGGCCCAAAGGCATGTGGGATCCTAACTTCCCAACGAGAGGCCAAATACACACCCCCTTCCCTTGAAGGTGAAGTCTTAACCACTGCACCACGGAGAAGTCCCTCAGAACCTTTTCATGGGCAGCTTTTATAAACCATCATCTATTCAGAAACCACCCTTTGGAGTCAAGGATGGTCAGACCTTGCAATCACACAGGGCTGCTTCCCACCCTCAACAAAATGTGTCCCCTGAAACCGAGCAGATGGCTAGTACCCATCACAGCTCCATACTAATATAAAATTGGCTTTAAAAAAAAGTGCTTGTCGTTTACAAGAGTTCCTTTGTGATAATGGGATCAGATATGCAAAGAGGTTATAGGGTGTATATTTTGCTCAAAGCATCCAGCCCGTTTTCACTCAGTCAGTGGCCGGGCCCCAGTGAAGTTTGCCCAGGCATCTCCTTGAGCGAAACCAGTCCCCTCCTCTCTGTGCATCTGTGTGATCATATCTGCGTCTGGGGTCTTTTTCAAGTTTTTGGAGCAGCCACTCCACAGATGCCAAGCTCTGTATTATGAGGAGTTAATCCAACTTCTTGAAAATGCCCAAGTGCTTCATGATGTTGGCAGGTCTTTATTCCGAGATGAGCCAGTTCAACCACAAGTGGATTTATCCCCTAATTGCTGCCACAAAATGATGCACTGTCCCGGGGCTAAGATGCTCTGCTCCTTTTCTGAGATGAGACCAGCCGGGTCCTCCTCCAGCTCGCGAGGAAAGTTGCTTGTTACTGTCAGCCTGTTCAAGTGTGAAGAGGAGATGTTATGACTCCCCGGATGCTCAGAGAAGAGTTTCTAGCGAGAGGCGCCTCACAGCATGGCTTGCTGCTTCTGCCTCTGCAGGTTTGTGTTGGAGAGCGAGGGGCCCTCTGCACCTGGCTGTTGCTCAGTCACAGCCAGCTCTTCATGATACCGTGGACTGCAGCACACCAGGCTTCCCTGTCCTTCACCATCTCCCAGAGTTTGCTCAAACTCGTGTCCATTGAGTTGGTGATGCCATCCAACCATCTCATCCTCTGTCATCCCCTTCTCCTCCTGCCTTCAATCTTTCCCAGCATCAGGGTCTTTTCCAGTGAGTTGACTCTTCCCATCAGGTGACCAAAGGATTGGAACTTCAGCTTCAGCATCAGTCCTTCCAATGAATATTCAAGGTTGATTTCCTTTAGGTTTGACTGGTTTGATTTCCTTGCAGTCCAAGAGACTACTGAAATAAAATACTAAATACTCAGTATCCCAAAATTTATATGTAATCTCTAACAGTCACAATTCTAGTGATTATCCTAAAATGTTATATGTTACAGTAATATCCAATTTTCCTGCTAATTGCATTGTACTCAAATCTTTAACCATGTTATTTTAAGCTTTGTCCTTTATCAGATCAGATCAGATCAGTCGCTCAGTCGTGTCCGACTCTTTGCAACCCCATGAATTGCAGCACGCCAGGCCTCCCTGTCCATCACCAACTCCCGGAGTTCACTCAGACTCACGTCCATCGAGTCAGTGATGCCATCCAGCCATCTCATCCTCTGTCGTCCCCTTCTCCTCTTGCCCCCAATCCCTCCCAGCATCAGAGTCTTTTCCAATGAGTCAACTCTTCGCATGAGGTGGCCAGAGTACTGGAGTTTCAGCTTTAGCATCATTCCTTCCAAAGAAATCCCAGGGCTGATCTCCTTCAGAATAGAGTATCATAATTTTACACTGCTTTTACAAAATGAGGATTTTCAAGAAGACTTGTAAAAATAACATCTTTAAACAAATATAAGTTTATGATAATCTTTAGATAATGCCACTGAACTGGGCAACACATGACAAAACTCTGATGGAAAGCCTGATGACTTCACGTGGATCCACAGAAATCAATTACATGGGACTGAATGAATTGATTAATATGATTTATAACTTTGACTTTGGAACCCATACTAACTTGAATCTTTTTCCCATGAAACCTTTTTCACTTATGTTGTGACATACAAGTTGAAGTGTGCCTTTGTAAGCAAAGATGAAACATTTATATTTTTCTCTCTACTTGATCCTGCCAGAATTTGGCTTCTCCAGTTGACTTTCCTGTGGACTTTGATGGTGTATTGCCACTGGATTACAGCAAGTTATACTAACATTGTTTTCATGTGTTCTTTGTTTCCAAACCGTTCATGCTTTTGTCTCTCTGCTACACTGTGACTCTGTCACTAGCTGCACCACTTACATCCTATGTCGTTAGATTGCTGTCTCCTACAGTGAGTAACCAGGCCTTCAACAAGCGTAACGGTGTCTGGGCAACTTGAAACAATTGAACAGAAGTACAGTCTATATGCCGTCATAACCGAAAGAGTGTGACTCTAGGTTTGGGGAAAGCAACAAGGGAAATACCTCCTGGATCAGAACAGGGACTGAGGGGAGAGGAGCCAGAGAATCTTTACTGTCTATCAGTGGGGCTAATCTGGAAGCTAACACCTGGAATGACATACCAACAAGAACTTTCACCTGATCTGGGATGAGCCTCCAAGCACTGTGGGGCTCAGCTGGTCATGAAATGTCTCCCAAGCATTGGGTGAGTTCCTGACCAAGTGGTGCGTGCGTGCTCAGTCACTCAGTCCAAGGGCAGGGACTGATGATTGGAATATTTCCTGCCATATCAGTAAACAAGAGTGCCACAGTTCAGTTCAGTTCAGTTGCTCAGTCGTGCAACCCCGTGGACTGCAGCACGCCAGGCCTCCCTGTCCATCACCAACTCCCGGAGTTTACCCAAACTCATGTCCATTGAGTCGGTGATACCATCCAGCCATCTCAGCATCCTTATGGCAGAAAGTGAAGAGGAACTAAAAAGCTTCTTGATGACAGTGAAAGAGGAGAGTGAAAAAGTTGGCTTAAAGCTTAACATTCAGAAAACGAAGATCATGGCATCTGGTCCCATCACTTCATGGCAAATAGATGGGGAAACAGTGGAAACAGTGTCAGACTTTATTTTTTGGGCTCCAAAATCACTGCAGATGGTGATTGCAGCCATGAAATTAAAAGACACTTACTCCTTGGAAGGAAAGTTATGACCAACCTAGATAGCATATTCAAAAGCAGAGACATTACTTTGCCAACAAAGGTCTGTCTAGTCAAGGCTATGGTTTGGTTTTTCCAGTGGTCAAGTATGGATGTGAGAGTTGGACTGTGAATAAAGCTGAGCGCAGAAGAATTGATGCTTTTGAACTGTGGTGCTGGAGAAGACTCCTGAGAGTCCCTTGGACTGCAAGGAGATCCAACCAGTCCATCCTAAAGGAGATCAGCCCTGGGTGTTCATTGGAAGGACTGATGCTGCAGCTGAAACTCCAATACTTTGGCCACCTGATGCAAAGAACTGACTCATTGGAAAAGACCCTGATGCTAGGAGGGATTAGGGGCAAAAGGAGAAGGGGACGACAGAGGATGAGATGGCTGGATGGCATCACCAATAAGGATTCCACACTCATCAGCAATTCCAGCCCTCCAGTGTGACTTCCTGAGCCTAAGGGCTCCTGAGAAGGGAAAGAACGCCTGCGATCTCACAGCTGTCAGATTGCAACCACTCCCTGTGTGAGCACTGAGGAAACTCAGGATGTGAAGAACAGGATACTGGCCACAGATAGCTGAAATGCAAATGACGGGAATGATTTCATTGAGCCCAGACTCTTGAATATTCCCATACATAAAAAGCATTGAATTCCTTACCTTAATATCTGGTTTCCTTCAGTTAGCAATAATCCTTTGATGTTCAGACTACCTGCCCTTTGTTACAAACTTCTACATAACCTGACTCTTCCCCTCGCCTCCTCAGAGCGGTTCTCTCAGAGTTACTTGAGATTCTGTTCCCCCAGGCTCAGAGTCCTAAAAATTCTCACCAAATAACACATAACTCTTAACTTTTAGCTTATGACTGTTTTTAAGTTGACAGACCAAAGGGAGTTTATGTAGTATTCAGTAAAATAAACAATTTAGAGCACCTTGATTTAGAAATATTAATTCATTCACCTTCACTTATACATTCTTAATTATTCTCACACATTTATCAAAGCAAATTCCCCAGGAAGCACTTTCTTCCATGAACTAAAAACAGAAGTGAAAAACCAAATCAAACCAAAATAAAGAAGCAACAACAAAAAAGCTTTACCGCATGTCCTCTAATTCAGATTTCACAACAATGGGGGTTTCTTGCCTTATTAAGGCAAATGTGTGGGACTTTGTCATTTACATCTGCACATAAATCTCAAGCACACTTCAGCTTAGAAGTTAATAGGTTTCCTTGTGCCCCCCTTTAAATTCATGAACATGGGTTAATTGTATTCAGTGTCATTAGACAATCCTTTTTGATAAAATGTAAGAAATGATGATTTCTTAGGACCCCAAGCCCTCTGTGCAAATGTGATGCAAAAAGTTCTGAGCAGGAAGCGGCCACAATCATAAGCCCATCCCTGACGTTCTATCAGAGTAAATGCATTTTTCTCCTTCTGGTTGATTGACTTTGAGAAAATTCGTTGAATTTATTCAATCTTGGCTGTCAGTTGAACCATTTCCTTTTTCCAGTGTGCTGAAGAGCTTATTTAAATGATTCATTTGGTGGCTTATAAGTGATAAGCATCTCATACCTTTTAATAATTTGCATAAATATCTTGGCTCTACTCCAGCAGACACACCTGTTCAACAGGAGCCTGGTAATGTTGGGTCTCAGCGCCTCCTCAGCGGTGTCCTCTCCCAGAGCAGGCCCTTCCAGCGGCAGCTGAGACACGCAGCACACACCTGCCCTTCTGAATTACAGCAAAAACCAACTACCCTGGGATTCTCTCGTGGCAAAAATGGAGCCCAGAAGGAGGGTCGCATCCCAGGTCTCAGGCGAGTCCTTGGGACTTGCTGCCAAGAGAGGGTCCTTAGCTTCACATAGGAAAGAATTGAAGGGTGAGTGCTGGCAAACAGAGAGCAGGTTTATTTAGAGAAATACACGCTCCATGGACAGAATGCAGTCCGTATCGAAAGTGAGACCAGGCCCCAAATGTGCAGTCAGTTTCTGTGGGCTGGGTAATTTCATACGCTTTCTCTATGATCCAGTGGATGCTGGCGGTTTGATCTCCGGTTCCCCTGCCTTTTCTGAACCCAGTTTGTGCATCTGGGAGGAGTAATCACGTATGGACGTGAGAGTTGGGCCATAAAGAAGGTTAATGCTGAAGAACAGATGCTTTCAAACTGTGGTGCTGGAGGAGACTCCTGAGAGGCCCTTAGACAGCAAGCAGATCCAACCAGTCCATCCTGAAGGAAAGCAGTCCTGAACATTCATTGGAAGGACTGATGCTGAAGCTGAAGCTCCAATACTTTGGCCACATGATGTGAAGAGCCAACTCGTTGAAAAAGACCCTGATGTTGGGAAAGACTGAGGGCAGGAGGAGAAGGGGGCAGCAGAGGATAAGATCATTAGATAGCATCACCAACTCAATGGACATGAGTCTGAGCAAATTCCGGGAGATGGTAAAGGACAGGGAAGCCTGGTGTGCTGCAGTCCATGAGGTCTCAAAGAGTCAGACACGACTTAGTGACTGAATACAGCACAATAGTTTCATATGCTAATGAGTGGGAGGATTATTGTGACTAATTTGAAGAAGGGGCAGAGGTTTCCAGGACCTGGCTCACCACCCACTTTCTGACCTTTCGTGGTCAGTCTCAGAACCATCTTGGCACCCACGGGTGTGCCGTTCAGCTAATGCACTTCAGTGAACATATGCTTGGACTCAGGGTCCAAGGTCTTCCACCATCTAGTCCTAACTGGCTCTGACCAGTCTGTATCACATCCTCAGCGGTTATGCCATTCTTCCTACAGCTGTGCCCTGTCCCCTTCCTTCCTATCTCAGAGAATATGGTGGGGAAAGCTGGTGACATTTGTGAGGGTAATGGAGACCACCCTGCAGCATGAAGAGGCCAGAAATAAATGAGCAAGAACCAGACACACGAGCAAATAAAGCCCTGGATGCAAGCGATGAGGTGGGCAGGGCAGCAAAGAATACTCTTGGAAACACCTTCTCTGGCCACATTCAGGCACAAAAGTCAAACTCTGGTATATCTTAAAATGTATGTGCTTCTTGAGTCTTTGAGAGGCTGGTTTGCTTGCTGCAGTAATACTTTGGTTTCACTGTCTGACATTATTTCAGTGTACACTGGCATTAGTTCATCTCATAAAAGCAAGATGTACTTTAAAGCCACCCTTTCTTCTGTATGAGTTGACCGTAATCGCTTCGTGCCATCAGAGCACAGGCCTCCAAGACCTGGGCCAAGGCCATCCCACCAACGTCATCTCCATCAGAAACGCATCTGCAGTAAATTCGAAAGAGTCTCCCCAGAGCACTCACTCTCACAAGACATCATTATTAAATGTGTGTTGGTTTTAAAGCACAGTGGAAGGACTCCTTTGTTTATAGCTAAAAGATAGATGGGTATGTTTCTCCAGATGGGGAATGGGATCCAGATCTCACTTGTGGGGATTAAGAAGGTTCAAGTGATCCCTACTCTTGACAACCTTATCGTTTCCTTGCTCAGCACCTCTGCTGGCTCTGCTAGGGCTCCGCTAGTTCCCCCGGAGCCGCTGTGCCACTGGGCGTCGCAGGGTGCCCAGCAGAGGAAAGATGGGGTTATACGCCAAAGCAGAAGGAGAAACCGCACAGAATCTGGAGAGATTTCGGAAGAGCGCTCGACACTCCTCCAGAAGACACTGCACGTTCCAACGCTCCCTGGCTTCCTGCCTGCTCTGAGATTTGGGGGGATGTTTCTCACTGCAGATGAACTCAGCATAACCTGACTGGCATGTCGTCCTAAAATGAAACGTGGCCCTGCCAGCCCCTCCCCTGAGAACTGTCAGCTCTTCCCGTACTTGGCATCACTTCGAGTCCTGCGTCCTTCCGCCTGCCTGGCACACATTCTTCCCTTGTCTGACCACCCCTCGCCTGATGGAGGGTCTCACCACGTGACTCACACGCCCTGTGCTGGAGAGTCTAAGGAGGGCACCTGAGCTCCACAGGGTCTGCCAGCTCCAAGCCTTACCCCCGTGTGTCCTTTGCAGAGGCCCAGGAGCCCTCGTCTCCTCATGTCCTGCCTGACATGGGGCCTCGGCAGGCCCCTTCTGAACACAGGGTGCTGACCAGGTTGGAGGGACTCTGGGCATTTACTGAGTTTCTCTCTGATGTTGCTTCTGCTCTGAGCCATTTACCTCCAGGAGGAGAGAAAAGTGACGGAGGGTGAGCAGCCTCGGGGGAGCTGAGTGTGTGCACAGCACCTTCAGGATGGATGGAGTGAAAGCCTCCCATGGCGGGCGCAGGGGTCCTCCCGCACCATGGCCTCCACCCTCTGGCTTACTTCTTATCTTGCCCGGTTGACTACAGTTTTGTTATATAAGTGAGGAGTTTGGATTTTGGTTGGAAATGAACTTGATTATCTTTTATTTTTTTTAACAAAAATGCATGTATCCAAGGTGTTCAACGTGGTGTTTTGAGATATACACGTGTGTTAATTATTACAACAATTAAATTAAAAAAAAAAACACCCATCACCTCATGTGGTTACCTTGGATGTAGGTGTGCATGTGTGTGTGGTGAGAACACTTGAGGTTTACTGTCTCGGCTAATCTCGTGTTCAGCACAGTCTTAGTAACTGTAGTCACCAGACTGTGCGTGGTACGATCCTCAGCATCTGTCCACCTGAAAGCCAGAAGTCCGTGCGCTCTGACCAGCTTCTCCCCCCGCCCCCACCCTCTGAGCCCAGGACCGCCGCTGCGCTCCGTGCGCCTGTCAGTTCACTTTTTTGTATGCGATCTCACCCCTAAGAGAGACCGTGCAATGGTGGTCTTTCTTGGTCTGGCTTCTTTCACTTATCACGATGCCTTCAAGCTTCATCCACGTTGTCACAAAAGCAGTGTCCTTCTTTTTTAAGGCTGAGTATTGGCAGCATTTTATATACAGTTTATGTTACATCTCAAAACCATAGAAGGAAAAGTTGGGAAAGTCCAGAGAAGAGAGAAATAGATCATTTTAAAAAGTTTGAGGCCCTTATAACACCTGCTTCCTCCCCATCTCCCAAAGAAGCCCACAAACCCAGAGGTGAGCGGGGTTTCTGACAGTAATGCTCGTGGGTAAGATTCTCCTTGTGTCTGCTGTGTGCCGGATTCCATTCCAAATACTTCACACACATTATGTTATACTTCACAACGATCCTAGTTAACGTGTAGGATTATTGCCCCCATTTAGGGACTAGGAAAGAGGAATGACAACGAGTTTCAGCAATCTGCTCTCTGGGGCCCAGACCCCTGATATCTCAACTTTGCATTTTGAAATCTCTGGGCTTCTCCTGGGACTGTAGGCGTCCAAGGAGAGGAAGTCAGGGCTGCCTGCCGCTCACCTCCTCTCCCAGGATGGAGCAGCTGAAGACAGTCTCAGGGTCTCACACTGATTATGCAGCCTGTGCACGCACGGGTGCACACACACACACACAGACACACACGTGCGTCTGCCCACCGGCCAGCTCAGCCCTGGGGCTCAGCGACCCAAATGGACAACACCTCCTCCAGACTAACAAAGCAATTCTCGACACGCTGTGTCCCGTTTCTGCCCCTGGATCACTTTGGTCACCAGCATCCAGGCCAACATAACCACTCTCCAGAGTGTTGCTCGACCATCAAGCAGCTGAGACTTTGCGGGCGTGGTAGAGAACCCCACACCATTTTGCTCAGACTCGGAGGGAAACAGGGCGAATGAGCCCATGACAGGGTGATACCCGTGTGTCCCTGGCGAGCCAGGCTGGAGCTGATGCAGGAGCTGCACAGGTGGCATGCTAGGAGAGCCGTCTCCATGGGGTCGGGGCGGCACAGAAGCTTCTTGTAAGACCCCAGCGGCACCATCCAGTGGGGACGGCCGGGCTGGCACCAGGAGTGGGGGCTGAGCGGGTTCTGATCTTGTGCCGGGAGGAGAAACCTACACACGCCTCGAAGCCAAGGCCCCTGTTGAGCACAGTCTGTAGACTGGAGAGCTTTCTCACCTATGAGGCGAATGAACAGCACACAACTTGTTCAAGTCTTCAGGTTAGGGATTGTCAGAGCTGTCATAGAAATGCCTAATGCTTCCGCTGGGCACAAGCCCAGAAAGGCCAGCACTCGGCAGACACTGTTCACGAGGTGAGGAGCCGACCCCCGGCCTCAGGACGAGTGTCCTCCCGTTTCTGGGCCCCTTATCACACTCCCCAGGACATCGCCCCTTCCTACAACTAAACCATGAGCTGTCTCGGCTTTGTCGTGGCCTTAAGGTGTCCTGAGCACAAACCTCAGATGAGCCCAGGAGCGAGGCTGGGGGCTGATGCCTCAGGGACAGTGAAAGCATTCACGACCCTCCTTGCCTGCCCTCACAGCATCACCGCCTTAAAGGCCTCCTTTGTCTTCCTTCCTGCGTCTCAGGAGCCCAGTTGGGTGACTGCGCAGCCGGCCCTGACCCTGACTCTGACCTGAACCTTGCTCCTAACCTGCTTCTCGCCTTCAGGTGCCGAGGCAGGTGGCGGCAGACCCCCGTCCTCCGTTCTTTCAGACGTGTAGACATTGCAGTCATTTAATCCTGAAAGGTGTGCTGTTTTCAGCTTTTAAAATAAGCACATGGTTCTACGCACTCAGAGCCACCAGCAAAGAGGCAATCTCCTGGTGCTGGAGGGACGGCGGCCCGTGAACCAAGAAGCCGCGCCTCGATGACAGCAGATTCGGGACGCCTAGAATTTATTTTATTGAACGTTTCATGAGATTAAAGGAATATGTGATATAATTACAGCAAAGTACCTACAAACTTGAGCCATACAGAGTACTGCTTTTCTAATTTTAGTATTTAAGACCTTTCCCTAAGTGCTGGGTGCAGTTCAGTGGGTGGTGACTGCTGGCTGAACTAACTCCACTTTCCTTGTTTCGGTCCACCTGCCTCCACACTGCGCCGGGGACTGCATCTCACGGCCACCCAGCCGTCCCCGGGTGTGGCGTTCCTTCCACACGCTCACCTCCGCGCTGCGTCCCGAGCTTGTCCAGCTCCCTCGCCAGCACCCCCATCCCTCCTTACCACACAAAGGCCTGCTTCTCCCCTTGCTGTCCGTCTCTGCAGAGCTGGCGCAAGCTCAGGGCCCCATTGATCTTACGAGAAGCTCCGGGATCCGCCGACTCAGCCCACACAAAGGCAGTGCAGAATCGGACTCCAGATTTCTCCGTTCCAGAAAATTTGCTCCACTCAGATCAAATGCCTCTGGAATGCTAAGTCAAATAAAGCCATGCAGTAATTGGGTCTAATTTGAGACTGATGGAGCGAGCGAGTGGCTCCAACTGCCGTGTATTTTACAAACCAGGGTATAATAGTATAATATTAATGAAATGCAAGATGATCGGTTAAAGATCTGATCAGCGCCTTTAGAAACACACATGTGCCCTTAGGTCAATAGGAGCTGTGTGTGTGTGTGTGTGTCTGTGTGTGTTGGAGGCAGGGCATAAGTGGGGAAGATGGCAGGAAAGTTTACAGCCAGAATATTAAAAAGGGTAGAGAGGGATTAGGTAAGTTATTTCTTCTAATACATCCCTAGTCACCCCAATCTGGATGAAAGTGCATCGTCAAATATTTAAAAAGAAAATAATGAATCTTACATTCTGGCTTCATGGAATAAAGAGGATTAAAATAGCTGAGCGGACAAAAAGAGGCAAGCACGAAAAGGGAACGCTCCTAATTAGTTAATACAGAGCATGCTGAATCCAATTACGAGCGTCCTGCAGTTCGGATTTGGTTCTTTCTGAACAGATGAGAACAAATATGTCTGTAAATCAATACTGCATACCCGAGCATCCGAGCCGCATCCAGCCGCCGCACAGGGTGGAAAAGGGGAGTTCGACAGACCCACCGGGAAAGTGCTGACCTGACTTACGGGGATGGTCAGCGGCATAATTTTCTCAAACCCCCAGGAGACTGATAAAGAAACCAGAGTAGTTCATTAGCATAAGACTGGCAAAAAAAATGTATTGATTTTTAACTCCATAGAATATTCTGCTTTCATTACGATCAGCCAGGTTGCGTCTATTGGCCCTCACCCTGCTTAACCGTGAGTCTACATTATAACGAGAACGCACCTTGAGGACAACGCAGAGAGCTCTTCCTCGCCGGCAGCCATTGTCACAGCGTTCTGGGAATCTTCCCTGTGAGTCCCAGCTTCGTATTTTTAGAAAGTAGCAGAGCATTTAATCCTCCATAATTAGACTTTCCCCAAAAGGACAAGCTCATTTATGTGACTGTCAATTGAACCCGATCTTTCACCCACTGTACTCCGTGTTTTCGCGTAATGTTTTAAACAACTTAGTAGGAATGAGACAAAATTAAGATACAAATGTCAAAGCTGTCGTCAAATCTCAGAAGGCGGCTCTAAACTTAGAAAATGCAGTTATATGCAGAAAAGTCGGTGCAAAATATATACTTGGTCAACTCTTTTGACAGTGTCAGGATTGTGAAGGAGCCAGCTCGGGGAGAGGAGGTTGCTACGGAGAACGTGCCTGAGCTCAGGTTGGTGCTCCTTAGACTGGGCGATGGAGGGCGGAATGCCCACCCAGCTGGGGCACCTCAGTGTGATGGGGCGCTTGGGAGGGAGCACCAAGAACTTTACCATTTAATTGTCCTTCTTATCTTCTTGCCCCTGTTCCTTTCAGATCAAGGGGCAGTCTTGTGCTATATTAAAAGGCAACTTTCAGCTTCTCTAAACACACACACATTCACATACACAGACAGAAAACAAGTCATCACACCCGGAAAAGATTTGGGTAGAAAGATGGTGAACAGCACAACAGATGGCAAGACCCACGTCCACCTCCTCTGGCCAAGATCGCTTCCCACGTGGCCAGTGTCCCAGAGCCCTGCTGTGGGTTAGGGCACAGTGGCACCTCAAAGTCGGTCCCCAGGCCTGGGGGCACAGCCATGTCAGGAGTCACATGGCCCCACAGAGGCAAGAGGGCTGCTGGGGTCAGACCCTGAGGCCCCCCTTGCTCAGGACCGGTGGACAGAGGGCCTGCGGCGAGCCCCTCTAGAGGGCCACTGGCGCCAGTCTCCTGCCGCCTGCCTGCCTCCTGCACACGCTGGCTTCACCTGCTCCCCCAAGCACCACGTCCTTGACATGCCCTGGCTTCCCAAGGTGGGTGTGAACCAGGCGAGCCGCTGGTACCAGAGCGGGTTTCCACGGTCTCAGAAAGCACCACGGTTTCACAGCAGTGGGTTTGGAAAGAAAGCATCCTGTCTTCTCCGAGAGAACTGAAATGCTCTCCCACAGTGCAGAGGCCTGAGCATCCTGCGGTCCCAGCAACGGCGAACTGAGCTGGGGGCAGCTTCTGAGCTTCTTCACTTCAAGGGCCTTGCACACCCACTCACACCCCAGCTCTGTTAGATCCACGCTTGAGTCCCCACTGCCATGGGAGGTTTGAAGGGGCATGTGTGTTTCAGCCAGGCTGGTTGCCTACTTCCCAGGGACACCTGCCTGCTGGAAGGGCCTTGCTCAGGAGCCAGGCCAAGCCCAAGGCTCTGAAGAGCGGACACTGGTCCACTCCAGCATGGTTGGGCTCTCCTGACCGGTCTCATTTAACTTCTATGCAGAGTACATCATGCGAAGTGCAGTGCTGGATGAAGGACAAGCTGGTATCAAGATTGCTGGGATAAATATTAATAACCTTATATGTGCAGATGACACGACCCTTGTGGCAGAAAGTGGAGAAGAACTAAAGAGCCTCTTGATGAAAGTGAAAAAGGAGAGTGAAAAAGTTGGCTTAAAACTCAGCATTCAAAAAACTAAGACCATGGCATCTAGTCCCATCGCTTCATGGCAAATAGTTGGGGAAATAATGGAAATAGTGAGAGGCTTTATTTTTGGGGGCTCCAAAATCATGGCAGATGGTGACTGTAGCCATGAAAATAAAAGACATTTGCTCCTTGGAAGAAAATCTATGGCCAACCTAGACAGCATATTAAAAAGCAGAGACATTACTTTGCCAACAAAGATCTGTCTAGTCAAAACTGGTTTTTCCAGTAGTCATATATGGATGTGAGAGTTGGACTATAAAGAAAGCTGAGTGCCAAAGAATTGATGCTTTTGAACTGTGGTGTTGGAGAAGACTTGAGAGTCCCTTGGACAGCAAGGAGATCCAACCAGTTCATCCTAAAGGAAATCAGTCCTGAGCATTCATTGGAAGGACTGATGCTAAAGCTGAAACTCCAATACTTTGGCCATCTGGTGTGAAGAACTGACTCATTGGAAAAGACCCTGATGCTGGGAAAGATTGAAGGCAGGAGGAGAAGGGGATGACAGAGGATGAGATGTTTGGATGGCATCACCAACTTGATGGACATGAGTTTGGGCAAGCTCCAGGAGTTGGTGATGAACAGGGAAGCCTGGCATGCTGCAGTCCATGGGGTCGCAAAGAGTCAGACACAACTGAGCAACTGAACTGACCCATAAGTGCCCAGCCTTGCTGGCCAGGAAGTGTCTCCAGGACCATCCCTGGGAATGTGGGGTCCTATGTCCAGCCAGTCCTGCTCAGTGATGGTCAATGAGCATTCTCGGAGGCCCAGCTCTCATTTTCCCATCATGGGAGTGGCTTCTGCCATGTCTGTCCTGCGTCTGTCCACCCCACTCCTGAATCACCCACTAATCACTGGACCATGTGGAGGATCAGGGGCATTAATATGTATAAGAGAGGTCTGCTAAGTCCTCTTGAAAAACAGCAAAAATAATAAGCATTCAAGATGCCACAGAGTGAAAATATTGGGGGTGGAGGCATCACAGCTCCTAAGAGTGAACTTGATCTCGTGGAAAGTTGCCCTGAATTGCAACAGCCCTTTCTGGTGGCATAGAAGTTGTGTTGAAGACACTCCTTTCTGAAAGATCTGACTGCCTTGCAAAAGTTTGTCCCTTCTCAGCACAGCTGGAGTTGCCAGGCCTTCTGCCCCCTTTGCTGCCCCAAGTCAGGGTCCTTTGCTCTCCAGAGAGGAAGGCTCTCCATGCCTTCCAAGGAGTGAGGAGTCCACCCCTCTGGACGGTGGGGCAAGGGTCAGAGTTGCTGGGAGGAAGCATCTTCTCCACCAGGCATTTTGCCTGAGAGATGGTTGGTTGACAAAGGCTCCCATGGGAATCCCAGGGAAGCTGCCAGAACCATGGGTCTTGCTCCTTAACTCCACATGATGTAGATTCATATGGACTTAATTTCTCCAGAGCTGAAAAGAGTCATCTGAACAACCAGCTACTGCCACAAGCTACAGCCATTCTTAGATGCTTCTCACCTCGCCAGCACCTCCCCACGATGCTAGTCTAGACTTCAGTGTGCCTGGAGCAGTCCAGGTCTGATGTAGGATGTTCGCGTAGAATCCCAGAGCCTCAAGGCACAGCTGCCCCTTTGGGAGGGACCCCGTAATGTTCAAGAACTCAGGAGGACTTTATTTAGGCTGCGAAGTATAAAAAGATTCCTTTAAGTTGCTCAGATAAGACGGTTAGATAGCATCATCGACTCAATGGATACAAACTTGAGCAAACTCGAGGAGACAATGGAGTGGGGACCCTGGCATGCCATGATCCATGGGGTCCCGAAGAGTAGGACACGACTTAGTGACTGAAAAGCAGCAGCAGCAGTTGCTTGGAATGTGTTATCTCAATGTCCAAACCCCATGGTTCTGTCTAGTGGGAGGCATGTGTTCCGGGACTGGGCTTTAGGCAAGTTCTCCACAAAGCCCCAGAGGCTGCTGCAGCGTCTGACCTGTCAGGAAGTGGCGGGGGGCAAGGAAACAGAGCAGAGACTCCCCGAGAACCCAAACTGGGACAAGTGGACTCACTTGCACTAGAACCTTCAACTCTTAGAAGTGAGGGCTGCTTCTAGGAAAGGACGGAGGCTCACCGAGGTTTCTGCATTGTGAGCCAGGAGATGAGGTCTTGACCATTCTCAATTCTACAGTCACTAACAATGGATGCAGAGATGAGACGCCCTTTTAGGAAAAACACAGACGATTGCCTTAGCTCCTCTGAAGAAGACGGAAGGAAAAAGTGGGAAACCTGAGAGTTTATCCTGTCTTTAGCTCTGTCTGCTTGCACCCTACCATTCAGCCAGCCTATGGGACATAAGGAAGGAAAGAGAAGTTTTGACAGGATGACAAACAGCAAAGAAGATCCAGCAGCAGCCAGCAATTCTGAGGGGAAACTGGATGCCAAAAACCCACAAGCGAAGCTAGGCGGAGACGCAGGATGTGGACAGGGAAGACCTGAGGCTGAGGAAGACCGCCACCCACGCCGGGCACGGAGCAGGTCAGAGAGGGACATGGAGGTGTGCTAAGTCGATCAGTCATGTCTGACTGTGCAACCCCACGGACCGTAGCCCATGCTAAGAAGCCCGGGCTCCTCTGCCCATGGGATTCTCCAGGCAAGAACACTGGAATGGGTGGCCATGCCCTCTTTTAAGGGATCTTCCTGACCCAGGGATCGAATCCACGTCTCTTATGCCTAGTGCATGGGCAGACAGGTTCTTTACCACTAGCATCACCTGGGAAGGCCCAGAGAGATACATGTTCCCCCCAAAAGAAAGAGGCTAGGGCTGGGTTGATTGAGACTTTGCTTGTGTGCACTGTGCTTGGGCGGGCCTGCAGGTGACCCCATTTGGCCAGGACCATTGTAGCTTTAGCACTCAAAGTCTGTAATCTAGGGCCCTTCTCTGCAACAGACTGGGATGACCAGCCCTTCATCCTGCCCTCATGGGGAAAGGCT
Organism: Bos javanicus; assembly: GCF_032452875.1. NCBI lineage: Eukaryota > Metazoa > Chordata > Mammalia > Artiodactyla > Bovidae > Bos > Bos javanicus. Next base: position 69,549,417 of record NC_083887.1, read on the forward strand.
CTGATGGAGTGGGACACCCAGGTGCCCCCCTTTCCTCCATGATCTCCTTTCCTCCTCCATAGACACGTACTGCATGTTTACAGCAGGGATTAAGGAGACACGTGGCTCACCGTGTTGGGGTAAACAGTACTCCCGAAATCCATGTCCACCTGGCACCTCAGAAGGTGACCTTAATTAGAAATAGTCTTTGCTGGTCTAACTACTGAAGATGAGGTCATGCTGGATGGGGGTGGCCCTAATCCAGTGACTAGAGTCATCTATGAGAGGAGAAAAGAGGGAAGACCATGGCTGATGGGTGGAGGTGGGAGAGAGGTGCCCACAAGACAAGGAGTGTCAAGCAGTGCCAGAGGCCAGGAGGAATCTTCTCTAGAGCCTTCAGAGGAGGTGTGGCCCAGCCAACAATCTCTATCAGATTGCTAGGGTCCCCAGAATTGCGAGAGAAGAGAGTTCTGCTATTTTAAGCCACTCAGCCTGTAGTGATGGGTGCCAGCAGTCACAGAGAACAGAGTCACCATGCTGTTTTTGGTCCCAGTCAAGACTGCTTCCCACTATCTTTTGCTGATTCCTTTCAATTCTAGTAACTACAACCAGGGGAGTCTCTCAGGTGGCACAGTGATAGGGAATCTACCTGCCAAGGCAGGAGATGCAGAATGGAATGGGTTCCAACCCTGGGTTGGGAAGATCCCCTGGAGGAGGAAATGGCAAGCACTCCAGTATTCTTGCCTGGAGAATCCCATGGACTGGGGAGACTGGCGGGCTGCAGTCACAAAGAGTCAGACACAACTTAGCAATTGAACACACACACAGGCTTAAAAAGGCAGGCCCAGCTGGCTTGGACATGCCCAGTGGATGTGAAGCTTGCCCCTGGATGCTCGGACAAGACCCACCTCCCAGGGTCCTGAGACAGAGAAGCCAGACGGACACACCTGATCATGGCATCTGGTGGGAGGAACTGGTCCTCTGGTCAACCTTTAGCCCATCCTCTGTGTGGGCGTTTCCAGTGGAGCCCTAGTAAGAGGGTTGTACCCAGAGGCTTCTAGGAGCTACTGAGAAGCATCTGTTTGGCTGAAAGGATGGAGGGGCATCCCGAACTCCACCTACATTTCTCCATGTCCTCAAGGAACTTTGGCACAAGACGCATGGTCGGTGTCCCTGGGGCAATCTTTGTCCTCCACTTCTCCTCCCCAGACTTCTGAGTCCTGGTTCACAGGGTTCTAAATGGCTCTTCCCATGGTAAAATCTGAGGACCCATCTGAGAACACTGAGAAGCTTTGCTGTCATTGTGGACTCTCACTTTTTACCCGGGAAAGAGTCTTGGTGTTGGATGGTGTACCAGTCAGGGTACTCCAGAGAAACAGAACATAGAGAAGATGGGTGGATGGATGGATGGGTGGGTGGATGGATGGATGGGTGGGTGGATGGATAGGTAGATAAATGATAGATGGACAGATGGATAGAGGTTGAAACACCAAAACAGCAAAAACTGAGAGAATTGAATGACTAGTCCCCATATTTTAACAGAAGTCCAACATAGCTATCTTCTATATATTCATCTATTATACTTTCGATATGTAGCTATATATAGATATAATGTTATACCAACAAATGTTTTCTCAACAAAAATAGATTTTCTTTAAGAAATCTGTGGCTCAGATGGTAAGGAATTCACCTACGATGCAAGAGAGCTGGGTTCGATCCCTGGGTCAAGAAGACCAGTATTCTTCAGAAATCCCATGGGCAGAGGAGCCTGGTGGAGTCCAGCCCGTGGGGCCACAAAGAGTCAGACACGCCTAAAGAACTAACAAGGAATTAGGACCCACAGTTGTGAGGCTGACGGACGTGAAATCCGCAAGACAAGCCAATAGTCTAGAAACTCAGGCAGGAGCAGACACTGCTGTCTGGAGGCAGAACGCCTTCTTCTCTAGGAACCCTCAGGAACATCTGAAAAGACACAGCCATCCTAGCACAAGCTTGATGCGGAAAGAAACCCTTCGTGATAGACTCTGCAGAGATGACCTCGGTAGGAAGTCAAACCTGGAAAGAGCATTCATTTGTCATCTGGCCCTCTTGAGATTAAACAGTTCAAAACCTCAGCAGTTTATCGATGGGAACGCAAAGGAGCTGTCCAGGTATAGCCTGTGTCCATCAGCCAGGCCACATGCTGGGGAGGCTTTGTTGACTCAGTGAAGGAGCTTTTTGAGTATGTGCGTGTTTGGTAAAAGTTCAACAGTGATGCCTAAAAACCCAGCAACTACTACAGAACCCCAGCCCGTTGTCTGGCAACCCCGAAAGAAAGAGCTCTCCAGCAGGCAATCGTGAGGCCGGCCGTAGTTCCGAATACGTGACTCAGGTCAGGCCTGCTAGAAAACTGATAACTTATTTGCATAGCACCTCACTTGAGGTAATGAGCCAGCAGTCCCCTTTCCCCTTTATCTCTGGACATCCCCTCCATGCCCTGTCCAGTCATCGAGAAGCCCCAGACTTGTTTGTTTTATCTGAGCAAACAGTGGCTTCCATTATGAACTTGCTTCAACTCTTCTGAAACCTTGGAAAGGGCACACACAACATATTTTGATAGTTAGGACGCTGTGAGCCCAAAAAACAGGCGCTTCCGATAACGCGATCATTCTGAGTAGCTGCCTCGTACTTTTAACAGACTGCTCACTGGGACGGAAACAGAGTAAATAAAGATGTAGCTGATGTAGAGATATTGATGCAGATATAAATTTAAATATTAATACGGATATATATATGCCTGTAATTTTACATATATATATAAGGAGAAAGACATGTAAAATTAACAAAATTTATTTTATTAAGTAAACACACTGGAGTGATTTTTTTTACGTTTTTTTTTGATGTGGACAATTTCAAAAGTCTTTACTGAATTTACTATAATATTGTTTCTATTTTATATTTTGTTCTTTTGGGCACAAGACATGTGAGCTCTTTCCTCCCTGACCAGGGATCGGTCCTGCACCTCCTGCATTGGAAGGCAGTCTTCACCACTGGAAAACCAGGGACGTCCCACGAGGGCCATTTTGGTTTTCTTTTTAACTTTTTATTTATATTGGGGTATAGCAGATTAACAAACAATGTTGTGATGTTTTCAAGTGAACAGGGAAGGGACTCAGCCATACATACACATGCATCCATTCTTCCCCAAACCCCCCTCCCATCCCAGCTACCACATAGCACTGAGCAGAGTTCCACGTTCTGCATGCTAGGTCCTTGTTGGTTATCCATTTTAAATACATTAATAGCAGTGTGTGCATGCCTACCCCTAACTCCCTAACTCTCCAGGACCGTTTTGAATCACAACTTTTCATAGAGTATTTCACTGAAATATGAAATTTCAGAAGATATGAAAGATTAGCACAACTGCTTGGTATGCATTTGCTGATTTTATTCCACATGATAAATCCCCTAACTGCGCAGGTCTGCTCCGTGTGCTGTTGGTCACTGTCTAGTGCCCCAAAAAAACTGTAAACAGCAGACACTCAGACAATGAATGGCTGTTGTTCCCTTTGCCTTAATAGAAGATTACCGTCTGCACTGTTAATTCACGATAGCAACTGTATTAATGGCAGGGACATAGACACCACACTTCTATTTTAATGTAAATGTGATATGAATTGTTCTATGCTTATCAGAAGAGATAAGTTACATAAAAACTGAACGCGTGCCTTGTTTTTCACTTTGAAATTAAATCATTGCTCATTGAACCAAACTACTTGCTTTTGTGGGTAGTTTGTGCTTGCAGAAAGGTGTGTGGACACTCAGGCATCACAGCAGTTCCGCGACACCCTGACTTCCCTTCCTTTCCTCTGTGATAACTCTCTGTTTTGCAGCAACTTTCCAATCAGGTGATGCACTGTGTTTTGAAGGAACTGTCTTTCTTGTTCGAAAATCTTAAAAAAAAAATAAGTATTCAGTGCTGTAAAGAAAAAAAAATCCCTTCTTTTTGTTTCAAGAAGCCACACATGTTTTCTTTTTAATTGCCCAAAGTGTTAGCACACTTGTATTCTACATAAAGCCAATATTTATTCCAGTGTAAGTATTGCCCGGGTGTTTGGGGTAATCTGTAACACACAGGACCGCTGCTGCAAGGACCATTAGTACAAGTGTATTTGAAACCCAGCCATGGCTGTTCCTGGATCGGGGCTCATTCTTCTTTGCATCTCGCCCTAAAGAATAATGATGCTCACCCTTCAGCAGGGTTGCGTTGCCAGGAAATCTGTTGCACTGACACTAGAGTGATCTGTTCCAGGAATACTAATCTCCAAAGGTGGGACATTTGGCAAGATGGTCTTAATAAGCCTGACATTACGTGGGCAAGCACACATCTCTGAAAGAAGATCACTTAAACTCATTTTGAAAAGCATCATGTTAGCTCCTTTATTTTGTCTTCCCTCTTTGCTTCAAAAAAGCAATTCAGGCAAATGAACTCTCTCTAGGAGTAGGTATCCCAGAGGCATCACCGACCACAGGGCAGGTCAGAATCCAAAGCTCTTTGGTAACAAAACGGAGAATGTCCAGGACGTCTCACTGGCACACCCAGGTCAAGCTGTCCAGACCACTTACGTATAAAACAGCCATGATGCCTTCGTCACGTTAGAGCAAGTGTGTGTACCTGCAGTCTGGAGGCAGGTACCAGCCCCACGAGGCTGAATGCCACCTCTTGGTTTGGCCCTCCTCGCAACCCTGGGGACCGTCCAGGCTGGAAATGCAGGCGCTGTGCTGTCTGGCTCCGCGTCCCAAACATCCTGCTGGCCAGGCTCAGCTTCACCTGAGCATCCCTCCTGGGCTCTGACGGACACGAAGCCAGGAGTTTTCATCAGCAGAACATCTTTTTGTTTCTCTAGCTTCACTTGTTTAGAAATCGAAAGGAAGGTTTTTTGTTTGCTTTTGTCTCAGAATTTAGTTTTTTTCCGATTTCTCACCTTTGATTCAAGAATTAGCCAGACAAGGAATCTATGAGGGCTTCTCTGGTGGCTCAGGTGGTAAAGATCTGTCTGCAGTACAGGAGACCCGGGTTCAATCCCTGGGTTGGGAAGATCCCTGGAGAAGGGAGAGGCAACCCACTCCAGTGTTCTTGCCTGGATAACCCTGTGGACAGAGGAGCCTGACGTGTTATGGTCCATAGGGTTGCAGAGAGCTGGACACGACTTAGTGACTGATACGCAGATGGCACTGTGAGAAGCCAGCCAGCAAAACCTGGCCGCAGGTTGGCTCTGGAGAAACGGCTAGCACCGTCTGCGTAATCTCTGAGATTCAAGCCAAGGAGCTATTTTGGTTTAGATTATATGCAAAATGCAAACAAATCTGTCCTAAGCCATTAGATGTCTCTGGCCTTCGCTTCAGCTCTCCATTGGGATGTCGCCGCCCAGGACGGACTTGGAGCTCAGGCAAAGTCGAGACCCAACCTCAGGAAATCCCTCATACATGTGACAAACTTCGGCCAAGGGAGGGCTTGGACCGAGACAGAACCTCTCACGCAGCTCGTGACTGGTACACAGCGCGTCGTGTTAGGAGTGCGATTCCCAGGGGTGTAGGGTAGGGCCTATCTGTCATCGTCTCGTAGTTAACAGTCCTCTTGCTTTAAGTGACTGTCAAATTTCCAGGTGATAAGATTCACCTGGAAACATCATGATTTGTCTTCATGAAAGCAACTCAGAAAGTGAGGCTTTGAACTGAGTGTGCCATCAGGGTCAGAATATGTGCTTTGAGTTTGGAGTTTTTTTGAGCAGTTCTATTTGTTTGGATTGATATTTCATAATTCTCATTAGAGATTTTTCAAAGGGCAAAGAGAAATGTATGAATTTAAAATATGATTTATGCTAAAATACATACTCAGTCGCTCAGTTGTGTCCTACACTTTGCGGCTCCACGGACTGTAGCCCACCAGGCTCCTCTGTCCATGGCATTTCCCAGGCAAGAATACTGGAGCCATTTTCTATTCCAGGGTATCTTCCCGACCCAGGGATCGAACCTGAATGTCCTGCATCTTCTGAATTGGAGAGTGGATTCTTTACCTGCCGAGCCACTGGAGGAGCACACACACAAACACACATAATGTTGTTTTCATAAAATAGAATTTACTTTACCTTCAATTACCATTTGGGTCCCTTGGATCCTTTTATAAACTCTAAAATAAAAATAGGGATCTCAGTGACTTTTTTTTCTATATTTTGAAACATTTCACCATTTTAACACTCTAGCAATTTTTTATTCATTGTCTATTCTTTCAAACTGTCCTTTAAAAAACTAAAATGATAAATATAATGATGGAATCACCTAGAAGGATAAAAAGTAATGAAATAAACTGCTATTATGTCATCATCCTTTGTTTTTTCTGTGTGTGTGTGTGGTGTTCAAAATATTTCATTGTCTTTCCAGAAGATGTAAAACTGACCTGACAACTTTGTACTTTTTTTAGTTTTATTGAAAATATTTAAGAGTTCAGAAGTTTTCAGATTCTGCCCAAAAAGGGAGGAAGAAAAGAGATGAAAGTGAAAGATGTCTCACCATAATTAGGCAACTCGGAAGGTTAATACATAGATATCAGCTCTCTGAAATCTCACAGTATGTGCATAGGACCTAATGTGTTTTCTCAAACTTGAGAATCTATGAGTGAACAACGCATCCTACAGACAAAAGGGAGACATGGTGCTGTCACCCGGGGGTCACCCAACAGCAGGGTTACATCAGGCAGCGACTGGGGCAAGACCCTGGAAGGTGATGGTAACCTTTCAACTTTTATGATACTGATGATGTTTTTGCATGAAAGTGTACTTAATATGGTTCTTAAGTGGACAGATAGTAGGTATGCATGTATATAAAATGATTGGAAGAAAACAGATGATGTAAAACTGAAAAAAAATCATTAGATTTATTCTTTCAATTAAGGATTATAAAACTAAAAATGAAAATTGTTTGAAACTATGGAGCAAAGAAGATGGCCACTTTCTCTCTTCAAGAAATTATGAGGTGTCCAAAATTTCAAAAACTTCCTTAAGTGTTGTGTTTGAATGGTGCAAACTCAAAAAGAACTCAAAGAAAGCCATGATAATCTAGAAACTCTCAGAGAAATGATGAGAATTTGTCATCAGTCTCTGCAGGAAAGCTTTGTTCCAGGTTCAGACAGGTAGCTTCGTGAGCTGATGGTGTGTTCGGAGGACGAATCCATGTCACACATGTACACCGGCACACTGGAATACGCAAAACCGAAGTGTGGGCTTGCCTGCCCTAGAGCACAGGGAACTCTGCTCGATGTTACGTGACAACCAAACAGAAGAGAAGTGGAAAAAGAAGGCATACATGCTTATGTATAATGGGGTCACTTTGCTGTACATGTGAAACTAGCCCAGCACTGTTAATCAGCTCTACTCCAGTACTCTTCCCGGAGAAGCCCAGGGACAGAGGAGGCTGGTGGGCTACAGTCCACAGGGTGGCAGAGTCGGAGACAGCCAAGCGATTTCCACTTTCACTTTCATACTCCAGTATAAAATTAAAAGTTTTTTAAAAAATGCAGGTTTGCAATGCTAAAATTCTTGTCATTGTAAATTATTTATAAAATGACTTAAAATACAGACCAAGAGGAAAAAGATCCATTATGCCAAGATGATAAATGGGGATGACTATTCCTGGCATCTTGAGCATATTAGTCAGGGTTCTCTGGGGAGGTAATAAGAGACTTTATAGATATATACACGGGGGCAGGGGGAGACAGAGAGAGGGAGAGAGAGAGGGAGGGAGGGAGGGAGACAGAGAGACTGATCATAAGGAATCCCCTTGGCTTGCGTGGCTGCAGGGCTACGAAGTCCCGTTCTTCAGTGGGAGGCTGGATGCCCAGCAGACCCTGGGGCACGGTTCCGGTCCAGCCGTGGGGCCTGAGAGCAGAAGAGTCCGTGGTGCCCACCCCGGCCTGAGTGCAGGTCCGCCGTTGGAGACCAGTGTCCCAGCTAGAAGACGGTCAGGCAGAAACACCTCCCTCACTCAGCCATTTGTTCAAGTCAGGGTCCCGGCAGGTTCGGTGTGGCCCACCCTCACCATGGGGCTTCCCAGGTGGCTTGGTGGTCAAGATCCCGCCTGCCAGTGCAGGATACTCAAGAGGCCTGGGCTCGATCCCTGGGTGGGGAAGATCCCCTGGAGAAGGAAATGGCAACCCACTGCAGTGTTCTCGTCCGGAGAATCCGGTGGACAGGAGAACTGCAATCCATGGGGCCACAGTCAGACACGACTGAGCACACACGCCACCCTCAGGGCCGAGGGTGATAGATTTTCTCAGACGCTAACCTCATCCAGAAACAGTCACACCCAGAGCAACACAGAACCAAACATCCAGGCGCCTCGTGGTCCATCTGAGCTGACATGTGGTGACATCACGAGCGGCCCCTGGTGTCTGGAAAGGACGCCCCAGGGCATGTCCTTCCAGTGTCTCTAGGAGACGGCAGCCTCAGTGGTCACACGTTCTGGAACACGCATGTGTGATGTGCTACACACAGGTCTGTCCACCCCGGCAGCTGCATCTGGCAGGGTGCGCTGTCCAGCCTCCAGCTGGACTGACACGTGAGGCGTTTGATTGGGTGCAGGGACCTCACTTCCTGGGGGACACAGATAAGAGAGTGAATGTGGCCAATACAACAGCAGCTCCACGTGGTTAGAGCAAGGCCAGTGCCCAGTGGATCCTGGATGCACATCCTCTAGGGAAGGAGGAGAAGCACAAGGACAGAAGGAAGAGGGGGCGTTGGGTCGGGAGGGGGCTCCGAGGGGCAGAGGGCAGGCTCTGGGTGGGAGGAACCTGCTGATTTCTTTCCCTGGTGAGTCTTGGGTCAGAAGACAGGAGCTCGCCCACACAGTAGGCCGCTGATTCCAACCCTCGTTCTTGCAGAGGACTTGGGATGCACGACGGAGCCAGGTGGACCCGGGGAGACCCCGCGGGCCTGTCCTGTCTGCAGCACGGTGTCTAGAGATGCAGCAGGGCCCGAGCCCACTTGGTTTGCTCTCAGAGGACAGAGGCGGTGGCCACACGTCACCCGGGGTCACAGCACTCCTGGGCATGGGGCTCCCTGACTGTCCTCCGCTACACCCTCACCCCAACATGGCCTGCACCCCTCACCTGTCCTCTGACCTTCCTCCTGACAGCTCCGAGACCTGGGCCCCAGCCCGGACCGGGTGTCAGTCCCCATCCTGGGCCCTCCCCACGCTGTGCTTGGGATTAAGGGTCCCTTTACTCTCACTCTACCCAGGACTCTCTCCACCCATCAGCCTGGCTTTAGACAAAGGCTGCCGCCCCAGCCTTGTTCTCCTGGGAGGTAAGGGGAGGAACCAGGCCGGGCTTTGTGCCTGCTCTGGGCCCCCTCTCCTGGACCATTTCTTCCAAGGCCTTCGGACGGTGCTGTGTGGCTGGGATGGTGGAGCCGGGCACGCAGGAGGCTCTGGGCTTGGCGCCAGAGTCAGGAGGCCAGGACCCCCCAGGAGCATGTTGCCACAGCCTGTCTGAGCCCAAAGGGCCAGGGAAGGGTGACTCAGGGGTGGGCTTCCCCAGACTGCCCCAAACTGGAGGCCTTGCACACCTGGACCTGCCTCGGGGGAGGAGGGCTGACCTGAGTCCCAGAGCTGACGTGTCTGACCCGCTGTCTGTGTGTTCATATCCCGACACCTGCTCCGGAGGCACTCGCTAGGAGCCACCTGCTCTGTGCACACAGTAGGTGAGCTGTAGAATTTCAGTGGAGGAATCTCAGTATTTAACTAAAATGCAGTGATTCTGCAAATCCTTCGAAAGAACTCCAGAGCCTGGGGGAGGGCTTGGGGACAGAGGAGGCGGGTTGGGTTAGGGTTCTTTCTTCACCTGATTTCCTTCTGATCTGTGTCAGAGCCTGAAAATAGAAGTGTCCAGAAAGCCCACTTTGCTTTGTCAAAGTAATGGGATTCTATTTGGGTCTTCGAGATTCTGAGGAGAGTAAGCAGATCTTTGACGAAAGCCTGTGCACTGGAAAAGCAGAGTTCTTTAAGCCTTCATCCCCCAGTTCGACCCCTTTCCTCTTTCTCTCTGAATCTGCTTACCTCAAAGCTTACAGGAATGTTGTCTTTTAAAAAAAATAAAAAATAAAGAAGAAAGAAAGAAAAAAGATGGAAGGAAGGGAGGGAGGGAGAAGAGAGGAAAGAGAAAAGAAAGAAAATGAATCATGATACATGACTAATATTTGCACATCAAAATATTTTACTTTGATATGCAGACACAGACTTACAAAAAATTATAGTAAAACAGTAAAGGAAACAAAATTCAAAACCCAAGTAAATATTTAAAAGCTCAATGCAGTGGCCAATGCCTATAAGTTCTGTAGTGTTGTCACATTTTCTACCAGGGAATATACGATCCATCTTGTTTAAAGCACACTGCACACTTACTCTTTATCTCCAAGGCAGTATACCAGGTGAAGTGCTCTCTCCTAAAATTCACGTCCACACAGAACTTCCGAATGTTGCCTTACTTGGAGGTGGGGTCTTTGCAGAGGTAATAAATTAAGATGAAGTCATACTGGGGAAGATGGGCCCCAAACCAGTGACTATTGTCCTTGTAAGAAGGTGGGACCATGCAGACCAGACCAGAAGTACAGCCACAGGAAGACATGGGGAGAAACCAGAGGCACCCAGAGGCAAGGCTGGGAAACACAGGTCCGCTGCCCATGGGAAGCTGGAGGAGACAACGAGGGACCCTCCCCAGGGCTTCTGGGGAGCTCAGCAGTGCCAGCACCTGATGCCTGACCACTGCAAGGGAGTAAGTGTGGCTTCAAGCTGCCCAGTTTGTGGTCATTTGCTGTAGCAACAACAGGAGGCTTGTCCAGCTGGCCCCTCAACTCGCATGCCCGCCAAGCCCCAGGCACTTCTCTGCAGAGGAGCACCAGGTACCTGGAAACCCCATAAGCAAGGTCCACCAAGAATGGGCACCGTCCCTCCATCAGGCCTGGTGCACAGGTGGGGTTCCCCATCAGGCTGCATGCACAGGTAGGCTCCAGCTATCAAGCCCGGTGCTCAGAGAGATCACTGGGCGAGCAGCTGCCTAGCAGACCCTTCAGTGGTCACCCCTCACCCCTCAGCATCCTTGGGACAGAGCGCATGGGCTCAGAGCCCCAGGGAGACTCACCTGGAGTTTGGGGGTGCTCAGCGGCAGCAGGGCAGGGCAGCACAGACAGAATGTAGGTGCTCCCAGGGCCATTCTTCTGCTCTGCAGGGATGTGAGGCCTCCAGGGCGGGGACTGGCCTCCGCTGCCCCCGGGTCACTGCTCTGCTGTGCAGAGTCCAGGGAGGGACCCCCAGGGGCCAGGAGAACACGTGCAGGGTGCCAGGCACTGAGGCTGCCCTTAGTCAGAAGACACTCATGACCCAGCCGACTTGAGAGGCTGGTGGCTCATTTGACGCCTGGAACCACATTCATCTGTAAGTTCAATGATGAGGCTGGAGACTTAACAAAAAAGGGGTTTCTGCAGACATGGATGTTTGGATCAAGTCTTTTTTTTTTTTTTTTCTTTTTCTTTTTAAGACCTAAGTCATGGGGAGGATTGAGGTTGTGTCTTTCTCTTTGCAGCTTCCCCTTGGGATGTAATTTGCCTAATGCCCTGAGTCCTGACCTGAAATCGCCGCAGGGAATGGCTTACAAGCGGGCCCCCAAACTTGTGTACCAGGAGCAGGCTCCTGGGGTGGCTGGGCCAACCTTGCAGGGTTGCCTCGGGTCTCCCTGAGGAGGACCCGGCTTCCAAGCAAGGGGCTTTTGCAGGGGAGGCCCCCCCCATAAGGCAGCCCTGAGGATATGGAGGTGCCAGGAAGCACCCCTGGAATCAGGGAGCCAGGACCACTGGGCTGTCAGCAGTGAAGACGCCGAAGGCCCACAGAGAGTGTGCAGAAAGTTCCAGAAGAATTTGGAAACATGCTGGGCATACAGACACACACACACACACACACACACGGACATTTTCACTAGGCTTTATTTCATCTGACATTTATAAGAAACCAAGGATCTTAAATACACTAGTGCCCTGAATCTTAGCAACAAATACACGAGCCCCCTCCCCTGGGCAGCGTGCCTGAGCCTCTGTGTCAAACACACCACACAGCGTCTATGTATCTGAGCCCACCTCCTGGGGCTGGAGAGAAATTACCCTCCAAGGCGGTGCAGTGACCATCACAAGGATTCATTATCTACTGGAAAGAACACTGCTATTTTAACACCCATGTTCGGGATAAGACGCCATGACTGACAGGCCAGGTTTTCTGCAAGTTTTACTATATGTAGCTCTTATATTTCAAGTTGCTTAATTAGACTCCTGGCTGATCAGAAGTCACATAATGATGGGTTGTGCTAATCATGGAGTTATTCTGTAGGACCAAAATTAATATTTTCATTGTATAGTATAAATAAGTATTAGGCAGACCACAGTTTTTTTTAAAAAAAACCAAAGTATTTAAATACTTAAAAGGGCTGGTTCCCACAGATGGTAGGTATTTTTAAATGGTACTACATGAAACTTGCAAATATTATGTACATCATTTTTTAGTAAAAGTATGCCTGAGATGAGAAGATTTTGGATGGGAAAATTTTGATTAGATAGGAATTTATTCTCCCAGGAGAGACTTAGAGTTAGGAAGTCCAATCCAGAGAAGAGGTCTAACTCGGGATACCCCACCCCTCACTCTGACCCTGGTCAAATTACCCTGTGCTTCTCATCAATTTGCTTTTATTCTTCAATGCTGGCTAGACAATCAGAGGCTTTAATGACCTTCTACTGATCTGGTCTTTATTTAAAGCTATGATATTTCATTTATTATGAATTTTTGGCAGCGGTTTTATTTTCTTTTTAATATTACAGTGAAATATGAATTATCCTGGTGACTGAGGATGTTGGCACCTCCTTAAATCTGTTATTGTTGCTTGGTCGCTAAGCTGTATCCAGCTCTTTGCGATCCTGTGGACTGTAGCACGTCAGGCTTCCCTGTACTTCCCCATCTCCCAGAGTTTGCTCAAACTCATGTCCACTGAGTTGGTGATGCCAGCCAATCATCTCATCCTCTGTCGCCCCCTTCTCCTGCCCTTAATCTTTCCCAGCATCAGGGTCTTTTCCAATGAGCCTTAAGTCTGAGTCTGTGTAAATGCATGTCTGCATGGCTGAGGACCTCAGGGTGGCTGCTGAAGTTCTGGGCTATACAGGCACGTCCACTGGGCCAAGCCTTCCTCTGGTTGCACCAATGAAATTAGAAACAGCACTTAGCATTATTTTCTTTTCCATTTTGTACTCTCCTTCCAACATCCTTAAAGTATCCTTCCAGAACTCCAAAAGACAGATAGGTAAAAAAGCAATTATTCACATTTCTGATATTTAGATAGCTTTACAGACATAAATCATAGAGAAATGACAACAATCAGTGTATGGAAAAGTGTCTGATGGCACCCACTGTTTCCAAAAAAAATTCTTACAGGGATTATATTTTTATTGTTCTTTATTGACATCACTCTAGCTAATTAAACATTGTCTGCCTTTTAAATTCCATGAATGACCGTACATAAAATGACAACATATTCTCCATCTACACTAACCATTATGCTTATAAATACTAAAGCTCTCCCACGAAAGGGCAAAGATAAGAAATTTGGCAGCATTCATGTATTTCTCTTTACATCTAACCATTCATCATTAAATGTTTACTAAGTGGCTTCCCTGTGCCACAGCACTAAGATTCTGTAGAAAAAGTCTGAGTGAGAGAGGCAGAAATTCTAACTTCCCGGAGCTCACAGTCTGTGTGGCCCTATGCGATTCTAGATGAAGGAGCTAGCTATGCATGCTTTCACAGCATTTCCTACACTTTAACTTTGAAGATTTATAGAAGGATATTTTACATTAATAGATATCTATGCAAAATGTGCATTAAATATTTTATATACAGACACACACACACACTTACACGGGTGTGAAAGGAACTCTGAAATGTTCAAAATAAGAATTCTGAGAATTCTTGTAAAAAAAAGACTATATACATTTATATATATGTGTGTATAACTGAATCACTTTACTGTATATCTGAGACTAATAAAACATTGTAAATTAACTGTATTTCAGTAAAACTTCAGAAAAATGAAAGAAAAAATAATCCTGAAAGATATCCAACAACAAGCAAGTCACAAAAAAGAACACTAGGGAATGGAAAAATTAAGTAATAGGAACATTGGATTCCAAGGTGCCTGACCTATGAAATCTTTTTTTCTGTGTCTACTCCATTAATTTTTTAAAAATCTCTGTGGTTATATTTCTAGAAAGAGACCAAATTTAAATGACTGATAATGAGCTGGATTTGCTCCACTTTTCGTTTATAGATGTTTTCCTGCGGTGCGTTGCCCAGCGCTTCAGTGGGCTAACAACGCAAACACGGCAAAATCCAGTCTTCGTTTGGTTTCGAAATGTTCTGGAGTCAGTTACTAACTGGGGAGACCGTGGACCAGGCAAGGCGGTGAAAGACTGAATCTGGGGGTGTTCCCTCCACAGATGGTGGAGCAGAACCAGCATCGCGAATTTTCAAGTAAGGGACAAATTATTTCCAAAGAAAAAAGTGTATTAGCTTCAAGCCTGTAGGGTTTAGTTACTAAAGGCACAAAATCCCGGACATTCAGCCTCTCTGAGAATAAATAAGGATCCCTGTGAGATTAAGGAAATCCAATCAACAAAATTCACCTTTTTTTCCTTGTAGCCTCAGTTTCCTCATCTACCAATTTTACGGATTTGTATGAGACACTTACTAGGGCCTTGCTCCTGCAAAAAAATCCATGGCTTAAAAGTTTTAGCTGACAAAAGGCAATAGAACAATTTTTTTCTATAAAAAAAGCTTTAAAACATATTTTTTCTGGACATTTGTAGAATGGAACTGAAAGTGTATTTTCAGGAAAGCACTTCCTGATCAGAGAGACGCCCACGTGAGCTCTGGTCCTGAGATGCCAACCGTGTTCTTTGGATAATCTGTTTTCCAGAAGAGAAGGAGGTGCCCCTGTCATGGACCGTCGAAGCTGGCTTCTGAGTGCCTTCTCCATGAGGGACCAAACATCTGATGAAAGGCTTAAAAGGCCACAGCTTGAGTTTCATTGTCCAGCCACACCTGACAGTATACTTGTTCAGTAAATTTATTGTTCATTTAAAAAATTGGCCTGGGTTTGGAATAATCTAGCAAAATTATTCAGCTCTTTTTTTCTTTTCTGTTCTCTTCTCTCGTGTAAAATAAAGATATTTTTAATTTTTGTGGATAATCACAAAGCATAGAAAGTAAAAACTAACTTCCTTTTAAAATGTTTGCAGCCCTCAGACAATTTGGTGAACACTCTTCATGTTTCAGGATTCTTTGTTAAGCTGAGGACTCGGACTAGGGTTCGGACCAGTACTATGCTAACCACAGGTACAAAATGAAGGGAGACACCAGGGTATGAGAAATGATATCATAATGCAGCAGTTTATCAGATCAAATTAATACAAAAAAGATCCACACTTAACCAAAGATCTCAGCTTCACATCAGGACAGGAAGTCCTCCAACTGTGTGTCGGGGCAGCTTTCCAAGCTGAGCTGATTGAAAACACTGGGGATCCGACCACAGTTAGGGTGAGGGGTGGAGCATGTCTCAGCTGGGGTTGGCTTCCCCTTCAGACAGAGATTCAGGGAACACTGAGGCCATAAAATTAAAAAATAAAGTATAACACTTCAGAGAGTGGGATTGGGCTTCCCCTGTGGCTCACATGGTAAAGAATCTGCCTGCAGTGCAGGAGACCCAGGTTCGATCCCTGGGTTGGGAAGATCCCTTGAAGAAGGGAATGGCTACCCACTCTAGTATTCTCGCCTGGAGAATCCCATAGACAGAGGAGCCTGGTTGCAAAGAGCTGGACACGACTTAGTGACTAACACTTTCACTTTCTGGTGAACCACAGCTCACTGCGCTGGGGCCAGATGACCGAGTCTTGCTAGAGAAGGTTTCGTAACCACCTTCCATGCAGAGGCTGGGGCCACACCGTGGACGCAGAGGCATGGCTCAGTTCTTCTGCTTTCCTGACATGAGTTCTCTCTCCATTCTTGACTGTGCTTCAGAATCTGCCCAAGATGAGTTTTTTTCTGAGAAATAAACATAGGAACATCGAAAAAGAAAACAAGAGAGAAAGGGAGAGGGAGGAAAAACCAGCAGAAGAAGTTCTTGCAAGCTGATTTCAAGTCAGTGGCTGCTAAAGGATCCAGATTTACAGCTACTGAAGAAGAAGCAACACCGCTCTCCAGGGACCCATGACTTTTCTGTGACCGTGGAAGTCCATAACCACAGTAGGTGATCATTAACAACCTACACAGTTTTAATCTAGGAGGGAGACACTGGGCTGATTCTTGGTGGCTCCTTCTCAAGAATAAAGATAATTTCATGTTTGTAGTATCTTTACTCTCCCTGTCCCTGTGAATCGATTCCTGGAAGACATCCCTGAACTTGAATCCCTGTAGAGGGTTTATGTATGAAAAACTGAATGATAAGGACTTTAAGTCAAGCTTCTATAACTCTCTCAAAATAGAATCAAAATCATATGAAAATATTACAAATTCTGGAGAAAACAGAGTATCAGGAGACTGGAAGAAGTGTAAGATGGATGAAAGGAGAGTGGAACAGCATAGTACGGACAGTAGCCGCTTCGCAGGCTGGCCGGAGACTAGGTTTTTCTTCCTCCTTCTCCTCCTTGGAATGAGAGAGCTGAAGAGGAATAGGACATGCGTCTCAATATGCTGGGGAAGGCGAGGAGCTCTCAGAAGCACACAGGGCACCACAGAGGCATGGTCGACTCGGTTCCGGACCATGGCAACAAAGCAAATACCGCAGCGAAGCGGGTCACACCCGTGTTGCGGTTTCTAGTGCATGTGAAAGTTATGTTTATGCTCTACTGGAATCTATTAAGTGTGCAGTAGCATTATAAAACCTAAAAAAGTATTTATCTTCATTTAAAATATTTTATTGCTAAAAAACATTAACCATCACTGATCACAGTCACCATAACACAAATGATGATAACAAAAAAGTTTGAAATATTGCAAGAATTACCAAAATGTGACACAGAGTCACACCTTGCTCACAAAGTGAGCAAATGCTTTTGGGGAAAAAAAATGGTGCCAAAAGACTTTCTTGACTCAGGGTTGCCACAGACCTTCAGTTTTTTAAAATATGCCACGTCTGTGAAGGGCAATAAAGTGAAATGAAGAACGAGGTTTGCCTTGTGTAAGTGAGAGGGAAACAGAAATCTGAGTTCGTGAAACTTCATCCTGGCAACATGTTCTGCTGTGTCTGGATGTGTGCGAGTGTGTGCTTGGTCATGTCTGGCTCTGTGACCCCAAGGACTGTCGCCTTCCAGGCTTCTCTGTCCATGGGGTTTGCCAGACAAGAATACTGGAGTGGGTTGCCATTTCCTCCTCCAGAGTATCTTCCCAACCCAGGAATCAAATCTGAGTCTCCAGCATCTCTTTCATCAAGAGGCATATTCTTTACCACTGCACCACCTGGAAGTCCTGTTTCTGGGGGAATAATCCTTAAACGCTGAAAGGTAAGCTTGTGTCTGTTTGTTCATATCTCTGCTCTTAACTGCACTAGGCCCATTCTATCTAGAGCTGTTCCATTTATATCTCCTTTAGG
Source organism: Bos javanicus (assembly GCF_032452875.1). Taxonomy (NCBI): domain Eukaryota; kingdom Metazoa; phylum Chordata; class Mammalia; order Artiodactyla; family Bovidae; genus Bos; species Bos javanicus. The sequence continues at coordinate 69,567,103 of NC_083887.1, forward strand.
GGAAAAAAAAAACAACTAGTTTGAAAAGATCAATTTAATTTACTACTTTGTCACAAAGTCCACAATTATTTATGCTGCGATATACCCTTTTCAGTTGGTCGGCTTCTTCAGCCTCCTCGAACTTGAATCAAGTAATTCACTGCATAGGATTAAAAGCATCTTCCAGAGGTGGGTCAGAGACATCGGCGTCCTATGTGTTACAAACCATCCCAACAATCAACTTGAAATCAAGGTTTCATACCAGTTTCTGAAAGTCTAACACTAATCAAGAAGTCACATGCCTGCAATAAAGAAGTCAATGTAACAACTCACAAGCACTTGTCCAGAGTTTAAAACGGAGATACATTGGAAGGAAATGTCAGGCAGGTGGGAAGAGCTCCTATGCTTGGCAGAGACCATGTCCATGGGGATGTGTCAGCGTGGATAACGGCCAATAAATGGACAAATGCCAGGCTGTGAAGGGCCCCGAGAGAAGAAGCCTCATCTCTATCCTGCGGGCAATGAGAGCCCACTGAATGCTGTAATGAAAGGAGGGTCCTTGCTAAATTTTGGTGGAGAAATACACCTCTGAGAGATCTCAGAGTCAAAGAGGACAATGATAAAAATATTCTAATAAAACGATCAACATGATGAAACTAGGACCTGAGGCTGTGGCGGCAGAAGAAGAAGACGGGAAAGATTACGGGAATGTTCAGGACGGGAAAGATTACGGGAATGTTCAGGACGGGAAAGATTATGGGAATGCTCAGGAGAGTTGGAAGCTTTGTGATGGATCACATACAGGCTTTCAAGGAGAGTGCAAGATGGAGATGTCTGGGGGATAGTGTTCAAAAAAAAAAAAGAACATCACAATTACACAAAAGTATTTTACAGAATCTAGATAATATCCCAAGAAATCTCAAATAATTAGCTTGTGTACTGGAGAACAGGAAACACATTCATTCTAGTTGTGGATGACATTTTATATTGAGAAAAGCAAAACAAAAGCAAAAACTAATTAAAAATTCTAGAATGGAAAAAAAAAGTAATCTCAAACATTGTTGGTGGGAATATAAATTGGTGCAGTCACTGTGGAGAACAGTATGGAACATTCCTCAAAAATCTAGAATTGGAGTTACCATATGACACAGCAATTCTATTCCTGGGTGTGTACCAAAAATAAAACGAAACACTAATTTGAAAAGATTCATAGCTGCATCATTCACAATTGCGAGATACAGGAGCAGTCTAAGTGCTCACTAACAGATGAATGCATAAAGAAGATGTGGCCCACACACACAACGGGACACTCAGCCATAAGAAGAAGGGGCTTCTGCCATTTGCAGCAACACAGGTGGGCTTGGAGGGCATTAGACTAAGTGCAGTAAGTCTGGCAGAGAGAGACAAATACTGCATGGCATCACTTAGATTCGGAATCTAAGAAATGAAACAAGCTAGTGGCTACAACAAAAATGACTCAGACGCACAGGCATAGAGAACAGACTAGTAGTTACCAGCAGGGAGAGAGAATCAGAGGAGGGGCCGCATAAGGCTGCGGGACTAACAAGCTGCGCGCTGTCATGTATAAACATACAAGGGACTAACGAGCTGCACACTGTCATGTATAAACATACAAGGGACTAACGAGCTGCATGCTGTCATGCATAAACATACAAGGGACTAACAAGCTGCACGCTGTCATGCATAAAACATACAACCCACGAGGACATATTGTGCAACACAGAGACCATACCCAATATTTCATAACCATAAATGGAATATAATCTTTAAAAAATTGTGAATCGTCATGCTTACACCTGTACCGAATATAATATCATACATCAATTATACCTCACTAAAAATAAATTGGCCCAGAAAAAAGAAAATAAAGCAAATTGCTAGACCATACAATAAAATTTGGTAAGTGGCTGGATATAAAATAAATATACAAAGCCATAGTTTTCTTCTATACTTTCCATAATTAGAAATGAAAATGAGAACAGATTATTCTATTTTTCCTATCTAACGACAACTGTGTAATACCTAGGAATATGTTTAACAAGAAAGATAAAAGATCTGTACTATAAATCCTATTAAAGAACATAAAACAGGACTGGCAGGTACTAGCCACAAATATCATTTCCTTGGGTAGGAAAACTTAAAATCTTAAAAATACTAATTCTTCCCAAACAATATACACATATGATGTACTTTTAATCAGAAGAAAATTTTATTCTGAACTGAACAGAATTGTTTGACAGGCCAGGTGTAAGGCACAGACAGTTTCAGAGCTATTTCAGTTCAGGATGGTGACACGAGGGTATTTAATAAATAGTATTGACATAATAAGTTGTTCATTTAGAAGAAAACAAAGCTAAATATCTACTTATACTGTATTCAAACAAAATCTTCAAAAACATACAGAAATTTTGACGAGTGTTTGGGAGATATTTGTGCTATTGACAACCAAAGAGCCATAAATTAAAGGCAGATCTATTTGACCGTCTTTCAGTTCAGTTTAGTTGCTCAGTCGTGTCTGACTCTTTGTGACCCCATGGACTGCAACACGCCAGGCTTTCCTGTCCATCACCAACTCCCAGAGCTTGCTCAAACTCATGTCCATCAAGCCAGTGATGCCACCTGATCATCTTTAAAATATGGTAAAAAAAAATAACATAAATAATCAGAGACAAACAATGTCCTGGAAAATAATATTTGCAAAATACACAAACAGCAAAGAGTGTATATCACCAGAATCTTACAAATTTCAAAGAAAAAGACAACCAAAAAACACTCAGTGGAGCATCGAGCACAGTAAACATAATCCAAGTGGCCAGTACACATGTGAAAAGAAGCTGAATCCCATTATCAGAAAAATGCAGATTAAGATAGGAATAATAAAGTTTTTTAAAAAACTCCCCCAAAATAGCAAAACTGTTAAAATGCAACATGGCTAGTATGGATGAGAGTGCTTGAAAATAGTCATTTTCATAAATTATTCCTAGGAATTTGAATTGCTACAGCCTGTTAGGGAGTCATTTATTCAACAAAGATGTGTGTACTCTTTTCTAACAGTCTTTGTGTTGCTGGTAAAATAAGATACAGAAATGTAAAAAGCAATAAAATGTAAGAATACCTGAACAAGAATATTGTATGTGTGTATCAGCAAGAAAAATCCAGGACTGATAGAAATATTATTGCACCATTAGCAAGAATGATGTGTATAGCTCTTGGCTGGGAGAATGCCCGGGTTGCTGTATGAAGTGAGAAAACTCAATTTCAGTGTAGTGGGTTTGGTGTGATCTTTATCTGAAAAGCTAAGTGACACCACAGTAACTCTGTGTGTGCTGTTGGGTTTACATAACCTCTCGATCATACCGTGCTGAGGAGAGCTACCAGCCGATTTAATAGGTTAACCTCTGAGACGGACCCAGAAGAGGAAAAGAAATACATTAAGAAATAAATCCACCATCTTGTGTAGAAGAGGAAAGATACTTACCCTTCAAACATGACTTCTTTCTACTTGTTTGTATCACTAGTGATGATGAGTATATATTAAAACCAATAACTAGGGTTTGACAAGAGAAAGCCCTGAGGATACGGAAAGTCTCTCAGGTTTGAAGGCAGGACTGGGGGCTCGGGGGAAATGGATTCAGTCTCTCTGCAATCCTTAGAAACTTCCGGAAGAATACCCGAGGGACAGATGCGAGCTGGTGGCGATCAGTGCTCTAGTGTGTCTCAGCTGAACGGAAGGAAAACGCTCGAGGTGAGTGCTGCTGAGGGGTGCCCATACTGACGCACACGACGTTCCGCCAGGAGCTGAGGGCAGCTCTCTGGCTTGGCCCGGGTGGGCTTCTGAGCACTGGCAAATGGAGGCAAGATGACAGTCTCCCTCTGCAATTCTGTGCTTTTTTTGTAAATAAGGATAACTGAGTATTTTTTATGTAATTGAGTAAAATATTGTCATTAAGCTTAATGATATTATTGTTTATTATAATAATATCATTCTGACTATGGTGTGGTTACTGTGGTTCTTTCTTTTTTTAATTAATTTTTATTGGTGTTTAGTTGCTGTACAATGTTGGGTCAGCTTCTACTGCACAGCAAAATGAAACAGCAGTGTGTGTGTGTGTGTGTGTGTGTGTGTGTTAGTTGCTCAATCATGCCTGACTCTTTGCGACCCCATGGACTGTAGCCCACCAGGCTCCTCTGTCCATGGGATTCTTCAAGCAAGAATACTGGAGTGGGTAGCCATTCTTTTATCCGTGGGATCTTTCCCACCCAGGGATCGAACCCAGATTTGCTATATTTTAGGCAGATCTTTACCATCTGAGCCACCAGGGAATACGTGTGTGTGTGGGGTGCAGGGTACACATATATATCTCCTCCCTTTTGGATTTCCTTTCCATTTTGGACACTACGGTGCATTAAGTAGAGTTCTTTTAGGTACATCTGATACTTTGTCCCTGGAGAGACTTGCTGTGTGGCTGCCCGACCTTACAGAAAGGACCAGAGGTGCCTGTGACCCTGGCTTCGTTCCTTGCTGGTCACCACTCATGGCTCAGTTACCTCACCGTGTAAACCTTCCGACCTTGTATGCATCAGAGATAACAGTCACAAAATTCCTAATAGATGGTAAATACTCAGTTTACACAGATGTTCTTTTTGTAAAAGTTATTCTCTCGGTAATTGAAAATACTTCTGGGAGCACAAATTAAATGAATGGAAATTATAAATTATTTTATATTCCTTTAGCTTTCAAAATAAAGAAAATCTGCTCATTTTATAGGTTATTAGTTACAAAATATCTACATGGATACGTTTCAAATTCCGGGCCATTGCCATATCAGCTTGTTCTGATGATGGTGATAATATCAATAAAAATTTTGATAAAAGAATTTCAGCCATCAGATAGGTAAAACTTACAATTGTTGTATGTTAAACTTAATCACACGACGAACAGAGTGTCTTGATATTTGCAATTATTACAACATCCAATGAAAAGTGTTGGGGGGGGGTAGGAGAACAGCCTTATAGCTCTTGCAGGCAATGATTTAAAGATTTCAGGATGAAGAAAGACTTGTCTGGTTTGTTTTCCATAAACCAGCACAAATCTAGTTAAACAAGGAGTCCTTGTGCATTAGCTTCCAGTGAAATAATTTTTGAGACAAACTGTGAGATGGTTTGCTACGGAATGATAAGGAATTGTCCTACTTAACTACCGCCTACTTCCTAATCATTTTTAAAGTCTAAATATGTGAATAAACTCAAAGTCCCTCCGCAGTGATGCTGTTACTTTTCCAGCTGTGTCAGCTTGCTGCGATATGCCAAGATCAGACGCATTTATGTTATAACTAGAACAGCTACCCCAGAAGTACCCACACGGGCATCAAGTGCCTTCTCACACCCCGAATGTTAACGAGCCCAATTGTAACCTGGCGTGTCTGAGCCAGGCTCCCAGCGTCCTCCATGAAAGGCATCCAGGTGTGAAAGAAAGGGCTGCAAAGCAGATATTAAGGGCAGCTCAGTTTAAAGTACAGGTAGTTAAATCCTATCTCAGGCTTTGTTTCACTCTCATAAAGAATTCCAGGGGCGTCTTTGATTAAGACCCCTCCCTGTTCTTGCTTCACACTCTCCTGAATGCTGGAAAGGTAGGAAGTTAAGACAACCATGGTTCCTAGAGAAGTTTTGAACTGACGTCCGCAGGTCAGCACGTTCCCAAGTGTGTTCCAGAAAACTAGCATGCGGGAGGTTTTTCTGCAGTTTAAAACAATAGCAGCAACAACCATTCAATGCCCGTTAGGTTGTGGAATTCTAGTTTAAAGACAAGTATGTCTTTGTTGTTTTAAACCTTCCTTCCTTTAATGCTTTTCCAGAATTGTTATTATTTTTCTGGACCTCCATGACATGGGTTGACATCTGAGACAGCAGGTCAACTTTGAAGTAGTTCTCGAAGTTACCGGATCATTAGCATCTTTTTTCTTAAAACATTTCACAAAACAGGAACTTCGGATGCATTTTGGAGATCATGGCAGTCCTTGCTCAGTGCTCATCCTGGAAGAGAAGTGTCGCAAGGGTAAAGTGTCACCAGTTTGTTTCTGCCAATTTAGGATGTCACAGCCTCAGACCTGACCAAGGGTCATGCTTGTTGGTGCCTCATCCATGGAGAAAGGGTTTGGTAAGAGAATTGATAAAGTGAATGAGAGTTTTCCATACTGTATTCCGAGATATTAATAAGTAGTCCATGGAAAAGGATTTCATGGGCAAGAAAGTTCAGAAGACCTTGTGCATCCATCCTGCAAGACCAGTGGTGAATATCTGCTTAGCAAAGGCCCCAGGAACCCATCTGACTATTCACCCCAGCATTCCAAGAGCAGCTGGCAATACAGCCGTCCCTGAATCCCTCTTTCCTCCTTTGCAGAAAAATCATTTGCTATAATCGGGGAAGCGTTGTTAAATAAAGCTGAATGTCCTCTCTATAACCATCACAGAGCCGTTGGAGCCTCAGAATAGAAGGGAGAGGAGGGAACGGAGGAGGGGCGGGGTGGCAGTGGGGGAGAGGTGATAAGGCCTCCGCTCACCCCTGGTCTCCGCGTCGAGGACTTGGAGTGCTTTCTCTTTCAAGGGCTGTGAACCCTCCCTCACAGTCCAGTGTGAAGACCCTCAGCCCTTCACTGTTCCTCTGCCCCGGAGGCCCCAACCCATTTCCAGAGGTGAGTGTACGCAGGTGAAATAAATACAGTCACCCAGCAGTTTCAAGCATTAATCACTTGCTTATATCTTTATTAATCACGTGTCATTCTGATCTTTCTATCAGAGGTAACTTCCTCTACCTGGAGACGTTCTATCAGCTACTGTTTATTCTACAAGACGCTTTATCCACTTAAGAGAAAAGGCAGCTTTGAGGAGATGGGTTCACGATTCAGGTCTTCGCTTGTTCAGAGGGGTTCTGTAGGTCCCCTCGGGCCACCTTTGTCAAACTGGCTGTCTCCCACCATCTGCCTCTTGCGTGGCATTTTGGATCCTGATTGAGAATGTCTGAGAATTGTCAGGGTGCAATAACTCATATCCAGCTTTCCTATAATATACCAATAACAATGAAAAACAGGGTTGAATTTAGTCCTTGCAAATGTACCCAACTCTTGCTGTGGAAAAACAGCTTTCTTGACAGTGGTGTGTAAAGGTCGGTGTGCTTCCCACCGTTTCACTTAGGTACCACAGTTAAACTCTAAGCATCATCACTGTGTTCATCTCTCAGTAAAGACTGGCAACTAAAACATAACATTGTAAGTCAATTACACTCCAATCAAAAATGTTTTAAAAAGGAAATGGAATTCTGGCAGATGCCAGAACATGGCTGAGACTTGAAGACACACTAACAGAAATAAGCAAACACAAAGGGGCGAATGCTATACAGCGCACTTGTACGAGGTCCCCAAAGAGGCAGGTTCAGAAAGACAGAGACGCAACAGTGGTTGCCGGGGCTGGAGGTGCAGGAGGAATGCGGACCTTTATTTAGTGGCTGCTGCTAAGTCGTGTCAGTCGTGTCCGACTCTGTGCAACCCCAGAGACGGCAGCCCACCAGGCTCCCCCATCCCTGGGACTCTCCAGGCAAGAACACCAGAGTGGGTTGCCATTTCCTTCTCCAATGCAGGAAGGTGAAAAGTGAAAGTGAACTCGCTCAGCCATGTCCGACTCTTAGCGACCCCATGGACTGCAGCCTACCAGGCTCCTCTGTCCGTGGGATTTTCCAGGCAAGAGTACTGGAGTGGGGTGCCATTGCCTTCTCCGTGTTTAGTGGCTGCAGCATTTAAATTTAAGAAGATGAGAAATCCCGTGGGTGGCAGGTGGTGAAAGTTACACCACAGCGCAAATGTGCTCAGGCCCAGAGTCACACACTGAAAAGTGGTTAAAACGGTGGACTCTGTGTTATGTGTGTTTTGCTACAATAAAAATAAAGATGTACATATTTTAGGTGGCATCACATAAAAAGACTGGCAACTGATTGCCCTAAAGAAATTCAAGTAGGTACTTCAGGCAAGTAATTCAGACATTCCCTTGCACGTAGTAGCTTTGCACCGGCCCCAGTTTGCCTGCAAACCGGCCACTTAGACTTCATGGACAGACAAGCACACAGCAGCCGCTGCTCTGCAAACCACGGGTGGAGGAAACCCGTCGTTCCCAGCTCACTCACCCAGCCTCTTTACAGTTTTAACTGATTAACATCAACTTTCTTATCCCCCGTCATCCGTTTAATAACTCAGCCTGTGCAGTGACCATGGATAAAGTGATCTTCATCGTGGAGATCAAAGAATTAATCAAGCGAAACAGTAAAGAATGATTTCAGAAATCTTTTGAGAGAGATAAATAACTCAAAGTGATGAATTATTGAATCTTTAGGGTATATTTATTTATCAGGCAGTCAAAATTTACCATTTTAAAGCCCATTCCATTTTTCTTTCATATTAGCTGGTTGTCTTCAAGGTGACATATAACCACCCAAACTGAATATGCAATCAACTTGTGCCTTAATATGAGAAAACTTGATAAATCTATTACGTTTAAAAACAAACCTTCATAGTGTTAAGTCTGAAAAAAATAAAAGCCCAAACAATCTGTAATGAACAGGGAAAATCTGGCTTCATTCTGCCCCAAAGTATTCTAGATAGCTTTATGATTGAATCCTACACCGAGAGAGGAAGCCCTTAAACCCTCGGACTTCAGACTCCTACCGACAGGAAGGAGGCTTCTTTCCAACATCCTAAGAGACGTTCTTACGATCACTCACTGACTCTTGCACCGCCAAAAGCACTACTGCCCAGACCGTAGTTGGATTTAGCTCATGCCTTGTTCACCAGCCCTGGCGGCTCAGATGGTAAAGAATCTGCCGGCAATGCAGGAGACCTGGGTTCAATCCCTGGGTCAGGAAGATCCCCTGGACAAGAGAGTGGGAACCCACGCCAGTATTCTTGCCTGGAGAATTTCATGGACAGAGGAGCCTCGTGGGCTACAGTCTATAGGGTTGCAAAGAGTCGGATATTACTGAGTGACTAATACACTTGTTAACTATAACTTGACCCATTGGATGATACAAGCTCAGGTCTCTATGATGACTAAGACTGTCCTCTAATGTCTCTTTTGAAGGAAAAGCTTACAAATAGTTTAATTTCCCAGATAAACAGTCTATCGCTTGGTTTAAGTGTCTCCAGTGCCTTCAACTATTACTCATGTCACGTTGTCAGAGAACTTCGCCCTTTGGCAGCCCGCTTCCCCCGGCCCCGGGATTTTCCCTTCCATTTTTCCTCCTACATGTGGCTCCCCAAACTGGACACGCTACTCCAGGTGTGAGATAAACAGCACAGAGCATAAAAGGAGAACATCGAGGAGTTCACTTGTCTTCTTCTGGGCACTATATACTTGAAGAAAAGACTAGCCTGGAGAGGAAGGAAAAAAATCACGGCTCAAAAAAAACAACCCACAACAGCAGCCTTATAATATGTGCCTGTGACATTAGTCTAGGCCAGGGGTTAAGTTTCCCAGAAATAAAAGGGGAGCTAACACAAAGACGTCTCTTCCCTGGTCCAGTTGAGATATCTTCTCTTTAACTCAACCATTACGAACCAAATTCCATGCTACCACATCCCACTTGCACACACAAATAGAATCTCTGCTAATGAGCCCAGGGAAGCCCTCTATACCTCCAGCTGAAAACAAAACAAAGCAAAAAGCTGCAAAGCATAGCAAGTTCTGAACGTCTGGTTGGGTACCGTATTCATCAATGACTTGGGAATGTGGGAAAAACAAGCGTGTTTCATGATGTGAGGGATACACTGATTGTCCACCAGGGTCAACCAGTGTGTCTACCAGTATCAGTGTCCAGTGTCATCTTTTGATTAAAGAAAGTATACTGTTGGATAAATGGGTTAATTTTGGTTTCAAATGGTAGATCGGCTGTTAGACCTTCCTGCACAAATTTCTGAGATTGTATGACCTTGGGATCAGTTTTACTGGATGCAATTAGAAAATTTTGAGAGCAATCATCCCTCCTTAAAAAATTTATCCTTCATCAAATTAACCTTCGGAACGACACAGGGCTCCATCTTAAAGTAACACTTGGCAGCTGGACACCCTACTCCCCAGACATGTGAACAGAGGCATTTCAGTTTTTATTCATGGAAACAGAATGGGGTTGCAATAATTGCCCACATTCCTTTCTCTAAATTGCAGATTTTTTGAGATTTTATTAAGTGACGGTATTTTGTGTACCTAATGAATCCCTAAAACACTTTTTGTGCGTCTTTGCAGGCTGCGTAGAGCCTGCCAGGCACAGAATCATAAATCACTCCCACTGTTCCTTACTGAACCCTTTCCAGGGAGATGGGCTCCATCACCCACCTTCTTTCCTGACCCATTTTCAGAAGGACTTACGCTTCCATAAAAACGTGGCTATAGCTTGGTTCACGTGGAAGCTTCAACATCGCAATACAGTACAATTGCCTCCTAACACACAGCATTTCTCATCAAAAACAAACTTTCCTGACTCAGACCTGCACCCACATCCTTGCTTTAAATGTCTCTGGGGGTGAAGGAATTCTAACCTAACAAAGAAATAATAATAATAAAACCACTGGGTGAAGAACTTAGCAACCACAAGCTTACTATTTTTGGCTATCCATGTGAAAAGAATATAACATATCCAAGTGTATCATATACCCAAATTTATGTCTTATCAATCTGAAGCTCAGGCTTAACATATCTTATCATATTCCTTCTTCATATCCGAAAGCACATTTATGTGAAAGTCCCATGTATAGCAAAACCGCTTGGACAAAGGTTGCTTTTGCCCCAGTCGTTATAAGACAAACGTTATGGCTCAGTGGATGGCCCAAGATGTGCATGGGGGGCCACGCCTCCACATTAGAAAAAGTTCCACGCACACAAGCACACACACACACACCAGCCCTGCCTTTCACTCTAGTCAACGTAGGCCCTTCAGTCTGCCAGGCAAGCGGAACCCCATCCACTCGCCAATCAAGCACCGACGCCCCCATCTGACGAGAAGAGGCCAGGGGCCTTGCCCGCTTACACTTGTCTGTCAGCTGACTGACAGCACTGGGGGGGGTCCCCACCTTTCCCTGCCCATCAGCTCTGCTGACAGGTGCAGGCAGGCAAGGGACTCCCCCTCCACCCCATTCATGCCCATCAGCACATCTGATGGATGTGGGCGGGGGGGGGGTGTCCCCAGAGCCTCTCAACCGTGGGGCAGGCACATCTCTGCCCTGGGTGGGCGCAGGCTGGAGCTGTCTCCCAGTTCTCGTTGACGGGCGGGGGGCGGCCCGCCTTCCCAGCTGCTCCGGCGTCTGACAGCGAGTCACGGTCCACCCACACTGATTCAGAGTCATGCCTCGGCCGACCATGGATCACGCCGGGTCATCTCGGATGGACGTTTAGACAGGCATACACAGGGGTGTGGGGGGAGGGGCAGAGGCCCCGGAGTTAGGGAGGGAGGGGGGGACCTGCTTGGTGGGCACCTGGAGGGTCACAGGAGAGCATCCAAAAACAGGGAATGGGGTCCACATACTGCAGCTAGGGTGGTCGCTAACTGGACACTTGGGTTGTAAAGAGGAAGTCCTCACTGTATTGACGAGCACCATCGCTTCCTTATGTGCCTGTTGTCAAATAGACGTGGAAAGACATCTTAGCGATTTAGGGGCACCACAAGGGACTGGATGCACGGCAGGGCCACCCTGGTCATCCAGGGGAGTGTGGACCGAACGAGTCCTGTGTGCCTGGCCCCGAGCGAGCCAGCGCCCTCATCCAGGTGAGTGTGGATCGAACGAGTCCTGTGTGCCCGGCCCCGAGCGAGCCAGCGCCCTCATCCAGGTGAGTGTGGATCGAACGAGTCCTGTGTGCCTGGCCCCGAGCGAGCCAGCGCCCGCCCTGGTGGGAGCCACACATGCCCCGAGCTGCTGCCGTCCTGCGGGGTGGACGCCGCAAGGGCCAGCAGAGGGCCTCCCCGGGGGCCACCAGGCTCCTCCTGCTGCCCAAGGTGTGAGGCTCTGCGCTGGTCTGTTTTCACATGGTAATAGCGCCATATGGACATTTAATAGAATCGTTCATAATTTACGACATTAAACAAGAAACGGCATTATTTTATTAGTCTTTAAAACCAGTGTGGTTGCTTGTAGTAGTCTGGGATGCAGGCACAGTTTGACCACAGTCGACTGATTCAAAGACTGGACGTGCCACCCCCACCCAACACCAAGTTTCATAAAAAAGGAAAAAAAAACAACAAAACGAAACCCCAAGTCAACAAAAATCATGTTTTTATAGGCTAAAGAGCTCGTCTCTTTTAGTAAGCTTCCTCTCAACGTCTCACTTCAATTTTCCTACTTTAACCTCAGCTTTCAATTAAATGGACATGGGACTTTCAACACAAGGGCCCAGTGAAGAAAATATTTTAACAGGCACACAGATGCCTCAGCCTCTACCCAGCAGGAAAATGATGCCCCCACACGAGCCACACGAGCGTCTGCGACCACGGCGAAGTGAGAAAGGGCACCAGGGGAGTGCCCAGGGTGCTGGCCTTTCGCCAAGGCAGACCACACGGGCAAGTTCAGGGAGATTTCTACAGTGACAACTTTCCCTTCTCAATGTCCAAGGGCTTTGGGTCGTTGCTTTCCTGAACTTCAGAGCGGCCTGGCCAGATGCTCAGTGGAAGGTAGCTCAGACTCTGGCCAGAGTCAACATCCCCACCGGCTACTGTGACTGCCTGTCCCCCGAGCGTCTGCCATCTGCACCGCCCACCTCTGCTCCGCATACTCCATGTGGGCCCCACCACGCACCGAGCTGACCCAGAGAGAAGTCATCCCAGAGCCCGCTGACTTTTCAGTGGAAGTTAAAATAGCAGAGCCCTTTCGGGGGAGCTGCTTGCACAGGTGTGTTTGCTAAGAGGCTTTTCTAAAGAAACGGGCCTGCCGTGGATTCTGATGGCTGCTCAGCAGAAGTCGGGAAGAGCCCCCAGAGCAGGAACTGGCAACCCACTCCACGATCCTTGCCTGGAGAATCCCATGGACAGAGGAGGCTGGTGGCTGCAGTCCCTGGGGTCGCGTACACTCGGACATGACTGAGCCCTCGCGTATGTACGTACAGCAGAAGCAGGTACAGGAATAGGTGTGCCGAGGCCACAGACACCTAGATCAAGAAGAGAACACGCGAGTGATGACGTACCGCTTTCAGAATATTCAGCTCGAAAACAACCAGTTGGATATGAAGAGCTTGAGAATGGTGGACTCAAACTTTGTGCTGTGGAAGCCTCTGGGGAGTTCCTTCCATGCCCGTGGGAGTCAGCAGAAAGCCGGACTGCTGAGCTGTTGAAGATAAGAGTTTCCTTCTTTTTCTCGTGTTACTGACTTGGATAAGGCAGGGATGAATTAAATGGACTTAAACCAGGCTTCCTGAGGCCAGGGAGCAGGCTGCTGGTCTCTGGACAAATGCTGCCTTTGAATGCACTTGCCCTTCTTTGAAGGATAAATGACACTCTAAGGCTTGAAATATAGAGCTAGTTGTCAATTATTTACATCTGCAGTCTGATATATTTCACTGAAATCATTTAATCATATTGTAGCTCATTGAGCCAGATAAGAGCTTTGCAAAATCATTTGATTTTGCCCCAGTCTTAGGGAGGAAAAAACATTGTTCTACCCTGAAATGAGAAAACGAGTCAGAAAGAGAAGTTTTCTGCACAAAATTTGCATAACTGGTACAAGGGAGAACTCGGGACTCTGCCTCCTGTGCTTTTGACAGGTGGAGAGACGACAGCAGAGACTGAGGGGACACGGGAAGGCTGGGGAAGGGCTAGCGGGGACCCCATGGCCAAAGGAGAGGCTGGGGAAGGGCTGGCGGGGACCCCATGGCCAAAGGAGAGGCTGGGGAAGCACCCCCTATGTTCACTAAACAATCGATAGCTCACAGTTAAACACTGAAGACCACAGCCACCTTAGAAAAAAGAAAGAGGAGGAAAAAGAGAGATTTTTCAGGGTCTATTTCTAAAAGCTAATAGTAGTAGTCTAGTGTTAGTTGCTAAGTGGTGTCTGACTCTTTGCGACTCCACATACCGCAGCCCGCCAGACTCTTCTGTCCGTGGGGATTCTTCAGGTGAGAAAACTGGAGTGGGTAGCCTTTCCATTTTCCAGGGATCTTCCAACCCAGGTCTCCCGCACTGCAGGCGGGTTCTTTCCTGTCTGAGCCACCAGGAAAGCCCATTTCTAAAAGTTAACATGACTCAGTGTGGAAACTCCTATTGGTGGATTTCTTAGATTTGTATGCAGTGCTGACAACTAGGAGCTTCTCAGCCTGCAGGGAGAATCTCAGCCCCCCAGGTAGACCACCCACTAAAACTGACACTTTTAAAATCATCAATCTGGTAAGACTGCTTTGGAAATGGACAACATTTCTTCAAACAACACAGCCTATAAATGCCCTTCTGCCTCTGCTGCAAGTCTAAGGCTTCCGTCCATTCTCCTTGTGGACTGTTGGAATTTTCAATTTACATCAAAATGGCCTGAGATTCACAGCACTGGCTGTCTCCCCCACATCAAAGCTCTGTTGCAGTTCAATCCTGGCCGGGTTAAGTCTTTCATACTCTAGTTAATAGTCAATTTTTGCAAAATGATAAAGGAAGCTTATAGTCATATGATTTAAATGTCTCTAAATGAAAATGGAAAGTAGATTCTTAAGAACCATCACTGATAACTCTTTCATGGAGTTATTGGGCAGAAAAGATAGTAATAGATTTCCTCCTGCGGAGGCTCCCAGTAAGGAATCACAGAACGTTGGCGACAGCGGCATGTGAGGATTCCTGAATTCAGATGTGGGCCCGACTCTGAATACCTGACGTGAGCCCAGCACGTCCCACGTGGTGTGCTTAAACATGAAAGGTGGGGCCCAGGTGCTTTGTGGGAGGGACCCTGTTTTGTGGCCTGTCAATCCATTCTTGGGGCTTTCCCCAGGGCTCGGCAGTAAAGAATCCGCCTGTGATGCAGGAGACAGAGGCAGGAGACGCGGGTTCTGTCTCTGGATTGGGAAGATCCCCCGGAGATGGAAATGGCAGCCCACTTGCGTATCCTTGCCTGGAAAATTCCATGGACAGAAGAGCCTGGCAGTCTACAGCCCACGGGATCACAGAGTCAGACACGACTGAGCGAGCACGCCGAATACATTCTTATATCAGAAAGCATTCTATTGTCAAAGGAGATTGGGCAAAGAGTAGCTTAGCAAAACTCTTTAGACTGACTTTATACAGGAATTCTCAGCCTCATCACACTGGCCCTGGATTCTCTGTGTCTCATGAGTTCTAGAGCTTTTGCCTTGATAAGAGGCTGTGTTTTATTTTACTCCAGGTTTAAAACAACCTGGGCCAATATATGAAAGAAGAGAAAAAGAAAAGAAAAGAAAACTCACCAAGCAGCTACTAGTTCTACAAATCCAACAAGTGGTCCATTATCGAATGTACATTCGTGTAAGGGCTCTGCACAGATTTCTGGGCCCACCCAATCTCTTTGGAAAGACAGTCATCATTAAAAGTCACAGGTAGCCTGACCAGATTTACACAAATGCAAATGATACCTAAATACCAATTTATGCTTGGCCATGGTTTTGTCAAATTTCCATGTGTATCTGTAACAAAATAAAGCATTTGAATTTTGAGTGAATGAGATTTTAGTAAGAAAGGCATGCATTCCAATATAAACATTTGACATATTAATAAAATGTCTTGGACGTCGAGGAGTTCCTACCACAGGAAAGTTTTCTTTGGAGCAGGGCCCCGGCTGGATTCCTGCCTCCCTGGCTGTGGTGTGGGCCCCTGACACGAGCAGAGGACTAGGGTCCGAGGCCAGGCCTGGCCCCAGCGTAAGCATGGCAGCAGCCAGCTCCCTGCTTCCTGCCTCCTCACTGTGACGCCAGTACCATCACGTCCCACCGTCCCTGGGACCGTCGCTGAGTCCATTATCCCTGTGAGGTCTCCCTGGACTGCCCCACAGGTCTGTGTGCACAGTGCTACCGCCCTGTGAGGGACACAGCTGGTCACCCACACATTTGGCCAGGATGGGGGGACGGCGGGTGGGAGGGCAGGTGGTAACTTTGCTAGAGCCTCCAGCTCGCAGTCAATGCTCAACTCACACCCCAGCCTTTCTCCTCCTCTGCCGCAGGCCTGCCTCCCTTTCTGCCTGCCCTCTGAGTGTCCTTTATGTGAGGCTGGGGTGAGGCCGCGGCTCTGCCCACACGACTTTCTCTCCACGGCCACACAGGTGGGTGCTGCGGGCTGCCAGGCTGCAGCCACGGAGAAAAGCCCCCTGCCCTGGGGCAGCGTCACCAGCACACGCATCATGATGGCGCCACCTGAATCCAGGAGCCCCCACAGTAAGGCTCCAGGATATCCACACTTCAGTGGAAGACATGGGTCTCGATCCATGGGCGGCCAGACCCTCCTTCCCGCTGGGCCCTGATGGGAAGGGACAAAGAGTCTGCCTCACTGTTCTGAAGGTTGGACTCTGACACCCCGCTGAAACTGCAGATTTTTATCTGCCAGATGCTCTGCGACGGGGTGTTGTCCTCCAGGGCAGTGCTGACACCCATGGTATGATGATGTAGCCACGGACACCCCCTTGGGACTCCCAGGAACACAAAGCTTCAGCAAATGGCGCTTCTGACTCAGCCTCTTTCTTCGAGAGAAAAGGTTATGAGACCAAGGTGCATACCCAGCCCCCGCCCACAACCATCTCTGGAGCTGGAATTTTCCCTGGAGAATCAGAGCCTAACTCTGCCCACTGGAAACCCTCAAAGGCAGATGACTGATAAAGACCAAGTGTTTTCCCACGCGCCTCCAGCTTCTGCCCACCGAGATGCTGACCCAGACACGTGGGGTAAGCTGCAGTCAGTGCACACCTTGCCTGGTGCCCTCTCTGCGGCCCTCGTCCCTGACCACTGAGACCCTGAGCATCTCTGATGCAGGGGACAGAAACAGGAGGAGATGAGAGCCTGCGTTACAAAACAGGCCTGGATGTGACTAGTAAGGAGGGCCAGGGAGCAGTATCCAGGAAGCCAGGAATCAGTCAAAACCTGGCTAGGGATCCTGGTGGCTCAGCTGGTAAAGAATCTGCCTGCAATGCGGCAGATCTAGGTTTGATCCCTGGGTTGGGAAGATCCCCAGGAGAAGGGATAGGCTAGCCACTCCAGTCTTCTGGCCTGGAGAATCCCATGGACTGTATAGAGTCAGACACGACTGAGTGACTTTCTTTTTTTTTTCAGGGACCCTCATTAAGGGGCATGAATTGAAACACTGCAGTTTTCATCCAGTCCGTGGCCCTCAGTAGGACCGGTCCTTACTCCCTGGCCAGTCTGTAATCAGGAGGCTGAACGGGGGCCCTGGGCAGCCATCCTTCTGGAGCCTCAGGCCTCGCTCTGGTTTTCGGTTCCCAGACGAGACCCCATTTCGGAGAAGATGCCAAACGCAGTCTCTGTCACACTGCATTCTGGACATCTCATCGTGAGAGGCCAAGAATGAGGAATTTCTTGTGTTTTGATCTCAACCCTGCAGAGCAGGCTGAAGCCAAAGCTCTTTCCAGGGACTCCAGGAGGCCCGCACCTGGACCCAGAGCTCGAGTCTAGATCTGAAGACCCACACACTCTGGGCCACTCAGACAGGAAGCCCTCCCAGGCCAGCAGCCACTGCTGATGGGCGACCGTCCTGGGCTGAGTCTGTGGGAGGGTCGGCTCCCATCCGGGACTCCAGCTGCTCCCCACGTTCCAGGAACAAGGTGCATGCCACAGTGTCAATGGTGATGAAGCAGCGGCCACCCCCAGCCCAGACCCAGAGTCTCCTCTAGAGTCTCTGCTAAGGGCTCACCATCTGAACAAAGCAGCATCAGAATCACACACACACATCACTTGTCAACCAGCTTTCTTGATCAGCGTCATCAACAGCACCAGCGATAGTCATACTAAGTGAAGTAAGTCAGACAGAGAAAGGCAAAGGTCATACGATATAACTTACATGTGGAATCAAAAAAAAAAAAAAAGATATAAAACAGAAACAGACCCACAGACATGGAAAACAAACTTACGGCTTCCAGAAGGAAAGGGGAGAGAAAATTAGGAGTTTGGGATGAACATAAACCACTGCTGTGTATGAAACAGACAAGCGGCAAGGACCTACTGCGTCACACAGGGCACTGTGCTCAGCGTTCTGTGATAACCTACGAGGGAAAGGAATCCAGAACAGAATAGACACCTGGTTTACTGTGCTGCACACCTGTCACATGGCCTTGCAAATCAACTCTACTTCAGTTAAGATAGAAACAGCAGAAGTCTGTTCACAAGAGGATGACGTTTGAAAGGAACTGCAGGCATTTTACGGAGACTGGACTGAGAGATGAGGTCCTAAGACCCAGCACACAAGCTGGGATGTTTCTTGGTGCTGATGAGCTTGGCGTGCACGCTCAGTCGTGTCCAGCTCTTTGCGACCTCATGGACTGTATGTAGCCTGCCAGGTTCCTCCGTCCATGGAATTTTCCAGGCAAGAATACTGGAGTAGGTTGCCATTTCCTCCTCCAGGGGATCTTCCCAACCCAAGGATCACACCCATGTCTCTTGTGTCTCATTCACTGGCAAGTGATGAGCTTATGTGTCCCGAGGCAAAGGACCTCAGAGTTTCAGGGTCTGAGTTGAAGACACTTTGCCTGGGGCCAGTCCAGGCTCCAGATGTTGCAGTGACGCTCAGAGGAGGAGAGAACTGAGGAAGCCCCGCTCTGCACTGGAGACCCCAAAGACTCGACTCCCCCCTGTCCCACCCTGCAGCATCCTCATGGGTTTCTGACATTCAGGAAAGCTTCCGAGCAAAGCAGCCTGAGAGGAGAGAGTTTCCCAGCTGCCCTTGCTCCTGATGAGGAACGCTGGGGTGTATCTTCTCCTCCCTTGGGGACCTGCCGCCTTCACGTCCCTGCAAAGGCATCACCAGTGACCCTGGCACCTCCTAAGACAAGACCGCTTTGGGGGAGCAGGACTGTGGCCACTGCTCTTGGACTTCCTTTATTTACTGAGCTCTGAGTTTTGGCAACAGTATTCTTTAGTCCTTGAGGAAGTAATTCACTCTCGCCCTTAGAACGCTGTAAGTAGTCGATAATCCATTATTACAGTAAGCCGTTCACTCTCACAGTAATTATCTAATAACCCCTTATAAAAGACCGTGGCTTCCTAATCTGTTTATAATTATCATTTCAATGATCCCACACATTAATGTCTGACCTTCAGCAACTCTGACCTGATCTTAATTAACTCTAATATCAAATCATCGCTACACAAGAAACTAGCCATGACCAAATGAATGAACCCCAGGTACAGTTAATTTCTGGAGCAATTATCTTTTCATGTAGGGAGATTTAAATGATTATCTGCACAATTTCACACAGTTTTATGTAATTCTGTGACATTATAAATTCTGTTTTAAATCATAGTTCAAAGGCAGGGCTCCAGAGTCTGGTTTGTCTAGCATTCTCAGGCACTTGGGTAAAACATCACACGCTACCCTGTGAAATACAGGCTGCTTTTTGGTGGTCATTTTCAATTATCAACAAACAGCAAAACACAGCTTGCAACGTGATGTGCTACAGTCAAACGAATAACCATACAGGTAGGTAATCAAGGAGGAAACACCGTCACACCGTCCTGGAAAAATTGTCAGAGGAAATGGCCCCATTGTGCAGAAATACTGAAAGCAACTGATAATTTAATAGATGTAAAATACTAGAACATTTAAAGTGTATGTCAATATACACAGCATGTTTACGAAGTGGTAAAGATTAGAAAACATTTATCGTCTCAGCAAAGCCTGGAGGAGATGCAGCTAGAGCTGAAATGTATTTCAAACCCAGAGATACACGTGGGCATGTCTGAGTCGGTACACTTCTGACTTCCCAGCGAAGTTCTCCGTATTACACCAGCTTCCCAAATTTCATGCATTTTCGCAGTTGTCCAACTGACTCTCAGGGATAAGCAGACATACGGGCAATACTGCAGACACGTTCTGGGTGTAAACAAGGCCTAGGAAAGAGATGCAGTTGGAAAGCCTAGCTTAGCTTTTTCTCTGGGCTTCCCCGGTGGCTCACATGGTAAAGAATCCACCTACAATGCAGGAGACCTGGGTTAGGTTCCTGGGTCGGGAAGACCCCCTGGAGAAGGGCATGGCAACCCACTCCAGTATTCTTGCCTGGAGAAGACCACGGACAGAGGAGCCTGGAGGGTTCATGGGGTCGCAAAGAGTCAGGCACTGCTGAGTGACTAACATGTTCTCATCAGTATTTTATCTGGTGTCAGAAATTAGGGCTAAATTGATCAAAGGGTAAATTTCAGTAAGAATCGTCAGTATGTCCTGCTCTTGGCCATGATTTATCAGGCTTGCACATTAAGCCTTCCCCGTCAAAGTTCTAATAACACCCAGCTTGTCATCCCAGATACTAAAAGGTTTGTCTCAGCCATCAGCCGCAGCTAACAGTCTGAGGGGGGCGATTGATTCGTGAGTAATTTGGGTGGAGGAAGGTGTCCCAAGAGCTACCCTGAAGGATCACCCATGTGGCCAGGCGGGACATTCACTTCCTGACATAGACTCTGCTCCTCCTCAGAGATACTACTTGAAGAAATGGAAAGAGAAGCCCTAATGTTTTACATCAAAGTGCTTAGCAGCACCAGGATGAGAAGACAGCTACTTTATAAGTAATAAATTACTTGAGCAGTGTAAGTTGATCATAAGTTTAAATCAGTGTGTCCTGTAGGTCTGATCAACTTAATACATGCGTCCAAAGAGGAAGGGTGACTTCACTGAGTACATCTCCAGGTGTACAGTCTTCATCAGTGCTTCTCGAGGAGGGTGGAAGGAAGCCACGGAGACCTCTGATTCATTGTAGCTGGTCCACGCTCTCACCCTGGAGACCAGGGCTGGTGGCCCAGGCCCAGGGCTCTTCTGAGACCCAACTAGGTTCAAGCCCAGCAGTGGCCTTGGACAATGGCCCTGGACAATGACCCGACCAGAACCTCCTGCCAAGTTCTACTCTGAGACGTCTGTCACTGTGGCAATGGCATCTATTGTCTTTAAGTTCAAAACATTATAAATGCATAGAGATAGCAGACATTGCAAGGGATAAAATCATTGTTGTTGTTCAGCTGCCAAGTTGTGTCCAGCTCTTCGTGACCCCATGGACTGCAGCACGCCAGGCCTGCCTGTCCATCACCATCTCCTAGAGGTTGCTCAAACTCTGTCTGTTGAGTCGGTGATGACATCCAACCATCATCCTGTTACCCCCTTCTCCCGCCCTCAATCTTTCCCAGCATCAGGATCGTTTCCAATGAGTCGGCTCTTCTCACGAAGTCATTAAAAAATGTCAAATCTTTAAATGGTTCTCGTTCTGCACACCTGTCAGTTCCAAACCAGGCTTAGAACGACTGTCCCCAGTGTACGGAACTGCGCTCTTTGTATCAACACAAAGCTCCCTGCCTCCTCTCCCTCCTCGTCTTCTGGAAACCATTTCAGGGTTTCAGCGTCTGAGCCTCTTTTCTGTGCTGAGCTGAAAGTTCAAGGGTCTTTGCACCAGTTATTGCTCTCCTTCAAAGAAAACCCTTGGGCCTACACTCTCTCTTTTTTAGTCACCGACACTCCTAGAGGTAACTCCACAGTTATCCGTAGGATGTGACATTGGGTTTTATTAATTTAACTATTCAAGGAAAGCTTCTGTGATGGTGAAGATAGTCACTTCCGAACACAAGACCCTGGTCCCACCCACTCTGGGTGTGGCCGATGAGCTCCTGTCCTGGCTGGTCCGGGACAAATCTGCCATCACCACAGCAGCATCGCCACGTGCCCTCAAGGCTGCTTCCTTCGGGGAGCTTTAGCCCCAAGGACGTGGGCGATACAAAGGACAGGCTGTGTTCCGTGTCCAGTACAGAGGAAGCCAGGGAATGCCAACCGCATGGGGGGCCAGGGCACATGGACAGCTCCCACTGAAGGGTGTGCACGGCGGCGGCACCTCTGGGCCACCCTGGCCAGGCGGGGACTACCCGATAAGAGGACCCTCCTGCCGCAGGTCACAGCCGGGACTCCTTGCACTGGCCACCCTGCCCTGGGCGGTGGTCAGGGGCCCTGGGCTTGTGAGGACCCACACGTGCAGCCGGGAGCCCTCCTGACGCTCGGAGGCTTTTCTGGTCCATGCTGATCTGATGCGGCTTCTGCTTTCATTTCTTTGTTCACGCTTTTATTTTTGCATCCCTGAACTTGCAAATTTAAGCAGGGCTCAGTGACCCTTCTTGAAAAGTAAATCTTTTTAGTAAAACCAACAGCATTAAAGTCTCCAACAGTGATTATAAAACTTTTTCTTTAGTTTTGTTATTCCTGAAATGTGGGGCTATATTATTAGGTATATACTAATAAAACTAGCAAGATAAAAAATCAGCAAGGGTTTAGATGGCTCGAATAATTGAATGGGCTTCCCTAGTGGTTCAGATGGTAGAGAATCTTCCTGCAATGCAGGAGACCTGGGTTCCATCCCTGGACCAGGAAGATCCCCTAGAGAAGGGAATGGCTACCTCTCCAGCATTCTTGCTGGAGAATCCCATGGACAGAGGAGCAGGGCAGGCTACAGTCTATGGGGTCATAAAGAGTCAGACACGACTGAGCAGCTAACACTTTGACACTTCTAGGTGATTTGATGATTCACAGAACTGGTAGAATAAGCACGCTAAACTCAAGAGCAACAGGATACACGTGCTTTCCAAATGCACACAAAATATTTACCATTTTATAGAACTGAGATAATTTAAAGCACAAATTCTTACCATGGTAGAAATAAGCTACAGATTAGCTTAAAAGATAAATAGAAAGTCTCCAAATGTTTGAAAAATGAGCCACACATTTCTGAATATCCCTCAAGTCAAGAAAATTAAAAGAGAAACTAGAAATATTTTTTTATTCTTCTTTAGTCATTAAGTCATGTCTGACTCTTTGTGATCCAATGGACTATAGCCCACCAGGCTCCTCTGTCCATGGGATTCTCCAGGCAAGAATACTGGAGTGGGTTGCCATGCCCTCCTCCAGGGGACTTTCCCAACCCAGGGATCAAACCCAGGTCTCATATCTCCTGCATTGACAGACAGGTTCTTTATTACTGAGACACCGGAGAAGCCCATACACCTCCTTAGATCATACTTAATCTCCAAATAAAGACAAAAACAAAGCCATACTTTCAACTAACATGATATACCTGTCCTATATGAAGTGAAAATGAGAGTGTTAGTCACTCAGTCGTGTCCGATTCCTTGCGACTCCTTGGGCTGTAGCCTGAATAGCCTGCCCGGCTCCTCTGTCCATGGGTTTCTCCAGGCAAGAATACTAGATTGGGTTTTCATTTCCTTCTCCAGGGGATCTTCCCAACCCAGGGATCAAATGCATGTCTCCCACATTGCAGGTGGGCTGTTTATCACTGAGCCACCAGGGAAATGCCATGAAATATTTTTAAGTAAATAAGTAAACATAATCTTGAAGAATACAGCTAAAGCTGTAATTAAAAATTCAGAGCCTTAACTGTCCATGTAAGATACTCAGAAATTAACGACATGTGTCTAGATCAAGAAGCCCGTATTGCTATTTTGTAAGTTAAACTCGCCTTAACTTTTGAAGAAACTGCCAAACTTAAAAAAAAAAAAAGTAACTGGACATTCTGCATTTCCATCAGAGATGCGCGAAATTTCCCGTTTCTCCACCTCTTACAGTGTTCAGTGACGTCAGTCCCTCTGACTATGTCCATTTCAGTGGAAGAGCAGTGCTGTGTTTTGTTTTTTTAATCGTGGTTTTAACTTGAGCTTTTTAAACGACTTATGACAGTAAACATCTCATGTGCTTATTACTTGTTAATCTCTTTTGATAAAATTACTTTTTACATCCTTTGCCCTATTTTTACTGAGATATTTTCTTACAGAGCTTCAAGAGTTTTTTAAAATATATTCTGAATAAAAGTTCTTTATCGGATATTACAGTGTTTCTTGCCTGTCGCTTGTCTTTTCAACTACTACTGTTAATGGTATCACTTGAAATCAATACTTTTTTTATCCTTACTAAAGTCTAACTTACCTGCTTTCTTTCACGTGCTTTACTTTTGCTGTCATAGTAAGATCTCTTCCCCCAATGAAAGGTCATAAGAACTACTTCCTCTGTCATCTTCTGAAGTTTTATAATTTGAAGCAGGCATTCAGGCCCAGATCCATTTTGAGTTCACTCTTATGCCTGGTGTGAGTTAAAGTTCTAAGTCCTAAGTTTTGCCTTGTGTTAGGTTTCTAGTTTATTTATTTTTGCTGTTAATTTCCAGTTGTCCCAGTAATTGTACTGAATTGCTCTGGTTTGTTTTTTGAAACTCTACTAACCATTTACAAAGTTTATTTCTGACTCCTCTATTCCATTCTGTTGATTTCTAATTGTCTTGATTACCACAACTTTCCAGTCAGTTTTCCAATCAGGTGGTCTATTCCTCCAAGTTTTATCTTTATTTTCAAACTTTTGGGCAACTCCTTGAGCTTCCATATAAAACCTGCAACAAGATTATCAATCAATGTTTATGTAGAGAAACATCCTGCTATTTTGATAGGGATTGTGTTGAATCTCTATGTAGATTTGAGGAGAACTGACATCTTAATATTGGGTTTTCCCATAGGTAAACAGGGAATATCTCTATCTGTTTATTTATTTTTGCTTTATTTGTTATTGGAATATAACTGTGCTGCAGCGTTGCTGTTGGTTTCTGCTATACAGCAATGTGAACCAACTGCACGCAGGCACGCATCTCCTTCCTCCGGGACTGCCCCCGCCCCCCCCCCCCCCGCCCCCGGCCCCCGGCCCCGGCCCCGCCCCCGGCCCCGGCCCCGCCCCCGGCCCCGCCCCGCCCCCGCCCCCCAGGTCATCAGGGAGCTCCAGGCGGGGCCCCTGTGCCCTGCGGCAGCATTGCTCAGGGTGCGTCTGCTCTGCACACAGAGGTGTGCACACATCTCTCCTGCTCTCAGCTCTTCCCACCCTCTCCCTCCCCTGCTGTGTCCACAGGTCTGTACTCTGTGTCTGTGTTTCTATTTCTGCCCCGCAAACAGGTTCATCGGTACCATTTTTCTAGGTTCCATATATATGCATTCGTATATGACACTCGCTCTTCTCTTTCTGGCTTACCCACCCTTTTGCCCTCTTTGAATTTTCTCACAATGTTTTGTAGGTGTCAGTGTATCTGCTTTCATTTCTTATGTTATTGCCAAACAATATACTTCTTTTCACGCTATGGTGATAGGAATTGTTCCCTAAATTTAATTTTCAGTTTTTATGTTGCTAATATACTGATATAAAATTGATCTTAAGAACAGTGAACATGTGTCTTGAGATCTTTCAAGATGGGTTTGACTGTGTGTGTGCACAGATTTTCTATATACTGGATGCTGGCATCTGTGAATACAGAGAGTTGTATTTCTTCCTTTTCAGTGTGTATGTTCTTAATTTCTTTTCGAAAATGGTAGTAAATCTCCAGCTCAGTGTGGAGGAGAAGCAATGAAAGTGAACATCCTTGCCTTTTCCATGATTTCAAAGCAAAACATTCCTAGTGTCAATGGGCTTGGTGTACAGGTGTTAGGACCTCAGATGTGCAAAGGAGAAAAAGACCTTAATGCTCAGTGAGCGTGGATGGCCAGGTTTCTCTGCAGTCAGAATGCTGTATACACATGTGACTGTGGGATCTGGTATACTAATAAAGACAAGGTTGCTGTATGCACATGTGACTGTGGGATCTGGTATACTAATAAAGACAAGGTTGCTGTATGCACATGTGACTGTGGGATCTGGTATACTAATAAAGACAAGGTTGAAGGAGCCTGGTGCGAAGGTCCGTCCTTGCCTCCACTGACAACACCCTGCCCCTGGCAAGTCATGTAGCCCATCGTGTCTTTTCCAAATTCTGACTACTAAATGCATCTCTGACTTTGATTATCTGAGAAAGTACATCGCAGCTGCTATTCTTGCATGCACTCTCCATATTTAAATAAACTTTTCTGTTAAAGTTCCAGTTTGGAAGACCAAGAAATAGTGTCATGTGATTATCTGTGACATAGTAGAATTAGCTTCATTTTTAAAAAGCTAAAACTCCATTGCAAGGCTATGACACCTTGACCAACTAAAGAGAAGTAGTGAATTAGGACATTCGCTGTATAGTGAACCACATACTGAGTGTATGTAGTTAATTTTCTGACGTTGAATTATGTAAACTAGCTGCCTACACCACCCCAATTCATGCCATACTACAAATATTTAGTATTACCTCCAAAGCATTGCAATTTGAAGTGAACTGGGATTTATCCCTTCTATTAACTCTGTAGATGCACTTGCAAACGTTCCCAGATATCTACCAGTACGTCACTAATCAGGAGAAAAGCCTAATCTCATAGTACCTAATCTGGAATAATTTAAGAAGCTCATTTTGAACATTTGACACTAAATTCTATTTTCAGGACTCCTTTTTAGAGGTATCCTTTCGGTCAAGCTGTCCAAATCGCCCCAGTCTCTGAATCCGGCTGCTGCCTGTGTGTTTTACATGACGGAGTGCACCTTCAGAGCCACTGTGTGGCTCTCCATGCTCTCTTCTCACTGCTGTGAGCTCCTGAGAACACGTGGTTAGATACAGCTCAGTCAGTCTGGGTCCCTGAGAACCTGCAGTAAGCTGACTCACACTGGGGCAGGTGGTTGATCAAGAAACACACTGTCTTCGCTGATGAAATGAGCCTTTGAGGCTGCTTGTTATTGCAGCTTGTCTAGTGGAGCCCTGTTTCCCAGGGTTCCTAGCACAGTAAACTCGGAAGAGTGACCCTCTTCCATTCT
Organism: Bos javanicus; assembly: GCF_032452875.1. Classification (NCBI taxonomy): domain Eukaryota; kingdom Metazoa; phylum Chordata; class Mammalia; order Artiodactyla; family Bovidae; genus Bos; species Bos javanicus. Next base: position 69,594,023 of record NC_083887.1, read on the forward strand.
TAAACGTGCTCTGGTTTGGGGATGATCATTCCAAGCATGACTAAGTCCATCATGAAAAAAACAACTTCCTAATAGAGAGAATGAAGGAAAAGCGCTCAATCAATCAAAATAAGGCAGAAGAGAAGAGAAAGGCAATTTACAAAAGGAAGAAAATATTCAAAAATAGTAGACAATCATTATTCATGAGTTTAATAAATGTCATCAAATACAATTATTAAAAACCAGACTAAGTGTCCTAATTAAAATTCTAAGATTATCGAACTGAATAAAGGAAAAATTCAAAATATAAACCTTTTTAAAAGACAATTAAAAACATAGAAACACAAAAGTAGGAAAAGAGATAAGATAGATCAGAAAAAGTATTAACCAAAATATTAATTAAAACCTGGAAAGAGGATCCTGGGGCCACCAAGAGTCAGACACAACTGAACAGTTGAGCAGACAAAGTCCAGTTATTAAGATAGAAGATGCACAGACATGAAGGGAATTGCTACATATTGATAGAAGAGACACTTCAGAAAAATGACTTAAATCTAAACTTGTATGAACTCAGTAATGCAGACTTAAAATATGTAAGGCAAAAATTAATTTGATTACAAAGAGAAATTTATAACCATAATACTGTTAACACAGATTTTACAATTCATAGAATAGGCAGATTTTAAAAATCAATCAAAATCAGATTATTTGAACAGCATAAATAATAATCCTGAAATCTACCTCCAAGAATGAGAGAACGTAATCATTTTCCAGCACACGTATAACATCAGACAAGTAACTCAAGCTCCAACATGAAGGTAATTTGACCATATATTGACCCTTCGTGCAATTCTTAACAAACTTCCAATGATTATATTACAAAGGAAACATTTTCTAATCACCATGAAATTAACATTTGTGAAAATATAAATTTGTAGAGAAATATATACATATTACACCCTACATATTTGTAACTTAACAGAAATATTTCTAAATAATTCACAGGTCAGACCAGAAATTCCTATGGAATTTAGAAAACAATGAAAGCTGAATAATAGTAACATCAATCATTTATATAACACTTCCCAGCGGCTCAGATGGTAAAGAGGCTGCCTGCAGTGTGGGAGACCCAGGTTCGATCCTGGATCAGGAAGATGCCCTGGAGAAGGAAATGGCAACCCACTCCAGTATTCTTGTCTGGAAAATCCCATGGACAGAGGAACCTGGACAGCTACAGTCCACGGGGTCGCAAAGAGTCGGACACGACTGAGTGGCTTCTCTCTTCTCTTTCCTACTTTAGGAAGTCCTTGCTCACCTTCAAGTCTTCTAACACTACACATAACACTTACTATGCACAAGCAGTGTTCTAAGATCTGTACACACACTAAATTATTCATTTTTAATGATAATCAAATGAAGCAGGTACTAATTAAGTTCATTTTACTGAGACTATGTTAAAGAATTTGTTTGAAAATCAAAAATACATACATTGGAAGAGACGATAAGAGTACATATAAATAAATACATGCCATTCATTAAAAAGTTGAGAAGATGTACAAAAATAAGCTACCTGATTAGTCATATGACCATAAAAGAATTGAGATTACTAAATAAATACCATCTGACAGAAAAATTTTGCATGATTTGAACAGTAAATTATGAAACAGTCAATAAAAAATAATTTCGGTGTTACACAGACACAGAGTAGAATAAAAATAAAGACGATGACAATAACACAAAGAGGACAAAGGAAGCCTTTTCAGCTCACTTTACGCAACAGCATAACCGGCAGCGATGGCACAAAAGGGGGAAACCATAGACGCCTCGCATCCTCAAACAGAGATGTAGAAATCGCAGCAGATCACTAAGAAACCAAATACAGGAATTACCAAAAACCACAATAAATTATGCCGACTGGTGTATCCCAGAACTAAAAGGTTTGCTTAACATTAAAAAAAATAATAATGCAATTCATGAAAAAAAATCACCTCAACAGATGTCAGAAAATGGGAGGAGATAGGAACTTGAGGGAGAATGCTTCTGCTGCTGCTGCTAAGTCACTTCAGTCGCGTCCGACTCTGTGCGACCCCATAGACAGCAGCCCACCAGGCTCCCCCGTCCCTGGGATTCTCCAGGCAAGAACACTGGAGTAGGTTGCCATTGCCTTCTCCAATGCTCGAAAGTGAAAAGTGAAAGTGAAGTCACTCAGCCAAGTCCGACTCTCAGCGACCCCATGGACTGCAGGCCCACCAGGCTCCTCTGTCCATGGGATTCTCCAGGCGAGAGCACTGGAGAGGGCTGCCGTGGCCTTCTCCTTGATGGAGAATAGATACATGTATGCCTACTGCTGAATTCCTATGCTGTTCACTTGAAATTATCACCACATGTTACTTGAGTATACCCCAATACAAAATAAAATGTTAAAAAAAGAAGCTGCACTAAAAAGAAATTCAACATCATTCTATTATACATGGTACATAATAAATATAATTATAATAAAGCAAATATGTTATAAATATTATAACATAATATATCATGTTATATATTATAGCATAATACATGTGTGTCATATAATATATAAATATAATATTATGTGTGTGATGCTGCATAACATATAACATAAATGCTTTAAACATAATAAAGGCACGATAAAACAATGTACGTATATAGAAGGGACAGGCTTCCCAGGTGGCAACCCACTCCAGTACTCTTGCCTGAAAAGTCCACGGACAGAGGAGCCTGGTGTGCTGCAGTCCATGGGCTCGAAAAGAGTCGGACACGACTTAGCAGCTGAGAACTCTTCTGCTATTAACACTTGAGACATTAAGGTGCTATTGTTCGTCACACCAACTGCTTTGCCAATTTACTGTCTATCCGTTAACACTGATTATAATATTATTTTTCTATGAATTTTTGACAATTTTTAGATAATAAAATCAATTAAACTTGTTAACTGTTTCTATTTTTGGTATAATGTTTAATAATAAATATTCAACCAAAGATAAAATATATATTTATATTGCCTTGCAGAATAGTACTGTTTTGTCTTTTTTTAATTAAAATTTTTATTTTAAACATTTATTTTAAAATCAATAATGTAGTAGCAACCAATATTCATCTTTTTCACATTTTTAGGCAGTCTTTTCAATGCAATCTTTTAACAATCCTTTCCTTCCATACCAATGTATAACTTCAAATCTATCACACCCTAAACCCGCTGTACTAGCTTTGAATTCTTCATTCTGTTCTATGGACATTTTTGCCCGTCTTAGTGCAGATATACACTGCTTTGATTATTTTAACTTCATATTTTTTGTCTGTTATTGCAAATTCTTCTTCATTAGGTTTCTCTTCAAAAACACTCCTAGTAATTCTCGAGTATGTACTTGCAGGTGAACTTAAGAATAATTTTGTGAAGTTGAAAAAAACTGATGAAATTTAGGTTGACATTACATTAAATGCAGTGTAATTTAATTTCTCCTGTCCAGTATCATGAAATACAATTTAATATTTAAAATAAAAAAGGTTTCCAGAAAATTTTAGCATTGCACTCATAGAGTTTCTGTATTTTTTTTTTTAGCTAAGTTTTCCCATAGTTATTAATACTTTAATTGCTGCACTTTTCTTTGGACCCAGTAATTTTAGGGAGGAAAAAAAGAAACTGGCTTGGCCTTTGACCTCCCCATATAACTCAGTAAGCAAACTATTTAGGACTATGTAACTAGAATCTAACCACATGTGGAAAATAAGAGTCTATTATCAATTTTTATAAACAGAAAATTCAAAAATGTCATTATAAGGCCACCTCTTTCTGAAGCCCACAGCTTTGCCCTAGAGCTTTTCCTGGCAGGGCACCTGCTGATCTCCACGACCTAGTGGCAGGGTGAGGTCGTCCTAGGCTCTGTAGGTATTAGATAAGTATGTTCATCTCCTGAGATGAGGCAAGACACACCAACATCCTGGGGTTGAGCCAGTAACTTCTCAAAGGAAAGCGCATGAAAGCTAGTTTAAAGAAAACGCAAGGGTTTAGAATTCAATGGGAATTCCTGGGGAAACAGGAGAAAAACCAGGCTCTGTAACCACCTCACCCTACCCTCTTCTTCCACCGGGCACCTCTGGGGTGTATCCACAAACTGTCACCCCGAGAATTAGCTCATGTCAAAATCAAATCTCCTGCAACAATCAGCAATGGTTTCAAATCAGCTTACAGCATGTGCTGGACTTTCAGGCTGGCTCTCTGTCCACAGCCTTGGGCACCAGAGGTGGAGGGCATCCTCTGCTTGCTACCCCTTTCTGGGGGAAGGTGGACTAGCAGAGCCTGGAAGCCCCAGAGGCAGGAGATCTCTGCTTCTTCTCCCCACGACTCACGCAGCGTCTTCAGGGGTCCTCGGCCAGAGTCCTCAAGTCCTAATGAAGATTTACTGGACTCATGAAGTATCAAAAAAATGACTAAATTGAAAAGACAGTTTCAATATATCAGTGTAGTACACTCAGTGGTTTAAAGATCAGAATATGCTGAATAATATTATATATTATTATATATCAGAATAATAATATTCTGGTAACACAGAATATGCTGTGTTATCAGAAATTGTAAGTCAAATGGGTAACATGATCCTAAATTGTTAGACAAGTCCACATTTAATGCTACACTCGTGAGTTCTGTACAGAGACTAGAATAAAATCCCTTCTTCATCAGAAAAAAAAAAGACTAAATTTTTAAAATGATTTTGGTGAATCTAGATTCCTCAAAACTATTCCATATATACATGTGTGTATATATATATACACATATATATACGTAAAATGCCCTCCCTGAAGCCTTCAGAAAACTTCATGGGAGACCCGTGGTTTTTGCCCAACTCTGTTAGGGACACCAGGAGAAATGTGGTCATAAGGGTCTGCCAGGGCGGAATAAGGACTCGCTCTAGCCTGCTTCTCTTCCCACATGCTTGCTCTCTGCGGCCCACACGTGACGCCGTGAGGTCACCACCATTGCGTCCCCCGTTTCACGGCAGGAGCAGTGGAGGCTCCGACAGCAGGTGGTTGGAGAGGATGCAGACCTAGCTGTCTGCCTGGGCAGTGCATGTTGAGTCCGAGGCCTCCTCCTCCCGCTCCTCAGCCTTCTGATCCCTAGTCCAGTCCCCTCACCACAGAGCCTTCCCGGGCACAGAAATGACTTTCTGTTGCAGCTGTTCTTCCTAAGTCAACTGACAGTTTAAAAGTTTGCATTTTCAAGATGCACTTGAAAATCTGCAAATGGAAATAGAGGTGTGGACTCATCACTGTTTAAAATGATTACATTTAGGGGCGGGGCTTGGTGAGCCAGATGTCAGAACAGAACCCTTTTGCCAACAAGAGTTGGAAGGTATGAGAAGGAGGCTAGAAGGTATGAGAAGGAGGCTAGAAGGTATGAGAAGGTATGAGAATGTTTGCAATAGGAAAAGTGTAGTGATTTGTAGAATGCTGATTTACATAACTTCAGTTCAGTCGCTCAGTTGTGTCCGACTCTGCGACCTCATGGACTACAGCATGCCAGGCTTCCCTGTCCATCTCCAACTCCCAGAGCCTACTCAAACTCATGTCCGTTTACATAAACAGTGAGTCATAAAGTTATATTTATGGAAAACAGCTATAAGATTTTAAATAGCGATAAATGCTCTCCTTGATATTAAAATCCAAGTCTTAAAATTTTCATTTGCATGAAATGTTAAGATAATATAAGAAACAGAGAGAGCCATCTGCGAGCAAACAAATAAAATATGAACTGACAGGTGAGTACCGGAATAAAAGTAAGACATTTCTGAATCCCCACGGGCTGGTGACTTATCTGGACTCACCTTCTCCGTTAGCACCTCCATTGCTGCAGGAACGGCAGCTTTCAGGCCTGGACACACGCACAGCCACGTTGGGGAGGTTCAAAGGAGCTTATTAAAGCCCGGATCTAAAGGGCGGGTCTGGAGTCCAGACGGGTGTAGACCCTGGAGTTGCCACCGGGCAGGTCCTCCCAGCGTCCCCGGCGTGCATACCGGCTCCCGTGTTATCCAATTGCTGACTCACGTTCCAAAAAAACCCAAGGCTAACCCTCCTGAGCTCTGCAGGTTTAGTCTGATCGCTGCTGCTGTTTACACAGGAAGATAAAAGATGGATACCAGAAATTCACAGCGCATTTGCTGCCCCGCAGCAGCGGGCAGGCCCCCAGAAGGCCCGCTGGGACGTTTCATAGCTCCGTCCAGAGCCCGAATTTTAAGCCAGGGACCCCCAAGCTCAGGCCACGCGGCGCGGGTCCAGGGCGAGGGGGCGGCCGCCAGCCCGGCCGCACTGCCGGCCATGTTTACCTTTATTTTAAAGTCAGATTGAATGTGAAGCACTGAAAACACCCTTTAATCATTTAGCTCTAAAATTCCCCCGCTGGCTCTCCACTCCTTTTCAGCATGACTTTTGGAGTCTTTTGATCTCCTGACTGCTCCCTATATTAGAAGTCTAATCCTATATTTAAACATATTTCTACATTTCATCAAACAGTTTGATTTAAATTTTCCATAACCTAGATATAGCCACATTAATCGACTGCCTCGCTGGCTCTCTGGCAGGCAGGCCATCCATTCCGTCTTTAAGAAATAAGGAGGAATAAAGAACGTTGAACGAAAATGACAATGCAGTGGAAAATACTCGAGCATTTAGCATCACAAAAAGCGAACATTTAAGGCCCCTGCTTCCAAATGCCACCCTAATTAAAGGAGCGTTCCTTTTCAATGTGCTTTTTTCACATGCAGAAGAGGCCTTATTCAAATGAGGGACCTTTCCCAGGGCGCGGGCTCTAATAGAGAGCTTAGCATAACTCGGGCTGCTTGTCAATGCAAATGGCAGAGGAGAAGTTAGTGTGCTGATGCAGATTATGGTTATCCTCTTCACACACCGCGGAATTCTTCACGCTCTGGAAAGACTTTGCTTATCAGGGAGAAGCAATGATCAACACCGCTCACCCCCGGCCCCGGAGAGACTCGGAGAACGAGATCATCAATATTCAGATCAAGTCGGGTTCTCACGGTGCCGACTATTAATTTGCCTCTAAAGTGAAGGCTTACTGTATACTTCTTAATGTAAACATTTGACGACCACATATCCAATATCAAATAGAGCGATTAGAAGGCGACTTCCCAAAGAGACACTGACAAGCAGCCTCGGATCGGGGCTCTGAAATTCAAAACACCTTGGAAAGGCTTTTTCTTCCTCCTCCATGAAAGGAGATGAAAGCTCAGCTCTTTAAAAAAAAAAAAAGAAAGAAAGAAAGAAACGGGCAAAAGCGAGGGTTCTTGAAAAGTGTTAGAACCTTCTTCTGCAAGTGCAGGAGGCCCACAGACTTTCCTCTCCCTTGCTGACTGAGGGAGGGGTAGCCTGGAGACCCCCAGGGTGGTCCTGCAGGCCTCTCTCTGCCTTGGGAGTGGCCTGAATTCCAGGCCTAGGAGCTATTGGTTTCCCTGCCCTGAATTTTCTGTCATCCCAGGGTATTTCCATCGGACAGAGGAGGGGTCCTCAGCAAACACCCAGACTGCGTTTGAGGGGCACCCTGACTTCCAGAGGGTGCACGCCAGGGGCCACGGGGTGTGGCCAGGTCAGGAAGCCCAGCCTCTGCAGTGACTCGTGCTGAATTCTGCGTGTCGACATTCAGCAGAGGAAGCTTTTTTTTTTTTTTTTTAAGTATATCTGTGACTCTAACATACACCAATATGTGAGAGCTTGCTCAGCTTCTGGATTTAACCAGCCCAGCAAGGGAGCCTAAGGCAACAGGGTGCCAGGTGCCAGCTGATAGGTGTTGGGTGACAGGTGGTGTCTCCCAGCGGGCACAGCATCTGTCCCCCAGCAGCACCCCCCCACCCCACGGGGCACGTCAGGACCAAGTCGGTGGGTGGTGGATCAGGAGCACCTTTTTAAAAATGTGATAGAATAAGCAGAAATGAATAGAGGAGAGTAAAACCGACACTGTCAGAGGCCAGCAAGCAGGAGCCTTACATACTCCTGGTGTTTCAGTTCATTTTTGTGTGTGTGCAGTGAGTTCAGTGTGTCTGCTGTGTAGAGAGTTGTATCGGGTGTGTATGGTGAGTATGTGCTATGCATTTGTCTCTAGTAACAAATAAGTTTTTTCTAACTGGCAACGATTTTCCTAACACTAGAAATATTGGCTTATCATTGCCCAGGCGTCCATCCACAATGACCGGATTTAAAATATCATATTTAATTAACATTCTTTAGAGGAATATTAATATTAAATCATATTTAGTCAATGTCCAAAGAGTCGGACATGACCAAGCAGCTGAATTGACTGACTGACTGTGAGAAATATTACGCAGCTGTACAAATGAACACAAAAGACTTGTATGTGTCAGTAAGGAAAGAGCTCCAAGACAGACTGATAAGTCAAAGTAGCAAAGTGCCAAACACCATGCTTAATAAGCTTTCATTTGTGGAAATGAAAAGAAATATTTGTTTATATTTGTGTAAAACATCTCTGAAGAGGACAGAGGACATTAATACCCATTGGGTGGGTGAACCAGAGTGGACAGAGAGACTCTTCACCGCAAACCTGTTTTTTCTGTTTTACTTTTTAGTTTTGGGGAGGAATTATCTACTAAAATAATAAATTATGCATAGATGTAAATCTAAAAGTATACTTGCACAGAAATGAGTCTCTACATACAGCTATGGGTATAGTACACATTTGAGTTGTTGTTATTCAGTCGCCAAGTCTCTTTGAGACCCCATGGATTGCAGTATGCCAAACTCCTCTTTCCTTCACTATTTCCCAGAGCTTGCTGAAATGCATGTCCATTGAATTGGTGACGCTATCTAACCATCTCATCCTCTGTCGTCCCTTTCTTCTCCTGCCTTCAATCTTTCCCAGCATCAGGGTCTTTTCCAAGGAGTCAGCTCTTTGCATCAGGTGGCCAAAGGATGGAGCTTCAGCTTCAGCATCAGTCCTTCCAATGAATATTCAGGGTTGATTACTTTAGGATGGACTGGTTGGATCTCCGTGCAGCCCCGGGGGCTCTCCAGAGTCCTCTCCAGCACCACACTTCTAAAGCATCAGGTCTTTGGCCTCAGCCTTCCATGTGGTTCAACTTTCATTGTTGTTACTGTTCAGTTGCCCATTCATGTCCGACTCTGCAACCCCATGGGTTGCAGCACCACAGGCTTCTCTGTCCCTCATCATCTCCTGAAGTTTGCCCAAGTTCATGTCCATTGCATCAGTGATGCCATCCAGCCATCTCATCCTCTGACACCTTCTTCTCCTTTTGCCCTCAGTCTTTCCCAGCATCAGGGACTTCTCCAATGAGTCAGCTGTTCACATCAGATGACCACAATACTAGAGTTTGAGCTTCAGCATCTGTCCTTCCAACGAGTATTAAGGGTTGATTTCCCTTAAGATTGCCTGCTCTGATCTTGATGTCCAAGGGACTCTTAGGAGTCTTCTCCAGCACCACAGTCCAAAGGCATCAATTCTTCAGCGCTTTGCCTTCTTTACGGTCCACTTCTCACAACCGTGTGTGACTACTGGAAAGACCATAGCCTTGACGATACAGATCTTTGTCAGCAGAGTAATGTCTCTGCTTTTCTATACACTGTCTAGGTTTATAACTTTCCTGCCAAGAAACAAACATCTTCTGATTTCATGGCTTCAATCACCATACGTGGTTCTGACTTTCGTATATGTGCATACATGTATATTATATGAAAACACTATTTTATATACCATCTTGTCTGTGTCAGATATGATGTATGAAACTGCTAGATACTTAAATGGACCATTGCAGGGGCCCAGAGTTGCATGAACCCACTCAAGGCCCCTTTTTACTCCAGGTTCTAAGAAATTTTAAAAATAAGTGGGAAGAAAACTGTTGTAGAGTCTAGTAATAAACAGTAAGATTCTAGATGCGGCAACTAAGGGCTCAAGTTGCCTTTTTTTTTTTTTTCCCAGAAAAATGACCAATAGAATAAATTGACAGCTAATTGGGAAAACTTGCCTTCACTTGTATATTTCTCTGGCGTTCATGGCCCTATGTCTTGGGTGTGAATTATTTATATGTTGACTAATGATTTGCATTAAACTTCATATAATTTACTCATAAAGCAGCAATGTATAGAAGCTGATGCTGCAGTGTAGGTTTGATATCTCGGGATAGTTCTCTGCAACTTCCTGTGAGCCCCTAGGTCTGTTATCAGATAAAGGGGAGGGTGCTAGCAAGACACGGGGGCCACAGACCTGCCATCCCTGGGGCCACCCATGTGCCCGCTCTCCTGGCCAATGCCCTCCACGCCTGCCCACAGGGGCAGGAAGCTCTGGTGTCTGGGGTCGAACACTGCTCCTCAGAGGCTCCACATGCAGCCTCACCATCTTTGTTGACCATTAGCCAGAGGAAGGGCACGCTGGAGACTTGGGTCCTGATGGCCGCTTGCCTGGGACTGCAAACTCCTTGACCCAGGCTTGATGTCTAATAGTCAGAGAGCCGGAGTCCCAGCCCTGAGAACAGGGCAGAGCGGCCACTGCCTCACTGGTGCATATTTCCCCTGGGATGTTTCCTGCATCTCCCTCCCATGTCCAAGAAGATCCACTCAAGTGCCTGAGATCTCCACTCCCAGCAAAGCAGCCCCTCACTGAGAGGCAGTGGCTGCTCCCCACGCGGCTGCTCACGGAGCCCCGCCTGCCCCGCTGCCTGAGCAGTTACAGCCGGCCCCCAGCCCCCTGAGGGATGCCCATCACGAGGATGCAGTCAGAAGGAAATGCGGCTGCCCTCCAGTCGCTTACTTCTATTTCTCAGAAGGGGCTCGTGGATTCCCTGGGAAGCCCACAGGCTGTTGCTTATTCACATCTCTAAGTTTTCATATACATGAATTTATTTCACTTCAATATAACCTAGGTCCCCAGAACTGTCTGAAAATGAAACTCTTGAATGCACCTGATTGTTGAGAACGGCTCCACGTTCTGAACGTTTTGGTATTCTGATTTTAATCAACCTGAAATATCACATTTTATGTTAAATTGCAGCTTAAGTTCAAGGCTTCCATCAGTAAAATCCTCTCCTTTTTAGCTAATAAGCTAGGCTGTTCTCAAATAGAGGAGATACAAAACCAAAATTAAATATTTAAAATTTAGCTTCTCTATTCACTTACTTGAAGATTTTTACTAGCCTCCAACTAACAATACATGAGAATACAAATCTGTCCTGAGTTTAAGTTTATTCTAAAATATATTTTTCTGAATTAAAGAGAAAATAAAATTTGTTGTAAATATGCGTTAATCCCAAAGTGTCTGTTTTCAGGTTCAGAACGGGTCTCCAAACGCAGCTTTGAACCTGTAACCCCTAAGACACGGAGGAGCGTCACTCTGAAACATGTTCACTACTTAATTAATATTTCTCATTTGCAATGCAGATGAGACTTACAAAGCTGACAGTTAAAACTTGAAAACAATTACCCACATTATGAGTTATGACAATGAGTCAGAAGATGTGACGCTTCACTCTTTTTCAGAAGAGCCAGTGCAACCTTTTTGACAGAGGAGGCTTTAATCACGTCTGCGACTGTGTGTCCTTGTCTCTGGGTTCCTCTCTGAGACGCTCCTCTATTCTATTTCCATTTGACTCGCATTTTGTGTTCAGTGTAAATCAAGACTGAAAAGAACATTTGCCTTCACAGTAAAATTGCAATTTATTTCTTGAAAGCTTCGCCGTCTTCATAGCCTTTGGATCTGTTTAACCAAAACTTCATTTCTCTCCTTGGTATAATAAATCTTTTAATCTAAGCACCCAAATATACAGCGAGCATTTTATTCAACATCTGAGAGGGAATATTCCTTTTCAGATGTGGAATTTCAGCTTTGATGGGGTCTGCAGCCACAGCAGCTTGCGGCTCTGTGTAGGGCCTGACTCAGAAGCTCAGTTTGAAACAGAGGGTGGGATGAAGATTTAGCCCCAGCAACTTGCTTCTGAAGCCAGAGGTGGCCACAGGGGTATTAACTGCCATGGAGAATCCATTTCCAGAAGGGAACCCCTGCCAGCAACAGTCACTACACCTGGACAGGTAAGTCCACGAAAGGAGCAGGAGGAACGAGAAAGGATTTCTGAAATAAAAGCATCAGTTCAGTTCAGTCGGTCAGTCATGTCCGACTCTTTGCGACCCCATAGACAGCAGCATGCCAGGACTCCCTGTCCATCATCAATATATATAATATTGGAGAAGGGAATGGCAACCCACTCCAGTGTTCTTGCCTGGAGAATTCCATGGACAGAAGAGCCTGGCGAGCTACAGTCCATGGGGTCAGAAAGAGTCCTACACAACTGAGCTACTAACACACACACATATACACATATAAGAATATATATATACATACAGATATATGTTTATGTATATACACACTCCAGTATTCTTGTCTGGGAAATGCCACAGATAGAGTCTGAGCCTGGTGGGCTACAGTCCTCTGGGTCACAAAGATTCAGACACAACTTAGCATATATTGTATGTATGTGTATATATATGTATATACACACACACAAGTGCTTTTCACTATTTTAACTTGTTTTATATTAATGCCCAGAACTTCCTGGAGAAGGCAATGGCACCCCACTCCAGTACTCTTGCCTGGAAAATCCCATGGATGGAGGAGCCTGGTGGGCTGCAGTCCATGGGGTCGCTAAGAGTCGGACACGACTGAGCGACTTCCCTTTCAATTCTCACTTTCATGCATTGGAGAAGGAAATGGCAACCCACTCCAGTGTTCTTGCCTGGAGAATCCCAGGGACGGGGGAGCCTGGTGGGCTGCCGTCTATGGGGTCCCACAGCGTCGGACACGACTGAAGTGTCCAACATGACCACTGTCATGACTCTCTGCGACCCCATGGCCTGCAGCACTCCAGGCCTTCCTGTCCTTCACCATCTCCCAGAGTTTGCTCAAACTCACGTCCATTGAGTCAGTGATGCCATCCAACCATCTCCTCCTCCGTCATCCCCTTCTCCTGCCTTCAGTCTTTCCCAGCATCAGGGTCTTTCCTAAAGAGTCAGTTCTTCGCATCAGATGGACAAAGTATTGGAGCTTCAGCTTCAGCGTTAGTCCTTCCAATGAATATTCAGGGTTGATTTCCTTTAGGATTGACTGGTTTGATCTCCTTGAAGTCCAAGGGACTCCAAAGAGTCTTTTCCAGCACCACAGTTCAAAAATATCAATTTTCCGTGTTCTGCCTTCTTTATAGTCAAACTCTCACATCCATACATGGCTACTGCAAAAACCATAGCCTTGGCTATACGGAGTTTTGTTAGCAGAGCAATGTCTCTGCTTTTTAATATGCTGTCTAGGTTGGTCATAGCTTTTCTTCCAAGGAGCAAGCATCTTTTAATTTCATGGCTACAGTCACCATCTGCAGTGATTTTGGAGCCCCCAAAATAAAGTCATTGTTTCATCTATTTGCCATGAAGTGAATTTTGAAGCAGTCTGTTGTTCCATATCCTGTTCTGACTTGTTTCTTGACCTGCATACAGATTTCTCAGAAGGCAAGTAAGGTGATCTGGTATTCCCATCTCTTTAAGAAATTTCCACAGTTTGTTGTGATCTTCTAGCTTTTTCTCTGATCCAACGCCAGCTTAAACATCTGGAAATTCTTGGTCCACATACTGGGAAAGGAAATGGTGACCCACTGCAGTATTCTTGCCTGAGAATCCCAGGACAGAGGAGCCTGGCAGGCTAGGGTGGTGCAGACGGAGCTGAGAGCTCTGGCAGCTGGAGGCTGAGGCGCTGAGGCTGGTTCCCAGGAAGGAGGAACCTGAGCTTTGTTCGGGAGGGAGGCCTCAGGCTGCCAGTCTAGGTCTCTGGTAAGTGCAAAGTGGAGTAAGGCAGACAGTCTCCTGGAGTTTGCTCAGATTCAGGAGTCTGATCTCCTTTAGGATGGACTGGTTGGATCTCCTTTGCCGTCCAAGAGACTCTCAAGAGTCTTCTCCAACACCACAGTTCAAAAGCATCAATTCTTCAATGCTCAGCTTTCTTTATAGTGCAACTCTCATATCCATACATGACTACTGCAAAAAACTATACCTTTGACCAGACGGACCTTTGTCAGCAAAGCAATGTCTCTGCTTTTTAATATGCTGTCTAGGTTGGTCATAGCTTTTCTTCCAAGGAGCAAGCATCTTGTCATTTCATGGCTGCAGTTACCATCTGCAGTGATTTTGGAGCCCAAGAAAGTAAAGTCTGTTACTGTTTCCATTGCTTCCCCATCTATTTGCCATGCAGTGATGGGACTGGATGCCATGATCTTAGTTTTTTGAATGTTGAGTTTTTAGCCAGCTTTTTCACCCTCCTCTTTCACCATCATCAGGAGGCTCTTTAGTTCCTCTTCACTTTCTGCCATAAGGGTGGTGTCATCTGCATATCTTAAACTACAGTGAGAGGGGCCGCTGACCAGACATGGCTTGTGGGACTCCTTCTGGGCCAGTCAGGTCTGAACGGGGACATGGCTTTCTCTGAAGCTTGTCTTCAGCAGCAGCGAGGGCTGGTTAAGTGTGAACCTTCTCCTGGAATAACCCAAGGCACGAGGAGGCAGAGAGGACTGCAACCAGCCCTGAGAGTCCTCCGAGCAGTGGCAATCCCCACATCTATTCTGGGGAACAGGAGACAGTCCATTCCGTGCGTGCCCTGCTGCAGTCCCTGGAAGAAAGGTGGGCAGTGATTCCCAGCTAACGCTGGGCCATCCGCTTGGAGCTCTCTGACCCCACCACCCCCCAGAGTCATGAACAGAAAGTGGATGGCCTTCCTCAGGCCTCTAGTGACCCCAGGATGGCTTTAGGAACCTGTCAAGAAATCCCGTGGCCTCAGGCCCAGGATGACGTTTTGATTTCCCAGGCTGTTATTGATTTGGGGATGAAGAAGTAGTCTGCTATTGTTGCTGCAGGTGTCACGAGAAAGCATCCAGCCCCGATTCACTGGCTGGCAGATCTCAGGGGGTTTTGCGTTTGGACGACCAGGGCCATTCGGGCTACCGGAGGATGCTATTGCTTCTCAAAGGTAGCGCCGTCTTTATGAGACATGGCACGCTAATCGAAAACACAAGTAAACTGGAAATTAAATTTAAAAGCCTATAATTTAGTATCTTCCCGGCCGGGAGTGATGGCTTTCATTTGTGCGGGACCGGAGCCGTCCAGGGTCGGCCGGCGGGCCGTGGCCGGGCCTCCTCCCAGGGCTGATGGAGCCGATTAATCTCTCGGAACCGAGCTTTGTCTTCTCCAGTTCAGTGAACAACTTCATTTCAGCTGATGAGTTCAACCAGGGGTCAGAACAATCCTCATTTCTGACAATCCCACGAAAAGGGAATTAATTTTATGAGTTAGTGCTACTGCACTCAGACGAAGCTCGGGATACGGAGAGAAACCCACACAGGCCGCAAAGAGCAGGCCCGGACGCAGACGCGCCACGCGGTTAGAACCGGGAAGACGCTTGCTCCGAGGTAAGGGGCCTGGGAGAGCAAGGACTTGAAGGATCAGAAACACGCGAGGGGCCTCTGCCATCGGCAACCACCAGGGACGTCTTCCCGAACTTCCGTTCTTAGAGTGCAACGTGAAAACATTTTAAGAGTCCGGATGAGGGCAGTTTGAGAAAATTAAACAATTGTGTGCTTAGCCTTCAGTCACGTCTGACTCTGTGACTCCCTAGACTGTAGCCCGCCAGGCTCCTCTGTCCATGGGTTCTCCAGGCAAGAGCACTGCAGTGAGTTGCCATTTCCTCCTCCAGGGGATCTTCCCAACCCAGGGACTGAAGCCCAGTCTCCTGTGTCTCCTGCATTGATAGGCAGATTCTTTTACCTGCTGAGCCACCGGGGCAGCCCAAATGATTGTGACCAAAGCATTAAAAAATTGGGGGAAAAGCCCTCAACAAAGCAAAGCAATCACAGCAGATACTGGTGGGTATTTGACTGCATTGGCCACTACAGAATCACGTTTGTAAACTCATGCAGACATTCACTGAGCCCCCTTTGCCACCAGGCACACAGGACCCTGGCCTTTCACCCCAGGAGAAAGGGAACTCAAGTGCGTGTCAGGCTCCCATGGACTTCATCGCGTCCCCCAGTTCCTATGCTGAAGCCCAGCCTCGGGTGCCCTTAAAGAGTGACTGCATTTGAAGATAAGGTCTTTAAAGAGCTGAGTACATTAAAATGGGGCTCTTAGGGGAGCCACTCATCCCATAGGACCGGTATCCTCTTGGGAGACGAGATCAGGACACACGCATGGAGGCACGACTGCGTGAGGACACGGGAGGAGGCGGATGCTGCACGCCTGGGACAGAGGCTGCAGGAGGACCACCCTGCCCACACCGGGTTCTGGGACGTCCACCCTCCAAGCTGAGACCGTAAACTTCTGTTGCTTATGGTGTCCCGGCTGTGGCATCTTGTTATGACATCCTGGGCGAACTAATACTTAACTACAAACAATTGCAAACAAGACTACCCAGCCCCTGCCCCCTAACACGTGAATTTCACGTGAAGAAATAGCGATGAGCCTACACCCGATCCCCTCGCAGCAGGTAAATTTGGACCTGAAACCCTCATCTCAGGAAGCTCCTGCCTGTGGGTTCCTGCTCCCCCAGCAAGGGGTGCAGCACAAGGCACGTCCTTACTTTGCTGGCCAAGGAGCTGGTGCTGAGTCTTTCCTGGAGTAGACTTAAGGTTGCACTGAAGCTGCTTTGGTTCTAACTGAGGAGCCTCCCCACTCGCTCCGTAGCCCGTGTCCTCAGTCACCCTGTCCTCATTGTGGGCTCCGGCTTCTGGGGCTAAAGGGAGCTCCAGGCAGCAGGAACCCCACACCAGACAAGGCCACCAGGCTGAGGAGAGAGGGCCAGGTTTGAGATCTGAGTCCTGACACAGTGCCAGCTCTGTCCCTCTTCACCAATACGGGGCAGAAACCGAGCTGGATGTGTATTCTGCAAGGAAGGATTGTACACAGGACGTGTGCAGACTGCGGGGGCCTTGCCACCAGTGGGGCGGAGACCCCTTCTGAGGCTCCAGCCTCTGGAGGGAAGGCCTGGGCTGCTCTACCCATAAACTCCACTCAGAAATGACCCTGAAGGCAGAGGACAGTCCCCCGGGAGATACGGGAGCCAGAAGCCAGGATGCCTGGAGCCAGGCATGGCTGGGGACCCTCTCACTGCACGAGGAGCACCTTCTCATAGGTTCCTGATTACGCCTTGACAGGGGGAGTTTGCATAACTTGTGATATCACAAATTTTAAATAAAGCACATGGCCTGTTAGAAGGAATGACCCTCAACAGTCTTAGCTCAGCACATGGCTGGTCAGGTGGGCAGTACGAGAATCCTTCAGCCTCAGGTGGGGTTGGCCCCAGGGACCCCGACTCAGTGGTAAGAACAGAGGTGGGCTGGGGGGGCTCTGCCCCGAGGGGTCACAGGCAAGGTGGCGGCCCCTTCCCCATTCTCACTGGTGGGGCCCAGAAACGCACTCTCTCTTAGTAAGAGGCCAAGGTGATGGTGACAGCTGACCTATTATCTGAGCTCATGGAAAATCTCAAACCTGAAGCAAAGGCTGGGTGGGGAGTTACCCTTCCAGAGAGCCCCAGGGAGTCAGGGACGTGGGGTATGGACTCAGTCTCCGTTCTCAGGAAGGAGATATAGTGTATGTGCAAGTGTGCATACATGTGTGCACGTACATGTGTGTATGGGTGCACCGGGCACACGTGTGTGTACATGTGTGTTTGCGCGTGTGCACACTGTATGTATGTGGGCATATGCGTGGGCTTCCCTGGTGGCTCAGACAGTAAAGAATCTGCACGCAACGTGGGAGACCCGGGTGTGACCCCCTGGTCGGGAAGACCCCCAGGAGAAGGGAATGGCTACCCATGTGCATGTGCATCACACACATGTGTGTGTGTCCGTGTGTGCAGTGAGTGTGCATACATGTATGCATGCGTGTGCGGTGTGTGCGCTGAGCATGTGCATGCGTGTAGGCATGTGTGTGCATAGTGTGTGTGCAGTGACTGTGTGCATGCGTGTGCATGTGTGCACCATGTGAGCACACTCGCGCACATGCATGGAAGCTCCCTGTATCCCAGCATCTTCCAGACGCAGCTGTCGCCGCGCTCTAATCGCTTATGGACCAAACCATCCAGTTTTGAAAGGCGCCACGAGGGTCACAGCAAGCCCCCACAGTTCCCCTCTCATCAGTCCTCCCTGGCCTGAGGCCCGTCTTGTGCACACAATGGGTGAACTTACAGTGTCTTACATGTATGGATTCAGCACCAGAATCTGAATCCGAGGAAGCCGAGAGCCAGGAAGGCATCCGCACGTCCCGCTCTGTCCTGCATGCTCTGCACATGTTTGCTGTGGATGGTTTGCTGAGATACTCGCATTTCAATAGCTTGTAACCAGTAGGGTCACCTGAGCCATCTGTCCAGGCCCAGGGACGTGGAGACCATAGAACACGGCACAGTGCGGAGCACCTGCCGAGGGAACACCAAGAGCCCGTCATTCTTCTGGAGCCAGAATCCAGCTCCTCCCTACAGGCTGCTGGGAGGAGCCCCCACCCTTAGAGGGGCCTTATCTGCACAGACCCCTGGGTGTGGCCCACCCTCTGCCCTCTTCCGTCTTCTGGTCCTGAGCCGATGCCCCAGGAGAGGTGGCTGCAGTGAGTTTCTCTCCCCTGAGATGTGTAGCGAGAGCCTGATGTGCGGCTGAAGAGGCTGCACAGGGTTTGTGAGGACAGCCTGGGCTGAATGCTTTCCAGCCAGAAATCTCGTCCCAGAGCTGCCCAGCTGCGTCCACAGCTTCACTGCATGATGTGCCCAACACTCTACTAGGTCGTCAAAGCAGCCTCCCTCCTGACCCCAGAAACGGCTTGATTTCAGGGCAGAGTAGAATGATTCTTCTAGAACATGTTTTTTATTGGCTTTCCAGGAGTCTGGAGAGAGAGGAGTCATATTGTACAAAGGCTCCAAGATTCTCCAAAAAAAGAGAATAAGTAACAGGATTCCCACAGAGGAACGTGATGTCCCTTTCATGTTTGGGGTCCGCTGAGAAAGCTAGCCTGAATCTATGAACCCCAAATCCAACTAAGCGAACAGGTGTGGAAAGAACGGTGTCAAGAGAAAACAGGGACCTCACTCAGTGGAGACTTGTGAGTCACTGATGCCCAGGGTGGCTTGCCCGCCCCACTCAGGGCTAGTGTTCCTGTGATGAGAAGCCGGGGAGCGGACCTGGTGTGGATGCCCTGAGGTCCCCCAAAGCTCCAGAGGTGCCTTGTTCTGATGCTGGGGGTTGAGGAGGCTTCCCACTGTTGCACCTCCCTAGACAGGAAATGGCAACCCACTCTAGTATTCTTGCCTGGAGAATCCCAGGGATGGGGGAGCCTGGTGGGCTGCCGTCTATGGGGTCGCACAGAGTCGGACACGACTGAAGCGCCTTAGCAGCAGCAGCAGCAGACCCCACTCTGGAGAAGCCCCTGATCTCTGCTCACAGACCCGATCGGCACCCCGGTGCCTCCCTCCGAGACTGCAGTAGGTGGCCCCACAGCTGGCCGCACTCTCAGTCTGCACCCCAGGGCTCTGCTATAAGGCCACCCTGCCCTCCCCCAACTCTGGTACCTCCTTACCTTAATTCATAACCACAGAGACAATCTCACCCTTTGTCCCCTGCGGAGAAGTTGGAGAGAGAAACAGGAGATGGCTCTGAGCTGAAACAGACAGCCAGGCTTCGTGAGGATGGAGGCAAGCCCAGCCCTGGACAGAATCATCGGGACAGGACATGGCAGCCAGTCCCCCGGGCTCGTTGTGGGCGGGACCCCCAGAAAGTGATCTGAAACTCTGATTTAGGAGATGGGGGGTAAGTTCCAGGTGGCTCTCTGTGAAAAGGAAGTTTGAAAAGCTGGCCAGGGGCTCTAAAAGCCCTGAGAAGATAGCACAGTTAGGAACATCAGTGGAGAAATAGCAGCAGTCCTGGTTGCCATGGTGCGGAAAACTTGTGCAGAGTTGAAATCAACTTGCCCTCCTTACCCGTCCTTGGAAAGACTGAAGAGTTAAGAGCAGGCGAAGACCAGGCACGTGATCACGGAAGAGGCAGCAAGCCTCCACCGACCTGGAGGCGGAGGTGGAGGGACACGCAGAGTGAGGGACACTGCAATGTGGAAGGCGGAGCATGGCGTGGAGACCTCACAGACAGGCGTGCAGAGAGGCTGCATGCTGATGAAGAGGGTCACAGCGGAGCCCCGAGCTCAGGAGGGCCTGGAAAGAGGGCGGTGGAGCGGGGAGAGAGGGGAAGACTGGGCCCAGACCTACGCGCGCTGAGTCACTTCAGTTATGTCCGACTCTTTGCAACCCTATGAACTCTAGCCCGCCAGGCTCCTCTGTTCATGGGATTCTCCAGGCAAGAATACGAGAGTGGATTGTCATTTCCTCCTCCAGAGGAGCTTCCTGACCCAGGGATTGAAGCCCTGTCTCTCGTGTCTTCTGCATTGGCGAGTGTGTTCTTTGCCACTGGCACCACACGGGAAGCCCCCCAGACCACCGGCAGGACCACCAGTGTGGACTCAACGGCCAGCAGGAAGCAGCCCCCAGCCCAGGCAGGGGAGCAGAGCAACCAGGGCGGCATGCTTGCTGGCTCAGGAAAATTGGGAGAAAAATAAGGATGAAAAAGAAAGCCATGAATTTTTCAGCAAGCTGAGCTTTGCCTGAGATCGGCTTCTTGCTACAGTGTTTGGAGTCCCAATGTGCTCTTTCTCTTAAGAAACCATCTGTAGTAAATGTTCTTTTAAAATAATGGCTCTGCTTGACAAAGAGCAACCATGTCAATACCACGTGGACTGCTGTGTAATCTTTTAAAGGTGATGCACTAGGCGTTCCGGAGCTTCTTCCGATGGAGACTGTCGTTCAAAGTGTTTGATAGTTGATGGAGGAACAGAAGGTCGAGGGAGTGAGTTTTAGCGTCTGTGGATGTTTCGGTTTTGTTTTCAGATGGGAGGAACTGTGAGGGCTCAGACGGAAGGACTGAGCTACTGAGGGGTTTGGAGGTAAGGAGGGGGCCACGCTTTCCTGGAGAACCGTCTCCAGCAGACAAGTGCAGCGACAGAGCAGACCCACCTTCCAACATTCTGTAGGCAGGAGCAAAATAAATTAAAACTGGGATTTGGGGGAGGAGAGGCCACTGGATCTGCCTCCCCAGGTGAACACTCACGGGCCTGAGCCTGGGGCCATTGCTGTCAGTGGGTGACAGTGAAATTA
Source organism: Bos javanicus (assembly GCF_032452875.1). Lineage (NCBI taxonomy): Eukaryota > Metazoa > Chordata > Mammalia > Artiodactyla > Bovidae > Bos > Bos javanicus. The sequence goes on from NC_083887.1 coordinate 69,615,261, forward strand.
TTCTAGCCTCCAGCACATTTTATTTACATAATTGCTCTTTGGGCAAATTCCTCCACTTTTCTGCAGAAACCCTGGCTCTTTGACTGACACCATCCTCAAGCTCCCATTTTCCCTCCATGGTTTATATCCCTGAAAAATAATTATAAGCTTTGATATATAAGAAATCATTACCCACTGATTTAGATAATGAAATAATATAAACTGCAGCACGATGTCCTATGATTCTTACATACTTCCTGCTGTCTCTAACATCATTTAATGATTTTTTGATTTTCATTGCAAAAAAAAAAAAATACTTCAAATTGGAAACACGGCAGAGACATCAATGCCAGGAAGCAAAGAAGGCATTTTATCCTATTTTCTGTACGTTACTGAAGCAAATTTAAAAAGAGAAAAATCTTCAAAGCCAGTCTGCAATCATTGCATGTTCTAATGAGAATAAAGCTGCTTTGTCAAAAAGCCCATCCTGTTTGCCAAATTGGTCTCTCGACTTCTATTTTATGAAGCCAATCTGATGTCTTTGGAGAAATCTACCTCATTTATTAACTCATTTTTCTGTTGCCATTTTCTAGAATCAGAATACATGTAAATAAAAATGGAAAACTTGGTATCAGAAAGAGAGTAATCATGGAATACTCTTGGTATTTTATATATTATATATTTGATGGATTAGCATTGTGTCTTAATATTTTAACCTATTTTAATTTTAATAGTAGAAGTAACTCAGACTTATATGAAGAAGTCACATAATCCTGAAATGTATAGGAAGAAAGAAAAAGATACCCATTAATTAAACTCTCAGGATGGACAAGTGTTTTTTCTTGTATCCTCTTAGGTACTGTCCCTTGGGGTCTGTGAATTTAACTGACAAAAGATGAATTAAGAGAAAGAAATGCATTATCTCTACTTTATTTATTTATTGTTGTTTTATAGATATATTTTACTATATAATTCTTTATAATAATATTCGTTAATATTTTATGTGAAAGGGAGTTCACAGAAAAGAAGTTCAGCTCCAAGAAGTGTTTTGACTCAGAGGCTTATATACCATTTTAACAACAAACAAAGAGTTTGTCTTCAGAGATGATAACCTGGGAAAGTGAGAAAGAAACTAACAGAAGATCCGGGTGTTTAGAGAGGTTCATTTCTGCCATCTCACCCTCTGTCGTCCCCTTCTCCTGCCCCCAGTCCCTCCCAGCATCAGGGTTTTCTGCCATCTCACCTGGGTGCTAACCCTGTCTTCAGTAGCACGAGCTGCTCTTTTCTTCCTGGTCTGGTTTAGAAGGACATGGGCATGCCATGCATGCCAAGTTGCTTCAGTCGTGTCCAACTCTCTGCGACCCTATGGTCTGTAGCCTGCCAGGCTCCTCTGTCCACGGGGTTCTCCAGAAGGACATGCGCACACAGGGCAGTGCTTATCCTGCTCCTAGGCAGAAACGGAGGGAAGAGGAATCTACCCACGCCTGTTGATTCTCAGTTGCCTTCAATTCAAAATAATCCTTGCGCCAAAGGGGCATATTAGCAGGGTGACATGTTCTGGTCCAGTGCAATCTCAAGTCCAGTAGATAATCTCTTCTAAAACTTACCCATTAAAAACAATATTGTGGAGATAGTTTTCCAGTGTTCTAAGAATAAAAGCATTCTTATTTGTTTGTAAATTGTGTAAATTACTCATTGTCCTGTAACAGAAGACTCAAAAAACTTACTGGCTTAAACAATGGATATTCATTGTTTCCCTCTGGGTCACCTGGGCAGCTCCTCCTGGTCTGGCCAAGCTCTATGGAAGTTCCAAGATGCCAGCTTTCACATATCTGGTTGTTCCAGAGGGTCCAAGCTGGGAGACTCAGCCTGGCTCCACAGGACATCTTATCCTCCAGCAGACAAGACCAGGATACTTCAGAGTCACCACAGGGCTCAACAAGAGGGTATAAGCCCCAACACTCAAGCTTCTTACAAGCTTCTGCTTGGATGATGTCTGCTCTTGCCCCACTGGTCCAGTCGAGCCCCAAGTCAGAATTATTGTGGGAGGGATGATCCAAGTGATGGATACAGAGAGGCGCAGATCACTGGAGCCTTTCTACATCAATCTGCCACAAAACCTGTTCTCACACTCCTCTACTTGAAGTGAGCAAAGTAACACAAGATGAATCTTCAGTGGCGTCATATTTCCATTCCAATTACCAGAACTCCACAGGCGACTGAAGGATTTTCACAGGTGATCAAAGCCTCCTCTCCACCTTGCAGCTTGCTGCCACCCAGGGGGACCACGTCGGCACCAGGTCGTGGTCCTACCCCATGGGTTCCCAGCCTCAGGGACCCCCTTCCATGGCTGTGTTCCTGCAACCCTCCCCCAGACCAACCCCTACGCATGAGTTCCTGCTGCAAGTCTCTCGCTCTTGTGTTTATGCTGAGACCAGGTCCTCTGGGTCTCCTCCCTCTTGCTGACTTAGTCTCCTTTCCCATCCAACCTGTGGCATCACATGCTTCATCCCACTTCCAGTATCTGCTGACCCTTTTTAATCTTACCCCACCCCCCCAATAATGAAAACCTCTGAAAGACAATCCCATGACCTTCAGTCCCTCTTCAGCCTGACTTGCTGAAATGCTCACACAGCGTGGGCTGCTCTTCCTTGGAAGGACCACTGCAGACCATCAGTGTGGGCTCCAGGTACCACCCTCATCCCTGTCAGATGCCTGCTATGCCCTAGACTTGAGAAAACCAGCTGCCTACAGTGAATTCTGTCAACGTTCCGCTCCTTATCTAAATATGCATCTTCTTATATTTTTTTTCCTCCACTAGCCCATCATAACCCTATATCGTACCCTAGGTACTCGATGTACCTCTTGGCTTTGGTCATCTTGGAACTATTTATCTCCTCCCCGTGGTTCCCATGGGTCAGAATCTATGTATGTGGGTATATTTGCTTGTTTTCTTTCTACTTTGCTCCATCACCTCAGCCTAAAAGCAAAGTCAGTTATGTTTCATCTTAAAAGCAAAAAAATCAAATGCATTTGAATTTTCTCAGCTGATTCTTTCTTTTTTTAATAACCAAATTCCTTAAAATGGTGTATTTTTTAATTTTCATTTTTGTTGCCTCTCAATCATTTTTAATTTGAAGATTAACATGCATAAACATTTGTGTTCAGTTCAGTTCACTCAGTTGTATTCAACTCTTTGTGACTCCATGGACCACAGCACACCACGCCTCCCTGTCCATCACCAACTCCTGGAGTCTACCCAAACCCATGTCCATGGAGTCAGTGATGCCACCCAGCCATCTCATCCTCTGTCTTCCCCTCCTCCTCCTGCCCTCAGTCTTTCCCAGCATCAGGGTCTTTTCCAGAATTGTTTGTGTGAGGGGCGCTGAACCTTAGCTTGTCCTCAGCAGCTCGTGAAGATGCGTCCCTCTGTGTTCTCTGCAACCACTGCCAAGTTCAACAGCAGCTGAAGCACGTTCAGCACCGTGTGTCCCTCCTCTGCCCCAGAGGAGCTGCCATGTGACTTTTCTCTCAGTGCATCAAGTTGTCCTCTTATCCAACTCCCTACAAAGTACAACTATTTGTTTGGCTTTGCCCTGGCAACATTTTTCTGTGCATCTACTGACACATTTGCCGTTCCCAGGTGCTCTTTGGTATTTTCTGCAATCGTGTGCTGCCATGGGCTATTATTACTGTTTATTCTGAAAAACAGCCTGTAATTCTTGTTACAGTGCCCATTTGCCAGAAATAAATCCTGGCTTGGCAGATTTCCTGCCAACTCTTTGCATACCTATTGTCTTCTGGCTCCCATAAGTTTTATTCAGAAGTCATCTGCATCTCCTTTGGTGCAATGTTTCTTGTTTCTTAAGCTTTTTTTTTTCTTTTTATCTTTTTTTTAGAAGTTTGACTATAATGTGTCTCAATGTGTGTTTGTCTTGTTCAATCATGTTTTGTTTTTGTTGGTTTGAGTTCACCGAGCATTGAGAATCAGTGGGTAATAACCAATTTGTCTGTTATCAGTTTTAGAAAATGCCCACTCATCATTTTTCCCACTGTTTCTTCTACCTATTCTTTCTGTTTTTCTTTAGGTCTCCAACTTTGCTTACTGTGAGCTGGTCTGACCACAGCTTGTGTTGTGTATTTCTCTATCTCTCAGCTTGGACACATTCCACTAGCCTGTCTGAGTTCAGTAATCATTTCTACTGTGTGTCTAGCCCTCTGTGGGTGTTTACTGGAAGAAACCAAATCATTCCACCTTGCCTTATTTGCAAACTAATCTGGGTAAACTATCTGACATAAAATGAGATATTCAGCAAACATTGAAAAAAGTTCATAGGTTGAATGGGAAAAATTAATAGCACACTTTCTTAGGGCCTATTTACTGTATCTTTTAGTTTTAGTTGCATTTATTCTATTTTTCCTTGGTTTGTTTAGAGCATGATTTTAATTTCTGTAAATGTCTATTTTTCTCTTAAATTTATTCCCCAAACTCTGTAAATTTACTTCTTTCTTTCTTCAATGATTGTATAGTCTCTCTTTTGAATATTTATGTCCATTTTCCCCTAATTTTTCAATAACTGATAATGCCTGCAATTTGAGAGCATAGTGAACAAATACTCTAAACTCTTTGGATTTTTTTTTTCTTTTTTGTGTGTATATTGCCCCCCTCCTTTTTTTTTTTTTTTGCTTATATTATGTTCCTTATTTAATTTTCTTAATCTTTGGGCCAGGCCTTGTTTTAGCTCCTTTGTGATTATTACTCATTTTCGTGGTGTCAGATCTCTATTAAAAAGAGCCTAAGGAGGAACAAATGGAAATTACTCAGAAAGATAGTTAGCTTTTCATTGGACCTGAAGTCTCAAACAAATCATTAACAATCTGGTCACTATTTTATCTGAGTAACGTGTGTACCCTCTGGTTTCCAGACATTCTCCACATCACTATTGATCCTTGCTTCCTCTTCATTTGGCCGGACTCCTAAGCCCCCAGAGCAGCAAGCAGTAGATGAGGAAAACGCTTGCAAGTACCATCTCCCCTCAGCTTGCTCTTCTCTGACATTACTTGATATTGAACTGGGTTTGCTTTCCTGCGGTCCAACCACAGTCCTGGGTCTCATGGCACTTAAACAAAAATAAAACATATTCAGCACTGATTCTCACAGATGTGTCACTTTAAGGATCTGGTGCATTTTCATGGGATTTGGCCTACTGTCTTCCTAGTTTGTAGTTCGCTGTTGAGAAAATCCACAGCAACTGAAGACGGCATTTCTTTAACTGAAATGGCATTTATCTCTTTTTAAAAATATATTTCCCTTTGTTTTTGCTTCTCCTGGGTTTTGATGGAGGTGGGTGGTATTTAATCAGGAGCCCAGTCTTCAACACATCACCTTCAACACCAATTCTTAACCCTCTACAGAAATGACTCTGGCAAAACTTGTGGACACAAGCTTTCTATTCTCCTTACCACTTCCCGGGAGGGATCCAAAACTGCAAATGTGATTACAATACTTACATGCATGCTTACACAGATTCCAACACACATATACCCACATTCATTTACACATTCATGCAAGTTCATTTGCACACAGGCACACACATGCACACCACAAGTGGAGGAGGAATGGACAGGCAGGGGACTGGTGGATCATCCTCAGCTCCTGCTTGGATGCTCAGACAATTCAGCGGTGTGCCTGTGTGCCAGTGAGTGAGGACAGGAGAGTCTGTGTGGGCCGAGCAGACCTCTAACCCAGGTTCTTGCTGCTATTGGTTGCAATATGCACAGCAGTGTAGTTGCTTAAAGAACTAGACCATTGGACCTCTTTGGCTTTTGTTTCTTGCAAGATGCTTTTCTGAAACTGGTTCAAACTCCCCCCGACCCTAGAGCACTGAATCACTTCTTCAGCTTTCATTCTTCACAGCCCCACTAACTGAGCATGAATGTCTCCTGACTTACCCCCGAACCCCTGCAACTGCTCAATACGCAGACAGCCAGCTTGCTGTGTGGCTCAGACCGGCTACAGGACAAGGCATCTGAAGGCTGGGCTCCTGCGCACACCATGACTGAGTCCCCCTCTGGAGAAGGCCACCTCTCAGCCCATGCAGGCATCCGTGGGCTCACTGCCACTGAGCTCTCCTGGCAGCTTTGCTGGCCTTCCCAGTAACTGCCTTGTGATTAAATCACTCCAGTGGGAGCACCAGATGACGGCAGCTCATAGTCTAGTACAGTCATCCCCCTGCGGCAAGGTGACAAGCAGCAACGGGAGGACTGCAGGGAGAGAAGGAGATGTGGATGATGTGGCTTCTGCTCAGCCTTTTCAGTTTCTGAACCTATGGGGAGGGGACAGTGAAATGGGATCACCACCTTCTCAAACAGGTATTCTCAACTTCTTGGTCTTCTTAGTGACTCACATTTGATCAGTCAAGGAAACCAGATTTTCATACAATAGAAACAAAATACAAATCCACTCATTGCCATTTATATATTTAACGATATTGAGTTTTTATATTTTCCATGTATAGTAAGTTTTACAGACAAAAATGCAGAAGTGCTTTACAGAGTACTTTTCACTGCTGCAGGTTAAAGTGTAAACAAAAGCCGTAAAACCAGCTGCTAGTTGAAAATAATTATATTGATGAGCATATATTTAACAAACACAAGGATACCATGCATAAAAGCTTCAGTAGTATTAATTACAAAAAAGTCTATTGTTCTGAATTGAAACATACAAAATTAAGAATTCCATCAACAGTTTAGATGACTATAATGCTTTCAGTCATCTTTTTGCTACAACAATAAAATTCAAAACACACAATTTCACCACCAGGAAATATTTTCTCTTAATTTCTCTTACTAAAAAGAACAGGAATTACTCCACACACTCTATGGCCTCTGTGTGTCAACTTCCCGATGTCCTGCAGCCAGGTGTTGGTAAGAGTGTGGACAGGTGTTCTTGTGTCTGAGCTTCATTTCCAGATGTCCTCCTGCGGGTAGAGCAGAAGAGACCATGTGGAGATGAAGAGTCACATGTTTCACCTGCACAGCTGGATGGGAGCCAGTGCAAGAGCAATGTTACCAGGGTTCAGAAGTAGCACTCTGGCTCCAGGCCACCCTTCATCATATGACCCAAAGGCTCTCCTCTCTTCTTCTGTGGCACAAAATGCTCATCAACCTCGCCCCAGAGGGTCCTCCAGGGTGGAACTGGATCCCTTTGACCCCATTCCTACTGTTTGTTGCTGTCCAGTCACTAAGTCATGTCTGACTCTTTGTGACCCTGAGAACTGCAGCATGCCACGCTTCCCTGTCCTTCACCATCTCCTGGAGTTTGCTCAGACTCATGTCCATTGAGTCAATGATGCCATCCAATCATCTGATTCTCTGTCGCCTCCTGCTCTCAATCTTTTCCAGCATCAGGATCTTTCCAATGAGTAGGTTCTTCACATCAGGTGGTCAAAATATTGGAGCTTCAGCTTCAGTTTACTATATTTGCATTCATTTTTCATAGGGTGCTACTAATACCATTGGTGAAGTCATGTGTAGAATTCCTTAGTCCGGTTCTCAGGGTTCAGATCATGCTTCAAGGGGCCAGGTTCAGGTTGATTACTCCTATGTATATAATCATAATAAGAAAACCACTCTCCTGGAGTTTGTTTTAAATCAGTTGGTGCATGAAGCATATAGGAAGTGCTCAACTAAATATTGCTGGTTATTTTCAAACTGACAGCACGAAACCCTCACCTGAATGGTGAGTGCATTGAGGTAAGTGTTTGTCTTCTGAGCGGATGAGCAAGAAAGATTCCTAAGGAGAGAGCAGTTGGCTAAGGATTGAGGTTCTCTTGTTGCATCTGTTTGCCCAAAGGTGCATCCCAGAGCAGCAGGCTTTTGCTCTGAAAGTCTCCACCCAGGAACGAGGTGTGTCATTGCCACCGACATTTCACTGGCCAAAACCAGTCTTGTGACCACACCTGCTGTGGGGGACAAGGAAGCTGCATCTGTGTTCATACAGGCAACTAGTATATAGGGAAGGGTTTAAAACACGGGGTTAAGAGTATACAAAAATTTTTTTAAATAATAAAAAGAGTATAAAAACACACTTCCATGTGTCCCTAATAATAGCTACACTTAGCACTCACAGTAGGAGTTGAAACCTTATTTCTAAATGTATTAAATGTCTATATCAACATTAGCAGCTCATCTCCAATGTTAACTGGCAGCCAATGATCAAACCACTCCAGTATTTCTTGCCTATAAAATTCCATGGACAGAGGAGCCTGGTATGGGCTACAATCCATGGAGTCGCAAAGAGTCAGACATGGCTGAGCAGGCACAAAAGTAAAAATGGCTCAGTCGTGTCCAACTCCTTGCAACCCCGTGGACTGTAGCCCATACCAGGCTCCTCTGTCTATGGAGTTCTCCGGGCAATAATACTGGAGTGGGTTGCCATTCCATTCTCCAGGGGATGTTCCCAACCCAGGGATCTAACCCAGGTGTCCCACATGGCGGACAGATTCTTTACCATCTGAGCCACCAGGGAAGCCCATGCAATGATCAAAAGTCTATGTTCCGGGGAAAACCCCATGTCAGACACTGAAGGGGCATGGCTAAGACCAGACCACCTGAAGATGGGGGCTCAGGATACAGAACCCCGGGTTTCAGAGTTAGAGGCTGGAGAGACCAAACATGGCATTGCTCTCAAGAGCACAAGAGGCCCGAGGACAGGCATGTGAGCAGGAATTCCGCTCAGAAACAAGTGTAGGGAGAAGGTGCGGCAGTGCCTCAGCTTGCTGCCGGCCTGGCGGGCGCTGGCTGTGCCGGTGGCACCCCGCCATGACGCCCCCAGACCCAAGACGAATGGCTGAGCGCTGCCACTGTGCAGATCCGCCAAGATCCCCTCTCACTCACGGGCTGCTGCACCCCACCCAGGCCACTCGGGGTGCGTCCCCCAAGCTGCAGATGGATTTATTTGTTGGAGAGTCCTTTAGCCCTCAGTGGTGCTGGAAGCGCGGAAAGGAAGGCAGGTCTGGCTGCGTCCCTGCAGAGGCCTGCGGGGACACCTCCAGAGCGGAGTTTGGAGCAGCGAGCTCCCTCCGCCCCGGAATCAGAGCTTCTCCCGACGCTGCGTGGAGGTTTCTAGGCTATAATGTACATGCTCTGCCGCAGGTACATCAGTTCCACGGACCTCATAAAAGCTGTCACTCTTCCTTAAGAAATCCTGTCCAACTATCGTTCAGCAGCTCAATGTCATATTTATTCATCTTGTCCGACAGAGTGATCAGAAATGACTCGTCATTACTTTTATATCCCCCCCAAGAGCAGTGATCATCATCGTCGAGCGGTCATCATGGCTGCCTGCCTCGTCCACTAGCCTCACTTAACCTCTGCCTGAGGACCGCCCTGCAAGGACAGAGATGGAGACCTGGTGAGGACGATGCACCTCTCTCAAGGTCACTGAGGTCACGCAGTCAGAAAGCAGGAACTCAGGACTTGAACCCAGTTCGGCTGGATCCGGGCACCAAGAGCGATTCTGTTCCACACAGTCCAGCCAGCTGGCACCACTGCGGTCAGGCTGGTGGGCAGCTGAGTCTCAGCACCACGCTGTGCTTCCTGGCTTTATCATGGGGCCTCCGGTTTACTTATTTGCGTCTCCTTGGAGGAAAACTCATTTATTTTATGATGCGTGGTTTGGAATCACTTCCATAAACTGTGGAGAAGGTCAGGGGCGGTCAGGGAGTCCTGCCTAACCTTGCAGCGCTGCTGCTCTGGGCTGGGGGGCGGGGGTGGGGGGTATGCGGAGGGGCTGGGGGGATGGGGGTGGGGGAAGGGATGTGGAGCTCACCGGCACAGCCACTGTGCTTTATACGCAAAGGAAACCTGAAATCAGACACTGAAGCGTATGTTTAATTACATCTTTAGAGCAAAACTTAATTGTGACTCAATTGTCCCTTCCTAATGCCTTTCTAAAAAACAATTAAAAATATATACCCCCATGAATAAATAAGAGCCTGCCGTTTTAGCTCATTATCGTTGATGTGTTCCAGAATAATTGAATCTCTGTCACTTATGATTCCGGGAAATTATAGGAAAGATCCAGTCTCAGCCACGTGAATGGGAATTGAATGCTGGCACGGTCCAACAATGCACAGTTGTTTTATCTAATAAATTTATGACCTTATAATGGGCTCTTCCCAAAGCGTTTTCCCACTTAATTTGTCACTTGGGTTGACCCACTTTCTGGGTGTTTGGCTTAAGGATTCCCTGGAACTATGACCAGATGATGCCACTGGCCGTCTCTTCTCTAGACCCCCGGGCCTGCACACCCCAAGCTGCCTCTGGTCTGACAGCTTCCTCCCAGAGTCGGCATGCCCCTGTGCTCCTGATGGTTCGGGCTTGTGTGCATTTCCGGAGTTCCCCTCCTCTCCCCAGTCCTTACTCAGCTCCCGTATTTTCTCTGAACCTAGAGCCTTACATTCCATGTTTAGGTCTTTCGCTCGAGTCCACCGCTGTGTCCGGTGTAAAGAAAGGAACCAGATCCATTTTTCTCCTATAGCAAGTCTCTTTTCCAGCTCCATCGCTAAACAATAAGTGCGTTCTCTAGTGACCGCAGGCCCGCCTTTATCATGGTTTTAGTCTGAGGGACACACGCGTGTCCTCTTCGCTCTGCACTCCATTTCACTGCTCTGTCTGCCCGGGTCTGTGTCAGTAACACGGTGCTACGTTTATGACTGTGGTTATGTATTTCTTAGAAGCTTGGAGGACTGGTCTGCTGTCTGTCTTTTGTTTTATACGGTTGATGTAGGATGGAGGAGAAAGGAGCGACAGAGGATGAGATGGTTGGGTGGCATCACCCACTCAGTGCACATGAGTTTGAGCAAGCTCCAGGAGATGGTGAAGGGCAGGGAAGCCCGGCATGCTGCAGTCCATAAGTGAGACCTAACTGAGCAGCTGAACACCAACAATATATGTCTTCATGAAATTTTATTCTTCCATGAAATTTGAAGTTTACTGTATATCAAACTAGAATGTTATTGAGGATTTCATGAATTTCATAGATTATGAAATTTGAGGGAATTGACATCTTTAAATGTCAAGCTGTCCCAGCTAGAAGCATGGAAAAATCTCACCCACTCATTCAGATCATACTCCATGGCCTTTGTCAAAACATTTGCCTCTTTATAGAGGTATTGTGTGTTTTATAGTTATTACAGTGTGGCCACTGTAAACAATTTGTATTTTTGTATGGCCATTACTGGTTCAAACACGCTGCTGATTTTTGTATCTGGCAAGTTTCTGAGCTCTTACTGGCTCTAATAGCTTGAGTAATTAAATCTGTTTTTTTCTGGGTTGGTCATCATACCATTTGTCAATCACGACAGCTTTAGATTTTCTGCCTCTCAGCATCAGCAGTCAGGCAGTCATGGTCACTGGCTGTACAACCCCCAGGGCCTCCCCGAGGTTGGGAGAACGCCCCCCAGCCACCCACTGTACAGCCTGGATGAACCTTCATGACAGCCTGTGAAGCAGTACTGTTACCTCCGGAGACCTGGGGACTCAGAGACTGTCTATGGCTGAGACGGTGATTGGCCCAAGCATCTTCCAGGGCAGCGAGGCTCCTGCCTCATCCTCTGTCTCCAGCCCAGCCCCTAGCCCCCATCCTCAGTGCCTCCCCAGGGCAGCTTCAGATCCGCCCTTTGCTGCCTGCGTCCTGTGAGACCCTCGCCTCCTGGTGAGGCCACAGTTCTCACCGCCTCGTCTTCTCTGCACACCTTCAGTCTCTCCATGTTTCTCTCCAGATGTGGCCCTAGGCTGTCCTGGAACCTGGAGGTCCAGGGTCCTGGAAGGAGACCCAGGCTTTCCTCTTTGGGTTGGTGCCGTGTGTGCCCCAGAAGCCTGCAAGTCCTGGCCCAGGTGGGACAAGGGCTGGTGCCTCACAAGCAGTCCTGTGGGGGTGGGCAGCCCTTGACCCTCCTGGGCATTTGCACCCCCACCCCATTCCTTCATCACCTGCTCAGGGCTCCGCAGGAGCGCCCAGCAAGCAAGTGTGGAGCCTCCTCCTCAACACATACTCAGGGGTCCCTGGAAACGGGGGCAAAAGGTCGAGGGAAGACGATCCATGACCGGCTGACTTTCCGGCCTCCCCACCGCCTGGTGACGGGTCGAGCCAACACTGATCAGCCAATCCTGAAAACACCCTCACCTCCTCGACACCTCCTCCACCCTCCACCTCTCATGCCTGCTGGTCCTGTGAGGAAGGCCACTGGGGCCTGCTCAGCCTGGGCTGTGCGTCCTGGGGGGCCCACGTGCCATCCTGTGCGCCAGGCCAGCAAAGCTGAGCCATCAGCCTGTCTCCTACTCTGCTGCAAACGGAAGTGAGGACCCCCATGTCTCTCTTCCCTCTCTGAAGACATGCTGGATTTTTCCAGCAAGACCAGTTCCTTCTGGGGGAATTCAGATGACACTTTCCCAATGCCAGCCTTGAACGTCCAGTCTGGACGTGCAAGTCTTGCTTTCTGAGAAGGGGACAGAGGTTCCGTGGGGACCAAGGGTGGGGAGGCGCAGCCATGGGAATGGTGGGGAGTTCACAAGCCATTTCCTGACCCCCCAAGGCTCCCCAACCTCACCCCGACCCCCCTGAGGGCCCCTCACCCAGTCCTGACACCACCTCTACCCCCGCCCTCCAGTGCAGAGAAACTTCTGCTCCTGTGTCTCTTGAACTAAAGTGTGGTTTCTCTGTGACTGTTAACCACGGCACACCCCACCCCCTGGCTGGCAGGCCGGTCATGTCAGGACATGACCACTCTTAACCAAGGCTCAGAGCAGAGCCGCTCCTGTTTGTGAACACGTTGGGGCAGAGGGGAGCATTCGAGTCACTTCCTTGATCCTCCATGTTCCTTGTCAGAGTGACAACCATGGGCCGGCTGGGCGACGTCACCTGGGAATACGTGATCACAGACATTCTGTTCAAAACCTTCGGTTCTGCGCGATGTTCCACTTTGTGTGTCGTCTAGGTGAGCACTGGTGCCTGGGAGACCTTCGCAGGGGACCCGCAGCTCAGCCCTGACCCGCCGGCCTGCTGGGGCTCTCCCTGCCCGACCATGGAGCCAAGCTGGCCCAGGGGATGTAGGCACCCTGCTGACACAGGGGGAAAGGCAGCGAGGAGGTTAGGACTGATGCCCCTGGAATCTGCCCAGCCCTGGACTGGACCCGTGGAGCCAGGCCTGGGCTCTGAGCGTCAGAGCATCTCATGAGTGCATCAGAGGGACAGACAGCTTCCAGGCCCTCAGGCCCTGATGCTCGGACACTCGGCACCCAGGTCTGGCTCCATGGGTTCTGTTCAGGGCCAGGCGGAGTCCAGGGGTCTTAGCCCTGGACTTTCACCCCCAGGTGACTCCAGTCCCGACAGTGCCTCAGTCAGAGCCCATGGACAGACCCGGCTGCCCGCAGGCACTGGAGGAACCCGGGCACAAGGAGCCTCGGGCGCCTGTGGGCAGCTAAGTGGGGACGTGGCCTCCAGAAATTGGCTCCTGGGCTGGCCCTTGACCTCCAGCGCCCGCTGCCCTGTAGGGATGGGCTGTGTTTCCTCCTGTTCTCGGGTAAACTGCCGTGCAGTGCTCTGGGGCGTGGGGGGCAGGGAGGGGGAAGGGAGGCTTCACAGGCTACTGAGGTCATGGCGAGCAGCAGGGCACCCCCAGCCCCACTTGCATCCTCCAAAGGCAACCCCACCTGAGTGCTGTTCCAGGCACTGATGGGCTTGGAAAGGCTCCTTCAGGGACAGGGCTCGGAGAGGCTGCCGGAGGTCACGGCCCAGGCCCAGTGAAGAGGGCGGAGGTCCCGGGGGAGCCAGGGGGCAATTATTTATGGACTGGGCGGCCAGTGGGCAGGGCACAGGAGTGACAGTTGGGAGAAAGGTGGGGCCAGAGGCTGGGGCGGGCGGCAGCACTCCACGTGGGCTCCCTGTTTCACTCTGAGCCCAGTGAGAAGCCTTCCTAAGGGTCTGAGCCAGAGTCCCTGTGATCCAAGCCACGTCGTGAGAGTGTGACCCTCAGTGCTCAAGGTCAACTAGCAGATGCATGCCTGGTTTTCTCCTGTCCTTGCCATCTGGCGCTCCAAGCCCTGGAACCCCCTGTTTGACAAGGACCGGGAGTACGCGGCCGTCTTAGCTCTCCTGATGGAGCTGGGGAAGCCAGAACCTCTGTCGGCCACGTGGCCGTCTCAGCTCTCCAGATGGAGCTGAGGAAGCCAGGACCTCTGTCGGCCACAGCATAAGGTGCTGTGTGTTTAATGAAACGGGGGGACCCCGTCCCCAGAGCTCTGTGCAGACCCTGGCACCCTGAAATCGTCCTTTCTAAGCACAGCGACATCCAAGTCCACAGGGACTCTCCTTCTCAGGCAGGTGGGGCCCTGCCAGGCACAAGGACACACAGAGATAAGCCACAGACCCTCCATCCGGCGCCTGCCTGTCAGGTCGTGGCTCTCAGGACATCTGCGGCGGCAAGTGTCAAGGGGGACGTGTCCGTAGTGACTGAGCAGGACACTCACGTAGGGTCTCTCTGGTAACCTGGACAAGACAGGAAGGGCGGATGAACCCTTCCAAGACCCCCGGCATTTGGTAACTAGAAGTGCATGACCTGCTCAATAGACACGCCCTCTGCTCCAGGGAGAGACAGACAGACAGAGGGATGGAGAGAGTGAGACAGAGACAGTCCCCTGTTCCTCAGGTAAAGGAGCATGTTCATATCACTTGAAGTTCAGAACACGTGTATTTCCCATCATTCTTTTAAGAAATCTCATCTCCATCACCATACATATGTGTCAATTAGAAAACCCCTGTGTATGCAATTGACACAAAAGTGATTTCATTTCGCATAAGAAGGATTATGTGTATTTTGTTAGACTTCATTGTGATGATCCAGAGAATGTTCCAGTTCTTCGTCCTTCCGTTCACACGGGACGCTGGAGTGAGCAGAGGGTGGTGCGCGTGGTCCCGTGCAGGAGGTCTCTGACATTTCCGTTTCCTACAGGAGACGTCAGGTTCCCGGTCTGGACATTTATCTGAACCGTGGGGCTCGTACTCATGTCTACATTCTTTGAAACATTAATTCATGATTTTCTTAATATCTTATTGATTTCCCCCCTCCAAAGGCCAGAGGTTAAGAAACTCCATAAAAACGTCCTGGCAATTTATCGCTGTGCCTCGAAGACATTGCAGTAACCTCACAGCTACGCGCTTCCCGTTGTCTTTCCACTTACTGTCACAGCTCAGAATGACAAATTCACCTTTTCTTTGAACCTTGAATGAACTTGCTTCTGAAAGTGATCCCCAGCATTGTTTCCAGGTAGTTCTACTCTCCGTCAGACGACGGGTGGTGTGGAACTCCAGGCTGTCCACAACAGGGACTCGGCCAGGACAACTGTTTGTTGTAAAGACCAAAGATATCTTTACAAAGCACTGCCTCGCCTGTCCCAGCAGTCTTGACCACCCACCACGATCTGATCCGGTTTTGTATTGTGGGTTTTGTTTGTTTGCTTTTAGGAAACAGGCGTGTGAAGACAGCAAGACTCAAAGTCATCCCCAGGGTTATCGTCAGGACCCAGGCCTCAGCCCCCAAGTCTGCTCACTAGCCTCCTGACACATTGCCTGCTGGCTTTGTACTCGGTCCACATCCGATGGGGCGACAGCTACCTCTGAAGATGCTGATTGTTGTTTAAAAAAAAGTTGGGAGCAGAAAGTCACAAACCAGGAGATGAAAAAATGGAAACCATTTTGTAATTGTAGAAAAAAAGTTTGTTACTATAAATGTTATAATAAACAGGTGAACTATAATAAATACCTGTCATCGGTTATAATAATCCAGACCACCTCACCTGCCTCCTGAGAAATCTGTATTCAAATCAAGAAGCAACAGTTAGAATCAGACATGGAACAACAGACTGATCCCAGATTGGGAAAGGCATCCATCAAGGCTGTATATTGTCACCCTGCTTATTTAGCTTCTATGCAGAGTGCATCATGTGAAGTGTCAGGCTGGATGAACCACAAGCTGGAATCAAGTTTGTCAGGAGAAATATCAATAACCTCAGATGTGCAGATGACACCATTCTTATGGCAGAAAATGAAGGGGAACTAAAGAGCCTCTTAATGAAGGTGAAAGAGGAGAATGAAAAAGCTGGTTTAAAACTCAGCCTTCAGAAAACTAACATCATGGCATCCGGTCCCATCATTTCATGGCACATAGATGGGGAAACAATGGAAACAGTGACAGACTTTCTTTTCTTGGGCTCCAAAATCACTGCAGATGGTGACTGCAGCCATGAAATTAAAAGACACTTGCTTCTTGGAAGGAAAATTATGACAAAATTAGCATATTAAAAAGCAGAGACATTATTTTGCCCTCTAGTCAAAGCTATAGTTTTTCCAGTAGTCATGTATGGATGTGAGGGTTGGACCACGAAGAAAGCTGAGTGTTGAAGAATTGATGCTTTTGAACTGTGTGGTGTTGGAGAAGACTCTTGAGAGTCCTTTGGACAGCAAGGATATCAAACCAGTCAATCTTAAAGGAAATCAGTCCTGAATATTCGTTGGAAGGACTGATGCTGAAGCTGAAGTTCCAATCCTTTGGCCACGTGATGTGAAGAACTGACTCACTGGAAAAGACCCTGATGCTAGGAAAGATTGAAGGCAGGAGGAGAAGGGGATGACAGAGGATGAGATAGTTGAATGGTATCACTGACTCTATGGACATGAATTTGAGCAAGCTCCGGGAGATGGTGATGAACAGGGAAGCCTGGCATGCTGCAGTCCATGGGGCCACAAAGAGTCAGACACAACTGAGCAACTGAACTGAACTGAAACAAGTGAAAAATGAAATGTCTTTTTAATTGCACTAGTTAGCTTGAATAAGCACAGAATTAAGAGCTTTAATTAACTCTACTGGGAGAGTAAATGACCTCAAATGACAGTCTGCTCCAGACCCCCCACCCCCACCCCATGGAGACCAGAGCCGGGGGAGCCACAGCACTTCTGAGGGCAGCGCCCACGCCCCACACCTGCCTGGGAAATAAGTGGCTCAGTTTTAGAGGAGGGTCGGACGAGTGCTGGTCTGAGGGAGGTTTGGCTTTTTTCTCTTTTTTCATCTTCAGCCCAGGCTTTAACTGAGCAGATCTCAGGGAAGCCGAGGGATAAGAAAATTGACTGTCTGAAAACAGTGTGTTTCTGAAGACTGCATATTTGGACTCATCTCTCCTGTTGTAAGTAGATACTTGGAAAGATTTCTTTTTTTTTTTTTTTGCCCTCAAGTCTCAATTTAGATCTATTAACCAGAGCATCTGGGGGTGAGCTTTGCCCTCTCACGCAGAAATCTAATATTTTAAGATGATCTTTTACTCAGCAACATGAGTGTTACATACGTGTGTTTCTCATTCTCAAGCATGGAAGCTCACGGTGCACAGTGTCTCTGGACAAACCCGCGAAGGCACAGCCCATGTGCTAAGGGACTTGCCCGAAATTAGTAAACGTTGTGTGCCTGGAAGGTTTTCGTTGTTTAGTTCACTTTTCTTTCAGAGAGATCATTCCAGCACTGTGTGTTATGTGGTTCACACATTTGCTGAGCTCAGTCCTGCTAGGAAAAGGATCTGAAAGGCACATGACCCGAAATACTATGGTCGGTGAGCTTTTAGTAAACAAGCCAGAGAGTCTAAGTGGTAGTTGCTTGAGTTCTTTACGTTTGGGCAAGTAATGTGTGTTCTTTCTACCGCATTTGAAATAGCATTGGTATTTTAAATTAAGTGGAAAGTAAGTGAAAATGAAGTTGCTTAGTCATGTCCGACTCCTTTCGACCCCATGGAGCCTAACCCATCAGGCTCCTCCGACCATGGGATTCTCCAGGCAAGAATACTGGAGTGGGTAGCCATTCCCTTCTCCATGGGATTTTCCCAACCCAGGGATCGAACCTGGGTCTCCTGCATTGCAGGCAGACGCTTTACCATCCAAACCACCAGGAAGCCCCAAATTAGGTGGTAGCAAATACTGTTTTTCTTCTTTCAAAAAGTCAGACAAAGATTGAGTAGACTTGGTTTTATTTGCAGTTTATAAAGAGGACAGCCGTAGCCTGTTGCCGCGTTTCTTTAAACCCTCACACTCAGAGCACGGGCGGCACTGAGCGGGCAGGTGGCCCCTGACGGGTGAAGCTCTCCGAGGAGACCTCGGGCTCAACGTCACCCTGAAGCGGTTCAGGAGAACAGGCGCAGGGGCAAAGCTGAGTTTCCTTCCAGAGTCAGACTTCAGCCTCTCAGACACTCGCATGGTCTCGCCAGCGGCTCTGTGGGCTCTTGGTGGAGGTGGAGCCGCTCCGTGGGGACAGCTGATGGCAGCTGCGTGAGCTGGATCACAGGTGGAGCCTCCACGAGCACCCTGTTCCCCTCACAGCCACAGCTCCCAGGAAAAGGGGAGGCGTGGGCAAGCCCTCCTGCCCTCAGCCCGAGGGAGCCTGAGACCTTCTCCCCGCCTGGAGGAGGATGTACATGGGGACCAGTAGGACCAAGTCTGGCCACCTCGAGTGTTTTGGAGAAGGTCCTTAAACATGGCTCTGGATCTACCGTGGACGCTGACAGCTTCACAGCCTTTCTGGTTTAGAAATGGTGATGCCATTTCTCCTTAGGTGCCTTTGTCATCCCGATTTTGCAGACGTGGAGACTGGTGTCTAGAGAGATGAGTCACCTAGCCTCAAGCGTCAGGTGCCCGGAAATAGCAGAGCCCGGAGCCTGGCACCCAGCCTGGCTTTACAGTCACATGGGCCATCAGGTCAACAGTTGCAAAGTTTGCTCACCTGAGATAGACCTTGACCTCACTCTGAGCAGAAGTCACACCTTTTGGGAATCACCGGAAGAAGAATCAGATCTCCAGATTATGAAAACATGTAACAGGACAGAATAATTTGAAAGAGTATTGATGACTCATATGGAAGACTCTAAGAAGACACAAGTGTATCTTTATTAAAAGCTTGTTGTTGGTGGTGGTTTAGTCGCTAGTCGTGCCCAACTCTTGTGACCCTGTGGACGTAGCCTGCCAGGCTCTTCTGTCCATAGGATTCTCCAGGCAAAAATACGGGAGTGGGTTGCCATTTCTTGATCTATAGCAATTTAAAGTATAAAGAATTTTTTCCATGTGAAAGTGATATCATATGGTATTTGTCTTTGAATTATTTCCCTAAGTATAATACTCTCAAAGTCCATCTATGTTGATGCAGATGGAAAAATGCTCTCCTTTTAAAAAAAAAAAAAAGAAAGAAAGTGAAATAGCTCAGCTGCGTCCAACTCTTTGCGACCCTGTGGACTGTAGCCTACCAGGCTTCTCCATTCATGGGATTTTCTGGGTAAGAGTACTGGAGTGGGTTGCCATTTCCTTCTCCAGAGGATCTTCCCTACCCAGGGATCGAACCCAGGTCTCCCAAATTGTAGGCAGATGCTTTACCCTCTGAGCCACCAGGGAAGCCCAAGGCTGAGTAGTATTCCATCCTATATACACTTCAGATCTTTATCTATTTGTCTGTTAATGGACACTTAGACTGGTTGTATATCTTGGCTATTGCAAATAGTACTGCTGTGAATGTGAGACGCATGTATCTTCCAGTTAATATTTTCATTTCCTTTGGATACACAGTCAGGAGTGCAATTGTTGGATCTTATGGTGGTTTTATTTTTAGTTCTTTGAGGAATCTCCATACTGTCTTCCACAGTGACTGTGCCAGTTCACACTCCCACCCACAGTGTGTAAGGCTCTCTTTCCTCCACACCCACCAACATTTGTCATCTGTGTTCTTTTTGATGACAGCCATTCTGACAGGTGTGAGGTGTTACTTCATTGCGGTTTTGATTTGCATTTCTCTGATGATTAATGACGTTGAGCATCTTTTCATGTGCCTGTTAGCCACCTGCATGTCTTCTTTGGAAAAATGTCTATGCATGTTTGCTGCCCATTTGAAAAAAATTTTTGAAGTTGAGTTGTATGAGCTGATTCTGTATTTTGGATGTTAACTCCTTATTGTTCACAACATTTGCACGTATTTCCCCCCGTTCAGTAGACTGTCCTTTCGTTTTGCTGATGGTTTCCTTTGCTGTGCAAAAACTTTTAAGTTTAATTAGATCTCCTTTGTTTATTTTTGTTTCTTTTACCTTAGGAGAAAAATCTAGAAAAATATTGCTGATATATGTCAAAGACTATTCCACATTTTCTTCTAGGCATTTTATGGTTTCTGGTCTTGTATTAAGGTCTTTATCAAACTAGGGAATATAACACCAAAGAAACTGGACTCACAGATATAGAGATCAAACTAGGGTTTGCTAGTGGGGATGCAAAAGAGGGGAGAGAAGTTTAAGGATATAGGACTAAGAGATATAAACTATTATGTATAGAATAAATAAGCTACAGGGATCTATTGTAAGCACAGGGAATATAGCCAGTATTTCATATTCATTACAACTGGACTAGAACCTTTTAAACTGGAATCACCAGTTTATACCCTTGAGTCTTATGCAACATTGTAAATCAATTATAAGTGAAAGTGATAGTCACTCAGTTGGGTTTGGTTTCTGACTCTTTGTGACCCACGGACTGTAGCCCACCAGGCTCCTCTGTCCGTGGGATTCTCCATGCAAGGGTAGCCAGTCCCTTCTCCAGGGGGTCTTCCCGCCTCAGGGCCTGAATGCAGGTCTCCTGGCATTGCAGGCAGCCTTTACCATCTAAGCCACCAGGGAAGCCCTAACAGAAAGGAATTTTTTGTCCATGGGATTCTCCAGGCAAGAATACTGGAGTGGGTTGCCATGCCCTCCTTCAGGGGATTTTCCCAACCCAGGGACTGAATCCGGGTCTCTTATGTCTCCTGCGTCAGCAGGTGGATTCTTTACCACTAGCGCCACCTGCGAAGTGCGAAGGGTGAGAAAGTAAGGAAAATGGTTTAAATATTAAACGTTAATCAAGTGATTATATATTTGCTGCTCCAAAATGAAATCATTATTTTTGGTGAATTCTAATAAATTTTTTGTTAATTTATATTTTTGGAATATTTAGGAATAGTATTTTGTTCAATATTCATGCAGTAAGTTCAGTGTTTGTTACACTTTTCAGGGTGAACGGGGTTCAGATGAAATCTTTTACCATCTAACATCAACGCAACTTGTTCTCATCTTTTCTTCTCCCTCTTTTCACCATTGCTGTTTCTCCAGTTCCTTGCCCTGTTGTTCAGTCACACAGTCATCTCTGAATCTTTGAGATCCCATGGACTGCAGCACACCAGGCCTCCCTGTCCATTGCCAACCCTTGGAGCTTGCTCAAACTCATGTCCATTGAGTCAGTGATGCCATCCACTGATCCTGTCCTCTGTCGTCCCCTTCTCCTCCTGCCTGCAATCCTTCCCAGAATCAGGATCTTTTCTAATGAGTCAGCTCTTCCTATCAGGTGGCCAAAATATTGGAGCTTCAGCTTCAGCATCAGTCCTTCCAATGAATATTCAGGGCTCATTTCCTTTAGGATTGACAGGCTTGATCTCTTTGCTGTCCAACAGACTCTCAAGAATCTTCTCCAACAGCACAGTTCAAAAGCATCAACTCTTCGGCGCTAAGTTTTCTTTATTGTCCAACTCACACATCCATACATGACCACTGGAAAAAAACATAACTTTAACTAGACAGACTTTGTCGGGAAAGTAATGGTTCTGCTTTTTAATACTCTGTCTGGGTTTGGCATAGCTTTTCTTCCAAGGAGCAAGGGTCTTTAAATTTCATGGTTGCGGTCACCATCTGCAATGATTTTGGAGCCCAAGAAAATAAAGTCTGTCACTATTTCCATTGTTTCCCCATCTATTTGCCATGAAGAGATGGAATCAGATGCCATTATCTTCGTTTTCTGAATGTTGAATTTTAAACCAGCTTTTTCATTCTTCTCTTTCACCTTCATTAAGAGACTCTTTACTACCTCTTCATTTTCTCCCATAAGAGTGGTGTCATCTGCACATCTGAGGTTATTGATGTTTCTCACAGCAATTTTTATTCCAGCATATGCTTCATCCAGTCCAGCATTTTTCATGATGTTCTCTGCATATAAGTCAAATAAGCAGGATGACAATACACAGCCTTGATATACTTCTTTCCTAATTTGGGACCAGTCCACTGTTCCATGCCTGGTTCTAACTGTTTCTTTTTGACCTGCATACAGATTTCTCAGGAAGCAGATAAGATGGTCTGATAGTATCATCTCTTGAAGAATTTTCCAGTATGTTGTGATCCAAACAGTCAAAGGTTTTAGCATAGTCAATGAAGCAGAAGTAGATGTTTTTCTGGAATTCTCTTGCTCTTTCTATGATCTGATGAATGTTGGCAATTTGATCTCTGGTTCCTCTGCCTTTTCTAAATCCAGCTTGAACATCTGGAAGTTCTCTGTTCAAGTAATGTTTAAGCCTAGCTTGGAGAATTTCAAGCATTACCTTGCTAGCATGTGAGATGTGTGTAACTGAGAGGTAGTTTGAGCATTCTTTGGCATTGCCTTTCTTTGGGATTGGAATGAAAACTGACCTTTTCCAGTCCTGTGACCATTGCTGAGTTTTCCAGTTTTTCTGGTGTATTGCATGCAGTGCTTTCACAGCATCATCTTTTAGGATTTGAAATAGCTCAGCTGGAATTCCATCACCTCCACTGGCTTTCTTTGTAGTGATTTTCCTAAGACCCACTTGACTTCACACACCAGGATGTCTGACTCTAGGTGAGTGATCATGCCATCATGATTATCTGGGTCATTAAGATATCTTTTGTACAGCTCTTCTGCATATTCTTGCCACCTCTTCTTAATGTCTTCTGCTTCTGTTAGGTCCATACTGTTTTTGTCCTTTACTGTGCCCATCTTTGCAGAAATGTTCCCTTGGTGTCTGTAATTTTCTTGAAGAGATCTCTAGTTTTCCCATTCTATTGTTTTCCTCTGTTTCTTTGCATTGATCACTTAGGAAGACTTTCTTATCTCTCCACTCCTTGCTATTTTTTGGAACTCTGCACTCAGATGGGTATATCTTTCCTTTTCTCCTTTGCCTTTCATTTCTCTTCTTTTCTCAGCTATAAGGCCTCCTCAGACAACATTTTGCCTTTTTGCATTTCTTTTTCTTGAGGATAGTTTTGATCCCTGCTTCCTACACAATGTTACGAACCTCCGTCCATATTTCTTCAGGCACTCTATCAGATCTAATTCCTTGAATCTATTTGTCATTTTACTGTATAATCATAAGGGATTTGATTCAGGTCATATCTGAATGGTCTAGTGGCTTTCCCTGCTTTCTTCAGTTTAAGTCTGAATTTGGCAGTAAGGAGCTCATGATTTGAGCCAGAGTCAGCTCCCGGTCTTGTATTTGCTGACTGTATAGAGCTTCTCCATTTTTGGCTACAAAGAATATAATCAATCCGATTTCAGTATTGACCATCTGGTGATGTCCATGTGTTGAGACTCTCTTGTGTTGTTGGAAGAGGGTGTTTGCTATGACCAGTGCATTCTCTTGGCAAAACTCTGTTAGATTTTGTCCTGCTTCATTTTGTACTCCAAGGCCAAACTTGCCTCTTACTCCAGGTATCTCTTGACTTCCTACTTTTGGATTCCAGTCCCCTATGTTGAAAGGACATCTTTTCTTGATGCTAGTTCTAGAAGGTTATGTAGGTCTTCATAGAACCATTCAACGTCAGCTTCTTCAGCATTAGTGGTTGGAGCATAGACTTAGATTATTGTGATACTGAATGGTTTGCCTTGGAAATGAATGGAGATCATTCTGTCGTTTTTGAGATTGCATCCAAGTACTGCATTTCAGACTCTTTTGTTGACCATGATGGCTACTCCATTTCTTCTGAGGGATTCTTGCCCACAGTTGTAGATATAATGTTCATCTGAGTTAAATTGGCCTATTCCAGTCCATATTAGTTCACAAATTTCTAAAATGTCATTGTTCACTCTTGCAGTCTCCTTTTTGACCGCTTCCAATTTGCCTTGATGGAGAAGGTGATGGCACCCCACTCCAGTACTCTTGCCTAGAAAATCCCATGGATGGAGGAGCCTGGTAGGCTGCAGTGCATGGGGTCGCGAAGAGTCAGACATGACTGAGTGACTTCACTTTCACTTTTCATTTTCATGCATTGGAGAAGGAAACGGCAACCCACTCCAGTGTTCTTGCCTGGAGAGTCCCAGAGATGGGGGAGCCTGGTGGGCTGCCGTCTCTGGGGTAGCACAGAGTCGGACATGACTGAAGCAACTTAGCAGCAGCAATTTGCCTTGATACACGGACCTAACATTCCAGGTTCCTATGTAATATTGCTCTTTACAGCATTGGACTCTACTTCCATCACCAGTGACACCCACAACTGAGTGTTGTTTTGCTTTGGCTCTGTCTCTTCATTCTTCGAGTTATTTCTCCACTGATCTCCAGCAGCATATTGGGTACCTACTGACCTGGGGAGTTCATCTTTCAGTGTCCTATCATTTTGCCTTTTCATACTGTTCATGGGGTTCTCAAGGCAAGAATACTGAAGTGGTTTGCCATTCCCTTCTCCAGTGGACCACATTCTGTCAGATCTCTCAACCATGACCCGCCTGTCTTGGGTTGTCCCACGGGCATGGCTTAGTTTCATTGAGTTAGACAAGGCTGTGATCATTTGATCAATTTGCTAAGCTTTCTGTGATTTTGGTTTTCATTCTGTCTGCTCTGATGGATGAGAATAAGAGGCTAGTGGAAGCTTCCTGATGGGAGAGACTGGCTGTGGGGCACCATGCCTCACTGTATTTTTGTATCCCCTGTAGTGACTCTAACAGTACTCCCCCCAAGTCACATCCACCTGGAACCTCAGAAAGTGACACTTTTGGAGATAGGGTCTTTGCAGATGAAATTAAGTAAAGATGAGGCCCTCCGTTTTGAGGGTGGGCCCTAAACCCAGTGCCTGGTACCCTGATTGAGGATGAGGGGACACAGAGATGCCTGGGTGGGGGTGGCCACGTGGGATGGAGGCAGACACAGGGGTGACACAGACACGGGGGCGACGCAGACGCGGGGGTGATGCAGACACGGGGGTGATGCAGACACGAGGGATGATGCAGACATTGGGATGATGCAGACACAAGGGTGATGCAGACGCGGGGGTCATGCAGACGCGGGGGTCATGCAGACACGGGGGTCATGCAGACACGGGGGTGATGCAGACACGGGGGGTGATGCAGACACGGGGTGATGCAAACACTGTAGTAATGCAGACACGGGGTGATGCAGCTGCAGGCAGGGGGCACCTGCAGCCTCCAAAAACTGGACGAGACAAAGAAGGACCTTCCCTGGAGCTTCAGGGGAGTGCAGCCCTGTCCACACCTTGATACAGACTTCTGGCCTCCAGAACTAAGAGAACAAACTTCTTTGTTTTAAGCCACCTGGTTTGTGGTGTTGATCATGAAGCCCCAAGGGACTAAACTACCTACTGTTAACTACCTAAGCATCCAAAAGTTAGCATCTACAGACAAGAAAGAGATCAAAACAGTAAATTCTATAGGGAATCAACACTGAATATTCATTGGAAGGACTGATGCTAAAGCTGAAGCTCCAATATTTTGGACACCTGATGCGAAGAACCAACTCACTGGAAAAGACTCTGATGCTGGGAAAGACTGAGGGCAAAAGGAGAAAGGGGTGCCAGAGGATGAGATGGTTGGATAACATCACTGACTCAATGAATATGAGTTTAAGCAAACTTCGGGAGATAGTGAAGGACAGGGAAGCCTAGTGTACTGCAGCCCATGGGGTACCCAAGAGTAGGACACAACTTAGCAACTGAACAACAGCAAACAATTCCACAGCATGGGAAATTTCCATTTATTCTTCCTTCGTTGCATGTGTGTATTTATTTTTATTTTGCATTGGCCTCTGTAGGAGGAAATACTTTCTTTCTAAGCTTTGATCTATGCGGTACTACTGGCCATGGAGGCCCCAGGTACTGTCCCCCTTCCCTGTCTCCTGGATGAAAGTTGCCAACAGTTGGGAAGCTATCAAGCTAGAAACTGTTGGGCCTTGGAAAACTTCACTGGAAAACATAAAATTTTAAATTACAGCTCTGCATCATTAATGGCATATCATTATCAAATCATAATATAATAGCCAGCTTAGAAGACAGTCTGAATTTCACCACAAAACTAAACCCACTCTTATCATTTGATCCAGCTACTTTCCTCCTTGGTATTTACCCAAATGAACTGAAAACTCATATCCAAATAGAAAGCTGCACATGGACGTCTATAGAGGCTTTATTCATAACTGCCCCAAATTGGAAGCAACCGAGAGGTCCTTCAGCAGGTAAACAGATAAACTACATTTGACAATGGAATATTTTACAGCACTGGAATGAGCTATTAAGACACTGTCTCTTAGTGCTAAGGGACTGAGCCCAGGGCAGGGGCTCCGTAGGGAATTTCTGAACCTTCATCTCGGTTCTGCATGCTAAGTCTCTGCAGTCATGTCTGACTCTTTTCAATCCTATGGACTGGAGCCCATCAGGCTCCCCTGTCCATGGGATTCTCCAGGCAAGAAGAATACTGGAGCGGGTTGCCGTGCCCTCCTCCAGGGGATCTTCCCGATCCAGAGACTGAACATGCGTCTCTTGCATCTCCTGGATTGGCAAGCTTGCTCTTCACCACTAGCACCACAGGAGAAGTCGTCTCAATTCTACTAGGAGGCTAAAACTGCTCTTAAAAAAGGCTTTAAAAAACTAATTCTAAGTTTCTTTGATAAAATGAATGGTTTAATTTTAATTTATGGATTTTAACAACATGTATGCAGTACATACTTTAGCAAAGTCTACACACATGCACAGGAGAAGGCAATGGCAGCCCCTCCAGTGCTCTCGCCTGGAGAATCCCAGGGACAGGCGAGCCTGGTGGGCTGTGGTCCAGGATGGAGGAGCCTGGTGGGCTGTGGTCCATGGGGGCGCAGAGAGTCGGACACGACTGAGCAGCTTCACTTCACTCACTTCATACTTTATCACTGGAGAAGGCGATGGCAACCCACTCCAGTATTCTTGCCTGGAGAATCCCATGGACAGAGGAGCCCGGTGAGCCATGGTCCATGGGGTCGCAGAGAGTCGGACACACCTGAAGTGCCTGGGCAGGCGTGCACACACACACACAGTAAGCACTTTGTATGTGTGTTCCACATCCATCCTGGGAAATTTTTAAATACACTTTTTACCTTGTCAAAAAAGCAAACGATTGTCTGTTTTACTGGCATTTGTAACACGTGTGTGCACGTGTGCTAAGTTGCTTTAGTCACGTTGGACTCGTTGTGACCCCACGTACTGTAACTGGAGCAGAAATGCCCCTGGTGCTTGTCCAGAAGACTCCACGCCACATTCACACCCTCCTCCCTGGAGAACTCAGGTGGCCAGCCACGGTTGTCCCGCTGTAGACCCATGGAGGGCAGGAAGCCCACCATGGACGTGCCTCATCGAGGTCCCGCAGGGAGCAGGCTTGTGGAGGTGGCTTGGTCCACCCAGGCTGATGATGATGTCAGAGAGGCTGCGGCTGCGCCTCCTGCCCAGGTGGAGCCCCATCGTTCCCTGCACTTCCCTGAAGACAGAGGGGAACACAAGGGCAGGTGTCGCTCAGCCACTGTGGCCTGTCCACGTGGGTGGCCTGTCCACGTGGGTGGCCTGTCCATGTGGCACTGCTTGTGGCAGGTTTGGCAGGAGACCGAAGGGAGGGAAACTGAGTCAGTGGGACCATCCTTCTCACTCGCCTTTTGACCAGCTGAGGCTGCTGTTGGTCCCACTCAGGTGCCCTTCCGAAGGAGAGCTAGGCGTTTGGCTCTTTGATATCTCCGGGGGGTGAGAAGATAAAAAGTCTTTGTCAGAAAGAAATGTGTTGAGTTTAGACATTCATAGAAAAAGTAGGATTAGCATAACTTGGGCTTCCCCTGGTTCAGTCAGTGCAGAATCTGCCTGCAATGCAGAAGGCATAAGAGACACAGGTTCGATCTCTGGGTTGGGAAGATCCCCTGGAGAAGGAAATGGCAACCTACTCCAGGATTCTTGCCTGGAAAATTCCATGGACAGAGGAGCCCAGTGGGCTATAGTCCATGGGGTTGCAAGAGACACAACATAATTATTAAACCACCACCAAAATACGTTTACTTAAATTAATGCATTAAAATTTTAAGAGAACTATTTATATAAATTAAGCCAACAAAAATAAGCCTAAATATATCTGAGGGAAATTGTTGTTTAGTTGCTAATTTGTGTCCAACTTTCTGCAACCCCATGGAGTGCAGCACATTAGGCTTTCCTGTCCTTCACTATCTCCTGGAACTTGCTCAAACTCATGTCCATTGAGTCGGTGATGCCATCCAACCATCTCATCCTCTTTCGTCCCCTTCTCCTCCTGCCTTCAATTTTTCCCAGCATCAGGGTCTTTTCCAATGAGTCAGCTCTTCATATCAGGTGGCCAAAGTATTGGAGCTTCAGCTTCACCATCTGTCCTTCCAATTAATGTTCAGGGTTGATGTCCTTTAAGATTGACTGGTTTGATCTCCTTGCTATCCAAAGGACTCTCAATGTGTTTAATACAATGTGATCCTTTAGGTCCTGACATGAGATATTTCTGAGATGCATAATTAAAACAGAGAAACCAGAGAATGATAAATGTAATCTGTTTTCATTTTTTGATAAAAAGCTGGACTGGGAGCTGACTGTGGCTCAGATCATGAACTCCTTATTGCCAAATACAGACTTAAATTGAAGAAAGTAGGGAATACCACTAGACCACTTTCATTTTTCACTTTCATGCATTGGAAAAGGAAATGGCAACCCACTCCAGTGTTCTTGCCTGGAGAATCCCAGGGACGGGGGAGCTTGGTGGACTGCCATCCATGGGGTCACACAGAGTCGGACATGACTGAAGTGACTTAGCAGCAGCATTCAGGTATGATCTAAATTAAATCCCTTACAATTATACAGTGGAAGTGACAAATAGATTCAAGGAATTAGATCTGATAGACAACTTCCTGAAGAACTATGGATGGAGGTTCATGACATTGTACAGGAGGCAGTGAACAAAACCGTCTCCAAGAAAAAGAAATACAAAAAGACAAAATGGTTGTCTGAGGAGCCTTTACAAATAGCTGAGAAAAGAAGAGAAGTGAAACACAAAGGAGAAAAGGAAAGATATGCCCATTTGAGTACATAGTTTCAAAGGATAGCAAGGAGAGATAAGAAAGCCTTCCTCAGCGATCAATGCAAAGAAATAGAGGAAAGCAATAGAATGGGAAAGACTAGAGATCTCTTTAAGAAAATTAGGGATACCAAGGGAACATTTCATGCAAAGATGGGCTCAGTAAAGGACAGAAATGGTATGGACAGATATTGGTATCTGAAATAGTATGGACAGAAACAGATATTAAGAAGAGGTGCCAAGAATACACAGAAGAACTATACAAAAAGGATCTTCACAACCCAGATAATCACAATGGTGTGATCACTCACCTAGAACCAGATATCATGGAGTGTGAAGTCAAGTAGGCCTTAGGAAGCATCGCTACTAACAAAGCTGCTGCTGCTGCTGCTGCTGCTGCTGCTGCTGCTAAGTCTCTTCAGTCTTGTCCGACTCTGTGAGACCCCATAGATGGCAGCCCATCAGGCTCCACCATCCCTGGGATTCTCCAGGCAAGAACATTGGAGTGGGTTGCCATTGCCTTCTCCAGTGCATGAAAGTGAAAAGTGAAAGTGAAGTCACTCAGTCGTGTCCGACTCTTGGCAACCCCATGGACTGCAGCCTACCAAGCTCCTCTGTCCATGGGATTTTCCAGGAAAGAGTACTGGAGTGGGTTGCCATTGCTTTCTCTACTAACAAAGCTAGTGGAGGTGATAGAATTCCAGTTAAGCTATTTCAAATCCTAAAAGATGATGCTGTGAAAGTGCTGCACTCAATATGCCAGCAAATTTGGAAAGCTCAGCAGTGACCACAGGACTGGAAAGGTCAGTTTTCATTCCAATCCCAAAGAAAGGCAATGCCAAAGAATGCTCAAACTACTGCACAATTGCACTCATCTCACACACTATCAAAGTAATGCTCAAAATTCTCCAAGCCAGGCTTCAACAGTATGTGAACTGTGAACTTCCAGATGTTCAAGGTGGATTTAGAAAGGGCAGAGGAACCAGAGATCAAATTGCCAACATCCACTGGATCATTGAAAAGGCAAGAGAGTTCCAGAAAAAATATCTACTTCTGCTTTATTGACTATGCTAAAACCTTTGACTGTGTGGATCACAACAAACTGTGGAAAATTCGTCAAGAGATGGGAATACCAGACCACCTGACCTGCCTCCTGAGAAATCTGTATGCAGGTCAAGAAGCAACAGTTAGAATTGGACATGGAACAACAGACTGATTCCAAATCAGGAAAGGAGTACATCAAGGCTGTATATTGTCACCCTGCTTATTTAATTTACATGCAGAATACATCATGAGAAATGCTGGACTGGATGAAGCACAAGCTGGAATCAAGATTGCTGGGAGAAATATCAATAACCTCAGATATGCAGATGACACTACCCTTATGGCAGAAAGTGAAGAGGAACTAAAAAGCCTCTAGATGAAAGTAAAAGTGGAGAGTGAAAAAGTTGACTTAAAACTAAACATTCAGAAAACTAAGATCATGGCATCCGGTCCCATCACTTCATGGCGCATAGATGGGGAAACAATGGAAACACTGACAGAGTTTATTTTCTTGGGCTCCAAAATCACTGCAGTTGGTGACTGCAGCCATGAAATTAAAAGACGCTTGCTTCTTGGAAGAAAAGTTATAACCAACCTAGACAGCATATTAAAAAGTAAAGATATTACTTTACCTGCAAAGGTCTATCTAGTCAAGGCTATGGTTTTTCCAGTGGTCATGTATGCATGTGAGAGTTGGACTGTGAAGAAAGCTGAGCGCCGAAGAATTGATGCTTTTGAACTGTGGTGTTGGAGAAGACTCTTGAGAGTCCCTTGGACTGCAAGGAGATCCAACCAGTCATTCTTAAAGGAAATCAGTCCTGAGTTCACTGGAAGGACTGATGCTGAAGCTGAAACTCCAATACTTTGGCCATTTGATGTGAAGAACTGACTAACTGGAAAAAACCCTGAGGCTGGGAAGGATTGAAGGCGGGAGGAGAAGGGGACGACAGAGGATGAGATGGTTGGATGGCATCTCTACCTTGATGGACATGAGTTTGAGTAAACTCTGGGAGTTGGTGAAGGACAGGGAAGCCTGGTGTTCTGTAGTCCACGGGGTCGCAAAGAGTCAGACAGGACTGAGCGGCTGAACTGAACTGAACTGGTGTGTTTCAGTGCCCATACGTGTGTAAAGGCAGAGTATTTTCAGGAAGAATCAACCTAACAGAGAGCTTATTTGAGGAAGAGGGATGAGGTTTCTCCTGAGATGTTTGTTTCAAAATCAATATAGCAATATACACAAAGTTTCAGAAATTCCTAGAAAATGAGCAAAATGAAAATGAGAGAAGTTAAATCAATGGTTTTACATTCATTTCATCAAGAATTGTCAGAAGCTCTGTGGCTGTTTCTTTTTTCCTAGAACTATTATTGTATTTTATTTTCTCCTTTTCTCCATGACCTTGCAAGGGATAAAAAGATGTGTTATGGTTTTTTTTTTTTCCCATTTCGTACACTTACTTGGGTACTTTTAACTTTCCTACAGTTAAAATATACAGATTTATTTCTTGTACATTTTAACTGGGTTTCCCTGGTGGTTCACTGGTCAAGAACCTGCCTGCCAATGCAGGAGACCTGGGTTCAATCCCTGGGTCGGGAAGATCCTCTTTAGAAGGAAATGGCAACCCACTGCAGTATTCTTGCCTGGAGAATCCCATGGACTGAGGAGCCTGGTGGGCTAGAGTCCATGGGGTCACAAAGAGTCAGACGTGAGTTAGTGACTGAACACACACACACACACACTTGAACTAAAATTATAGCAGAAAATTTGGGGTTGCATCTGGGACAGATTCTGTTATAAGAATACATCAAGAATGACAGTGAGATAAAATGATCAAGGGTTAGGTCTTGGCCCCAGATTACAAAAGGACAGGGCTTCAAGTCGATTCTGTCACTCCTTTCGCAAGTGACAGGTGCCACCCCTCCTGCAAGGCAGACCCGGAGCCCAGGCAGATGTCCAGTGTGTGCCCGGCCTCTGCACCTGTCCCACGGTGAGTGGTCGACTGTGCCAAAGCCCCTCAGTTCCTCCTGAAACCCCGCCGGCCCTGGGCAGAGCCAGGCGCCGCCCCACAGTCGTGGGCTGTTGGACAGCTCTTGCTCGTCTAGGTCCTCAGTCTCTCTCTGAGCGTGAGGACAACTTGTAGGGCATACTCTGCTTTATTCCAAGAAGACACAATAACCACACCCCGATCTTTAACCAAGAGTCACACAGACTGGAAGAGATATCTCGACTAGAGACTGGAATTCTTGAGCAAAGCAATATTAACATCCAGGTTGAAAAAGTATGTGATAAGAACTTCAATCAGAGAAGTCTACCTTAGAAACTCCTCCCCCTAATGTTGTTCTTTACTCAGTCACGTCTGATTCTTTGCGACCCCATGGACTGTAGCCTGCCATGGACTATAGCCCACCAGGCTCCTCTGTCCATGGACTTCCCAGGCAAGAATACTGGAGTGGGTTGCCATTTCCTTCCCCAGGGGATCTTCCCAATCCAGGAATCAAACTCGCGTCTCCTGCATTGGCAGGTGGATTGTTTACTACTGAGCCACCTAGAAAGAGCATCTCCCTAATATAAGATGATTTTTTAATATTTAGGAAAGAAATTATATACAAAACATATACTTACCATGTCACTGAGTTTATCCTCCAAAAAATCCATTTTTGTGTATGATTAAATTAATTACAGGATTCTGTTCCTTTCCATTGAAGTTTCCAGTCTTCGAAATCATTAACTGCGCCTTTGAAATACAATTTAGGAAATGGAAATTCTCTATCATGTTGGATGCTGTGTCCATTCTAAAACGTTCTAACAGGAATAGAATTTATTCCACTGGAGTACATTCTAATAGAATAAATCTATCCTGCAATGGTAGCATTGCCATGTCTAAGGCATGTAAATAAAAATTTACTTTAAAAAAAAGACAGTTAAAGGACAGAAATGGATCCCAGTAATCTGGCGTGGCACAGCGAGAGAGACGTTGAAAAGGAATTTGCCCTGCGTGCCCGGAGCTGGTAATGGGTCACCCTGGGAGCATGAGGTCCTGTGACGAGAGGAGGCTGAGGCAGGGGAGGTGTTCTCAGGGCTGGACGAGGGCAGGTGCTTCATGTACCTGGGAGCCCAGGGGGTCTGTAAAGCTGTGCTCTCCCACCCTACACGTGAAAGCTGCCTGCACTCGGGGCCGGGGTCCTCCAAGAGCCCGCAGCACCCGAGCAGGGGGGTGGAGGGCTTACCAGGTGGCTCTCGCGGTGAAGAACCCACCTGCCCACGCAGAGGAGCCTGGTGGGCTGCTGTCCAATCAGTCATGATGAGTCGGACACGACAGAAGGGACTTAGCACCCGCACGCACACCTGACCAGGGACTCACAGAGTGCTGATCACGCTGATCACACGGACAACCAGACGAACCGCGTGCGGAATCGCGGGAAAGAGGTCATGTCTTCCGCAGAGCTCTCTCTCTCTGTGGGCCTTCCCCACTCGGTGCCCGGAGACCAGAGCCCTCCAGACACCCTGGGGTCCTGCCAGGCGCTCCCTCCGCCCAGGGCCGCCTCCTCCCCGCGTGTGTGGGGCGGGCGCTCCTCACCCCCTCCGCAGCATGGGCTGAGCGCAAGTCTGAGGATGCTCGGGACAGAGGCCTTCTCCTGGAAGACTCCCGGGGCCTGGGTGACGCAGACAGACACAGTCCGTGCTTCTCACCGGGTTCCCTGGATGCGTCATCAGAAGGCCGGTCCTTCCGCCCGCCACCACCGGCAAGACCGCCTTCACGGGCCGTCCTCCTCGTCCTCTCTGCGGGGCCCGCCCCTTCCTCCAGGGGTGGAGGGCAGCCTCCATCCCTGAGAGACCCACTGATTTACATTTTGAAAATTATCCCTGTGTCATCAGTAGCATCGTGTTCCCCCACCCACCCTGTGGCTCAGCTGGTAAAGAATCCGCCTGCAATGCGGGTGACCCCAGTCTGAGTCAGAAAGATCTCCCTGAGAAGGGGTAGGCTACCCACCCAGGTATTCTTGGGCTTCCCTGGTGGCTCAGCTGGTAAAGAATCCACCTGCAAATGTGGGAGACCCTGGGTTGGGAAGATCTCCTGGAGAAGGGAAAGGCTACCCACTCCAGTATTCTTGCCTGAAGAATTCCGTGGACTGTATAATCCCTGGGGTCACAAGAGTTAGACATGACTGAGCGACTTTCACTCACCACCCACAAAGGAGATGTTGAGGTCCTAACTCCCAGCACCTGCGAGCATGACTTGTTTAGAAAGAGGGTCTTGGCAGGTGTAGTCAGGGTCAGCTGAGGTCCTCAGGGTGGTCCTGGCCCAGTGCGACTGGAGTCTCTTTAAGAAGGCAGGGACGCTACACCAGGAAGTTGGAAGCTGGGGGAGGCCGAGGGGGCTTCTGCCCAGAGTCTTGGAGGGAGCACAGCCCGGATGAGGCACTGACCTCAGGCATCTGGCGTCCACCACCGAGAGAAGACCAAGTCGTCATTTAAGCCACGGGTTCATGGTCCTTTGTAATGGCAGTCATAGGAAACGAGTGCACCTGGGTAGGAAATCCCCAAAGAAAGTTCTGGTTAACTTTGATTCTGTCAAAGCCTTTTCTGAATACAATTTGAATGACATGTATGTCCGTCCTGGAAATTCTCTTCTGTGTGTGACTCAGTAGGACCCCGTCTCTCATCTTCCCACCTCCGTGAGAGAGAGCAAACACAGCTTCAAAAAGGACTCCCTCCTTTACCCCACGCCTCTTCCACACCCGTGATCTCAGGAGGAGCTCACACCCTCGTTCACATGCGGTGCTCATGGGAAGAGGATCAACTACATGTTCCCTCTTGTGAGACGTCTCTGCGGGGCTGTGTGAGCAAGGGGGTCGCCCTGCCCGCGTCCCTGCCCCATGTCCCTGTCCCTGCCCCCTGTCCCTCTCCCTGCCCCCTGCCCCCCATCCTTCTCCCTGCCCCCCGTCCCTGCCCCCTGCCCCCTGTCCCTGTCCCCTCTCCCTACCCCCATCCTGCCCCCTGTCCCTCTCCCTGCCCCCTGCCCCCGTCCCTGCCCCCTGCCCCCTGTCCCCTGACTCTGCCCCCTCTCCCTGCCCCCTGCCCCCTTCCCAGGCTCAGCCGCCGGCTCGAGGTGGTTTCTGAGCCAAGTTCTCCTCCAGGCAGCTCTGGTCCAGGGTCGGAGGCCCCACCGAGACGCGGCTCCTGGGACTGCCCGTCCCCGGGCTCCGGGCTGCGTGGGCTTTTACTATCTGCATATTTATTTCACCTCTTAAATGAAATCCAATTTGAGGCTATTAATATTAATGCACGGAGATAATTCTGATGATGAATTAATAAAGCACTCGGCCTCTCCGTGTGCTGTTTGCTCTTACATTTAATGATGCTCTTAACTGGAACGAGGAGGCGGCCTCCACCTGGAGCCTGGAAATTAGAAACCACTTCATTGTTCTGAGCTCGCTGCTTTAATGACAATCGATGGAATTGATCTGGGAGAAGAAAAGTATTTACTCGTCTCTGCCCTGCCTGGGATCCCAGAGCTTCTGCAGAGGGCTTTGGGCTGCATCTGCTAATGAATTACACGCTAAGTGAACTTCTCAGCCCCCCACCCCCACCCATGGTTTTGATACTGGAGAACTGTTTTTCCTAATCAAAACATAAAGTCCTACCACAGGACCTGGGAAGGAGGGCTTTGTTAGAAAATCAAGAAATCATCTCAGTTGTAGACTCAGATTGACTTGCAAAGCAGACCTTAGCCTTGGTCTGTGCTTCTCCAAAAACAATTCCTGGCTGGTGGTCTTTTGTTGTTCAAATGAACAGAATTTGCGATTCACACTCTGTTGGAAGAGTCATTGAAAAGACAATTTAGCTCCCATTGACTTAACTAGGTTTAGCATTAAAGTAAATACACTTCCACTCCAACACTCTTTCGACAAATAAGTGTTAAAGTCCTCCAATTAGGCTGGTTTTTCAGTTGATTAAAAACGGCAGCATCAACAATCCGGGGTTGTTGGAAGCTTCCCAAACAGAAGCCAGGTTCTGTAAGAAGAGGCCGCGACCATCCAGCCAGAAGCAGACCCAAGGGTCTCACCCTGGGGCCACAGATAGCAACCCAAGCCCTCCGGGGTCTGGAAGCCACGGGCTCACCCAGGACTGGGGTGGATTTTAAGAACAAAGTCACAACATCAAGGCAGTGACGGTGAGGAAGAAAACCCAACAGCCGACCTAGTCTTCAACTTGCAAAACAGACATCTTTAGAGCCAATTTAAACTTTAGGAGAACCCACGGGAGAAGACAAAAACCTGTCCAGGGCAGAGCTGAAATGCTCGCTGTCGTTTACAAGCAGCTTCTTACTATTTATTCCGCTGTGAAATTGGAAGGAGTCTTTCAAGGGGACGAGGGTGGTCTGTGTTTACAGGGCCGCCGCTTCAGGCTCCAAGCGTCACTTGATCTCGCTTTACCCCGTCTAGGGAGGGGAGTGGGTCTCAATCCCCGGTGAGCATGCAGGTTTAGGAAAGTGATCCGGCGGAGTCCCCGGTGAAGCCAGCTCCACGAAGGGCTCGGGGAGAAGGCTTTCCTGCTGCATGTGAGATGGCAGCCCAGCCCTGAGGTGTGACTTCAGCAGGTGTGTTCCCCTCGGCGCCCCACAAGTCCAGCACCACGGAGGACAGAATTCTAAGACTATGAGGCGGCAGATGCACGGACAGTCACACGGCCAAGAACACAACTCTACACACCCACACACCCACACATCCACACGTCTATGTAATACGTATGATATATGTACACACACATGTTCACACTCACACCTGTGTGCATGTGTATATATGTGTGCATACATTACATGTGTGTGGTATATATGGTACATATACTTTTTGCAAACAGAAAAATGCAATTACAATATTTTAATGTTTATTAGTCATTTAACCTCTTTTATTTTTTTGATTTTTTTTATTTTATTTTTTAACTTTAAAATGTTGTATTGGTTTTGCCATATATTGAAATGAATCTGCCACAAGTATACATGTGTTCCCCATCCTGAACCCTTCTCCCTCCTCCCTCCCCATACCATCCCTCTGGGTCGTCCCAGTGCACCAGCCCCAAGCATCCAGTATCGTGCATCGAACCTGGACTGGCGACTCGTTTCATACATAATATTATATGTGTTTAGGACATCCATGGCGGCGCAGATGGTGAAGAATTTGCTTGTAATGCAGGAGACCTGAGTTCAGTCCCTGGGTTGGGAAGATCCCTTGAAGAAAGGACTGACAACCCACTCCAGTATTCTTGCCTGGAGTGTTCTATGTACATAGGAGCCTGGCGGGCTACAGTTCATGGGGTTGCAAAGAGTCAGCACAAGTGGCTGGCTAACACTAACCTCTTTTAAATACGTTTGCTTTTGGATCTTATTATTTTTTATTGGAGTATAATTGCTTTACAAGTCTGTGCAGGTTTCTGATGTACGACAATGAGCCGGCTCTGTGTATACACACGTCCCCTCCCAGCTGAGCCTCTCTCCCACTCCCGCATCCCAGCCCTCTAGGTGGTCGCCGAGCGCTGAGCTGAGCTCTCTGCTACAGAGCAGCCTCCCACCAGCTATCTATCAAACACGCTTTTAATTATTGTGATATGATACTTGTCTACTTGCAAATGTAGCCATAATACAAGTTGAGACAGTCACATGTGACGTCAAACACTAAACATTCACTCATCATCGGTGTAAAACCCCCATCTATCGGACAGGCTCTTACTGCAGAGTGGCTTAGTAACTGTGAGAACGTCCCAGGTAGACAGAAACCACGAGACCCAACCTCTCGCCAAAGCAACCAACACTGCCGGGTCAGGTAATGTTTCACTCTGAATGCTAATAATGTCCAAACAGAACACTTCGAAGATCCAAGCTAATAATAAGGGAAAATAGTAGCAGGCATGCCCTCTACGACCCGTGTTTTGGTTTCAAAACAAGAGGGCATCCCAGCATAAAGCAAGGATGGACAAATGACCGCAGGCTGCTGGCCATGCACGCAGGCATCCGGGTGGTTTACACTCACAGTCGTCCTTCCGGCCAGCGGCAGAGCCAAAGGCGCCCCCTTTGCCGTGGGAACTTGGGGTCCGGCGAGCTGCGCGGGCTAGTGGTCCAGTTACTGCTCAGATGCTCTGAGCCTGCCACAGGCCCCCGGGGCTGGGGAGCCAGCCCACCAGCCGGACCACCGCCCCTGGCGACCGTCCTTGGCCAGCATGAATGCCGGGCCTCTGCTCAAATAAGTCCACTTCCCAGGAAATCTTTTTGGAAAAGGGGTGGCATAAATACGGGTAAACAAAACAAAATGAAATGGAGCAAAATGGAACGAGCGTGTTTTTCCACTTCACATCCCCTCCCACTGGCGCTCTGGGCATCAGATTT
The DNA here is from genome assembly GCF_032452875.1 of Bos javanicus. Lineage (NCBI taxonomy): Eukaryota > Metazoa > Chordata > Mammalia > Artiodactyla > Bovidae > Bos > Bos javanicus. The sequence goes on from NC_083887.1 coordinate 69,653,871, forward strand.
ATGCTGGAGGTGGGCAGATAGCAAATGAAAAATGAAAAACAATTTCATAGTTTAAATTTATGAGACCGGCGGATAATAGATCACTTTTTTCCCTCAAGCTCTCTGTGCCGTAAATCGTCTATAACCTATTTGCCGTATTTTCGGTATCGCTGGTGTTGGCTCCATTTTAGTTAATGCCTTTAGTCTTAACCAAGTGGTTCATCTCAAGGTGATACTGCATGGCTAATCATTTGGAGGAAGGGGGGAGCTGTCTGTCCTGTTTTTCTAGACATAAAGAAATAATGTAAGGAGAGAAAAGAGGCAGACAGGGCCCCATCGTGGCACGTCTCTACCCTCGTGTATATGAAACGCTTTGAGGTGATGAAAAGGACAGGCGCTCGTGTCTAAATCAGCCGAGCCTGATGTGATGCCAGAGCCTTTGGCTAAACACAGATTGACTTAATTCTCTCAATAATGACTTGGGTCCAAGTGCATCCCCACCACAAGAGGGAGAAGGCCGGCAGAACAGAGGAAATCTCACTCGGGTTATCTTGACTCTGCTCCAGGCAAAACCTAGAAATATTTTTTTAATCGAGATTCTCTACAGCAGCCCTTTCCAAATGCCAGTATCCATCATCGCTGACTGGATCAATAGCTGTGTTTTGGCCCCAGTCTCCTGCGAGAGATGGCATGCCATCAGTGATAGACAAATATCACAGTTAAGCAAAGTATCCAGCCAGACCTAGTAACATTTTTATTGATTTTTGTTGTGCAAATAATGTCTTTTTGGGCTGAATAAATGGCTTTGAGCCAAACAGTCATTGTTTATGATTCCAAAATGCAATAAAGGGACAGGAAATATATTATAGCCAATGTCTCAAGGCGCGCAACGTAATCATCCTTTGGTAGTAAAAAACTACCCATCTGAAGCCAGGAGTGCATATTTATCCATGCTTAAAGGTGCCTGTAGGACTTGCAAATCTTACACAAAATGTCCTGTTAGGAAACAGATGGCGTTGCCCTTTAACCTATTGAATAACTACTAGAAAACCAAGCAAAAAAATAAGCACTATATTTCTTTAATCAATACAAAGGAAGCAGTTTATTATGCTCCTTTCAAATGAAATATCAAAGTTGCCAAACAGCGTCCATTCACTTTGCAAGAAAACACATCAAAAGACTCCCCGATTTTCTCAAATGCTCTAAAATCAGAAAATAGTAAGGTTTTTGTGAAAAAAAGAAAGACACTCATTCCAAATCACTATGAGCTCGTTTCACTGGGTAGATCCACAGAAGGCTGGCCATCAAAGACTTACCCCTGAAACAAGACACACCTTTTGTGTGCGTGTGAGTTAAGGCTGGCATCCTACCCTTACGTCAGTTGCTTGCATTTTCAAAGGGGCGGCTGAGCTGAGCTCCACACTCATGCCCTCACAGAACGTGATGCTCTGCATGTGCACCCAGATCGCCAGGAGAATCGTGGCCCTGCCAGCAGCCCATGGTCTCATGTCCACACCTCAGATGCGGCTGCTGTGGTCTGCGCAGCCGAGCCCCAGGGAACACACCGTTGTGCTGGGTTCCTATGAGAATGGTCCCTCCAGAAATTGGCATGATTTGGCGGGACTAGCCTTGGCTTCCAGAGTCCTCACAAGGGAGCCACAACCCCAAGCATGGGACAGGCAGACTGGAAAACATGCACTCAGTTTTCATTATGTTCTCTGATTGCTGAGATGTATTCTTGGACTTAATATCATAATTTGATTAATCGTTTCCCTTTCCAGAAGTGCGACCAACCTAGACAGAATATTAAAAAGCAGAGACATTACTTTGTCAACAAAGGTCCGTCTAGTCAAGGCTATGGTTTTTCCAGTGGTCATGAATGGATGTGAGAGTTGGACTATAAAGAAAGCTGAGCACCGAAGAATTGATGCTTTTGAACTGTGGTATTGGAGAAGACTCTTGAGAGTCCCTTGGACTGCAGGGAGATCTAACCAGTCCATCCTAAAGGAGATCAGTCCTGGGTGTTCATTGGAAGGACTGATTTTGAAGCTGAAACTCCCATACTTCGGCCACTTGATGAGAAGAGCCGACTCATTGGAAAAGACCCTGATGCTGGGAGGGATAGGGGGCAGGAGGAGAAGCGGATGACAGAGGATGAGGTGGTTGGATGGCATCACCAACTCAATGGATGTGGGTTTGGGTAGACTCCGGGATTTGGGAGTGGACAGGGAGGCCTGGCTTGCTGCGGTCCATGGGGTTGCAAAGAGCTGGACACAGTTGAGCAATTGAATTGAACTGAAGGCTTATTTAAAGTATACACACTTTCATTATTCACATACTACTCTAAATTACATAATTACGACACAACTTTTGAATTATTCTTTCCCCAACTAGGACCTTCTAGTTCCCTCTCTTCAAAGAGGATTTCTCATATGGTGAAGATGCTGAGTGCAAACATCTTGGTGACTCAGAAAATTTATTTTGCACTAACCTGTAATTTTACTACCACAGCATTGTAGACATTATTTTTAATTATGTGATTATTATAACTACACATGTATACTTTCCCCAAAACTATGCATGCGTTCCTTATATACTTAAATGTTTAACAAAATACATTTTCATATATGTGTGTGAAGTTTATATACTTAAAAAGATGAGTTTTAATGTACAGACGTGAGGAAACACTTTGTTAAAGCAATTATTGTCTCCTTCAGAACAGCGATGCTCACGTATACACTACTGATACCATGCGTTAAAGAGATATGAAGCCAACCTACAGTTTACATGGGGAGCTCAGTGCTCCGCGGTGACCTGAATGGAAAGAGGGCCAAAAGGGAGGGGATCTGAGTACACGTCCAGCTGATTCATTTTGCCGAACAGCAGAACCAACACGACATTGTAAAGCGACTACACACCGATAAAATCATTTTAGAAAAAGAAACAACAAAAGAAAAGGGATAATAAACGCATGGATTCTCAGGCCATTTCAGGTTCGCCACCCCAGCTCCTCCCTACGGCAAAGCCAGCACTGAGCCCTGGCGTTCTTTTGAATCAGACCCAATTCAGCAGACGACAATTTACCTTACAATTTTAAGCTTTCTTCCCCTTATTTCTAACAGCTCTGAATGTCTTTAAAAGCTTATTTGTTTCTTAATTTCAGTTGTGGATTGAAGGACAGTTGTTCTACAGTGTGGTGCCAGCCTCTGCTGTGCAGCAAAGAGACTCGGTTATACACGGGCAGACGTGATTCTTATATTCTTTTTTAGTTTCCTTTTAAATATTTAAAAATTTTATTTGTTTCTATATCTTTTGCAAAATACTATTAATACCATCTTCTTCCTCTCCTTCATTCCCATGTCTCAGTGAAAAATCACTTCCAAGCCAAGTTTCACGGTAGTCTTTCCTCCTGGACAGTTTCTCATTATGTCACAGCAGTACAAAAGTCCTTTGCTGGCTGGAAGGTCTACAATTTTTTTCCTTTTTTTTTTTTTTTTTTTGCTGGAACTTTTAATGTGACTAATGCTGTGAGTGATTTTTAATTTTTGTATTTAGTCAACTTTATCAGACTTTCATGGTTTCTATCTCTGATGTTCTTCTTAGGCAGACAGACCCTGCTGTGCCCTCACGTGACCGTTCTGGGTTCTCTTCCTACATTTAAATCCAAGCTCAGAGGCATTTGCTTCCGCAGAAGGCATGAAGCAAAGATGTGTTCGCATGTTCCCTCAGTTCCAACTGTTTAACTCAAGACATTGCGTGGGTCATTAGAAAGGCCTCACTGGTGGTCTACTCACCATTTCTTCACAATTTAGAGTGACTGGTATTTCTGCACTACTTTATTCCTCTTGTTAGCGTGCGTGCTCAGTCATGTCTGACTCTTTGCGATCCCAAGGACTGCAGTCCTCCAGGCTCTTCTGTCCATGGGATTCTCAGGCAGGAATACTGGAGTGGGTTGCCATTTCCCTGTCCAGGCCATCTTCCCAACCCAGGGATCAAGCCCACGTCTCCTGCGTGTCCTGCATCGGCAGGCGGGTTCTTTACCACTGCACCGCCTGGGAAGCCCCTTAGCTCTATGAGCTGTAGCCTGATGGTGTCTCATATCTGGCAAGCTCACACTCTCTCGGTCTTCTTTTCAAATACCTGGGCTATAACATCCGTGTGATACTTTAGGTGAAACTTACAGTTTACTGGACTCACACAGTATTTATAAATTAGCTGAGGGGCTTTGTGTCTGAATGCTTTGTCCAGGAATCTGGCATGTTCCTCTCCAGGTGTTGAGAGCATCTTTCAGATCAGGTAGTGTCCTTGTTCGACCCCTAAATGTTTCCATGACTTCTGTTTCTCAGTATTTTTCAGACTTTGTGGCTACAGGGAATGAAGCCCTTTCCACTGGGCTTTCTCTGGGGCTCCTGCAGGTGAGCATGGGCCTCAGCGAGTCCCCCTCCCCAGCACTCTGCTGTGTGTGTGTTTCCTAAACAACTCACAATAGAGACGGCGTTCACTGCCTCTCTCCAGTTTCACAGGTCTGGCTATGTTCTAAAAATTATGTGACTCTTGCCTCTTGCTTTTCACTATTTTAACTTGTTTTATATTAATGCCTGGAACTTCCTGGAGAAGGCAATGGCACCCCACTCCAGTACTCTTGCCTGGAAAATCCCATGGACGGAGGAGCCTGGTAGGCTGCAGTCCATGGGGTTGCTGAGGGTCGGACACAACTAAGCGACTTCACTTTCACTTTTCACTTTCATGCATTGGAGAAGGAAATGGCAACCCACTCCAGTGTTCTTGCCTGGAGAATCCCAGGGACGGCGGAGCCTGGTGGGCTACCGTCTCTGGGATCGCACAGAGTCGAACACGACTGAAGTGACTTAGCAGCAGTAGCAGCTAGAACTTCCAGAATGAAATTCTATATCAACAGTGGTTGGACACTCAGTGTAGGGTCTTTACCAGACGGCAGTATGGGATGTTTCCCCTCGGGTACCTGGAGGCAGGCTTGCTGGGGGGAGGCAACGTCCTTCTCAGACCCATTTTTCTATGTTGGCAGCACATGAGGAAGACAGTGCCCACCCAACCAACCCAGAAGTCACAGCCGATGAGCAGCACCCAGGAACCTTTCAGGCTCTTTTCTAGATCTCATCAAATGGAGCTTCTATGTTAGTACTTAGTACTGAAAGCTGAGGAAATGTGTATTCTCAATTATTAAAATTTGTACCAATAATAAATGCAGTTACTTTCTAAACTCTTCATTTCAAATTATTTAGTTTTCAGAAAATACATAGAAAACTTGACAGTTAGCCCAGAAATCTCTACTCCTTTGGTGTGGAGGAAAGGGAACTCTCCTACATTGTTGGTGGGAATGTAAATGGATAGAACCATGATGGAGAAGTGCATGCAGGTTCCTTAAAGACTAAAAATAGAGCTACCCACGCCTGGGGAAATATCTAGAGAAAAAGCATGATCCAAAAGGACACATGCACTCCAGTGTTCGTTGCAGCACTCTTTACAATAGCCAAGAGCTTCTTCCTTGGAGAAAGAAAGGGCAATCCACTCCAGTACTCTTGCCTGGAAAATCCCATGGACAGAGGAGCCTGGTAGGCTGCAGTCCATGGGGTTGCAAAGAGTCGGACATGACTGAGCGACTTCACTTTCACTTTACCATAGCCAAGGCGTGGAAGTAACCTCAGTGTCTATCGACAGAGGAATGCATAGAGAAAATGTGGTACATACATACAATGGAATATAGCTAAGCCATACAAAGAATGAACAACGCTATTTGCAGCAATATGGATAGGCTTGGAGATTATCATACTAAGTGAAAGAAGGCAGACAGAGAAAGACAAACCTCATGTGATATTACTTATTTGTGACATCTGAAATATTACACAGAAGAATTTATCTGTGACACAGAAATACACTCGCAAAGAAGACAGATTTGTTGTTTATATATACAATGAGTGACTTTGCCATACAGCAGAAATTAACACAACATTGTAAATCAAGTATCAGTTCAGTTCAGTCTCTCAGTCATCTCCCACTCTTTGGGACCCTATGGACTGCAGCATGCCAGGCCTCCCTGTCCTTCACCAACTTCCAGAGCTTACTCAAACTCATGTCCATCGAGTCAGGGATGCCATCCAACCATCCCATCCTCTGTCATCCCCTTCTCGTCCTGCCTTCAATCTTTCCCAGCATCAGGGTCTTTTCAAGTAAGTCAGTCCTTCACATCAGGTACCAAAGCAGAGGCGTTTCAGGTTTAGCATCAGTCCTTCCAGTGAATATTCAAAACTGATCTCCTTTAGGATTGACGGGTTGGATCTCCTTGCTGTCCAATGGACTCTCAAGAGTCTTCTCCAACACCACAGTTCAAAAGCATCAATTCTTCAGTGTTCACCTTTCTTTATAGTTCAATTCTCACATCCATACATGACTACTGGAAAAACCATAGCTTTGACTAAATGGATCTTTGTTAGCAAAGTAATGTCTCTGCCTTTTAACATGCTCTCTAGATTGATCATAACTTTTCTTTCAAGGAGCAAGCATCTTTTAATTTCATTAAATTAATTTAATTTAATTTAATTTTTTGGAGCCCCCCAAAATAGTCTCTCACTGTTTCCATTGTTTCTGCATCTATTTGCCATGAAGTGATGGAACTAGATGCCATGATCTTACTTTTCTGAATGCTGAGTATTAAATGAACTTTTTCACTCTCCTCTTTCACTTTCATCAAGAGGCTCTTTAGTTCCCCTTTACTTTCTGCCATAAGGGTGGTGTCATCTGCATATCTGAGGTTATTGATATTTCCCTGGCAATCTTGATTCCAGCTTGTGCTTCATTCAGCCCAACATTTTGCATGATAAGTTAAATAAGCACAGTGACGATATAAAGCCTTGACGTACTCCTTTCCTGATTTGGAACCAGTCTGTTGTTTCATGTCCAATTCTAACTGTTGCTTCTTGACCTGCATACAGATTTCTCAGGAGGCAGATCAGGTGGTCTGGTAGTCCCATCTATTTAAGAATGTTCCACATTTTGTTGTGATTGACACAGTCAAAGGATTTGGCATAGTCAATAAAGCAGAAGCAGATTTTTTTTCTGGAACTCTCTTGTGTTTTCTATGATCCAATGGATACTGCCAATTTGATTTCTGGTTCCTCTGCCTTTTCTAAATCCAGCTTGAACATCTGGAATTTAACAGTTCACATACTGTTGAAGCTTGACTTGGAGAATTTTGTGCATTACTTGGCTAGTGTGTGAGATGCATGCAGTTGTACAGTAGTTTGAACATTCTTCGGCATTGCCTTTCTTAGAGGTTGGAATGAAAACTGACCTTTTCCAGTGCTGTGGCCACTGCTGAGTTTTCCAAATTTGTAGGCATATTGAGTGCAGCACTTTCACAGCATCATCTTCTAGGATTTGAAATAGCTCAACTGGAATTCCAACACCCCCACTAGCTTTGTTCATAGTCATGTTTCATAAGGCCCTCTTGACTTTACATTCCAGGATGTCTGGTTCTAGGTGAGTGACCACACCATCATGGTTACCTGGGTCATGAGATCTTTTTTGTATAGTTCTGTGTATTCTTGCCACCTCATCTTAATATCTTCTGCTTCTGTTAGGTCCATATCATTTCTGTTCTTTATTGTGGTCATCTTTTCATGAAATGTTCCCTTGGTGTCTCTGATTTTCTTGAAGAGCTCTCTAGTCTTTCCCATTCTATTGTTTTCTGATATTTCTTTGCACTGATCACTGAGGAAGGCTTTCTTATTTCTCCTTGCTATTCTTTGGAACTCTGCATTCAAATGAGTATATCTTTCCTTTTCTCCTTTGCATCTCACTTCTCTTCTTTTCATAGCTATTTGTAAGGCCTCCTCAGACAACCATTTTGCATTTCTTTTTCTTGGGGACATCAGAGAGCAGACAGAATCCATCAGTGGGCAGACAGAACAAAAATCACAATCACAGAAAGCTAATCAAACTGATCACATGATCACAGCCTTGCCATGTAGGACCACCCAAGACGGACAGGTCATGGTGGAGAGTTATGATAAAATGTGCTCCACTGGAGAAGGGCATGGCAATCCACTTTAGTATTCTTGCTTTGAGAAGCCCATGAACAGTATGAAAAGGCAAAAAGATAGGACACTGAAAGAGGAACTCCCCAGGTCGGTAGGTGCCCAATATGCTACTGGAGATCAGTGGAGAAATAACTCCAGAAAGAATGAAGGGATGGAGCCACAGCAAAAACAATACCCAGCTGTGGATGTGACTGGTGATAGAAGCAAGGTCCGATGCTGTAAAGAGCAATATTGTATAGGAACCGGGAATGTCAGGTCCATGAATCAAGGCAAATTGGAAGTGGTTGCACAGGAGATGGCAAGAGTAAACATCGACATTTTAGGAATCAGTGAACTAAAATGGACTGGAATGGGTGAATTTAACTCAGATGACCATTATATGTGCTACTGTGGGCAAGAATCCCTCAGAAGAAATGGAGTAGCCATCATAGTCAAAAAAAGAGTCTGAAATGCAGTACTTGGGTGCAATCTCAAAAATGACAGAATGATCTTTGTTTGTTTCCAAGGCAAACCATTCAATATCACAGTAATCCAAGTCTATGCCCCGACCAGTAATGCTGAAGAAGCTGAGGTTGAATGGTTCTATGAAGACTTACAAGACCTTCTAAAACTAACACCCAAAAAAGATGTCCTTTTTATTATAGGGGACTGCAATTCAAAAGTAGGAAGTCAAGAGAAACCTGGAGTAACAGGCAAATTTGGCTTTGGAGTACAGAATGAAGCAAGGTAAAAGTTAACAGAGTTTTGCCAAGAGAACACACTGGTCATAGCACATACCCTCTTCCAACAACACAAGAGAAGACTCTACACATGGACATCACCAGATGGTCAATACTGAAATCAGATTGATTATATTCTTTTCAGTCAAAGATGGAGAAGCTCTATACAGAGAGCAAAAACAAGACTGGGAGCTGACTGTGGCTCAGATCATGAACTCCTTATTGCCAAATCCAGACTTAAATTGAAGAAAGTAGGGAAAACCACTAGACCATTCAGGTATGACCTAAATCAAATCCCTGATGACTATATAGTGGAAGTGACAAATAGATTCGAGGAATTCAATCTGATAGACAGAATGCCTGATTAACCATGGTCGGAGGTTCGTGACGTTGTACAGGAAGCAGGAATCAAGACCATCCCCAAGAAAAAGAAATGCAAAAAGGCAAAATGGTTGTCTGTGGCGGCCTTACATATCAACTATGCTTCAACAGAATTATTTTTAATTGAAGCAAATTAATAAAATTCTACATTCTTTCTAATAATCTAACTGACTCAAACCTTGTTTCTCTTCTAGATCCTCAAATTTTACCTTTGGAAACCTTGTGCCTGAGACACTCTCTCCCCTTGTGATTTTGGGGCATTTAGAACATGAGGTTTATAAAGAACTGCATTTGGTTTTCCACCCACAGTACCGCCCAGTAGAGGCCTTTCTGGCGTTGTTGTCCCCATAGTTCTGCTTCAGCCTTTTCACCTCTGTGACACGGACAGCGAGTGTGATAGTCCTAGTCGGACAGACGATGGAGCCTGGAGTTGGATTTCCTCCAATTATTAATTTAGAAACAATGTTTCTTAGACTCTCTCCATATATAACTGAATGACTTTATAGTACAGCAGAAATTAACACAATTTTGTAAATCAAATATACTTCAATATTCTTTTTTTTTTAATCAGAAACAAACTTTTTTTTTGTTTTCTCCCTCAACATAGATTTGTTACTTGTGTTCTTTTAGACAGATCTCAGGTGTAATCTAGCTCTCCAAAAATACTGAAAATGAAGGAGAATATGTAATGATGAATATGGTAAATTTACAGACAATTGACCTGCTCTTATATCATAAGTTTATTACCCCAGTCACAAATAGAAACATTCTCATACTCATTGGTTTACACTCTCAAAACAAAATGCTTTATTTGAAAATAGATGAAAAGAAATTTTAGGCTTTCACAATTTGAATATTGTATGTACATTAAAAAGCTAATACTAGATATCTACTCAGATAAAAGATTACATATGTCCACACAAAAACTTGTGTGCAAATGTTCATGGGGTATTATTCACTGTAGCCCCAACTGTGGAAAGAACCCAAAAGCCAATCAGCTGGTGAATGAGTAAACAAAATGTGGTCTATCCATGGAACGGAATGATATCAGCCATCAACAGGAATGCAGACCCAGTCTATAACATGGATAAATCTGAAAAACATCGTGCTAGGTAAAGGAAGCTGATCACAAAAGTCATATATACATCTTACGATTCCACTTATATGAAATGCCCAGAAAAGGCAGTTCTTCAGGGAAAGAAAGTAGGTTAGCAGTTGCCAGGGGCTGGCCGTGGAAGTGACGAGTAATAATAAGTAGCCACCTGCTCTCTTTGCAGGATGATGTAAATGTTCTAAAATTAGAGTCTGCTAGATGTTGTAATGCTCTGTAAACTTACTAAAAATCATTAACCTGTACACTTTAAATGGGTGAAATTTATGATGTGTAAGTTATATTTCAATAAAGTCATTTTTAAAAGAGATAATACCTGTTAATGCGTTTCAGCCATTCCTTACTAAGCCTAAGCTTTAACAGGTGTGATGTCAGGCCTTACCTGTTAATGCGTTTCAGCCGTTCCTTACTAAGCCTAACCTTTAACAGGTGTGATGTCAGGCCTTACCTGTTAATGCGTTTCAGCCATTCCTTACTAAGCCTAACCTTTAACAGGTGTGATGTCAGGCCTTTTCCCAAGTGCTCTACCTACATGACGTGGATCAGAGGAGGGAAGCTGCAGACTTGCCTCTCAGAGCTTTGAGTCGTAAGCTTGGCCAGTTTGCTAAATGTGGTTCTGAACCCCTTTCCTTATCTCTAAAACAAAGATAACCTCCAGAACAGTCCGTCGGGAAATAGCAGATCTTTATCTTGGCATGTGGTCAGACTCAGTAAAAGCAGCACTTTTATTTGGGGAGTCTCCCTGGTGGGGTGTGGCAGGCGTGAGCACTGTAGGGAGCAGTGCAGAGCTGACCTCCAGGCTCCATGGCAGACCAGCTGTGCAACCAACAGTCAATGACCTCTGGATACATCCAGGCCATCTGGACTCCAGGGGTTGTGTGAGTCAAAGACAATGACATAAAAGCACCCACTGCAGAGGCTGGTGCAAAGCTGGTGCTCAGTAAAAGCTGAGTTTCTTTATCAGGCTGCCTTCTGTAGTTTGAAAAAAAGAAGGAAAAAATTGAACTGATGCTTAAATGTTGAGTATTTAACCAATAAAACACTCTGAATATAACCACTTAATTGGAGAGATACTACTGTTTTACTGATGCTCTCTGCCTCCACATTAGTTCCAGCAGATGTGCTTGATGACATTAGTTAAATGCCTGGAGAGTCCCCAACAACTGTGGGCACCTTTAATTTCCCAGTGCACTCTCCACCTCTGCCACACACACCCCCCCACACATGCACACTCACAGACACAGGGCCAAACACATGTGGACATACAGTGTCACAGGGGGTAAAATAAAAATCAAAGAACCGTAGAAGACTTTATGTTCTAGATTTATTAGATGTTTGAAAATCTCTCCTAATGACTAGAAAATGTTGGTGAAAAAGAAGTGAAAAAGCAATAAGATACCACTACACACTTCTTTCAATGGCCAAAATACAGAATGCTGAAAACCCCAAATACTCATTCATTGCTGGTGGCAATGAAAAACTGCCTCCACTCTGGGGGACAGTTTGTGGTTTCTTACAAAAGTAAGCCTACTCTTACCACATCAACCAGCAGTCATGTTCCTTGGCATTTACCCAAAGGAGCTGAAGACAAGACCTCACAAAACTTGAGCATGGAGGTTCAGGCAGTTTTCTTCAGAATTGCCCAAACTTGGGAGCAACCAAGGTATCCCTCAGTAGGCAAATAAACTGTGGTCCATCCAGGCAATGGAATATTATTCAGCACCAAAAAGAAATGAGCTATTAAGCCACCAAAAGACATGGAGGAAACTTAAATGTGTATTACTAAGTGGAAGAAGTCAGTATCAAAAGTCTATACACTGTAATTCTACTGTGGGACACTCTATAAAAAAAGTCAGTAAGAGACCAGTGGTGGCCAGGGGCTGTGGGGAGGAATGAATATATAAGGTCATAGAGGGATTTTAGGGCAGTGAAAATGCTCTGATTCATGTCATCATGTCAGTGGATACATGCCATGACTGTTGTTTAGTTGCTAAGTCATGTTTGATTTTTTTATGACCCCATTGGAGAAATTAAAAGATGCTTACTCCTTGGAAGGAAAGTTATGAGCAACCTAGATAGCATATTCAAAAGCAGGGACATTACTTTGCCAACAAAGGCCCGTTTAGTCAAGGCTATGGTTTTTCCATTGGTCATGTATGGATGAGAGAGAGTTGGACTGTGAAGAAGGCTGAGTGCTGAAGAATTGATGCTTTTGAACTGTGGTGTTGGAAAAGACTCCTGAGAGTCCCTTGGACTGCAAGGAGATCCAATCAGTCCATTCTGAAGGAGATCAGCCCTGGGTGTTCATTGGAAGGACTGATGCTGAGGCTGAAACTCCAGTACTTTGGCCACCTCATGTGAAGAGTTGACTCATTGGAAAAGACTCGTGCTGGGAGGGATTGGGGGCAGGAGGAGAAGGGGACGACAGAGGATGAGATGGCTGGATGGCATTACTGACTCGATGGATGTGAGTTTGGGTAAATTCCAGGAGTTGGTGATGGACAGGGAGGCCTGGCATGCTGCGACTCATGGGTTCACAAAGAATCGGACACGACTGAGTGACTGAACTGAACTGAACTGGAGCCTTCCAGGCTCCCTTGTCTACAGGATTTCCCTGATAAGAATACTGAAGTGGGTTACCATTTCTGCCTTCAGGGGATCTTCCCAACCCTGGGATTGAAACTGCTTCTCCTGCACTGCAGGTGGATACTTTAGCACTGAGCCACCTGGAAAGCCCAATAATAACTTGTGCCTAGTCCCTGGGTCATGTCAGACTCTTTGCTACCTCACAGACCGTAGCCCACTAGGCTTCTCTGTCCATGGGGATTCTCCAGGCAAGAACACTGGAGTGGGTTGCCTTGCCCTCCTCCAGGGGATTTTCCCAACCCAGGGATTGAACCCAGGTCTCCCACCTCGCAGTCGATTTCTTTACTGTCTGAGCCACAAGGGAAGCCCATAATAACATGATCCATCCCAGAAGATCATCATAAGAAACTGAAAGTGGTGAGATGTACGAAACCCCTGGATCAGAAGAGGAGCTGGCAAACATTCCTGTCGTCAGCCGCCTTTTGCTTCTTGCTCTCTTTCCAAAATGATCCATGTTTTCAGGTACGAGGTGGGATGCCCAGGGCTACCCAGCATGATCTGGTATAAAATTCCTACAAGGATTAAATATCACTGACCAGGAGGAAAGTTTCATGATCCTTCATTTTTGAAAACACCTTTGTTTGCCCCATGTCCAGTATTCCAGCCTGGATTCCACACGGGTGTTCTGATAAAGATAGAATGGGGGATGGACAACCACCCACAGAGGAGCAAAGACTCCCCTTGGGGAGAAGAGCTCGTTTATGGGGGAGTGTTCGCCGATACCTTTGCACGACCTCCATGTCTCCTGATGAAGGGGGTTTTGGGGTACGTTGTGCGCCATCCTGCTTGGGTATCATAGTTGCCAGCTTCCCACCATCGGCCACCCAGACTGCCCAGAAGAATGCAAGTTTCTGGGCACTGGGCACTGGTGTGGGATGAAGACCAGTGGTCACTGGGTCCCTGGTGTCAGAACACAAACCAGATACCAGGACAAGGCTTTGGAGCCTAAATGGGCAAACCACAGCCTAATGAAAACCAAAAGCTCTTGTTTTGCTGCTGTTGCATTTTCTTTTCAAAAAATTTTGGAGCTCTTATGTAGACCATTTTAATCTTCTCTTCTCTTTGGGAGGCTATAAGTTGTTGTTTTTTTGTGTGTGTGTGAGCCCATAAAGAGTCTATTTAAACAGGTTATTATAGTTTTCACTGCAGATCCTACATTCTTTATAATTGTAAAGTTGGGGTAGAATAATCAACAGCAGATTTCCAGCAAAATTGATCAAATTCCCAAATGAATCTCCCCTGATGAGGATTTCATGCTTGTGCAGGAAGCCAAGCTGCAGAAAATGTGCAGGGCACACAAACACATCCCCCCCGTGCTGGGATTGCTCTGCTGTGTGCTGTGTCACTCAGGACCTGCCTCCTGAAGTAGGGGGATGACAATCACGTGACACAGTTTGAAGGCGGGTCGTGAAGTACCTAAACGTCTGACAGGTCAACAGCATTTTTTCAATAGACTGGAAACCCCAGAGCAGTGCCTGGCAAGAGCGGTGGGACCCAGGGTTGGGGGACTGGCAAGGGCAGAGTGCCTGCCTTTTTTCTTTTGCCCAGATGTGGCAGGAGTGTTTCATTTGATGCCTGGCGCTAAAAGGTCGCATAAGCAAACATGGGCACAGAAATGGGCGTGAACGACCTCAGGACGCAAACTGCTACAGAAGATGCGGACACAAGTGTTTTTTCTTTCAAGTATCTAACTAATACTATTGCAGAATGTCCAGGGTATATACTCAACAAAACAGTGGTTGCATCATCTGGATTCAAGCTCTTTACTGAAAATGCTAACTTTACATTGGACTCGAGTTGGTTTACAGTGTTGGGCTAGTTTCAGGTGTACTGCAGAGTGGATCAGTTATACATATACATGTATCCTTTTTTTCAAATTCTTCTCCCATTTCATTTCTTAAGGCTTGAAATCATAGCCAGAAGCTTGGCTGCCTCATGGCGTAAGATGACTCATCATCCCTGAGATTCTGAGCCCGGCTGGCAGTGCCCCCTGCCATCTATCAAGCCCTCAGGTACTGCAGGACTTGGGGGTCCCTCTCCCCAAATCCTGGGAGGTGGAATTCTGACACCTTCATGCCACCTCCTGGAGAGAAGGCTTTCTCAACATCATGGAAGCAGGTCTAGTGTGGAAGGTGTGGGAGGGACCAAAGCAGACCTCCAGGCAGGAAGAGGGGGCTTCCTTCACAGCCCTGCATCTGCAGAAGAGACACTGGCTAGAGCTTTGTAGCCTTGACCTTAGGACCGAGCGTCAGCCCCTGGAACCTATGCGGCTGCCTTCTGATTCCCTGAAGATGCCTCTTGTCCAGGACCACAGAGGCCGCCCAGTGCTGGAGGCAGCTGTGCACTTCCAGACCCCAGGAAGCCCTCTAGGAGTGGGAGTGAGACGGGGAGGGGAGACCACGCAGAGCACATGGCAGGGAAGGAGTTCACAGGTGACTTCTCTTTTTTTAGAAAACATACATTATTGAAGTATAATTCACATATCAGGTAACATATGCATTTAAAATGCACAACGGAGAAGGAGATGGCAACCCACTCCAGTCTTCTTGCCAGGAAAATCCCATGGACAGAGGAGCCTGGTGGTCTGCAGTCCATGGGGTCACAAAGAGTCGGACATGACTGAGCACACACGAAATGTACAATCTAATCGTTCTGGGTACACTCGCAGTTACACGAAGCCATCACCGCAGTCATATGAGTATGGATATCATGTTCACTGTGGCGCCCATCTCAAGAAGGGACTTCATACACACGGAGTCATCAGTATCGTGCTTCGGGTCGGCTTCTTTCACTTTAAGTGATGCTGGAAAGCTTCCTCTCTCTGTAGCATGTATGTGCCATCCTTTATTCTTTTCTGTTGTAATTCAGTCACTAAGTCGTGTCCCACTCTTTGCGACCCCATGGACTGCAGCACGCCACGCTTCCCTGTCCTCCACTGCCTCCCAGAGTTTGCTCAAACTCATGTCCATTGAGTCGGTGATGCCATCCAACCATCTCATCCTCTGTCGTCCCCTTCTCCTCCTGCTTTCAATCTTTCCCAGCATCAGGGTCTTTTCTAATGAGTCAGCTCTTTGCATCAGGTGACTAAGGTATTGGAGTTTCAGCTTCAGCATCAGTCCTTCCAATAAATATTCAGGTTGATTTTCTTTCCGTGGCTGAATAATGTTTCATTGTGTGGATGGATCACATTTTTATCTTTTCATTCTTAGGCTAATGAGCACCTGAGTTGTTTCAACCTCTGTACAATTATGAACAATGCTGCTATGAATGTTCGTGTGCATATTTTTGCAAAAAAAAAAAAAAAAGGTTTTCCTTCCTCTTGGATGTGTACCTAGGAGTAGGGTTAGGAGTGGATTCTTTACCAACTGAGCTATCAGGGAAACAGAGCCGTGGAACCAATGAGGAGGTGAAACAAAGACCCAGAGGATGCTTGGCTGTGTGACCCAGTAAGTACCCAGGCAAATGCGTGATTCTCACCAGTGGAAAGATCTAAGCTGATTCAGACCGGCCAATAACAATTTACACTTGGTCGTATCTGTATTAAATGCTATCTTTTTCATCCAATGTACTCCTTGGTGGAAAATTAGTAAGAATGCACCTTTTTTATAACATTAGCCAAGAAACGAGGGTATTTAGATTTAAGGATTAGAGAGATGTCATCAGTGGACTTAGAAGGCTGAGCGTCTTGTGCCATTTCAGAGAGTTCAACATTCTTAAAAGATGCACAAATTCAAATAAGCCTGAAAGCTTACATTAATGGCTAACTTCGTTCTCAATCTTAAGATTGCTTTTGCTGGCAAAAAAAAAAAAAATGATGAGAGAGTGTTATTTTGCAGGAACATAAAGACTGAAGCCCAGATAGAAAAATACAAGAAAGCTTCCTTATCGAATTCTAATAACTGATTCCTCAGAGACCGCGTCCGGCGGTTTGAGAGGGAGCAGCGGTCCTCTAACGAGGCCTTTCCTGGGTTATCTGGCTTTGAAAGGATCATGTTCAAACCCTGCAAAGATAAAAGGAGGCCTCCACAGGCTGTGAGCCGGACCCTTAACCATTTCCATATGACAAAGTCCTCTCCCGAGACCTGACCTGCCAGGAGTGCCCGACTTGGCCGACGTGAAGAAGCCAGGCGCTCCTCTATCTGCTTCTCGGAGACAAGGCTGCGGAAAGAGCTTTTGAAAAAGACTTGAAAATGCTTTCTTTGGGGGGAAAAAGTCTTCGTGAAAAAGAAGCCAGAGACATAACAGTGTTCAAAACCAAACTCTTCCTTAAAATAGACTTCTAGAATTTAAAAACAAAGACAACCAGAGAAGGAAGGCAGATCTGTGAAGTGAAGTTCATTTCTGACAGCATCTGCTCACTTCTCTCCATACAATTATTGTGGTTATTTTTTCTGTTTATATTCATGTAATCAATTTACATAGTGGTGGCCTTTTCTAATTAGAAGCCCTGGAGGCCTTTCATTTCCACCTTCTTAAGATTCTAAAGGGAATCTCTGACAAGAGCTGGTCTCAATGATGAAAAGTAACTGAATTTTCTTTTTGCCTTTTCACTCATTAACTTTAATCATTTTCTCTTGGCTTCTTTAGTCATTGTTGAACATGTGCTTAAAGCCAAGTATTGAAAAATATTAATATATTATAAATATATTGATAAAGAAATATAAAGAAAGCTGAGCTCCAAAGAATTGATGCTTTTGAACTGTGGTGTTGGAGGAGACTCATGAGAGTCCCTTGGACAGCAAGGAGATCCAACCAGTTCATCCTAAAGGAAATTAGTCCTGAATATTCATTGGAAGGACTGATGCTGAAGCTGAAACTCCAATACTTTGGCCACCTGATGAGAAGAACCGACTCATTGGAAAAGACCCTGATGCTGGGAGGGATGGGAGGCAGGAGGAGAAGGGGACGACAGAGGATGAGATGGTTGGATGGCATCACCAACTCAATGGATGAGCTTGAGCAAGCTCCAGGAGTTGGTGATGGACAGGGAAGCCTGGCATGCTGCAGTCCACGGGGTCACAAAGAGTCAGGCCCAATTGAGCGACTGAACTGAACTGAAGGTTTTATAAAAGGTGTTGTTTAATCACATAATTTCTGCCCTGAGTTTCAAACATGGTAGGCAATTGAGAAATGCTTTCCCACTGATCGGGAAAATATCTACTTTTTGAAGTATTTGCAGGGCTCTCAGAAACTATTTTCATTTTTTAAAAATCAAGGAAAATGTATTTTCCAGAAAAGATTTATATTAGTCACATGAGATATTTTTCCAAAGTTATTAAGCATAATCTTACTCAATGAAGACTTCTCTAATGGTTGACAAGAAACCATGATGATGCAATGTGGCACATTGTTGATAGTTTTAACAGATAACAGTGTTAGTGTTTGAGGGAAAGCAGCTTTAAAGAATGGAGGCAATGAGTGAATTACAGGTTTGGTAACTTAATTGCTGTGACTGATGTCGGGGGAGCAGAAGCCCACGGAGGTGTAAGAAACTTGCGGTGTTCATGAGAAAAGGAACACGCTTGAAGACTGCTGGCTGAGCTGCCTTGGGAAGCATCCGTGGTCGTGGCGGTCTGCTCACCTGCATCGCTATAACAGGAGGGGGCTCTGCTGGACCACATGGTCCCTACGGACAAGTGTCCCAAAGCCCGGGTCCCTCCAGGGCTGACCTGCACACGCGGGCTCCATCTCCTGTCCTGAGCAGCCTGCTCCACGAAAGATTCTTTTCCCAGAACCTTGAGCCATCACCTGTGTAAGCACCACATCCCTTGAACATTCAGATGACAAAGCCCTATGTCTGTCATCTCTAGAATCTTCCTGCTTCCCTGTCCCGATCTCGAATACACTGAAGCAGTGTACGTTACCCAACGCACTCACAGGAATCACAGGCTCACAAAGTAAGGAGAAACCGGTGCATGTTTTCAGTTTCACTGTGTATCAGCAATGAAACAAGTTGCCAAAATAGGCATTTAGCAGCCAAAACACTAAATGAACCACTGAAATTAAATTCCTTTTTTTAAAGAAACTGAGCATGTAGCAACTCATATTTTGATAGGTATATTTGGAAGGTCCAGAAAATTGTAATTTTTTAAATCAAGGGGTCTAAAAATAAATTTGAACAGTTCTCTAAAGAACAGAGCTTATTTTGTCCTAAAAGTTCCCTGAATATTCATTGGAAGGACTGATGCTGAAGCTGAAGTTCCAATACTTTGGCCACCTGATGCAAATAGCCAAGTCATTGGAAAAGACCCTGAAGCTGGGAAAGATTGAAGGCAGGAGGCGAGGGTGACAGACAATGAGATGGTTGGATGGCATCACTGACTCAATGGACATGAATGGGAGATGGTGAGGACAGGGAAGTCTGGCATGCAACAGGTCATGGGATCACAAAGAGTGGGACATGCCTTAGTGACTGGACAACAACCACAAAAAGTTCCTTTTGAAAATTAGATGAATAACTATATCAAATTTACCAAATTTGCAACTAGTATTTAAGGTTCTGGGGCCATATTTAATATACTGGTCTTTCTAAATCATTGGGGCTCCACATTGGAAGCTCTTGTGTTTATATGAAGAATTTGAGCCTAGAAATGAAAAAAATAAAACCATACTTGAGTTAGAATCTTACAAGTTGATCTTAATATTTCCATGGACATCAAAGCTCTCCTCTTGGCTCTTTACCCTCAGGCCCTTCGTTTCAGACACCCGTGGGAGAAGAAACAGACACATTTTTTAAATCCCACATAATAATTTTTATAAAAGACGCCTAAAACATTGATTTCAGCAGTCCCACGGTTGTAACAGAACTATAAAAACCGCCCACAGAAGTCACAGCTCCAGCTCGCTTGCGGCCAGCGCAGCATCACGGTTATTGCTGCGGTCACGCCACAATGTTGGTCCCCTCGGCTCCAGCACCAGAAGAGCCCGCGGAGGGGTTCCCTCTCTCACGCCTTCAGGCCTCGGCCACGCCTGGCTTCAGACCTGGACACCTTCCTTCTCCTTTTCTCCTTTGCTGCCTCCTACGTGCTCTGCATCCCTGCTGGCTCAGACGGTGAAGAATCTGCCAGCAATGCGGGAGACCTGGGTTTGCTCCCTGGTCAGAAAGATTCCCTGGAGAAGGGAATGGCAGCTCACTCCAATATGCATGCCTGGAGAATTCCATGGACAGAGGAGCCTGGTGTGGGCTACAGTCCATGGGGTCGCCAAGAGTCGGACACGACTGAGCAACCAACACTTCACTCCACCGTCTCTGCTCTCACAGCAGACGTGAAAGCCTTGGCTCGTACGAGAAGGAGCCCAGCCCAGCGTGAGAGCCAAGGGCTGAGCTGGTGCCTGGGACACGCAGCTCCTTGTGTGTGTCCACCTCCTGTCCTGCCTGGGTCACGCAGCAGGAGGTCACTAGGGAGGCAGGCTCATCGGTGAACTGTGGCTGACGTCAGCTCATCTGGACGATGGTTTACAAAACAGGCAGAAAGGAAGGCAGTGCAGGTGGACAAGGAGCTGCCGGGATCCGGGACAGAGGTCTCCACAGAGGCCACCATCTCCCAGCCAGGAACATCATTTCTGACACGTTGCAGCTCGTTACCTTCAGAGCGTCTGCCGCTGCGTCTCGGTGTGTGCGCCACGGTTACCCCTGAGCTTCCCGAGGAGGCCCTCGCCCTCTCACGTTGAGGGTTTGTCCCATCACACGGGTGCAGGGCCGGGAGAGATGAAGGCAGGGCAGGGACCAGCCATCTCCCCCAGCCACTGACAGCAGGGACATTAGGTGCCATGTGTCCAGCTCTTCACCGAGACTCTAGAAAGATGGATCATCTGTTCATGCAGTCCTGTTGGCCCATTTACAGATGGGGAGACTGAGGTTTCCACAGGATAGCATGCTGTGCGTCCCATCACGGAACAGAGGCCTGGCTCCGCTCCACCCTCCGAGGGGTAGCTGCCGGAGCCCCTACTGGAGAACGGTTTTGACCCGGGACAGTCCCCCATCTGCACTGTTCTTAGCAGGAACGTTCCAAGAAGAAGGGGGTTCCATGCAAAGCCAGGAAGGGAAGAAAAAGAGGGTTCCATCCAAAGCCAGGAAGGGACGGCTTTCCTTGGTCTCTGCAGATCTCTTAGGATCCTGCTAAGCAGTGTGTCTTGCTTCCTGACTTACCTCTCTGAAATTCACACAGGCTGTTCTGTGCCTGGAGGGTTTTTAAACCAGAGAAAAACAGTAAGGGGCTCCTCTGGGCTAACCAAGCCCATCTATCCCCAGCCCTGGGCCTGAGTGGAGGCACCCTGGGCAAGGCGGGGCTATCTCTCCTTTGCTGCTGCTGGACAGACAGACACCAGGAGCCCCTGGCCGGGGAGAGGCCAGACCCACCCCTCCACCAGCACCGCTGCCCCCAGAGAGGCCAGTTCCGGAGCCTCTCCCAACCCAGCCAGTGCCCGTGTTCGTGGGTGGCCCTCGCGTGGACCCACCCGCAGACTGCAAGGCGCAGGGAAAATGAAGACGCAGGGGAGTGGTGAGGAGGGCTGTGACCCAGGGGGGTGATGAATGGTCATTTCTAAGATGTCTTTACCTGCAAAGCCTAAAAGAAATGTCACAGACAAGATAGCATCCAAGGGATGACCAAAGCGTGCATCTGGAACTCAGCTTTCCAGAAACCTTGTTTCAAAATGAATGGACCGCGGTCCGGTCAAACCTCAGTGCCCTGGTGTGAATGGACCGCCAAGCCGTCAGCAAGGAGGGAGCCCATGCCTCCGCCCGCCTCCTCCAGAGCCACTAGGAAATCACTGGCTTTACTCTGACCCGTTCGTTAAAGTCTGCTTCAGACACCAGCATGCGCTCCGCCACTTTTCCAGCTGCCTGTCCTCGATGTTAGAGAATCAACACGTTCATTCATTTCTAAATGGCATTTACTTATATGTTGTAAGACCAGGGAGAAAGCCTCAGTGCCGGCTTTATCTCCTCCAAAATTAAGATAGCGGTTTAAATGGAAAATGTAATTTAAATCCTTTCCGACATGGAGCCTGTGCCTTTGGTCCCCTCAGTAGAGCTTCAGAAAGTCTGGGAGCGTCTGGATGCTGTAGGAGTAGCTCTGCACTCAAAGGAGAACCCAGAGCAGATAGAGACAAATCATCCCATGACATAGGTTAAAAGAGACCTGTTACTATGACAACAGATAGGGTCAGATAACAAAATGAACAGCCACTTTTGATCTTCAAAAAATTCTCTTTCCTTTGCTCTCTCCCTGTTATCTGGACCACTCCATCAAACACCTCACAGATAACACAGTTGAAAACCCAATCGACCTTCAGGAAAACCCAGACAAGTTGGAAAGTGTATGGAAAGGTTACCATCACAGTGAAAGGGCTTCTGATGATATTTGCCTGTATACACAGAAACACACACACATCCATTTTTTACGAGAGCAACAGGCCAGGGTTCAAAGGGATCCGCACAAGTGCTTAACACATGTACATAACAGTAATTTTTTTTTATATCCCTGAGAATTGAAATAGTAAGAGGCACTCAAAGTTAAAAGATTTAGACGTCAGGACTCACTCTACAGAAACATTTGACATAAAATTGACAAGAGAATAAAATTACATACGAGGAGGACTGAAAAGTAAATGGAGAGAGAAATCCCGTCATTGAGTAAAATTCATAGAGAAATTGATCAAAAAGTGCATGTAAGTGAAAAGAACTAGAAAGCTTCAAAACCCTTTCCCATGCTACTCAGTCACAGAGGAATTAAACAAAACCCCCACACGTTCGGCATTTAGCACAGCCTCACACTCGGAATCCTGTGACTGTTTGTTTATGTTGCTGATGGTTCCACAAAAGCAAGAAGAAAATGCTCTATATTTTAGCTTATGTGAGTTTACACTTTTGTCATGGTGGTCGATAACATGTTTTGCCATGAGAGCCATTAAGTTCTTTGCTCCCTGCAAAATGTCGTCAGTATCAGCGCTGTACAATCTGCTCATTGCAGGTAGAAACCGTTCCCCACGGTTTGGCCGGATCGTTGCAGGGACTGGGGAGTTTGTCCTCTTAAGCCTCCTGTGACACCCAGGTCCTTGTCGCAGCGGCCCCACACACAGAAGAGAAGGGAGACTTCCATGAGGACCTGCTGGTTCCACGTTTGCAACTTTCCACAACGCTATGCCATTCTAAACCAGAATTTGCATTGCATGGCTTCTGCTGGAGATTCTTTATTCGCATCTTATTTTTTAAAAAATAAGAGATACCTCTCAATCCTTTCTTTGCCTCAAAAGCTTTTGGAAAGCACACATCCTTTTCCTATTGGCTTCCAAAAAAAAAAAAAGAATCCTTTCCAAAATGAAACCATTTTGGATGAAAGGTGTGAAGCTAAGGCAGCAATCAGAGTGAGTTTAAACTGGCTTTAGTGAGAACTGTTTGCTCCAGTCAAGACCAAGTACACAGAAAATAATGAGACTCTCTGCAATCCTTGATTTAAAAAAATAGCAGCAATAAATGTGTAAATTTAACTAGAAAATGGAAAAGAGCCACATGTCAGTTTTGAAGTGACCCAAGAATTCATAACGTCCAGAATAATGAAAAGATTATGATACTTTGATTTAAAGATGCTGAAAGAAAAATACCCATTTTTTAAGCTCACAAGGCAGTCAGCATTTATACTGATACTGTATATTAACACACATACGTGGAATCTATAAAACGGTACAGATGAACCTACTTGCAAAGCAGAAACAGAGACACAGCACAGCGAACAAATGTGTGAACACCAGTAGGGGAGGGGCGAATTGGGAGAATGGAACTGACATAGCATTTTATATACATAGTATATATAATTTATATATATATATAATTTGTATACATATATCTAGTATAAATATATATATAGTATATATAATTGACATTAAATATATATATACACACTATGTGTAAAATAGATAACCAATGAGAGCCAACTGCAAAGCTCAGGAAACTCTAAATCAATGCTCTGTGGTGACTTGAAAGGAAAGAAATCTTAATTTCTTAAAAAGAGGGGTATACATATGGCTGATTCACTTTGTTATACAGCAGAAGCTAACGCAACACTATAAAGCAACTACACACCAATAAAAAATCTTTTTAAGATAACTGCCGGGTTTCTTCACCAGCCATTCTGTTCTTTTTTGCTTTTCTATGTGTTCAGTCTTTCTAATGTCCAGAAGACCACATTTCCCTTTTCTGCATTACTGCACCTGCTCATTTACAAAAGTCACTTACAGCTGGTCTAGACTTGAGATGAAGCCCAAGAACATAAAAATGAAGACACAGTGAGCAACAAAATTCACCTGCGTCAGCAGCACCTTGTTCATAGTATAATCCAGGGTAAGAAGCAGTTAGGGCCTCCCAGGAGGCTCAGTGGTAAAACATCTACCTGTCAGTGCAGGAGATGCAAGAGACATGGGTTCGATCCCTGGGTCAGGAGGATCCCCTGGAGTAGGAAATAAATAAATAAGCATTTATTATTTAGTTACTACTAAACTTAAGGCATTCTGGTATGTCCCTGCCGGAGTTAAAAGTGACACAAAGCCATCCCACCTCCATGGAGGGGACCACCAGCCGAATACAGAGGCAATAAGAAAGCTTAAAAATAAAATATACGCTGGGCATTCAAAGAGAACGCTCTCCCCTTCTCTTTGGGTATCAGAAAGACTTTACAGAGGAGGTTGTACTGAAAACAAAACCTGAGGTGTAGTCCTACAGTCAAAATTGAAAACCAGCTAAGTTATAGGATGAGTTGTCATCCTGTTTGAATAAGTAACCATTTTTGAGATTGCACTCCGTACTGCATTCCGGAAATAATAAGAATATTAGCCCAGGGTCTGGCTGTGTGGACGCTGCCATTCGCTCTGCTTCTCAGCCCTCTACGTGAACATGCACTCAGAGCCGGTGGTATGCCTGCACCCCTCTCCCTGAAAGGTCTCCTCTGTCCTTCCCAGAGCTTACATTCATTGGTATGCTCTCCCGTGGTCACCAGCGTGGTCAGCCGCACTGCAGCCCAAGTGACGTTTCTGCAGGGCCCCAGACGTCCTGAAGGAGGGATCCACTTACTCATCTTTCACATAGTCTTTGAGTGTCTGCCTTCAACCCCGTCTGAACTCCTGAAGTTTCCCATTTTCCCCTGCCTTCTGACATATGCTCAGGAACCACTTGGCGGGACCGCCCCTAACTTGAGCTGCCATCAGGGATGCAGGTGTGCGGACGCCAGGGATGCTCTGTCTGGGACATGTCTTAGTCCACCTGGTCTCAGGTTCAGTCAGCATGCCCACACTGTGCCTGTGCCTCAGATCCCTCCCCCAGGCACCCGCACAGCAACATACATGCACACAAACACGCGTGTACACAGACACACGTGGACACACACGCTCACTGCCGGTCAGTTTTCACAGTGGGAAGCTGGAAAGTGCCGCCATGCCCATCAGAACATGAGTGGTTAGGTGAGTTTTGCACACTCAGGCCACGTGCAACCGCTGAGAAGAGTGAGGAGGAGCCACGTGAGAGAACAAGCTGCGCAAGACGCGGCTCGGAACAAACCTGGGGTCTGTCCCGCCGTGGGAAGTGAACCGCCATCTGCACGTTTGTAGACGCTTCTCCAGCATCTCTGGGGCCACGGGCCCGGGGCTGGGCTGATACTCCCCTTCCAGGACGGTGCCATGACCTCTGTTCACCTTGCTTCTCCACAACCAAGGCCCCTGCCCAGCTCTGCTCTCAGACAGACCCTCCCCTTCCCAGGGAGGCCCTGGGCAGGCCGAGAGAGGTCCTCCATTTCTCGAGGGTTCCATCTGTCCGCTCACCCCAAAAGCCCCCAGAGACCACCTTCCCCATGTCCAAGCCCCTAGAGCTCCAGGCAGGGTGCCTTCACACTTCCAGTCACGAGCCCACAGCTCGCCCCTGGGCAGCCTGCAGCCACGTGGGGGAGGGTGCCCCCTCCCAGCCTTCTGCCATGCCTGGCGATGCCAGCGTCCGGTGAGAACAGTCCTCAGGACTCCCGTTCCTCCCGGCCCCCGGCTGCCCTCCCCGCTGGCTGTCCTGGGGACAGATGGATACCCTCCTTTCTGGCTTCTGCGCTGAGTGATGCTGGGCACGCTGGACGTCGCTGGGTGACGGGGGTGCCAGGCTGCCTCTAACGATGCACTGGCAGCTTCTCCAGGAGAAGCACTTGTCCAGAATCGTCTGACAGAGCAGATCCGTTCCTCAAACCCCCACGAAAGAAAAGCCCATGGCCGGCAAGCCACAGAGAGTCATCTCTTTTTCCTTTTTTTTTTTTCACTTCTAAATTTTGCTGTTTCTCTATTTTTTCTTTCATTGAAGTAGAGTTGATTTACAACTCTGTACTAATTTCTGCTGTGCAGCGAAGGGACTCAGGGTCCCAGAGAACAGGCTTGTGGTGGTCAACGGGAAGGGAGAGGGGTGCAGAGGGGGTTGGGGTTGGGAGATGCGAGCGATCGCCTTTGGAATGGACCGGAAACACGATACAGCACAGGGAATCATTTCGTGATTGCGGGTCGGGGGGAGGAAAAGACAGCGGAGGGAGCAAGGACTGGGCCGGGGCGGGGGAGGGGGCAGGCGGGGGGTAACATCGCAAGATCCGCAGTGGGATCCCCAGCGACTCTGCCTTCACTATCCGCACCACCTTGCCCTGGCCTGAGGTCCCCAGAGGAGCGGTCGGCCGCTCCAGGCCCTGTCTCCCCAGCGGTGGGGCTGTGCTTGTCTGTGGTTTGGGATGGCGTCTGAGACCACTCCACTCAGGGGGACCCTTCTACCTCCATCAAAGGGTCGGGACGAGAGGCTGGGGGGCGGTCCGTCATTCTTGCTTCCCCATAGCTGTCTCCTGCACCGTCTTCCTCCTTCCAGAAAACATAGATGATGCCAGATACTGGAGACGAGGATAGGTAAGACAACATCCCATTTCTATGGTGGCTAACGGGCCGTGAGAATCAGCCCAGGTCTTAAAGTTGTCTTCACACATCATACACAAGAAAAGCCTTCCCATTCTCAAGCCATGATCACATGGAAATCTTGAGTACGTTGGCATTTCAAGAAAGACCTTTTATGTTACGGAATCATTCAGTACAGAGCGTCTTTCCCCAAAGTTCCTAGAGACACTATTGGATTCAACTCCCCAAACTTGAAAGGGTTGTGGGCTCTTTTTTGTGAATATTTCTTTTAAAAAGTGCAAAGATCTGACATGAAGTAGGAAATACTGTCTAACAGAGAAAATGTAGGGACTTTTTTTTCCCTAGTCTCTACATATTTCTCATTTGCTTTGGAACAATGTCTGAGAAATACCTTTTCATATTATAGG
Source organism: Bos javanicus (assembly GCF_032452875.1). Taxonomy (NCBI): domain Eukaryota; kingdom Metazoa; phylum Chordata; class Mammalia; order Artiodactyla; family Bovidae; genus Bos; species Bos javanicus. Next base: position 69,681,103 of record NC_083887.1, read on the forward strand.
GTATTTTATAGGCAGTTTTTCTCTTTATTGATATTGATGTGCTTGTCTGTAAAAAAAAAAAAAAAAAAAGATGTTCACATAGCAGATAACACTCATGATGTGATTTTGCACACGGATGTTTGGCATGTATAGGGATGACAGGGAGTGCTCAGAAAACAACTGGAACCCACGGGACGGTGTCCTAACCCCTCTCCTGACCGTGAACCAGCCGCTTGGCTCTCCCTGAGTCTCCTCCTTACCTGCCATTTGATAAGCAGAGCTTCGTCACCTCTTCCCAGACGGCAGGTAGGAACCAGAAAATTATCTTACAGAATCTTGAGTGTGCTCCCCGCAAGGTTTTGAAGCCTAAATACAAATTTATATAATAAATACATATAATACTTAAAAAGTAATAACGATAAAGGGAAGACACATAATTACTTCTTAGCAGATATTCTTGCTTGTTCGGTCGCTCAGTTGTGTCTGACTCTTTGTGACCCTGTGGACTATAGCCCACCAGGCTTCCCAGAGTTTGCTCAAAGTCACGTCCCATGGACAGAGCAGCGTGGCGGGCTACAGTCTACGGGGTCACAAAGAGCTGGACACGACTGAGCACAAGCACAGCTTAGTAAAGGAAAATGTGGCTGAACAGCCAGTGTGCCCAGCCCTGGGGAGGTGCTTCGTATGCACGCATAAGAGGCCAGCGGGATTCAACGCACACAGTACACTTGCAGAGATCAAATGAAAATATGTTATGTGCTTATGTGTCCAACCTCACAGGCAAAGCTTAAGGCCATCAGGATATTAATGACCTTAAGTGACAAAATGCAGAATGAACTACACCAGATCAATCACTAGCAAAGAAAAGTCAGGCAGGAGCATCCTTCAAGCAGAGAGGCAGGCCGTGGCAGCCACAGGATAAAGAGTCTGCACTTTCGGTGGAAACTGGAGAGGCAGAACTAGTCTGGAGAGCAAAGTTGGTGGAAGGATTCTTTCAAGGGTTAGGTGTTATTTAATATTTATATTTAAAAGCAAATTAAGGACTGTTTAAAGGATGTTTGCATAAGAGATTGGATTTGCTTTAATTATTTGGTTATTTGTTGTTCCTATATAGCATTTATTAATCAAATGAAAACAGAGCTTTTAATAGATTTCACTTCTTTGAAAAACTAGCTCTCTAAATTATTAAATGCAACTTTCTCCCTCAACAATCAGCGCTCCTCTGTGACTCCCCCTCGCCTCTATCTGCTTCTTGGCCACCTTCCTTTGTGGGTTTTCCCCGACGTTTTCAAGCTTCAGGAACCTCGCTATCATCTTCATGTGATCTATTGATCACTTCGCACTTCATTTTAGAGTAAATCCTTCATTTTGACCTTGCTGGAGCCCTGGGCCTCCTTGCTGGGGTGGGCAGGCTGGCGCTGAGAGGTGCTTGGGGAGTCAGTGCTGGAACTCATCTCTGCTTCCAAGTACTCCTGACCCCCATTCCCAGTGGGCCCGTTTCTGACCATCCTATTCTCAGAGAAGATAACGTCAGGCCTCAGGCAACTAGAACCAAAGCCAAACCCCACGGTGGCAGGTTAGCACCCCCCAACCCTCCCTCGATCTCGCTGAATTTCCTCCTGAGTCAGATCCATCCAGACCCCCATCTACGTCCTGGTTTCGTGCGTCCCCCCACCACGAGGCTTCACAGAAACCCCCTCTTCCCTAAAGACCCCACATGGGCCAGGTGGACCTCGGCATTCCTTTCTGGGACCACATCTGGGACTGCTGTCCCGCCGTGAACAGGGCAGCCGTCCTACGCCCCACACCCAGCCCACCATGGGGAACGGCCCCTCTGAGCATCGGAGGCCCCCTCCTGGGGGATCCTCAAGCAGGCCTCACTGCCGGAGCGTCAGGAAGCTGGCCAGGGCCTAGGCGTTGGCATTCCATGCCAGTCCTTCCCTGGGGGACTGTCACACACAACCCCGGGGGAGACTGCCTTCTGGGCTGTGCCCTGCAGTGTCGGCTCCCAGCCAAGGGAGGACAGCCAGTCTGCCCATCTGTGGAGGGTCTCCCGGCCCACCTGGAGGGCACTCAGCCTCTAACGGGGAAGAGAATGGGGGCCGGGCTGTCCACATGAACAGACATCCTCAGGGATGAGGGATGATCGCAGAATGAGTGCGTGCTCCACGGCCTTGAACCACAGTCCTGATTAAACTGGTGGTGTGGCTCAGAACCTCATCTCTGATGGTCCAGGCCCATCACTAAGCTCCTGAATATGAAACTCTGCTGGCCCCCAATCACACCCAAGTAAGGCCACCCTCAATGCCTGCTCCACCCCTGCCCTAGGGCCACCAAACCTTGCTGCCACCTCCAGCCACAGTCACAAGGACTAACACACTTGAATTGCAGGCTTTGTCCTTTAGATTTCTAAACATGATAAAGTATAGACTTCTGAGAACACTGGCAACATCTAACCCTGAGGATGACAGTATTTTCAGGATAAAAATCTGTTCCTGTGACTTGATGAGTGCAGTATGCTTGTAAGGAATAGAATATGGAAACCTGCATTGTGTCTGAGAATATCTGAGATAATTTACTGATATGCTCCCTGGTTTCCTGGTTCAGTTTCAACCAGGACGCCTAGCCCTTGGTCCTAGGAAGACATCAACTTCCCCTGGTTGGCCCATGAAGTCAGACCCCCTCTCTCATTCTAACCAGAGCACAAAGAACCCTTCAGACTAGCTTGTTTATGCAGCAGGAAAACCAACAGGCACATTTTCAAAAAGAATCGCATGTCATTAATTCTTATTGATGTTGAAACTTTCCTTTTTAGCAAAACAGAAACTGTTGGGTGAGCATCATGCACTATGTCAATAACAGGAAAGAAAATAAATGTTGAAACATGCTAAATAATTGCCCGACGGTACTTGTACTAATGACCGTAAACTTCTACTATGCTAATTTTTCTCTCCACTTTTAATTACCGATCAATAATACTTTGCGGTTGACATTTAAAAATGCTGAACCACATGTAGCAACACAGACTGAGAGAAAATCTACAATGTGGGACTGAATTTGCCAAATCAATAAACTTTGCCATTTAACAAATAGTAGCGTGTAAACAGTCACCAAGATAAGCGAGTGAAGAGCACTGAGCCCGGAGGACTTCACTCCTGCTTGGTAACACCAGGCCCCACTGCCCTGACGGAGGCCCTCTGCTGGGAAAGACGGGGCGAGCCACTGTCTCCAGCTCTGGGTCCAACCTTCTCAACCAGAGAGAAACCTGGAAAATGCAGGACTCGATGGTCCGAAGGGTGTTCTCCTTATTTACAAGGAACTCCTTCGTAGAAATCAGAGGGTTTGCCCCGTGTCTATGGTTGATAGGATCATAAAGGCACTGGATAAAGATGTGTGAGTTTAACACTATCCTCCTGTGAGTATAATAGTATTATGCTCATCACTCATTTGGAATTTAAGGGCTAGAAGCAATAACATGTCCATCTACCTTGGAGACCAAAGGAAAAGAAGCCTTAAACGCCCATGCAGATCCCAGGAAGGTCAGCTACTGTGGAGCACCATGGTGGAGAAGCCGGCTTCACTTGGACTGTTATGTGCAAGAATAATAAAGCTAGACCTTCAGTAACTCAAGCGTGTGTTATACCTTCTCCTGCACCGGAGGTAGAGGTGGTCTGTCTTCCTGAGTTGGGCCTTCTGCGGGTTGGGCTGTTGAGCGTGTTTGCAAAATGGTAGTGGTCAGCAGGCCCTCACATCCTCTCCTTTGCCTCAGCATCTTCCTGGGGACATTTGTCAAGTAAAGGCTGAAGAGTCAAGGCTGTGGTTTCCCAGTCGTCATGTACGGACGTGAGAGCAGGGCCATAAGGAAGGCTGAGCCCAAAGAGTTGATGCTTTCAAACTGTGGTGCTGGAGAAGACCCTTGAGAGTCCCTTGGACGGCAAGGAGATCCAACCAGTCCATCCTAGAGGAAACCAACCTTGAATATTCATTGGAAGGACTGATGCTGAATAGTTTGACCACCTGATGTGAAGAACTGGCTCATTGGAAAAGACCCTGATGCTGGGAAAGACTGAAGCAAGAGAAGGGGGAAGCAGAGGATGAGATGATTAGATAGCATTACCGTCTCAATGGACATGAATTTGTGCAAACTCCAGGAGATAGTGAAGGACAGGGAAGACTGGTGTGCTGCAGTCCATGGGGTCAGACATGATTTAGTTACTGAACAGCAACAACACGGCTGAAAACCAAGCAAAAGTTGTCACCGCACATCTCGGTCCCAGGGGGCCCACTGGCTTCTATATTCAGTTCTTATTCTCCATGGAAACTTTCAGAAATTACGTGTACGTCACACTCCTGTTTTCATAGCAACATCACCCACCAAAAATGGCTCGCTGGGTCTGTTCAATGTGCAGGATTCAGAATATTTTGATTAAACAAAATGACAGGAGCAGAAGAGCACACTCAGCAGCCGTGTCCCACCCTGATCTGTAATCCTGGGCATCCTGCGGGTGCTTCTCTTCCCTATTCTGGGGTCACCAAGGTTTCCAGACTTTTTCATCTTCTGCTAAGCATTTTCCTTTGCCCAGTGCTCATGACCTCAGCGCTTCGCCTTCCTCCACACAGTCCTTCGGCACCCAGCCTGCAGCTCAAAATATCCGTGGTTCTGCCTTTGACATATGGTTACGGTTGCACCTCCCAGGAGTGCCTGCCCCTCACATCACCTGACCAAGTCCTACCTGTCCCTCAGGGGTCCATGTAAACCATCTGTTGGTTCCAAGTCTCCCTTCCTTGGCTCCCAAGCCTGGTGAAAGGGCAGTGAGAGCTCCCTCTTCAGTAACCCCAGAGCACAGTGGAGTGGACTCCTGGAGGGAGAGGTGGTGTCATGTGGGATTGGGGGCCATCCTGAGAGGTGCCTGGGCAAGGGCGGTTGTGACTTAGCAACTCTCCCCACCTGCAGCTCCTCCCTCAGAGAAGACCCCTCCTCTCCAGTTGCTGCTATGTAAGTCAACCAGATGGCCCTGCTTCTTTCATCTATCTATCCATATTCCATCTATGCATCCATTCATGTATCCATCCATCCATCCGTCCATCCATCCCTCTATCCATCCGTACATCCATCTATCCATCCATCCATCTATCCATCCATCCACTCATCCATCCATCCATCCCTCTATCCATCCCTCTATCCATCCATCCACTCATGTATCCATCCATCCATCCATCCATCCATCCCTCTATCCATCCGTACATCCATCTATCCATCCATCCACTCATCCATCCATCCATCTATCCATCCATCTTCACCTGTGCTCCCTGGCTCACCATCCTTTCCTTCTCTTGGGCAAGAAATTTCAAGACCACTTTTGCTTCCTTTCCCTACTTCTGCTGCAATGTCCTTGCATCTTTCCACTGCACTGTCCCAGGCTTCACTGCATCACAGACACCCCCTGCCCCAGCCTCACCCCTCTGAAATGCCTTCCTTGGCTGGGGCCAGAGTTTCTTGTAAATGTCAAAATAAATTCACGTTCCATTCTGCCTCACAGACCTCTGCCAGCTCCTGCTCTACAGAGAAACTCACATCCCTTCCCGGGGGTCCTGGCCCCACCCTGCTTCCCCCATGGGGTCTTTTCCAGCCCCAGCACCTTTTCTGCCTGTGGATGCCTGCTCACTGGCCAAGCTCCACTGAAACCCTCTTCCTGCAGGCAGGCAGCTCCACTGTGCAAGCCTCTCCATCTCTGGGTGCTTGTTTTTCCCTCCACAGTAGCCGTGAATTTGTGAGAACAGTGATGATGGCTAAGATCTATTAAACTGGAGAATGCACTCTCACAAAGAAGAAGGGAATGACAGAGGACAGAGGGTTTGATGGCACGACCAACTCAACAGATGTGAGTTTGAGCAAGCTCAGAGATGGCGAAGGACAGGGAAGCCTGGCGTGCTGCAGTGCATGGGGTCTCAGAGAGTCGGACACAACTTAGCGACTGAACAGCAACGACAGAGCACTCTCACCAAAGAGAGCTGATTAATAACTATCTGCATAAATCACTGTCTCTCGAGAGAACAAACAAATAAATAAACAGGCAGCACCCAAGGGCAGGAGTCTGGGATGCAGTGTCATCTTTCTCCATGGCACCAAGTCCTTCTGCTGTCTCGAGCCACTGTTGAGTGTCTGCCCTTGGATTTTCCAGGAGCCTCGATGGGCATGGCCTCCTGCTGTGGATGCTGTGACCTTGAACTCCTCCAGGTCACACAGAGCACAGGGGCCTGGGCCGGGAGAACGCAGTGATGTTAAAAGCCCTCCGCTACTTGGGACTGTCTCATGGATTCATCCAGGACTGCCCCTGTCCTCCCAGCAGCTGTCTGAGCCAGGGTCAGGGTGGGTGGGGGTCCCTTTGAGTCCGCACTTGATTCCAGGGCCCAGTGAACTGCTTGATTTAAGGCAGCAAGAGAAGGTTGTGCTCCCAAAACTGGCATGGCAAGCCAGGGGCTAGGCTCAGGACGAGGGTCTGAGTGCAGAATCAAGGAGAGGAGGGGTCCGAGGGACGGAGGGCAGGGCCCAGGAACTTTCTGGTTTATGCCATCACCCCTGGAGTACAGGGCTGTCATGCTGTGAGCCAGGTAGGGACAGGTGCAGTTGAGGGAAGACAGGCAGGTTCTCCTGCTTCTCTCTTCAGAGATTTCTCCATCACCTTCTCCAGTCCTTAAAGCCTGCAACAGCACAGTCAGTGCTGTTGAATTACTCCGCAGGCACTGAAGTATATGGAGAATGACAATCTCACCCTTCTTCCTCCCCAGGTAGGCTGTGTACCTTGGGGGGAGCTGACTGCAGCAGCATCAGAGTGAGGCAGGTAGCAATGAGAGGCTGATGAGCACAGCCCAGTCTCCAGGCTAAGTACCTGGTTCATCAGAGCCACACAACACCATTCAGGTGGACAAACCTGGGGGAAGTGCCTGTTCAGGAAGCAGCTATGCTCTGGAGAGCACAAAGCCTGACTTGTCTTTATTCACCACTACAAGAGAAGTGATTCTGGGGTGACAACCACATATGGAGTGGGGGAGCTCTGAGACAATCAATCACAGCTAAACAGAAACAGGGGCTTGATCAAACCATGCCTGAATCCCATCCCAACCTCTGAGTTTATCTATTGTGGGAGCCATCAAATTCCCTTCATTTAAGAAAAGGAGAACAAAATGTAGGGCTGCTAAGGGCAAAGGGAGATGCAGAAGCTTTTCTTAAATTAAAAATGAAGCATAGATCTATGTACATAACAGGGACTAGTTAGTTGGTGTAAGCAAAAGTTGTAGCATCAGAAAATTCTTGACAGGACACGTGAAATTCCTAATATGAATTCCATGACCACCAGAGAAGCTTCCACAGCATGTGAAAGTGAAAACAGAGACCCTTCTGCAGAGCCTCTAGCTTCCCAGAGAGCATTAATTAGCAGTGAAATGTCAGAGTATCAGGGTTCCTGCAAAGGCCAGGGAACTTCCATAGACCAGAATGTCCTTTCTCCTTCTTAAGGCATCCCAGAAAGAACCTCAAGAAGTCTCTAAAGAATATCAGAAAATCCCTTGGCACCAGCTTCATAATTTCAAGTAGTAGGGATTAAGTATTTGATGAACACGTCATTTTGGATTAAATTTTAAACAATCAGAATGCGTATGCCCTCATCTTCAAACAACAGAGTCAGCCTTGGGGCCATGATATCCCGACTCTACAGAAACTCATAGTTGACAGGGCGTGGTTCCTCAGGGTTTCAGCTGCAAAGTCACTGCCAAAATCCCTCAGTAGCTGTCACTGGGAACAGGTAAAGATGAAGGCTTGTGCTTCACAGGTTGTTTAAAATGGACTCAAACAAGGTGGAATAATGGTTCAAATCGAAGATATGCAATTTTACACAGAAGTGATTTTTCAATGGCCTCAAGAGCTGTTGTGAGTCAGACACCAAAAGGTGGTCCCTACACGTGGCCATGCGCTCCACACAGCTTGCCTTGCCCTTGAGAGCTGGTGGAGCTTTCAAGACCATCCTCTCTGAGAATGAACAGGACATCCTAGACACTAAAGCATTCTGTAAATGCCCTCATTGCTAAAAATGCTTTTCCAAACAGAGACATTCAATTCTTTTAATGCCAAGGGATAACACAGTGGTGTCAGACAAGGGAAAGCTCTGAGAAGCGGGAAGGTCTCCAGCAGCTGTCAGGGACCAAGGCCATAAACCATGACCCCCATCTGCGGGCCATGTTAAGTTTTCAAATCGTAAAGTCTGGCTCAGCCATCCTAACTATGACCCCCATCTGCGGGCCATGTTAAGTTTTCAAATCGTAAAATCTGGCTCAGCTATCCTTTTGTTTTCTCTCTTTTACACATAAAGACTAAGAAGTAAAATATTATGCAAATCTCAGGTGTAAACACTCAGGAAATTCCTTAGACTAGCTGTTTGACCCTTAAATATTTTCTGCTGATGTCCAAGGTAGCGTTACACAGTCACCATAATGTGGGGAAAAGGTTGGTCATTGTGGATTCAGTTCAGTTCAGTCGCTCAGTCGTGTCCAACTCTTTGCAACCCCATGAATTGCAGCACGCCAGGCCTCCCTGTCCATCACCAACTCCCGGAGTTCACTCAGTCTCACGTCCATCGAGTCGGTGATGCCATCCAGCCATCTTATCCTCAGTCGTCCCCTTCTCCACCCACCTTCAATCTTTCCCAGCACCAGGGTCTTTTCAAATGGGTCAATTCTTCACATCAGGTGGCCAAAGGATTGGAGTTTCAGCTTCAACATCAGTCCTTCCAAAGAATACCCAGGGCTGATCTCCTTCAGAATGAACTGGTTGGATCTCCTTGCAGTCCAAGGGACTCTCAAGAGTCTTCTCCAAAACCACAGTTCAAAAGCATCAATTCTTCAGCGTTCAGCTTTCTTCACAGTCCAACTCTCACATCCATACATGACTACTGGAAAAACCATAGCCTTGACTAGATAGACCTTTGTTGGCAAAGTAATGTCTCTGCTTTTCAATATGTTATCTAAGTTGCTCATAACTTTTCTTCCAAGGAGTAAGCGTCTTTTAATTTCATGGCTGCAGTCACCATCTGCAGTGATTTTGGAGCCCCCCAAAATAAAGTCTGACACTGTTTCCACTGTTTCCCCATCTATTTCCCATGAAGTGATGGGACCGGATGCCATGATCTTCGTTTTCTGAAAGTTGAGCTTTAAGCCACCTTTTTCACTCTCCTCTTTCACTTTCATCAAGAAGCTTTTTAGTTCCTCTTCACTTTCTGCCGTAAGGGTGGTGTCATCTGCATATCTGAGGTTATTGATATTTCTCCTGGCAATCTTGATTCCAGCCTGTGCTTCTTCCAGCCCAGCATTTCTCATGATGTACTCTGCATATAAGTTAAATAAGCAGGGTGACAATCCACAGCCTTGACGTACTCCTTTTCCTATTTGGAACCAGTCTGTTGTTCCATGTCCAGTTCTAACTGTTGCTTCCTGACCTGCATATAGGTTTCTCAAGAGGCAGGTCAGGTGGTCTGGTATTCCCATCTCTTGAAGAATTTTGCACAGTTTATTGTGATCACACACTCAAAGGCTTTGGCATAGTCAATAAAGCAGAAGTAGATGTTTTTCTGGAACTCTCTTCACTGTGTATTATCCACCGGCAAAGCACTGCAGCTTGCAAACTGCTTTTGGGGATGGCCAGGTCCCTGCGGAAAAGGCAGTGCTGAGTAACAGATAGTTTCCAGGACTCCCCAAGACCCCACAGTCCCGAGCTGAACCACGTCCCCAGAAGATCTCTGGGGGTCCCCACCACCCACCTTCAGTCTGGATGCTTCTAGAGCTGGTGAGCGCAGACACGCACGCACACACCAATGCTTCCTGCAGAGCCCCCCTCAGTGGAATCGCACTATTGGGGAATAGTACCACGATACCCAAATGGCAGTTAGAACTGAACATATTTTTATGATTTTTAATGAAGTACAGTTAGTTTACAATGTCGTTAGTTTCAAGTGTACAGCAAAGTGATTCAGCTGTGTATATATTTATATATCCTAGTCCAGATTATTTTCTTCGATAGGTTATTGCAAGATATGGATACAGCTCCCTGCGCTATACAGCAGGTCCTTTCTGTTTGTGCATTTTATTAGTATATATAGTGATGTGTGTGTGCTGACCCCAAACTCCTAATTTATCTCCACTTTATCATCCAACCACAAATCTGTTGCCTATGTTTGTGAGCCTATTTCACTTTTGTAATGAAAGTCATTTGTACGAATTTTTAGATTTCATATGTAAGTGATATGGTATTTATCTTTTTCTCTCTGACTTACTTCAGTTACTATGACGGTCTCTAGGTGCATGCGTGTTGCTGCCGATTTGGTATTATTTCACTCTTTCGACTGCTAAGCAGGATTCCACTGCATATACACACCACATCGTCTTCATCTATCCATCTGTCCGTGGACATTTATTCCTGGCTGTCGCAGCTAGAGCTGCTGTGAACGTTGACCGACGTGTTAGAGCTTCCTCTGGCTGTATGCCCAGGGGTGGGACTGCAGTGTCGGATGGTGGCTCTATCTCCAGTTTTTTAAGGAACCTCCGTATTGTTCTCCGGAGTGACCACACCAGTTTGCATTCCCGTCAACAGTGCAGTGGGATCCCTTCCCTGCACACCCTCTCCAGTATTTGTCGTCAGTAGACGCTGGGATGGTGGCTGTCATGGCCAGTGTGAGGTGATGCCTTGGGGCGGTTCTGGCTCACGTTTCCCTAATAATGAGCAATGTTGAACATCCTTTCGTGTGCTTTTTGGCCATCTGCATGTCATCTGTGGAGAATTGTCTATTTAGGTCTTTTGCCCATTTTCCGATTGGCTTTTTTAAACATTTTAAATAATCCCATTTAATGAGTATTTTTAATTACAACTTAAGTTTCCTTTTTGGATAAAATTAGCCATGCTGTTAAAAGAAGGTCTCCTGGTGGCAGCTCTCTGGGGGCTCCCACCTCCCCTCCAACCCATCACCATCTTCAGGACCACCCCACCCCCGGTTTGTCTTTTCACCAAGCAGTCCACTCCCGAGTCACCATCAGAGGCTCCTGAGACGCCCAGAACCTGCTCTGCCCGGAGATTGACAAGGACTCATCCTAGGATGACCCTTAGCCAGCCTTGGGGGGATGGGTGTCCATGTGCCCCCTCCCCATCTCCGCTCTCACCCCACGGACAACTCTGCAGCCCCCAGAGCTCCTGAGCATCCCCCAGAGGCCCCCGTGGGACTTGCTGAACCCTGCCCCCATCTCGTGTGGCCCTTCCCTGCGCAGGCCCGGCCCCCACGAGGATGTCCCACAGGCACTTTCCGATGCAGGCCGCCCCACCCTGGGGCTGGCTTGGGGAGAGGGCAGCCTGAGACACAGGGGGTTCCTTCATGGCCACGATGTTTGCAGGGGTCGTGCCAGGAAGCCACCCCGTCGACACTAAAACTCCCCCGTCAGGGGTGGCCCCTCATCTCTGTCCCGAATCACCAGTGATCAGTAGCCCCAACTGTGTGCAGGGGCCCAAAGCCCTGTGTCCTCTCTGCTTGCGGGTGTGGGGTCTGTAGGCCAAGTGGTGTTGACGGGGCCAGGCTTTGCCCCCTGCCCACACAGAGCCACCCAGTGGGCGCTGGGGTGCCCGTGCTCTCTGCCTTGCCCATGTGGGGAGCGAACTCTGCTGAACAGGCAGATGATGAGGAAGAAACCCTGGGCTTTTTACCTCATGCCTGCCCAACAATGCCATTCCTTGAAGTGCAGGAAATTCCACATTTCAGATTGCCCATGGAAAACAGTGTGTAATACAGCCCTCTAAGACTTAAAATGCTTATGCTGTATAGCAGAGGAACCAGAGATCAAATGCCAATATCTGTTGGGTCCTAGAAAAAGCAAGAAAATTTCAGAAAAACACCTACTTCTGCTTCATTGACTACACTAAAGCCTTTGACTGTGGATCACAACAAACTGGAAAATTCTTCAAGAGATGGGAATACCAGATCACTTTACCTGCCTCCTGAGAAATCTGTATGCAGGTCAAGAAGCAACAGTTGGAACTGGACATGGAACAACAGAATGGTTCCAAATCAGGAAAGGAGTATGTCAAGGCTGTATATTGTCACCTTGCTTATTTAGCTTCTATGCAGAGTACACCATGTGAAATTTCAGGCTGGATGAAGCACAAGCTGGAATCAAGATTGCCAGGAGAAATATCAATAACCTCAAACATGCAGATGACACCATCCTTATGGCAGAAATCAAAGAAGAACTAAAGAGCCTCTTGATGAAAGTAAAAGAGGAGAGTGAAAAAGCTAGCTTAGAACTCAACATTAAAAAAACTAGGATCATAACATCCAGTCCCACCACTTCATGGCAAATAGATGGAGAAACAATGGAAACAATGAGAGACTTTATTTTTGGGTGGGCTCCAAAATCACTGCAGATGGTGACTACAGCCATGAAATTAAAAGACACTTTCTCCTTGGAAGAAAAGCTATGACCAACCTAGACAGCATATTAAAAAGCAAATACATTACTTTGCCGACAAAGGTTCATCTAGTCAAAGCTATGGTTTTTCCAGTGGTCATATATGGACGTGAGAGTTGGACCATAAGAAAAGCTTAGTGCCAAAGAATTGATGCTTTTGAAGTGTGATTTTGGAGAAGACTCTTGAGAGTCCCTTGGACTGCACAGAGATCCGACCAGTCCATCCTAAATGAAATCAGTCCTGAATATTCCTTAGAAGGGCTGATGCTGAAACTCCAATCCTTTGGCCACCAGATGCGAAGAAGTGACTAATTGGAAAAGACCCTGATGCTGGGAAATATTGAAGGCAGGAGGAGAAGGGGACAACAGAGGATGAGATGGTTGGATGGCATCACCAACTCGATGGGCATGAGTTTGAGCAAGCTCTGGGAGTTGGTGATGAACAGGGAGGCCTGGAGTGTTGCAGTCCATGGGGTCACAAGGAGTTGGACAGGACTGAGCTACTAAACTGAACTGAAATCATACTGTATAGCACAGAGAACTCTGCTCAGTATTAAGTAACAAAATACTGAATGGATATTAAACATTAAATGGAAAAAAATTTGAAAAAGAATAGATTCATGTATAACTGAGTCACTTTGTTGTACACCCGAAACTAACACAGATTGTTAATCACCGGTATGAACCCCACGGACTGTGGGTTCCCATGAGACCCACCAGGCTCCTCTGTCCATGGGACTTTCCAGGCACGAATACTGGAGTGGGTTGCCATTTCCTTCTCCAGGGGATCTTCCCTGGTCCAGGGATTGAACACAGGTCTCCTGCATTGCAGGCAGATTCTTTACCGACAGTCACCAGGGAAGACCAAAATGAAAGAGAAAGTTGCTCACTCGTGTCCAATTCTTTGCAACCCCGTGGACTATACAATCTGTGGAATTGTATAGTTGTATGCAATCCGGGCCAGAACACTGGAGTGTGTAGCCATTCCCTTCTCCAGGGGATCTTCTGGACCCAGGAATCCAGCTAGGGTGTCCTGCATTGCAGGTGGATTATTTACCAGCTGACCTACCAGGGAAGCCCTGGTATATAATCATTGATACTCCAACATAAAATAAAAAGCTTAAAAAGAAGTTAAAATAATAAAAGATTTTCTGTGTCCTCTCAACCTTGACCTTATCTTAAAAAAAAAAAACAGTAAAACTAAGGAATAAAAATGTTACTACACTATATCTCATATGGAACTAGTTTAAGGGTAAGTATTTTAATGAATTGGATGCCAGAAGTAACCACAAGATCACTTAAAATCAACAAATTAAATACAAATCAAGTCAAGTGTTCTCAGTATGATTATTGCATTTCAACAAGAGTGTGACCCGAATCCCTTTATTCCACTACCGTCTGGGTGAACTGTGCGGGCAACCTGTTGGAACTCCGTTTCCGCGTGGCCACCGCAGCAAGGTGTTCAGAGAACCCAAGCAAAACTTGAGACTTTGCAGCCCGGAGTGTCCCTTCGTCCCCGGGGTGGGCAGGTTGGTGACGAAGCAGGGCACGCACCCCAGGAGGCCTTAGTGCCCTGGGGCAGGCGCTCACGTGCTGCAATGTGGCTTTCTCCACCTGAAACACGGGTCAGTCGCTGCGGGACTCAATCACATTCCTCATCGGCACTACTTGACTCTGTGTGAAAGTGTTGGTCGCCCAGTCCAGCTTTTTGTGATCCCACGGACCATAGCCGCCAGGCTCCTCTGTCCCTGGGATTCTCCAGCAAGAATACCGGAGTGGGTAGCCGCTCCCTTCTCCAGGGGATCTTCCCAACCCAGGAATCGAACCCTCCTCTCTTGCATCTCCTGCGCTGGCCGGCGGATTCTTTACCACTAGCGCCACCTGGGAACTCCTATTTGCTTTATGTCTATGACTTTATGTGAGACTGGATCCAACAGCATTCTGGAAAGCTTAAAAGATGATGTTTCAGGACGTTTTGTACTATGAACCTTTCATCTGCCAAGGTTCATTGAAACAAATCACTGCATCTGACGAGCCTGACATCAAAATTGACTCTGTGGTTTCCTGGAAAAACTTGGCCTTGCTCTGATTCTGTGGTTGCCCTTGGTGTTCTGTTAACGACCCCAGCTAAGCAGGATAACTTCTAATAAACATGATGTAAAGGGGGAAAAAATGATGTGGTCCAAGAAGACAGTCTGAACAGATATTCGAATGAAGCCACAGAAGCATCTGTCAGAGCCGGCAGACACGTCCCACCCACCCTGCCGTGAGAGAAAGTAGACGGGTGAGGGCTTACGATCCCCACTTGTCACGGCCAGGGAGACTGCTCGAACCACAACCGTCAAAGCGTCTGCTGATGTTTGCGTCTGTTAAGCCTCACATCAGATCTGGTTTTCATGGCGCTTTAGTTTTCTTACAGTATCTTAAATGTAGCACCTTTCAAATTAATAAGTATTTCTTTATTATGCTGCAGAGAATTCCAATGAAACTGTAATCCAAAATGCATTTTGAAAAAGAAAATGCTGTAAAGCAAATTCTGCAGCTGCAACAAAATCAGCGTGCTTTGCCTTCACATAAGTGTGCCCAATCAGACCTCCTGACCCAGCGGCCCAGGCCGGGTGCCACCGGATGATTAACAAAGCACAATGACCGTGCCACCCCGGAGACGGAGCCACAGAGCCTGCTCACCACTGGCGGGGCTCACCGCGCGTCCCACCCCTGCGGTGAGCAGTGACTCCAGCCTGGGGGAAATCACACGTCGGTCTAAATGTGGGTCTCATTGCTTCAGGAGTATTTGTATAAAACAAGGAGTAAATTAAGCACACAGAATGATTTCCCAGGGTCTTTGAAAGCAATCCATCCGTCCGCTGGCATTCTCGTGCCTGAGACGCCTTTACAGCTGCAGGTCTGGGACGTTCTCCCGCCATCTGCCAGTCTCATTCTTCTGCGGACCCAAAAATCTCAACCTGCTTTAGAAAGTTAATTATTAAATACTCTCAATGGCTGTTGAGCTGCACAATAGCCTAGGCAGGGTCTCGAGTGCATTACCCTATCTTGCCCCCTATCTAGCCCAGACTTAACTGCCTTTGATCTTATCTCGTGGTAGATACAGAACTGAAATAATCACCATTTAAATATATTAGGCTGTTTGACATAGGTACTACACACAAGGAAATCAATAATGATTATACAATCAGCAGATACAATGTAAACGGCATACCGCAGTCTTTATGGGGGTGAGATAGCATCTCAGAAATCCCAGCCAGCGTCAATAGCCATTAGTCCTCCAAAGCGGCCACTTGAACTTGTGCGTGTGTGTGTGTGCACGAGCCAGGCTACCCAGGGGTAAAGGAGCCTAGAAGAGGTGAGGTGCGGAGAAATAAAGAGGAGTCGGGCTTCAGCACCGTGTTTCAGGGCTGGCCAAGACTCACTCAGCTTTTGAAAACCTTCATCTCTTTGGATGCTGCTTCTCTTGAAGCCAGGAATAGCCCTTTGAACGTTCTGCCAATTTAGACAAATTCTAACAGCTAAAGAGGCCATAGTCAAGGTCATTCAGTCGTGTCCAACTCTTTGTGACCCCATGGACTGTATAGTCCATGGAATTCTCCAGGCCAGAATACTGCAGTGGGTAGCCTTTCCCTTCTCCAGGGGCTCTTCCCAACCCAGGGATCAAACCCAGGTCTCCCGCGTTGCAGGTGGATTCTTTACCAACTGAGCCACAAGGGAAGCCCATAATCACCATTAAATTCAAATGTCTGAAACACTTATTACGACCCTAGCACTGGCATCTAAGAAGATCTCTTAAAGCTGAACTTTGGTTTTCACACTCAGGGTGCCTCTCTCAGCTGGGTGGGGGCGGGGGCGGGGGCGGGGGCGGTGGGCTGGGAGTGAGGTTGGAGGAGACATTCCATCCAATATTATTTTCTCCAAGGCCCTGGAATCCTGACATTCTCCTAAACGAATTTCCACCGCCAAGTCATTTGGGAACGAAAAATATTTTTCACTCAGGAAAATATCTGCAAGAGTTCCTCAAAACCCAGAGACCCATCACGGCATCTGAAAGTTGATCAATGTCAAGGATTCTTGGCCAAGGCTGAAAAATTAAGAAATGGATTTGGTGAAACGTCCGCAGTCATCAACTTTCCAGACTGCTCCGGGGGCGAGAGAGAAGCCACAGAGATCGATGTGCCCCGAGTCCTCCCAGCCAGGCCCAGAGGTGCTCGGGCCGGTTCTGGTGACATATGGGTCTCGCTGTGCAGTCCAGACGCGGGCGGGGAGGCCGGCCTCCCCGGATGTCAGTCACTGCGCAGCAAACGTGCCCTCCCTCTGCCGAGAGCCATCAAGAGTCTCAGTGAAAAACGTCAATTCTGTTTACATCCAGCGTCGCTGATGGCTTGGCACGCCAACATCCTGGGCAAACACCGCTGCATCGAGAGCAGAGTCCGCAAAAATAGGAGGCCGCCATTCCCCTCCTCTTATGAAATTGAAGGCTCTCGGAAGGGGCACAGACAGGCGCCGCGTTACAGCCCTTCTCCGCTCCCCTCTCCACCCTAGCTGTCAAATTTACTGTTCAAGCTTTTCTTTGTAATCACACGATTACGCACTTCATCACCTGCCCCACCCCCATCATTCCATCTAATGGTTTTAAAGGGAAAGGAAATTACTTGTCTTCGCAGCCAGCACTTGACACTTTTATGGGTCATTTGTAATGAAGCCATTCTTCGGCTTTAATGGAGACCTTGATTCCGACCGGTGTGAATAATTGTCATGAGGTGATTAATTAAATATTCACCACTCCCCTATAAAATTGATCAACATATTACATTACACTGCTCTGAAAGTTATTTTATTTCTTCATTCGACTTCAAATTCTATGCATTTAAACAAGCTTTAAGCTGGAGCCACAGAATTTACTACATATTAATTATACATACACACAGACCAACTAAAGTAAGGAAAAGTGTTTTACACCTTTTTTTTTAATTCTGTAAAATGTGCCCCCATGACTAACAGCAGTGAGGAGTCATGTCTTCGGAAGGAAATGCCTTGTATTTGCTTCTCCTGCGAGGACAGAGGGGTCGTCTCTGTTGGCAGATTTGAAGTTCTCCAAGCGTTGACTTGATCTGAAATAAATTTCCGAGGCAAAAAGTAATATTACCAAATGCAATGGTATATAAAATGTTGGCTTTTAAAATGCCATCCCGGGACAAGACGCAGTAGTGAGTTTCACAATCTATCTCTTCTCCACCACAGCTGAGTGGGGTTGGGCAGCAGGGAGTGAAGTCCCAGGCCGAGGACTCTGCTGAAACTAAGAAAAAGTTGGGGCCCCCATAACCACCGTGAATCCCAGACGCTGGTTCCCTCTGGGGTTTAGACGGTCTGCGTAAATGAATGAAATTCTTCCTAGAAAGTGGGTCCCTCTTACTTGCATTTCCTTCACAGGGGCTGGGGCTTCTCTTGTCACAGAGTGTGCGGCGAGCAGAGAAGATCGCCTTAAAAAATTCAGATCCCTAATTCCAAACGTGAAACTCGAAGTCAGAGATGCTGTAAGGCTCACAATCAAATCAGATGTTAATACTAACAAGGAACAGATGGAATGAGGCGAATTATGTTAAAACCTATGGAACTAAGTATCGGGAAAATTATGAAAAATACAAACAAAACACAATCTGATTTTCTATAGAGTTTTGCACTTGACCAGGGAGTAATAGACATAAAAGGGACTGGTACGGGCACACTGCGGATAGACACAGACCAGCGCTGCACGTCAGAGGGCAGCAGCACAGGCGGCTCTGCCCAGAAAGACGCCGGCGCCCCCCCCCGCCCCAGCACAGAGAGGCACCTGGGCGTCCTGAGCCAGCCGAGCAGCCGAGGGTTTAGCACACATCTCAGACCCCTGAGCCACAGAAGCACCTCAGACGATATACAGCACGGCCCCCACCTCTGATCCAAGTGCACCCAATCCACCCACAGACATTCTAGAAGGCCTGGGAGGTGCCCCTTTGAATGCAGATTCCTGATTTAATTGAAGTAAGCATAAGCAATCAACTCCTTTTTTTCCAGGCCGTTAAAATGCCATTGAATGAACATAGCAGATAAAAAAAAAAAATGAGCAAAAAAAAAAAAAAATTTCAGCTTAAACAAACTTGCTGTTTGTAGACTTGATCCCATGGATCTGCTGTGGTCAAGATGATTGGGGCAGCGGCCACGGGAATGAATCCCACAAAGGGACTGAGTTTAATCATCCAATCCCAGACTGTATTGATTTTGGGACTACTTGCAATGACTATATAAATAAGCCATTTCTTTGCAACTGTATCTACAGCCGGTCATGAACCCAAAACCTTCACAACCTGGTCCAAAGTGAATTATGCCCTGCAGAAATAAATTAATAAAACGAACACAGCAAGGCTCCTCCACCAACTTATTTTCACGTTTCAAGAGCTTAAAAATATAAAATCAATAATCATTTAGTCATAAGGGTAAATGAAGCGACATAACATCAAAGTATACCCTTTAGCCATTCAAGTCATCCTAGGTAATTTATCTCATCAAAAGGCAGTGGTAATAATCCTTTCCACTCGGAGACAAGCTGCCACACAGCTGCTGTATTATCCTAGAGTAAACAAGTTGGGAGAAAATATTAAAAATCAATATCTGTTTCCTTCTATCAGACCAGATGGCATCCATCATAAATCTGCCCCTGTAAAGAGTTCTTGGAGCTGGGTGCCCAGACTGAGGAAGACAACCGAATGAACAGCATAAAATGAAGCTCTGCTCAATGGGGAATGACAGTTGGATTTCTTTAAAAATGCAGTATTTTACAATTGTAAAAATTTGCTGAAATTATAATTATGGGGGGGAAAATCTATCATAGCCATGGGCACAGAAAGGAAGCAATTACCAGCACTGCAAAGTAAAAATGCACACGGCAGCTTTCTACAGCCTCCACACGTGAGCCTAGCTGTTTGATTGATTGAGTTGGTCATTCATTCATTCATTCGTTCTTGGGGCCTGAAGTTTTCCAGTGGTGACGTTCAGGCAGCAGCCCCTCCACGTGGAGGATCTATCACTCCGTCACACCTTTGTCACACGTAACATTCTCTCCCAAGACATCTATTCCAGGTTTTGACAAGTCTTTTCTGATCACCATTGGCCCAATAGGAGACCCTTGATGCTAAGTCCCTCAGACTCTGTTTCCCAGGAGTTGGAGGGAGTCGTGTGAACCCAGGTCCCCCAGAGGCGGGTCTTTCCCCAGACACACTAAGACTCAGGGAGTCCTGTCTGCTGGAGAGCAGAAAACACAAAACCCCTCAAACACAATCATGTCTCAGGAATGGTCGACCCAGGTTTGGGGACTTAAGTTACTTTGTCCTCGATAGGATAAACCATTTCGATCTCCCGTTGTCCATTACAGACTGAACTGTGTTTTCCCAGATTCAAAACTGAAACTCCAACCCCAGCACCTTGGAATGTGGCTGTTTGGAGATGGTCCTTTGTAAACAGGGAAAGGTTAAACGAGGTCAGAAGGGTGAGCCCAGCTCTCTAGGACTGGTTTCCCAACAGGAGGACAAGATGCTGAGAAGGCCACCCGCGACCCCGAGAGCAGTTCGTCCCCGGAAACCGCTGCTGCTGGGAGCTTGATGAGGGACGGGCAGCGTCTAGAGCTATGAGATGACACAGCTCTGTGGCTGAAGGCCCCCGTCTGCAACTCTGTCAGCGCGGCCCCAGCAAACCTGAGCAACATCCCTAGAATTTAAGCTAGTGTAACGGCTTCCTCAGTGCGATAGATTTACACAGGAGAGGTCCATAAAGAAATTCTTCATTTATTGACACTTGAATTAAAAAAAACCTGAAGGGACCCCCAAATAAGTTTATTTTAGGGAAAATCTTACCTTGTGTCAGTTTAAGGGGAAATGGCCATATTTCATTTTATAATAATGGCATTCCCTTCCTCAGTAGCTTAAATATCCCCAAACTCATTATCCCCACCTTTGAAGATGCACCCGGATTAAGGCCCCTACTCAACTCTGTCTGACAGGTCCTCACAGTGTCCAAGGTCAGGTCTAGTTGCCACATATTTATAAACAAGAACTAAGGTAAGATCTGGCTGTGGAAGAATCCTCATTGTGGCTGATTTGCTGGAGATTTATATCTCATCAAAAGGCCTATATAATTTTTGCACATACCCTCATTTAGGGGCTCATAATTCATCACTGAGGAGACTTAGTGAAGTTGCTTTTATAAAATTTATTCATAATTACATTAGAAAGGAAAAAGGAAAAGTTACAACAGGCAACACCGAAGTATAAAGGATCATAAGAGACTATTGTGAACAACCATATGTCAATAAAGTGAATTTTAAAGAAATCTAAATGTCCTGTATGTTTTCCTAGCAAATGTGATCTTAGGGTCCACTCCTTGTTAAGGAAGGCTCCGCGTGGGTGTTGACTCTCTGCTGGGGGGAGTTTGTTGCCATCACAGATAAGAGGTCATTCCAGAGAAAGTGGCGAACCACAAGGAACATTGACACAGAGCAGAGGTCTCCAAAATGTAGGTTTCCTACCTCCCTCCACCTGCAGGGTGATCCCAGCTCCTACCTGCCTGCAGCTGCTCAGCTGAGCCCTCAGAGAAGCTGGTGGAGCAAACGGAGAAACCACTGCCTCGCATGATGTCAGACAATGACAGAGGGCTTCTTTATTATTCCAGGGACAATCCAAATCTGAGACGAGTGACAGATGACACCGAGTCTGAAGCAATGTGTCCCATTAGAAATGTTTACTCTGAGGATAATCTGCCAGCTCATGTGATGTCCTCCGTAAAGCACCATCTCTCTCAGTTCTCACCTGGAGAATCTCTTTCAGATCAGGCGCTTATTTGGACTAAGGGCTGGGAGTAGAATTGCAGTCGTGAAATTATTCCATTCACTGACTATAACTTTTCTTTCACAGACATGAGTATCCGAGCTCTTGTTTTCTGTTTGGTTCAGAACCAAAAATAAATATTTGGATTGTAAAGAGCTGAATATCAATTCTCAGAAACGTCACAGTTGTTCTCACTTAATACTGTATTTCACATTGTCAAATGGATTACAAATGAGACTCACTCCAAGAAAGTCACCCAAAGTGCACTGAACTGAAGTGTTAATCACTCAGTCATGTCCAACTCTTGTGACCCCATGGACTGTAGCCTGACAGGCTGTTTTGTCCATGGGATTTTCCAGGCAATAATGCTGGGGTGGGCAGCCATTCCCTTCTCCAGGGGATCTCTCTGACTCAGGGTTTGAACCTGAGTCTCCCACACTGCAGGCAGATTCTGCACTGTCTGAGCCACCAGGGAAGCCCAAAGCTCACTGAAAGCCATCTCAGACCCTGAGACTGGAAGGTGGACCCAGCATCAGAATTGCTGCCAAGTGACATCACTTGAGGCTGAGACCATCAATCAGGTGAGCCTCTCATGGGACCACACCCCTCAATCCGATGGTGCTCAATAGCTTTCTCTCAGGAGCCATTTAATCATTAATACACTTCTCAAAGGGTGGTAAGAAAGTGAACTCTTTAAATCTAGGTGGTTGCTAAGAGACTGATATTTTGAGAATTTTCATCTTTATCAGATATATTTTTTTCCATGGCAGACAGGATCTCAAGATCTGTCAAGAGGGTTAAACTATGACTTTAACAGAAGAAATTTATGCAGTTTTATAAATATTAGTCCCTCTTTTCCAGAAATGATTTTCTCCAAGTCTAATTTATTAATGAACTTTCAGCATCCTCACTCAGGCTAATGACAATTATTTACTTGTATTTAATAACTGAATACTCAACAAAGAAAATATCTACGTGCCAGATAACATTCTCTCCTTTCATGCTTTCTTCTTCTGCTTGCGTGCTCAGTCATCTCAGTCATGTCGGACTCTTTGCGACCCCCGGGCTGTAGCCAGCCAGGCTCCTCTGTCCATGGAACTCCCTAGACAAGAACACTGGGGTGGGTTACCAAGCCCTCCTTCACAGGACCCTCCCAACGCAGGGACTGAACCATGGTCTCTCGTATCCCCTGCATCGCCCGCAGTTTCTTTACCACTAATGCCACTGGAAGCCCCCTTCCTGCTTAGGCTAGACTACTTCCTAAACCAGATCTGAAAACTGGAATGAAGTAGACAAATAAGACTAGCAGTCATTCCTAAACCTGAGGCCAGGAGGAATAACAGAGATAAATAAATCTGCATTTTATTAATCGATTCACCGATCAGATCCTCTGCATCATCGTTGTCATCATCGTTACCAGACTCGGATTGTACTTCTGGTGGAGCTGAAGAAACCACATTTACAATCTAGCATTTCTGTGTAATTTTAAGTTATAAGAGGAAAGAAGGCTGAGAGCCGAAGAACTGATGCTTTTGAACTGTGGTGTTGGAGAAGACTCTTGAGAGTCCCTTGGACTGCAAGGAGATCCAACCAGTCCATTCTGAAGGACATGAGCCCTGGGATTTCTTTGGAAGGAATGATGCTAAAGCTGAAACTCCAGTACTTTGGCCACCTCATGTGAAGAGTTGACTCACTGGAAAAGACTCTGATGCTGAGAGGGATTGGGGGCAGGAGGAGAAGGGGATGACAGAGAATGAGATGGCTGGATGGCATCACTGACTCAATGGACGTAAGTCTGGGTGAACTCTGGGAGTTGGTGATGGACAGGGAGGCCTGGCGTGCTGCGATTCATGGGGTCGCAGGGAGTCGGACACGACTGAGAGACTGAACTGAACTGATTCTCATACTCACTGGAAGGACTGATGCTGAAGCTTGAAGGTGGCTTTGGCCACCTGATGCAAAGAACTAACTCACTGGACTGCAGTACGCCAGGCTTCTCTGTCCATAACCAGCTCCCTGAGTTTGCTCAAACTCATGTCCATCAAGTCAGTGATGCAATCCAGCCACCTCATCATATGTTGTCCCCTTTTCCTCCTGCCTTCAATCTTTCCCAGCATCAGGATCTTTTCCAATGAGTCGGTTCTTCGCATCAGGTAGCCAAAGGATTGGACTTTCAGCTTCAGCATCAATTCTTCCAGTGAATATTCAGGACTGGTTTCCTTTAGGATGGACTGGTTGAATCTCCTTGCAGTCCAAGGGACTCTCAAGAGTCTTCTCCAACACCATAGTTCAAAAACATCAATTCTTTGGTGCTCAGCTTTCTTTACAGTCCAACTCTCACATTCATACATGACTACTGGAAAAACCATAGCTTTGACTAGTCAGACCTTTGTTGGCAAAGTAATGTCTCTGCTTTTTAATATGTTGTCTAGGTTGGCCATAGCTTTTCTTCCAAGGAGCAAGTGTCTTTTAATTTCATGGCTGCAGTCACCATGTGCAGTGATTTTGAAGCCCCCAAATATAGTCTGTCACTGTTTCCACTGTTTCTCCATCTATCTGCCATGAAGTGATGGGACTGGATGCCATGATCTTAGTTTTCTGAATGTTGAGCTTTAAGCCAACTTTTTCACTCTCCTCTTTCACTTTTATCAAGAGGCTCTTTAGTTCTTCTTCACTTTCCACCATAAGGGTGGTGTCATCTGCATATCTGAGGTTATGGATATTTCTCCCGGCAATCTTGATTCCAGCCTGTGCTTCTTCCAGCCCAGTGTTTCTCATGATGTACTCTGCATATAAGTTAAACAAGCAGGATGACAATATACAGCCTTGACATACTGCTTTCCCAATTTGGGACCAGTCTATTGTTTCATGTTCATTTCTAACTGTAACTACAGAAGTGGTAAATATGTAGATAAGCACTGAAATATTCTCAATCTTGAATTCTTTTAAGGATAACTGACTAAAGTAAAATGTAATTAGATTTTGTGAGCTTTATATCATAGGTGAATAAAATATATATCATTGTAAAATGGAAGCACATTCGTATAAGATTCTTATATTATATTAGATATAAAATTTTAAAGCATATTTTATTGAACTAATATCAAATATTGTAAACTCAAGAGACCAGTAAAAACATATAATTAAAAAGATGTATGTTTAATGAGCCAATAATGAGATAAAGTAGAATAATAATTTTAAAAATCTGCCTTCCCTAAGAAGGCAGAAAAGGATAAAGAAAAAGAAAAGATGGATCAAATAGCAATGAGATCCAACCAGTTCATCTTAAAGGAAATCAGTCCTGACTATTCATTGGAAGGACTGATGCTGAAGTTGAAACTCCAATACTTTGGCCATCTGATGCAAAGAACTGACTCATTGGAAAAGACCCTGATGCTGGGAAAGATTGAAGATGGGAGGAGAAGGGGGTAACAGAGGATGAGATGGTTGGATGGCATCATTGAGTCAATGCACAGGAGTTTGAGTAAGCTCCAAGTTGGGGCTGGACAGTGAAACCTGGCATGCTGCAGTCCATGGGGTCACAAAGAGTGACTGAAATGAACTGAACTGAGACTTAATCCAAATTATAACAATAGTTACAGTAAATATAAGAGATCTAAAAACACCAGTTAAATGGTAGAGATTGTTAGACCTGATAGAAAAACAAGACCCAACCATGTACTCTCTACAAGAAATAGGCTTCAAATACGGACACACAGCTAAATTAAAATAAAAGAAAGTGTTAAAATGGACAGCCAGCAAGGCCCTACTGCACAGTACAGGGAGCCCTGCTGAACGTCGTGTGGCAGCCTGGCTGGGAAGGGAGTTTGGGAGAATTGAACGTTATGTGGCAGCCTGGCTGGGAAGGGAGTTTGGGAGGATGAAAACGTGTATATGTAATTGCGTCCCTTCGCTGTCCACTCGAAACTATCACAATGCTGTTAATTGGCTATACGCCAACATAAAATAGAAATATTTTAAAAAAAAGAAAATAGTGAGAAAGAACATACAATGCAAACACTAATCATAAGGAAGCTGAAACGATGACCTTGGTGTCAGACACTGCACACTTTAGGACCAGGACTGTTGCTATGCATGTAGAGAGATATTACATGATGACAAAACTGCCAATTAATCACAAGTATATAACAGTACCAGATGCGTATGCACCTAATACTAATGTGCTGAAACACAGGAGGCAAAAAAATTGATAAAATGGTGAAGAAACAGACAAATACAGCTGACAGTGTTAACATTCCCTTCCCAGCACCTGACAGAACAAGCAGATAGAGAATCGTTAGGAGCACAGGCGACCTGAAAAACACAGTCAACCAACTTTAACAGATGGACCTTCATAGACTACTCCACCTTACAGCAGCCTTTAGAGTGAGCCTAAGGTCTTTATAACTGTTTGAGTGAATTTATAACCTTTTGAGAGAGACTAAAATCCGCCCCCCCATATAGACCAAATAATAGACCATGAGATGTTTCAATAAGTTGGGCAAGGATGAAATTATACATCATTTGATATGATATTATATTAGAAATAAATAATAAGAATACATTTATGAAATTACAAGTATTTGGAAATTAAGCAAAATATGTTTAAATAACTAAATGATCCAAGAAGACAGCAAGAAGAAAGAAAAATTAGAAAGTATTTTTAAGTAAACAAAAATAAAACTTGTTTTCAGGCTTCAGCAAAAAGCAGTATTTAGCGGGAAATTTATAGCATTAAATGTTTGTGTTAGAAAAGATTAAAAGTCTAAAAGGGTCTAAGCCTCCATATTCAGAAGCTAAACATTAAGAAAATAAGAGAAGGAAGAAAATAATAAAGACCAGAGCTGAAGTCAATGAAATATAAAATGGACTAACTGTAAAGAAAAACCAATTTCTCATTCTTCGAAAAAAATCAAAAAAAACAAAAACTCATTCTTTGAAAAAAAATCAGTACAATTCATAAATCTCCAGTGATCTAAACAAGGGAAAACGAGAAGATACAACACACATTACCAAGAATCAACGAAGGCATTTTGCTAATCACCACAGATCCCACAAACATTAAAAAGATGATAAGGAAAGATGGTAAAGCGATGTATGCCAACATTCAACCACTTAGATAAAAGGGAGCCATTTCTCAAAAGATGTCAAACTTAAGAAGCATAGAAAATCTTGAGTAGTTCTAGGTCTACCTAAAAATTACAATTACAATTTAAAATCTTCCCATAAAGAAAATTATTGGCCCATATGACTTCAGTCATAAAATTTATCAGCATTTTAAGAAGATAATAGTAATACACAAAATCTTTCAGAAAATAGAGGAGGGGGTGGAATACTTCTCAACACATATCGTGATACTAGAACTATTTGGATACCAAGGTACCAAACCCAGACAAAAACATTGTAAGAAAAGAAAATTACCAAAATCCATCATGAAAAAAAGGATGAGAATTAAAAAAAAAAAAAAAAACTAGTAAAAGTTAAATCAAGCAACAAGAAGAAAATATATTTTGACCACATAAAGTTATCTAAAAAATTCAAGCTTAACATAACATTTAAAAATCAATCAACACAATTCGCCACATGAAAGAAAGAAGAAAAGCCATGCAGTTACCTCTATAGATGGAGAAAAAGCATTTGACACAATTCTACACCCATTCATGATGAAGAGCTCTGAAAGAACAAAGGGAAGCAGGGAGCACCGCAATTCAACCAAGATCAGCGACAAGTCATCATCTCACGTCATGTTAAACGATGGAGCACCGCGTGCTCCTCCGCCATCAGGAACCGGCCCAAATGTCTGTTTCCACCACTCGCAGTCAACACTGCACTAGAGGCCCTGTCTAGTGCAACAAAGTGAAAGAGAAAGTCACTCAGTCGTGTCCAGCTCTTTGTGACCCCACGGGCTACACCGTCCATGGACTTCTCCAGGCCAGAATACTGGAGTGGGCAGCCTTTCCCTTCTCCAGGGGATCTTCCCAACCCAGGAATCAAACCGGGGTCCCCTGCACTGCAGGCAGATTTTTTACCAAATGAGCCATCAGGGAACAAGAAACAAAAAAGCAAAAGTCACGAAGACTACAAAAGAAGAAACAAAATTGTCTTTATTTGTAGACAACATAATGTTGTATGTAGTCAATCCTAAAATATATATATATATTAAAGCTTCTAGAATTAAGAAGTGAATTTAGCAAGACCATAGAATAAAAAGGCAATACACTATAATTGATTATATTTTCTATGCTATCAACAGAGAGTTAGAAAATGATTTTTTAAAATATATATCATCAATAGCATAAAAACGTTTTGCAGTAACAAAAATATCAAAATATGTACAATATTTGTACACTGAAAACTATAGAATATTGCTGAGAAAAATTAAATAGACCTAAATTATTGGATAGATATGTCATATTCATTGATTGGATTTTCAGTATTGTTACAGTACAAAATGCCCTTCAATTAATGGGATAGATTAATTACAATCCAAATCAAGATCCTAACTGGCTTATCAGTAGAAAGTGGCAGGCTGGTTCTAATACTTATATGAAAATGCAAAGGATCTGGCTGTTTCAAAATGGGTTAGAGATGGAGGACTCAGTCTGATTACAGAGTTTGCTACAGTAACAATGGTATTGGTATTAAAACAGGCATGTGGATCAGTGGAACAGAATGAATAACCTAGACACAAATGCACATTTTGGTGGTCAGACACTTTTCTACAAAGGTAATAAGGCAAATTAATGGGTAAAGGGGAGTTATTTAGTAAATGGTACTAGAACAGTGAACAGAGTTGGAGTCAAAGCAAAAACAACGCCCAGCTGTGGATGTGACTGGTGATGGAAGTAAAGTCTGATGCTGTAAGAGCAATATTGCATAGAAACCTGGAATGTTAGGCCCGTGAATCAAGGCAAATTGGAAGTGGTCAAACAGGAGATGGCAAGAGTAAACATTGACATTTTAGGAATCAGCGAACTAAAATGGACTGGAATGGGTGAATTTAACTCAGATGACCATTATATCTACTACTGTGAGCAGGAATCCTTTAGAAGAAATGGAGTAGCCATCATGGTCAACAAGAGAGTCCTAAATGCAGTACTAGGATGCAACCTCAAAAATGACAGAATCATCTCTGTTCATTTCTAAGGCAAACTATTCAATATCACAGTATTCCAAGTCTATGACCGGACCAGTAACGCTGAAGAAGCTGCAGTTGAATGGTTCTATGAAGACCTACAAGACCTTTCAGAACTAACTAAAAAGATGTCCTTTTCATTATAGCGGACTGGAATGCAAAAGTAGAAAGTCAAGAGATACCTGGAGTAACAGGCAAATTTGGCCTTGGAGTACAAAATGAAGCAAGGCAAAGTCTAACAGAGTTTTGCCAAGAGAATGCACTGGTTGTAGCAAATACCTTCTTCCAGCAATACAAAAGAAGGCTCTACAACATGGACATCACCAGATGGTCAATACTAAAATCAGATGGATTATATTCTTTGCAACCAAAGTTGGAGAAGCTCTATACAGACAGCAAAAAAAAAAAAAAAAAAAAAGACTGGGAGCTGACGGTAGCTCAGATCATGAACTCCTTACTGTCAAATTCAGACTTTAATTGAAGAAAGTAGGGAAAACCACTAGGCCATTCAGGTATGGCCTAAATCAAATCCCCTATGACTATACACTGGAAGTGACAAATAGATTCAAGGGATTAGATCTGATACAGTGCCTGAATAACTATGGTTGGAGATTCGTGACATTGTTAGAGCAGGCAGTGAACAAGACCATCCCCAAGAAAAAGAAATGTAAAAAGGCAAAATGGGTGTCTGAGGAGGCCTTACGAATAGCTGAGAAAAGAAAAGAAGCTAAAGGCAAAGGAGAAAATGAACGATACACCCATCTGAATGCAGAGTTCCAAAGAAGAGCAAGGAGAGAAAAGAAAGCCTTCCTCAGTGATCAATGCAAAGAAATTGAGGAAAACAATAGAATGAGAAAAACTAGAGATCTCTTCAATAAAATTAGAGATACCAACATTTCATGCAAAGATGAGCACAATAAAAGACAGAAATGGTATGGACCTAACAGAAGCAGAAGATATAAAGAAGAGGTGGCAAGAATACACAGAAGAACTATGCAAAAAAGATCTTCATGAACCAGATAACTGAGATGTTGTTAGAGACACCTAGAGCCAGACATCCTGGAATGTGAAGTCAGGTGGGTGTTATGAAGCATCCTTACAAACAAAGCTAGTGGAGGTGATGGAATTCCAGTTGAGCAATTTCAAATCCTAAAAGATGATGTTAAAGTGCTGCACTCAATATGTCAGCAAATTTGGAAAACTCAGCAGTAGCCACAGGACTGGAAAAGGTCAGTTTTCATTCAAATCCCAAAGAAACGGAGAAGGCAATGGCAACCCACTCCAGTACTCTTGCCTGGAAAATCCCATGGGTGGAGAAGCCTGGTAGGCTGCAGTCCATGGGGTTGCACAGAGTCAGACACAACTGAGCGACTTCACTTTCACTTTTCACTTTCATGCATTGGAGAAGGAAATGGCAGCCCACTCCAGTGTTCTTGCCTGGAGAATCCCAGGGACGGAGTAGCCTGGTGGGCTGCCATCTATGGGGTCGCACAGAGTCGGACACTACTGAAGCGACTTAGCAGCAGCAGCAGGGGAGGTGATGGAATTCCAGTTAAGCAATTTCAAATCCTAAAAGATGATGTTAAAGTGCTGCACTTAATATTTCAGCAAATTTGGAAAACTCGGCAGTAGTCACAGGACTGGAAAAGGTCAGTTTTCATTCAAATCCCAAAGAAAGGCAATGCCAAAGAATGTTCAAACTACTGCACAATTGCACTCATCTCACACACTAGTAAAGTAATGCTCAAAATTCTCCAAGCCAGGCTTCAGCAATACATGAACCGTGAACTTCCAGATGTTCAAGCTGGTTTTAGAAAAGGCAAAGGAACCAGAGATCAAATTGCCAACATCTGCTGGCTCATGGAAAAAGCAAGAGAGTTCCAGAAAAACATCTATTTCTGCTTTATTGACTATGCTAAAGCCTTTGACTGTGTGGATAACAATAAACTGTGGAAAATTCTGAAAGAATACCAGACCACCTGACCTGCCTCTTGAGAAACCTATATGCAGGTCAGGAAGCAACAGTTAGAACTGGACATGGAACAACAGACTGGTTCCAAATAAGAAAAGGAGTACGTCAAGGCTGTATATTGTCACCCTGCTTATTTAACTTCTATGCAGAGTACATCATGAGAAACGCTGGGCTGGAAGAAGCACAGGCTGGAATCAAGATTGCTGGGAGAAATATCAATAACCTCAGATATGCAGATGACACCACCCTTATGGCAGAAAGTGAAGAGGAACTAAAAAGCCTCTTGATGAAAGTGAAAGAGGAGAATGAAAAAGTTGGCTTATAGCTCAACATTCAGAAAACTAAGATCATGGCATCTGGTCCCATCACTTCATGGGAAATAATGGGGAAATAGTGGAAACAGTGTCAGACTTTATTTTTTGGGGTTCCAAAATCACTGCAGATGGTGATTGCAGCTATGAAATTAAAAGATGCTTACTCCTTGGAAGGAAAGTTATGACCAATCTAGACAGCATATTAAAAAGCAGAGACATTACTTTGCCAGCAAAGGTCCATCTAGTCAAAGCTATGGTTTTTCCAGTGGTCACGTATGGATGTGAGAGTTGGGCCAAAAAAGAAGGCTGAGCACCAAAGAATTAATGTTATTGAACTGTCATGTTGGAGAAGACTCTTGAGAGTCCCTTGGACTGCAGGGAGATCCAGCCTGTCCATCCTAAAGGAAATCAATCCTGAATATTCAGTGGAAGGACTGATGCTGAAGCAAAAACTCTAATCCTTTGGCCACCTGATGTGAAGAACTGACTCCTTAGGAAATTCCCTGATGCTGGGAAAGATTGAAGGCCGGAGGAGAAAGGGATGACAGAGGATGAGATGGTTGGATGGCATCACTGACTCAATGGACATGAGTTTGAGTAAGCTCCAGGAGTTGTTGATGGACAGGGAAGCCTCATCAGGTGGCCAAAGTATTGGAGCTTCAGCTTCAGCATCAGCCCTGCCAATGAATATTTAGGCTTGGTTTCCTTTAGGATTGACTTGTTTGATCTTTGCATCTTTTAATGTCTTGGCTACAATCACCATCTGCAGTGATTTTGGAGCCCCCCAAAATAAAGTCTGTCACTGTTTCCATTGTTTCCCCATCTACTTGCCATGAAGTGATGGGACCAGATGCCATGATCTTAGTTTTCTGAATGTTGAGTTTTAAGCTGCTTTTTCACTCTCCTCTTTCACTTTCATCAAGAGGCTCTTTAGTTCCTCTTTGATTTCTGCCATAAGGGTGGTATCATCTGCATATTTGAGCTTATTGATATTTCTTCTGGCTATCTTGATTCCAGCTTGTGTTTCATCCAGCCCGGCGTTTCACATGATGTTCTCTGTATATAAGTTAAATAAGCACGGTGACAATTTACAAACTTGACGTACTCCTTTCCAATTCAGGATCAGTTCGTTGTTCCATGCCTAGTTCTAACTGTTGCTTCTTGAACTGAATACATATTTCTCAGGAGGCAGGTAAGATGGTCTGGTATTCCCATCTCTTTCAGAATTTTCCACAGTTTACTGTGATCCACACAGTCAAAGGCATTAGCATAGTCAATGAAACAGAAGTAGATTTTTTTTTTTTCTGAAATTCTCTTGCTTTTTCTATGATCCAACTGGTATTGGAAATCTGATCTCTGGTTACTCTACCTTTTCTAAATCCAGTTTAAACATCTGGAAGTTGTTGGTTCATGTACCATTGAAGACTAGCTTGAAGGATTTTGAGCATTACCTTACTAGCATGTGAAATGAGTGCAATTGTGCAGTAGTTTGAACACTCTTTGGCATTGCCTTTCTTTGGGATTGGAATGAAAACTGACCTTTTTAGTCCTGTGGCCACTGCTGAGTTTCCCCAATTTGCTGGCATGTTGAGTGCAGCACTTTCACAGCATCATCTTTTAGGATTTGAAATAGCTCAGCTGGAATTCCATCACCTCCACTAATTTTGTTTGTAGTGATGCTTCCTAAGGCCCACTTGACTGCACATGTCAGCATGCCTGGCTCTAGGTGAGTGATCTCACCATTGTGGTTATCTGGGTCATGAAGATCTTTTTTGTGTAGTTCTTAGGTGTATTCTTGACACCTCTTCTTAATATATCTGCTTCTATTAGGTCCATACAATTCCTGTCCTTTATTGTGCCCATCTTTACAAGAATTGTTCCCCTGGTATCTCTGATTTCCTTGAAGAGATCTCTAGTCTTTCCCATTCTATCGTTTTCCTCTATTTCTTTGCATTGTTCAATTAGGAAGGCTTTCTTATCTCTCCTTGTTATTCTTTGGACAACTGTATATCAATTTGAAAAACACAGATGCCAAACACAAAAATGGATTGTATGCCTAAATATAAATCTGTAAAATTCCTTGAAGAAATAATTAAGAGAAAATATGTGTGATATTGAGGCAGGGAGAGATTTCTTAGAATGAAAAAGTATAAATCCCACAAAATAAAAATTGATAAATTGAACTTGAATAGAATTAAAAACCTCTGCTCTTGGAAAGATTTCTAAAAAGTAAAAAGGCATGCCACCAACTGGGGAAAATATTCACATGTCAGACCAAGGGTTTATATCCGAAATATATAAAGAACTCTCGTAACTCAATAATAAGAACACAAATTGCCAAATTGTTCAATGTTGGCAAATATTTAAACATGCTACATATAAACAAAAGATATGAGAAAGATCAGTAAGCACATGAAAAGACATTGATTGAGTATGAAACCATTGGAATAGTTAAAATTTAAAAGCTTGAAGACAGAAGTGTTGGCGTGGATTTAGAGTCAGTGCAACTCTCACCATTACTGGTGGAAACAATACGCTCCCTGGTAGAGCAGTCAAGAAGGCCTTGTGACGTCACAAGTGTACTTAGTACAAGGTCCTTGTGCCATGTGCCGCTTGCACTCTAGACGTTTACCCGGCAAATGAAAACAGGCCACATAAAGCATGTGCATGAGTGTTCATAGCACTTTCATTCTTAATAGCCTCAATGAACACATAAAATCATGCTCTGAGAATGATGCTTAAATATACAATTAGAGAGAGGTTGGGGGTAACTTAGAAAACATGATCCATAAAATGACGTTTACAAGGAAAGGATAAAAAGGGAAAATATGGTACCTAGAGAAACAAAAAACAAACAGAAATATGCAGGAAAAAAGCTAAGCCTATCAGTACTTATAGTAAATGTAAGTGAGCCACATTCATGTCATAAACAGGATCTTACAAACTGGGTTTAAAACATCCTATTTTAAGTCAACTGAAGAGACACATCAAAACATGGAAGTTGAAAAGAATGGGAAGGATAAAGACAGGCCAGTCAAATGTTAATAAACTGCAAGCAACTGGAGCAATATTGACGTGGAACAGATCAGAGTTCAGAGCTAAGAACGAGATGGCTGAGGCTGGATACTGATACAACCAAAGGCACGATGCACTGAGAACTGCCGTTCAGAAACCTTGTTTGTCCCCAACAGTACTTCTCAAAAGGACACAAAATAAAGACAAGGGAAACATTCTCACAGAAGCAGCATAAACTTAAATTTCAGAAACTATTAACAACAGATTAAACAGAGAAAGTGTTTAATCCTGAAAAGTTGAACATCACACTTAACAAGCTATATCTTCTTTGCTTTCAATATTGAACAATAAAAGAATATGCTGTCTTTTAAAATAATCATGAAGCTGTCACAAAAATTGGGCATTTATTACTGCATATAGAAATTTCAACACATTTTAAATAAATCTTAGAGTAGACAGTCTCTTGATGGATATAAAAATTGATGTTTAGAAAAGAAATAAGATGAAAACTGCATAAGTTTGAATAAGAAAAAATGGGAAAATACAAACAACCAAAATTCACCATGGAAGAAGAGCATAAATGATTAAAACTTTACAGAAACACATTTTAAAATCTAGACTTAATGGAATTATCATGGAGACATAAATAGACAATACTGTCTCAGGAACAGGTAGAAAATCTAAAACAATGGACTCTTTTGCAGTCGATAAAAAGCAAGGAATTTGATGATATGAAAAGTTCTTAAAGGTTCTTTAATGAAAGAAGATGGCAGAGTATGCACAGCAGATTCTATAGGACCTACTGTATTATCTATTGAGTATACACCTATTATTTCACAGTTTGTGGTTCAGAAATCTGAGTGACTTAGAATCTCTGGAAAGGCTGTGGTGCTGCTGATAGCTGAGACCATAGCCATCTCACCGGGAGAAAATCTAACTTGATCCCACTGGGATCAAGGGCCGTCCTCCAAGTGCAAAACATGTCTGTTGTCTGGCCATGGCCCCTCACCAGGCAGGCTGTTCACAGGTTGCTTCGCAGAGAGCTGGTTTTCCGCCAGAATAGGATATCTGAGTAGCACAAGAGAAAGCACACCCACAGTGGAAGCGGCAGGCTTACAGCTCAGACTTGAGAGTCCACCATTTATGCCATTCTGTTCAAAGGCTTCCCAGGTGGTGCTAAGTGGTAAAGAACCCACCTGCCAACGCAGGAGATATGAGAGAGGCGAGTTCGCTCCCTGGGTGGAGGAGATCCCCTAGAGTAGGAAATGGCAACCCACTCCAGTATTCTTGCCTGGAGAATCCCATGGACAGAGGAGCCTAGCAGGTACAGTCCATAGGGTCACAAAGAGTCAGACATGACAGAAGGGATTTGGCACGCACACGCTAGCCAGTTAGTGAAGTTCTAGCTCCTGTCATACGTATGCATATGCCTAACATGCCTGCACATGCATATTCACACGCCTGTGCCCGATAAGTCTGTAGATGCATGTACGTGCACAGAAATGCGTGGAGAAAGCTCCAAACAATACACGCTGACCCTGAAGTGGGGAAATGAGATTGAGGTACTGGTCTGAGGTGGGTGTATAATAGCGGGCCTCAAAATCCACCCACGTCCTAACCCCAGAACCTGGAAATGAGACCTTATTTGGGAAAAGGGTCTTTGCAGCATCCTTTCTGCTCACACCTACAGTCAGCACCCAGCCACATGACCTAGCTGCACGGCATTCTGGGAAATGTGGTCCTTACTCCAGGAGACCATGGACTCAGCTAAACACCAAGGTTCTGTGTTTCTAGAACTGGGCGGTTTGTGTGCCAAAGGGTTCCAGGCTATAGCATTTCCCAGTCACGACAGTTCAAAATTGCGTCCTGTGGATGCCGGTCCTTATAAGAAGCAGGGGCTTGCTGATGAAAGGCAAACAGGTTTTGTTGCATCAGCCAGAAACAGTCCATCGTTGAAATCATTCAAATAATGTGTAAGGATTCAAAACAACTTACTATGGCGTTACCATTTAGCTTTCCGTGGTTTTATTAATAGGATATGTGTAGATCACACTTGCTTTATCATACACAGAATCTAACAAGTTATAGAGGCGATCTTCACATTTTATTTCATATATTACTGCTTCATCCTTTTTCAGAATCTACTTAATAGTCTACTGTTGGACTGAATCATAAGGTATGTGACTGAGGACCTATTGGCTATCTTTTTAAATTATAAAATGCTACATACCTGTGGTAAAAATAAAAAAGAAGAAAATTAAGAAATACACAAGCTCCTCCTAGTTTCCCTTATCCCATTCCTCAGAAGTGATTCATATGGTATTTAACCATACAGGATGAATCTTAACAAAGGCTTTCAGTGTGCGTATCAACTGCACAAACAACTGATCTTAAGACTGGCCAAGTACTCCATCCATGAACTCGTACTTACTGCGTTTCCCTGACAGTGGATGTTCACTTAATTTTAGGCTGTTACAGACCCGCAGTAAGAAATGCCCTTTTAAGCAATTTTGGGGGTATTTCCACAATTTAAATGTGCAGAAATAAACTTCCTATTTCAGAGATTATGAAGATTTAAAATTTTGAGGAGCACTGGCAAGTGGCCTCCAAACAGTGTGACCAGTGTCTATTCGGGCCCAGTCTATAATTCCTGTTTCCCCTCTCCCCTGGGAGCACAGTCTCACGTTCACTCACCAAACCGCTTGAGCTTTTCTCCTTGTTGTTGCTAAAGTTGTTTCCTTTCAAAGTAGGTTGTTTGGGGGTTATTTGTTCATTAATTTATGATATTATGGTTGCCTATCTTTTATTTGGGGATTTAGGACATAAGTTTAATAAATTTTCTAGGAATTTTATAAACATTTTTATTTGCTGAAAGTGTATATTCATAACATATATGTATATACAAATATATTTTATATATGCAAAATTTCAATTAAGATATGTATATATTCGGTCACATAAAAGGCACTAGTTGACAGCTGCTACACGAATTCCTCTTAGAAAACTGTCTTTGTCAGCACAAAACCTTGAGAAACTTGAGACCGACAGCTGACTGTTGGCAGAAGCCCACTCAAGGAACAGTGGTCACCACGCCCTAAGAAAGAGCGCGCGCCCTGGCTTTTGGGACGCAGGCCCGGGTGGACGAGCCCGGGGGCTGGGAGGGCCGCTCTGGCGGGGAGGGGGACACTAGGGGGAGGGGAAGGCCTTGCTCTTGCTGCAGACCCTCCCCTCGGTCTCCCGTCGCGGCCGAGCCGGTCCGCGTGGGTCCCGCGGGCGGGCTCCGGGCGCGCCTCCCGGAGCGCAGGTGCGGAGCGCGGCGCCTCGCGGGGTGGAGTCGGCCTTGGCCCCCGCCTCCCGAGGCTTCCAGCAGGCGGTGCGGAGTCTGGAGGGAAACTGGTTGAACCAGTTGCGCTCCGGAGCCTCTCCACCTGTGGGACCCGAGGGCGCATTCCTGCGGCAGAGGAGGCTGCGGGCTGGAGAGTGGGGGGAGAGGCGAGGGGCGCCCCAGCGGGGGAGTGGGGGGCAGAAGACCCCCCACAAGCTGGAGCGGGCCCGGAATTCGGACGGTACCCTCCGCAGGCCTCCATGGGGACGGGAGAGGGGAAAGGCCGGGAGCCTTCCGCAGCCCGAGGGCAGAGCCGGGGCGGGCAGAGCCGGGGAGGTGAGCGCTTAGTCGGGGTGACCTTCGGGCAGTAGGGGGACCCTGGAAACCGAAACTGGAGGGAAGGGTCGGTGGAGACGTGAGAAGAGTCAGGGGAGTGCAGACCTGCTGCCCACCGGCCCCTGCCCCTCCCCAGTGAGTCAGGGCGCTGTGTTCTGGGCTGCGGGTGCGGGGGCGGTGAATGTCCCCCAGATGCCAGCCGAGTCTGGGTGGGGACAGCCGCTCTCCCTGCTTTCACAGCAGTCCTGAGTGTTCTCTCTCAGGACCCATTGGTTCTGAATTCCTCTAAAGTCTGTGTTGTTTAGTAGCTAAGTCTTGTCTGACTCTTTGCGACTCCATGGACTGTGGCCCACCAGGCTCCTCTGTTCATAGGACTCTCCAGGCAAGAATACTGGAGTGGGTCCCCATTTCCTTCTCCAGAGGATCTTCCCCACCGCTGGGATGGAACCCATGTCTCTTGCATCTCCTGCATTGTCAGGCAGATTCTTTACCATCTGAGCCACCAGGGAAGCCTGTAATTTCTACATATTGTAGTTGGTTGAATAGACAACCCTCCCCGCCAAAAAATATAGATCCATTTGGCACCTCTGGCTGTGACCTTATTTAGATATAGGGTCTCTGCAGATGTGATCAAGGCAAGCATTGGCCTGGGTTAGGGTGGGTCTAAGTCCAAGACCATGTCCTTCTAAGAAGAGGATGCAGAGTGGAAGACCACGGAGCACAGAGGCAGAGCTTAGAGATGGAGAGTTGGCCCCAGACACTGAAAGAGGCCTCAGGAGGGAGCCTGCCCTGGGCAGCTGGACGTCACACTTCTGACGTGCGGAGCTGTGAGAAAACCCATTCCTGCTGGTTTCAGATCTGCTCTGTCACTCAGTCAAGTCCAACTCTTGCGACCCCAGGGACTGCAACACGCCAGGCTTCCCTGTCCTTCACCAACACCCAGAGCTTGCTCAAACTCATGACTCATGTCCATGAGTCAGTTATGCCATCCAACCATCTCATCCTCTGTCTTCCCCTTCTCCTCCTGCCTTCAATCTTTCCCAGCATCAGGGTCTTTTCCAGTGAGTCAGTTCTTCACATCAGGTGGCCAAAGGATTGGAGTTTCAGTCTCAGCATCAGTCCTTCCACTGAATATTCAGGACTGATTTCGTTTAGGATGGACTGATGGGATCTCCTTGCAGTCCAAGGGACTCTCAAGAGTCTTCTCCAATACCAGAATTTAAAACATCAATTCTTTGGTGCTCAGCTTTCTTTATGGTCCAACTCTCACATCCATACATGACTACTGGAAAAAACATAGCTTTGATTAGCCAGACCTTTGTAGGCAAAGTAATGTCTCTGCTTTTTAATATGCTGTCTAGGTTGGTCATGACTTTTCTTCCAAGGAGCAAGCATCTTTTAATTTCATGGCTGCTGTCACCATCTGCAGTGATTTTGGAGCCCCCAAAATAAAGTCTCTCACTATTTGCATTGTTTCCACATCTATTTGCCACGAAGTGATGGGATAGTATGCCGTGATCTTAGTTTTTTGAATGTTGAGCTTTAAGCCAGCTTTTTCACTCTCCTCTTTCACTTTTACCAACAGGCTCTTTAGTTCTTCTTTGCTTTCTGTCATAAGGGTGTTTTCGTCTGCATATCTGAGGTTATTGATATTTCTCCCGGCTATCTTAATTCTAGCTTGTGCTTCATCCAACCCAGCATTTCACGTGATGTACTCTGCATAGAAGTTAAATAAGCAGAGTGGCAATAGACAGCCTTGACGTACTCGTTTCCCAATTTGGAACCAGTCCGTTGTTCCGTGTCCGGTTCTGACTATTGCTTCTTGACCTGCACACAGATTTCTCAGGAGGCGGGTCAGGTGGTCTGGCGTCCCATCTTGTGAGGAACCCCTTTTGGAGTCACTGTCTGCATCAGTGACAGGAAACAAAGACGCTGTGAACTCCATCCTGCTCCCGTGGGACTGGAAGTCTGCGCCCGCCTCCCCACACCTTAGGGACGCTCTCTCTCACTGTCCTCAGGTTCCTGCTTAAAGATCTTCTTGTCAGCTTGACATCTGACAAGAGGGCCCTCTGATCACGTGCCCTGTGACCGGTCCCTTCCCCCATCACTTCCCCCACAGCAGAAAACCGGACGGATTCCGTGGATCCTCCTGCCCAACCTCTCTGACAGTCTCCTCAGCAGACACCTCTCGGGGCCGGGGTCCAGCCCCAGAGACCTGTGCCTGGCCCTCCCTCTAACCCGCAGCTTCCCAGGTCTGCACCTGCCGTGTTTGAGGACCGCTGGGACCTGACCACAGAGACGAGCCCCAGTTCTGCGCTCACAGGACTCAGGGACACCCTGCAGAAGGATGTGGCTACACCCACAGAGACCTCCGGAGGTCCTTCAGGGAGAGATCCTCTCCTCATTCTACTCTTAGAACACAAGCCTGGGCGTCCAAGGCAGGCGAGAAGGCCAGCCCCCCACACACACGCCCCGGAAATGCTTCAGGGCAGTCGAGAAGGCCAGCCCCCCACACACACGACCCGGCAATGTTTTTCCCTCCAACAGCAGAGGAAAAGGAGGCTCGGGTGAGAAATGGCACTTACCTCACAGTTGACTGAAAACCACGCTGGATTTTCTTAATTTCTTCTTGAGTAAATGGGATTTCCTTTGTTTACTGTCCCTTGCTTGGCTGCTTAGGCTGCAGTGTGGAACTGAAGATACGGTATTTGTTGCAGATTTTTGGATGCTTTGGCATTACCAGTGTGCGTGCTAAGTTGCTTCCATTGTGTTCAACTCTTTGCAGCCCCCGGACTGCAGCCCGCCAGGGTCCTCTGTCCGTGGGATTCTCCGGACAAGAACACTGGACTGGGCTGCCATTCCCTTCTCTAGGAAAGGCAAAGTGAAAGTCATTCAGTCGTGTCCAAATCTTTGCTCCCATGGACTACACAGCCCATGGAATTCTCCAGGCCAGAATACAGGAGTGGGCAGCCTTTCCCTTCTCCAGGAGATCTTCCCAACCCAGGGATCGAACCCAGATCTCCCACACTGTGGGCAGATTCTTTACCAGCTGAGCCACAGGGGAATCCCAACAATATTGGAGTGGGTAGCCTTTCCCTTCTCCAGCGGATCTTACCCACCCAGGAATCGAACTGCATTGCAGGTGGATTCTTTACCAACTGAGCTATCAGGGAAGCCTTCCCTTCCCCCAGGGATATTCCCAACATCACAGATTGAATGTGTGTCTCCTACGGCTCCTGCATTGCTGGCGGATTCTTTACCACTTGAGCCAGTATGGAAGCCCTAGCATACCAATAACCGCACTAATTCCTAAAAGCCAATTACCTTTTTCTTTATAACTTTCTTTGTAAAAGAGCTTTTATCAGACTGATGAAATGCATGGAAGCCCCAGCCAAGGTAATATATCATATTAATGTAAAATTTGCATTGCTAAAATATCACTAATTTTGTTTGAATACAGACCAAAAACATGACAACATTAAAATGTTTAATTTGTTTAGATTATCATGATATATTAACAAATAAAGATTGGGATGAATATGAAAGAAACAAGCCAAAACAAACCAGAAACAAACAAAAAATAACTGTGTTGAACACAGGTGAAGGGGCGGCTCACTGGAGATAAAACTGTGATGCTTTAATCTTATTATGTCTTTGTTCACACCATCAATATCTTGCAAGACCCAGGCGTGAACCCATGCCCCCTGCAGTGGAAGCCAGGAGTCCTAACCACTGGACTGACAGGGATTCCTGAAACTGTCATGCTTTTAGAAAAGAACGGGAAAGCACAGTCTAAACTCTAGGAAGATCAGCATATCCTTCAGCAAACCTAAGAGAGAATGAGAACACCCGGAGGAGCAGCAGTGATGAGGGGTACTGACGTCCGCACGCAAGAGTCCCTGGAGCACGTGGGCTGCGTCGGGACAGCTGGTCACCACACGTGATTCTGCACAAAGTGGCCGCAGTCACTTTGGATGTTGGCAGGAGGTTTGGACTCCAGTGTTGAAATCCTAGCGCTCTCTACTCTGCGTAAGTTTATAGATTACATAACCTGGTGGAGATTGGCCTGTCTCTCCAAGTCTTCTGATGGGTTTAAGAAGAAACTTGGTGCTGCAGTCTCTCTGCCCCACAGTGCAGAGTTCTTCTGTGCAAATTCAGTATAAGTGCACGGAGCACTCCAGTGCCCCCACTCGTTCCAGCTTCAGTTTGCTCTCCTCTGAACACTGGAGCAAACCCCAGAGGGAAGAGGTTAGGTCTCACGGACAGCCCCTCCCCACCCAATCTGCAAGAAGCTCAGGTTGGGGTGGGGGAGCCCGCAGGCCACTCTAGGTGTCTGCCACTAGCCCCCAGCACACGGTGCTGCCTGGGGAATGAGGGGCTGCTTGCCCACCTCCCACCCACAGGGAGCCTGCCAATAATCTGCCCATTGAGCACTGTGATTTCTGTTTTTGAGCCCATCTCAAGACAAATCAGCTAGGAAGTGTGACAAACTACCTGTTCCCTTAGCTTGATGTTGGGGTTGAGTGTGCAGATCGGGGGGAAGACAGCGGTCGCAGTCAGGAAACGCAGGCGGAGACTGTGTGTGCTGGGGAAGCAGTGCATTTGCATCCTCACCCTGGTGGCTCAGCTGGTAAAGAATCCGCCTGCAGTGCGGGAGACCTGGGTTCGATCCCTAGGTTGGGAAGATCCCCTGGAGAAGGGAAAGGCTACCCGCTCTAGTATTCTGGCCTGGAGAATTCCATGGACTGTATAGTCCATGGGGTCGCAAAGAGTTGGACACGACCAAGAGACTTTCACTTTCATACTTGCATCCTCACTCTTGAGCATAAACCCTGTGCAACCAGACCACTTTTTTTCTTACTCATAGTGGCATTCACAGAGGTGGTTCTTGTGGCTATTACTTTGAAGGTGTTTGTATCATCTCCTCAGGCTGCCCTAATGAAGTAGCAAGACTGAGCAGAGTAAAGAACAGGAATTTATTTCTGCACTGTTCTGGAGGTCAGCAATCCAAGATCAGGGTGCCCACGAGGCTGCCTGGGTTGCATTTCCTTCTCCTGTGTGTCATGAGACATGTAGGCCTGGAAAATGATCATGTGACCATGACCAAGAGGAGCGGCAGAAGCAGGTGACAGAGGATGGGATGGTTGGATGGCATCACCGGCTCAACAGACAGGAGTGAGCAAACTCCGGAGATAGTGAAGGACAGGGAAGCCAGTGTGCTGCAGTTCACGGGGTCACAAGGAGTCGGACACGACTTAGCAACTGAACAAGTAACCGTGACCAAAAGGCGAGGTTGGGCTTCCCTGGTGGTTCAGACAGTAAAGAATCCACCTGCAATGAGGGAGACCTGGGTTCGATCCCTGGGTCAGGAAGATCCCCTGGAGGAGGGCATGGCAACCCACTCCAGTATTCCTTCCTGGAGAATCCCCATGGACAGAGGGGCCTGGTGGGTTACAGTCCATGGGGTCGTGAAGAGTCAGACACCACTGAGTGACTAAGCATAGGGCACAAGACAAGGCTGGTTTGACATTTGAAGGCTGATTACTGTAATGCATCACCTTAGTGGAATAAGTTTTTAAGATATGTTTAATCAGTATATACAGAAAAACAATTTCCAAGAAAGTGCAGCTCCTCTCCATTCTTGAAGACTCTGGGCAACCTAGGAAAAGAGGGAAACTCCTAACTTAAGGACGTGTTCAGAACTTACAGCAGCATCGTGCTTAGTGAGGAAGGGCTGACCTTTCTAACTAGGGTCATGCCAAAACAAGGCTGCCTCCATCACACTTCTGCTGCATAATCCCAGAGGCGCTGGCTGGTGCAAGAAAGACAATGGCTGAGACAGCAAACAAGCTGGAAAGGCTGAAATAAAACTTTATTCACAAAAGACATAATTGCTTATGCAGGAAATTTCAAAATTTACAGAAACCACTATAACAAATCACTGAAGTAAACAAGATCGAAAAACACATGGTCAATAGGCAAAAATCACTTCTGTTTCTAAATAAGCAATGTCAAAATATGTCACACAAAGGCGTTCCCAATGGCTTAAATAAGTAAATAAAATGCTTAGTAATAACTTCAGTAAATCTTGTCCAAAATGTCTACACTAAAAACTACGAACAATTCCTGAGAAAAGTTTTTTGGACTCAGTAGGAGAAGGCGAGGGTGGGATGATTTGAGAGAACAGCACTGACACATGTACGTTACCGAATGTAACACAGACGGCCAGTGCAAGTTCCACTCATGAAGCAGGGCACGCGGCGCCCTGGGGCAGCCTCAAGGGGCCGAGCATCCAGGATGGGGGCACACGTATACCCGCGGCCAGTGCACGTTGGTGTGCGGCTAAACCATCGCAGCACTGCGATCACTCTCCCATTAAAATACATTCACTTTTTAAAAAACTAAATAAAGGGAAAGGTATACTATATTTATGGATTGAATAAGTCGATATTTTTTAAAAGACCAGTTTTCCACAAATTGATCTATATTATCAATTAAGTTCCAAATTGTAGAATTTGTAGAAATTGAAGGACTAATTCAAAATTTACATGCAAATACAAAGGACTTCGAATTTCCAAAACAATTTTATGAAAGAAAAATGAAGTTAAAAGACATACTACATAATTTAAGATTTTCTGTAAAGAGATAAAAACAAAACAATACGGTATTGAGCTAAGGACAGACAGGTCTGAAAGGGACATTGTTAAGAAGCCAGAAATACACCTACACTCAAATGGGCAATTGTTTGTTTTCTGCAAAAGTGCCAAGATAATTCCCTGGATAAAATATGATCTCCAATAACTGGCATGAAATAACTACATGCTAGATGGGGAAGAAGTAATGTCGACTCTTACCACACATCACACACAAAACTAGTCCAAAATGAAGCGGCACAGGCTAAGGTAGGAGTTACAGTCACAGGAACTGCAGAAATCACACAGGAGAAGAGCTCCACGACCTTGGATTAGAAACTGCAGAAATCACACAGGAGAAGAGCTCCACGACCTTGGATTAGAAACTGCAGAAATCACACAGGAGAAGAGCTCCACGACCTTGGATTAGGCAAATATTTCCTTAAAATAACACACATATATACACACCAAAGGAAGAATTTTTGAAAACTGAATTTTATAAACATGGGAAGTTTTGCTTGTTGAAAAACTCCATTAATAAAATAAAAAGAAATTGAAAACGCAAGGTACAGATTGGGAGAAAGTGTCTGCAAAGCATATATCCGAGAAAGGACTTGTGGCCAGAATATATAAAGAACCCTTATAACGCAAT
This sequence comes from Bos javanicus, assembly GCF_032452875.1. Classification (NCBI taxonomy): domain Eukaryota; kingdom Metazoa; phylum Chordata; class Mammalia; order Artiodactyla; family Bovidae; genus Bos; species Bos javanicus. Next base: position 69,725,825 of record NC_083887.1, read on the forward strand.
AATTAGAAGAAAACACATTTTTAAAAATGACCACAAGAATGGTATAGCCACTTCAGAAAAGAAGGCATGTGGATGGCCTACAGCGCAGGAACAGATGATCAACATCATTAGTCATTTGGAAAGTTCACCTTCAGCCGTAATGAAATGGCCACTTTGTTCTGAAATGAACATGCGGGGTTTTACCTCCGGGAGGTGACTGAGCTCCAACGCCAAGAGGTCAGTGCCATGGAAAGGAGAATTTATGGCTCACGTTTCACACATCAGACTAGACAACATGCCGAGTTTCTCCGAACATCTACACAGTCGGGATGAGGAGAAATGAGCAGTTATTCAGGCTGGTGTCTGAGTACAGAACAGAACAGAACAGAGGTCTGCCAGTTCCAGGAAAAACCGCACCCTGTGACCAGACATCCCAGCTCTGAGTGCCAGGTTGAAGCGGTGTCTTCTCCAGCAAGAAACAGCCTGGAAGAAAGCTGCCAACCACAGCACTAGAATAGAGCACAAGCTTGTAACAGCACACAAGTCCTTCACCAGGGGTCTGGGGGAGTGACTGTGACACAGCCCTGAAGGGAATATTGTTCAGGAATTTTGCAGATCGGGTATATTTGGGGAAATCTCCAGAAAGGAATCCTAGTAATCTCCTTGAGTTACTGTTAGGAAAACATAGCAAGTTTTGCAAGGATGCGTGTAACCTGAGAAAGAAATGGAGAGGATTTCTTGACTAATGGCCACGAACGTGTGTATGCATTTGCTCACGTTTGCAAAAAGAAATGCTGCGAAGACGTGTAGAAGCTAACGAGGGCAGTGAGGGACTGCCGGAGGGCAGAAGAAACGGAAAACAGGGCCAAGGCTGCTCCGCACTCGCTCCCTGACTCTCAACCACGCAAGTCATGGAACCGAAAGTGCAGCTCCGCCAACACGGAGGAAAGTCCTGACACTAACTCAGGGCTGAAAAGCAAATCTTTGTATTAAACTAGTAACAGACGAAACACTATTTTCAAGTAATTTTGTAGATTGCTTCGTGAATCCCAAGTGTGATATTTTCTAGACATTAAATGATCTGCAAAGGAAAATAAAAGCTGTACTCAGTGATTTCTTGTTAGTAGTCATGCAGATATTTATAGTTTTGAAGCATTCATGTATGTTCCCAGCAAATCAAATGAATGAAAACTGGTGAAAGAATGAAGAGCTTCAAAATATGAGGAAAGATATAAAGAAACATTAAATATGAATTAAAATGTGTGCTTATCTCAAATATAATTTATTATCTATAATAATTCAGAACATAGATGTATAATATATATATTTCTCAGACTAATGTAAAAATATATGGAAGTCAGAGATTTCAAAAGATGACATAGAAATGTTTTTCTCATCTCAGTATACACCCAATTCGTCATGTTTGTGTAGACTTTTTAAAACTGCAGTCTAGTTGATTTACAGTGTTGTGGTGATTTCAGGGGTAAAGCACAGCGACTCAGTTACATGTACACACACACACATATATATATGTACGGGCTTCCCTGGTGGCTCAGACGGTAAAGCGTCTGCCTGCAATGTGGGAGACCCGGGTCTCTGGGTCGGGAAGATCTTCTGGAGAAGGAAATGACAACCCACTCCAGTATTCTTGCCTGGAAAATCTCATGGATGGAGGCTGGTAGGCTACAGTCCATGGGGTCGCAGAGTCGGACACGACTGAGCCACTTCACTTCATATATAAGTACATGTATATGTGTGTGTGTGTGTGTGTGTGTGCTAAGTCACTTCAGTCGTGTCCAACTCTTTGCAAACCGTGCCTGTAGCCTGCCGGGCTCCTCTGTCCATGGGATTCTCCAGGCAAGAATGCTGGAGTGGGTTGTCATGCCCTCCTCCAGGGAATCTTCCCGATCCAGGAGTAGATGCACCTTTTATGTCTCCTGCATCGATAGGCAGGTTCTTTACCACTAATGCCACATGGGAAAACGTATACATACGCTTTCTCAGACTCTTCCGCATGATAGGTTATTCTAAGATACTGAGTATCGTTCCCTGTGCCATGTAGTAGCTCTTGGTTGTTTATCTATTATGTATATATTAGATTCATTGATCCCAAACTTCCAATTTATCCCTCCCCAGCTCTGTATATAACTTCTTAAAAATCATCAAATACTTATAAAAGCCAAAGATACAGAAGGCAGTGTTGCTGGCTTGGCTCCTCCAGAGAGATGCTGCCTCTTACCGTCCCCTCTCACATGTCCTGCCTGCCTGTGCTCAGAGCGGGCACCGTACTCTGAGCCCCACATCTTCTGCAGCTCGAAAGCCTGAAAGGTCTCTGAAGACACAGACAATCAAGGTGTTGCGTCTCATCACCCTAAGGATCCCGCCTGTTCCTTTTGTAAACACGCCCCCCTCTCTTATACCCTCCCTCCAACTCCCCCACCTTGTCCCTGACAGCCATCAAGCTGTTCTCTCTTTCTAAATTTTTGTAATTTCAGAAATGTGCTCTTGGCAGAATCACGCAGTAAAGAAGCTTTGGCATCGGCTTTTGTCCTCCAGCCCAGTTCTCTGGAGATTTCATGCGAGCTGTTTGGACCAATAACTCGCTTCTACCGTTGAGCGTTAGTTCCACCCACTGAAGGACATCTGGGCCGACTCCAGTTTCTGTCTGTTACAAATAAAGGTGCTGTGAACACCCGTGTACAGGGTTTGTGTGAACACAAGTTTCTGTTTCTCTGGGAACAATGCCCAGGAATGCGATCACCAGCCTGCATGGTAGTTTCAAGTCGAGTCTTTTTTTTTTTCTTTTAATTGATTTATTGTAATTGGAGGATAATTACTTTGGAGTATTGTGATGGCTTTTGCACCATCATGAATCAGTCACAGGCATACATTTGTCCCCTCCACCCTGTACCCCTGTCCCACCTCCCTCCCTCCAGGGTGGGGTGTCACCGGCACGGGGCCCCTGCGTCATGCACCAGACTCACACTGTTTACCTTTATCAGAAACTGCCCAGCTGGTTCCCACAGTGGGTCTACCACGTGACATTCCCACCAGCAACGCGTGAATGACCTTGTTTCTTTGCATTCTCATCTTTGTTGTTATTGCTACTTTGTTTTCTCATTGTAGCCATCCTGATAGGTGCATATACTTCTCAGTGCTTTTAATTTGCATTTCCTTGATGGTTAATGACATTGAACACCTTTCAGGAGAATATTTGCCATCTGTATATCCTCTCTGGTGAAATGTCTTTTGACCAAATTCTAATGGGACAGTTTTGTATTGTTTTGTTTTACTGTTCGGCTTTGAGTATTCTTTATATATTCTAGATACTAGTCCTTTGTCGGATACATAATTTGCAAATAGTTTCTGTCAGTCTGCATTCTTTTCATTCTTTCAGAGAATAAAATATTAATTCATGGATTCTGCTTTTGGTGTCTAGTCTACAGATTCTTTGCCTCGTCATAGATCTTGAGATTTTTATCCTCTGTTCTAAAAGTTTCATAATTTGACGTGTAAGTCTGTGGGCACGTCTAGTTAATTTCTGCGTAAGGTACGGGAGTTGGGTTGGAGTTTGTGTGTGTTTGTATGCGCATACTTGCTTTGTGCTCAGTTGTGTCCGAATCTTTGTGGCCCCACGGACTGTAGCCCACCAGGCTCCTCTGTCCCTGGGATTTCCCAAGCGAGAGTACTGGAGTGGATCACCGATTCCTACTCCAGGGGATCTTCCTGACCCAGGGATCGAACCCCCAGCTCTTGTATTTCCTTCATTGACAGGTAGGTTCTTTACCACTGAGATACCTGAGAAGTCCCACAGGCTTGCTTAGAGATGTTCAATTGATCCAGCACCATTTGTTGAAAAGACTAACTTTCCTCCATTGAATTGCTTTGCATCCTGTCAAAATAAGTCAGGAATATTTATACATGTTTGTTTCTGGGATTTTCTCTTTTGTTCCAATGATGTAATGTCTTGGAATTGGGTAGACTGATTCTTCCCACTTTATTCTTCTTTGTCAGAATTGTTTTAGCCATCCTAAGATTCCTGCCACTAAAAATAAATTTCAGAAGAAACTTGTCTGTTTCTAAAAAAACCCTTGCTAGGATCTAATCAGCTTTAAACGGTCGGTCCCACTCTGAATTTTTCATTAACAGTATCATCAGTATGGTTTGCTTTTGTTCACTTTCCTTTTTCATGAACATCTGTGTGCTGGGAATGGCACACGTCATGCGGGATGCAAAAAACAACAACAAAATGCACGCTCGCTGTTCTCAAGGAATGGAAGGTTTGGGGCTGACTGCTAACTCAGGAATTTATTTTAAAAATGAAATGCTATTTTCAGTGTGCATAGTTATAGGGGCTTAAAATTCAACGTGGCAATGCACCGCGCTTCATACAGGAGAGCCAGGGCTCCCGAGGTGTGATCAGGTTTGCCTGGATCACTCGAGATCAAGACACTCAGGTGCACAGAAGATGCTTAGCAGGGAAGCCGGCAGGAAACGTACGCAACCGTGGTTTTTCTGTTTCTGTCCCTCAGTATCCTGGGTACCTTTGAGAAGAAAAAGTGAGTGACCAAGAGCAAGCCATTCACCGACTCAGTCAGTCAGTCAGTCAATACGTGTCTAGTGCTCCACAGAGCCCCACGGCAGGGGGTGATGGAGCCCCGTGGTCAGGACCTTTGCAAGTGGCAGGGACTGATGTGGAGGGATGTGTGGCCACAGGCAGGAGGGCCAGCAGGCCAGGAGCCTGGGCAGAGAGGGCCAAGTTTGGGCGGCAGTCAGTCCCCAGGGCCTTCAACCTCGTGGGCCCAGGGAAGCCTTTGGACACACAGGGCTCCCCAGGAAGCCACCCCCTCTCCAGGTGCAGCCCCCCTCTGTCTAATCTTGACTTGAATTTTCTAAGGCACCTTTACTGTGGGTGGTGAAAAGATTCAGACTTCTCCAGGGCAAAAGCGCCCCTCCCCAGAGACGAGAGCGGCCAGCCCCCGAGAAGAGCCAATAGCCACAGGTGAGCCGCTCACTTGATGGGCCCAGGTGAGGAGCCTGAGGTCCCACGGGCAGCGTCCTGCCCAGGAAGCCTCTCTCTCTGCCACGTTCTGGATGACGCCCAGTGACAGACACACCGGGGGCCGTCCGTTCAGAGGTCAACACCGCAAATCTAAGACTGTATCTTTATGTTCTGAAGGATGGGATGGGCGAGGGTGGGGCGAGGTGAAGCCAGGAAGAAAGAGACAGACACGTACATTTTTAAGAAACTTTTTTTTTTTTAAGATAGCACTCCTCCATTAGCTCCCTATATTTCTGCACTATGACACTTCTTTTAAAGGGTAACACACATTCTTGTTTTAATTTTCAAAGTGTTAAATATTTCACATGCTAGGAATGTAGAGTGATAGAATCCACGTAACCATCATTTCAAGTTAACAATCTCTGGTGACATTTGCAGCATATAGATTTTTCAGAAACAAAGCATGCCCGCCAGTGTGGGCCCCCAGCCTCTCTTCAAGCACACAGTGGGCCTGCAGCCTAGGGGAGAGGCCCCATAGCGACGCTGCCACCCCAACCTGTAAACAGCAGGTATATTGCTGGTTTGTTTTTCTTTTTGTCAATTGTGGCAGGAGCCGAAAGCTGTCGGTATCCTTTTCTGAAAGTATTATTATTTTCCCCAGCTCAACCTTATACCCCCAGGACTGGCTCCAGCGGGTGCAAGCAGAGTCTGGGGTGGTTCCCGTCATCCCTGAGGAACACTCTGTTCCAGGGGATGTGCCCTGGGCTGGGCTCTGCAGCCAGGCCTCCTCTGACTGCCATTTAGGACGCTTCCAGCCCTGCACTTTGCAGACAATGCTGCAAGGGCAGTGCCAGGGCTCAGTGCCCCCAGCCTGGCATTTTCTCAGCGGCGGCGGACAATGAGGCAGGGATCTGGGGGTCAGCAGGGTGGGCAGCTCCTGCTTTTTCAGATACGGACAAATGTCTCCCGGATTCCTCTGTAGCAGTTTCAACGAGCACAGCAGGGAGAGCGCGCCCGGTCTCCGCACACCCTGGGCCTTGTTTGGGGTCACACCGTGGCATCTGTCACACGGTAAGGTGTCCCCGTCAAGAACGAACGTGGGCCTCTGTCCTCTGTGAGGAGACTCCACCGGCCTCCTTGGCCCATCTCTCCGGCGGCTGGCTTCACCTGCTGACCTTGGGCGCTGTTCCTGGTTCTGTAGGGCAGTCTTTGCCATTTACGGTCACTGCAAACCTTTCTCCCCAGGTCAGTGCCAGCAATTTCTGTTCAACTGAAGTTTTTTACTTTTAATGCAATCAAATTTATCAAACCTTCCTTTCTGCATTTCCGCCAGTATTAACAACAACGACAACAAAAAAAGGCCTTCCTTACCCGCGGCTCTCCCACCCAGCTGCGTCAGTGTGCGCCTGACCACGCGCGGCGGAATCGCGGTCTGGACGAGCCCTTTTGATGAAGTCAGCAGGCGGCTATGAAACGGGACCCGGGACAAACGCCCTCTATAGCCTCTCTCGTCTAATAAAAGTAATGGGCGAAACACAGTTCCTTCTCCTCCGCTGGTTTTCTTGCCAGCGAGGATCCTACCCGCTCTGGCCGGATCCGAGCGACGCTCCGGGTCTCTGCAGCCTCTGGGCGCGCTCACACCCGCGTGCACGTGCCGAGCTGCGCTCCGGAGTGGAAAACGGGGAAAGCAAAGCGAGTAATGGAGAGGCTGAGGACGGCCTGGGCGTCGGTGGCGGGGGAGGGGGGGGAGCGGCGGTGAGGGATGGGTATGTATGACCTAAGTTCTTCCAAAGGCTGTCTCGCAGAAACATAGAAAAGAAAAGAAAAGAAAAAAACGGACACCTTTCATCTGTTTCCACTTGCCTAGAGCCGCTCCCGCGGCGCGCTGACCTCCCCGGGCAGCGCGACTGTGCGCGCGCACGTGTGTGCAGGTCGAGGCGCCTGGCCGCGCGGCCGTGAACGCGGAGGGCAGAGCGCTCGCTCACACTGTCCTTCCAAACGATCGCCGACCGCTGAACGAAGGCGCTCGGGTCTTGGCGGCTCCGGAAGAGGGTCTCGGGTCACTGGGATCCTTCATCCCGTCCGCGGCGCGCGCACCGCCGCCCGCGCACCGCCACCCTTCCGCTCACCCCCGCTCGGCGCTCCCAGCTGGGGACGCGGACACCGGCGGGGACCTGAGCCCGGGGACGCGCGCACGGCTCGCCCAAAGGGGCTGCGGGTCGGGGTTCGCGGGGGGAAGGGAAGAACCGGAGCGATGGAAGCACGGGATGCGGAGAAGAGGCGAAGGATGCTGATTCCTGGGCCGCGGCGCGGGAGAAGCTTCAGGAAGCGGGTCGGAGGCGGGGCGTTCGCGGAGAGGATGGGCCGTGTGCGGCCGCTGAACGAAACCAGGAGGGACACGTTAGCGGCCAGCACAGTTCTAGTCCTCCGACCTCAGGGGCTGGGCCGTGGTGCTAGAACCGGGTCTCAGGCTGAGCCCAGAACGTACAAAAGAGCGCGCCCCGGTCCAGGGACCCCTCCCGCGGCACTGCCCGCGGGGCCCGAGTCTTTCGGGCCGGTGGAAACCCAGGGGCCGCGTCCGCGCTCCAGGTTCCCTGACTGGAGCGGCGGGGACCCCCCGGGCTTCGCCTCCCGCGGTGTTTTGCAGACACACGTGGCCGCATCAGAACACCGTGTCAGAGCTTCGAAAGGCCAAAGTGTCCAGAGACCCGCGAGCGGGCTCGACCCCGCTTGGAAGGCATTCACGTTTCATTTGACTTAAACTCTGTACAGTTTACAGCGAAGTGTTCCTGTTTCCCAAAAAAGAAAACACAGACCCGGACTCGCGGCTCTTCTTGCCAGTTTCTGATGCCACTCGCTCCACAGTCCCCCAGGAAGAGCGACATCAGAGGGGACAGGTCCCCTATACATGGAAACCACTTCTACTTGACACAGAACTTCACGAAGAGGAACCACGTAAAATGTGTCTTTTTAAATCTTAATTGACCCCCTCCCCTCGGCATATCTACACGCTCCAAGATGGTACCTCTTTGCCCACCCAACTCTTAAAACTCCCAAGACAGGGCAAAAGGCGGGAAGAGAGAGAGAAGCCGGGCTCGGCTAGGCTTTATTCAAACGCTCCAGTGTTGCTGTCCGTTTGCCCCGAATGCAATCGACGTGGGGGAGGCCGGGCCGGGGCGCCCTCAGTGGCTGGGGACGGCGCCAGGCCCACCGCGGCGGGGACGAGGCGGCATCCGCGGGCCACAGCGCCCCCTCGCCGCCCGTGCGCACGACTTCGGGCCGCATTGCCGCTGGGCCTTCCCGCCTCCCGGGAGTCCCGGGCAAGGAGTGGAGGGCGCCTCGGTCTGCGCCACCGCTGCTTTCCGAGGAGGATCTAGAGCCCCAGGCCGCCGTTTCCCAGAGCTCGGCCTCCAGGAAACCGCGGTTCCCGGAAACACGAGTGTCCTCGCCAACTCGTTCCAAAAGCACCGGCCACTGTGGGGACAAGAAACAGAAATGTGATGGTGTTAACCGATCCCTCTTTTTTTTTTTTTTTGAATGCACACCTGGAGCAAAGTGTGTGTGTTGGGGGCGGGGAGGTGGAATCCACCGTAAATCCCGCAACCGAACTGCTCGGATCCATCGCTTTCAGGGCACGCACCCGGTTGGCCCGCGCGCCGGCCCTTTCTCTTCCATCCCGGTGAGGAGGGCAACCGAAAGTGACAGAGGCCCAGTGTCCGTTCAGACTCCGGCGCTCCACAGGCCTAAACAGCCTCCTCGCCCGTGAGCGGAGCATCCAGGTCCTGCTCCCCGAAAGCGGCGGCCGCGGGGTCCGGGAGCTCCCCGCGGTGACCCGAGACGCAGTTGCAGGATTCCAGGCCATCCTCGCAGGCGGCCGCGCGCCCAGCCATCGCGTCGAGCCTCCGCATTTGCAGCCTGTTCTTTCGATTGAGTTTTTAGAAAAGAAGACCGAGCCAACTTTAAGAAAAGGGAAAGTGATTTTATATATTAAAAAAAAAAATCAGAGTGCTTTAAAGCGAAACGGAGTTTATATATCCCGGTAACAATGCAGAGCGTAAATGTTAATGTCTCTGCGTAGGCATTTTAATTTGCTACAGTCACCACCAATAAAAACAGCATGTAGTACGATTCGACTGTTTAATAGTGCAAGGTAGACGGCTTTTATTAGTAGCAGGCAGCAGTATGGAAAATTTAGATTTCAGTGGAGGAGTGTAATTGCTGGGGGGAAAAAAAAGACACTGAGCAGAGACTGTCTTCCGGATCAGCTGCGCTGAGCTGCGGGCAGCGCGAGAGCCGGCAGCCCTTTCTGGAGAAGCACCCTGGGCGACTCGAGACCCTCCAAAGCCACGTGCACATGTCTGGTTACACACTTAATTGATGTCAAAATCGAGTGTATCGGAGCTTATGCTCCCTGCTCCAAACTGGAGATGTTTTTGTAATAATTCGCTGTTTTCTTTTCTGCCCCTGGCAGAGATCAAGCCCTGGGGGTGGGGGGTGGGGGTGTGGAGTGGGGGAATCGAGGGAGAGGGAGGAGAGGGCGGGGGGAGGGGAGGAGAAGGCTAGGGGGGCGGCCCCAAATGCTAATGAGACAACAGCAGGAACTGGTCTTTAGAAATGGAAATACTCAGGCCAGTCCTCCTTGGAGATAAAAATTAGACCTGATTTTTTTTTCTTTTTTCACTTGAACTATGTAATTGGAAGGGAACCGAAGGCCCAGAACCTGGTCTGGCGCTGTGAACGTTGGTCATCCGTCGTGTGTCTGTCTCATTTCGGCCTCTTCCTGGCCGAATTCCCTCCCGGGAAGACCACGGATGCCGCGGACCCTGGGAAAAGCAGGCTCCACGGGGCTGCTGCGGCCTCTGATTCTCCCCGCTTCCCTTTCCTTTTTAACGCGACAATAATTGATTTAAAATAACTGCCCTGAACTGAATTAGGGCGTCCTGCTTGGGGTCAAAGCATTGCTGAAACTCACCTGCTGGGCCCTCGAGGTGGCGCAGAGTGTGTGGGGTGGGGTGGGGGTGACAGTTTGGGTAGGTGGTGAGGGGCTGGGGAGTGTTTGGGGGTGAGGCGTCTAGGAAAGTGTAGAGGGTGCAGGCTGGGGTTTGTGGGCGGCGCGGGGGCTCAGAGAGGAGAGCCGGTGTTGAGGGGACAGGCGAGGGTGCAGCGGTTTAGGGGCAAGTGGGGAGGCGGCTGGGGTCAGGTGCCTGGACTTCACATACCGGGGGGCCACCGCCTGCAGGCGGAGGCGGGTGGGCTCTGCTCAAGTCCAATCCTGCAGTTTACAACCGGTCTCCTTGGATCTGGGGGAAGGAAACACAGCCTCGATGGTTCCGCAGGCGGTCAGGCCTGCGGTCAGGCCTGAGCCTCCTGGTCCTCGCGCTGCAGCCGCGCCTCGCAAGAGGCCGCATGGCGCCTGGGGTACCCTGGAGACCGAGACCCGAACGCGATCACTCTGGTCCTTCCGCGAGCTGCCCAGCCAACGGGCTGGGAAGTGGGCCAGAGGGGTTGGTAGGCGGTGGGGTAGCGGGGTGGGGGGTAGAGGAGTAGGGGATGGGGTAGAGAGGTGGGCGGGGAAGGTGGGTGGGGGTGTGGGGGAGGTGGGTAAGGGGTGGGTAAGGGGTGGGGGTGTGGGGGAGGTGGGTAAGGGGTGGGGGTGTGGGGGAGGTGGGTAAGGGGTGGGGGGTGGGGGGAGGTGGGTATGGGGTGGGGGGTGGGGGGAGGTGGGTATGGGGTGGGGGGTGGGGGGTGGGGGGAGGTGGGTAGGGGGTGGGGGAAGGAGAGGCTGCGGCCTGGAGCTCTGGCCTACCGCGTTCCCCACCCCACCCACCCCCCCAACCCCCCGCGCAGAAGAGGCACCTGTTGTGTTGACCACCACGCCTGGGCCTCGCACACCCGCCGCCCCCTTCCCCGTGCGCCCACTTGCTGAGAGCCCACCGGTGGCCCCATCTGCCCCCACCCCTCCAAGACCAAACGCCAGACGCCCTCCTCCACGGCCCGGTGGGGGAGGGCGGAGGAGGCCCGTGGAGAAGGGTGTCTGTGGGACTGGGTCCCAGAGCCTCCTGCCGAGCGCCTCGCCGCTGGGCCCCGAGAGGCGGCCCCCAAGTCGCCTGTTACCTGCGCTACCTGGGCAGCCGCGTGTGCCGCCCGCGGCCTGTGACTGTCTCGTCCCTTCCCGAGTGACAGCGAGGCTCCAAGTCCTGCCAGAGGCGGTCTGTCCGGTGACGATCGTTTCCCCCGAGTGCTTTACAACACAAATCCGAAAGAGGCGTCAACTTATTAAAACAAAATAAAAAACCCTTTGGGGGAGGCGGCGGCGTCCTGGAGAAGCACTGGAGGCGCGGGATAAACCGCATCCGAGAGCATTCGACTCCTGACACCCAGGGCCCGCTGGCCACTGCGGACCTTGGGGCAGAGAGCTCACCTCAGGGCCCTCCTGGCGGCTCGCGACGAAAGCGCCCGGGATCTGGGTCCCGCGGGGGCACGCCGGGGCGGCGCGGGGCCGGCGGCCAGCTGCGAGGCCCCGCGCGGAGGCTCGCCCCGCGCAGCAAGCAAGGACGAACCGGGGGAGGTGGGCGTGAGAGCCGCGCACGCCGCCCGCAGGAGGACTCGGGCCATGGCGCCCTATTCCCGTCGCATCACCCGTAGCTCCGATCCGGGCACGAGAGTCCGGCGCGCAGTACGCGGCCGGTGAGGGGGGCCCGGGCCGCTCATCCCCCCCCCCCCCCAAGTGGCAGCGGGCGGCCTCTGCGCGCGTCCCTGCGGGCCGATCTGGGGGCGGGGCAGTGGGAGGGGGCAGAGTGGCGGGCGGGGGCGTGGGGGGCGGCCGGGAAGGGGGGGGGGGCGGGCGCCGGGAGTCCGCGCGAGTGGGAAGGGGAAGCGCGCACTGCCCGGTGCGGCCGGGCTGCGGGCCGGGGGCTGGGGCTGCGCGAGAGGCGACTGAGCCACAAAAGCCTGCGCGTCCTGCCTCTCGCTCCCGCCGCCCCTCCGCCCGCCCCACCCCCGGCGTCCCAGCCCCTCCCCCGGCCGCGGCCAGGCGGCGGGAGCGGGCGGAGCCGGCGGAGCAGGGGAGGGGGCGGGCGCCCGAATATGCAGATGAGCCCGTGACGGACAGCTCCGCGTTCCAATGTCCCTCGGAAACTCGAGCGCTCCTTCCTCAACTCCTCACTCCCGACTCCAGACTCCCCCAAACCCCGACCGCCGGCCTGGCGCGCGGCTGCGCCCACCGGCTCCGAGCTGCCGCCGCCGCCAACGCCGCCGCCGCCGCCCCGCCGCTCCCCCGGCCCGCGGGGCCGCCCGGGCTAGTGCGCGGGCCGGCCTGCCTGGGCTGGCGGTCCCCGCGCCCGCCGCCGCCTCGCGCCCCGGCCGGGCGTGGATGGAGGGCGCCGCGCGCCCTGCCCGCTGCTCGGCGTGACGCGGGCCCCCGCGCCCCGCGCCCACCATGTCCTACCCGCAGGGCTACCTGTACCAGGCGCCCGGCTCGCTGGCGCTCTATTCGTGTCCGGCGTACGGCGCGTCGGCGCTGGCGGCGCCGCGCAGCGAGGAGCTGGCGCGGTCGGCGTCGGGCTCGGCGTTCAGCCCCTACCCCGGCTCCGCGGCCTTCACCGCGCAAGCAGCCACCGGCTTCGGCAGCCCGCTGCAGTACTCCGCCGACGCCGCCGCCGCCGCCGCCGGCTTCCCGTCCTACATGGTAACCGAGCGCGGGCTGGCGGGCGGGGTCGCGAGATGCCGGGCGCAGAGACCCTGGTCTGTGATCGGCGACCTGAGGGTCGCGGGGAACGTGGTGTGGGAGGCGGCTCCGAAGTCGCGGAGTTGGGGCCGTGGCGCGGTCGGCGGGGACGAGAGGCAGGGCGGTCGGCCGGCGACGGCCGTAGCGCGGGGCTCCGCGCGCCCTTCCCCTCGGCTGCCGAGGTCATCTCCCCGCGAGCCCGAGAAGTGCGACCCCACTGGGGTCGGGACGGGATCTGGCCTGGGTGGCCCTCTTTCAGGCGCCGAGGCTGGGCGAGGAGTCTTGAGCGGGCCGAGGCTCGCTTCTTCCAGCGCGGGCAGCAAGGGTCGGCGCCCCTGGGCCTCCGGGGCGATCGCCAGGCGCTGGGCACTTTCTCGCGGGGCTTGGGGTCACGGGGCTGGGGAAATCAGCGGAGCCTCGGCCGCGGCTCTGGGGCCCGGCCGGGCCGCCCAGATCTTCGCCTTCATCTGCCCCACAGGCCCGTGCTTTAGAAAAACATGTCGGCCGGCGTGCGGCCCGCTAAGTGCCGCCTCGGTCCCCGCGCGCCGAGAGCAGCCTCTGCGTCGCGGGGCCCCGGGCCGGCCCGCGCTCCTCCTGCTCCGCTGCCCCGCAAGGCCCGGGGGCTGGCAAAGCGTGTTTTAGACGCTGGGGGCCCGGACGGGGGAGTGCGGGGGAGGGGGGGGGCGCTGGTGGCCACCTCCCGCCCTCGGCGGAATTCCAGAGCAGAGACGGGGTAGCCGGGGCCTCGGCGCTGGCTGTAGAAGTCTCGAATTTAAACGTTAAGGGTTGAATTAAAATGCTAATTGCCGCGTATTTGAAGAATTCGAAACGGTGACTGGCTTCGAGTTGCAAATTGGATTTGCCGAGCTTTAGAGTGGTGAATAGCGGAGCGGGGGCTCTGGGGTGTTTTTTTAACCATTTAAGGGAGGGGAAGGCGACTAGGAGGAGGAGGCGACTCTTTACACCAGGAGAAATTTAGATATCAAGAAGCTACCTGCGGGCCCGTGTGTGCGGGCCTGTTTGTGCACGCCCGTACCGGCGGCTCAGGGGCATTTGGGGCCAGATGTGTCATTTTTAGGAAAATGAAATCGTTGGAAAATTTGGGAATAAAACTGCAGCGCTTTCCGAGATCCACAGCTGGCGTTAAACGACCCGCTGCGTCCTCCGGATCTGTTGCTGCGGGAAGGCGCAGCCCCAGCTCGGGGAGGCACCGTGGGAAAGGCGGCCGCGGGCGGGCAGAGGGGTCGCCGGGGCTCTGACGCCTGTCGGGCCCTCGGACGACCGCTCACCGGGCTCTTGTCGCTTGCAGGGCGCGCCCTACGATGCACACACGACCGGGATGACGGGCGCCATCAGCTACCACCCTTACGGCAGCGCGGCCTACCCGTACCAGCTCAACGACCCGGCCTACCGCAAGAACGCCACGCGGGACGCCACGGCCACGCTCAAGGCTTGGCTCAACGAGCACCGCAAGAACCCCTACCCCACCAAAGGCGAGAAGATCATGCTCGCCATCATCACCAAGATGACCCTCACACAGGTCTCCACCTGGTTCGCCAACGCGCGCCGGCGCCTCAAGAAGGAGAACAAGATGACGTGGGCCCCCAGAAACAAAAGTGAGGACGAGGACGAGGACGAGGGCGACGCAGCGAGGGGCAAGGAGGAGAGTGCGGACAAGGCGCACGAGGGCACCGAGACATCGGCTGAGGACGAAGGTGAGCGCGGCCGAGGCGGCGCAGGGGCGCGGAGCCTCCTTCTTCCCAGGCGGGGCGCCGAGCTGAGGCCGGAGAGGAGGCCGCCCGCCTGCCCGGCACTCCAGGCTCCGCCGCCTGGCGCCTCTGGGGCCCCGTGAGAGCGCCGCTCGCAGCGCGCGAGCAGGGAGGTCAGGCTGCCTGGAGCACGCGGCTCGGGTGGGGTCAGGGTGAGGGATGGCGGGGGCGGGGAGCGGTGGGCAGCGGGGCCCGGGGTGCCACAGACCGTGCCCCCCACCCCGCGCCTCTGCAGGGATCAGCCTGCACGTGGACTCGCTCACCGACCACTCCTGCTCCGCCGAGTCAGACGGAGAGAAGCTGCCCTGCCGCGCCGGGGACCCCCTGTGCGAGTCGGGCTCGGAGTGCAAGGAGAAGTACGATGACCTGGAGGACGACGACGACGACGACGACGAGGACGGCGAGCGGGACCTGGCGCCGCCCAAGCCCGTGACCTCGTCGCCGCTCACCGGCGTGGAGGCGCCGCCGCTGCTGAGCCCCCCTCCCGAGGCCGCGCCCCGCGGGGGCGGGGGCGGCAAGACGCCCCTGGGCAGCCGGACGTCGCCAGGCGCGCCGCCGGCCGCCAGCAAGCCCAAGCTGTGGTCTCTGGCCGAGATCGCCACGTCGGACCTCAAGCAGCCGAGCCTGGGCCCGGGCTGCGCGCCGCCCGGGCTGCCCGCGGCCGCCGCGCCCGCCTCGAGCGGGGCGCCGCCGGGCGGCTCGCCCTACCCCGCGTCGCCGCTCCTCGGCCGCCACCTCTACTACACATCGCCCTTCTACGGCAGCTACACAAACTACGGGAACTTGAACGCGGCGCTGCAGGGCCAGGGGCTGCTGCGGTACAACTCGGCGGCCGCGGCCCCCGGAGAGGCGCTGCACGCCGCGCCAAAGGCCGCCAGCGACGCGGGCAAGGCGGGCGCGCACCCGCTCCCGGAGCCCCACTACCGGCCCCCGGGCGGCGGCTACGAGCCGAAGAAAGGTAGGCGGCCCGCGGGGCCCCGGGGGCGGAGGGGGGCTGTGGGTCCCGGCGGGCGAGCACCCCTAGGAGCCGGGAAAGGGAACCGGGCACCGGTAGGTCTGGCCGGGGAAGCCCTGTCCCTGAACCGGGAACGGAACGGATGGCTTTGCACTCCTAAGTTAGAAATGAAGGAGGCGGGGCGGAGCTGGTGAAGTCAGAAACAGGGTGGGGGGCCCGGCGATCCTGCCTGGAGACTGAGACAGGACTGACCCCTTTATTACTTTTTATTTGATTTGTTATTATTCCTGTTGTTGGTATCCTGACTGTTTTCGGTTTGGCAAATACAAATCGACGCCAAATGTAGCTTCCCTCCGGCGTCCTGAGCGTCAGCCTCGGCGCTTTCTGTCGGTTCTTGGTCTCAGCTCAATCTCTTCTTCTGCCTTCGGCTGCAAGGAGATAAAGCCTTCTGCTTCCTCCCAGGGGTCTCCGGTTTTTAAATCTTCAGAACAGAAAACGAGAGTCCGTTTTCTCCCTCCCTTTCTTTGCCTCGCCTCTGTTGCTCCTAATGGAGGCTTGAGACGATCAGACCTATAAAAGGAGGTCAAGGGGGCAGAAAACGCGGAAATGTGACGGGCGAGTGCCTCAGGGGGCGGGTGAGGGGGGGCAGCCGGGTCCCCCAGACCGCTTGGGGGTTCAGGGGGAAGGGCACGGCGTGGTTGGGCGGCGCGGGGCTGGTGGCCGCGAAGCTGTCGCGAGGCAGATGGCTCTGGGGTCGGGTCCTGACTAACTGCCCCCTCCCCTGACAGATGCCAGCGAGGGCTGCACCGTGGTTGGTGGGGGCGTCCAGCCCTACCTATAGAAGGGCCGAGACAGCAATGCAAGTAAGTGGGCTCCCTGGGGTCCCCCCTCCCCACACCCCTTGCGGAACCTTCCACCAATTGCCCAGCAAATTCGCTTAATGTGTATTTCTTGCTTCTTGCCATGGGGTCTGAGGACAGAGCCTTACTTCTCTCTCTCTCTCTTTTTTTTTCTTTTCTTTAAGTGGGAGAGGATTATGCTCTTTTTGAGAGCTCTTCTTTTTTTTTGCTCAAATTCTGCTTTTAAAAAAAAAATCACTCCTTCAACTGGGAATGTATTTATTGCACCACTGCTGCTGTTTTCTCTTTGGAAAAACAGATTCTTAAAATCTGGGTATTTGTATGCAGTTTGGAACCTTAAAAAACTACACTTAAAAGGCACTTGCTTTCATGAGCTAGTGTTCCCAAAACTGGGAGTATCAGACCCCTTTTTAGATGACATTTGCAGTCAGGCTGGAGAGACACAGAAATACTAGTCTTTTATCAGGCCTGTCCCCGTGTCCAGATGGAGTAGATAGTACCAGCAGTTTGCCTGGCTGACAGTAGTGTCTCAAAAAGAAAACTACTTTACAAGTAGGCAAAATTACTCATCACAGATCTTGAAGGTGGGCAAGAAGCAAAACCTTCTGAGATGAGCCCTTTTTAGAATGTGGTGATTGATACTGGTGGGGCTGAAGGATTTGGGGGATGACTTGGTTTTTTCCTTGGTCCACAGGTAGGTGTCACAATTGCTTTGGAAAAAAAAAAAAAGTCAGCAGGCCATTCTCTCCTCCCAAGTTCATAAATATACAGATATATATATATATATATATATATATATATATATAATGACCTCTAAATCCCGACCGCGTCTTGTGCCACTGTAAAAAGGAAGGATCCACAGGGCACTGCCAACCCACAGACTCTATCGGAACAGACTTTTGTTGGACATACGTGAATTTGTTGGCATAGTATAGCTTCCCCAATGTATGTGTGACTTTTGAAAACAATCTTTTTTCTCAGGATATCTTAACTTGATCACTTCATTGCCACGGTATATATTCTATAGGTGTGATAGGATTTACTGTAAAATTTATTTGTAAAAGATGTACACAGTAGAAATAAAACGTGATTATAGAACTTGAGTACTTAAGAAGTGGAAACAAATTTGATATTTATTTTTATAATGATATAAAGCTTCTAGTAATTTATGCAAGTTGTATTGCAATGGAATCTAAACCTTTTGTAAATAAATTCTGCCTGGTTTTTATTTGAACATTGCTGGTTATACAATCTTTGTTGGTTGTTTAACAAGAATTCTTTACTAATTTATATCTTAAATTGTAAATAAAAACAAACTAGTCTACAACAGTGTGGTGTTTGGGGCTCATTTGTCCTGGAAAAGGCTTTGGGTAGGGAGCCCTGGGGATGCAGCCCCTCCCCCCAGGTGATCTGACCTCAGGCTTTTTAATGAAAATGTGTAAAATAATCCCTCCCTTCTGCTCCTGCAAGAAGGCAGAGGCAGGAGCAGTACACAGTAGGGAGATACGCATGGTTTTACATTATTTATATACACCTGCATTGTAAGAAAATCTGGATTTTGTGTTCTGAATATGCAAATGGCTTGTTAGTGTACATTTAAAAAACTTGGCAAAATAAAGTGATCTGATACCCCATGCATTAGGGTCCATTGGACATTTATTTCTGGGCTTACTGAGCCTCCTCAGTAACTAGAGTATTGTGAGTGGATAATGTGGATAATATGGGGTATAAATGATGCCCCCACCATAAATTATTGAGTGAAATAATTGTTTATTGTTTATTTGAATTATCCAAATTGGCGTAGATTATTCAGATTTATTGAACGACTTCTTAACTCTCCTTTTCATATAACTCATGTTTAACACAAGGCGAAAATCTGGGGAGGAGAGATTTATTTTCCTTTCAGTGGCTCTTAGCCTTACCCTGGGGGGAAAGAAAAGTTTAAAGAACCCTAGACTATTACCTCGTTATTGTGTGACTCACTACCTAATTTTAGGACAAGTCTACAATTTGTAGTTAAGGAACATATTCCCTTTGATTAGTATCATAAAAGCAGCAAAACTGTCACTTTAATTTTCAGCAAAATTATATGGATACCCATATAATATAATTTCAGAAAAGAAATGAACAATCATTTATTTCCTCTCCAAAGATAAATTGAGTGAATATAACTTACGGTTATAAAACAAGAATAATAGCTTCTTAGATTGCCCTTTAATCAATCATACACTTATTTTTCAAGAGGTTCATCTATTTTATTCCATGATTAATAATGTTGCAGCCTGAGAGCATTATTGGATCCCAGCGGGGGTCGGCCCGGATGCTTTTAGCTGCTTTGGAATGGTCAGTTGGGGTTCATTATGGGCTGATATTGAACAATTTATAAAATCTTGTCTAAACATCTGCCGGCTCTGATAGGCCGATGTGTCTGAGGATGGGAAATTGCTGGACCAGTTGATATTGACAAACGGATCTCTCTCCAGTGGCTTTTTGTGCGGTGGAAATTAGTGGCCTCTTGCTGGGGTCTTGTTAGAAAGGGTATTCGAAAGTAATCTTAGCTACTTGAGGCAAAGCTGGGGGGCTGTGAACTGGTCACAGAGCCCTGCCTGTTATGGGGTCTGACTGCCCAGGAAGGCGCAGACCAAGGCTTCAGTTTTCTGTTCCTTTTCAGGCATTCTGTTGGCTTGGAGTAGATAAGTGATCAGAGGTTAGCAGAAAGCGAATCTTTGCGGGTAGAGACCTATGTTTTCCTCCTTCCTGCCTCCCCTAGTAGAAGACCTGGACATGTTTGGAATAGAGCTATCTCTTGGCGACAGGGAAGATTTTTCACGTGGGAAGCCTGGTTGCTCTGTGGCAGCCGTCTGGAGGAAAACAGATTTGAGTCTGTGCACATAAAAGGGAGCCAGGAGCTCCTTTGCCTGTTTTTGTTTCAGATGGAACCTTTGTGGAATTACCGGGAGGATAATGATTTTCCCTCCAGATAGCATTTGACATTGCAGTCTGAAGATGTTAAGCGGTTTTGCTTTTATTAACATTAGCCATATTTCCTAAATCAGCAGAGAATCCAACCCCCGTGACAGCAATATTTCCTGTATGTGATATTCTAATTTGAAGACTTGGGTGAAAAGTATGAAAGTTAACAATATTTAACAAATAGGCACTGAAAGACCATGCTCCCTGATGAAGATACATAGTGACAGCCTCGGGCTCTTAAGGAAGCAGGGAGAACGAGGAAACCAAGTAAAAACTGATCTCCCTGCATATGTTCAGAAACTGAAGCCTGGATGAAAACTGCCTCCCTTTGGAACAGAAGATTGTTTTACCTGGATACATGATCCCTTCGCGGCACACACAGGCGTGCACGCGCGGCGCGCGCGCACACACACACATACACACACACACACACCCTAGACCTCCTTCTCAGGGACAATCTGCACCTTTCAATTGGTGCAAACTCCGAGCAGCTCAGGAGATTAGCCCAGACTAACGAATCCTCTTTGATGTTTATATGCCCAACAAATTATCAAAGATTTCCATAACTTACCCACCCTGCCACCTGACCTGAATTTCTTTCGGGAAAACTTGATTTTTTTTTTTAATGTATGCTAAGCACAGAAAACCTGCAGGTGTTTAGAGGGATCTTTTTTAAGGAAACGTAGAATGCACTTTACGGTTCCTCCGCGGCAGATCTTCAGGAAAGATGAGGGAGAAACAGAGTCTCTTCTCAGGGAAGAGGGTTACTGTGTCTGATTTCTCTCTTCTGCTTTAAAATTCAGCTAATCAAACATTACGTCCCGGCCCACGGAGACTTTCGCAGATGTTAGCGGAGGCCGGGGAGAGGGAGGCGGGCGGCGGCGAGCGCGGGGCCGCGGGGCCGCAGGATGGAGCCCGTGCGGCCCGGCCCGCCGGCCTCTGCCCTGCGCCGCCCGGGGCGCGTTAGAGCCGATTTATCGGAATTCGCGCTTTAATCTCAGGTGGGACCCTGGGGCCGGGCCGAGAGCAAGCGGGGCGCTGGCCCGGCGGCCGCTGCCTCCCGCGCCCGTCAAATGTCAACATTTGTTCCCAATAAAAGAGTTATTGTTTCTGCAAAGCTGCTGCGCAACTGCCTTTGAAACTTGAAAAGAACTTCATCCACCTTTGTCTGCGGCCAGGCGGCGGGGCCGGCGGAGAGGAAAGGACAGGGGCTCCGCGCAGCTCGCGCCGCCGCCGCCGCCAACGCCGGCGCCGAGCTGGTCCAGGAGGCGGCGAGCAGCCGGTCCCCGCGAGGCCCGCCCCGCGCGTGTTCAGCCGACACCTGCGGGCCTGGCCCGTGCGCGCTGCTGCTCGTTTTGCGGTCATCTCACACCGCATCGAGATATTATCAAAGAGGCTAAGAGTCAATTCGATCTTTTGTTTCTTTAACGGGACAGAAAATATGCCCTAAACTTTCTCTGCTCAAGTCGAAGTAAACAATCAACCGTTTGCCAAAATCATCCAAAGCCATTATCTGTGAAGTCAGAGCATCTCTTCAAGTGTAAATAATACACTGGATTATTATAAAGTTCCTTCAAGTAACAGTCTCCAATGATCACCCACCATATACATTTCCTTTAGTTCCCCCGTGCATTGACAATCCCAAGGAAAGCATTCATTTTAACCCCCAAATTAAGGACATAAATAGACCTTTTAAATATGTGTTTTTACACTGCTTTTTAAAAACAACATTGTAAACACTTAAAAAAATGTGTTAACTCAAGAGGCAGTCTTGGGAACAATACACAACAGTCTGTGATATGTGGATATTATGATTAACAGCATTTGAATTTCTACAAATCGCAAAGGGGACATGTCCCTTTGATGTATTTGCAAACCTTTATGTAAGTGACAAATCCCTACAGATATTTTAAAGGCTTATTATAAGGAGAAGTAATCTATGACAATATAATTTTCCAGTTGCTGGAAATTACTTTCTATTGGCCATAATGACAGCACACGCCAGCCCTCCTCTGCCCTTGGGCTGCAAGGCCAACAAGCTGGTGTTTGATGCTGTGCACTTGGACATCAGGCCTTGGCAAGTGAGAGAGAAAGCACTCCCACCCTGGGTTTGGGGAGCAAATATACCTCTTTCTGCACGCCCCACTCTGCTCTTTCACCTGTGTCTCCCTCAAACAGAGGGGCGTTGTTTTAGCTGGCACCTTCACCCTCCACCCTCCAGGCAGAGGACGGGCTTCTGTTCCCTCTACTAAGGGCAGCGTGTTCACGCTCTTTCTAAGAAAGATAAAAACTGAAGATGTTAGGAAGGAGGACTCTCCTGGTAATATAATGCAAATAGGATGGCTTAGGAAACCCGAGGACCATTCTTTTGCAATCCCAGGTAAAAGGAAAGAGGAAGAATGGTCTTTGTTTGTTTAAGGGTGGCTCCACAATAATAATGAAAGGCCTTTTAAAAGGCGTCCCCATGTTAGTCTGTTCTGGATGAAACTGAAAACAAATTAAATGGAAGGCTCTTAGAGAAGCAAGTGGGAGGCTTGGGGCTGCCTCCAGTGGCCGCAGCGGTGGAGCTTGGTAGGCAGTGACCAGGGGAAGGAGCGGAGTAACAGGACATCACTCAGGGTTTTGTGGGGGAGATAAATTGGCAATTGATTGTGTGTAAGTCCTGATCAATTATTAACCATTAGTGTCAACAACACGGTTATAATTACCTTTGGTTATTTTAAAGACTTTTTTTTTCATTTCTCTGGTCGCATAATTAAGTTAATGCTCTTGAGGAATGATTCAGAGGGGAGATGATCAAACCACGCCCCTCCTGTTGCTGACCTTTCGGGAAAACACATTCACTGCTCTCCTTGTCAGAAACCCCCTCTCTGCCTCCATTCTACTTCAGACACATATTTTTTTTCCTTTTCCTCTGCCATAAATAATGATTGCGCAAGAAAAGGGAAAAATGACAAACAAATAGAGCGCAGCTGGAGTTAATAAGGCTGATCAAAGTTAGGGGGGCTGGGATCGCTCGCCGCTACAGGTCTAAGGCCCATAAAGGTGCCAGCAGTTCCCGCTTTTTCCCTCCAAGATCGAGAGAAAGGGCAAAGCGAACATTTTAACCCCCGACATCTTCTAGCGCGGGAAGGGTGGGCTTGGGAGAGAACGCCGGTTTTCAGGCCCTGTTCGCACCAGCACAGCGAGGCCGCCTGGCCCGGGGGTGGGAAGGGTGCCGCGTGTTCGCCCGGCGCGGGCGCGGGTTCCGCGTGCGTCCGGCTCCCTCATCCACCTCCGG
This sequence comes from Bos javanicus, assembly GCF_032452875.1. NCBI lineage: Eukaryota > Metazoa > Chordata > Mammalia > Artiodactyla > Bovidae > Bos > Bos javanicus. Next base: position 69,748,369 of record NC_083887.1, read on the forward strand.
CCCGAGGGCGGGGGCAGCGTCCTCGACCCTGAAAAGTTGGGGGTGAGCTGGCAGGTCAGGTGAGGACAAGTAGGTGTCCGGGGAAGATCGGGGCGGCAGATGGATGTCCTCCGGGGAGGCAGTGTCAGCCCAGGAGGCCGCCCCGGAGCGCGTGCGAGGAGGGCCGTGGGCGCCGGCGGCCCCGAAGGAGGCGCGCGCGCTGGAGGCGGCCGGGCGACCCGAAGTTCTTTAACGTCCGTCACCCCAGGTTTGGTTCGAGCCCACGTTTGGCTCCTGCACAACTACTACAATCATTTCTTCAGGGAACTGTCTTTCCTCCTCTGCCTCCAGCCCCCGGGGGGCCTTCCGGGGTTGAGGTCGGCCCTCAGCGGACACCCCCAGACTCATTTCTGTCCCGCCGGCCTCCGGCGCAGCGCCACCGCGTGTGCGCTCCTTGGTCACATGGAGGCACCGAAAGGCAGCGACCAGGACCGAAGAGGGCAAGCCGAGCCGCAGGTCCCGGGAGCACGGAGACTTGCCCGGGCTCTGGGAAGTGCGGGGCGCGCGGCCTGCTAAGGCCTCCCGCCATTTCCGGGCCCCAGCCCCTCGAGGGGAGCGGGCTAGGGTCACCCTTCGAGGCCTCCTTAGGAGGCCGCAGCCCGGGCCATCCAGCAGCCTGCCGGGACGCGAGGTCCCCGCCGGGTCCCAGGGGAGGCCCCATCCCGGGGTCCCCCGACGACGCGCGCCCCTAGCTCGGCTTCGCCGGCCGCCCCTCCTCCCGGCCCCTCTCCGCGCCCCCAAGCCTTCCAGCCCTGCTCCGGGAGCCCTCGCCGGCGGCTCTGGGTGCCACCCGCCCTGCCCCTCGGGAGCGCCGGTGAGCGCGCGCGGAAGGGGCGCCGAGCGCACACCCGGGCCGCCGCAAACCGAAAGCGCTGCCTTGGAGCACGGGACGATCGGCGGAGGCTCGGGCGCCCTTCCCACGCCCGCGAGGGAGGAGCCGCCGCCAGCCTCTGTCCGCCCCTTTCGCTCTGCCTTTGCGAGTCTGCAGCGCGCACGGCGCTGCTGCGCGGCGCTGGGAGCCCAGTCCGGGATGACACTCGCTGGGCCGCCGGGAGCACTCTCTCCGCCCGTCCCGCCGGGCGGTGACCGGCCCCCCACCCCCCGCACCTCCGAGTCAGAGGCCTGACGGCTCTAGAGCGAGCCGCTTGGTCTGGGCGCGACTTTCCACTGGCGAGGGGCCTAAGACATCTCTTCTCAGAGCACTTACCAGGAGAGGTCGGGGTTTTACAGGCCCGACCAGGCGAGCTGACTTACCTCCACACGCTTCTTTTTAAGAACTGGTTGGAGGGCTGCCTGGAGGTGCTGAGGAGCCCGCGGGGACACAGCGAAGTTCGGGGTTCGGATAGGGGCGCCCTCGAGCGTGCCAGGTCGCCTGGGTGGCCACCAGCTACAGTTCCTCTGGACAAGCTCCAGAGTCAAGGGGTCGGGGCGGGGGAAGGGGGGGTGCTTGAACCCTTGAACCTCCAACCCTTCACTTCGGGAACTTGTGCCTGCCAGACCCGACTGGGGCCCTCCTTTGGGGGGTCCTGGCGACCTTGGCTTGGCCTCTCAGAGCTGGAAGCACTGAGGTGGGACCACAGAAGTGGAGTCCGGAGCTTCCCGCTGGGCTGGAGAGGGTCCTTAAGAAAGGCAGGACATGCAGGAGGCCTGCCCTGCGGAGGAGGCTCTGAGGCTGGGGGCGAGTGAGGGTTGGACCCCTGGAGGTGCTTCGTACCCTTTGGGAATCCTCGGACGGGCCTGTTGTTCTGGGTCAGCTGTGCCCAGGACATGACTTTGGCCTCAGCTTCCTGCCATCCCACTCCAGGAGGGGACAGGGCAGTGGGCCATACACATCCAGGATGGGGAGACGGTGGAAGGGGCCTGGACCAACCCGCCAAGGCCTGGAGGAAGGGAGGGTTGGGTGGGTGGAAGGGTGGGAGGAGTGCGGTGGGATTTAGGGCCCAACGGACCCCTGGGCAGATCCAGGTCCCGGGTGCTGGTTTATTTAGACAGGAGGCCCAGGCTGCTCCAGGTTTATTCTTTCTGACTCTCAGGCAGTGGAAAAGCAATTTGTTTTAAAATGATTAGTGATCCTCAGCCCCTCCAATAATAACGCCTTAGTTGGTAATGGGCCCAGATGTAAACAGGAGTTCCTGAAAGGCCCAGCTTCCTGGGGGTGGGGGTAGGGGCTGTCTGTGGCAGGGGTTGGGGGATCCCAAGCCCTGATGAGAAAGGCGTTGGCTTAACCTCTGGTGGGGCTGGGCCTCTTGCAGAGAAAGGGGCTGATTTAAGGCTGCTGGGCTTTGAAAGAAGATAAAGCCCCTTGCAAGGAGAGAGTGGCACAAACAAGTTACAATGTAAACTTTCTACTGACTTCAGATCTTTAAGCAGAAGCAGAGGATGTTCTCAGGGGCTTGCCCCTGCTGGCCCTGCCTGCCCAGCACAAAGGTGTCAGAGCCAGACAGAAGGGTAAGCCGCAGGTGGGCCGTGGGCTGCAGGCAAGGCCTTCTTGTCCTGTTCCCTGGTGATCAGGGAAAGCCGCTGGTAGCGAATCTGTGGGAGACAGGCCCGCGGTGGTCCTGACTCGTCATGGTGGTAAAGGCCTGGGAGGCCTCAGGCAGGATGCCCAAGGCAGGTGCTGAGTGCCGTGATGGCATCGTCATCTGGAGTGTGTCCCACACTAGACGACGGAGCGGAATGGGGTGCGCAGGCGGCCTCCTCCGTAGGGCTCCAGCTCTGGCTCTGGGCAGGGGTCCTGCGGAAAGAAGCAGGGTCTGCACTCCGGAGGCAGAGCTGCTGGCAGACAACCCCAGATGAAGCAATGGCTGCCGGTGCCCACCACAGCTTGGGAGGGCAGGGGGCGGTGCTCAGGATGATTCTGGGGGGTCCTTTGAGCGCCCCAGGCAGTCTGCCTCCCAATTCCCAGCTCCTCCTGCCCCGGAGGCTCTCCCAGGGGCTTCTCGCTGGTGATTCAGGCCCAGTGTCAGCATCCACCTGCCCTGTTGGCCTGTTCGGAGCCCGAGGCCCAGTGATGGCCACGACGGGTAATGAAGGGGCCACGAATGACGGCCACGAAGGGACCAGGCCAAGAGGGTAAACTGAGGCCTGTTCAGAAAGCTCACCATTTTCCAATAAGGCTTGTAAACTCCCCGTGCAGTGTATTTTAGCTTTCTGCCTGGGAAAAATACACCTTCAGCTGACACAATCACAAAACATGTGCAAAGCAAAACTTGCACAGAAATCATTACCATATCAAAGAGGATTGACTTTAACGATTACTCTGCACGTCTGGGTGTTTCCTTCTGAGGGGCGGCAATGCTCAGATTTGTAATAAAGACTGTGTAATTCATAAATTATATATTTATCCAATCTTTTTCTTGTCTTCTTTTCAGCAGGATCACTCCTTACCTTGTAGTAATCAAGCTTTTCACATAATTTCTGTTCCACTGACAATAATGATTCAAAAATTAGAAAGCAACTGTATTCAAAGTATACATTTAAGTACATTTTCAACAGAAACTATGTCGTAAACCAGATGCAAAAAACAAGAATATCCCAAACTGGGTGTTCTGTTTTTTATTTGCTAAATCTGGCAACCCTAATACTGATGAAATGCATTAAAAATATTTCTCAAATGATACTTTCTTCATACATGGCTTGGAACAGAGGTGTGTGGGAGGGGAATTGAGGCAGAATTGACAGGATTGAATTTAGTGACTTGCACGGATGGAATTAGAAGTGTAATGGGACTTGAGTTCAAGCCAGGATTACATCACCCAGAGACAGAAAGCAGGCAGAACTTCTTTTTATACAGAGTTACTGCTGTTCAGTTGCGAAGTCATGTCTGACTCTTTGCAACCCCATGGACTGCAGCTCGCCAGGCTTCTCTATCCTTCATTGTCTCCCAGGTTGCTCAAACTCATGTCCATTGAGTCGGTGATGCCATCTAACCATCTCATCCTCTGTCACCCTCTTCTCCTCCTGCCCTCAATCTTTCCCAGCATCAGGGACTTTTCCAATGAATCGACTCTTCACATCAGGTGGCCAAAGTATTGGAGCTTCAGCTTCAGCATCAGTCCTTCTAGTGAATATTCGGGACTTATTTCCTTTAGGATTGACTGGTTTGATCTCCTTATTATCCAAAGGACTCTCATAAGTCTTCTGCAACAGCACAGTTCAAAAGCATCAATTCTTCAGTGCTCAGTCTTCTTTATGGTTCAATTCTCAGGTCTTTGTATATGGAAAACCCATAGCTTTGCGTATACAGACCTTCGTTGTCAAAGTGATACCTCTGCTTTTTAATGCACTGTCTGGGTTTTTCACAGCTGTTCTTTCAAGGAGCAAGTGTTAGCTGCTCACTCATGCCTGACTCTTCCCACGGACTGTAGCCCACCAGACTCCTCTGTCCACGGAGTTTTCCAGGCAAGGATACTGGAGTGGGTTGCTATTCCCTTCTCCAGGGTATCTTCCCAATCCAGGGATTAACCTGAGTCCCCTACATTGCAGGCGGATTCTTTACCAACTGAGCAAGCACCTTTTAATTTCAGGGCTGCAGTCACTATCTGCAGTGATTTTGGAGCCCAGGAAAATAAAGTCTGTCACTGTTTCCATTTTTCCCCTTTTATTTGCCGTGAAGGGATGGGACTAGATGCCATGATCTTCATTTTTTTGAATGTTGAATTTTAAACCAGCTTTTTCACTCTCCTCTTTCACCTTCATCAAGAGGCTCTTTAGTTCCTCTTTGCTTTCTGCTTTAGAATGGTGTCATCTGTATATCTGAGGTTATTGATTTGATTCCCAGGGGTCTTGATTCCAACTTGAGCTTCCTACAGAGAGACCCCAACAATTCTTTCCTCCAAAGGATCCCTCTCCAAACCCTCCATCTCACATTTCTCCAGTGAAAAGCTGCCCCCAATTCACATTCTCTTCTCAGAAGTAAATGCTGCTATTTCAAAACGGTCACGTGACTTCAGCATGGATTTGTTGACAGTCACCCACATGTGGGGCTTTTACATTGTACATTGAGTGACTTCATACATTAACCCAATGGTTCTGAGCCAGGAGAGCCTTGACTCACCTATAGAGATCGGGGGTCAGTTGGTCTGATGGGACCCAGGCGCAGGACTGAGGTGAGAAAGTGAGAACAAGACAAGCCCCAGTGGACCTTCAGGAGGCAGCAGGGGTGGAGTCCTGCAGACAGGGCTGGCCTGTGGCGGCTGTGGACTTCCTCCAGGGTGGAGTGCGGACATGATGACCCACATGCTCTCGAAAGAGCCAGGCATTTCCAAAGACCGCTGACGTCCGGCAAACGAAGCTGTGTGGAGACACTGGAGACGGTGGCTTAGCGCGGCCACCGCGGGGTCGGGAGGCCCTTTGGCGTCCGTCAGAGGCAGCACAGTGTCTGCGTGTGGGAGGTAGTGGTGCCCAGGGTGGGGGCGGCCTCAGCCGGTGGGCACACGGACCACTTTTCACCCCGTTCAGCAGGAAGAAGGGGTGCTGGTCTTCTTTTCTGCAGACGATTTGACCTGCAAGGCTGCCTGTCCTAGCTCCGGCCAGCGCCGAGATCTGGGGACTCAATGGGCAGGGAGCCTCGCTGGGTTGGTCTTGACTCCAAATTGACATGGTGAGTATGTGTGGATTTAGCTGTTTGCAGATAGGAGAGGAAGAACAGGGTGGGACTGAAGCGACAGGTTTGGTCGTGAGGCTTTGCCTTGGGCTCCTGGCGCGTGGCGTCACCTCCACGAGCTGCTTTCACATTGGTCTGTGCTGGGATCCTGGGCCCTTGGTGATAGACCTGGGTGTTTCCAGCGCACTTAGTGTTCCATTCAACAGGAATTACAGACAGGAGATGTAGCTTCAGTTTTCAGTAATTTCTCAGTGGATTTCATTGTGGTGGGACAGTCCCATTATGAATCCAGGTGTGTTATCAATAAGCCCCTTAGAATCCACCATGGACCTCTCGGGACTCAGGTTTCTTAGGAGCTTCCCACTGGCCTCTGTCACTGTGCAGCCCTGGACGTGTGTATTAAGAACACGCCGATCTTTGTGGTCTGTGGTCTCTGTCCTCCAGCACAGAGCAGAGTAATCCTGGCCCAGCGCCTGGCCCATGTCCGTTTCACGGCGGCTGCCTTGCTTGTCTGTGAAAGGACATCAGACTTTTAACTGCCCCAGACATAGCAATGGGTATTTTGGAGATTGGTGTGGGATGGCTTGGCACCGGGAGGGCTCAGGGGCAGGAACCCAGGGTCTGGACGTTGAGGGGGCAGAGAGGTGAGGACTGCCCACAGGGACACCAAAGAGTAGGCTGGAGAGTCAGCCAAGGGGGCAGAGGACGTGGGCCATGGGCACTGCTCTCCACTGGCATGTGTCTTCCCTCCAAAGCAGCTGAAAGCACAAAGTTCAGTATCTCTTGAGCCCCTGGCTTAGTGCATCTCTTGTTTCTTCTTCTCAACATCAGTTCCTCTGCTTAGAGTGTAAATTACTGCTTGAAAGTCACATTCTATTTGAACAAACCCCGATGTCATATATCAACCCCAATGGATACATCAGTTAAGCTGACAACTCTGCTTATCAATGCTTTATGCATGAGTTATAGCCCAAAATTAAAAACTGCAGGTAACAGTGTGTGTGAAGTGAGTGTGCAACTGTCTGCACAGGCACCAGTAAAATTCTCGCCTCCCAGGCCCCATTCCCAGCTCACGAGCCCCAGGACACACACATTTTGACTGGGTACAAGACTCTTCGGGCTTCCCTGGTGGCTCAGATGGTAAAGAAACCACCTGCGATGCAGGAGGCACGGCAAGAACCCCGGGTTCAATCCCTGGGTCAGGAAGACCCCCCCGGAGAAGGAAATGGCAATCCACTCCAGTATTCTTGCCTGGAGAATTCCATGGATGGAGGAGCCTAGTGGGCTACTGTCCATGGGGTCGAAAAGAGTTGGACACAACTGAAGCGACTTAGCACACGGCACAAGCTAAAAACCCACATGGGTTGTTTATGGCTAATGCCTGAACCTCAGTTCATTCCAGTGACCTGGGTGAAGTTCAAGAGTTAGAAGTTAGGTATTTTGACAGAGAAACTGGGGGATCTCACAGAACTTTCACTGAGTGGGAATCTTGGGGCTGCAGGCGCCCCATGAGCAGAGCTGGAGAGGATGCACATTGCCGTGGGACCAGCGGAGAGTGAGCAGCACCTGCCTTATCCCCTGCAGTGTCTCATTTAAACGCCGTCCCTCAGGGCTCCCCGGGCTGGCACCGTGTTCTTCATGTGGCACCCAGGAGAGTAGGGATGTTCTGAATGCTTTGTCTGGGGACACACCTTCGATGGGAGAGGCAGTGGGTGCCCACGGGTAGTTGGTGCCCATTCTGAGAACTGACTCATGGGAGAAGACCCTGGTGCTGGGAAAGATTACAGGCGGGACGAGAAGGGGGCGACAGAGGATGAGACAGTTGGATGGCATCACTGACTCGATGGACATGAGTTTGGGTAAACTCCAGGAGTTGGTGATGGACAGGGAGGCCTGGGGTGTTGCAGTCCATGGGGTCGCACAGAGTTGGACACAACTGAGCGACTGATCTGTGCACTTGCTCTGGATCATCTCACCTACCCTTCCCGGCAGCCCTGAAGAAGGGTTGTGAGCTTCATCTCTGCTTTACAGGTGAGAAGCCCGAGACTCGCCCGGATTAACTCCCAGCGGGGGCTGTGCTGCAGACTCTGCTCTGGGCCAGGTGTGGGCCCCATGCGCTCACGGGGGCCCAGCTGAGACGCCGATCTTCAGCTCTTCCAGACGCTTCCCCCTCGCCACAGGCCCTCGGTGCTGTGCCGGCCCCAGTGCCAACGGCTGGCCTTCAAGCAAACAAAGGTTGTGGATGAAACGATGACAGGGTGGCCCATCCCCACGGCCCATCCTTGTTGGCCCTGGTAAATGTCCCCGGGACCTGGGGACACATGTGAACGCAGTCCCGTGAAGCTGCACCTGCAGCACCCAACTTCCCCCGCAGACGGGAACCGCAAAGTCTCCCACAGCCGGGAACTGCAGAGTCCCCCACAGCCGGGAACTGCAGAGTCCCCTGCAGATGGGAACCTCAAAGTCCATCCTGGTTTCAGCAGAGCAGGTGCCAGCATCCTCCTAAAACCGCTCTACAGCAAGTTCACAAAAGAGGGCTTCGGGGTTTGCAGAAATCAAAGGATACGCTGTAGCATCCAAACCACCACCTGGCAGAAAGACACGAACGATGCTGGTCTCAGCCCTCAAGCCAATGTGGCTATGCTCTGCTGTCCTTCTGGGGTGCTGGGTGGCCAGGATGCACTCAGACGGACCCTGTGCTCCTGCCCGGCTCTGCACACGGGGACCCAGAGGGGCCCTGGCCTTTTCTCTCCTGAACCTGTTGGTTTCCTTCCCGAGAGCTGAGGTTTTCGATCTGATGTACCTCTCTGCGGCCTTCCCAGGCAGCACTAGCGGTTAAAAAAAAACTCACCTGCAAGACAGGAAACATGAGAGACACAAGTTCGACCCCTGGGTCAGAAAGATCCCCCGGAGAAGGGCATGACAGCCCACTTTAGCATTCTTGCCTGGAGAGCCCCATGGACAGAGAAGCCTGGCGGGCTATGGGCCATCCATAGGGTCCCAAAGAGTCGGACATGACTGAAGCGACTTAGGATGCCTGCCTCTCGGGGTGTCTCTCTGCCTCTCTTTCTTTCTGCTTCTGTTTCTGTCTGTCTGTCTGTCTTTCTCTCTCTACTCATATACCATCCCTCACCCATGAAGTTTAAATTTTCAAGAATAAACAAAAGTCTGAAAGGAAGCTGAAGTCTACAGCTGCAGCTCACGCAAACATCGCTTGAATTTGCTCTCTTCTAACGAGTAAACTGTCAGCTTCTTCCTGACCTGAGATCCACAGGACACCGGCCGGGCACCCTCAGCTTACCCAGGCAGGTCCCATCTCTTGCCCGTTCTAGTAAATTCTTCTCCTGTTTTAAAAACTGAGTGTCCTTGGCACAAATAATAGTTGAGGTTGTGCAACCCTTAAAAATCAGGCATGGTGTCTTTGCCTCTTGATTTCTGTCACACACACACACACACACACACCCCATTACGTTCCCCAGAGGACTGCAACACTCCCTTAATTGTGCACGAGGCTCAGATTCCTGCCTCGCCTGCACAATCTAATTTTGGAGCAGAAGTACGTCTGCCTGCTCCATGCTGTGGAGAAACAGCCCTTAAGCAAGACGAATCAAGTTGACCGCGTATCTCAGGAATACGTGGGGACTGCCACCCGTCATCCGTCAGCATCTCGACACCGTCTGCCTTGCACCAGCTGCCCGGGAAAGCCGGGCTGGGTGGGGTTCACCGGCTCCTGTGTGCTCCTCTGTCTCTTTCAAAGGCATCGGGAGCTGGTTGGGGTCTGCAGGCCTTGATTCAGTGGACAGGCATCGCCAGATGTTTACACAAGCAAATACTCAATTTCCGAATGAGGGTCAAGGTGCACTGATGAGGAGGTGGCGCCAACAGGGAGGTGCTCCTGGGAGCACTGAGGAGGGAGGGCGCGGGTGCAGGGGCGGCCTCCTGGGGGTGGGGGAAACCCCCTCCATGTGATCCTGGTGTCCGGCTCCCAGGCTTCTCCATGGGGGTCTCCCTCGCCCCATCCCCTTGGAGCGAGGCCCCCCACTGACAGTGTCCCTGGGGTGTGGGTGCGGCCCCTCTTCCAAGTGGGCGCCAGAAGTGTCTGGTGGGGACGGTCCCTTACCTGCTGTTGGCTCCACCCTGGGCCCCATGTTGGACGCCTGTGTCCTGAAGGACTGTGAGAGCGAGTATTTTGAAAAGCACATTTCAAACATGGGTTTATTGAGTGTCTCCTGATCTGAGAGGACGTGGGGGACACATTCGGGGGGGGGGGGTCAGACACGGCCTCCCCCTGCTCCCCGGACGTCCCATCTCTCCTGCACCAGGAGGAGTCGTACCAGACCAGCCCTGGAGCCGCGTCCACGCGGAGGCTCTGGGACTCGGGGCCCTCTCAGGTCGGGCTGCCTGCAATTCTGCGGAACTGAGAGCATCAGACAACACACTCCTTAGCTCACCATTTGGGAGGAGTGTATGTCGTCATCCTGGAGTTCCTGCAAAGTGTACATTGTGGTAACAAAACCAAGACTGTTTACTCTTGAAAAGGTTATTTTTTAAAATGGAGTCCATGTGAAAATACTAAAGACTGTGTATATATGTGTAACTGAATCACTTTGCTTTACAGCAGAAATCAACAGTAGTGTAAATTGCCAGTACTTCAGATAAAAAAGAAAATTATAAAAGACTACTACTCAGCCATAAACAGTAACAGAATAATGCCATTTGCAGGAACATGGATGGACCTAGAGGTTCTCATACTGAATGAAGTCAGAGAGAGAAAGACAAATGCCGCATGATATCACTTACATGTGGAATCTGAAATATGGCTTATGGAACAGAAACAGAGTCCCAGACATGGAGAACCGAGCTGCGGTTGCCCAGGAGGAGGGAGCCTGAGGGAGGGATGGTGCGGGAGCTTGGGATTGGCTGATGCCAAGGACTGTGTGTAAGGTGGATAAACAAGAGTCCCACTGTATAGCACAGGGATATATTCCATATCCTGAGATACACCATAATGGAGAGAATATAAAAGGAGGTCATACGTGTATGACTGAAACTCTTTGCTGTAGAGCAGAAATTAGCACGACATTGTCAGTCAACTATACTTCATCAACAGCCACCAAGTGAATAACACGGGCCTCATGCAAAGTACCCAGCAATCAAAAGGGTTTCCACTACTGTTAAGAATGGGATCAATTATTCAATTCATTGAGTATTATTAACTGTTACCACTTGGTCACTTCAGGCATGTCTGACTCTTTGAATGGTAGCCCACCAGGCTCCTCTGTCCATGGGACTCTCCAGATAAGAATACTAGAATGTGTTGCCATTTCATACTCCAGGAGATTTCCCCCACCCAGGGGTCGAATGTGCATCTCTTGTGTCTCCTGCATTGCAGGCGGATTCTTTACCACTGAGTCACTGGGATAGTGCTAATTATAAGTTGAATCCTTTGTTGGAGAGATCACTCAGAAATATTCCTAAAGCTTAGAGACAGCAGATGGGTGTGGTATCTATTATCCATGAATGTGATCCCATACATAAAAGGAAACAGAAAAAAAAATAATAATGTTGAAATAGAACACAATCCTTTGGTCCATGAACCCCATGTCCTACATCTGTCTTTTGTCTGTGGAAAAACTTTAACCAAAGAATAAGTTTAATCAGAGAAGTGAGAAAAATGTCAAAACAGAAGAAAGCAGTCAAACAGGACAAAACAATAATCCTGTAGTCACTGAGCAAAGTCAAGGGCTTTAGTTCCTTCTCAAGGGCTGGACATAATACTCTGGGCTGTGTCTTGTGAGCTGTCCTATAGATGCTAAAACCCCTGCCAGGTTTGAGAGGTTAACTCCATGATGACCAGACCACAGCCAGGACATAAACTGCCACCATTCTGAGAACTGGCCTCAAGAAATGGGAACAAACCAACCCTGGAACTGAAGACCAACTGTACCTAAAACGATCAAGACGACACTCGTCAGACCACCGATGACCACTCTGAAGACGCCTGTCAGAGCTGACGGTGCTTTTTCTGCGTGAAGCCCCCTCCCTCTGCCTGCGAAAGCTGCTGCCCCCGGATTGTTGTGCAGGGTGGGGCAGGAGGGGTAAGAGGAGGCCACCCCTCCCCCAAAGCTGCCAGCCCGGCATCTGAAACACAGCAAGCTTTCCGTTCCTCCAACCAGACCTCTTTATGGACTGTTGAGCAGCCAGCAGCCAGACCCCACTTTTGGTTACAAAGTGACCCCCCTGCAATGGCAGAGTGCTCCCCACCCCACCCCCATGGTGGGAAAGAGGGAAGCCGAGAGAGACTTTATACAGGTGAAAAGAAATCCAGGAGAGCTGTATTGACTTAGGTCTCTGTCTGTAGAACAGAAAAATGCCCCTGCTAACTGTTCGTCTCTGTGGAAAGTGGTCATGTATGGACGTGAGAGCTGTACCAGAAAGAAAGCTGAGCACCAAAGAATTGATGCTTTTGAACTGTGGTGTTGGAGAAGACTCTTGAGAGTCCCTTGGACTGCAAGGAGATCCACCCAGTCCATCCTAAAGGAAATCAGTCCTGAATGTTCATTGGAAGCACTGATGCTGAAGCTGAAACTCCAATCCTTTGGCCACCTGATGTGCAGAACTGACTCACTTGAAAAAGACCCTGATGCTGGGAAAGATTGAAGGTGGGAGGAGAAGGGGATGACAGAGGATGAGATGGTTGGATGGTGTCACTGACTTGATGGACATGAGTTTGAGTAAACTCCAGGAGCTGGTGATGGACAGGGAGGCCTGGCGTGCTGTAGTCCATGGGGTCGCAGTCAGACACGACTGAGTGACTGAACTGAACTGACTGAACTGATGGAAGGTGGGCTCTGGAGCTTCTCTGCTCCTGTTTGAGAGGGGACACCTGAATTCACGGAGCTGGGGGCTCACGGGAAACAGAACTGTGGACTCATAACTCACAGCGTGGTGATGGTGTGTCGCACTTAGCCTGATTCGCATTTGCACGTTGCCGCCTCATGCGCTTTCCCTCTATGAGAGGAGCCGTGTGGTTCCTGACCCTGAGACCCTCTCCAAGAGGCTCTCAGTACTTCACAAGTATGAATTCACCAACTCATCCACAGCTGCGGAGGCAGCAAGGCAGAAGGAGCATCATCTAGGTTCCTGAGGCTGAAGCGCCTTCGCTGAGGTCACTGGAGTGTCCCTGGGCGGGAGAGGAGCCGGTCACCCTCACCCTCAGGCATGGCCCTGACCACAGCCCAGGGGGCCCGCAGAGCCCCTGGGGATTCTGTGCACCCTGAACGGAATTTCTGCTTCTTTTCCTTGAGAACAATCCCTTTTTTCATAGTGCAGCGTTTTCACGATGTGGTTTTGAAGGAGAAAATCAGAAGCGATTAGGGTGATGGCTTGCTGTCTCTAAGACGCTTGATCGCTTGGTGTCGCATTGGGGAAAGGAGGGCTTCACGTCGACAGGCTATTTCCGCTGCACTCGGAGGTGATAAACTATACTGAAAGACATTTAAAAATACCTGTGCCCGATGGCGGGACGCTGGCAGCTGGGCGAGGAAGAGTTTAGTACGCTTCACGTGAAAGTTCTTTACTGGAGAAGCTGACAGGTGCCCCATTTGTATGAGAAAAACCAGCTATTGTTATCCAAACCTCTCAGATTCCTTAACACTCTGCTTGACACAGGCAGATGGATCAGGATGCTGTCTGATGGCATTGTTCACCGATTCTATTAATAATTCCTCACAAGCACTTCACTAGTGACTAAAATGACCTTGGATTCTACAAATGAAAAACCTTCCCAGCCACATCCAGGGGTGAGCAGGAGGCAGAAGGCCCGGTGGGTCCCTTCCCTTCGGTCACTCGTGTGGCCCCTTCTCAAGAAGCTTTCGTTTCAAAGATGTGTTTTATCCTCCCCTGGGAATGCCATCTCAGGGGCGTGAATTTAGATTAAACGAAACTTTCTGTTTCTCGCTTCCCGCGGTCTAACCTCATCAAAACCCGGAGCTCATGAGACGAGGGCTGTGGGTTTGCCTTCTAGGTGAGCTCATGAGAGACGAGACTTTGGGGGAGCTGTGACCCCATCTCCTGTCTCAGCTCAGCGGCGTGGGAGAGCAGGCAGGAGTGCACAGGTGAGCAGAGCAGTGGTCCTGCCTGCTCTGCTGGGAGGATCTTCAGGTTCGGGAAGCAGCACCTTTACTAGCGGGAAGGTGAGCTGGGGCCCCGGCGAGGGGTGCCAACACAGAACTCGCCCAGCCGGGCCTGCTGTGTGGCCCTGGCACTGTCCGAGGGGTCATGCTCATTAATTCAGTTCGTATAAGTGCACTGCCGTTGCGTACTGGGTGCTGGCTCAGACAATTTACTTCACAGATGCTTTCCTTTTAATGAATAAAACAAGCATTGGGAAGAAGGGCCAATTCAGTTTCTTCCAGAGCTAATAAGATTTCATAACCCCGAGATTGTCTGGATTGACATTTGATCTTTTTGAAGTTAGTAAGAGCTCCTTAAACAGAGGCGGTCCTATATGAAGCTCACTGGTAACTCCTGTCTGTCTCATTAAGCTGTTTAACTACCTTGGATAAAAGCTTGAGTTAAGTCAACTACACAAGGGTGAAGGCTTCCCAGGCGGTGCTAGTGGTAAAGAAGCCACCTGCCAAGGCAGAAAACTTAAGAGACACAAGTTCAAACCCTGGGTCGGGAAGATCCTCTGGAGGAGGGCATGGCAACCCACTCCAGTATTCTTGTCTGGAGAATCCCCATGGACAGAGGAGCCTGGCGGGCTACAGTCCATGGTGTTGCAAAGAGTCAGACATGACTGAAGCGACTTAGCACGCATCCACGCAGACAAGGGCTCAGTCTGCAGTAGTGGTTGGAAACCGCATTGGGAATCTAGCTAAATGCCTCTTGGAAACAGGCTCCTTGTGGCCACAGAAATGGAAGTGTCTCACTTTATGTAGGGAGAACCTCATGGACAGATGCTTTGGGCATGAATCTGCAGTGAAGCAGCCATGAGCAAGCAAGATGGTCCAAGAAATTCAAGTGTGTTTTCGAATTGTGGGTTTCTCCCCACAGTGTGTATCATTTTTCTTAAATGAAATAGGACAGAAGAGAAAGTAACACCCAGAAGGTAAGGGGCATTCTGTGAATGTGTATTTCAGCTGTATGAGAATGTGTATGCAGATAATACTTCTTTCTGAGGACTGTGGTCGGAAGCCGCCGGTGGAGGCTGTGAGTGAGTGACAATCCATGCTTCTCTGACAATGGTCAGGATTTCAGCCGGGCTCCGCTTGGGACGCTTGCTTTCTGTGGGGCTTCGTGCAGCAAAGCCCAGGCGCTGGGCTGCAGGGTCTGTGAGCCAGCAGGAGTCTGGGCCTGTGCTACTGCCCATGCATGGGGCAGCCCAGCCAACCACCCCACACCCCTCCCTGGGCCTCTGTCTCTGCCTGCCAATTAAGACAGTGAAAAGTGAAAGTTGCCCAGTCGTGTCCGACTCTTTGCAACTCCATGGACTATACAGTCCGTGGAATTCTCTAGGCAGGAATACTGGAGTGGGTAGCCTTTTCCTTCTCCAGGGGATCTTCCCAACCCAGGGATCAAACTCAGGTCTCCTGCATTGCAGGCAGAGTCTTTACCAGCTGAGCCACAAGGGAAGCCCCAGAATACTAGAGTGGGTAGCCTATCCTTTCTCCAGTGGATCTGCCCAACCCAGGAATCGAACCGGGGTCTCCTGCATTGCAGGTAGAATCTTTACCAACTGAGCCATCAGGGAAGCCCAATTAAGACAGTGAATACCCCTAAAAGGTGAGACAAACAGAAACTACTCGGCTAAAAAGCTGCGATTACGGTCGTTGTCAGTTTCAGTACATAGTTAATGGGCACAAACTTCATCCTTGAGCTGCTGGCGATGGCTGGTGATGTCAGGACTTCTGCGTCCTGGAGAGAAAGTGTCTGGGGCTTGGGAACATTTCCGTGGAGCCCTTGTGGGTGTTCTTGCTTCTGAAAGTTCCCAGTTTTCCTGCTTCAGCCCTGCACACAGCAGCGTGGTCTCACTCCATCATTCCACCAGCCACCACGGGGAGGTTGTTTTACAAACTCTTGAGCACTATATTCTGAGAAGAGAAATCCCAGCAAACAGAGTAACCCAGACGTCTTGGATGGCTCTGAGAAAGAGTCTTAAAACCGGGGGTTGGGGGGAGTCACACTGACAAGGACCACGTGACCGAAATCTTAATTTCCATGGTTGGCTCCCCACCCCTGCCCTAGCCCCGTGGGGCCCCAGGATGGATTCTCAGCCCCAGTTGTCTTCCAGGGCAATCTTCTTTCAGGAAACCCACTAAGGAATATTAGTCTTATTCCATTTAATCACCAGATCCAAACAACGAAGAGCCCTCTTCATTAAAGGCGCTCAGAAATTCTGGCCAGCTGTTTCCTGCCACTCGGTGGAAGATGGGCTCGGGAGCTCTCCGAGGTGCTCTGCGTGCTTCAGCTGTGTCTTTAAACTTTTATCATCTCATTCCCAAATCCGGGATCCAAATCCAGGAGAGGTCCTGCGACTTATGGGCTTAACTTTTGACATGCTTTAATGCATATTACACACCCTAAAAGTTCTGGAGATTATGAGAATCGTTTCCAGCTAAGTTTTGTTTAGTCAAGCCAAGTCAAGTCAATTTAGTTACATTTACTCTGTGACATTCATGAGCCTGAAGTCCTGAAACGGGGAGAGAAACCAAAGCCAAGTGCAACCGTGGCTCATGCAGGTGCCCCGTGCGTGCGAGGAGCTGTCCTCTCCACAAGTCTACTCTAGGACACAAAGGGCGCCTATCCTCCAAAACGGCTTCAGGGCACCGTGCTCTCTCTGTGGTTATCACCAAACCTCTCATTCTCTGCCTGCAACCCCAGAATGGTTGAATGGGAAGTTTCCATTTGTTTAAACCAGAAAATGGACAGCTCCTGTGTGCTGGGGCTGGGCATCGCTGGTGCACCATGGACCCTGAAATGACCAGCGTGTGGAAGGGTCCCCCTGTCCCCAGACTCTGGGGTTTCCTGTCAGCAGACATCCCTCCTTCACTTCCATCGACGAAGTCTCTTCTCTCCTGGGCATCCAAGTCAGTGGCCACTCTGCACGATCACAAGAAGGAATGACCTTGGTGCACGTGACCTTGGCTCTGGGTTTCTGTTCTGATGGGGAATAAGCCCTCTCCCATGCAATGTGCAAGAATACATCAGTGCAGCCAGGACGTGCCTCTGGGGTGAGGGCCTGTCCCCTTTAACCCAGCCATTCTTAGTCTGGGGGCTCAGCGTTCACTAAGTGTGGGGCCCCTGGTACTCTGATGCTCTAGTGAAGACTGGGGCAGGCAAGAGCCTTCCAGCTGAGAGAGGAAGAGGAGCAGGCTGTGATCCTCTGGCCTTCCAGCTGAGAGAGGAAGAGGGGCAGGCTGTGATCCTCTGGCCTGTCTTCTGTACACATCACGTTTTCCTGATTACTTACAATAAATATCCACGACAACGAAAGCAGGAAGTAGGTATCCTGACTCTCACTGCTGCATGGACAATGGGTTTTCTCGGGCATCCGTGCAGGCTGGTTTAGGAGCAGAGGACATATTTAGGTCAGGGTGTGGGGACCACATGGGACTCTGACTACAGGGGCTCTTGTTTGGGGTGAGTGGGTGACTCCGTCAAGGAACATGGCTCCCAGATGGGCCACTAGCCCAGCGTCTCACACTTCAGGCTCAGCTGCCTGCCTTGTCACATTCCCTTCATACCCAGTGGCAGCCCTTCCAAAGGGCTCCCCCTACTCCAGTGGGGAGAAGGACATCTCTGAAATGCGTCCTCCACTCTATGAGCACGTGGCCTTGTGTTCAGGCTCCACTTCTCCCTGGTGTTTCAGAGAGTCGGGGCTGAAGCACAAGTCTGGTGAAGGGGCTCCCCACCAGGCTGCTGGTGGGGGTGGTCACTGCTGGACAAGCCCCGTGGCCGTCAAGAGGGGCTGTGTGGCTGCCCCTGCGCCTGCCGTGTGCTCAGCCCCAGGCCTGCCCCCGCACACAGAAGCCTTCCAGTGCATTGATGGAAGCCACACCTGCATCACCCCCGGAGCAGGCGTGGCCCCACCCGACCCACAGGACTGACAGTGTGTGCACCGGGGGTGGGACGGCGCTCACAGTCCAGGAAGGCAAGGCCAGCCCACACCCAGCCCGTCTTGCAAGCCCCTCCCTGCTCGCTCCCCGTACCGCTGGACCAGCTTCCCAAAGCCTCAGGTGCAGAGTCAGCCGGACTTAACCCTCATCACGTTCCTGACGGCAAAGCCTGGATTCTGCTGCTGAAGTAGCTACGAGACATCTCAGTGGCTGATGGGTGTGAGCAAGGCAGGGAAGGACTGACTGACAATGTGTGGAATAAGAACACATCATCCTTCTCCTCAAATGACACAGGCCACTGTGACTGTGCGGTTGTCTAACTCAGGAGGGTTTTAATATCACAACAAATCACGGAATTTTACTTCCTGGGGACTGTATATGGAGCAATCAGCCTCAGGGCTCCCTGCGTGCTCTGAGATCCAGCCAGGTCTGAGCAGGCCCGTCACCCGTCACCAAGTGAAACAGTGACCGTGCAAAGCAGCTCTCCCCGCGTGCTGGGTCGCTGGCTGAGACACACGTGTGGCTTGTTCCTTTCACCCACATATTTTATGAGCTGGGATCTGTTGTCTTTTCTCAAAGATGCTTCAGATGCATGGATGGGCCTGACCTCAGTGCTGTTGACTCGAGGTCTGACCATCCTGCACCGGGCCAGAGCAGAGGCTGTGGGACTCAGGGTGAGGCTGTGTAACCGCTCCTCAACACTTGCTGGGCTTGAGGATTTCGGCTCTGACTCATCACATCATTCTTCATGCTGCTCACTTATTTGCAATTTGGCAAAAGCTAAAGAATATCATAGCTTCTATTTTTAAACGTGAGGCAGGGATACTCTGCTCAGAATTGCTAAGTTCTAGGGACACCTGAGAGCCTCTGGAGACTGGGATAATTAAAAAAACATAAGGTGAAATTTGTAAATCATTTCATAAATGTGTATATTGGGATCCTGGAAAGTGGAACAAATCTGTATGCCTTTAAAGTATACATATTGTGAATCAACAAATAATATGCAAATGTATATGGTCACACAACAATTTTATTCTGGATCACGTGAAGGGTGAGCACAGTGCAATGCTTTAGGCATGTCATCGCATTTTGAAGGGACGCCTCGTTCCTCAGTCTGTGTTTGGTACTGCAGAGCCAAGAGGCAGAAAAACCCATCCTGAGGTTGCGTTCCTGATACTCTGTACGGCAGTCACAGGTTTTTGCTGTTCGGTCAGAAGTGACGGGTTTTACGCTGAAGTGAATCATCTTTCCACGCTGATTTTTCCCTCCAACTACAGATTTTTCTTTTTAAGTGACCCATTTTGTATTAATTAAGAAATATGTTTGGAAAAAAGTTTTCTAAACATTTATAAAAATAACGGGGCAGTTAAAGTTGAGCACTTGCGGCGGTCAGCACTTGCAGCTGTGCTGGGTCGCTGCTGCTCCTCTGATCGGGTGGCCCTTCAGGTGAGCCTTGACAAGGTGACAGAGGGACCTGGAACCCGAGAACCCCAGCCTGCTTTCTGGCCACCAGCATGCAGCCCCTCCATCCTGGAGGTGAAATGGTGTAGGATGCAAAATGTTACGGCAATCATGACAATGTCTTCCCAAAGGCGCTGGGAACCAGTCGGCAAGAAGATGGTTTCAGTGAGAGCCTCTGCAAGCAGGGTCTCTGGGAGGTGTCAGCCTTCATCACCAGAGAGGCAGTTTCTGAGACACGGGAGGAAGCGAGCACAGCCACCGGGGCGGGGGTCCGAGGCAGGCGCCTGCATCTGCCCACAGTCCTGCCCGTTTCCAGAGCCGAGGATGGTGCCGGAGGGCTAAGGTCCGCATCGCCACCACAGCCTCATGCCCAGCCCCTCCACGCCCCCTCCTTCCTCCTAGACTCTGGAAAAGCTGGGCGCTTACTCCACAGAGCTCCCTGCTGCTCAGCCCCAGCCACAGAACCCCTCCTAGTCAACCAAAGTGTAAATAGCTGTGTGTCTTTTTTATTTATCAAGGACTTGGCTTTGCTGTGGAAGTCCTGGCTCCCATATCTCGTGGACACCCCCTTTTCTACGGCTGTTTTAAAGTCACAGCTGAGCAATGGCTTCCTGACCTTCAGCTGTGTCTGTCCTTCCCCCAAAGCTGTCTACATTTAGGGAGAAATGAGCCACTAGCTGGGCTTCTCTCTGTGACTTGAATGGTAAGGAATCTCCCTGCAATGAAGGAGACCTGGGTTCGTTCCCTAGGTTTGGAAGATCCCCTGGAGAAGGAAATGACAACCCACTCCAGTATCTTGCCTGGAGAATTCTATGGAAAAGGAGCCATTAACTAGATAAAAATGGCAAAGATGGGCACAAGAAAGGACAGAACCAGTATGGACATAACAGAAGCAAAGCTATTAAGAAGAGGCGGCAAGAATACACATAAAAACTATACAAAAAAGATCTTCATGACCCAGATAACCACGGTGGTGTGATCACTCACCTAGAGCCAGACAGCCTAGAATGTGAAGTCAAGTGGGCCTTGAGAAGCATCACTACGAACAAAGCTAGTGGAGGTGATGGAACTCCAGTTCAACTCTTTCAAATCCTAAAAGATGATGCTGTGAAAGTGCTGCACTCAATATGCCAGCAAATTTGGAAAACTCCGCAGTGGCCACAGGACTGGAAAAGGTCAGTTTTCATCCCAATTCTAAAGAAAGGCAATGCCAAAGAATGCTCAAACTACCACACAATTGCACTCATCTCACACACTAGCAAAGTAATGCTCAAAATTTTCCAAAACAGGCTTCAACAGTACATGAAAAGTGAATTTCCAGATGCTCAAGCTGGTTTTAGAAAAGGCGGAGGAATCAGAGATCAAATTGCCAACATCTGATGGATCATTGAAAAAGCAAGAAAGTTCCAGAAAAACATCTACTTCTGCTTTATTGACTATACCAAAACCTTTGACTGTGTGGATCACAACAAACTGTGGAAAATTTGAAAGAGATGGGAATACGAGACCACCTGACCTGCCTCCCAAGAAATCTGTATGCAGGTCAGGAAGCAACAGTTAGAACCGGACATGAAACAACAGACTGCTTCCAAATTGTGAAAGAAGTACATCAAGGCTGTATATTGTCTCCCTGCTTATTTAACTTCTATGCAGAGTACATCATGAGAAACACCGGGCTGGATGAAGCACAAGCTGGGATCCAGATTGCCAGGAGAAATATCAATAACCTCAGATATGCAGAGGACACCACCCTTCATGGCAAATAGATGGGGCAACAATGAGAGACTTTAATTTTGGGGGGCTCCAAAATCACTGCAGATGGTGACTGCAGCCATGACATTAAATGACACTTGCTCCTTGGAAGAAAAGCTATGACCAACCTGGATAGCATATTAAAAAGCAGAGACATTACTTTGTCAACAAAGGTCCATCTAGTCAAAGCTATGGTTTTTCTAGTAGTCATGTATGGATGTGAGAGTTGGACTATAAAGAAAGCTGAGCGCCAACAGATGATGAGATGGTTGGACGGCATCACTGACTTGATGGACATGAGTTTGAGCAAACTCCGGGAGTTGGTGATGGACATGGAGGCCTGGCATGCTGCAGTCCATGGTGTTGCAGAGAGTCGGACACGACTGAGCAACTGAACTGAACTGAACTGAAAAATACACTGGGCTAAAGAAGTGTAACACCCAGGGGATATGTGACAGAATGCTGTCCCAGTGCAGGCGCTTTGGGCATCTCTGGGAAAACTACACACAGGAAAACCGGGGTCTTGGTTCCAGAAACCAGATGCGGTGGGAAAACCCTCCCTGGATTCTAGGAGCTTAGACAGAAGCAGGTGGAGCCAGAGGCCTCAGTCCATAGCCGACTATTTCTCTACATTGATAATGATCAATATTTATATCACTAATACTCTCTTCAGGGACATTGGCTATGTCTTTTTGTGAGGCGACCTGTAAGCTCTTAAGAAAAGGGCTATACCCATGGGCAGACAAAAAAACTGCCTCTCTTTCCTTAGAAAGAGTTGTAGAGACTAGTTAATTACAATTAATCAATTATTTAATCATTTCATTCAGTCGTTTAATGCATATGCATTCAATGCCAACTCCAAGTGAATTTCTGTGTAAGTGGCTTTTCCCCTATGACCAAGAGCTGTAAGTGGAAAAATTGAGTTGAAATATTACTGAATATCAACATCAAACACAAAACCTTTAAATGACTAATTGTTCATTCTAAACCAGAAGATATTTTGAAGAGTGGTATAAGAAAGGTTTTGGATTTCAGAGTATAAAGTAATGAGTGAAGCAGAAAGAACCCTGAGGAAGTGTTTTCAGAGTTCAAGACTTAAACCCTTGAAAATCATTTTTAAAAGATAAAATTTTATTTTATGGAAATCAGAAGCCATGTTACTACAAACCCAGTTCAACCTACTGCATATAAAAACTCCATCACCTTGCCTCAAGGTAAGAAAATAAAGTTTACCCCTATTGAATCAGACTAAAATATTCATCCATCAGTACTTTGTCAACCATGGTTTTGATGGCATTTAAATTGAATTTAATATAAATTTAAAGGCATCTCCATTTGATGTAATGAATAATGTGGGGTCACCATCAACTTCAATTTTAATACCTCCAGTGTAGTCCGTTCCACCTGGATGCATTATCGCTGGCAGTTACTTGCTATAATATGTTTCTTAACACTTTGTTATTTTAAATTTGTGAATAATAGTGAAGCCAGAGGTGGAATCCCCACCTTGGTGTTGCGCTTCTGAGTGGGTTCCACAAGTGACCGTCCTGGGAGTCCCTCTAGAAACTCTTCCTTAGCACCCACAGAGGAGAGGAACCCCCCCACCCTGGCCCAGCTATTGACTCTGAAAGTGATAATTTTCAATACACTGCTGGCAGGGACCCCACGCACTGGCCATCTGTAAATATCCCACCAACACACAGTAGAAGAGAACTATGCTTCTCTCTCTCTCTTTTTTTTTTTGCGTAATAATTTATTTCTTGCTTTTGCTATTTAAAAACAGCTAATGGGACTCACTGACCATTTTCAGAAGTAGGAGTCTGAGCAAAGGTCTCAAGTGAAAGGTGTGGGGACCGTTTTGTGTCTGTGTACCTGTGAGATGACCCCTCCCGTGGCATTCAGGCCGGATGGAAGCTTCCAGCAGCAAGACCAGGGACACGGTCTGCTGAAATGCTCGAGGTGGTAACCACGGAGGGCCCATCTCCCCGTGATGATTTAGTGACCATGAGATAGCTTGCTGACCGATCACTGCTCCTCTGTGAATAGGGACCGAACACACACCTGGGGCTGTAAACTGTAGGTACTTTGCTTAAACTGTGAACCAGCTTCACTTTTGAGGCCAAGGGGGTGCTGAAGTCTGCGAACCCCCACTGTGTTGTTTCTCTCAGACTTGGCTTAGGCTGCTTTTCAGGCCTACGTTTGCCTATTAGACGGGAAAAGAAAAGTGGTGACGTTTAAACTTGAGTGTGCATGGTACAGAGCTTCACAAAAATGAGATCGACTCTGGTAATTCTGTAATGGTTTTGCTTCTCTGGGGAGGGCCTCTGGTGAGAGTTCATGGAGGTACCCCAAACCCTGGAATCAGCTGGAGTGCCCCCTCAAAGTGCTCTGAGGAGGGTGTGGGGCCCTGCCCAGTCCCGTCTCCCCATTTCCACCCTGGGTCTGAAATCGGGGACTTCGCTGTAACTCTCGGACCCCTTCCCAGCCTGAAGCCCCCTCGTGTTGTCACCGAGTTAAGGGCTGCAGGCAAGAGGCTGCTGCGCAGATGGACTTCCTGCTGTCTGAAGGGGTGACGGGCAGCTGGACACCCGGACCGTGAGGACAGAGGGCTGTCCAGAGCTCAGGGGGCTCCCACCCCTTCCCCAGACCCCTGAGGGGAAGGTCCGTCCTGGACACGAGGTCACCTCTGGCTAATTGGCCACTCTGTGTGAACGGGGGCGTCTGTCCATCACAACACACGAGGCCTCCCCAGTCCCCCGGCAGGGAGAGCCCTTCAGAGGCACCCACCCTGTCAAAGGGTCTGGGCCCAGGGCGTGGGGGCACCCTCTCTGCTCAGTGAAGATGTCCCTCCCTGAGGGGGTCCCAGAGCAGGTGTCCAACTTTTCTCCCAAAGGCAACCGCAGCCCAGGGTCTCCATGCTGGTCAGCCCAGACCGGGTGCCTGGGGTGGGGCCTGGGAGCAGTGGATGCTGAAATGCCCGGGACTGCCCTTGGTAACGGGGAGGCCCAGAGGGCTGCACAGGCCAGGCTGTGGACAGATGCCCTAGGAACCTCTTCCTGGGAACTGGCGGAAATGGCAGGAGGGAGCTGGCCTGGGAGGGGGAAGAAGCGGGGAGGGGGGAGGAGGAAGGGGGCAGGTGAGAGGGGAAGAGAGGGGACAAGGGACATTTAGGAGGACACAAGCCTAACCTGGGGCTTCCCAGGTGGCTCAGTGGTAGAGAACCCACCTGACAAGGCAGGAGACGTGGGCTCAATGCCTGGGTCGGGAAGATCCCCTGGAGGAGGAAATGGCAACCCTCTCCAGTATTCTTGCCTGGAGAATCCCATGGACAGAGGAGCCTGGTGGGCTACAGTCCATGGGGTCACAAAGAGTCGGACACGATTGAGCGACTGAGAACACACATCTTTGTTGTTGTTCAGTCGCTCAGTCGTGTCCGACTCTCTGTGACCCCGTGGACTGCAGCACGCCAGGCTTCCCTGTCCTTCACTATCTCCTGGAGTTTATTCAAACTCATGTACGCCGAGTTGGTGATGCCATCCAACCATCTCATCCTCCATCATCCCCTTCTCCTCCTGCCTTCAATCTTTCCCAGCATCAGGGTCTTTTCCAGTGAGTCAGCTCTTTGAATCAGGTGGCCAAAGTACTAAAGCTTTAGCTTCAGCATCAGTCCTTCCAATGAATATTCAGGACTGATTTCCTTTAGGATGGACTGGTTGGATCTCCACAGTCTAAGAGACTCTCCAGAGTCTTCTCCAGCACCACAGTTTAAAAGTTTCAGTCCTTTGGTCCTCAGCCTTCTTTATGGTCCACGTCTCACATCCATACATGACTACTGAGAAAACCATAGCTTTGACTATATGCATATCTTAGAAGGGCTAAAAACCTTACATTTTAAAATGTTCTGAGTAATCAAGAGGACTGCCAACCACTAAGAAAAGTGGACAAGCAACATGAGAAGCCTTTCACTGAGAATGCAAACACAGGTGAATTGCTTTCAACCCCAGGGACAGATGTTCCCAGGCACTTGTGTTAAGAGAAAAGAAATCTGTGGGGGATCGGGTGGGGGTGTGGAATTGGATGAAATATGGCAAAAACCCCCAGACAGTCACCCTCCAGCTCTCAGAAGCTCCTCTAGAAATCGCATCCAGGGTTCATCTGCACAGCCGGAAGCAGCATCAGCCAACAGGGCAAGTCGCAGGTGCCGTGGCCTGAGCGGCGGCCCCCGGGGACGAGTCTGCATCCCGACACTCGGACCTGGGGGTGGAACCTTGCTTGGAAGAAGGGTCTTTGAAGATGTGACTGAGGATCTTGGGATGAGAAACCTGCCCTGGATTACCTGGTGGGCCCTGAATCCAACGACAGGTGTCCTTCTAAGAGGGAGGTTAGACAGACACGGGAAAAGAGGGACACAGCGGACGAGGCCACGTGACGACGGCGGCAGAGGATGGGGCGGTGGGCCCCAGGGGCTGGAAGGGGCAGGGAGGACCCCCTGTCTGGAACCTTGCAGGGAGCACAGCCCTGCTGCCACCTTAATGTCAGACTCTGGCCCCCAGAGCCGGAGGGAACACGTTTCCGGGGTCTGAAGCCCCTCAGCCTGTGGTGCTTTGCCACGGAAGTTGGGGGAAATGAACACAGAGAGCCCATCGGGGAGAAGGTGATTGTAAACTCCAGTGGCCACGTGCTAGAGAGGGGTCAGAGGACCAGCCCCATCCCCGGGCAGGATAAGGAGCACCTACCCCGGGATGCCGGGTGAGATGAGGTCAAAGGCATGGGGCAAGGATGCTGCCTGTGAAGCCCATTGTCTTCTGGGTCAGGGAGAAGATGAAATAAGAAGGTCAACCTACCTCTTCTTTGGTAAAATGGGAACAGAGGAAGGGTCCACAGGGACTGGTGGTCACTCAGGAGAGGACTGGGGATGGGATGGAGGGGGAACTCAGGGCAGAGTGCCAGCTGACATTGCAGCATAATCAGAACTAAAATTGAAGAACATTTTCTTCTCTTGAGAAAGGAAACTTTAAATGCTTGGAATATTCCAGGCAGGAGTGGTGTTTGCAGTTCAATTATTATTATTTCTTTAATTACAGAGATGCAGCAGATGTTGCTATTTCAAGGAAACACGTTTGTTCCAGCATCAGGAACCCCATAGCCCGCTGTGCACGGAGAAAGTCACAGCATCAGGAACCCCATGACCCACTGTGCACGGAGAAAGTCACAGCATCAGGAACCCCATGGTCCACTGTGCACGGAGAAAGGCAACAGTGGTCTGTCCTCGGGGGGTGTGTTCCCCACCCACACTCCCCAGATTGCCAGGCTTTCCCCAGGCCTCTCTTGTGTGGCCATGAGCCTTGGACATCAGGAGGCCTGGCCTCTCTAGGACTGACCATGTCCCCTGCTGAACCTGAACCTGCGGAGGAAGGAGAGCTGATGGTGAGAGCTCAGAAGAGGTGTGTGGAAATAGCTGGGTGACACTTAGGGTGACACGGAACCTCTCTCTGTCTGCAGGGAAGAGGGATGAAGTCCTGCTGGGCACTGGCAGCCTTGCTGTGACCATGAGGCCTTCCAGCCTAGGATGACAGGGATGCTCCATGTCACAGAACCAGATTCCCAGCACGCCTGGGCATCTGTGGTCCCTGCTAAGGTCTCCATCCAGCGCCGGGGTAATCCGTCTCCTGCTGCTCCATCCTGTTGGAGAAGGGCCTTTTCTCACGGCAGCTGAGAGCTTCCATCCACACAGATGAGCCACCCAGCCGGCCAGGACTCAGACAGCATGCCACGAGATTGCCTTCTGTGAAGGACTTCCTTGGTGGCTCAGACAGTAAAGCACCTGTCTACAATGCGGGAGACCCGGGTTCGATCCCTGAGTCGGGAAGATCCCCTGGAGAAGGAAATGGCAATCCACTCCAGTACTATTGCCTGGAAAATCCCATGGACAGAGGAGTCTGGTAGGCTACAGTCCATGGGGTCGCAAACAGTCGGACGCAACTGAGCGACTTCACTTTCCCTTTCACCACTTAAGGAGGTACAAGAAGGTTGGGAGTTGAAGCAAACCAGAATGTGGAAGACAGACCCCGGCTTGGCAGCGAATCTCAGAAAATACACATTAGGTTAATCCAGAAAGATGCTGGAGAGGTGGTAACCAGCAGAATGAAATGGAGACCCCAGTTGTTCAAAGGAGGGTAATACATGGCTCAACCCTCAAACTTTGTCTAGAAAATTTAGGGTGTGGAAAAACGGCAAAACAGTTATCTTATGTGGAGGGATTAAAATGATTGCAGTTTCTCATTCTAACAATAAAATGTTAATTAACACGCTTCTGAATTTAAAGTAGCCGTGTGAAAAACTGAAGGCGGAGGAAGTATACTCTGCCATTTCCTGGAAGAGACAAGGCAAACCAGACAGAATTCTGACAGCAAAAGACCAAAATATCAAAGCCTTTTTTTTTTAAGTAAAAAATAATGGGCAGAAGGCCAATCATATTTGTGTGTGTGTGTGTGGAGGAAATAAAAGGAACACACCATGAAACCATATAAACCATAGGAAACTGAATTTTATTAAAAATATATGCCTATAAAAAAAGACTGAAATGGAATATCCAGGGCATGATAGTTACAGATTAGTCAAATCACACAGGTCTTTTTATTCCATTTTTCAATTTTTTGGTAATAAATGAGTGTATTTATAATCATGAACTTGTCCTGAACATAACTGAACTTGAATATATATTTACTTATGATGCATGTTAATTGGTGGTGGTTTAGTCACTAAATTGTATCCAGCTCTTGCAACCCTACGGACTGTACCCTCCAGGCTCCTCTGTCCATGGGATTCTCCAGACAAGAACACTGGAGTGGGTGGCCATGCCCTCCTCCAGGGGACCTTCCCGACTCAGGGACTGAACTGGGTCTCCTGCACTGCAGGCAGATTCTTTACCGTCTGAGCCTGAAAAGAACAGAGAGAGACTTCTGGCTTTACTCTTGTCGTATGTTTTGCTTCAGCTATTTCAGGAACGACAGAGGGGCCAGGACTGAGGAAGGGGACAGACAGGCCCGGGCGGGGCAGCTGCAGCCTGAGTCCTGCTGACGCTTCCAGAGGGGATCCACTCTGCCCCTGCGATCCGCCCCACCGCCCCCGAGCCCCACCAAGAGTCCTCACGTCTCCCCGACTCTCAGCCTGCACAGTGCTGACTGTCCTTTTGGTTTTTCCAGGAGGCATTTTGCTAAGGCCCCCCCCGCTCCCTCTCTCATGCCTAACAGCCTCTCACAGTGACCCTGGAGCTGCTTCCGAGTGAACGATGCAGGAGCACGGAGCTGATCCAGGAGGCGATCCCAGAGGCTGGGTCAGGAGGCCCCAGCGGACGTGCCTTGGCAGGGCCTCCGAGGTGAGCGAGCCAGGTTTGAACCCCCGGGGTCCCGCCCAAGTGATTGCAGGCGGCTCCGCACACAGAGGAGAGCTTGGTGGCAGGAGGCTCGGCCGGAACGGAGGCCCTTGCACGGGGCATCCAGGCTCCTGCTCCAGCCTCGTCGAGGGCCCCACGTCCTCTGTACTGGGGACCCCCTGCCCTCCCGCCCCTCCGTGCTGGCTGCACGCACTTGCTGGGGTCTCTGACCTTCGGGCACACCAGCGCCCACCCTCCACCGCCTCCTGGCCCCGCCCCGCCCCGGAGCCCAGCGGGTTTCCTTTCCTCCTCTGATGGATCCTAGAAGCAGCGTCCACGCTTCCTGTCTGTCCCCAGGACAGAACACCTCCGGCCGCTACAGTCTGCCCTATCGAATTGTCGCCCCGGCGTCCACTCTGTCCTCGGCCACAGGTCATCCTGAGGTTGTCACTTCACTGCTCTCCCAGTGACCCTCGCTTTCTCTCTGGTGGTTCCTCCTCCTTGTCCCCCACAGGCAGGTGATTCCTGGATGTCACAGTCAAGACTCTGCCTGTGATATGGGAGACCCTGGGGTCGATCCCTGGGTCGGGAAGATCCCTTGGAGAAGGAAATAGCGACCCAACTGAACTGAACTGGACTCAGTAGTCTTGCTTGGAGAACTTCATGAGCAGAGGAGCCTGGCAGGCTACAGTCCCTGGGGTCGCAAACAATCAACGTCATTAAGGGACTGACGTTTCTCTTCACACTGCTGTAGTCAGAACACGTGCCTCCAAACGGCCAGATGTGCAGTGTGGACGCCTGACCAGCGTGGGAAGCAAGGCTTGTCCTTCCTATCTCCTCTTCCGCTACCTGGGAGGCTGAGCTCTGTGCCTTATCATCCCATGCTGGCGACGGGCTGGCTGGGGACGTCTGTGGCCTGGGGATCACCTTAGCATGGAGAGATGCTTGCGGAGCCTGTTTCGGGGGGCCATTCCTGGCCACGGGGGTTACCTGGGCTGGTGAGTACAGGGACTGACTAGGGAAGCGGGGACTCAGTCGTTGGTCTTAAAAATGCAGACACACTCTGCTTCAGTGTCATCAAAAAAGCAACTTAAAAAAACCCAAAAAACAGAGGCTCTATCCATTACGCTTCTGGTCCATATCCCCCTGCCCTCTTTAACTGACCAGGGCCCATCCCAGCAGAGAAGAGGGACGTCTCCTCCAGGAACTCCAAGGGTCTCTGAACCACATCAGCGATACACGTACTCCGCTCAGATCTGATAGAACATGAACTCACCCCGTTACCCCGTCTAATAGCACCATTTCTTGGCTGCCGCGTGCTCGTCTGCATGGGACTCTCCCAACGGGAGCGGGTAGAAGCATTGGCCGGCCTGGGAGGCTTCCAGAGAGGCATCCTCACGCTGTATCGATGGGTTGAGACCTTCTTAACACATTTCACTTGTGATCTTTTAAAGCTGTCAGACCGGAGTGATTTTCAGTCACTTTGCTCTGGAGTGGATTTGCAATCATGTCCCAAAGGTGGTAGATTAATAGATTAAAAAGGCAAAGTATTAATCTGGGGCATCGTCCTGTCTCCTTCTGCACGAGATACCGTATCACTGTCAGGCGGGCCTGGCAGCTCTGCAGTGAGGCATCAGCGGGCTTTGCAACGCTTCCAGCAACAGGGATGGTTTGCACCCAAGGGCTCCGGGTCTGCCTGGACGTGGGGAGGAAGGCGCGTACCCACTGCCCACTGCCCCCCTACAAGCGGTTAGCTCTACACTGTATTCTCTGGACCCAGGGCAAAGCTGTCTGCTTGTTCCACGGAAGTCTTGAAACGATGTGACCCACTGTATTTGTCTGCCTAACTTTCTTAAAAGAAACCAGTGTATTTCTTCATTGTTTAATGCCAGATTTCCCAGGGAAGCAAGACGGAGCTGTTAGAGACATCTACCCCCCTCAACATGATGATACCCAGGATTTGTGGGTAGAAGCAAGAGTCTGGATCAGTTGCCGTCTGCAACCTCTCCAGCTGTCTGGGACCATTTCTGAGCTGACTCAGCTAAACCACGGCTGTGTTCAAGGAAGCCCGGGGTCTCCATCTCTCCTCTTACATTTTCCAGCTTAAGGTCCATTTCTGGAGCAGCAGGAGGCATTCTGCGTCATGCAAGTGAATGCTAGCTTCGAATCACCGCTCAGAAAAGACAGAGGTCTTCTGGTCCGAGCGGCTCTCGGTGCGGATGTCATCGAGTCTGGAGTGAGTCAGCCGCGTGGAGCTGGCTCTGCGTCCCTCCCCGGGGGGCCAGGAGCCTCACGTGCAGGAGCGGTCACAGTCACAGGACGGACCCTCCATCTGGGCATGTGCTCTCCCCAGAGCTCGGGGCCAAGGGGACAGTAGGTACTCACCAAGTGCCCAGCACACACAGGCATGTCTGGGTGAATCATTCCAGAACCTTCACGCACCCGGAGGACTCACCTCCCCTAGAACCTTCTCTAGAACCTTCCAGAACCTTCTCTCCTCATCTGTGCTTTATCCAGAGACTTTTGTACGAGACTTTACACTTCGGACATCGTCTCTAGCGCTGCCCTTCCCCCACTTAGGACAGGGACGCCTGCAGACAGCCAGGCCTCCACAGCCCACACGCTCATTTTTTCTTAGAACAGGCACCAGCCAAGCAAAGCTTGGAGGAATTTTGACTGCTGACAGTACAGGCTCAGCTCAAAGGTGTGTTTTCTTGCTTCTGAAATTTCAGAAACAAAAAAATGCCTGCAGGAGCCCCTTCACGGTCTCGCCCCCTAAATCATGAGGATGTCTGAAGTTCGGTGTCACCGGGATCATATTTTCTATGGTGTTCTTTCAAAGCGTGCTCCTGGAAAAGTACTTTGGGAGGCAGAGTCTGAAGCCTTAGGAATTATTAGTATTTTCATTTCGCCAGGAAGCAATGGGGCAGAACAGCCTGGCGGCCGCGTGCCCAGTACAGTCCCTGGGGGACTCCAGCAGGTTTGTCTGAAAGACCCCCCGGCCAGCTCCCTGTGGAAGGGTTGGTGCGGCTTGGCTTCAGCAAGCTTCGGGGTCTTGCTCTTTCCAAGGCCTGGCTCCCCAGTGCTGTCTGATGATGCCGTGGGGACACAGAGGGGCTTTACAAATACGAAGGCAGTCTAACTTCCAAGGCTCCATGTGTGTTACACAGACAATCCTGTAGCTCTTTGTGCAAAGGACACAAATACTGAGTTAGGGGGCCACCCAGCTCCATCCCTGAGGCCAGCCTGACGCCTGAGACCCCGGGACACACAGGAGACCTGGGAGGGGCTGGATTCTCCTCCCATGATCCAGGCGGCCCTGCCCAAGGCCCTGGGGAGACAGTGCAGTTTTCAGGTACTTGGGGGCCACCCTCCAGGGTGACAGAAAGAGGAGGTACAGGCGGACGCTTGTCAGGACACTGGCTGGTGGAAAGGCCCTCAGCAAACGTGCTCTGATCTGCTTGCGTCTGCAAAGGCGCCATGTGCGTTACCAGCACAGAAAAAGTGCCCACTGTCTGTGCTTTTAGTGCTGGTGAGCTCAGCGTGTATGCGGAGCCTGCTTGTGTCCTTCTCAGAAGTCCGCGTTTAAGATCTGGTCTTCCTCAAGCTAGATAACTCGTGCAGGGTATCTTGTCCTTGGACTTTACACTGGGTGTCTCTTTGGATAGGTCTCCCCTGTCCTGTGTGAGCTCCTGGTGGGCACCTTACCTGTCTCATCACTGCTCCTTCTCAGCCCCAGTACAGGCGTCCTGTGTGACGGTCACTTCCCAGGTGAACAAGTGAGTGAGTGAGTGAGCGAATGAATGCGTGAATGAGTGACTGAGTGAATGAATGCATTAGTGACTGAGTGAGTGAGTGAGTGAGTGAGCGAATGAATGCGTGAATGAGTGACTGAGTGAATGAATGCATTAGTGAATGAGTGAGTGAGTGAGTGAGCAAATGAATGCGTGAATGAGTGACTGAGTGAATGAATGCATTAGTGACTGAGTGAGTGAGTGAGTGAGCGAATGAATGCGTGAATGAGTGACTGAGTGAATGAATGCATTAGTGACTGAGTGAGTGAGTGAGTGAGCGAATGAATGCGTGAATGAGTGACTGAGTGAATGAATGCATTAGTGAATGAGTGAGTGAGTGAGCGAATGAATGCGTGAATGAGTGACTGAGTGAATGAATGCATTAGTGACTGAGTGAGTGAGTGAGTGAGCGAATGAATGCGTGAATGAATGACTGAGTGAATGAATGCATTAGTGAGTGAGTGAGTGAGTGAGTGAGCGAATGAATGCGTGAATGAATGACTGAGTGAATGAATGCATTAGTGAGTGAGTGAGCGAATGAATGCGTGAATGAGTGACTGAGTGAATGAATGCATTAGTGACTGAGTGAGTGAGTGAGTGAGCGAATGAATGCGTGAATGAGTGACTGAGTGAATGAATGCATTAGTGACTGAGTGAGTGAGTGAGTGAGCGAATGAATGCGTGAATGAGTGACTGAGTGAATGAATGCATTAGTGACTGAGTGAGTGAATGAATCAGTGCTGCTCCAGCTGCAAACAGACACCTGTGTTCCTTCTCCGGAGAAGCTCAGGGCACAAAGAGGGAACGAGCCCCCCTCCCCGAGGGCTGTGGAACAGCCCAGCACAGGGCTGCAGACAGCAGAAAAGGTTGCTTGGCCGGCTAGGCCTGGGGAAGGCAGAGAAGGCTTCCTGGAGGAGGAGACATCAGCAGCAGCAGGCAGGGTCCGTGGGCAGCCGCCAAACATTTTAATCCTGAGAGCAGGTTGATGTGAGGGGGTGACGTGGGGGGTCCCGAGGCCCCACCCATGGGTGCCCCTCGGCATGCGTGGAGGGCAGGCAGGTGGGGGTGAGCTGGGGGCTGTGCTGGTCAAGATGAAAGGTGTCTACATGTGCAGCTGGCCCTCCAGCCTTTGGTGCCACGTGGTGCCCAAGGGACCCCTTTCTTGTCCCAAATGTGTGCCCAGCACCTCTGTGGGAGGAGAGGCATCTATCCCGAGGGGCTCCCTGGGTACCATGGTGGCCACGTGCCCGCCAAGCAACGCCCCGCACTGGGAGGGCAGGGTGGGAGGCAGCCCTGGCCCAGGTGGGCTCCAGAAGCAGATTCCCAAGAAGGGTCTCTCTGTGTATCATCAGGTGGAGTTGGCGCTGGGTTCACTTACAGATGAGGAGGGGCGTGGCGGGAGGCAGGGGACGACTTCTCTCATTTTCAGGCTCACACAAAGGGCCCCATGCAGAGTGAAAAGCCATCAGAGTGGAGCAGGGTGCGCTCGGGGTGGGAGTGAGGCAGGTTGGACAGGGAGGTTGGGCGCTCTGGCTGTGAGGTCCCCAGAAACAGCCTCGCTGACCCTTTCTGACCCTTCCTTCTCCCTGAGGTCACCGGCCATGGCTGGACCTGCTGGGGGCCCAGGGTCGGTGGAGCCATCTGCGCAGGGGCAGAGTTTCGGGGGAGAGGGCCTGGGCACCCTGGGGTGGCTCTCTTGTGGTGGGCAGGCTGAGGGGGGTGCTCCTGTCTTCATGTGGGAGATCCTTGCCAGGTGACCCCAAGGGTGTCCCCGAGCCTTCCCTTCCCTCGGGCTCCCAGGGGGTGGGTTCTCGGGAGCAGGACCTCCGGGGCCCTCAGAGGCAGCTCAGGACCCCTGCAGCCGGGCCCTGGTCCCCTTCTGCACCCCATTCCATCCTGCTGCTTCCGGGTCCCCTGCCCTCCTCTGGCCAGGCCCTCAGAAGGCACCAGGTCACACCCCAGGCCTGCTGGGAGGTGCCAGGACACACCAGATACTCCCATAGGACCGGGATTGGTGAAGAAGAGGCAGCCATCAGGGAGGACTCAGAGAAGGAACTGCTGTCCCCAGCGGAGAGGGTCCCCGGTCAGCAGACACCCCCACCAGGCAGATGCGTCTCAGACGTGGGGCGGGGGCTACAGTGCTGAGAGTCCAGCTGCCTTCACCCCCAGGGTGGTCCCTCCTCCTGGCCTTCTCGCAAGGTCTGGGCTCAGAGCCCTGCACCCTGCGGCACACTGGGGGGCCAGGAAGCCGGGCCGTGCCTCCTTGGAACCGAACTCACCCTGCTGACACCTTGCGCGTGGACGTCCAGCCTCCAGAACCGGGAGCAGTTCGTTCCACTGTGTACAGGCCCCCGGCGTGCAGCGTGTCATCACAGCGGCCCCGACGGATGGTGATGCTTGAACCCTGAAGTCGCAGTGGACATAGCTCTTGGAGGAATGCCGGGCGAGCCTCTACAGTGAGGTGGGGCTAAATGGTGCCTCGCCCGGGAGTCGGAGGAGCACCCCCAACACGAGGGCCTCCCACGTCAGGCAGGCGTCCCTCACACCCCCACCAGGGCACTTGGCATCCTCGTCCCTGCGGGGACAAGCGCGTCTCCAGAGGGAGCGAGTGAGAGCCACGTGGAAAAAGGGGGTGTGTTTTACTTCTTGCTTGTTCATCACACCAATGTGTTATGGCTCAGATGGTAAAAAAATCCGCCTTCAATGCAGGAGGTCCCTGTTCGGTCCCTGGGTTGGGAAGACTCCCCTGGGAAAGAAATGGAAACCCACTCCAGTATTCTTGCCTGGAGAATCCCATGGGCAGAGGAGCCTGGTGGGCTACAGTCCCTGGGGTCGGAAGGAGTCGGACACGACCGATGGACTATCTGTATGTTAGCTGTTTTCTAATATCAAATATCTAATATCAAATATCAAATCAACATGATTTGAAGGGCAGAAATTGAACACACCTCTTCAAACCCAGTTTCCAAGAAACTTCTTGTGTGTTTCCTCGAATATTTCCTTTGGGCTGGTTCTGCTTTTTGTCTTGGGAATCCCTTGGGAAACCAGACACTGAGGACTCAGCGCTTGGAGACGTCCTGGGCCCAGCAGAGACCGGCACCCCTCGGCTTTGTTCCGGGGGTCTCGGCATGGCTGGGGATCTGCTGACCCAGGTTTCTTTGTGGTGGGGCTTTCCTCTCCTTTAAAGCAGCAGTTAGTGAAAACGTAATCTCTCTGTTCACCGTAGTGATGTCAGGGTCATCAGATGAACACAGGGGTTTCATGCCTGAGGACCGGCATTCCCCAAGCAGAGAGGCAGGCAAGGACGACACGAGGACCTCTCAGGCTCGGCAGGGGTGGTGTCCCTGCCCCCGGGAGCAGGGGAGGGTCTGCTCTCTGGACCCAGGGCAGCAAGCCCTCAGCTCCGCTCCGGGGCAGCCCCGAGGGCCCTCGCTCTCACCTAACTGGCTCCTCCACTGACTGGTAAACCGCCAGAACACATCTTAGCTGTCCTGCAAGCACTATCAGGGAAGAAACACAGATTCGTCCAGAACAGCCAGGAGTCCGGGTGCTTTGCCTTTGAAGACTTGGGAAAGTTTAGATCGCACGTCCAGCGCCATAATTTATACTTCAGAAGGCAGATGATGCTGATCTGGGAAAATGTAAATTTGACTAATTTATTGGCCATCCCTGGGCTTTCCCCCTGCAATGCAGCTGCAGATAATTTCCCTCCACAGTCTGTTTCGGGGTTTCCTGGTTATCAAAGCCCCCCCACACATCTGCCAGCCGCACGAGCCTGGGGGGAAGCGCCTGCCCCACCGCGGCCTTCCCTTGGACACCCCAGGGTCCTCGCCGGATGTGGGCGAGGAAGAGATGGCCCGCACAGAAGGGGAGCTGCTGGCCAGCGGTCCTCTGGGGGCGCTTGTCTTCTTTTTCCTTCCTGTGTGTCCGTCTCACGTGTCAATGCAATGGACTCTGTGATGGAAACCAGAAGGCACCATTTCTGGTTAGTGCCAGGCCGTGCAGGATTCCCAGGTGGTGCTAGTGGTAAAGAATCTGCCGGCCAGTGCAGGAGACCCAGGAGACGCGGGTTCCATCCCTGGGTCGGGAGGATCCCCTGGAGGAGGAGATGGCAACCCGCTCCAGTATCCTTGCCTGGAGAATCCCATGGACAGAGGAGCCTGGTGGCAAAGGGTCACACAAGACTGAAGGGAATTCACACACACACACTCCGCTCATGCTCCAGCAGCCCCAGTTGCTCGGGTCCCAGCCTGACCTGGCCCAGCGCTGCCCACTGTCTGCAGGGAAGTCTACGGCAGCACACACGGTCCTGTCCATCTTCCCGGGGCTCTGGACACCCTCCCTCCTCCCAGGATGCTCTCCTCACCTCACCGGGCTGAGTTTCTCTCCATGACGTCATTCTACTCCGAGACCATTGGGGCAACACCGTTTATCACTGGTTGGTACCCACTGCCAAGTGCGTTAAGGAAGGACAGTTCTGAAAGTCTGAGTGCCTGCAAATGTGATTCACACACCTGTCCAAACTTGGGAGGCATCTGAATAATGAATAACGGGGCAACCCGAAAGGTGGCTTCACTTGGATCCCGGTAATCAGGCAGGAAGTAAAAAAAAATGTGCTGCAAGAGAGAAAAGCAACTCTCCCCACAAAAGCGAAAAGTGTTAGGCACTCAGTCGTGTCCCACCTCCTTGCAACCCCATGGACTGTAGCCCGCCAGGGACTGCAGCCCTCTGTCCATGGGATTCTCCAGGCAAGAATACAGGAGTGGGTTGCCATTTCCTCCTCCAGGGGGTCTTCCCGACCCAGGGATCGAACCCGCATCTCCTGCATTGCAGGTGGATTCTTTACCTTCCGAGCCACCAGGGGAGGCCCTCCCTATGAAGCCAGCAAGCAAATAAAACAAAACCGGAAGACTGTTTGGTGAGAAAACCCCATCTCAGAAGCTTCCCCCTGAGAGCAGAAATCCAGGCCACATCTCTTGTGTCCTAGGTATGGCACCCAGGGCTTCCCGCAGACCCCTGCTGGCGGCCACGCTGGGTGGACAAGGGCTGAGGTTGTGTCCATGCGGCCAGGGTCTTCAGGCCTCTGCGTCTCACATCAGAGACTTCCCTCTTACCCGGACCCCTGGGAACCCCGCACAGGGAAGCCCGCAAGGTCAGGGTGCTGGGCAGTGGGGTGTCTCCATTTCAGGCCAGCGTGTGCCTCCACTTCACAACTCAGGCCTCCAGGGCCGGGGCTACCAGGTCGGGGAACGGGAGGAGGAGGTCACCTGTGGCGCCAGGCTGGTTTCCACTCCCGCGGATGGAGGTGGTTGGAATCTTTCAGCAGCTGAGTCTTGAAGGTGGCATTCCCCCGTTGGTGTCCTCTGCCTCATGAGTACTCGGGAAAGCCTTCTCCATTATTGTATGGCTGATTCTTTCTCAAGATTCTGCTGGGGGGTGGACAGCCAGAGCGAAGGCCAGGCGCTTGGCTGTGGCCGTGTGTGCGGGGACAGGCATGTCCTCTGGACACGCATGACTCCAGGGCCAGTGCTCCTCCTGGAGCTGTGAGTCCTCAGTGAATCCAGGAAAGTCAGAGCCCACCATTTCCATAGACAGTGTGGCTGTTCACACCCATTACGCCCCTGGCCTCCCCGAGGTTACCTGAAGACAGGAGGAACAGGACAGACGAAGGGACCGAGGGAAAAGGCCACAGGCTGCGTGGTCCTGCGTCTGCTCGTGGAGCGAGAGGCAACCCTGCCTCCCGCAGGCGCGAGGGGAGTGCGTTCCCCAAACTCCACCTGTGTGTCTCAAGGGCTTCTAAGGAATATTAAGAAAGACAGACAGCAAGATGGAAGGCAAGATGGGAGGGAGGGACAGAGGAACAGGACTGAAAGGAAGAAGAAATCCCAGAGTCTTGGGGGCGCCCGTCTGCAGCACGGGGGCTTGCTCTAAGAGAACCCCACTGCAGAGAACTTACGAAGCCCCGTAAGCGAGTGTCTTTCTGCCTTTTTACACTGTTCACGGGGCCCCCGGACATGGCTTAGTGACTGAACGATGACAACAACCAGTGACTGTCTGCTTGGATGATGGGGCCTGGAGGTTAGGTCTGCACACGGGAGGGACGGGGTCTCATCCACGTGAGATGGCGTCTCATCCATCTCCAGCGTGCCCTGAAGTCTGGGGAGCACTGTGGCCTCGAGCCCTAGAGTCATCCTGGGCGCCGGGTGCCCCGTGAGGACGGCCTCTGGGCCTCTGACGGGTGGTCCTCGTGGGGCGCTCGTCCTGGCTGAGCAGGCGGTGGACACAGACCTGCTCCAGCTCTGACTGCGTGCGGGAGTGCTCTCGCGGTTCTGGAGCCCCGCGTCCGAAACGAAGGTCCCAGCAGGGCACACGTGCTCCCTCTGGAGGCTTCTTGGCCTCTGCCTGAGTCTGGCGGCCGGCCTCTGTTCCTTGGCTTGTGGCTGAAATTGCGGAGCCTTTGCCCACATGTTATGGCGGGACTGTAGAACCAGCTGCTGCAACCTCCTGTGCGACTCGGGCTTCCTCGTGGTGCGGCAGGCTCCAGGCCCCAGAGCTCCTTGTCAGTGGCCCAGCGTCCATACTGAGCGTTCCAGGGAGCCAGGAAAAGCCTGGATCATCCCCAGGGACTAGCCTCAGGAACCCAGGTGTCTTTTCTGCTGTGTTCTTAGCAAAAACAACCACAAGTCTTCCCAGATTTAAGAAGACAGGACAAAGACCCCATATCTAAAGGACTGTCAAAGAAATTCATATTCATTTTCCTTAAAAAAAAATTACAGTCTGTTCTCTGATCACAAAACTGCTTATATTTTTCTCTTGTGCAAAATACGTCAAGACCAAGCACAGGATCAGCCTCCTTGTGAGAAGGAGAGTTGTGTGTGTGGTTCCTTGCAGAACGTGAAAGTCGCTCAGTCATGTCCAACTCTTTGCAACCCAATGGACTATACTATTCTCCAGGCCAGAATACTAGAGTGGGTAGCTGTTCCCTTCTCCAGGGGATCTTCCCAACCCAGGGGTTGAACCCGGGTCTCCCGCATTGCAGGCGGATTCTTTACCAACTGAGCCACCAGGGAAGCCCTAGACCTGTGCCCAGAAGAGTCATTGGTCCTTTTCTGTAAGAAAGGGACCTGAGCTTGTAACTGAACAGCCGGGTCAACCTACTACCTGATGTCAAATGCTGTACTTCCGAAACACTTTTTTTGTACTATTTCAGTTCAACTTGATACAATTTCTTTAAAAACGCTGTGGGTTTCTTTTGTATCACTTTTAATTCATTCCTTTAATCAATGGCACATCCTCAACATTTTCAAGGTAAGCCCTCCTCTACCCTGAGCCCCTTTGAGCACAGTGTGGAGAACAACTTTAAGATTCTTAGAAACCCTATTGTTTAACCAGCTGGATCTGTGCCTTGAGATTCTGAGAAGATGGGTTAGTTTGAAAGAGTCATGAATCACTGCCTTAATTCTCTGGGCTTTATGTTTTCAAGGCCAGCAAGTCCTGCCTGTTTATTTTTCCTCTAAATCCTTCTTCAAAACTGAGTAATGCCTTCAGTAGCTCACTATTTTTTCTCCTTACCTTACGATGTCCATTCTATAATAGGTGAAAATTTCGACATTCTGCTTAGCCATTTCTGTAGACAAATCTACCATTTTATTGCATGCATTATTTCAGGAATAGTTTAGCTAGAATGTCCACCACTGAATTAGCAGGGTCTTCTTTCCTCTAAGAACCTTTTCCTCACTTTTTATTGAGATATCATTGACCCTTCTTAAGACATCGTTCTGTCTTCTGCCGACAGTCTCCTCAAGGCCCTGAAACCAGTATATCTCAGGTTTTCAGGATGGTGGTGTCTCATTTTCAGCTGCCAAATTCTGTTCTCATTCCTACTGACACAAACAAATCACCCAGAACTTAATGGCATAAATGACCATTATACTCTGCTAGTATACTCGGGGAGTTAGGAATTTAAGGAGGCCACTGAGGAGGCAGTGTGTCTCTGATTTGCAGCATCTGGATGGAAACACATGAAGTTTGTTCTGACCCATAGAATGGAGGTGGTGGGGGGATGATTTGAGCAAAACATCCGAAAAGTTGTCTGGTGCTCAAACGGTCGGCCAGGATGGGTCCACGTGGCTGAACTTCTCAAACATGACAGACTCTCCACCTCCAGGGCTCAGAAGGGCAAGCCGAAGCTGGGCTGTGTGTTTCAAACCAGCCTCAGACGTGGAACACATGTGCCTGATGCTGTGCAGGGTGGGGCGGATCCTAACTGCCAGGGGTGGGAGAGGAGGGGGCTTGTGGCCCCCAGCCCGATGGGAGGAGCAGCAGAGACTTTCGCGGCTGTTTTTTTTTTTTTTTCCCTTCATAAATTGCCTCATGCATTATGCCAAATTAGATTAACTAAACCAATTCCAAATAATGAAACTGCCAGATAGCTGAGGGCAAATGATTTTCTGCTCGTTCATTAATGGAATCCATCCATCCACCCATGTGTTTACACACATGTTCCCACCACGCGGCTCGTATGACAGGCTGTGCGGAGCTGTGGCCACCCTTCTGCGTCCCCACTGGCTCGGCCGGGTCTCGGGGGACCCCTCCCACCGGGGGCGGGGCTATCAGGTGTCCCAAGGGCCCCTGTCTCATCCACCCTCTGCCCAGCCACCAGGAAGCTCTCTCTAAAACACAGAGCCAATCATGGTCTTTCTTGCTCACAACCTTCCCAGGGTTCCAGCTGCTCCTGTGACAAAGCCAGGTGCCCTGGAGTGTGCCCTGGGAACTCAGGCCCGCCCTTCCATCCAGTCTCAGGGTCTCAGCCCCCTCCTTTCACTGCTGTTCTCCGCATGGACTCAGGCCTCAAACACAGAGCTCAACCCGACACTTCAGGGCTCTGTCCCTCTCCATGTCTCCCCTTTCCTCTCTCTCTCCTGTCTCTCTCCATGTCTCCCTTTTCCTCTCTCTCTCCTGTCTCTCTCCATGTCTCCCCTTTCCTCTCTCTCTCCTGTCTCTCTCCATGTCTCCCCTTTCCTCTCTCTCTCCTGTCCCTCTCCATGTCTCCCCTTTCCTCTCTCTCTCCTGTCCCTCTCCATGTCTCCCCTTTCCTCTCTCTCTCCTGTCTCTCTCCATGTCTCCCTTTTCCTCTCTCTCCTGTCTCTCTCCGTGTCTCCCTTTTCCTCTCTCTCCTGGTCTTGGGGACTTTGCTGGAGCACTCTCTGCTTTCCCCTTTGTTGAGAACTCGCTTCTCCGCGTTGCAGCTTCTCCTATGTCCTCTGCACTTCTTTCAGGGTCTGCAGCTGCAGCTGGACGTGAAGAGGGCAGGACCAGCGTGTCCCGCACAGGGCTGTGACCCCGGCACCACCACCAGGCCTCGTGTGTGCGGGGGCAGTGAGCACTGGTCTAACCATTCCAGGAGCTGCTGCTTCTCTGGCTGACCATGGTCCCCTCGGTGCAGGCTGGAGCCTGCGCAGAGGGGAGGAGTCCACCCCGGCCGGCCACCCTACCTTGCTTCTGTGCCTCCGCCTGGCACCTGGAAGCAGGATGCTCGACCCTGGAGGAGGACTTCTGCCCCTGGTGGGGCGGGGGGCAGCCCGCGGGCGGCAAAGGACAGTCCTCTGTCCTCGAAGCGATGCTGGGAACCCAGGCTCTGCTCCCCACAATGCCCACGTGAGTCAGAGGTTCTCTTTAACTCGCTGGTTGACATCTCAGGCTCAATGGGAGTCAGGCTTCCGAGGGGACAACAGAGGAGGCGAGGGAGGCTGAGGCACGGCCATCACTCACCGTGGGTGCATCCCAAGCCCCTCCACACATCCGTGGTCCAGGAGCCCGAGAAACAGCGCAGGGTACCAGCCTGGCCAGGCGACAGTGTCAGAGCGAGGTCCGGTCCGTGAAGGCGCCTCTGTGGGCCCTCAGCGGTGGTCCCCACATCCCCTCTTACTTCTGCACAGGGAGAGGGGCCGGTGTTCCAGATGGCCGCATATATATGCACACATTTTCTTTTCCCAGCTCACTGATGATTTCAAGAGCAGACAAGCCATGAGCAGGAAGTGCTGGCGGGCCCCGTGGCGTGGGCCTGGCTGGGGGACCCACCTACACCCCAGCTGGGGTCTCCGCCAAGACTCTCTGGGCGTCTGGAGGCAGGTCCCAGGGGATATGTCGTGGGGGCCTCGTGGGCCCCGGCCTGCGTGAGTGGAGGAGCCCGATCCCGCTTCAGCTCCACAGTTGAGCTGCGATGGGAAGAAGCAAGGGGCCTGGGGCACCCCTTTCTCCCCTCCACCCCTCCCCAGGATTTGGGCCACTTCTCATGGGGTGGGATGGGACCCTCCCATCTCCCCTGTCCCCCTCCCCTCTCCCCTGTCCCCTCGCCTCTCACCCCTCCTTCCCTCCCCCCTTCCCAGGATTTGGAGAGTTTGTCCCAGTGATGGTGATGCAGAGATGCAGGCCTGAGTTTTCTGCAGAAGCTCCACAGCAGGAACCAGGGACCCGGAGCCCCATCCCCAGTGAGTCCGGTCTCCCTGGCTGGATCCCGGCTTCTGCAGGCCTCCGCTCTGCGGGGGCCCCGTCGTAGGTGCGTCACTGCCTGTGGCCCCGCACGGGGCACCCCCTTCGGTGCCAATGGTGAAGGTATTCTTCCTGCTAGTAGCACTCAAGGGATTCCAGATGCCTCCCTGCCCCAGCCTCGGGGTCCCTGCACCTGCTCAGATGCACGCCTTCCCGGGCACGTCTCTCCTTGACCAGTGAGGGGTCTGGCTGGGACAGGGGACTGTTTGCAGAGGAGCTGTGCTGTGCCCCCCAGCCTCTTGCTTATCCCAACAGCAGCTGCCTTTCATTACTGCTGCACATGTGAAAACGCCCCACACGGCCACTTCTCCTTGAGTGAGACCGTGTGTGTGAGTGTGAGTGTGTGTGTGTGTGTGTGTGTGAAAACGTAAACAGATTGTATA
The DNA here is from genome assembly GCF_032452875.1 of Bos javanicus. Lineage (NCBI taxonomy): Eukaryota > Metazoa > Chordata > Mammalia > Artiodactyla > Bovidae > Bos > Bos javanicus. The sequence goes on from NC_083887.1 coordinate 69,791,448, forward strand.
ACAGAGTGTTCTCTAGCTGTCAGCAAGAGCTTTGAAAATAAAACACTTCCCTCCCAACTCACAATTGGCTGGCAGTAGGCACATAATGAATAATCGCTCCGGGGACCCGTGGAAAGATGTGTGGGAAAACTTTAATTAAAAGCTTGTCAGTACAGTTTTACCTGGGTGACATCACCCGCCTGAAATGCTGCTGGGGGCTTTGTTGTCTGCGGGATCGCAGGGCACACGCTTGTTCTGCTGACAGCAGACAATTCAGAGAGGCCTTTAAGAGCAGGAGGTGGGTGGACCGGGTGGGTGGGAGTGGTGGATGCCTGGGGACCCGTCGTGTGTGGGGTTCTGATTTCCTGAGGAGCAGCTGGACTCAGCTCCCTGGGGACTGGGCAGCTCCGGCCTCGACTGGGGCCCCAGTGCCCAGCAGAGCCGGCCGGGGTCCCAGCGACTCAGGTAGGGGCCCCACAGAGTCTCCCAGGCCATGCCAGGAGCCGGAACTGCATTCACCCTAAAGGTGGTCCAGCTTCCAAGGGGTGACTGAGGCCCGTGCGCAGCCCCCTGGACAGAGATGTTAGAAAATACACACCTGGTGTGAGCCGAGGTTTCAGATCTGCTAGAAGCCCCCACAGAGGGAGGCAGAGGGCATTTGGGGTTTGCATCCCTGCAGAGCGATTATTTTCAGATGTGCTCTGAGCTGTAGACACCCACTCCTGCCTGCATCACCTCCAAGTGAGTCATCAGAATGGATCCCGAGTCTCTGTCTTAGCCATTTGGAATGACAGATTCCGAGGTGAGAAAGAGAATTTGGGTTTCGACCAGAGTACAGACCTCGGGGCTCCTGACCAGCCCCTGTCAAGGCCGCGGGGCGGGGTGGGCTGGGAGCGCTCTGCTGATGGATTTGGCAAAGGACCTCACATTCCTTGTTGCTTTCTTTTGTGCCTCACTAATTTGTTACAAGCTTGCATTCCTAATATTAAGGGATTAATTGCAAGTTATAGCAATTAAATACTAATTAATCCATTTTCTGAACAATGACTTCCTTTTATCTATAACTGTTTACTTGACACACACCTATTTTGGTAGCAATTACACACTGCGATACAACCTGACACTTTCTGAGCTGTGTTTAGACAAGTAAACACGCAGTTGACTTTTATCAGTCACTTCACATCGTGGGGCGGCAGAGCCGGGAGGAGTGTTGACACGGCTGAAATAATGACAGGCCTGGCTTGGAGGCAGCACGTGGCTCCTGAGAGACCCGCCTGGTTATCATGTGACTTTATCTCGGGTGGACCGTCTCCACGTCTGCACTTGACCATCAGGCCAAAGGCTGTAAAGGGACCACAGCTCATACTCTCCAGCAGGCGGGGTCCCAGCAGATCCAGCAAGGGAAGATCCAACAGTCTCCACTGCAAAGTTCCAGCCCTAGGCTCGAAAGAAAATATTTGGAATCAATTAGGTTCACATCAAAGGCGGCTTTCACAGCTGCTGTACTTGCCATCCCAGGACTGGGCAAATGGGCTTGTGGTGAGGATGAGCAGTCTTCAGCTTATGAATGGATTGAACTCCAAAAGTTCATGTGTAAGTTCCCAAAACAGCACCATACATGGTGGTGAAGGTCCCAGGCCAGCCTGTAGAAAGCTCAGCTGGTCCTGTTCAATACAGCTGACCTCCCTGGAGCTGATTCCAGGAGAAGACGCATCCTGAGCTCAGACGCAGACATGGATCTTGTCCCTCCGGCGCCTGGTGGAAGACCTGGGGGAACAAGGTCACTGCTGCCCATGGGGCTTCCCTCCCCTGTCACGGGGCTGTGACGGGGGCAGCCCACCCGGACGGGCAGGCTGCAGGCTGGAGGCCAGCTTCAGGAGGCTGAGCGCACAGAGGGTCTCTGAGAGCCGGTGTGACGGCTTCATTTGTTATTTTTCTGGCAACTCATCCGTGTGTCTGGCAATTCCAGAAACCAGTGTGTTCGATCCTTCTTTCCTTGTTCCTCTTCCTTGTCCTTCGCTCGCTGTTCCCTCTGTTCCCCGTCCTCCTCTGACTTCCGGCTCCTCTTTTCCTTCTGTCTCTTTTGTTTCCTAAACTGAGCCAGTGTCTCACAGCAAGGGGGAACGTAGCCTCGCTGTCCATCTTTGCATTTTCTGCAGAGATCCAGACATGCGTTCAGGTTAGGTTCTTGCCGCTTTCCTCTTTCCTGTAGTGTCTTCCGCTTCATGATCAACGTCAGCCTCTTATGCCTCCCAGAAAGGTCTTCCTAGGTGGCCGTGTGGTGAAGAATCAGCCCACCAAGGCAGGAGATGCAGGTTCGATCTCTGGATGGGGAAGATCCCCTGGAGAAGGAAATGGCAACCCACTCCAGTGTGCTTGCCTGGAGAATCCCATGGACAGAGGAGCCTGGTGGGTTACAGTTCATGGGGTCGCCTCCCTCCCACCTGTGTTCTATCTCCTTGATGCAAGTGCAGATGAAATACTCTCTGGAGCATCTTTTGAAAAGGTATATAGATAATGGTTCATGGTCTTCTTAAAATATCATAATTTCTGTTGGTACAAGGGTTATTTTTCTAAAAACCTCATTTTGAGGGAACATGTTGAAAATCTAAAATACTTGTAAGGAAGACCTAGTCTAGACAGGGACTGTTACTTCCAAAATATTTATTGTGTCTCCCCCGAGAGCTTCAGTGGATGAAGACTGGAGCGCCTGCCCCAGGGGGCTGTTGGCTTCCTGGGGCCCAGTGTGAGGAAGCCAGGGGCGGGGAGCTCAGAACCGAGGGGGAATTCAGCTACCTCCGGTTGCCATGGAGATGCTAATTCCGCTGGTGCTGCCCAAACTGGCCGTGGCTGATGCTGCACTTGTAGTGACTTAAAGCCCCGGGTCTTTCCCACAAGAGGCTGTGTTAATCCGGGGCTTTCCCTCCCCACACACGTGGAGTTGGTTTGCCCACTGGAAGTGCACAGCATCGCGGTTATCCCGGGACTTCACCTTGCTAATGCTGCTCCTTGGCACTCTTTGTAAAGGAGGATTCTGTTCCTCAGAATTAGAGATCTCTCTTGACTCTGTGTCAACACGGTATTTGATAATCCTGGCTTCTGTGTCTGCTTCCAGCTTGTTGATACAAATGTTTCTCTTTTGCTTTTCTATTATTGGCTTAGTGTGATTTTTTTACATTAGTCATTACACATTTTTTATCCATAGATGACTTCTTTCAAAAACAGGTCTTTCAGAATTAGTCATGTACTGCGCAAGACCCGCCCAGGTGGTCCGGCGGTTAGGACTCTGGGTTTTCACTGCCATGGCCCAGGTTCAATCCCTGGTCGGGGAACTGAGATCCTGCAAGCTGCTCAGCACAGTCAAGAAAAAAAGAAGGAGTTCTAGTAATTAGAATCCTGAGTACTTGCCTAGGAAACAACAGAACAGTAATGGAATTGTGTGCCTCATCTGAGGAAAGAGGACAGACACTCATCTGCCAAAGTACAAAGGAGCATTTACGTTGACAAGAAAATGATGAGATATTGACTTCACAATGACACTTTTGGCTACTCATTTGGGGGGAAAAACTCATATGCAAAAAATCTGAACGCAAATAGCCCATCTGACAAAATAGGAATGTACATCTTACACAAAAATAAATTTAAGGTGTATAACAGTATTCAAAACACAAAAAATAAAACCACAGACGTTTAGGAAGAGGAGTAAGTTCATTTTTGTTACATTGTTCTGGTTTTGGGAAGAACTGTCAAAATATGCATGCTAAGTCACTTCTGTCACTGTGTGTGACCCTATGGACTGAAGCCTGCCAGCTGTCCATGGGATTCTCCAGGCAAGAGTACCGGAGTGGGTTGCTATTTCTTCTCCAGGGGATCTTCCCAACCCAGGGATCAAACTTGAATTTCATGGACCTGAATTTTTCTGAAAAAGAATGAAAAATTTGACTAGTAAAAATTTAAATTCTATTCAGGGCAAATAAAAGCAGAAATCAAGTAAGAAGAAGGGATAAAACGAAAAAAGATGGCATATGATAAATCAAGAAAGAGACATACATCTGAGAGAAAAGTCCTCAGGGTCAAGAGCGGATACTTGATAGCAGCTGAAACCATGCAGAACGCTTCAAACCTATCGAAAGTCTGCGGCCTAGTTGTGGCAGGAGAGAATACTGAAATTGAGATGATAAGTCCCTATTTTTAAGCCAGCAAACACAGTACTAGAAGTGACACCCAGGTGGGCACCCACATCGCCACGTCACAGCTCCAGCTTCGGGAGGAGGGAGTTGACAAGACACACTGGTGTTCAGTTGCTCGTCACGCCGGACTCTGTGACCCATGGACTGCAGCACGCCAGGCCTCCCTGGCCCTCCCTCCCTCCCAGAGTTTGCCCAAGTTCATGTCCATTGAATCGGTGCCGCCATCCAGCCACCTCGTCCTCTGCCGCCCTCTTCTCCTTTTGCCTCCTGTCTTCCCCAGCTGCAGGGTCTTTCCCAATGAGTCAGCTGTTTGCTTAGGTGGCCAAAGCATCTGACAAAGTGCATGTAAATTCACAATGTACAAATTCATCAAAGGATGATATTCCCCTTTCTTGTTGTTATCTGCAACAATCTTGTCTGTATCTGTTATTATTTTAGCCCGCATTCTTTTTGATAAACAGGCAGTACTTTTTTAAACCCTGCAAGTCCGAAATCCCATTGGTGAAGAAACAGTGACTTTATAGTCCCGCCCCATCTTGGTGCTGGCAGACTATGAAGTGGTTTCTGAGTCCACGGAAAGCGACACCCACGTCTCTGAAGGGGGAGAGCTGGAGAAGAAGGGGACAGAAGGGTGGGGACGCCGTGGGTGGGAGGGAGGAGGGTATGAACTTCGCTTCCTGCTTCCCATCAGCTAATCTGGAAGGAAAAAACAAAGCAAAACACAAAACAAGGCATGAGTCAGGGAGATAAAAACCCAAAGGGCTTTTGAGTAAAGTGCCACTGAGCTGGCTGAATTAGGTCAGAAGACCCTCTGAGGGCACCCCATAAGTAGGGTCCCAGGGGTGGGATTCCCTGCCGCTGACAAGGAGAGAGGACTCTCGGCTGATGAGGGTGGGCGTGTCCCCAGAAGGGGGCTGGAGCTCCTCCTGGGCCCTCCCGACACTCGTGCTGGCGTCTCTGCCCATCCACGTGACCTTGGCTCTCCAGGCAGCAGCCAGATCCCTGTCCCTGGTCTTTGAAGTTCAGCATCCACGTCAGGCTGACCAGGGGTCAGCCCTCCTCATCATTAGCTCAGCGACCTGCACTGCTTTTCTGATGACGGGGACTTGGGGGACAACTGGGAGCCCAGGCTTCTAAGCCCCTCACTCACTCGTTTAGCTTTTTCTGGTCAACCCATCGTTCGTGTTAAACCCTCAGCACAGCCACAACGCACAGAATGTGGATGGGTCTGCACAGCACAATGACACAAGATTGCGCACTGTGGGTGGTGCGCCCACGGACAGTGCCAGCTGAGCCCAGCTGGCCGCCGGGGTGACCGCCGCAGGTGTCGGTCTCGGCCACCCACCCCTCTGGCCAGCGAAGAGTGGAGGACCTGCAGAACAAGAAACCTTTCAAGGCTGCTGGGCCCCGGGTTTGGGGAGTTGCACACCCCGTTTTTGGGAGTCTGCCTGCCGCTTGAAGGGTTTGCAGGGCTCAGTGGAGCCTGCATGCGGAGCATGGCAGTGCCATCCTCACGGGGAGATTGGCCGGCTGGTCAAAGCGCCTCTGACCACACGTGTGCCCCCAGACTGGGCATCTCCGGCACGGCAGGACCAAGGCTGCGTCACCGCCCGGTGGCTCTACATGGCCTGACGGGTGAGCCTGTAACCCGCTGGGCTGGACCCCGGTGCATAGCCAGAGGGATGTCTCCTCTTAGCAAGACCTCTTCATCCTCCTGAAGCCACGTGTCAGCATTTGCTGCAGCTCCACCGTCTCCTCACCTCCACGGCTGCTCCCCATGGGCGCGTCATCGTTGTGCTCAGAACGAAAGCGGGTGCCCACCCAGGGTGGAGGGGCTCAGGGCTCAGGGGAGTCGTCCAGCCCGAGGCCAGCCTGAGCCCACGAAATGGGGCTCGTCCTGCGTGTGTCCCCCCACCGGCCCTCCTGTGTCCACCCCCCGCGTTCCTCAAACCCAAACCCCCGACCGCCGTGTACAGTGTTTGCTGTGAGAACAGACTGGAGCTTCTCAATTTTCAAAACCTCGTAAAGAAAATAAGTGTATCGTAGGTTGCAGGAAAGGTTGCCAGCTTTTATTTAAACAAGAGAAGACATTAAAAGTCAACAGAAAACACAACTCTGACTCTGCTCTGATGCTGCGTTTGGTGAAGGAAAGGGCATTTTCTCTTCCTAACCATGGAAGGATGTGAACTCAGAAGAAGGAAGATGCTCTCCAAGCACGGTTGGTTAACTGCTCAGAGCCCCTCCACGCTGCACACGCCTGACTTTCTGCGTGGGATCCGGGTGCCATGGGCTGAGTGGGGCTAGGGAACCACCGACCCATGGCTTGCCCACCAGCCAGAGTGCTGTGTTTCCACCTCAGATGTAAATGAAAACCCAGTTATTATTCAGTCTCCAGGCAGGAACAATTTTAAAATCCCCCCTCCCCCGATAGGCTTCTGTCCGTTGGAAATGGGGGAAAAACAAACAGGTAAGAGAGTCGCTTCCAGAAGAATTGTCTCATTCATCAACTTTTACTCAAGGCCCATTTTCGAACTTCCACTTGAGCTAAATTCCACTCCTGAAGATCCACTTTGATCTGCCATCCCAAGAATGTCACATCATGTGAGATGTGGTCTTTGGCATTCATCTGATTCTCTTCTGGCTTTGGGTAATTTTGTGATGCGGAGTCGTCCGAGGAATCCATTGGCTTTGGATTTTATAATTTATGCGCACTGCTGGCTTTGGGCAACTCAGAGCATTTCAAAGAGGCAGACTTTAATTTCTTTGTCTGAATTTATTTTGGCCGAGAGGACTGTGCAGACCATGCCAGCCACTCGCTCATAGTATATCCTCATTTAAGGGTTGCAATGCAAGAGAAAACAGAAACAGAGGCCCTGAAGAGAATGCAGCAATAGATCTGCAAGAAGATCCAGATGAAATGATCAGCCTGTGAGCACTTCACTCGTTTCTGCATTTCCAGACTGAGTTATACAAACTGTCTTTGAGGAAGTACGTAATTGAATGATTGGCTGGGTGAACTCAACCAGTCAGAATGATCCATCTTCAGACAACAGGTCTAAAGAGAAGGGCTCTTGTTCTGCAGCAGTTTAACAATGAGAAGATCTTGGTATCCATCACAGCATACACAGTTTGCAGGTTGATCAAATCACTGTTTACCCAGGCACACTTCATTTCCAGGATGGAGCACTTGCCAGGCTCAGAGTTACTGGTTGAATAAACGAAGAACTTCTCCCCTTTTCAGGTCACAGCATAGCTCTGTTGGTGACAAAGAGTGCCCGTCATCAGCTTGACAGTGGCACAGCTTCAACAGCACCTGGGGGACTCTGATGCTCCTCCATCGATCTGCCTGGCTGGTCATGCAGTCCTGCAGATGGTGAAGGTGGGCGACGCTGGCTGTGACTCACCGCAGACCGACGGGAGAGAGGAACGTGGCTCCCAGCCAGGCTCGTCAGAGGACCGGAAGGTGTCAACACCACCGTTACAGCTCTGGGGATCAGCAGAGCTCCCGAGTGGTCAAGGCAACTGAGGAGGCCGCTGTCTGCAGACGGACCGTGCTTGAAGGCTGCTTTTAAATGTTTCTCTCTTAAAGAAGACATTTCCAGCGGGAAAGCCCATTTAATCCAAGGCTCATTGTTTAAGTTGTGGCACTGAAGCTCAGACTGGTCGGCATTAGCACCGTATTATGGTTCTATGTACTTCAGCGGCAGTGAACACTCTGTGGTTGAGAGCAGATTTAGCTCATAGAACCCACCCAAAGTCTCAACACTTAGCATGAAAAAAATCTAAGTGTAAAATCCATGATTAATAAGCCAATACTGCTTATTTAGTCACTTAATAAAACGTGTTTATAAATAAGGAGGCTGATTATCTTTGGAATTTAAAATGATTCCTAATGGAAAATTTTTTAAAGTTCTGAAATTTTAAAGCAATAGTTTTATTATCAGACTAGGTATCCACTATTTCTAGGGCTTCCCAGGTGGTACGGTGGTAAAAAATCTGCCTGTCAGTGCAACAGAAACAGGAGATGCAGGTTTGATCCCTGGGTCGGGATGATCCCCTGGAGAAGATGATCCCCTTCTGCAGTATTCTTGCCTGGGGAAACCCACGGATGGAGAAGCCTGGTGGCTACGGTCCATGAAGTCACAGTGAGTGGGGCACGACTGAGCGACTAAGGCCTCTGGCACACTGAAGCTAACACCTGTTGTACACAACGATACATTAACCACTATGTTAAGTGTCTGCGTAAGCTCATTTAATTTTTTATAGTTTTTAATCCTAGCTTATGGTTTTTTCAGAAGGACAATTAATCCTTCAAAGACAGTAATTCTTCTTATTTATCAAAAGACACAGTGAAAAGGCAGTCCACAGAGGGGGAGAAAAATTACATACGGGACAAGAGTTTAATTTCTAGAATAGATGAAGAAGTGGTGCAACTTAACCATGAGGGAACAACTTGATTATAAAATGAGCAAGAGCCTTGAACAGACATTCCTCCAAAGAAGATACACAGCAGGCAGTAAGCATGAGAAAAGATGCGGGACATCACTGAGTATTAGAGAATGGTGACTCAAAGCCCCAGAGACACCACTTCATACCCACGAGGGTGGCTACCATCAAGAAAGTCCAGAAGCTAACAAAGTGTTGCCAAGGATGGAGGCAAGTCAGCTGGCCTTGTGCACTGCTGGTGGGAATGTGAAGCGTCGTGGCCACTGTGGAAGACAGTATGGAGCATCCTTAAAACATTACTATCAGAACTGCCGTGTGGTCCAGCAACTTTACTCCTGACTAAATGCTCAGAAGAGCTGAGAGCAGAGATTAGAAGATACATTTGTACATCCATGTCCACAGCAGCACAGCCCATCAAAGTCTTGGCAGGGCCGCTCACCTTCCTGGAGGCCCTTGACGTGCAACCACTTCCAAGCTCATTCCTGTTGCTCATGGAGTTCAGATCATCCTGCTGTGGAATGGAGGCTCCGTGTTCCTGCTGGAGACCAGCTGAGCCTGGTCGCACCCCAGCAGGTACCCCGAGGTGCCTCTCGTGCCCCCCCCCATGACCCCCTGGAAGCAGCCACTCATGCCCCTCTCAACCTTCAAATGTCTCCAGCTCTCCTGCCTCCAGGCAGAGATGGTGTCTACTTTAAGGGCTCACAAGGAGAGACTCTGCCTACCTGGGGAGCCCAGAGGATGCTCCATCACCTTAATTCCCTCTGCAGAGTCTTCTTTGTCATTGAGCAGAACACAGCCGCAGGTTCAGGAGAAACAGGGCCTGAGCATCTTTGGCGGTCATGATTCCACTGGCCTTGTCATCATGGACTGGAATAGGAAAAAACAGAGGATAAACAATGCCACAGCCCCAGACAACCCTCGCCTGCTCCCACTCAGCCGCAGTGTTGCCTGTACCCCATTCCTGACTCTGCTTCCGGGGCCCAGGTTGTCATCATCTGGGAGCTGCAGGGCTGAGTGGAAAGAGCCAAGTTCTAGATCTTTCTTCCTAGGAAGGCACTGACCCCTGGGGACTTTTGTTTACTTATTTGTAAAATAGAATTCCAAATTTCTTTGGGTTGCAAAAACCCCTTGCTCAACATTCAAAAAACTAAGATCATGGCATCTGGTCCCATCACTTCATGGCAAATAGATGGAGAAAATGTGGAAACAGTGTCAGATTTCATTTTCCTGGGCTCCAAATCAATGCAGACAGTGAACTGCAATCATGAAATTAAAGATGCTTGCTTCTTGGAAGAAGAGCTATAACACAGACAGTGTATTAAAAAGCAGAGACATCAGTTTGCTTACAAAGGTCCATCTAATCAAAGCTGTGGCTTTTCCAGTAGTCATGTATGGATGTGAGAGTTGGACCACAAAGAAAGCTGAGTGCCGAAGAATTGATGCTTTTCAAGTGTGATGTTGGAGAAGACTCTTGAGAGTCCCTTGGACTGCAAGGAGATCAAGCCAGTCAACCCTAAATCAACCCTGAATGTTCATTGGAAGGACTGATGCTGAAGCTCCAACACTTTGGTCACCTGACGGGAAGAGGTGATTCATTGGAAAGTACCTTGATGCTAGGCAAGATTGAGGGCAGGAGGAGAAGGGGATGACAGAGGATGAGATGGTTGGATGGCAACACTGACTCGATGGACATGGGTTTGAACAAACTCAGGGAGATAGTGATGGACAGGGAAGCCTGGCGTGCTGCAGTCCATGAGGTCGTAAAGTGTCAGACAGCACTTAGCGACTGAACAGCAACAACCCTTGCTCAACTCACAACATTCCTGGAAACTCAGTGCGTTCGTACCTGGGGTGGGGGGCTGCCCCAGGTGAGGCCAAGTGGACCCTGCGCTGCACTTCGTCCCCACACTGACCAGCCCTCCTCTTGTTAAGAGGCCTTGGGGGAAAACATCCCCTGCAGGGCCTCCGAGGACCTCGCCAGCTTCGCATCCTGGGATCCTGGAAACACGGTTTTGAGGTTTCCTGTCTCTGAAGAACCTTTGCCTCTTTGCATTTTGAAGGACTCTTGGGCCTCCCTCAAGGACACAGCCTGGCACTGAATCTTTCCTCTGCCTGAGGTTTTTGTCACTTTTTGAATCAGCCACTGGGTTTCCCTTCCAGGTCCGGGAGTGGGGATGGCTGAGGCACAGAAGGCTGCCTCCCTGATGGATCTCTCTGCCTCTGCGCTTTGATGGGGCTCATTTGTACTGTGCGGGGACTGTCCCGATCGGCCCCAGCTTCTGATGACCTGCTTCCTGGCACACACCTGCCGGGGCCTGCCTGCAGCCGGGGGGCCTGGGCACCAGCCTCCAAGCCGCTGTGTCTCTAACAGATGAAAGGTCGAAGCCAAGGGCTTCACTGTGGTCTGCACACACTGGTTTTTTCTTTTTTAAATACTTCTAGGCAGAAAACACGTTTGTGTTCCAACCGTATAAGTTTCCAATTGCAAATATGGCAATGCTGCAGGGAGAATTTGAGGGTGCATTTTATATCCTGCAAGGTCACTGCTAACATCTTCTTTAAGTTTCCTCCTGGCCCTGCTATGGGGATGTGACCCATCCCATTAAGGAGAAACAGCACCTTCAGAAAAAAACTTGAGTCTTTAATCTGCAGACAGAAAACTTCGTCTAAACCGCAGTAATGTTGTCACCAGATAGTGGAAAAGCAAATTTGCCTAAGATGATGGCACCAGCTGGGTGATCCAACCCACAGAGACTCTGCTGCCGAGCATCAGTGGTTTGGGATGCCGGGGAAGGGGTTGGGGTATTTACACCACCGTGGGCGGGGCTCCTCACCCCTGGTTGCCTGCCCGAGGCCCCCCAGCTCTGCTTAGAGGCAATCAAACCCAGCTGCAGTGGTCATCTGGAACATCTTCACCACGACTCAGGCCATGGCACCTGGGGTGACCTCCCTGCAATGATGGGCTAGGTTTTTTCTGCAGAGGGCTGCTCTGCGGCTACTCCAGCATCCATACCCACCGCACGTGGTGGGCTCCAGGGACCAAAGCAGAAGCAATTGCAGTCCAGGAAAACAGGAGGCTGTGCCCAGACCCAGCCCCAGCCCCCCAGCCCCCCAGCCCCTGGCCCCAGCAAGGAGCTCGGCCGCTCACACGGTGCCTGCCCGTTCTGCACACAGGCCCTCTGGAGCCTCTGCAGCGGCTGTCCGACCAGGGCCTGCCCTCAGTTAATTTTCATGACCAGACACTCATGTCCACTCTGAAAGAAATGACAGAGAGTGCTTCCGAGCCACCTCCAATGTAGTGAAGCCTGGAATTATGTCATTTCCTGGAAACGTTTTTGAGTTCATCAGTAGCAGCCTCTGTATTCCTCCCATTTCAACTGAAAAGCCAGTGATGCTAGGGGATTTAAGCATGGAAGCATCATTTAGGTTCACCTTTTATTAAAATTCTTTCTTAACCAATGCCCATTTCCTCTGGCCTGGTCTCGTCAGATTAGGTAATCTGACAGTCGGAAGATGTTCAGACAGACTCATCCCACTCTTCGTTCTGTATCACATGACTGGTGAAGTGGGGACGCCCTCTGTGTCCATCCATGGCCTTGGGTTCTTAATAATGGAATGAGAGCGGGGGCTGGGCCGTGGGGCAGATCCCACGTGTGGTATTAACCCGGCCAAGATCGGTTCTTTCTCAATTGATCAAACAGTGCAGCCAATGGGAGTTAAGTTCCAACTTTGCCAGGATGCCTGTGATGAGGCGATGACCACCACCAGGCCGGAGATGACCGTTTCCAGGGGGCGGTGTCCCAGGGTGCCGTGACCGTGGCCTGGAACAGAGAACTTCTCTCCTAGCCTCTATGCTGGGGACTTCCAGGTACCAGGGCTTCCGTTAATTTCCAATACTTAACGTTTTTTATTATCGATGTGACGTTATTATAAATCATGCAAGGTAGCTAGAAAAGGAAGAGAGACACAGCCATCAACCTGCCCAGAAATCCCTCTGTTCTTTCATTAACTCTTCACTCTCAGGGACTTCTTCACACCCTGTAACTTAAGTTCCCACAATTTCAACTTAAAAACGCATATTTAATGGATAATAGCTGCCACATTCCAAAAATCTGTTGAAGAAGATAAATTCTGTGCAGAGAGGGTTAGCACAGCTGGCCTGAGACTGCTCAGTTTGGAAAGGCGGGTTCACGCTGCTGGCCCTTGGCTGGTGTCTGGGAGAAGGACCTGATGGATGGGCTACACCGTGACCGTCTTTGTGAGGCTTCGTACAAAACCAAGACAGTCTGAGTAATCGACTACTGCAGGTGACCTCACAGTTGCCGGTTTTCTGTGATCTCTGTGAGAACGTTGGCCTCTCAATAACAGCCACACTGCTGCTTTTCATCTCGCTAGAATGTACCGATCAGCGTCAGCTCCCCGTGTGACTGCAGGTCAGGCTATGGTCTGAGCCATCGTCCCAGCCTCTGGTGGGGCCTGCAGATCGTGAAGGAGACCTTTTAATTGCATCAGTAATGAAAGGAGGCTTTTGTCCTCACAAGTGACCTACTGATTGCCACATGCCGTGGGGTCCTGGTGGCATAAATGCCACATGACCCTCTCTAGAGGAAACACAATGTTCCATGACTCCACCTGGAAGAAAAAAAAGTCACTACTAACTTGCCTGGAGGGGTGACCAGTCCAAACTTTGTGAAACCAGACATTTTAGCGCCGCTAGACAACTCCAAAATTAAGATAAAATGAAATCTAATTTTTAACATGAGAAGTCTGGAAACCAAAGTCCAGTTCATTGTTAATCCATAACCGCTTCATATGAGTTGAGTGAATGGTGCCCCCCCACCCCCGCCCCCTTGGGTCCCGCCCAGAAGGCTCTGCAGGTGAGGCTGAGCCCCTGGAGAACCCATTTTCTGCCTTTCCTGGCTCAGGCTGGCACTGGCAGAGGCCTACCTCTTAGTCTCTGAAACTGTGAGCCACCAGGGAAGCCCAGGAATACTGGAGTGGGTATCCTATCCCTTCTCCAGCAGATCTTCCCAAAGTAGGACTCAAACTGGGGACTCCTGAATTGCAGGCGGATTCTTTACCAGCTGAGCTACCAGGGAAGCACGACAGGTCTATTAAATAAAATATTTAAAAAGAATGGCTAACAATGACCAGAGAAGGTATTCTATTTCTCTCCTTTAGAATCTCAGAAGGCGGTTCTCTGGGGGGTGTGGTGTGAGGTATGGATCAAACTGCATCTTTGCACAAGTGCTGAACCCACACCATTTATGAAAAAGTCCTTCTCCAAGGCAGTGACTGGAGAGGCCATCTTACCGGTGTTTACATTTTCGTCTGTGCTCTATTTAGTTCCTGGACTTTCTGTTCCGATTTGATGAAATCGGAATCTACACAGCAGGCTCCAACACCATGAGGTGCAGAGACGCTGACGGCCCCTGTGGCTCCTTCTCCCCGGAGGACTGTGAGGACAGCTGAGGTCCGTCTCATCTTACTGTGCTTCTCTTTATGGTGCTTGGCAGGCACGGTGCGTCTCCTTACTGGTAACTCTGCATCAGACATACCTATTGGCACCGTTTCCCCAACAGCTTTTGCTCACTTTGTGTCTCTGAGTCTTATGTTGGTGATTCTCAAAATATTTCAAACTTTTTCGCCATTACTGATGCCTCCTGGTGAACTGTGATCTGCAGTCTCTCGTTCTGCTTCCATGGCTCACTGAAGGCTCAGATGATGAGTCGAAATTTTCAGCAACAAAGTATTTTTAATTAAGGTACAGGCATTGTTTTTTCTTGAGACACAACATTATGGTGCACTTACGGATCACACTCAGAGAGGGTGATGGCGCCCCACTCCAGCACTCTCAGCTGGAGAATCCCATGGACGGAGCAGCCTGGTGGCCGCAGTCCATGGGGTCGCTAAGAGTCGGACACGACTTCACTTTCACTTTCCTGCATTGGAGAAGGAAATGGCAACCCACTCCAGTGTTCTTGCCTGGAGAATCCCAGGGACGGGGAAGCCTGGTGGGCTGCCGTCTCTGGGGTCGCACAGAGTCGGACACGACGGACGCGACTTAGCAGCAGCAGCATGGACTACTCTACAGTGCAAACCTATCTTTTGGGAAACCAAAACTCCTGTGCAATTCATTCTGTTGTGATATTTGCTTTATTCCAGTGGTCTGGAACCAAACCCACAACATCTCCAGGCTCTGCCAGGGTTTAATGATTTATAAAGTCGAGGATTTTTAGCTTTAGTAATCACTAGTAAATTTAAAAAGTTGTCAGAATCACTGGGGTCCTTGGTTAACGCTGGGGGAGGAAGTCCTGAAATCATGTAGCTCTTCGTATGGGCTGTGTTAGACTCTGGGGTGGACGCATTAGTGGCTGTAGATTAGCTCATCTGATGTTGCAAAATGTTCTACTCTTGCGGATTAAGCAGGTTTTTCATTTTCTTCTCATAACTGAGTTCTATGTATATTTTCCTCCTCATAAAAGGCAAATCCTATTAACTCTCATTTATTGCTGACACTGCAAACTCTTTCAGATTAAAGAACAGTTGGAAAAACAAAGAATATGTATTAGAAAGGTACAACTGTTGAAATATGACTGTGAGTAGAACTCACAGACGATCATTTATCTTCTTCTGTTAATTAAATGAGATGCTTCCACTCTGCCGGCGGACAGGAAGCTGGGGAGGGTCGTGTTCCCAGCCCAGCTGAGCCACTGGCTAGCTCCAGCTGCACCCTCGTGGGAGGAGTGCAGTGTTTACCCACCCCCCCCCCCAGCAAAGCGGGCACTCCCGGAATAAATCACAGGCTTTATCTGTTCTCAGTGAGGGGGGCCGACTCCAGGGAGGGGAGACATGGGGGTGGGGGCTATCCCTTGCAGGGAGATTTTGGCATTCTGTGGTTTCTGGGAAATAAATCTCTCTCTCTCTCTTGTCCGTGAAGAACTTAACCATGCCGCCACATGGCTTGAAACAAGTCAATCTCATTAAAAATATATATATATTTAAAACCATATCTTTATGGAAATTGAACCCCCCTCCCCCCAGAAATCAAACTGAAAGGACGATTTTTCTACCATGATGAGTTTCTCTTCCTTTATGAAAGCAAACATTTCTAAAATACGAGGGTGTGTTTTGGGTCTCTATCTTTTCCTCCATCCTAAAATCTCCCTCTATTTGGAATTTCCTGATCACAATGTGTGGGAGGAAAAATGACCAAGCCAACTTCGAAAGGAAATGCAATTTAATAATTTACAAGAGAATATTTAAGAATTGGTGCCAGCGAAGACCCTATACACGCGAAAGGATAGTAACTGTGCTTTCTTCTTTCTAGAGCAGAGAGGTTTTTTAAAACTTTATTATGTTGATAACGTAAAAATGATCAATGCAAGCTTGCGCTGCTGTCCAGAGACGTCCCCGCCGCCCCGGAGCAGCGGCCCCTCACCCTCTCCCGAGTGCACTCCTCCTCCTCGCCTCCCTTGCGGCCACCTCGGCATCTTTTCCAGATGTGTTCCTTTCTCCGGGTTAAGCTCCATTTAGCACGAGGCAGAGGATGTCCACGGCGGAGCGCAGCAGCAAAGTTCCTCAAACAGAAACGGTTTCCCCTCCTTTACTGATCTCTCTTTAATCAGAGTAGACACAAGTGCGGGTGGAGCGGCTGGTGGTTCTGGTTCCTGGATCTTTGGAAACAAAGGGAACCGCACTTGCCGGTCTGAACGAGTCGTTCAGTGAGTGAGAAAACATGCCCTTTGCATCGTCTGAAAGGTGCTTCCTCCGCACCACGGGGCAAGGCCACCAAATAGAAGGGCGAGCCTGAATACGTGACGGTCAAATTGAAAGGGGGGATATTGGTAACGGCATGGTCTTCCCGGTGGCTCAGCGGTAGAGTCCGCTTGCAATGCAGGAGCCACAGGAGACTCGGGTTCAATCCCTGTGTGGGAAGAGCTCCTGGAAGAGGGCATGGAAACCCACTCCAGTATTTCTGCCTGGAGAAGCCCATGGGCAGAGGAGCCCGGTGAGCTACAGTCCATGGGGGTCACAAAGAGTTGGACACAACTGAGCGACTTAGCATGCAGCACACACGTGTGGTAATGGTAGTGAGTTAAAGCTTCCTAACTCACAAACACAGTCAAATATTTCCTATTTTCACAGGAGCTTTTGGTGGAGGTGAGTGACAGAAGAGGCAGGATAACCGTCTGCAGAGCTGTATTTTGCTTGAGCTCATGACTCAAAAGGAGGCAGCAAAATCTGTCCACTTGTCCATGGGTGTGAATACCAGGATGCGAGTGAGGAGCGCAGACTCAGGGAAGCTGCCCACCCGTGCGGCAGAGCCTGGGCTGGGGCCTGCCCGCCTGCCCTTTGAGGGCCCAGCCCTGGAACACAGGGCTTTCCTAACACAGTGGTGCTGTTGGCCACACTCACCAACAGTCTCAGGTCACCAGCCAGTTACAGGAGGTCCCTGCATGCCCAGACCATTCAGAACCGTTTGCAGGCTCTGGCTTTGTTGAATGTGGCCAAATGATCTATTTTTAATGTAACTCTTTTGGCTCCGATAACAGTTATCAAACTCGAGGTTCTGCTGTTCCTGCATTTGATGCGTTTGGATGATCCTTCAAAGCATGCTGGCCTGACAAGCTCTGCCAAGCGTTCCAAGGAGAGGCCCCCTTTTGGGGTTCGCTTAGTTTGGGCTGCAGTGTCCACAGGCCTGGCCCAGGTGGCCAGCCCGGGAGGGGGTCGCGGGAGGGGTCAGCAGCCCCCCTCACAGGATGAGTCCCCTTCCTGCAGAACAAGGTGGTCACCTGTGAGACTCATGTGGAGAGGTGGCATTTGTGGGGAGGGGGGAGCGGGAGAGGAAGAGAGAGGAGGGAAGGAGGGGAGGGGTCAAGGGAAGGGTAAGAGGAATACACCTCTTTATTTACTGTTTAGAAAAAATATTTGCGCTGCTCAGTTCCCCCTGTTTGGGGATTGTGTGGAGTGTTGCAGGAGGTGGCTGTGAATTCTTGCAAGTGTGCAAACCACACCCAGATTCAGGGTTGGGGTCAGTATTGATGTTGAGGGCGGTCAGGAGGCTCCGCAGAGCCCCTGAGAACACCTTATTCCAGGGAAAAGCGAGGATCTGCGGCTAAGCCTGTCCCCGTGAGGGGCCAGGGTGCTTCTGCAGAAAACCTACTATCCCCCGATTCTCCACCACGAGCAGGGCAGGAGAAACACCCCGAGCAATGACTCCTGGGGCTGCTTCTTCAGCACAGGACAGCTCCTGCCTGACCTGGACTTCAGGGCCCGCCTGCATCAGAACTGCTCATAAACAGTTACAATCCTCCCCGACGGAAGCCCGAGTCCCTCCAGAAGTCACGTCTAAGAAACGGTTCAGATTTACTAATCCTTGTAAATTATGCTAAAGTTTTAGAAAATTCATTTTAGAACTTAAGAGGGCTGTTTGTTTTAAATAGGCCTGTATTTGGAAACAGCAAATGATTCAGATCCCAGCAGCGACAAAGTTGCTTTAAATTAACAAACGGCAGGTCCAGCTAACGCACACAGCAAAGCAGACACACGGTGACCGGCCTTGGAGGGGCCTTCAGCGCCAGCCCACATCCTGGGGCAGCTGCTGCAGGGTCCCGCCCCGGAACTGAGCTTCCCCTCCTGATGGGGGTCGGCCAGGAGTCCAGGTCCGGGGCATCTCCTAGTCTCGGTGCTGCTGAGTGATGGGGAGGTGCCCGGTACCCACAGACTCACGGGGCTGGAGTCTGAGCCTCCACAGCTGGCGTGGCCCAGGTCCCACAGCTCAGAAGCCTCAGGCCACACTGTGCCTGACTCACCGGCAAAGTCTGCTTGCAAACCAGTCATTTACGTGAAAACCGTCAGTCCAGTCAAAGCTAGGGATTTTCCAGTGGTCATGTATGGATGTGAGAGTTGCACTATAAAGAAAGCTAAGCGCCAAAGAATTAATGCTTTTGAGCTGTGGTGTTAGAGAAGACTCTTGACAGTCCCTTGGACTGCAAGGAGATCCAACCAGTGCATCCTAAAGGAAATCAGTGCTGAATATTCATTGGAAGGACTGATGCTGAAGCTGAAACCCCAATACTTTGGCCACAAGATGCGAAGAGCTGACTCATTTGAAAAGACCCCCATGCTGGGAGAGATTGAGGGCAAGAGGAGAAGGGGATGACAGAGGATGAGATGGTTGGATGGCATCACTGACTCAACGGACATGAGTTTGAGTAAGCTCTGGGAGTTGGTGATGGACAGGGAGGCCTGGTGTGCTGCAGTCCATGGGGTCACAAAGAGTCAGACATGGCTGAGCGACTGAACTGAACACGTCTGGACGTGTCCCCCAGCCCTGCCCAGAAGTGGTCTCTCCTAAGTTAATTCACTTTATCCCGGGGATGCCTTTACTATAGGAGGCCTGTATTTTGCCAGATCCATTTGCCTCAGGGTGGGGCAGGGGGACTTTTTTTGCTTTTTTAAGGAGAGAATTTGAAGGACTATGTGAGTCTTATTTCAGATTGTCATCTGCCAGTGGCTAGGATGGCCTGGCCCTGGCTTTTCCAGTGTGTTAGCCGCTCAGTCGTCTCTGACTGTTCGCGACTCCATGGACAGTACCCAACAGGCCCCTCTGTCCATGGAATTCTCCAGGCAAGAATACTGGAGTGGGTTGCCATACCCTTCTCCAGGAGATCTTCTCAATCCAGGGATCAAACCTGGGTGTCCTGCATTGCAGGCAGATTCTTTACCATCTGAGCCACTAGGGAGCTGGTGGCCACTAGGGAAGGCATCGCCTAGAACTGACCTGAAGGTTTCATGAGCCGGGCCCCCGACGCCGGCTTTCTGCTCCCACCAAGCACCAGCTCTCCGGGAGTGAGTCATTCCAAACCCAGGCTGATGCTGTGAAAATGGCCAGCGCGTGGATCCCGAGCTCTGCCATTCAGAGAAGGAGAATACACAAACAAGACACAATTTAATCCTTTAAAAATAATCAGAACTTTTAAGCCCTGTTTTCAGGAGCTCACACTCTGTGAATCAAGAGCTGACAGGGAGAGATTCATTGATGCCGAATTCCAGAGGCAAGATAAAGAGGGGGTGGGAGCCAGAGGTATTTCCTTCAGCAGCTTGCCTTTTTTCTCACTCCCTCGTTGAATTCGAGTCACCGGCCGTGCTGAGAGCTGCTGTGGTCCCTGGGGGTCCCTGGCCCTTTCGGTGGAAGAGGGTCTGTCTTAGAGGCAGGCTCCCCCCAGGGGGTGGGCCTAGGTGTGCCCCTCACCCCTACCCCATCCTCCTGGAGGAGGCAGCGGTGTGCTCCTGAACTTTCAGGTGGTGAGACAGAAAGGCAACCGGGGAGAGCCCGACATGGAATCTGACGTGGCTTCCTTTTGCCCACGTTGCTTCAGGACTTATTTATATTGGAGTTATTTATAGGTTCCGAATACATATCATCAAAGACACTGTGGCTGTCATCATTTTTATGGAAGCCTGAACGTCACACATAATACTATTTTCATAAGAAAAAAATCCCCAAGCAAATGCAGTTAAAAACCAGGCTACGGAATATAAAGAAGCAAATGAAAATGTTATCATCTGTAATTTTTTTTAAAAAGTTTTTCTGATGCTCTGGACTCCCTCTGAGTCGGGGGTGATACCATGGACGGAAACGTGACTCTCTTTGCTCAGGCAAAGGCTAATTTTTCAGCAATGGCAAAAATGAGGAAAACTCCGCATTTTCTTCTTGTGAAGCCAATGGAAATGTAAATGGGCTTTGTGCCTCTGTGTGGCAATCCTCACCAGGCTTTATCACCCCTCTCCCACCCTCGCCCCCAGAATCCCATTAGGTCCTGAGGCCCCGTGCATGCCCAGGGCTGCAGGGGAAGAGGGGACCATGGGGTAGCTTTCCTCCCCTTCCTCATCTTGCAAAGAGAGTTGCTAGCTTTAAAATGGATCTTATGTCCTTTAGAAGCTAGTGTGTGTGTGATGGGGAGGCAAAGATGGGATCCTAAGAGCAAATTCAAGCTCCTCCACTGCTGTTTCTTAGCAACCTGGTCGTCTTGGAGAGCTCTGACTTCGGTGGGAGGCACCTGCCCACTCCCCCCAACCATCCTTTTGCCTCGACTTCTGTCCCTCGCGGGGACCTTCCTCACCTTGACTCCGGTGGTACCCAGCCTTCCGAGCCACCAGGCCGCGCAGGGGTGCTGGCCTGCGGGAGGCAGCGGCTCCATCTGGCGGCTGCACACCCTGGGGACTCCCCGACTTGCCTCCAGCGTGGAGTGTTTACAGATCTTTATCACTTGTAGCTATTGTGGCAGAACCATCAATTAGCTCTGGACTTGCAAAATAACACCTGGGAAAGGTTCTTGCAAACTTGTTTCACCTTTTTTCCTCCGGTTCCCTTAGGTGACTGCGAAGATTTACGACTTTTAAAGACTGCCCGGCACCTGGGTTGATGTTATCATCTTGATGAGAAGTGCCTGGGGTGGGGGCTGGCTGTTGAGCAAGAATTGCAGCTCATTAAGAAGGAACTTTACCCCAAGAGCAAATCCAGCCTGCCCACGACCAGTAGCTTTCTGGAGAAGAGCTGAATTCTGCCCGGGCAGTTCTTGGGCACTTAAGTGGCAGGCTGCAAGCCCAACTTCCCTGTTCCTGACCCCCTCACCTGACCCCTGAAGACCAGAGCTTCATTCCTCTGTTCCAGAGAGAAGACCGGGGGCCACTCAGGGCGCCCCCTCACATCACCCGGTGGATGTGGAGGTCTGAAACAGTGGAGACCTTTTTCATCCTTTAAAATCTGGTGCAGTTTACTGTTCCTACAAACCACGTTGGGATAACAGATTAAACGGCCATCTCAGCTGGGCAGGCAGCCTGCACCTGACCCGCGGTTTCTCACACGGGGTTCCTGGCCCCCCGCCCCCAACGCCCCATCGTTAGCCGGGTTGTTAAGGAGGCCCCGGCGGTTCGCGGCGGGCAGTTCGAGGGATGAGCCTCCGGTTTATTGGAAAGATGTAATCTACTGTCCTTGTTTGTACTGAGTGTGCTCTGCGTGCACAGTTGTGGGGCCTCCTGTATCTTCTTTCATTCTGAGCTGTCAGCTACATCGCTCAAGCTGCAGATAGCCATCAGATCGTGTTTAATGGGCTGCGCACTTTTTTTTTTTTTTTGCATCATTAAGATATGGCTAGGACTCCAAGAAGCCGTGCCTAAGCAGAGGATTGCTAAATTTGGAAGTCTGGAGCGGGTCCAGCAGAGGTAACGCAATGAACGCAGTGGGCGGGGAGTGAGCATGACTCAGGTGCGGGGGTGGGGGGCAAGGGGCCCTCTGATGTGCCCTCCCCACCTGGGGCGGGGCGGGGCCGTAGGGCAAACAGCTGACAGCTGACGGTCGGCAAGCCCCGCCCTCGCCCCACTCCCGAAGAAACAGTATCTTTTTAAAGCATTTAGAAGAATTTCCCGTAACTCTCACAAGTACAAAAATCAGCAAAGCAGAGGGAGGTGGAACCTTAGCCCCGCGGATCAGTTGGTTTGGTTTCCTTCCAGCTGTCCTCCACGTGCGTCATCCCGCGGGAAGAGTCCTGCTCGCTGAGCCTGAGGAGTGCCTTCTTTGTGACAGCCCCGGATGGAGGCCACTCGGAACTTGGGAGCTCAGCTAGTTTTATGGGAGCCAAGAGATAACTGCGCCCAGGACCTCGTGGACGGGGAGACCTCGGGCGGCCCTGCAGGAAACTTGGTCCTGGCCTTTCAGCTTTATTGCCCGCCCCCTCCAAGTAGAGACCCGTGCCCCCTCCAGGGCTGTGAGAAGTCATGTGAGAACTTTTGTACAGAAGCATCCAGAACAGTAGGTCAGGGCCACCAAATTCTCCAAAGTGGTGGTCTCCCCTTTCCGCTGAAAATTTTGTGAACATCCCCAAAGGCTCTGCATTAACAGGGTAAACAAAGCAAGTTTAGATTCCACCTCTATTTACAGAGCTGAGTGACAGGCAGAGGGACATCCCAGACACTTGTCACCATCTTGGGTGAAACGCGGAAGACAGCAACTAGATAACTGTGCTTGCACAGCAGGATCAGCTTCAAACCGCTGGGTTTCATTGACTGTCACACCTACTTGGGGGTGAGAAAGCCCCTCCCCCATGTCCCTCTTCCCTGCCAGGCTTTCAGGAAGAAGGCCTTGCATAATGGATTGGATTGGCTGGATTCCAGGGAAAGGTCACACGGTCTTTCTCCCTCCTGTCTCACGTGGCGGAGGCCCATCTGGGACGGAGTCCCACCTAGAGCAGAGGCCGGTCCAGGATGGAGGCCCACCTTGGGTGGAGGCCCATTTACGATGGGGGCTCATCTGGAATGGAGGCCCACCTGGGCTGGGGTCTGCAGGCAGTACCTGAGTGCACCCCACCATCTCAACCTCCGCAGGGGCCTGTCCTGCTGAAGGGCAGACGGTGCAGTGATTCAGGTTCTGACTCAAGAGTGTGAGAGGCCCTCTGAGACCCGGACTGGGTCTGGGCCCCCCAGGGCAGGTACTCCAAGCTGTGCGGGGGAGGGGAGGGGTGGCCCAGTGCCCCCTCCCGTTCGGGTGGGCCTTCTTCGGCCTCTGGGCGCTGTGAGATTGCAGCTCCCAGTGCCTCAGCGGCGGGGGACGGGGAGGTCTCTGGTTCCCGGTCTGCCCTGCCCATGGCCGGCCGGATCGCTGCTCCTGTCGGCTCCCCAGTCCAGTCCTGCTGAGCATCCCCCAGCCTTCCAGGGCGGGTGAGGCGAGCAGAAGCCTCTGAGGGTGTTGGGATGAAGTCTGTGAGCTGGCTCGATGGACACCTCCTTGGTGGCACCAGCCGAGACCATGGGCCTCCACGTGTGGTATCCGGGGGGCCCTCGGGTGAAGGGTCTGTTCAGTGGCTGTGACCTGAAGCCCCTTCCCCTGCCTGTGCCCGGCAGACTCTGAGTTGGGGAGACCCACCGGTTGTCCCTGTGAGGGCTTCGGGGGCATTTCTCACTCTTTTTAGGCAAATAAAATTCACAGCAGCAACATCAGTTCCTGAACCTTCTCCCGGTGTCATATCAGAGCATCTAGAGTCCGGGATGAGAAAGCAAAACTCTGAGCTAATTAATTCTAAGGTGCCAAACAGGACTTTTAACTCCCTGTTGAACTGACTTGGAATTTGAAGTGGCCCTGTTGGTGGGAAATAGGGCCCCCCCTCCCTCTGGAATGCCCATTTCCCCAGCCGTGGGATGGGTCTCCATCCTCCCGTCCACCTTGGTGATGAGGCCCGTGTCTGGGGAAGGTCCGGCTGTGACCATGTACCAGGGAGGCCGCTCCGTCTCACTTGCCGGCAGCGTATCTTTGAGATCGTCCCCAGGAGTTGGAATAAGTCACTGCTCCTTGGGAAAGCCATCCAAACGCTTGCTAAGTGAGTGTTAGAGGCAGTTTTTAAGGGGGCTGGAGGGGAGAACAGAGGCCTGCGGGTGAGCGCGCCTCCAGGTCACTCCGAGGTGAGAACAAATGTGGTTTATCTCACGCTGACATGAACAGAGAGATGAGCTTGAGGGAGGAAGTGACTCAGAGGCCCAGGGCTGGGAATACTCTTGGGAGCCAAGCGTGGGCACGGCTGACCAGGAGCTGGGGAAGCATGGGTGCCCTCGGCCTGGGCTCTGCCAGCGCCTTCCAGAAGGCTTGTTTGCAGAGATTTACACCCTCCGAGCTCCGCTTCCCTGCGAGACCATCCCGGAGCAAGTCCACCGGAGATGCATGCCTCCTGCCTCTGAGGTCCCCGAAGCAGTGTTGCAACTTGTCTCTTTGGATGCTGACCTGAGTGTCCCTGATCATAACGTGATGACTTCTCAGTGGGCTCGGGACGCCTGCGGGGCCGTGTTCAGGCCACAGCCTCAGCGGTCCTGTCCCGAGCCTCATCACCGGTCCCCAGGTTGTCCTCGCACCCCCGCCTCCTTGCAAGCTGCATTATTCAACAGATCGCCTTCTTCCCGGGACTTGCAGCATCCCCAGGGTGTCCTCTGACACATCATCCCCTTAACTCCTCTTTTAGACTCTTCCTTAGAGGCACATTTTTCTCGCTCTGTCCAGAGGCCAAGACCGAGTTTGGCCGCCTCTCCGGCATCGCGTCTGCTTCAGGGGAGAATGGTCCCCTTTCAGGGAAGCTCATGCAACCCTGTGGCCCCAGCCATAAAAAAGAAGACAGCCCCCTGCCCCCATCAATTACCTACGTGATCATAAAAGGTGCTTTTAGTCTTTAAAAAATTACCTAGTGTGACGGTAGAGACCCCGAGGCTTGGGTCAACATCAGCAGTCCTCTCTGAAACAACACAGCAATTAATTCCACGAAGCTTCCTGGTTGTCAATGATGCCACTTGCCACTGAAGCCAGAAATCGTGTCCCTCTGAATGGAAGCACCTGTCAGCTGCCCAGGTCTGAAACTACCCTTCCCTCCTCCCGCCAAGTTCAAGGTCGTTTCTCGAGCCATGTGTCACTCCCCATTTGGGGCGGCTCCTTGTCAGAACTCTTTCCACACATTCTCAGGTGTGTGTGCTGGAGAAGGGTATGCAGCTTGTTTTTGCCTGTGGTGTAGTGGTTTATTCCTGCACAGCTTTGAGTAATATGCGGGTATCATCCATATGGATTGCAAAGTCAAGTGGGCCTTAGGAAGCATTACTACAAACAAAGCTAGTGGAGGTGATGGAATTCCAGCTGAGCTATTTCAAATCCTAACAGATGATGCTGTTAAAGTGCTGCACTCAATGTGTCGGCAAATTTGGAAAACTCAGCAGTGGCCACAGGACTGGAAAAGGACAGTTTTCATTTCAATCTCAAAGAGGGGCAATGCCAAAGAATGCTCAAACTACTATACACTTACACTCATGCTAGCAAGATTATGCTCAAAATCTTTCAAGCCAGGCTTCAGCAGTACATGAACCGAGAACTTTCAGATGTACAAGCTGGGTTGAGAAAAGGCAAAGGATCCAGAGATCAAATTGTCAACATCCGTTGGATAATGGAGAAAGCAAGGGAGTTTCAGAAAAACACCTACTTCTGTTTCGTCCTAAAGGAAATCAATATTCATTGGAAGGACTGATGCCAAAGCTCCAATACTTTGGTCACCTGATGTGAAGAGCTGACTCATTGGAAAAGGCCCTGATGCTGGGAAAGATTGAGGGCAAAAAGGAAAGGAGGAAGCAGAGGATGAGATGGTTGGATGACATCACTGAATCAACGGACATGAGTTTGAGCAGACTCTGGTAGATGGTAGAAGACAGAGGAGCGAGCTGCTGCCTGGGGTCACAGCGTCCAACGTGACCGAGAGACTGGGCAGCAACAAAGGGGTCTAATCACGTTGTATGAGCACAGGAGCGCCTTCGAATCAGGCCTTTGCAGAACACAGATTAACTTTCATATCCCGTGAATTTGATATCCTAACTTAATTAGCAAGATAGCAGATTTCCATTGCGTACCCCTTAACCTGTAATCAAAGCAAACAGCATTTTTGAGTGCCATTTAGGAAAGCTGGTACAGATGAAGGCATTCTAGGGGGCAGGTAGTTCATGAACTCAGTTTCTAAAGGCAACATTTGGGAAATCATGATTTGCAAAAATGTTTATCACTTTATATTTAATGAATTAAAAAGACGCAAGCATTTAAAACCACCGATGTCTATCGAGTAGAATGAATCAAAAAGTTACAGCTTTTTCTATTTTATAAAAAAGCTGGCTAAAATAGATGTCCTATTGTGAAATCCTCTTTGATTTTATTGCCTTTTTCTGACGGTGCTAACGTTCTTGGCTTATTCTTTCCCTTTTGTGATCTCTGCACCTCCCATGTTTGTTTCTCCCGTCCGTAGGATTGATTCTACCAGGTCTTGGGAGGTGGTTGCTCTCATAGCCACTGAGGCATTTGTCAGTAAGCATTCTCATTCTCCTTAGGGACCCACTCCTGGGGCATCGCCTCCCTGACCCGC
This sequence comes from Bos javanicus, assembly GCF_032452875.1. Classification (NCBI taxonomy): domain Eukaryota; kingdom Metazoa; phylum Chordata; class Mammalia; order Artiodactyla; family Bovidae; genus Bos; species Bos javanicus. The sequence goes on from NC_083887.1 coordinate 69,817,996, forward strand.
TGCGTCAGGGGCATGCACTGGCTGAGCTCAGCTGAGAGCGTCCCTGCCACAGGGACCCACACGGAGCTGCACGTCCGCACCGATTTTCTCAGAGCCCACGTGTGAGACGCCGCATTCCCCCCTCACCTGCCACAAAGGCAGCTTGTGTGCAGCTGGTGGCTCCATCGGCCTGATGGTCCAGGATGGGCAGAAAGTGTGCCCCACCTCAGGCCACCAGCCATCCACACGCGCGTGTGGCGGATGAAAGAGAAAACCATCACACAGACATGGGGCGAATGAATGAGAATCAAGTTTGCTCACTTAACCCACTGAGATTTTGCAGTGAGAGTGCCATCGGCCTCACCCCTCACTGACTGTCAGAACGTTCCACCCATTATTAAAAGAATTGTTGCTCAATCATTAAGCTGCGTGGGTCTGCCGTAAAACCCCTTTGTGTTTCTTTTTAAAGTATTTCTAAGAGACTTTACTACAGAAGCTGCATCAGTTGGCTTTAAAATCGTATCTCAGCATCTGTCCTATAGGACCTCTCAAGAATGATTTTTCAGGAGGACATGTCCACCTGGAATTCAGAGGGGACCTCAGGGTCCGTGGGCACTCACAGTATGGACCTGTCTGACCCAGATACGGGGTTTTGTATAGACACAGTGGGGACGGGATTCGGTGGAGCTGCGGGGACTAGCACGCTGCGTAGGACAAGCCGTTAGCCACAAAGGAAAGGTTTTAGACATTTAGATGAAACCCGGTGATCGGCTGGACATGAAACCAAGGAGAACTGAAAGAGAACTGATATTTGAACAATGATTTAGTGATGAAGCCATCCATCTATCCTGACCAACGTGCTTTGGTGTGCAGCAATCTTGGGTCCAATTCTTAAGGCCTGTCAGCCCTGGGGAGAAGCAGGGACTTGACTTGTTAGGGTGCATTTCAGTCCATATCTGGAAGGAACAGCCACAGCTTCTGGGAGGATGCCGAGTTCTCACAGGCTGGCGTGTTAGGCTGCTCATTAGTTCATATGCAGGCAGAGAGTGGGGTGTCCTTCCAGGCCACCAAGGGGGCCCCCACAGTGACTCACTCCTCGTGGTCTAGGGGTTAGGGCGAGTGATTCTAGAGGGAGAGCTTTTAACGTGGGGGGAGGAAAGCAGAGTAGAAAGAGTAAACCTACGTGGTTCCTTTTATTCCTTCTTGATAGGTCTTTCTCTTGTTAGATGCAAGGAAAGAGGTTGCGGGCTGCTGAACTCAAGTAGCCAGACATCAAGGAGAACCCTTAGATAGATCGTGGCAATTTTTGAAACTCCTAAATTAAAAATATATATATATACTGGCAGGCATTCTTAAGGAAAAAAAAAAAGTAAGAGATTCAACTGGCTGTAGACTTCTGCTCTGCAGTCATAGGTGATGAGTGGTCAGAGGGTCATTTGGGACCCAGAAGACCAGTGGGGCCCCCAAGTTTCATTGTCTTTGACATCGTCTTCCAGGTTGGGAGATGTTCTCAGTGAAAAGACTCAGAAAGCATGCCACCTGCGTACTCCGCATAAAACAAAGACTTGAGCACATTCTACATCCGTTAGAGAGAAAAGTCATGTATAAAATCAGGAATGAGAAAATCACTACAGAAGGACATCTATGAAGCCTCGAAGCAGATAAATTAGAGGCAACTGGAGTCATCCGTTGGCCTGAAAACAAAGTACCCCTTTCATGTGACAAAGACTTTTAGAGAAAGTGTTATATTTGGTCCTTTGCTGTTTGCTTCACTAGTTCGTTTATATATTGCTGATTTATTCACTTTTCTTGTGTTTAAATCCAAGGATTTAACATGATCTAAGTTACAGGTAAGGCAAGGGAAGAAAACAAAATACTGACCAGTTTTGTGCTTAGGCAACAAACTCGGTAGTGTGGCTTGGGTATTTCTTATTATTTGGAAACAGCTTTTCCAAACTGCAGTTTTACTTGTCTGTGCAGTGACAATTTAATCTTAAAAGCTGAAAAGTCTTTTTAATCTTAAAACATCTGTTTTTAGTACACTGCTGGTTGTTCACGGTTTTCAGTTGCTAGGTTGCGTCTGACTCTTTATGACTCCCTGGATTGCAACACTCCAGGCTCCTCTGTCCACTATCTCCCAGAGTTTGCTCAAATTCATACCACTGAGTCAGTGACGCTGTCTAACCATCTCATCCTCTGCCACCCACTTGTCCTCTTGCCTTCGATCTTTCCCAGCACCAGGGTCTTTTCCAGTGAGTTGGCTCTTCGCATCAGGTGGCCAAATATTGGAGCTTTAGCTTCAGCATCAGTCCTTCCAGTGAATATTCAGGGTTGATATCCTTTAGGATGGACTGGTTTGATATCCTTGCAAGTTATTCATAACTGTGTCTGTTTGACATGATGTGGAGTATATTTTGAAGCTGGAAGTAAAAGAAAGAGAACCCGATGGTGACACTGTCGTTGAATGCTGCCCAATACAATAGCACAGGGATCGTGTTCTAAGAATGTCCTGAAGCATAAAAGCTTGTATTGTAAGACCCTGATATCTGGTCTAGCTTTCCAGCAGATCATCAAATAGCTATCAACCAATCTTTCTATTGATTTCCATTATCTGTGATGCATTATTATGGGTGTGGCATTTCTAAAACACGAAGCCCCTACCTTCATGAACCTATACCACAGTTGAAGAAGCAAACACTTGACATATGAGAATTCTTATCAGATATAATCAGGAGATAGTTGTCTAAACCAGACAAACAGCCCAAGGTGGTCTGGGATGCACCGCCACTTGGAACACATGGATGAACTTTTCTGAACGTTTTCCAACAAGGCAGAAATCCGGCGGCTTGTGAAACTAGGTGTGAGGAGAAGGTGAGTTGCAGCCACACTCGAGTGAGGAGAAGGCTGGTGGCGGGGATGTGGACGGGCCTGTGGGTTCGGGCTGCGGCTGGGAGGCAGCTGTGAATGATCCTGCAGGACCTGCTGCGAAAGCTCCGGGGTAACACTGGCGTGACGGCGTTCAGACGCTGAATCGCTGCTTGATTAAAGTGGATTTTATTTCCTTCCACGTTTGTTTCACTCTGTTTCTTTAAACTGTACTATACGTTCATCATGACACCTGGCGCTGCTCAAAGGCCCGTAGAGGAAGGGCCCAGTCTCCCTCTAGCCTCCACCGTCGTCAGCCACGCCTGCCGGGCCCCTTCCACGCCCTCCCTCCCTCAGCTAGCACACCACCCATACACCAAGGAAGTGATTTTCCCTACACAACCCGTGAACACAAACGCGTGGCCCCGCAATTCCCTGCTTTCTAGACAGTGTACATTCTGGCCAGCCCACGTGCCAACATGCAGAGGAGCCAATGCTGCTTGCCACAGCTACATTATGGTTTATAGTAGCAATATGCCACTGCTGGGCAACACTTGAGTCAATTCTTTTCCTTCCTGGCCACGAGCAGCCTGCAGGATCTTAGTTCCCCGAGCAGGCCTCAAACCCATGCCCCCTGCAGTGGGGGCACGGAGTCCTGGCTCGGGGACCTCCAGGGAGCTCCCTGAGCCGGTTCTGAACAGCATTTCCTCAGCACGGATCGTCACGGGATTGTGTTTCATCCTCATTACCTTCATTACTTTTATATAAAATTTCCCCAAACTAGAACGCTAGGTTATACAGCAGGTGAGCTTTAATTTTCATTGTCACTGTTTAACTGTATCCTCAAAAGGCTGCAGCAATTGTAAGACAGAAACTGGACCTTTCTTCTGGGGGAAAGGGCATGGAAGCAGCGCCAGACTTCTCCTCTGCAGACCTAGAGGCAGAGGCGGAGGACCCGCGGAGCAGCCGGCGGGAGGCAAGGCGTCCGGACCCTCGGATGACAGAGCGCTCATCTTTCAGGACAAATGAAGATGGTTCTGCACGGGTGAGGACCCCGAGAGCAGAGGATGTCGTTGTGCTTGCTCTGTGAGGAAGCGAATCAGCAAGGAGCTTGTGTGTGCTAAGTTGCTTCAGTCGTGGCCAACTCTTTCGCAACCCCATGGTCTGTAGCCCACCAGGCTCCTCTGTCTGTGGGATTTTCCAGGCAAGAATACTGGACTGGGCTGCCATGCCCTCCTCCAGGGGATCTTCCCCACCCAGGGATGGAACCTGTAACTCTTATGACTCCTGCATTGCAGGCGGGTTCTTTACCACTGTGCCACCTGGGAAACCCCAGAAAGGAGCGTACCAAATGACAACTGAACCAGGAATTTCAAGGTAGGAAAAGACAAAGAGTCTCAATCAAATGTGCGATGTGTAAAATCACGTCTGAACATACCAAGATAATGAGAGATGTCTGCAACATACACGTTAGCTAAAGACGCTTGAACTAGAGAAGCACAGACCTTACAGGAAAGAAATGATGGAATGAAAGGAAGAATTTAAAAGTCCCCAACACAGACCCCCAGTTATCAAGCTCTTTGCTAGTAGGTTCAACATCTACGTCAAAACTCAGGAAGTGGTAGTCATGAAATCCAACTCTGTTGTTAGCAAGAAAGTCTTCAAAATCAAGTCATGAGGGAGGATCGGAAAATAAAGATACAGGCCAGTACGTAACACCAAAGTTAAACCACGTCAAAGCAAAATTATTAGTGTTAAGTGCAATGGATTTAACATACACACACTGCTGTATATAAAACAGATGACCAACAAGGACCTAGTCTACAGCACAGGGGCCAACAATGTAGCAGCTAAAGGTAAGAGCAGTGTGTGTGTGTGTGTGTGTGTGTGTGTGTGCACAGTTCAGTTCACTTCAGTCGCTCAGTTGTGTCTGACTCTTTGCAACCCCATGAATCGCAGCACGCCAGGCCTCCCTGTCCATCACCAACTCCCAGAGTTCACCCAGACTCACATCCATCGAGTCAGTGATGCCATCCAGCCATCTCATCCTCTGTCGTCCCCTTCTCCTCCTGCCCCCAATCCCTCCCAGCATCAGAGTCTTTTCCAATGAGTCGACTCTTCGCATGAGGTGGCCAAAGTACTGGAGTTTCAGCTTTAGCATCATTCCTTCCAAAGAAATCCCAGGGCTGATCTCCTTCAGAATGGACTGGTTGGATCTCCTTGCAGTCCAAGGGACTCTCAAGAGTCTTCTCCAACACCACAGTTCAAAAGCATCAATTCTTCGGCGCTCAGCCTTCTTCACTATACACACAAAAATAATGCGGGCTATAGTTACAAGGAGAGTCAGATACACTTTGCTCACAATTTGACAGATAAAGTGGAAAAGTTCTTTTCCGTCTTTTTTTTTTACCATTGTTTTTTAAATGAGCCTTTTAGACGCTCCGTAATTCCTACCCGCATAAAATTTAATGCTAGAGGTATACAGTATATCTGTGGATGTGCTTTGCAAAATCCATTTTGGAGGAGTATCACGCCCACCGAGAATGAATGAAGTTGCTAAAATACAAACAGAAAAAATGTAGACAACTCAACTGGTGTTGTTACTCAGTTGCTAGGTCGTGCCCGACTCTCTGTGACCCCCATGGACTGTAGTATGTCAGGCTCCTCTGTCCTTCACTCTCCCAGAGTTTGCTCAAAGTCACATCCACTGAGTCAGTGATGCTTTCCAAACCTTGTTTCCTCTGATTCCTACTTATTTTGCCCTCAATCTTTCCCAGCATCAGGGTCTTTTCTAATGAGTCAGCTCTTCGCATCAGGTGGCCAAAGTAATGGAGCTTCAACTTCAGCATCAGTCCTTCCAGTGAGTATTCAGGACCGATTTCCTCTAGGACTGAGTGGTTTGATCTCTTTGCAGCTGATAAAGTTAGGGCTCCAGGGACAGCGTGCGTGATGGCTGAAGGGGGACCTTTTTGAATCATGGGTCCTCGAGGCCCTTGAGGAAGAAACTTGCCGACTGGAGAGCAGGGGTGCTGCTCGGGGAGGGGGCTTTAAGGGGTGAGGTCCGTGTGGCGCCCTCGAACTCCCTGAGCCATCCTGTGGTGAGAGGCTTCGTGGTTAGGACATGTAAGAAACTAGACTGGACTAAAGTAAGCTGGTCTCTGCAGGAAGACGCTGGTCTTTCTTCCCCTGGTATTTATGTATTTTATTTTTATTCCTCGGCCGTGCCAGCTCTTTTATTTATTTTATTTTTATTCCTCGGCTTCGCCAGCTCTTAGTCGTGGCATGTAGGATCTAGTTCCCAGACCAGGAGTCGACCCCTGGGCCCCCTGAATCTGGAGAGCAGAGTCTTAGCTACCGGACCGTCACGGGAGTCTCCGGTCTTTACTGCACTAACTTCCACGTGAAGGTCAAGGATGGAGACAAGGCAAGAACACTGTCCCGAGTGTCCAGGGATCCCATCAGGGAGTCCGTGAACTTGAGACTTCTACATCCATCTCCTGGGGCAGGCCTGGGGCATCCCAGGTGGACAACGCTACCTCCCCTGTGACGGTCCTTATGGCTTCAAGCAGTAAAGCCGGTTCAGGCAGGAGCAGGAACAGGACTCGACAGCATCCCTTACTCTGAACTCCATTGACTTCCTGATCGGTGACTTCCCACCTCCCTTCCCCCATGCTCTTTCTTTCTCCTGAACTGAGTTCCCAAAATGAGAGAACTAGAGTTAAAAGGAAAACATTTACAGCAAAGGAGGAATCAGCTCTGAGGTCACTGGCTTTTGTCATCTTATTCCCCACGAACCTTTAGGATCAAGGCCTTCTAATCTGACCTTGAGGACAGTGGCCTGCAGACAGGGCCGGACCTGAGCTCTGCTTCCTGCTCTTCGAGCCCCCGTGGAAGTGACCTTGAGCACGTAATGATGACCCAGTGACGGAGGCACGCCCAGAGGGAGCGCCCGTCTTTATTACCAGCAGAACGGAGCAAGTCGACTCTCACCATTAAAGCTGTCCCGCAGGCTCCTCTGCACCGTCAGACCACAAGCGCAGGCCCAGTGCTCCACGCGGGGCGGGATGGGGCGACGTGCGGCTCCGCTGAACCGTGCGGCTCGTTCCGAGGCCTCCCATCTCCTTACCTGAAACCGGCGCCGTCTCCGTGCGCCCCGACGGTGATTTGGAGCTGGGAAGCGAGCTGGCGCGGCTCACGCTGGCCTGCCTTCTGTCACTGCGAACGCCCGGCACCGCGTGTGCGGGCGTCAGGATGGCCGCGGCCGGGGACCGCGGAGCCGAGGCCACCTGCTCTGGCCCTCTGCCGACGGCGGCTGCTCCTGACGGAAGCCGGGGCCCAGGTTCCAGACCCAGCGAGGCCTGCTGGAAAAGCGCCCTCCACCCTCCCGGCCACCCGAACGCCTGGCAAGCGGCTGTGGGAGGTGGGGAGGACGAGGCTGAAGGTCCGGGATCGCAACTCAGGGACATCCTCTGTGATCTCCACGTCAGCGCCCCTTGGGTTCTTCCGCAGTTTGGAACCTTAAACGGAGCTTAAACTATCCAGAGCTGGGGTGGAGGGTGCTTGAGGCCGTCCAAGACCGGTAGGAGCCGGCGTGGCAGATGCAGGGACCCACAGAGCACGAGATTCGCGCTGGCCACCCCTGCTGTCCTGATGAGAAATGCCACGCGTTGGACCTGCCAGCAACCCATCTTCTGCACTTAGAAACTCTCCCTTTGGCTGACATGAGTGAGTGCTCAGCTGTGTCCCACTCTGTGTGATCCCATGGGCTGTAGCCGCCAGGTTCCTCTGTCTGTGGATACTGGCGTGGGTTGCCATTCCCTCCTTCAGGGGCTCTTCCTGACCCAAGGGGTCGAACCCGCGTCTCTTGGGGTCTCCTGCATCAGCAGGCAGATTCCTTACAACTACACCATCTGGGAAGCCACATCTGAGATGAGTGTTCTTCAAGTGATATCAGAGGGCATTTGAAATTCTCACGGAAGACAGATTAAAATTTACTGGCAAACTGGAGATCTGTGAGCTGTTTGCGTTTGTCTCTTTCTGGCATTTGTATTTCTCTAATGCTCTAACAGCCTCCCTCAGCTTTTGTATTGGATTTAAAATCTAAAGGAAAGCATTTGCTAGGTCATCAGAATCGTCACCCAAATTTCAACGCTGCTTTAGCTTTTAAAAACCTCCTTTCTCTCCCCTCACTCAGGTTTGTATTAACGGATGCACACCGTTATATATAAAATAGATAACCAACAAAGCCATACCGTATAGCACAGTATTGTAAAATACACAATATTTTGCAACAACCTGTAAGGGGAAAGGAATCTGAAAAAGAATATATTCATATACACTCATGTACACTCATGTATAGGTGAATAGCTGTGCTGCACACCTGAAGTTAACAGGGTGTTATAAAGTCAACTAAAAGCACCCCTAGTCTCCTAGAAAACAGCGGTTCTGCATTCCTGGACTTTTCTCAGTAGAGATGAACAGAGGTCAGCTAGAACCTTTTTACTAAGAAGCTGCCGTGGTGTACGTTAAAGTTGATGAAAAGTATCAGCGGGTCACAGAACTCCTGGATCCGTGAGTGAGTGCTAGACCACTAGATGGGTTTCTGGAGGGCCTCACTGTGGCATCTGTAGATGTGAACTGATGCGTGTATCAGGAAACCTCTGGGGAAGAGGCCCCCGCAGCCTGTGTGACGTCAGCGAAGGCAACAGGGGCAAGAGTCCGGACTTCTCCCTTAGCTGGACCCCTGAGAGCAGGGCAGGGCTGGGGTGGGGCTGGCCTTCCTCCCACAGAGCTCACACGAACTTCTGGGGGCTCCCCCTCCCCAAGCCTCCGATTGCCACCTCCCCAGGCACGGCTCTGCCATCACTCACTGCCCGCCAGGCCAGGCAGAACTCCACCACTTTGCAGGTGGGGCCGGCTGCTGCCCGTGGCAGAGACGAACGACATATTTATTAGCTTGTCAAAACCTCCCCTGTTTATGGAAGTCTCACCCAGCTAAACAAAACAGTCAGCTTCCCATTGGCTCCTCAAGAGGCCCCTGCTGAGAGCTTCAGCAAAGTGCTTGATGAGGCATAAAATGATGATTAATTAATTTACTGCTCAGTTGATCGTCTCACGGCGCGGTTGATGGTTCTCCCAGCGGTCAGCCCTCACTCTGCCGGGCACGGCCAAGCCTGCTTTTGCTCTGACCTGAGCCGGGAAGCTCCCGGGCAGGGAAGGAGGCAACGGGGCACAGAGGCTCCGGAGGCCCCAGGAGGCGGGCACAGGCGGCGGGGGGGCCTCTCGCAGCCAGCCATTAATCAAGACTCACTGGCCCTGGGAACGGCCGGCGCCCGGGAGGAGGCGGCCTGGGCGCTGCGGGTGCTCGGAGCCACGTCTCCAGCCAGTTCACTCTCCCGGGAGGCGCCTGGGCAGCCTGCTGTCCCCCTGGCGAGCACTGGCCGGGACGGGCTCCCTGTGCTCTCGCGTCTCTGTGGGGAAGATGGCCTCGCCTGCCCGCGGGGTGAGCCGGCGGGGACGTGGCTCTGCCTCCAGACTGTCAGCCCTCAAGGTCAACGATAGCAAGGCTTTTGGAAATGGGAAGACGCAGAGATTTTCTGTCTTAACTTGAACTCCACATGGCATGCTGTTGGGTTTTAGGAAGTTTTAGCTTTATCCAAAGTAAAGTGAGATTTCAAAGCAGAGGTCTCTGTCGATTTATCCTTTTCTAACTGACTGCCGAGAGTAGGTTCACGGCGTGTAATGCAGCCATACAGACAAGGAGCAGTGAGCACTCCCTCCTGTGGGGCGCAGATGCAGAGCCCCCACCGGACGGTAAACAATCTGCTGGGTGGGGCAGCAGGTTACAGGACGTGGAGGACACCCAGGATGCCCTGCCTCACGGGTGTAAGTTTCGAATGGACGGCCGGGTCTAAAGTCAGGCCCCTGGACAGCAGGCGCGACCCTGAGGGGCGCTGAGCTACCCGTCAGATCAGCACAGGGAGCAACACTTTAGGCCCAGATGCGGGTGTGCAGGAGCTGGGTCCCTCGGAAGGGGTGGCCCTGTGTGCTGCTGGCCCTGAGACCCTCAGGGACACAAGGCTGGCAGCACTGCGCCCCGGGGCCAGGGAAGGGCACGCTTGTCGGGGCCACTGCACGTGTGTGAGGTCCAGTCTCTGCAAAGACTGCAGGGATCCGCTGGGCCACGCAGCTGAGAAGAGGAGGCTCGGAGGCTGGCTCTCTGTCCCCAGCATGCAGTCTGAGCGGCCCACCCTTCCCGTCTGGTCTCTCAGAAGGTCTGGCTGGTGTCCAGCCGGGGGATGAATGGAAACTGAAACAAGGGGGGGAGGTGCGACGTCGGGCCAAATTGCAGTCCAGCTGGCAGGAGGTCACTACAGGCGGCCATCCCACTCGGGAAGGGTGCCGGCCAGTGCGGGCGGCTTGGGGCGGGCTGGGAGCGCCCGGGAAACTGCAGGGCGGCAGGGCACGTGGGAGCCCTGCTGGGCCAGGCCCTCCACCGGCCCCCGTCCCAGGGCTGACACTGCGCTTTCCCACCTGGACCGCACTGACCCTCCGCGTCTGCTCAAGCCGAGGTTTACAGAGCAGAGAGCGTCACCCAGGCTGATGCCGGCCGCAAGCTGTAAACAGGGTCGTGGTGCCTGGAGGTCGGATCAGATGGGGGTTTGCGGTGAGTGAGGTGGGCTGGGGTAGGACGAAGTCCTTGGAAAGATGAAGGTTTTCCATCCCCTGGGCTTTCCTGGGACAAAGGGCTCTGTGTCCCTGATGGATGGGGGTCTGCTGTGTCCTACATCCTGTGGAGATCCTCACAGGCGTTGAAGTTGGAAAGCATTAAGGAAGCCATCCATTAAGAGGCCAGTTTAACCTGTTTGTCTCAAAGTTCCCAGCCTGGTAACATCAGGAGCAGCGATGCATGAAACCGCTGACCCCTCTGGGAGGATGAGGACGGGTCCCTGGGCACGCCGCAGGAAGCGGGGTCCCTGGGCACGCCGCAGGAAGCACGGCCCCGTAACCGAAGGTGCCACTATAGGAAACCGGCTTCAGTTGTGTGTCTCCGTGGACCATGCGCCAGCACCCTGGCCATCCCCGTGGCCCGGACACAGCGCGGCGCCCAAAGGCCCACACCGAGGGGCTCTGCGGCAGCTCCATCTGCAGGTCTTGCTGGGATGCAGAGTGGGGAGGGGCCCTGGTGGGCTCGACAGCCAGGGCTCCAGTGGATGTCTGGGGCAGCGGGGCCGCACGGGGGCCAGGGGGGCCGTGGGGGTGAGTGGACATTGTGTCAGGGGGAAAAGCAACAGATGGGCTGGCACTGAGGATGGGGAATCCACTCAAATGGGGAGCGGCCAGGGCGACCGCGGGGGACTGACTTGGAGACGTCCAGGCTTTCACAGCTGGGGAGGGGGAGCTGGACAGTCAGCCACACATTCAGCTCCTGCACCACAGGCTCGGGTGGACAGCTGGGCCTGCAGGGGCCACTGCAGTCAAGTCGCTCGACCTCCCCGATGCCACGGTCCACCTCCTGCGTGTTAAGACACTGCCCGGGGGGCTGAGAGGGTCTGTGGTTGAAACAGGCTCTGGGAACCCTCAGGGCAAGGCCAGCACCTACAGGGGCTTCCTCCCGGGCAGCCTGAGGCTCGCTTTCCTTGGGGGAACCAAAGGGTTCCTATGTCTCCACCTGTGCATGGATCATTTAGCTCCACAATCAGGAGCTGATAAAAACATCAAAGTCAGGGAGGTTATTGTAAAAAAAAAAAAAATGGATCTCGTTCTCTTTTTCCTGACCTTTCCAAATTATTACTTAACATCATCGGGCAAAATCAAGAATAAAGGCACCATTGCCAGAGAGTGGCCCTTCTGTGGGGTTAACCACCCTCGACCACCATGGGGCGTGGACACGGTCAGCCTTGGGCTCTTCTTTCTGCCAATTTCCTTGTCTCCTGCCCTGTCACCCAAGTGAATCGTGTGAGTGGAGTTGTCATCATCTGTGTGGTGAGCAGAACATATCAGGGTTGTATTTTCCTCTAAAAAATGCCGAAAAGCTGTGGACACTGGTGAAGGAAGCTGATGGAAAGTGCAGAATTTTCAAAGGTGAAATGAGAAAAACTTCTGGAAAGTACAGGTGGAAGTTCAGAGAAGATCAGATGAGAGAGCATTGTAACCATACTCCCCTGCATCTGGGCCCAGGGCTCAGTTCATCCACAACCAAGCGCTTTGTGCATAAAAGATGTTGTGGAACCAAACTCTGGTCCACTCCCCTGACACGCAGCAAAGCCGATCTGTCGACTCCAAGCTGCGGTGAAGGAAAGTACAGTGTTTATTGCGAGGAGAACAGGCAGCAAAGCCGATCAATTGACACCAGGTTGTGGTGAAGGAAAGTGCAGTGTTAGTTGCAGGGCACCAGGCAGCTCATACTCAAAAGACCAGAACTCGCTGATGGTGTCCAGGGAAAGGTTTCTGAAGGCCATGTTAGGGGCGAGGGTTGCAGGATGCCTGGCCATCCTTCTGGACATCCATTCTCCTGGACATCCTTCTGACCGGGGGGTGGTGAGGCCACAGGGGGATGCTTTGGGAGTCAGCGTCACCTGCGATGCGTGTGCTTGTGGTCAGCCGGAGGTCACCATCCTTCTCTGGGTGGGCGGTCTTAGCTTCATAGAACAACTCAAAGACATGAATCAGATTGTAACGCGTATCCCTTCAGGAGAGACTAGGGTCCTGGGACTCTGGCATCCTCAACATTAACTGCCTGACTGTGCTTTTTGGAACATGGGGAAGACCAAACGCAATGGGGGAGACAGAGTGGCTTGTACAGGCCCTAGGATTCTGCTCTGGAAAATGGAGGTTTCAGTCTGCCTTTTCTTTAATTTTCTTCAGTCCTTAGGGGAACAGGGTGGGACAAGAAAGTTCTGGATAGAGAAGTTGAGCACAGACTTGGCAGGGAAGCTCGATTCTGGGGAGCTCGGTTTCAGGAGGCATTTCCCCCGAATTCCAGACCATGCAGGAGCTCCTCCAGGAGCAGCTGGGAGGCCCTTAACCATCTCTGCTTTGGATTTAACAAAATGGAAATACTTAACACTCTTCAGCCTGTGTTTGCGTGAGCTCTAAGAGGTTCCCTAGAAATTGAAAGTTCTTTTCCCCCAAAGAAGCATCAAGAACTTGCTCTAAATCAGCAACAGCACGATGGAAACGACCGCGTGTGCGTTTCTTGGGCGAACGAGACAGGCTGTTCCCAGGCGCGGAGGGCCAGCTGCACTCTGGCTGCATTTCTGGGGGGAGACCTGGTTTTCAGAAGAATATTGTAAGGATTGCGTCGCCCAGAGAGACAGCCAATGGCTTGTTATTTTGACAAAAAGATCAAAAATTAAATGTCTATTTCTTTCATGTGATTTACTAGTGTTTTGGTAGGGGAAGTTTTTTTTTTCCCCATAAAATATAAAACATAAGAGTCTTTCTTTTAAATTCAATAATGCAAGAAGTGACAGTGTGTGTGTGTGTGTGTGTGCACGCGTGTTCAGTCTCTTCAGTCCTGTCTGACTCTTTGTGACCCTTGGACTGTAGCCCCCCAGGCTCCTCGTCCAGGGGATTCTCCAGGTAAGAATTCTGGAGTAGGTTGCCAAGCCCTTTTCCAGGGGATCTTCCTGATCTGGGATCAAACCTGGGTCTCCTGAGCTGCAGGCAGATTCCTTACATCTGAGCCACCAGGGAATCCTGAGAGACAATACCTCATCTTAAAAACACAAGTGAGGTCTGCATGGTAGGAACAATGAAACCATGAATGGGTACAGACTTATGGGGATCTCAGAGTCCTGACCTTGTTTAATCCTCCTGGTTTGTTGAATCACAGGCCACAGGAGTATCTGTGGTCTTGTTCTACAGACCCTGAGAGACCTGGGGAGCTACTGCTCTGGATCTGGGGCCAGAAGGTGCTCGAGTTCACTGTGCTGACTGACGGGACAGGGGCTCACAGAGGAAGGCGGGGCCAGCGATCAGCAGTGACCCTCAAGCGCTGACCACCCCTGGGGTTGGTTGAGGAGCGGAGCGGGTGCTTGGGGACCCCCAGCTCTGGGGACCCACCAGCATCATGGGCGACAGCTCTGACGGAGCCCAGGCTTAACTGGCTTTGCCGTCCACTGGCTCCTATGTTCCTCCTCCATGTTCAGGGTTTCTGCTTCTGCTGAGATACTCGCTGTAACAGAGACGGAGTGACAGAAAGGGAGGAAGTTTGTATGCAGGACTGCTCCTGGCTCTAATAAAGATGCAACACCTCACGTTAGGCAGAGATTTACTTGTATTGATGCAGATTTACTGCTCCAGGAAAAAAAAAGAGCCTTATTGTATGATCAAAGCTAATAAAAATAGAAGACAAATGACGCCGTACCCTGAATAGAAGCAGTGCACTAGTTAATGAACACTTATTGACCGGCAACCTGCAGCTAATGTAGCCATGGATTTTTACTTTGTCTCTTCGTGGTTTTAAGAAGCAATTGGCTGGGTCTCCCCGGACCAGAGGATGAGGTGATAGTTAACAAAGCCGCGTTTTATTTAGTGCTAAACAAAGCAGTCAATTTAAATCTGAGTTGGATGGGAAAACCATCTCTTTGGTTTATGTAAGCTGGGATCACTTGAGCGAGGCTGTTTTTAGATGGTTCTGTCATGGGATACTGATTGTTTATTATGTACGGCCGCATCCTGTCCATTTACAAAAAGTGATGGGAGAATCAGTCAATGTCCCACAGCCCCGGATGGGGATTTAAAACCAACATCCCCGTGTGTAGTGATTTTTAAAGCCAAGTCCACCTAACACTGGGTTGAGTCACCTATACCTAAACTTCACAGCCCTTATTGAAACTCCCTGCACGTCGAGATACAATTGAATGAGTGCGTTGCAACATCACGCACAGAACTTAAAAAGCGCGTTGTTCGAATCAAGTTAATGGGACTTCCGAAGCCTTTGGGAGAGCAATACCCACATTCCGAGTGGTGCCCGAGGGACAGTGCATCTCAACCGCCACAGAACCTCTGAAGGAAAGCTACCCGTTTCCCTGCCTGTCACCGTGAGCTCACAAGTTTACCGGGGCGCCCTCTTCAAAGCACGGACGGGGTCACTTGTAGGAATGTCTGCCGTCTGGCGTGGCCCTTCAGTGCAGCCCTGGGCGTGAGGCAGAGCCTGTCTGCTGCAGCCCGGCCCCCGGCCCGCAGCCCACAGAGGAGCGAGTGGTGGCGATGCAGCCCGGCCCCGGCCCGCAGCCCACAGACGAGCGAGTGGTGGCGATGCAGTTTTCTTGGGTCTTTTCTTCTTGGTCATGTCACCTTCCCCACATTTTCTTGGGTTTTATATTAAAACAATTTATTTAATTTTAATTTTACTTTTTAAAAATTGAAGTACATTAATAGTTGTTTATAGTGATTCAGGGGTACATTAAAGTGATTCAGTTTCATGTATATCTATAGAGATAGACAGATAGCACTTCCCAGGGGGCTTTAGTGGTAAAGAACCCACCTGCCAGTGCAGGGGACATAAGAGGCCTGGGTTCGATCCCTGGGTCAGGAAGACCCCCTGGAGGAGGGCATGGCAAGCCACTCCAGTATTCTTGCCTGGAGAAGCCCAAGGACCCAGGAGCCTAATGGCTACAATCCAAGGGTCACCAAGAGTTGGACACGACTGAGGTGACTTAGCCCATATATGTGTACTCTTTTCCAGATTCTTTTCCATTACTGTTTATTATAAAATATCAAATATAGTTTCCTGTGCTGTACAGGAGGTCCTTGTTGATTATCTCCTTTATATATAGTTGTTTGTAACTGCTAATCTCAAAGTCCTGATTTTTCCCTCCCCACCATTTGGTAACCATAAGTTTATTTCCAGTGTTTGTGAGTCTATTTCTGTCTTGTAAATAACTCCATCTGTGGCATATTTCCGGCTCCGCATACAAGTGACATCATATGGTGAGCGTCATTCTCTGACTGACTTACTTCACTCAGTGCATGACCTCTGGGTCCGTCCATGTTGCTGCAAACGGCATCATTTACCCTTTGTTGTGGCCGAGTAACATCCCGTTATGTGTGTGTGTGTGTGTGTGTGCATATATATACTGGCTTCCTCATGGAGTCTCCAAAGCCTGGCCCTCCCAGGAAGGGGCCTGCCGTCCTGCTGAGCTCAGGGTGCAGCTCACTTCAGGCCACAGAGCCTCCGGCGAGCCGAGGACCCCACGTGATCCGTGGCATCTGACCTGTTCTGCCGTGGACGGCCGGGGCTCCCAATGGCGCGTGTTCTCAAAGGCCCGCAGCTGGGGTCACTGAGCACAGGAGGGGCAGCCCGTGGCCCCCGAGGATTCACCCGGGATTCCAGGTTGGGTGTCCGTTACCTCCTGCAGCCTTGGCTCAAGTGGGACACAGGCGAATTCTCTGGATGGGCAGGAGCGGGGTGGGAGGAGCTGGCTTTCTGGCGTCCTAGTGTCTACACTGGTCTGTACTTCTCCACCGTCAGGAAGGAGCGTGTCAGCCTCAGTAACAGGAGGAGAAACCAAGGGCCCAGCAGGCCGCCGGCCCCGAGGGGGATAACCAGGCACATTTCAATCCCTCCACCGGAAGATGCTTGCGTGGGAACAGAGGACACACATGATTTTAAATGACTTTATGAACAGACTGTGACCTGCCAACTGCTCCTCAGAAGGAAACCAGCTCCTGCACGGC
The DNA here is from genome assembly GCF_032452875.1 of Bos javanicus. Classification (NCBI taxonomy): domain Eukaryota; kingdom Metazoa; phylum Chordata; class Mammalia; order Artiodactyla; family Bovidae; genus Bos; species Bos javanicus. The sequence goes on from NC_083887.1 coordinate 69,834,526, forward strand.
TGGCCCAGCATCCCTTTCTCTCCCCGCTGGGAGCTGGAGCAGCTGGTGGACGCAGAGGAACCTTCCTCCAGACGCTGGGAACCCACCATCACACGGAGCCACTGCAGCCCCTGCCGCCCTGGATAAGGGCGGGCACACGTCCACCATGGCCGCCTCGCCAGCCCCCCTGAGCCCACAGCGTGGTGCCTGCAGCCAGGACCTGCCCGTCCCCCTGGGACTCCTTGGTGGACAAGGTCTGCTGAAGGTCAAGGGGGTGGAATCCCCAGGGTTTGGTTCATATGCTCCTGCAGGGTACTCAGCCATGCAGGTGCGACCCCCAGAAAAGGGAGATCTAGGGGAAATGAGAGCATTACAAGCCTGGCTCCAAAAAAGGTAAATAGAGTGGAGTCACTGCAGATCTGAGCTCAACTCTCTTCCTGCCCGAGAAGAGACGGTGAGGAAACTGTGAGGGGGGAGATGGGCTGAGACAGGAAGGCCCAGGCCTCTGGGCACTGAAATAAACAGACACCTGGGAAGAAGGCAGAGTACTTCTTTGGGTGCCCACTCCTGCCATGTGCCGGGATCCCTACAACCGAATGGAAAGCAATGGTGTCATTTTCAGGAATAAAAATAAACAAAGTCTTAAGTGCTTTAAGACTAAGTGGTGGGTTTCCAATGGCCCAGTCACCTTCTGGGGCTTCTGCATTTCTTAAGGCTTCAGCCTGCAGACAGTACACCCACGTCCACCAGGCTGGCTGAGGGCTGGACTCCACCAGGGGTCTGCCTGGCTTGCCTTCAGGCTCGGCTTTCTCAGGTGATAGCCCTGGGCTTAGTGAGTCCCTGAGTCTCTCTCAGTGGCAGCTGCAGCTGACGGTCCCCATCGATTCTCATCGTCACAACTGGTGACCTCACGGAGCAGCTGCACGTTGTCTGAGATGGAAAAACGTAGCTGATGGGCACAGACAAACCCTGCAGATGGGGGCGGCCGTCTCCTGGGCCGCCGGCTGCAAATCCTCACCAGTGCACAGCCTGCTTTCAGCGTCAGGCTGCTCCTCGAGTAAGGAAACCGGCAGAGCACGGACCCCCCGAGGGGTGGCGGTGTGGAATCCAGGAACATCCGTGCAGCTTGGGACCCGAGCCAGGGCCACTTCCATACGGAGCATCCAGGTTTCATTGTCAGGCGCTGTCTTTGGATTGATCCTGAGTTTAGTTTTCACACGACTGCCTAGAGGAAGAGGTGCCACCTGGAAGAAAAATAAACTTGCCTGTGATCTGTTTTCAAGGTGAATACTGCATGGCTTGTGGAGGGCAAGGAGATCCAACCAGTCCATCCTAAAGGAAATCAGTCCTGGGTGTTCATTGGAAGGTCTGATGCTGAAGCTGAAACTCCAGTCCTTTGGCCACCTGATGCAAAGAGTTGACTCATTGGAAAAGACCCTGATGCTGGGAAAGATTAAAGGCAGAAGGAGAAGGGGACAACAGAGGATGAGATGGTTGGATGGCAACACCGAGTCAATGGACAGGAGTTTAAGCAAGCTCTGGGAGTTGGTGAAGGACAGGGAGGCCTGGCGGGCTGCAGTCCATGGGGTCACAGTCAGACATGACTGAGCAACTGAATTGAAGACTTTTCAAAAACAAGCTAGAGATCACAGATGCTGGTTTTCTTCAGTGAGGAAATTCTTGTCCAGAGAAACGTCTTTGACTCAATATTAAGATTGGTGATTGGATGGATATTTACGCTTTTACATGTTTAGGGCAAGTTTGCATCCTTTATAGTTGGCTTACTTTTTAACGAATGAATACTGCTCATCCCAGCAGGGTGACCAAGATGCAGCCTTGTGTCTGGGACCCCGTGAATGGTGTGGCTCGGCCATGGGGATGGACCCTCCCTCTGGCTCCCCTGTGGAGCCCCTCCCAGGCGATAGGCATATATGTTTTGCCCTTTTACATCATAGTCGTTTTCCTTGTAATTAGGTGTGTGTTCTTCACAATGAAAGGTTAGAGACATCAAGAGCTTCCCAGCAACGTAACTGACAGGGATGAAGAGAAAATCCGTGTACACACAGAAGAGGCAAGTCGCTGTGTTTCGAGGATGACAGATGCAAAGAACAAATGTTAAAGGGAGTTGTTTTCCAATATTGTTTGAAAAGTACATATCCAATTAGAGACGAATCTGTTTAAATTCACCAACAAAATAAGCTGATGAAAGGAAGGAAAAAAAAAAAACTAGGTCAGTCTGAGATCTGTGTAAGTTGGGTCTCTAATGGGACAATCATTAAAAATAATTTCAATTATTCACGTTTGAATGACTTTTATATAAAGCTTTTTAAATAACGTGAAATCTGCTGTATGAAGCCTAAATGAAAGAATGGCCACGTTAATCTCTGACATATTATTTGAGCTTGTACATTGAGAAAAAAGAAAAGCACAGGAGAATGTTAAATTTCACATAAAATATTCTGGTTTCCTCTGGTTTATTTCAGAGCTAGGGTGTCATTTATGATTACATTTTATGAAAAGATAATTACAAGCAGAACTCCTTTTCTAAGCTTGCAAAAGGTAATCTAAATGCTAAGATTAATACATTTCGGGACATTAATAAGCTCAGTTCTCTTCAACTTGATGGATTAGTAATGTTCAATGGCAATGCAGCTGCTTTCTCTCTGGAGCCAGTGCTATCCACAGAATTTCCTCCCACTGGTGGAGAGGAAGACGGGCATCCTTGGTTCATCGTTGGGTAGAACCCCACACTCTAATAGGGACGCCGGCGGATCAGGGTGTCGAGTCCTACAGAGAGTAAAGTGCTCTGCAAACGGTGCGTGTCCTGTGGGTGTCTTTCCTGTGATTGCCAGTGATGTTCTGCCCAAGGAAAGGGGTAGGGGCAGCAAACAGAAGTTTAGAGATTTTCAGGGCTTCCCTGGCAGTCCAGTGGCTGAGACTCCGTGCTTCCACTGCAGGGGGCACAGGTTTGATCTCTGGGCAGGGAACTAAAATCTGCCTGCTGCACAGCATCAGTTCTGTTCAGTTCAGTGGCTCAGTCGTGTCTGACTCTTTGTGACCCCATGGACTGCAGAACGCCAGGCCTCCCTGTCCATCACCAACTCCCGGAGTTTACTCAAACCCATGTCCATTGAGTCGGTGATGCCATCCAACCATCTCATTCTCCATCATCCCCTTCTCCTCCTGCCCCCAATCTTTCCCAGCATCAGGGTCTTTTCAAGTGAGTCAGTTCTTCGAATCAGGTGGCCAAAGGATTGGAGTTTTTGCTTCAGCATCAGTTCTTCCAATGAACACCCAGGACTGATCTCTTTTAGAATGGACTGGTAGGATCTCCTTGCAGTCCAAGGGACTCTCAAGAGTCTTCTCCAACACCACAGTTCAAAAGCATCAATTCTTCAGAGCTCAGCTTTCTTTATAGTCCAACTCTCACATCCATACATGACTACTGGAAAAACCATAGCCTGGACCAGATGGAACTTTGTTAGCGAAGTAATGTCTCTGCTTTTTAATAAGCTGTCTAGGTTGGTCATAGCTTTCCTTCCAAGGAGTAAGCATCTTTTAATTTCATGGCTGCAGTCACCATCTGCAGTGATTTTGGAGCCCCCCAAAATAAAATCTGTCACTGTTTCCATTGTTTCCCCATCTATCTGCCATGAAATGATGGGACTAGATGCCATGATCTTAGTTTTCTGAATGTTGAGCTTTAAGCCAGCTTTCTCACTCTCCTCTTTCACTTTCATCAAGAGGCTTTTTAGTTCCCCTTCACTTTCTGCCATAAGGGTGGTGTCATCTGCATATCTGAGGTTATTGATATTTCTCCTGGCAATCTTGATTCCAGCTTGTGCTTCTTCCAGCCCAGTGTTTCTCATGATGTACTCTGCATAGAAGTGAAATAAGCAGGGTGACAACATACAGCCTTGACGTACTCCTTTTCATATTGGAACCAGTTTGTGCACAGCATAGCCCCCCCTCAAAAAAGAAATTCAGACATGTTCAAAGGAGTAAAGAGTGCAATGAAGAATAAAACCTCTGCTACTAGTGAAGACAAATCTACATGTAGATTAAATGAATGAACATCATAAGCAAAGTTTTAAAAATTTGGGCTTGGGGGAAATTCAGATTTCTGGGTATACAACCCTAGGAAATGGACTTACCATTTCCTGCACTCCTATGTTCATTGCAGAGTCATTCACAGTAGCCCAGACATGGAGACAACCCACGTGTCCACCAACAGATGACTGGATAAAGGAGACAGGAGATACACGTATGCACATGTATATGTATATGACTTGGCCATAAAAAGCGAGGAAACCCTGCCATTTTTGACATCATGGATGGACCTTGAGGTCATTGTAATAAGTGAAATAAGTCAGATAGAGAAAGACAGGCATCCTGTGACCTCACTAACACGGGACATCTAAAACAACTGGACTGGAAGGAGCAGTAGACGGTGGTTTCCAGGGGCTGGGGAATGGGGGAAGTGAGTAACAGTGTCAGAGAGATAAAAATCCAGTTTTCAGAGGAATAAGTTCTAGTGATGTCAGGTGCAGAATGGAGGCTATAGTTAACAATGCTATATTGTTTATCTGAAAGTTACTAAGAGAGCATATTTTTAGCGTTCTCATCACACACATACACACACACACACACACACACACACACCCGTACGTGAGGTCAAAGGCATTAACTAAACTTCTTTTGGCAACTGTTTTGCACTATGCACATGTGTGCACACCTTAAACTTACACAGTGTTACGTGCAAATTGTTGTTGTTTTAGTCACTAAGTCATGTCTGATTCTTTTGTGACTTCATGGACTGTAGCTTGCCAGCCTCCTCTTTCCATGAGATTCTCCCGGCAGGAACGCTGGAGTAGATAGTCATTTCCTTCCCCAGGAGGTCTCCCGCATTGCACGCAGATTCTTTACCAGCTGAGCCACCAGGGAAGCCCAGGAAGATGATAAGAGCATCAGATAAGACACTCTAGCTTACTAATCACTCTACAAGAAGCCAGGATTTTCAAGCCCTCTCTCCACACAAATATAGATTCTCCATTGGCTGATGAGGGGGCCGTGAGGGGAATGTGCTGTTCACTGCCCCACTGTGAGTCTTCTGTGACACCCAGCTGCTCCCCTGAGACCAGAGAAAGTTTAGGTGGGAACAAGGGTGTCCTTCCCTCCAGGAGCCACCTAAAACTCCCTCTGCTCCATCCATGTCTGATCGCACTCGAGAAAGAAAGAGGTTGGCTTGACCCCTCACCTACCGCATATTCCTGGAGGGCATCTCAGGTGGGAACTGTGGCCCTAGGATTTTGACAACAATCAGTTAAAAAAAAAAAAAAAACCCTCTTGTTTTGTCTGTTGAAGAACAGACAGAGGCGTCAACCGCTTCTGCTGGAACTGTTGAGGCGGTACTGGGGTTAGCCTTGCATGTCTTCATCATCATCCCTGTGGTGCCCCAGCCTCCATTGCTTTCGGGACTGGACTCCAGGCGGCCTCACTCCAGGCCTGTGGGTCCTTGAGCTGACTTTATTCCATGGGGTGGGCCAGGGGCCTCTGCTAGGACTTGCATGGCTTGTAGGCAGCAGAGAGTAAATGAAGACTTCGGATCACGGACCTCCTATAAGCAGGAGGTTTTTAAGAAGATTGAGTGTTTCCACTTTGGAGGATTTCTTTCTTTTTCCTCTTAAACTGTGAGTCAGCCTTACAGCAGCACTGTGGCATCTTCAGTTTTGCCTCAGCAGGTGGTAGGAAGGGGATGCTGGGGTTGGTGAAGCCTGTTTTATTCTGCTTTGTAACCTCCAGGAGCCTCTGAGCCTCCAACACACATAACAGTGTATACATTAGGAGCTGAGTAACTGCACCTCTTCAGCTCTCACCCCAACTGCACTTCCCCAGAGGATCCCAGACTCTGCAGCCCAGACCCTGTGCTTCTCCCATCCAACCTCAGGGGATTCTATTGATGCAACTTTGACTGCTGCGCACCAAATTGTTACAGAAGCTTGAAAACACTAAGGAAGATGACAAGAGCATCGGATAAGATGTTCTAGCTTACTCTCAATTTACTTTAACACTTATTATCTTAAGACTGGCAGTGGAAAACCAGGTTGCAATTTTTAACCACAGGGAGAAATATTCTGAGTTTCTACCCTCTGCCACGTTGCTTGGTTTTTCCGTTGATTTCTCCCAACACACTCTGAGATGAGGACTTGCCCACGATGAGTCAAGAATGACTCTCCAGGTGTGGGGAGCTGGATGATGCAGGGTGAGAATCAGACAGCCTGACGCAGGGGACACGTCGGGAGAGGGATCTTTCCCCAGGTTCCTTCCTCCTCAGCACTGGAGGGGGCAGGCGTCCCTCCTCTGGGTCAGCACCACGGACAGAGGGCTGCCCTGGGGTGGGGGAGGGTGGCTTTGGTCTTTGGAGCAAAGTGGCTTCAACAGTCTGTTGAAGTTGTCTCTGACTCTTTGCGACCCCACGGACTGCAGCATGCCAGGCTTCCCTGTCCTTCCCTGTCTCCCAGGGGTTTTGCCCAAGTTCATGTCCACTCAGTTGGTGATGTGGATACTGGAGTGGGTTGCCATTACATTCTCCAGAGGATCTTCCTCACCCAGGGGTCGAACCCAGGTCTCCTGCATTGCAGGTGGATTCTTTAACAACTGAGCCACCAGGGAAGCCCACGGAGCTCTTCAGATGCAGAAAGTCAATGAGGACAGACGTAGGAGACACGTGTGCTGCTCTCTCAGGGAAGCTTCAGAGGAAGTGAATGACCGAGCAGATAGTCTTTCGAGCACAATCACAGTTATATGCAGGACAAGTTCAGCAGGTGCTCTGCAGTTTTCAATTCTAAAAATTCATTTCATCGGGGGACAAAGGTGTCAGCAGAGGAAAGCCATTAATTTATGTTGTTGATACATCTTAGTTGATAAATGGACATTTCTCATACTATAGAAAATGCTTTTGTGATTTTGCTAAGATGATAAATGTCTTTTAAAACTTTTTCAAAATGAGCTTGACTGTATCATGCTCATAAATAAACATAATTTGTGTTTCTTGATTGTAAGAATGCATATGGAAAAACAATGTTAAAAAATTCATCAATATATTGCACTGATAGTTTTCATATGTCTCAGCTCAGTATAAGTTGGGAACTTTGTGGTGATATTTGCTTCAAATCAATTATTTTTTAAACCAATTGTTTATGTAGTGGGAGGAAGATGATGGCAGTGGAGAGAATGGAGCCAATTACAAGTGAACAATTTGTTCCCTTGAATAAAGAGTCCATCTCTGACTTAAGTGCAGAGGATGAAGAGTTGGTCATGTCTAAACAGGTGAAACTTGGTGAAAGACTCAGAAATGTAGACACTCCAGGAAAAGCTGCCCCTGCCGGCTGTCTCCCACAGAAGCCCTCTTGTCTATGACCAGCTGCCTTCAACACCCTTCTTTTCTTTTAGTCTCTGAAGAGATGAAAATTCCAGCATTTTAAAAGGAAAACAATTGTTTTCAAATCCCGTAACTGCCTTAATCCTATGATCTTCCACCTTTCAGCCTTTATCTAAGAAACACATGTTACAAATGATATTCTAGATGTTCTCTGAAGTTATATTCATAAAAATATAAAGTGAGTCACATTATTGAGCTATTTTCCTAAAGGAAAAATTCAGTATTCACATTTTAACATGTTTTTTTAAAAAATGGGTATGTTATTAGCTGCCTTAAATCCTCTTATGGAAAAAATGTGGAATAAATAAATACAAATGTCAAGGCATAAGCAAACACTTTTGAGCCTTTTCGTGTTCACGCTGGATTGTCCATGCGTGTGCGGCCGCCCAGCACCCAACAGCCGCCAGCGGCTGTGTCTTGTGCCCAGGGGGCGGGGTGGCCTTGCCTTTTCAGGGCTCTGTAGCAGCACACAGCCCCCTAGCTCAGCTCACATGGGGTGCTACTCCAGCCCCGGGCAAGTGTCTCTGAGCTAACAGTACCTTCTGGCCATTCATCCTGAGAGGACATCTTCTCATGGCTGATAACTTAGATGAGCACAGAGACCATTATCAAACTAGATCAAATCTGATAAATCCCTGGTTCCCCCAGGGATGGGGGTGAGAAGACTCAAATCTCAGAGTGTCTCCTTGTTCAGGCCAACCCTGGGCTTAACCCACAAACTGCGGAGGGGGCAGGCTCAGGTGTGCAGACCCTAGGGCGCTTAAGAGACATCCTGGTGAGTCCCTGACAAGCAGCAGCCTCCGAGGCATGTTCTTTATTCAGAAAAGCAGAGATGGTCCCGGAGACCCCAGGCTTAGTGCCAGGATCAGAGGTGGCGTGACCAAAGAGCCTGATGCCAAGGTGGTCACGGTGAGCAGCAACATGGAGCCTGTCAGGACCCAGATGTCACGGTCGCTGGCTTCTGAGATCGTGGTCTTTGGGAAGAGCCCTGAAAATACTCGAGGACTCACTGAAACATCTGAGATACTTCACAAAGAACAGAAATGCAGAAACACACTGCTGTCATTGTCGTAGTTGATGACCCAGAATGGATGGCAAGACGGGTCACTTAAGATGATTTTAAACCATAAAGTTTCCTTTTTTAAGGAAGACTGAAAAGTGCATGTAATTTTACACTTGTTTGCAAATGGACCAAACATTATAAAACATTTCAACATCAAAAGTATGTATTTATAAACATCTCCATCCATGGAATTGCTTTTCTAATAAAATAAAATGCCGGCTTCACAGAAATAACATTTTAAATTTTGAGCTAAGAAGTACCACTTTTGAAATGTTACCTTCATGAAATCCAGACTGGCCAGAGCTGAAATTTCAGTCTAGGCCCTAAGCAGCATGTTACCCTGGGTAAACCCTTTGCTTCTGAATTTTCTAGTTTGTGGTCCTGACCCTGTGGACAACCCCACTCCCCACCCCCACCCACACCCCCAGCATAGTCACTGGCGGGAAGACTCCGGGAGCTGGATCAATGGCCCCCACTTCCCACCCATCCCTTGCCATCGCCTCAGTTGGATTTTGTTCGAAAGCTCACCTCAATCTGGAAATCTTTTTTCTTTATACGTTTCTTAAAGTCAACAGCAGGTGTGAATGGTACCTAAATAATTCTCGGAGGTTACTGAAAATCATCAAAATTTGGTTAGCTAAAATTGAGAGAATTAAAAACTTGCATATGCTTAAAGAATGAAAGAATCAGTATTATAAAAAGCTTAAAATGCTTGTTGAATAAGTTTCTCTGCTAATTAGGGATTCACACTCACAGAAAATCAAACGGTTTCAAATGACAAATGCTGGAGAGGGTGTGGGGAGAAGGGAGCCCTCCTACACTGTTGGGTGGAATGGAAAGTGGTTCCCTCCACCACTGTGGAGAACAAATGGAGCTTCCTTAAAAAGTAAACACAGAGCTGCCATATGATCCAGGGACTCCATTCCTGGGCATATACTCAGAGAAAACTGTTCATTCAAAAGTATACACGCGCCCTAATGTTCGATCCCCGGCTTGGGAAGATCCCCTGAAGAAGGGAAAGGCTCCCCACTCCAGTATTCTGGCCTGGAGAGGTCCATGGACTGTACAGTCCACAGGGTGGCAAAGAGTCGGACACGACTGAGCAACTTTGACTTCACTTCACCCTATGTTCATTGCAGGACTGTCTGGGATAGCTGGGATGTGGAAGCAATGGCACCCGACTCCAGCACTCCTGCCTGGGAAACCCCATGGACGAGGAGCCTCATAGGCTGCAGTCCATGCGGTTGCTAAGAGTCGGACATGACTGAAGCGACTCAGCAGCAGCAGGACATGGAAGCAACCTATGTGCCCATTGACAGAGGACTGACTAAAAAAGAGGTACAAGTATACACAGCGGAATATTACTCAACCATAGAAAGACGGAAATAATGCCATTTTAGTAACATGGACGGACCTAGAGAGTGTCATACTGAGTAAGTCAGACAGAGAAAGAGAATATCATATGATATAGCTATGTGTAGAATCTTAAAAAAGGATACAAATGAACTTATTTAGAAAACAGAAAGGGACTCACAGACATAAACAAATGCATGGTTACCAGAGGGGAAGCGGGGTGTGGTGGGATGCATGAGGAACTTGAGTTTAACACACACACACTGCTATATACAAAACAGATAACCAATAGCCCTACTGTGTCACACAGGGAACCAGAGTCAATATCCTGCAATAAACCATAATGGCAAAGAATCTGAAAAAGAATGTATGTGCGTGTGTGTGTATCTATCTAACTGATTCATGACATTACAAATCAATTATACCTCAATAAAAGAGGAAAATCAAGTGGCATAAGAAATATGAAGACTATCATTTGCTTCAGGAGGATGCGGAATTGCCTTAAACCACACCTGGATCTGTTTTCAGACAACTCACTCTGGATGGAAGCAGGTGCTTCTGCAGATTACAAGGCCGCGGATGAGCCATGGCCGGATCCTCCCTGGCCAGCTCAGGGGAGTGTACCTCATGTTTTTCGGATCTCTGCACACGGGGCTGAGTGGGAGCACTGTCCTCACTGGGGGTCAGGCTCAGGATGACCCAGAAGGCTTCTCACCTCATTGCGGGTACTTGGGGTCTGCAGAGAACTGTCTCAGTCCACATCACGGTGATAACTCCATTGACAGAGTTTGACCCCAGAGATTTGCACCACTGACCTCAGCCATAGAGAGGCGGCATCTTGACCTCCAAGGCAACAGGGCACCACAGACCTGAGCTCTGTGCACGCCTGGCCTCTCCAGCGGCCGGGGGTCAGCGCTTTCTACAACGTGGAGACGGTACCCCGGTCCAAGCGATTCCCTCGGGCTGGCGGCGAGGCTGACTCCCCCGTGATGCTCAGCGCGCGCTCCTCCGTGCAGGCGCGCTCCCAGCCCCAGGACACGTTAGTGAGCGACAGACAAGACAACGCGCGCTCTGTCCACGCACACAATTAGCCTCAAAACCACCAGCAACCTGGTGGGTGTTCTCTCACGACAGTCAGTCCCCAACCACAGTGGCCCTTTTGTTTGTAAAGCTCGTATGACTATTCTCCGATTGTAAAGGGGGTGGTCGCTCCATCCCTAACCATCAGTGTCATGGAGGGCGGGCGTGTGCTCTGTACTCCCAGGGGGCGGTCACAGACCACGTGTTTCTATTTTCCGACAGTTCTTGATAAGGAACTTCAGAACCTGCCAGTGTGACAGAATTATTTCAGGTTTACTGGTTTATATGAACAGCGTTCTTTTTCAAGATTGACTTGTGGTACTTCTATATTTGATGCAAGAATTACTAGACCTTAATTGGCTCAGTTGGTAAAGAATCTGCCTGCAATTCGGGAGACTCAGCTTTGATCCCTGGGTCGGGAAGATCCCCTGGAGAAGGGAATGGCTACCCACTTCAGTATTCTTGCCTGGAGAATACCATGGACCGAGGAGCCTGGAGGGATGCAGCCCATAGGGTCACAAAGAGTTGAGCACGACTGAGCGACTAACACACACAGGCCACTGCACCAGACGTGTCACCAGCTGATAGTCTTTCTCCTTGAGCCTCCTCTATTTTTAATTTTTTAAATTATTATTTATTTATTTATTTATTTTTGCCTCCTCTCTTTTTAAAGTCACTCTCCTGGTCTTTCTATCCCCCGACCCCAGGGACGTCTCCACGTGTTAGGGTCACACACACATTCGGTGTATGGTGTGACCCTGGGATTATCTGAGAAGGTGTGTGTTCACCAGAAACATGAACAGCTTTTTGGTGGGTGAACAGACTTTTTGAGACTGTAGTTTTAGCCTCCAGATTGGAAGATTTTCTGTATTTCCTTCAGGCGTCCATGTTACAGATAAAAAGTTGGAGACAAGGTCATTTTTATTATCCCCTTTGAGAAGGATAATGTACAATATTTTATTTTTCTTCCCAGGACAATTATAGCAGTTTTCTCCATATCCGTATCATCTGAAAAAGTTGTCTGAAACAGCGGAAGAGGTGGTGGTCATTATTCACGTGCTGGGACTGGAGCGCTCCTGAATCTGTGAACTCGGCCCTCAGTGATCATGGTCTTCCTCCACTTGCCATGGTTGTGTCTGTTCTGCTTCCTCTCTCTTCGTTGGTGGGTCAGCGGGGACATACTGACACAAAGTAACTGGTGGCTTGTCTAAAAGTGGCTGAAATGACCACGTGTCTCCCAGGGCACGGAGACTGAAGAAGGCCTTCCTGACCCCAGGCTCCTGGACTCCCTGACACCGGGCCAGAGTGGGCCTTGGCACTGGGGGCCCCGTTCCTGTCTGGTTCCTGCTGTGAGAAGCTGCCCCCCGAGTCAATGGGCCCTTGGTCTTGTCCCTTCTTTGGCCGGTGTAACGTCCCCCAGACCTCGTCTACCCAAGGGCTGGCCACGCTGACCCAGAGGATGGAGGGGTGACGTTGGAGGGGCATGTCAACTGTTGACGTGCGGGCTGGGACACTCCCGTGTGTGGACGGACCCCGGGTGGCAGAGAGCAGACGGGCTGTGGGCCTCGGCCAGCTCTCATGGGGCCACCAGCTCTGGTTCCACTGGATATGAGGATGCGTTGGCCACGCAGAAGGACAACCCTTTTCTGTTTTTCCTCGCTATCAAGAGTGTTGAGACACATGAGGCATAAGTAATGTGTTAAAACGGGCTCATGTCAGCTGGCAAGACACAGCTGTCACCTTTGCACACATTTTGTGAACCACTGGCAGCTTGACACTGGCCTGGAGCATTTCTAGTATGGAAACTGGCAGCCACCAGAAATCAGGTACCCTCCCCGGGAGCTGGCCCTCCACTGCCCGAGGCCCCCTCTCTCCTCCTGCTCCAGCTGCGTGTGTTAGGGCTGACCTGGCCCCTCCCTGGGAATTCCCCACCGGCTTCTGTTCTCATCGTTGCCTCATTGTCACAGCATGGCTGGGCAATGCCTTTAGGCCTCACGCCCAAGTTCCAGGCAGGAAGAAGGAGGGAGTAAAGAGGAAGAGCCCTACCTCCTTGTCAGCTCCCGCTGATGAGTCAACTGGCTGTACGTCTGCCTTAACTGCAAAGGAGCCTGTATCCTTTTCTCCTCTCCACCTGACATGTGCAGGGCGTGGCCAGCATGACGGGGAAAGGGCCGCAAGTCAGTGCCTGCTACAGGATCACATGTGGACACACGATGCAAGCTCTTTCCTTCCCCTCCCAGAACTGTGGGCTTGGAACAAAGACTCAAGGGCCCCTGGGCCCCTAACTCAAGGGGAAGGGTGTGTGAGCCGGGGCAGAGGCCCCTTCCATGAGCGAGGGTGTGCAGGCGACAGGACCACGGTGGGTGTGGGGGTGGGGGGAGCGTGGGGAAGATGCTCAGCTGCGTGTGGACAAGTCATCCACTTCCTATTGTTAGTCTGTAGGTATGTCCCACGAAGTTCCCTGGCCACCCTGGATCTTTGCAATAAATTTCACATTTTAGCTTTATCCAACCTGGTTTGCTTTCTGTTATTAGCAATAAGGGGGCTTCCCTCATAGCTCAGTTGGTAAAGAATCCACCTGCAAGGCAGGAGACCCTGGTTCAGTTCCTGGGTTGCGAAGATCCCCTGGAGAAGGGAAAGGCTACCCACTCCAGTATTCTGGCCTGGAGAATCCCATGGACTGGATAGTCCATGGGGTCATAAAGTGTTGGACATGACTGAGCAGCTTTCACTTTCACTTCAGTAGCAATAAGAGTTATTTTAGTTAATTATTTTAAAATTGAGGCAGATTTTGATTGTCTTGTGTAGAATAAATTAACTCAAAATACTTGGAATTCCTAGAAAAGTGTCTTACCAAATTAAAAAGGTTTTTCACTCCATGATGAAGAAAGAAGAATACAGACAAGCAGAAGACATCTGGCTTGTCAACAAAGTAAGACGAGGAGTCTCTGACTCAGAGAAGAAGCCCGACTCCCCACACGTTTCGGGGCTGCCTCAAAATATCCTCTTAGGCATATCCGTGTGCTGGTAACATAGAGGGAAAGTATAAAGTTTCCGTATTTAAAATTAAGCCTGCAAGAGAGATTGAAAAAACATCTCATCTGCCCCTGGGCCAGAATGTCCTGAGTCCAGAGATATGGTGCCTGACAGGTGTCATTAGCATCACGTCCCATCACCCGCTCTACAGCTGCAAGTCAGGGTTTCCGTATTTAGGAAGACTCACATGTTATCCAGATTGGCAGTAATTTATCCTTATCTTGCAGTAACTTACCCTTGGACTGCAAGGAGATCAAACCAGTCAATCCTAAAGGAAATCAATTTTGAATATTCATTGCAAGGATTGAGGCTGAAGCTGAAGCTCGAATCCTTTGGCCCCCTGATATGAATAGCCAACTCATTGGAAAAGACCCTGATGCTGGGAATGACTGAAGGCAGGAGGAGAAGGGGATGACAGAGGATGAGATGGTTGGATGGCCTCACCGACTCAATGGACATGAGTTTGAGCAAACTTCGTGAGACCGTGGAAGACAGAAGAGCCTGGCGTGCTGCAGTTCTTGGGGTCACAAAGAGTCAGATGACTTAGCAACTGAACAACAAATCTTCCCTAATGCCATAACAGATCCAGCCACGCAAAGTCACGCGGCACAGCTTTAAACCACAACAGGTTGAATTTAATGGCTGTGTTTGATGGAATATTGAGTGAGTTCTTCAGAAAACAGTGGGTCCTCCAGGAAGGTAGCTTCAGGCTGTGGGTCCAGACGGTACAGCGGCCTGGAAGTCAGAGACGTAACTGGGAGAGAGCCTCTCAGTGGAGGCAGAGGTCAGTGTCACAGGGACCACACCTTCAGAAGCACGTGGATGCCCCCCAAGGGTGCACGGCCACGTCTCAACAGGAGGCCAGCTCCTCCGCTGGTCCTCTCCCTTCTCCAGCCCCCTCCATTCTAAGGGGATGATGCTAGTGGTCTTGTGGGCTTAAGTCAGGCATCTTGGGCAGCTCAGGCACTCGGGGCCATGCCCACCCACCTCGAGGCGTGAGCCGGGAAGCATGAGGATCCAGAGGCTTCAGCTCCAGAGCGTGTTCTCCCCCAGAGAACCGAGGGGTCCTTGGACTCCACCATGTCGTGCGTCCCGGGGCTTCTGTCTCCTGGGAAATACAGGTAGTTTGGAAGATAAAAAAGAGAGGAAACTTTGATTAGCAAAGTGGCCCTGTAAGGAGGAGTCTGGGTAATCAGGGCCCTGGGTGAAGGAAGCACATTTCTAGAAGGTGATCCTTGTGACCCAATGGACTTTAGCCCTCCAGGCTCCTCTGTCCATGGGACTCTCCAGGCAAGAATACTGGAGTGGGTTGCCATTTCCTTCCAGGGGATCTTCCCAGCCCAGGGATCGAACCCGGGTCTCCCACTTTGCAGACAGATTCCTTACTATCTGAGACACCACGGAAGCCCAGATCCTGAAGGCAGACTCTACAAGAACCTTGTGTTGGAGGAACTGGGAGACAAGAATCTTGAGCTGTCTAAGGGTAGTCTGGCTGGTGATACAGGGAGATGAGTATCTACCATGATGACAGATTAAACCAAATGAATGGAGGACAAGGGGCAGGAACTCCAGGCTTTAGGAAATCCCCAAGTGGGGCAACAGAACCAATTTACAGATCACTGTCACCAGTCACTTAGGTGAAGAATAGACCCTCTCCTCGTGGGTCCACTGAAGACAAGCTCCCCACTCGCCCTCAGGATGGGCAAGCCCAAACCTCTCAGGCCAGCCATCGCAGGGCGGGCAGACAGGCGGAGGCAGCTGGATGAAGGGTGCATTGGCAAGCATCACACTTTCATTCCACGTGGGCTTGTGTACTTCATCTCAGGTTGGCGGTGGAGAACCCTCTTGTTTAATATATGAAACAAAGAGGCATAGATATGTGTGCCCGAGAGTGGGTGGTCTTGAATTCACTGAGGAAGGAGTTTAACATGAGATGAACTCCCTCCAAGGCAGAAGGCTTTCCAAACAACATCCGTCAGGGGAAGGGAGGATAATTATCTGGTTGTGCAATGGCAGCCACTTTGTTTTTAGAGAGGACACCGGATGCGCAAAGACTTTTATGTGGAACAAAGTGTGGCGGGGCACAAGACCACTGTGTGCTCCAGAGCAGGGAGTCGTAGCCGTGTTTCCTCTGTGGAGCTGAAGCCAGAGGTGAGGACTCATCTCAGGAGAGCTCCGGCACGCATTCAAGGTGGCCACGACACAGAGAGGGTTAGTGACCGGTGGACAGCGCCAGAACCTACCGGCCTGGGTGTGAAGAAATCGGCGGAGCTCACTCTCCAAGGACCGGGTGCTCTCTGAGGACATGTGCAGTCGGCACAGAAGAGCCGGGAATGGCTGGGCTGTTGGCCAGAGAGGCCGCCTGTGGGGTTCCACCGACAGCCTCTGCCGAGCTTGGCTTTCCAGGCGTGTGAGGGTGGCTGTCTTGGGCCGCCCAGGTCGTTCAGGGAAAACCCCCTGGGTCTTCTCGGCCAGCACCGTGTGGGGCATGGGGAGCCCTGCCCACCATTCTGCTGGCCAGCGTAAACCCCGGCTGGTGTCAGTGAGGGCCCTGTGTTACCCAGCGGCCAGCACGGAACACTCTTCACTGCCCGCTCTCAAGATTTTCACGCGTGTAATGGACATTTCCGGCTCCACTTGCTAAACTCCAGCACAATGAGTCCGGGCACTTAGCACGGACCCCTGTCTGTGCGTAGGTGACGGGCAGAGTCCTTCCGAAAACTGGAGTGCTGTTTTATGCTCTTCTAGCGACTTGGCCATCTTGGGCAGGTTTCTGAAGTTCCCCTCAGTTTATTCATCTGCACTTGGGAGACGAATGGCCTCCATCTCACCGGATTGTTGGAGAGATTACCCCGGATCACATTTGCATAATGCCTGGCATCTTAAACAGCCCAAGGCTTTGAGGAAGAAATACTGCAGAAAGTGTTTCCATAGCAATTCTTTCCCCAAATGAATAAAATTCCTATTTACATAAAGGAGACTAATTTCCTGTTAGGATGAAGGTTTTGGGTTCCTCTATAATATTTATCCCAGCATTTATTTTTAAAAAAGCCCATTTTTATAAATTCACAATAAAATCAATGAGGATTACAATTAATAGAAGAATGATATCAACACCCACATTATTTGTGTGCATTTCCCCCAAACTGAGTCGACTGTGCTTTACAAATGACAAATATGAACAACGCAATCATTTAAAGGTCGTAGTGATTGCTAGGTAGTCAGTAAAAAATACATAAAGTGGTAAAAAAAATTCTTCGAACATTAGAATTTTTGTGGGTTCCAGTTACTTGTCTTCCTTGTATGGAGACGAGACTCCAGAAAAAAAATAACAGAGCTCAAAGCTGGAGGTGAGGTCCTTCATACCTGTCGCGGTAGGGAGATGAAGGCGCAGGAACTGAGGTCGTGTGTTTCCAGCTGCGTCTTGCTGACGTCCCGTGAAGCCCCTGAAGCATCTCTGTGCCAGAGCAGCTTAGCTCTTTCCAGGAAAGGGGCTCCACGTGGAGCCAGAGTTTACAGGTAGGAGGAGGGGAGACTGCAGAAGGTTCCAGAAGGAGAAAGAAGGAGGGAGTTGGCAGAGCTCCGCCCTGCAGACCCTTCCAGGAGGCAGCTCGTGGTCAGCCTGGGTGGCCCCGCGATGGTGGGGTGAGGACTAGCTGGCAGGTTTGGGGATGAGGCCCTGCTGTCCTCCTGTGCCCAGGCCCAGGGTCATCCTGCTCACGTCATGGCAGGCCTGTCGACTGGGAGACTGGGTGTGGGGGCCGGGAATAGTGATTTTATTCTTAAAGCCGGCAGACCAAGAAGATGGTGACTCCCGCCCCGAAGGACCGCCTCCCCCGAGTTAGGGTCCATGCTTCTTTTATACTAAAGGGGGAGTCCTGGTTCTGGTCAGACTGAGGAGGGGTGGGGCTCATCCTCCCCACGGTCGGTCACAGGTGGGCCTGGGCAGGAGGTTTCCTGTGAGCTGAGCACAGTGCTCCTCCCCTGGAGGCCAAGCTCTGCGATGAGCCATCGTGCAGAGTGTAAGCTTCTGGGCAACACCCCTTTAGCGATGAATTTGGAGCAGAAGCAATGGGACAGAAAGGTTAAAGTGAAAGAAACAGGTCCAAACGGAGTCAGAGCTGTTCCTCCCTGTTACTCTCAAACGAGCCAGCCCAGGGGGTCTGAGTTGTCGGGGGAAAGAGTTGGGGAGAAAGGGAGGGGAGTCTGGCCTTTAAAGGAAGGAGGGGTAAACGCTTTCACTGAGCTGCTGCTGCTAAGAGCTGAGGGGGTTGGGGACAGTGTCTCCCGGGGGCCCATGGACGGCCTCCTCCTGGCGTCTGTCCTCGGCTTGCCTGAGCGTGCCCCTCCCTCCGCTTCAGCCCCTGGCCCTGAGATGACCTCCCGTGTCCACCTTGAAGAGGGGTCCCCACCCTCATCCTGCTGCAGGAGGGAGCAACACGGACTCCGTGACTGGCAGCTAGCAACGTGTGGGTTTGATGGGCAGACATTCTTCTTCCTCCCTGTCCAGTGGGGAGGCAGGACAGGCATGGACTGTCCCTCCAGCCGGGGCAGGATGAGGGCTGAGGCGCAGTGCCCGACTGCTCTGAGCTTGGGCCACAGGCAAGAGTCAGGGGTGGCATCTTACAGCTCCAGTCATGGCTGTCTTCCTTCTCCAGAGACCTGAGCTAGAAGATCAAGATCACGTGAGTGAGCAGGTACCACAGCCCCTTCTCCATAGGGTCTTTCGCTCTTGTTGAAAAGAGGATGCTTTGTGCAGGAGGCAGAGCGTGTCTGGAGGATGGAGCAGGGGCAAACAGGTCGGGCTTGAGGGAAAGGGGCAGGAAGGCGTCAGCCGGCGGGCGTGATGGCGTTGGCCCTCTGCCCCTCGTTAGGGGCTCGCGTTCAGGTTCAGCCTCTGACCCCGGCTTGCTGGGAGGCTGAGGGATGTAGTGCTCTCTCCCTTCTTTGGTTTCACTGCTGACAAAATGAGATTCGGTTGGAACTGCCCGCCCCCCACCCCCGACAATTTCCAGGATTGCTCCTAGCTCAGGAATTCTAGAAAATCCACCAAGTCTCTAATGGCCAGTTGGCAATCTGTTTTCACACTCAAGCCAAGAGTTTATGAAATTTCGTATTGTCATTTTGGGATTTCAGAAAGCTGAACTCAGACGTTGCCCGCTTTGTCCTTCTACATTATATCATCTGGCTGAGTAAGCTTGAGGTTTTTGATAACTTTTAAGTAATACTGAGGATATTTATTCAGCAACCTCTGGGGACCAGACACAGCTCTAAGTGTTTTATGTATGTTGGCTGATTTAATCCTCAAGATAAGTCTTTAATTAGGGGCAAGTCTCTTGCTTTATGGGCTTCCCCAGTGGCTCAGCGATAAAGAATCCACCGAAATGCAGGAGACGTGGGTTCGATCCCTGGGTCGAGAAGATCCCCTGGAGGAGGAAATGGCAATCCACTGCAGTATTCTTGCCTGGAGAATCCCATGGGCAGAGGAGCCTGGCGGGCCACAGTCCATGGGGTCGCACAGAGTCGAACACGCCCGAGCAGCTGAGCATACACACAGCACTGTTGCTTTATGGAGAAGGAGATGCCTAAATAGATGCCCTGTGTCACAGAGAGAAAGAGGGAGAAGGGCTCCAACCGAGGGGTCTGCTTTGCCACATTAAATACCTTTACCTTTTAGCTTCAATTTCGTCTTTCCTCAGGGATCTTTGCGTTTGGTTCCCAGGTTTATAAATCTGTTTCGTCGGTGATGCCATCCACCATCTCGTCCTCTGCCGCCCGCTTCTCCTCCCGCCCGCTATCCTCCCCAGCAGCAGGGCCTTTCCCAGTGAGTTGGCCCTTCGCAGAGTCTGTGGCTGTGAGTCCACTGAAATGTGTCATTTCTCCCTTCCTTCCATACTTGCAGGTTGGGGACTCCAACAAGCTCTCACTGAAGAGGCTTCAGAGCTCACTTTAGGGAAGCTTCTTTCACTGCCCTGAGGACGTTTCTTTCCTGGTCAGAGTTGCCAGAAACGGGTGACACATTCTGCTCAGCTTTGGTTTTCAAGTGTGGAATTTAACTTCTAAATTTCGAATGCTTGTGGCAGTTGACTACAAGTACCGTTCATTTAAAATTTTATTTTCTGTGAACAAGAACCTACGAAAAGACAATGGGAGACGTTCTCTATTTGCTATATTTGAAGAAAATCCTTGGGGAAGCTAAATTCTTCTTGAGTAGCAGCTCAAGTGTGGAGTCTTGGCTTCGCGGACGGGAGCTCACAATCTGATGGGTGTGGTCGGCTCCTGGTTGGTCACCCTTTTTCAAGGTAAATCATGATTTCTCAAGAACTGTCAGGTTCCCCTTGGAGAGTCAACCTTCAGAAAGATGGTTGGAGGTGACTTTTCGGAGACGCTGCGGCTTCTACAGTCTGCGCCAGGATGGATGGAGAATAGGAGTGAAGGGTGGATTTCTCAGAATTCAGAAGACCACCTGAATTTCTTAAGATAACTGAATGAATGAAATTCACAGAACACAACGTTAGCCAGCTTAGACTGCACAGTCCAGAGACATTTTGTCCAGGCACCACTGGTTTCCCTGGAAAGTAGAACTCGGTCATGTTAGGCAGTTTCTCCTTGGTTCCTTTTCTCCTCCAGTCTCTGGCAACCGCGTCTCTTCTTTCTCTTTCTCTGGATATATCTGTGCTAGATACTTCATATCAACAGAAGCCTGCAGATCTGTGCTTTTTGAGGCCTCCATCACCCAGCATGATGACCTGGAGGTCCATTCACCTTGCCACTCACGTTGATATGTCTGTAATTTTAAAGGATCCTGTCTACCACTTTCATCGTTGTCTCTGGAGCTATCAATTTACAAGACAAAGAAGTGGCCTCTGGCCACGTGGCCCCGCTACCTGCCCACGTCCTCTGAGACCTGCGGGTGGCTGGGTGTGCGTGGCAGAGATTTTTGGTTTGGGCTAGCTGCGCAGACATTGCTGCTCCAGGAAAAGTGGAGTTGAAATACTGTCTCCGCTTGATCTGGGAAAGTCGCAAATGTGTCTGAGAAGAGAGCAGCCTTGTCACCTGAGATCAGGGACGAGGAGGCTGGAGGGGCCCCGTCAGCCCCTGCCCCAGCCAGCAGGGCTCTGGGTTCGGGGAGGCTCTGAGGAGTCTTGGGGTTCAGAAGTGGGAAGCACAGATGGCCCTGGGGCCTCTCTGTGCACCCTGCCCCTACCCGGCAGGCCCGCCCCGCTTTGGGGGCTCCCCAGGCTGCCACAGCAAAGCACCTCAAGCTGAGTGTATTCAAACAGCAGAAACGGACCTCCTCCCACTTCTGGAGGCTCCAGCCCCCTCCACGCCCTGGTGGCCTGGGGGGTCTCTGGGCACGGACGGTGTCTCCACCTTGTCTCCCCTTTACACTCATCTGTCTCTGTGCTCTAGTGTCCCCGGTCACTGCGTGAGGTCCCAACCTCGTGAGCTCGTCTTGGACATGACTGCACAGACCCTGCTTCCAGGGGAGGGCACGCTCACCGGTGCAGAACTGCAAGTGAGAACCCGATGCCCTGTAACTGGTGGCGGAGGTCTTTGGGGCAAGGAGAGATGGGGAGGAAGGATCCGGAAAAGCGCTTCTGTGAGATCCAAGCTCCGAAGAAAAGGGGGGGCTGGGGAGAACAGCCCTCACCACTCCCCTCACCCCAAAACTGCTTCACCCACGGAAGCAGCCGGCTCTGTCCCCATCGTTGGGGAGAGGCGTGTCCAGGCGTTCAGGTATGTTTCTCAGTAGGATGCTCCCCGCATTGCCTTCCCTTGTTCCTGGCTGGGAAGTGCACGGCTGCGGTGTAGACAGCAGGCCTTCAGACAAGTGTGTCGCAGCCCAGAAGGGTCGAGTCCACAGCCGCCCCTCATGCCCCTCCAGTCTGCTGATCAGCCTCCTGCGTGGCTGAGATGGGCTTCAATCAGTGAAAATAGCGGACTGTTGCACAACTGTGCTGGACTGAGCTGACCAGAAATGCCCCTGACACATGGCTGTGCTTCGATCATTATTTGTCAAATACATGGGGAAAAAATGCACGCCTGGCAAATCTGCCTGC
This sequence comes from Bos javanicus, assembly GCF_032452875.1. Classification (NCBI taxonomy): domain Eukaryota; kingdom Metazoa; phylum Chordata; class Mammalia; order Artiodactyla; family Bovidae; genus Bos; species Bos javanicus. Next base: position 69,856,541 of record NC_083887.1, read on the forward strand.
AGAGCTCAGCCGCAGCACTTCCCTTTCCCGGCTGACTTTCTGTCAGTGGATTTCTCAGTCTCTGTCCATCTCCCAGGTTGGTTAATTTCAGCTGGAACCGTGATACCATGCTATGACATTTCCATGAAGACACTTAAAGTTAGAACTCATTGGGGGTTCCCTCCTCTGGATGCTCTATGTCCCTGCATGTGGGGTCACTCCCTTGGGTCTGGCCCCTCCAACCCCGGGCACAGCTCACGGGGACATCCCACCTTGCCTTCAGCCTCCTCCCATTACTGGGAGCTCTCCTCAGGCAGGTGAATGCCTTGCATCTCTGGCCAGGGGTCATCAAACATTGGTCCACAGAACAGTCTGGCCAGGCACCTGCTCTTGTAAGTGAGGCTCATCGGAGCACAGATGTTCATTAACCCACTCTCTCTTCTCCCAGCTAACGGCAGAGTAGAGTGGTCACTGCCCAGATGGTAAGGGCTGAAAAACCACGATTACTGTTTGCTCCTTTGCGGAAGTTTGTCCACCTCTGATCTAGGACACAGGAGACGCTAAACGATGCTTGGGTGTCTGGAGGAATCCTGCAGAGGTTCGCTATGAGAGGGAAAGCGGCACGAATATGGTCCAACCCTTTGCTGTTCCCTCAAAACAGGTCTATTTAAAATTACAATATAAAGAAACAGGTCACACAGAGTCTGCTGTTCCATCGTATCCATGCCACAGAGTCCAGAGTTGGAAATTTCAGCTGTTTCTTTGTAATACCATAATTATGCCCAATTCCATGCCCCAAATGTTCTAAATGTTGTTGTTGTTTTTTAATTAACAGGAAATCCCAAATAAACAACTGGGACAAATTTTGCTGTGAAATGTATCCTATGATTAATGGGAACTTTCAAAATTCATCATTTTACCAAGTCGTATTATTTTAATTTGCCCTTAAAATGGATAAACAGCCTGAGAAGTTTCCAACTAGGGTGATTTTTATTTGACACCAAGACTGAATGTGTGCACTTAATATCCTGCAGGAGAAGTTAGATTTCCGAGGGTCTTGAGAACAAAGGTCTGGACTCCTCTAAGTCAGAGCCAGCATCCTGATATAGTGCTCTTTAGAGTCCAGGCTTCTCAAAGCATGGAACCTCTTTATGCAGAAAAGGAGACTTTTTCTAGTGAATGCAGAGTGGCTTACCTGGGGTATAATCATTTATACAGAGTTGAAACTGAATTTACAAGAGGAGCTAGAAGATGAATATCAAAGGCAAGGTCATTAAAAATCATTAAAAACCATTAATTAAAACTCTTGCCCTTCCCAGGGCACCCCGAGATTGGGGAGCTGGAGGAATTCCCATGGGAGGTGATTCTGGGCTGGAATCCGCCCAGGCGCAGGGCAGGGGAGTCACCTGGGAGGGCCTGGCCTGGCAGCAGGGGAGTGGAGTGCCTGGGGGCTGTGTTAGCCGTCTGTCGTCTGTCGGGAGAGGAAGAGGCCCAGGAGACAGAGTGGCCTCATGGGGGCGGGGTGGGGGGGCGGTGTTGGAGCCAGCTTGCTCCCAGCTTCCCTTTAGAGCTACATTTGCTGATCCAACTCATAGCAAGATTGTTTTCTTCTCTGATTTTTAGGGGTTCAGTTCAGTTCAGTTCAGTCGCTCAGTCATGTCCAACTCCTTGCGACCCCATGGACGGCAGCGCGTCAGGCCTCCCTGTCCATCACCAGCTCCCCGAGCTTGCTCAAACTCATGTCCATTGAGTCAGTGATGCCATCCAACCATCTCATCCTCTGTCGTCCCCTACTCTGCCCGCCTTCAATCTTTCCCAGCATCGGGGTCTTTTCCAATGAGTCAGCTCTTCGCATCAGGTGGCCGAAGGACTGGATTATCCATCCAGAAAAACTGAGACCATGTCTGTCACCCTATTTCTTGTCAGTCTCTCTTTCACACTTTAGCAAAGTGACACATTAGCATTAAAAATCATATGTGTATTATGATTAATGTTACTTTCTGGGCATAGTCGGACTTGTGAAAAATTTATGTAAGCATTTTTTAAAAGGTATTTCTTTCATCTTCCTGAACATTTGGTATGCACACAGTCACTGCTTAAAATGACATTGATTTAAAACATACTCAGTGATCTGATTTGTGAAGGGGCTGTCGGCAGCTGTGGGCGAGCTCACCCATAACATAATTCCCTCCCCCAAATCCCTGTGATCACATCTGGAGGTTTCTAATATATAAGGGGAAAAAAAAGTTTAGGGAGAGTAGGTCCCTACTGAGGTGAATAAAGTTATGTAAAATCAGGAATATAATATGGAATAAAGTTATGGAATTAAGCTAGTACATAAGTTCAGGGTAAAAGTAGTATGAATCATCATCATTTCTCTTTTTGTGTAATCCTTGTAATAATGACAACAAATAATTCCTGTTTTCTATGCACACACACACACATGTTTATGAAAACCCGTCCTATACTACGGCCTTTCCCTGGTGGCTCAGTGGTAAAAATCCTCCTGCAACACAGGAGCCAAAGGTTTGATCCCTGGGTGGGGAAGATCCCCTGGAGGAGGGCATGGCAGCCCACTCCCGTATTCCTGCCTGGAGAATCCCATAGGCAGAGGAGGCTGGCGGGCTACAGTCCACGGGGTGGCAGAGAGTCAGACACGACTAAAGCGGCTTAGCATGCGTGCACATCCTATACTCTAACAAGAAGAACAACAGGAAGACAACTCCACCAAAAACTGCAAGTAAATGCATACTGTCTGAGCAATCGCCACACGCAGGCTGAGGCACAGCTGTCACCTGGAGCTGCCTTCTCTCAAGGGAGGAAGGCAGCAAACATGGGACTCGGTGAGGGCCCGGCGTGTGCTGCGGTGATAAATGTGGAGGACGGAACGCGAGGCAAAGCCTGTGATTCTGAGGCGGGGGGCCGGGGCTGCTCTCTGAGACGACCTGTGAAGGAAGAAGTGAGCAATGAGCCATGCAGATCCCTGCAGGACGAGCATCCCGGGCCTGGAGAGCGGGTCCCACCCAGAAAGAGGCAGGAGGCTCACGTGCAGTCCCTGCAGGCTTAGCAGGGAGGGAAGACCCAGGCCCAGTCCAACGGACAAGTGCTGAGTCCCTTCCTGCCTGGCTTCTCCTGAGGCTGCCAGATCGGTGGAGGGTCACACCGCCTCCTCCTCTCTCACCCTCACCCCTCTCCTTCTGTACCTGGGATGGATCTTCCAGTCATCTCACCCCGAAGCTCTTTTCAGACTATATACTCCTGATTTTCATCTCTAATAATGAATGCTCAGTGTGCTTATTCGCTCACTCATGCCTGAGTCTTTATGACCCCATGGACTGTAGCCCTCCAGAGGACATGGACAGGCTTTTCTGTCCATGAGATTCTCCAGGCAAGAATACTGGAGTGGGTTGCCACTTCCTTCTCCAGGGCATCTTCCTGACCCAAGGGTTAAACTCTGGTCTCCTGTATCGCAGGCAGATTCTTTAGCATCTGAGCCACCAGAGAAGCCCCGATGATTGGAGAGTAGCACCTAAAATTCTCAGGGCATGGCCTCTATTCTCTGAGAACAGAGCATATGAGACAGTTTCCAGAGGTCTAAGTTTGTGGCTCAGGCACTAACCACAGCAGGCAGATGGATTAGAGGCCACGGGTTTTTGGGACAGGGAGGCTGGAAGGAGGAGGCAGGGATGAAGGGGCAGTATGAAAGTGACGGCCTCACTCCAGGCGGGTGCCCACGCTGACCATCGGCGACGCTGGCTTGTTTTCACGATGTGCTGGGCAGGGGGCTACCGCTGCTGATGCAGAGATAAGACACGCCAACCCAGGGCACTGAGACTCTCTCTCCAGCTGCTTTGACAGTGGAAGACAAAAACAAACAAACACCCAAAAACTGGCAACGGAGATGCCACCGCCAGAGGCTGTGCCCCGAGTGTTTCCGTCCGTCAAAGTCAGACCCAGCACACAAGAGTGCTGTATGCGCTTATGGAGTAAAGCGTTCTTATGAACGAACAATTCGGGGTCCGATGGTCATAATGACACCTACATTATGTGCTGAAAATCCCCTCTTCACTTGCACAAGTTTCCAGGCTGGGCCAGTGGAATATGTGGGTCCTCTTGCACTAGCAACCCTGGTAGGCATTTGTGAACACTCCTGTGTAGATGCCGATATCCTGGAAGACTCCGAAGTGTGGACACTGAAAACTTCTACCTTTAGCTCTTCTAATAAAGAGATTTCAAAGCATTCATTCCAAGGTTCACAAATTATACGGAACAGAAACGACCAGAACACTAGGCGTGGCTGATGCAACAGGGCGCACACTTACTCACTTGGTCTTGTTGGAGTCTAGGGCATTCAGTTTCCTGCGTGGAGGCTTGTTTATTACTAATGTACGTTGGGTGGATTCTGAAATTCCCTGAAACCGGGTATTTTTATGCAGAGATTGATAGGGTCACACATAAGCTACAGAACAGAAATCAGTGGTCACTCGCTGGAAACCAGTATAGAGAAAGATTAGGAAACAGCAGTATTTTGTGTGTGCTTCATGTGCACATTTATTTTCTTCAAAGACCTTTCACGCTCCAGCCACGTCCTCCCCACATGAGCCCAACTGCGCAGGTTTTGGGCTGACCTGTAAAGTGTCCTTAAAGTGGTCCAGAAGGATACGATCATTGCCGTGTGAATTCACCGCCACATCAGCCCAACCTTGCCACATACCAGGAAAGCCCCTCTCTTTCTTCTTATTTTAAAATATAACTTTAATGTGATAGTGGGGAAAAGCAAACAAAATAACCAGCCCTAATTATGAGTGGTACCTTGCTCATTATCTGGAAGCTGGGAGCACGGGGCAGATGGATGCATGTTGAATGCCTCTCCATCCATGCACCAGGAATATGAGAAAAGAAACCAGACAGAGCCCCAGTTTACACTGTGAATTAACAGGTGCCAGGGAAGTTCAGCTCCTCCCTACCCATTTCTCAGTTCAGTTCAGTCGCTCAGTCATGTCCGATTCTTTGTGACCCCATAGACTGCAGCATGCCGGGCCTCTCTGTCCATCACCAACTCCCGGAGCTTACTCAAACTCATGTCCATCGAGTGGTGATGCCATCCAACCATCTCATCCTCTGTCTCCCCTTCTCCCCCTGCCTTCAATCTTTCCCAGCATCAGGATCTTTTCCAAGGAGTCCATTCTTTGCATCAGGTGGCCAAAGTATTGGAGCTTCAACTTCCGCATTAGTCTTTCCAATGAATATTCAGGTCTAATTTCCTTTCAGATTGACTAGTTTGATCTCCTTGCAGTCCAAGGGACTCTCAAGAGTCTTCTCCAACACCACAGTTCAAAAGCATCAATTCTTCGGGGCTCAGCTTTCTTTGTAGTCCAACTCTCACATCCATACATAACTACCCCAAATCTTCTGCATTGCACATAGGTTTTTCAATTTTTCATGGAAGGAATATGTGGGCTTTTACATTTTTTCAAATGACCTATAATTAGATAGACAGCATTAATGTCAGAGATGGTGAATATTTTTACTGCTACCTTACTGTCAATTTATCAGATCCTTCCTAGTCAGAGATCAATACCTCTGTGATGTTTTAACTTTCATCACCTTAATAAGAGACAGAACTGCATTTTGATCAAGTAGAATGTAAGACTTTTTATTAGAAACTCCCCATGCAGGGCACTCTGATGTCATTACTTGAACAAGAACAAAAACTAATTATCAAAATAGCTGCCTAAATGTTAGCTTTTGACACAGAACACATTCTACTCTGGGTAAGTAATTCTGTCCAGTGATTGAGTGTTTGCATGTTGACAGACAGCCAACACTGCCAGTGATGTAGAATGTTGCAGGCTAAGAATTAGAGGGCATCATTGAAATGCAGACAGATGAACAGACCACAGACAGTACAGCTTAAAATGCATGGAGGCTCTCAGCCTCAGCATTTTCCTCAAATCAGGAGAACGTTTCCTGCAAGTTGCACATGTTAGCATCTGGGATTAGCACAGTTCACAGTATGAGCTGGAATGATCCATGGATGCATGTGTGTTTCTGCACAATTTTATTGAAAATCCTCCATAAATGGTTTTTCATTGTGAAATATTTTCACAGTAACAAAGATGAAAAGCTTAAAATCACTGACCTATGTTTCCAATTTGAGAAGCTAGGGGGAAAAAATGTGAATTAAATGTAGTTCAAGTAGAAGGGAAATGAATAATAGAGCAGACATCAATAGAATTAGAAAACAGAAAAAGAATTAATAGAGAACATTAACAAAGTCCAAAGCTTGTCATTTGAAAGTACAGTTTATAATCTCCTAGTGGGATTTAGGAAAGCCTGCTCGGAGCTGCAAGTCCTCAAGACATTTAAAAGTCTCACTGAGGCATGCGTGTGCACTCAGTCGTTTCGGCTGAGACTGACTCTGGTGGACTGCAGTGCACCAGGCTCCTCTGTCCATGGGATTCTCCAGGCAAGAATTCTGGAGTGGGTCCCTTTGTTCTCCTTCAGGGGACCTTCTCAACCCACAGATCCAACCCAATAGTCTTGTGTCTACCTGCATTGGCAGGTGGGTGCTTCACCACTGGTGGCACCTGGGAAACCTTGGCTGATGTAGAATGGCCTTTGGCATTTCTAGGATGCGTATCGGTAGAGCTTGGAGATGTTGCGAGTTTAGTCCAAATTGCTGCAATAAAATGAATATCACAGTAAAAAGAATCACAGTGCTTTTTGCTTTCTTAGTGCGTGTGCAATGGTTACGCTTACACTACACTGCAGTTTATTAAGTGTGGATCAGCGTCACAGATCTAAGGCACAGTGTACAAGCGCTAATCTAAAATAGGTTATCGCCAAAAAAGAAAGCTAACCGTCACTGAAGCCTTCAGCCAGTGTTAGTCATACTGCTGGTGAGGGGGCTGAAATTTGTAAGGATCACCGAAACGTGACACAGAGACTTGAAGTGAGACAACAAAACGTCTTTTTTTTGGAAAGTGACGTCAATAGACTTGCTTGAAACAGAGTTGTCACAACCCTTCAATTTGTCAAAAAAATTTGCATTATCTGTGAAGCACAATAAGACAAAATGCAATAAAATGATATCTGCCTGTTTAAGTGTCTCTTCTCACATGGCAGTAAATGTTATAATACAGAGGAAATGGACTAATTACTAGAAAAGCATATGTTATCAAAACTGACTCATGAGGAACTAGAAAATATAAATAGTCCTATAGCCATCAGAGAAGTTTAATTTTTAATTAAAGAACAAGAACACTCCGGATGTACATTCTGCCACTGGTTGGGCTTCCCTGGTGGCTCAGCTGGCAAAGAAACTGCCTACAAAGCAGGAGACTCAGGTTCAATCCCTGGGTGGGGAAGATCCCCTGGAGGAGGGCATGGAAACCCACTCCAGTGTTCTTGCCTGGAGAATCCTGGACAGAGAAGCCTGGCGGGCTACAGTCCACGGGGTCACAAAGAGTCGGACACAACTGAGCAACTAACACACAAGCTTAAGTAGATAATTAGAGAAGAAATAGTGCCAGCTTCATACGAATACTCTCAGGAAATAGATGAAAGGTCTGTTCTAAATCATTCAGTGAGACTAACAGGAAAATCTGAAAAAGACTTTGCAAAAATACAAAAAGGCAATATTTCTCATAAAGCCAGACACAATTTCTTAGTAAAGGGTTGGTAAGTTTAATTCAACAATATCAATGACATTTTGGTAAGTTTTATCCAGAAAAGTAAGGCTGATTAACATTAGAACATCAGACATTAAAATTCATCAACTCACGGGAAATAATCTATCTTCTCCACAAGTTCCATGGCACTCACAGCTCCTATTAGAATAATGAACACACATTTAAAACACAAAACATTTATCAATCGACACTATTAGCAAGGAGGCCTTTGGCTTCATGAAGAAAAATCTAGAGAAAAACTTTGGGTATAGATAAATGAGCCACAAACTCCAAACTAAACACAGAGTAGATTCGATAGTAACTGTATAAGAAGGTATTGTAGATTTTTGGTTTCACCAACCCTAGAATAAAGTTTCTTCTGGATATGGGTTTGCTTATGTGACTTATTTCCTTGTTTTATTTATCCTTGTGAATTTTGAGCTGATCTTTTTGGTGTGTAATACAATAGCTCCAGTTCTTCCTGGTTTCTCCAATCCAGAGAGGACCTTGAGCCTGAAAAAGTAGGGAGTGCCTAGCCCTGAGTCAGCCTTCTCCCGTGACTTAGAACTAGACACTTTAGAGATGGGGTTGTTAAGGTAAGTGACTTCTGGCGTTGGATATAAAACACCCCTCTTGCCATAGCTGCCAGTAATTCCTAGTGTGTCTAATAAATAAACTGGAATTCTAAAGCATAGAAACAAAGTTTTTAAAATGGCATTTATATAATTTTTCAATAAGTAAGTGCTTTAAGAACCACTGTGGGTTTCATTAATTACTGGCTTGTATGTGTGTGCGAAGTTGGTTTAGTTGTGTCTGACTCTTTGCAGCCTCATGGACTATAGCCCACCAGGCTCCTCTGACCATGGGATTCTCCAGGCAAGAGTACTGGAGTGGGTCGCCATGCCCTCCTCCAGAGGATCTTCCCAACCCAGGGATCGAACCCGTGTGTCTTATGTCTCCTATATTGGCAGGTGGGTTCTTCACCACTAGCACCCCTGTGATACAGGGGGGTGTGTGTAAGTGTGTGTGTGTGTGTGTGCCCCTTCCTAGACAAAGAAACAAATGCATACTAAGCCTAATGAATGTATCTGCTTTTAATGCCCGAGCTGAAACCAGAACACATGGAAATTGGCTACCTCGCCCCATGAAGCAGGCAGGTTCACGAGGTCAGGGAAGGCGCGATTTATTTTGGGAATGACACTCAGTGCTGCTCTGTCATTTGGGACAAAGTGGCCCTGAGCTGTCCATGCCGGGGTCAGATTGGAGAAGGACAGTAGGGAGAGGTCGGATGTGGGAAGCTGCACACAGAAGGCAGAATGCCCAGTCCTGGTCTTGAGATCAGACTGCACCTTGAACAGGACAAAAAGAGTCTTTAGATTCTTTACTGGGGAGGGAGATCACCCAGTCATCCAGCAAGATACTAGAATGTGTGTGTGTGTTTAAATAATTCATTTTAAATTTAAATAATTCACACATCGTTGACAGCTGTAAGTATGAAAAAGGAAGCTCTGCTTGGTAATATTTATACATTTCCACTAATAAGTTTGAAACACAATACAGATTTACACAGAAAAAAAAACTGGTTTGGGATTAGGTTCATAAGTTTCCTTGTTTGATGTGTAGGAAATGTCTTTAAAGAGCTGAATAGTCACATTTTTAGAAGCAGAAATGTAAGCCCAGATGTCCACCATCCCTGCCTCAAAAACCAACAGTGATAATCAAAGGAGGCTAAAAATAGATTCAATGCAGGAATTCAGGAAAGGGTATCATCAGAATGCCAGAAAGTTTAATGAATTTCTTGTATATAAAGTGCAGATGGGCCTAGATTAAAAGAAGCCCTGGGTCCCCACATGTGTCCTTCACAGAGCACACTCCTGCCTCTTGGCAGAACTCCCAAACTCTCTGAAATGCGTGTGCCGGAATGGGAAGAAAAAGGCCCCACAGCTTCTCTGAGGACAGACGGATAGCATTCAGAAGTAGCTGTGCCGGAAGCTCCGCGGGAAAGAGAGGTGACCCAGGCGGATTCTCACGAGGACTGGGTTTCTTCTGGCTGAAAACTGCCCCTAAGCAGCTGAGGCTTTGGCAGCCTGGAAGGGCTCTTCCCTGACCCGGTGGGCTTGCTCTCAGAGCACAAGGAGCAGGACCTCGGTAAACGTAGCTACACAAGAAACTGAGACACAAGAAGCCAGCCAGGCAGCATCAGTGCCTGCAGCGACCGCCTCGGTGAGCACTGATGGCAACGCCCAGCAAGGCAGGCGCGCTTGGTTCTATCCAGCCCTCCAGACTCCGTCCTTACGTCGTTGCCTCCCTGAGCAGGGAACCTGGGATCACTTCACCCAGCTGCCCAGTTAGGAACGAAGATCATTCGAGTAGTGTCCAGGGGACCTGTATAGAGAAACACCTGTAATCATGCATGCCGAGATATGCTTCTATTTGGCAGGAAAACAATGTGATATATATATATACACATATATATGTATATATATATATGAAAATTTTACTAAAGGAAGAGCATGTTGTGTGCATTCAGAGTCTTTTTCATGCTCCCACTGAGAATGAAGAAGTTTCAAATTATGAACCAAGAGATCAGTGATGAGAGATGAAGGTGAAAGGAATCTGGTAGCTTCAAGAGAGAGAGAGAAAGAAAACATCACCTTCGGATGATTTAAAAGGCAAAGGACAGGAAGGTTCATGACCAATGACAAACACTGTGTCAGGCTTATCAAAGAGAGACTCGACAAGCCACAAGAATGTGAATCGGACAAGGACGTGAACGCCATCAAAGAGAAGAAGAAAACAGAGACACAACAGCAACAAAAATGATTGGGTTCCTGAACATGAAACTTTCTTAAGATGGTTCAAGTTCTTTCTCCTCCCTTTTTCCTCTTGATGTTTCCAATTCCTTTTATTTTTTTCTTGAAGAAATGAGCTTCCATCTTATGTCATTCTCCTTCAGTTTGGAGAGCTTTATTTAGCATTTCTTGTAATGAAGGGAGGCTGACAACTTGAGTTCATTTTCTTTTATCTGAAGAGTATCTTTACTTTGCCTTCTTCTTGAACGATTTTGATTGAGTTCAGAAGTCTGGGTTAGCCTATATTTTTAAAATTCCAGCTCTTCCAGGTATTAACCTCCTCTCTTGAGACCTCCATCATCTGTGATGCTTCTGCATTTGCATTTGATCCATGAGTTCTCCAAGGTGTCATTTTTCTCAGACTGCTTTAGAAATTTCTCTTCACTTTGAGTTTACACCAGGCTTCCCTGATAGCTCAGTTGGTAAAGAATCTGTCTGCAGTGCAGGAGACCCCGGTTCAATTCCTGGGTCAGGAAGATCTGCTGGAGACGGGGTAGGCTACCCACTCCAGTATTCTTGGGCTCCTCTTGTGGCTCAGCTGGTAAAGAATCCACCTGCGATACCGGAGATCTGGCTTCAATCCCTGGGTTGGGAAGATCCCCTGGAAATGGGAAAGGCTACCCACTCCAGTGTTCTGGCCTGGAGACTTCCATGGACTGTATAGTCTACCGGGTCACAGTGAGTTGGACACGACTGAGCGACTTTCACTTTAGTTTACACCAGATGGCCTATAATATGCCTAGGGACGCTTTCCTTTGTATTTATTTTGCTGGGGTCCACTGAGCTTAATGAATCTGTTAGTGTATTTGTTCCACCAAATTTGGGGAAATTCTTGTCTTTGAATATTTGCTTTTCCCTTCGCCTCCACTCCTTCCACTTTTAGATCCCAATCACATGCATATTAGCCTTTTTATACTGTAAAATCTTAATATCCTCCACTCTTTTTTCTTTATATTCTTCAAATCTGATAATTTCTATTGCTGTTTTTAAAAAATGGTGAGTTTTCTGTCATCTCCTATTGTTAAGCCCATTCAGAGATTTTAAAAAATTCTGACATTGTCATTTTCAGCTTACACTTTTATATTTTTTAAATTTTGTTTTAGTTTATATTTCTCTGCTGAAGCCCACTGTTTTTATATTCATTACAAACATGCTCTCCTTTATAACCTTGAGCAGGAGCAGTGGCTACGTTAAAACCCAAGTCTGCTAATGGTGACCTCAGGATCACACGGCTGCTCCTCCCTGATTGCCTTTTCTCTGGAGAACATGTTACATTTTCCCGTTTCTGCATTCTGGATATCATGAGGAACATCCTGTGGATATTCTAGATCATTTGACATGCCTTAGAAGACATTTGCTTTATTTTTTAAGGATGCCATTAACTCGGAAGGACTCAAAATGCAAATTGCATCCCCACTGGAAGGGACAGCAACTCAAGAATCCACACAGCTCTTGGCTGGACTGCTTGAATCATTCCCTGTATGTGTACAATTAGTTGAGCTGCCCCAAATCTGGGCAAAACATGGACACAGACGTTGGCTGTCTTGGCTCTCTTTCCTTAACAACACGACATGAAATAGTAGCAGGGAGAGTGGGCTTCACATCTTATATGTGACTTCCACAGCAAAAGTCTCACAGTGTTTAGGAATTACCCATCCATCCCTTTTACATGTGACTTCCACAGCAAAAGTCTCACAATGTTTAGGAATTACCCATCCATCCCTTTCTGGGGTATTTTAGTATGAATTGGGATGAATTCCTATGTCTCCTTTTCTCTGTTCTAAAGATGACCGTTAATTCTACTTGATGATTCTAGTAATATTGAACCACACTTACATTTTTTGCAATTTCCCAAATTGGCCATGATGTCTTGCTTAACACGTATTTTACACTTTTCTAAATACCTTTTTAAGAGTTTTTTGACTTTAGTTTTTTAGAACACTTTTAGGTTCATGGAAAAGTTTCCCGTAGGCTCTCTGTCCCCCACACACGCCTAGACTGTCCCACCATTCGCTCCCCGTCAGAGTGGAACTTTTATTACAACTGATGAGCCTGCACTGCTGTATCATAAACACCCGAAGTGCACAGACTGTACTAAGGCTCCCTCCTGGCGGTGCACACTCTATGGGCTTGGACACGCTCGTAGTGACGTGTGCTCACCGTCACAGTGTCACGCGGGCTCCCCGGCGGCACTAGTGGGAAGAACCTGCCTGCCAGCGCAGGAGACGGGAGGCAGGATCCCTGGGCGGGGAAGGTCCCCTGCAGGAGGGCCTGGCAACCCCCTCTGGTATCCTCGCTTGGAGAATCCCCTGGGGGGCAGCAGTCCATGGGGTCGCAAAGAGTCAGACACGACTGAGCACCTTCACACGCGTGGCCTAAGTCTGCGTTCTGCCTACTCACCCCTCTCTGCTTCCCTGGAACCATTATCTTTTTCGTATGTCTGCGTAGGGTTGTCTTTTCCAGAATATGACACAGTTGGATTCATACACTGTGTATCCTTTTCAGGTTGGCTTCTGTCACTTAGCAATAAGCATTTACTATTCTGGAGTCTTTTCGTGGCTCAGTGGCTCACTATTTTTAAGCACTGTGTAATATTTCATTGCACTGGATATGGACAGACCGTAGTTTATTTATCCACTCACTGACTGAAAGGTATCTTTGTTGCTTCCAAATTTTGTCAGCTATGAAAAAAGTTGATATAAACATCTGTATGCAAAATTCTGTGTGTACATAAGTTTTCAACTCCTTTGGGTCAATGCCCAGAAATGAGACTGCTGGGTCTTAAGAGCATGTTCAGTTTTGTAAGAAACTGCCAAACTATTTTATCCAGTGGCTGCACCATTTTGCACCCCGCCCCCCCCAGAAATAAACGACCTCTTGTTTCTCCACACCCTCACCAGCGTTTGCCGGCAGTGTCTCAGATTTTGGCCATTCTGAGAGGCTGTTGCATCTCATTGCTGCGTTAATTCATACCTTTTTATGATATATGAAGTGGGGCATCTTTTCATATGCTTATTTTCACTTGCATATCTTCTTAGGTGAGGTGTCTCTTGAAGGCTTTTTCTCATTTTTTAGCCAAATTATTTGTTATTGTTGAGTTTTAAGTGTTCTTTGTATACACTGTAGAACAGTCCTTTTCAGATGTGTCCTCAGCAGATATTTTCCTCCAGTCTCTGGCTTATTGTCTATTTATCTTGACATTGTCTTTTGCAGAACAATTATTTTTTTAATTTTAATGAAGTCCAGCTTATCAATTGCTATACTCGAGGTCATCTAGGATTTCTCCTATGTTATCTTCTTCTATGCTGTGCTCCTCTTAGGAGTCTCATAATTTTGAATATCACATTTAGGTCTATGATCCGTTTTGAGTTAATTTTTAAGAAGGATGTAAGATCTGTATCTAGATACATTCTTTTTCTTTTGCATGTGGAGTTCAGTTGTTACAATGCCATGTGTTAAAAGATAATCTTGGCTCTATTGCGTTGACTTTACTTCTCCATCAAAAACTAGTGGACTCTATATGAGTGTGTTTCTGGGCTCCTTATTTTGTACTATTCATGTATTTGTCTGTTCTTCATGTTCTCTTGACTACTATAGTTTTATAGTAACTCTTGAAGTCCTATAACATCAGTCCTACAAAATTGTTCTTCAGTATTACGTTGGCCAAACTGGATTTTTTTCCACTCCATATAAACTTTAGAATCTCTCTCTCTTTCTCTCTCTCTCTCTCTCTTTTTTTTTTTTTTTGGCATACACAAAAAAATTTGCCTGGATTTTGGCTGAGATATCACTTAATCCACAGGTCAATTTGGGAAGAACGGACACCTGACAATGTTGAGTTTCTCTGTCCACCATGTGGAATATTTCTTCATTGTTAAGTTCTGTGATTTAATTCATTAAAATTTTGCATTTTTTTCTCGTATAGATCTTATATATATTTTGTTAGATTTATACCTAACATTTCAAATTGTGGTGCTGGAGAAGACTTTTGAGAGTCCCTTGGACTGCAAGGAGATCAAACCAGTCCATCCTAAAGGAAATAAGTCCTGAATATTCATTGCAAGGACTGATGTTGAAGCTGAAACTTCAATTCTTTGTCCACCTGATGTGAAGAGTCAACTCATTGGAAAAGACCCTGATGCTGGGAAAGATTGAGAGCAGGAAAAGAAGGGGACGACAGAGGATCAGATGGTTGGATGGCATCACTGACTCAATGCACATGAGTTTGAGAAAGCTCCAGGAAATGGTGAAGAGCAGGGAAGCCTGGCATGCTGTAGTCCATGGGGTCACAAAGAGTCAATCACAATGAGTTGCTACTGAGCAACAACAGTAATATTTAACGTTAGATGAATTAGATTTATATCTAAGTATTTCATTTTGAGGGCTGATAATGTAAATAGTATTATGTTTTTAATTTCAAACCCCACTGTTTATTGATGAGAGATAGAAAAGCAACCAACTCTCCTTTAAAGATTTTGCATTAATATACATAAATTAGATTGCTCAGTAACTTTTCCTTGATTCTTTAGTTAACTAAGCTAAGCTAAGTCGCTTCAGTCGTGTCCGACTCTGTGTGACCCCATGGACGGCAGCCCACCAGGCTCCCCTGTCCCTGGGATTCTCCAGGCAAGAACACTGGAGTGGGTTGCCATTTCCTTCTCCAATGCAGAAAAGTTAAAAAGTGAAAGTGAAGTCGCTCAGTCATGTCCGACTCTTCGCAACCCCATGGACTGCAGCCTACCGGGCTCCTCTGTCCATCGGAGTTTCCAGGCAAGAATACTGGAGTGGGTTGCCATTGCCTTCTCCAATGCAGGAAAGTTAAAAAGTGAAAGTGAAGTCGCTCAGTCGTGTCCGACTCTTGGCGACCCCATGGACTGCAGCCCACCAGGCTCCTCTGTCCATGGGAGTTTCCAGGCAAGAGTACTGGAGTGGGGTGCCATTGCCTTCTCCGTTAGTTAACTAACTTTGTCATATTTGAGATCAGTGCTATTCTTCATAAGATGAAATTGTAAGCTTTTCTTCTTTCCCTATGGTCTGAAATTATTGGGATCATAGAATCTTTAAAGGTTTGGTAAATGTCACCTGAGGAATCAGAATGTGCAGTTGCTTTTGCGTCAGCTCACTGTCTGTCTCAGCTAGTGTCCCATTAGACTTTGCATCTCTGTTGAAACTGACATCTGTAAGTAGTGATTTCATATCACTTACTGGGTGTCACAACTTTTGCTTACTTTTCAGATGGCTTCCTGTGCACTTTTTTAATTGCCATTTTGGATGTCTTGTCTTCCCTTTAACTTTGAATTTTGGGTCTTAGTGATCTCCCTCTACTTTTTCTTGAGTAAGTTAGGTAATTTTTTGATTTTTTAACAAACCAATTTATAGATTTAACTGTTCTACCTATTTTGCCATTATTATTACTATTTTTGGCCTCTTCAAGTCATGTGGGATCTTACTTCCATATCCAGGGATTGAACCCAGGCGCCTACAGTGGAAACACAGAGTCTTAATCACTGGCCCACCAGGAAGTCCTTGTTCTACTTGTTTTAAATTCACTAACCCATTTGCTTATACATCCTGTCCTTATTCTTTGGTATGATCTTCTTTTAATTTACTTTCAAATTCTTTCTCTTGGTTTTTCAATCAGGTCCTTCATTAAGTCACCCTTACTTCTCAATATTTATTGATACTATTATTTATTTTACTCTTTTATCTGATGGTTAGTTTAGCTGTGCCCTGCTGCTGCTGCTGCTAAGTCGCTTCAGTCATGTCCGACTCTGTGCAATTCCATAGACCGGCAGCCCAACGGATTCCACCGTCCCTGGGATTCTCCAGGCAAGAACACTGGAGTGGGTTGCCATTTCCTTCTCCAATGCATGAAAGTGAAAAGTGAAAGTGAAGTTGCTCAGTCGTGTCTGACTCCTAGCAACCCCATGGACTGCAGCCCACCAGGCTCCTCCATCCATGGGATTTTCCATGCAAGAGTACTGGAGTGGGGTGCCATTGCCTTCTCCGAGCTGTGCCCTACCAATTATAATATTTGTGTTTTTAAAAGATTTTGTCTTTTCAAATTTTCTTTTGATCCATATTCATTTTGTGATTGTTTTTGTATGCAAAAGTAGAAGAACATGCTTTCTTAAAGTTTTAAAAGGTTTCATGTTATTTTTAACGTGTTATGATCAGAGAATTCTTATTTCATCTTTTACTGTACTTTGAAATTTCTTAGCTTTTTCTTTGTTCTGAGATATTTTGTAAATGATGCTCATCATCTCACAGAGGAATTTCCTTCTCGGCTCTTGGAGATTGGGGATCAGTATGTGCTCATTAGATTTTCCTATTGAGTCTATTATTTAAAGATTTTATGTTACTATCCACATTTTGTTCACGTCATGTCTTCTAAATGAATAAAAATGCATTAACTCCTAGTATCTTCATGCGCTTTATTTTCTTTCTGAATCTTCCCTAGTTTTTGCTTTGTAAAAGTTGTTACTGAGGCCTTAAATATTAATTGCTATTATATCTTTCTTGTGCTTGCAGTCTTTATTAGTGTGAAATGACTTTTTTTTTCTTCAAATAAAAAAGTGTATCTACTACTTTCTATTTCTGCGGTGTTTGTCTGATATATCCTTGTCCATTTTCTTTGTAATCTTTCTGAGTGTTTAAGTATATCTTTTGATAAATATAAAACATAGTATTGGATTTGGCTTTGTTACTTTATTTGAAAAAACATTTTTGATAGACATGAACTAGGCTGATAGATACAGACATAAGCAATGAACTTGGTTTCAGTCCTGTTATTAGTAAAATGCTCTGCTGTTACCGGCACACAGCCTTGCACACAGTTACTCACTGAACGGTCCACAGGCTTTGCCGTATCTTTCTCTCTCTTTTTGGATTGTTTTGAATATTTTGAATTTTGAATTTGCATTTGATTTATGTTTGTGTTCTAATTGTCGTTATACCAACTCTCATGACCAAATGTCATGTCATGTCATTCCTTTTTTGTTTTTTGCTATGAGAAATAATAATTGAATTAATTATAAAGTCTCCCTCACCCCTCTATGCTCGTAATCTTTCTAGCAACTGATATGAAGCAATATCCTTTTTTTCTCTCATTAATATATTTAAGGCAATGACAAGCTTATTCTACTTTTCATATGATCTCCTCGTCACACCTCAATTTTAATGGTTGTGATTTGTCTACATTTTCAGAGCATGCAGCCGTTACACATTGCAGTCTGGATGATAGTCATCATTTTTCTTTCTTCTGCAGTTGGATACACTTTTAATAATCACAAATATATAGAGACTGCCTTGCACAACATTGGCTTTCTGAAACTGATTTTTGAGTGTCTTCAATGCTCAAGAGAATAGTTCACTCTGAATTCTTGCATGCCAGTAACCAATTTTAAAATGCCTTTTGTATTTAAGCATCAGCTGAGCTAATGTAAAGTCCTGAGCTCCCTTCTTTCCTTTGCATATCTAAAACGTGCTAGTATTTTCTGGCATAAAACATTGTTGTCAGAAATTCTCATAACACTCTGATTTTCTTTATAAGTGATTTGTATTTCTAAAGAATTTCGTGTTACTATTTGTTCCTAGAGAGTCCAGTGGCTTTGCATTAAAATATTTCATTGCTGATCATCAGGATTTGCTCCCTGTTTCCCACAAGTGCACGATTTAAATACCAGTAGAGAGAGTTTTCTTTTTTTAATTTCCAAAACTTTTCACAGATGATAAGATTTAGTGTTTGTTCTGTCACATTTCTTTGAGAGCTCCTTAATGATCATGTTAGACTGGCCAACCCCAATCCCCGGCACCTTCACATCCTTTAGAAGTTGCTTATTGTTAATATTTCCTCATTGCTGCTTCTGTCTCCTTTTAGCCACTATGTTTACGAACCTTGTGCTACTTGTAGTTTAATCCTCTTTTCAAAAATGATTTCTTCCTTTTTTCTTAGTCTTTCTTGAATTCTATCACAGTTTTTAAACTTTTATAACATTGGTTTGTTCTATTTTTTTTTAATATATTCTATTATCCCCTTGATTTTTTAGCTTGTTCTGAAATTCACTAAAATACATACCTCACACCTAAAACTATCATAGCAAAAGCAATAGGAAACAGCGAACTGGGAAAAAGGTGTTTGAAACACACTTATTTGTGACTAATAGTCTAAATATGTAATGAGATTTTACAGATAAATGAGAATAATTTTAAGAAACCAATATAATGAAAGATGCATATAAACAATAATCATGAAAATATTGGGCCAATTTTTTCTTTCACACTGGCACATGAAAAAGAAATTAAGTGTTGGCAAGATTGACGATTGAATAAAGACTCTCAAAATAGGGACAAATATCCAAGAAAGGTGTATTAGTTTCTATTATTTTTAGAAGACTGATAAAAGTAAAAATTGACAACATTTTTTTAGAAAATATCCTTTGTGCCCTAAGTAAGGACTGAACAGCTAGGAATTTAATATAAAAATAATCAGAAATGAAGACAAAGTTATTTGAGTAAAGATAAGATTAACTTTTATGTTTATTATAAATTATTAGGATCCACCATAGAATGTTTATGGACTTCTCTGGTGGCTCAGACAGTAGAGAATCTGCCTGTTATACAGGAGACCCGGATTCAATCTCTGGGTCGGGAAGATCCCCTGGAGAAGAGAATGGCTACCCACTCCAGTATTCTTGCCTGCAGAATCCCATGGACAGAGGAGTGTGGCAGGCTACAGTTCATGGAGTCACAAAGAGTTAGACACGACTGAATAGACTTAGCACGCACATACAAAAAATAGATATTACTTGAATAATGTACCTCTTTATCATCTAACTTAACTGTGATTCTGGAGAAGATTCTTGAGACGCCCTTGGACAGCAAGGAGATCAAACCAGTCCATCCTAAAGGAAATGAATCCTGAATATTCATTGGAAGGACTGATGCTGAAGCTCCAATACTTTGGCCACCTGATGAGAAAAGCCAACTCACTGGAGAAGATTCTGATGCTGGGAAAGATTGAAGGTGGGATGAGAAGTGGACGACAGAGGATGAGATGGTTGGATGGCATCAGTGACTCAATTGGACGTGAGTTTGAGCAGGCTCTGGGAGTTGGTGATGGACAGGGAGGCCTGGCGTGCTGCAGTCCATGGGGTCGCAAAGAGTTGGACATGACTGAACAACGGCTATCATCTAACTTAAAAAAATCTAACCTGAAGGGAAAGCTTTTTGGGGCACTATATTTTCACCCTAGGTTTCTCTTTTGCCAACTATTTCTGTTGAAAGAATATAGACATTTGTACCCTAGGATTTAGAATAAAAGCTTCTATGTAAATCAGAACATGCAGCTAAATTTATTCATTTTGTGAGTGTGAGTGAAGTGAAAGTCGCTCAGTCGTGTCCAACTCTTTGCAACCACGTGGACTGTACAGTCCATGGAATTCTCCAGGCCAGAATACTGGAGTGGGCTGCCATTCCCTTCTCCAGCGGATCTTCCCAACCCACAAATAGAACCGGGGTCTCCTGTATCACAGGTGGATTATTTACCAACTGAGCTATGAGGGAAGTCAGGAATGTGAGTGTGAGCATTACATCATTAACATAGGAATACAGGAGAGTCATGCTGCATTTTCAGATAATTGGCCACTTTGTTAACTATGCTACCTTTTCCTTAATTAAAAATACTCCAGGAACCATAATTAAGACTGAAACTGTATTCGCCCCTCCCTCTCAGTCACATTCATCACATCACAGTTACTGCTGAACAGGAAAGTGGTTTTAGAGGGAAAACTAAGAAACATTTTGGCTTGAATGCAAGTGATTCCCTTTATGGTCTGGAAACTCTAAGACCTGAAGTTATCTAAATCAAGTGAAGTTTAAGTTTTAGGGCCACGTACTGAAAACCATTTCTCTTCCTTACTCCCGTGACCTCTGACTGTTATGATCACATGAAGAAGTGAAGTCACTCAGCCGTGGCCGACCCTTCGCGACCCCATGGACTGTAGCCCACCAGGCTCCTCCATCCACTGGATTTTCCAGGCAAGAGTAACTGGAGTGGGTTGCCATTTCCTTCTGCAGGGCATCTTCCCAACCCAGGGATTGAACCGGGGTCTCCCATGTTACAGGCATACTCCTTACCGTCTGAGCCACCAGGGAAGACCCTTGCAGATATGGCTGTGTCGGCGGGGGGTGGGGGTGGGGGGCGGGCGGGGGGGTCTGAAGAGGGTGCTTGTGAGGCTCTGCCTTTCAGAGCTCCCGCGGGCTGTGGGCTGCTGCCTCAGGGTCATCTCCTCGGGGCCCAGCATCCCTCCTCACGTGTCCTTCCCCTACCCCCAACCCCCTGATGGCGGGACCTCAGCCAGGCAGGAGTCCCTGCTGGCAAACCCTTCCCTGTAAGACTTGCTGATTTTTAAGTAGGGACATCACTCGAGGAAGAAATGGTACCCTCTTGACTCCTCACCCAGAGTGCGCCGCTCACCGCTGAGCAGCGAGGGCTCTGACTGTCTGCGGGGCCTGCTGGCTGAGGGCCCCAGCCAGGCTCCCTGTCCTGAGACAGCTGCTCGGGGGGCGCAGGGGTCCCCCCACCTCTCTGGATTTCTGTCTCACGCTCTCACGCTGTCATCCCATCACGGACTTTATAGCGAGGAAGTTTATCGTGAGGTCTCTATGTCCCTCCTCCTGGTCTTTCTTATGTGGAAAGTTCATTTTTTCAGGGAAAAAACCTGCAGCCCCACCCATAGGAGCTATTTCCAGTTCTGTGAGAGCAGAACAACACCCCCCAGGAACAGATGACACTGATTTCCTTGCAAACAGCTCTCATGTGGCCTCTGTTCAACACGGTCAACGTCAGCTACCCCTGGTCCACCCGCGTGCGCAGGGGCAGCTCTCACAGGTGAGCAGCATTTTCTTCCCTTAAACAGACACCACACACACACACTCACTCCACACTCCAGACATGCACATACAGATATCATACACACACACACTTCACACACCAAACACACAACATCACACACACACATACTCCATACCCCAGACATACAAACGTCACACACACACACAGAGTCCACACCCAAGACATACACACACACACAAACATACACACACTCTCCATACTCCAGACATGCACACACACACACACACAGACATCACACACATATACTCTACACCCCAGACACATACACACAAATATCACATACACATATTCTCACCCCAAACACAACATCACACACACACATGCTCCACACCCCAGACACACACAAACACAAAACATACACACACACTCCACACACCGGACATGCACACACACACAAACACCACACACACATGCCATCCCCTAGATACAAACACACACACAAACATCACACACACACTCTGCACCCCGGACACACAAACATCACACACACACACAGACTCCACACCCCAGACATGCACACACACATACACACCACAGACACACACTCCACACCCCAGACATGTACACACAAATATCATACACGCACACACTTCACACCCCAAACACGCAACATCACACACACACATGCTCCACGCCCCAGACACACAAACATCACACACACACACACACACAGCTCATACACAAATACACATGGGCTTTCTCTGAGGTGAGTAGATTTTGAATGGTAGGCGTTGTCCTCTTGGCCTGTAGCATTTTCTCCTCCCCATAAATTAAAATCATTTCAATTAAGGACTGACTCAAAGGTGTACACCTGTCCCTACATTAATCATTTCCAAACGTGTTGTCATTAGGAAGCTCTTACAAGACGCCCGTCGGTTGGCAGTGCTGCCTGTTTGGTTTAATTGAGGTGTTAGGTGAGCTAGCGATGACATCACCGGACAGAAATGGGTGAGCGGCTGGACGTGGGTCCAGGCTTCCTCTCTGGAGAGCAGTGCCCGGGGGCCTGGCGCTGTTCATCTGCTAAAGGTTCATGTGTTCATGCAATTACAAGCAGCCTCGAATGGGAAGCCGCCACACCCTTGCGGCAGGCTCCTCCGCCAGGCTGAGCTGCCGCGCGGAGCGCTCCACGAGACGCAGCGTTCAGCAGGCCTGCGAGGCTCTTTACAGTGCAGCCTGTTTCACCTTTCCCGCCGGAGCTCTCAAAGATCATCTTCTCAGGCTCGGTTTTCACTGCCTTATTTGTACGTGGAGTTTATACCACTTACGTTTAAGTCTTCAAACCACTTTCTTGTGTCCTGGGCTTTATACGAAACCGTGAACTGTACTACCCGTGAGTGGAGGAAGCTTACTTCCCACCACAACGGCCAGACATCCCAGAACCTCACTGATGGGCAAGCCCCGGCACTTCTCTCCTCAAAGCCTCCCATTTAATGCTAAGAAGACAATGCTGCAGGTTGCCGCAGGATAGGGGGCTTCAGACACATCCCGGTCGGGGATGCTGAGCCCCGCAGAGCTGAGGGATGGAGGCAGGGGGGTCCCAGGGGCCGTGGCCGCTGGCTACCTGGAGGGGTGGCTTACATCACCGGCTTAACAGAAGGCTTGAGCTCAGCGCTGGGACCAAAGGCGGGGCTGCGGGGGCAGGGACTCAGGCAGTTCCCGAGGAGTCTGGAAGGGACCCAGGCAAGTGGGTGGGCCCGGCCCTGCCTGATAGGGAGGGCCGCGCAGGTGTGCTGCCCGGGGGCCCTCCCTGACACCTCTTCCTAGAACCCTCTGTACCGGCTTCTGTATTACATCGTCAGAAAACAGGTCTCCTTCTCCCACTGCGGCTTATCTCCGTGCCCATCTGCATCCGCAAATGAAGGGGCTCCCTGGGTCCCGGGTCCAGGGGCTTCTGCCTAGAGGCAGGACCTGAAGCGTGTGCGGGCAGCGTCCTGCGCTCCAGCGGGCGGCTGGGCCGAGCCTGGGGACTCATCCCCTGGTGTGGGCGCCTTTCGCTGCTGGGGGTCTGCGAGCTCCCAGAGTGTGCACTGGTGGCGGGGGGTTGCGGGGGGTGGGAGGGTTGGGGGTGTGGGGGGTGGGGTGGGGGAGGTGGTTGCGGGGCCGGTCTACACAATGACTCGCCTAAGCCACTGTCTCCTGGGTCCCGGAGGAGACAGCCCACTGCCCCGCCCAGGTGTGTAAGCTCAGGGGTCTCGGTCCCTGCCCTGAGGAAGGATCCCAGACGGGCAGGACCCTAAGCTTACCTTGTCTCTCTTTCCCTCCCCACTTCCTCCATGTCCAGCCCACCTCTGATCCTGCAGATTCAGCTCCAAGTGCAGCTCAGACAGCTCACTTCTTTCCCCCTCCGGGGCCTCCTCGGTCCACCCCACCTCCTACTGGGATCCCCGCACCCACCCAAGACTGTCCTCCTAGAGTCCATGCCTCCCCGCCCCCAGGGCTTCTCCACCACGGTCTGAATGGTCTTTGACCTTGATGGCGTCTCCCAGCTGTTTCAAACTTGTGGTGGCCTCCCCACGATTGCAGGGTTCAGACCTGAGCCCCACCCCTAGGCCTCTGGGCTCCCTCCCCGGCAGCCTCCAGCCCCACCAGCAGGTCCAGCCTTGAGCTCCGGCTCCCTCCTCCCCTGTGCTGGCGGCTCCCTGTGGGGGACCTCCCTGGACTGGAATCAGGTTTTTAACTTTTATGGCTTCGGTCTTGGTGGAGCCCCTACTTCCAGGCCTGGACCCATGCCAAGACTTCCTCTTTCTTAACTCTTGCCATGTTTCCCTTCTTTCTTTTCTCTGGTAGCTTCTTCTTTCAGCAGACACACGTGTGCAACTATTAACTGTGTCTCCCTCGTGTGCGAAGTAAACTTGCACACACGCACGCACGTGCAGACGCCCACGCACGCCTGTGTCCACTCTCCACTGGCCACTGTTGCCTGCACGGTTCTCTCCTCCATGAGTAGCTTCTTATTCCCACGCTTCCCATCTTCACCCCAAAGTTCCACACCCACAGATCAGCTGAAAACTTGACAGAGGTCATCCCAACTTCCTATTCACCAAAGCCAACAGAGGATTGTCCAGGTCTGACTTTCAGTATCAGTTTACACCATTTGCCCTCCTCGCTCTCCCTGTCTGGAAATCCTCTCTGGTTTTCTAGGTGCCTGCCCCTCCTGCCCTGCTCTGCCTCTCTCTCCTTTCCTGGCCCTTCTTGGTCTCCCACAGGGCTGCCCTCTTTATCCACACCTTGGTTTCCTCCGGCATCCCTGCAGGGCTCCTTAGGCCTTTGTCTCTTTCTCAGGGGCTGAGTTTCTTCCTGGGGGGTCCACAGGCAAGAGCCCATCCTCTCAGCTACTTGCAGAAGGACAGAACGGGTCCAGACCACTGATGGCGCAGTGGAGTCAGGCAGAGAGAGGAGAGGTGCATTTCTTGAGGAAGTGGCAGCAAAGGTCAATTCAGGGGAGAGAATGGGGATGAGTTGCACACGACCAAGTCTTAGAAGATGGAGGCGATACCTTCCCCATGTGACTCACTGCCTTGAAAGGATGGGAGTCGTGTTACTTTCCTGTTGCTGCCTTGGCCCATCCCCCCATGCTCCCCACTTCACACAGCATCCACTCATCACCTCACGGTCATCTGGGTCTTGCTCCAGTTCCCCCACTAGGCGAGGTCAAGGTGCCACTGGCTGGACCTTTATGTGGAAGCTCTGAGAAGGGTTAGGGTTAGGGATGGGTGGGTGGGTGGATGATGATGGATGGATGGATGGTAGATGGATAGATGGGTGGATGAATGATGGATGGGTGGATGGGTGAGTGGATGAATGGATGGATGGATGATGGATGGATGGATGGATTATGGATGGATAGATGGTGGATGCATGGATGGATGGATAACAGATGGATGGATGATGAATGGATAATGAATAGATGGAAGGATGGATGGATAGATCATGGATGGATGGATGATGCATGGTTGATGGACGGATAGCTAGGCATGATGGATTTGAGGGTAACCCCAGATGTGTGACTTTCCCTTTCATACCCTATGTCCTCAGGAATCCTGGGAGAGGTCAGGCCTGCTCAGCATCACTGAATTGCTCCAGTGAACACCTTGCCTCTTTGGAGATGGGATGCAGTCATGATCTGTAGCCTCAGGGACTGCTCTAGTTTCTTTCTACTCTAGATTCTTTCTTTCCTTGCACTTGCTCGGAAATCACTTGCAGTCCCACAAAATATTCTTGTTTGTAGGAGCCTCTGGGGGCCATTATGGGCCACACTAGAACTCCTGAACAACAAAGAGAGCCCAGACCTCACCTTCCTCATCTGGAGAGGACTCTCCTAGCGTGGACTGAAAGGAGTGCCCTGTGTGGGCTGGAGAAGGGGCCCCTGCTCCCTCCCTTTCTCTGCCCAAGTCCAGCTTTCTTTCTGGTTGGTGGTTGGAGTGTATGTAGCAGGTTGGCAGGTAACGTCCCCTGCGTGGGAATCAGGGCCTTCTGGAGCAGTGGTCGGGTGCACAGCATGGGAAAGGGCTGTTCTGACCCAGCTGGCTGTGTGGTGATGGGCAAGGAGCCTGGCTCTCTCGCTGCAGGGAGGAAAAGTTGCCGTCTCCTGGTCTGTGGTGACTGAGGGGCATGGTGCGTGTGAAGCCCTGGGTATAAAGCATATGTTGATGCCAGCCATCCTTAATCCTCCGGGAGCCAACAGCCACCCTGATCACGAAGCTGAGACCCTGGGATGGTCCTTCGAGGGCAGAGATTCAGGTGGGGAGGTTGGGCTCTCAGCCCGAGTCCACTCGCCTCCCACACTGTGTCCCTCCAGTGGTGAATTTGGGGGCGGAAGGAAGGAGTTAAGATTTTTCCTTTAAGATTAAAGTGGACACACACCTCTTCCTCCACCCCCTTTGGAAGAATTGAAGATAGTCACATTTTCCCAGAAGAGCCCTGTTTAATGATGCTAGAAGGAGCCACCAAGAAAGTGATTCTGGAAAACACGAACATTATTAACACTGGCGGTTTCCGAGAGACGGTTTTGTAGCTGGGCAACTGGCTGCAGGTGTGGGGGTGCCCATCCTTACCTTGTGCCGGACACGCTTCCCCTCTGGGTGGACTGAGATTCCGCTGAGCTGTTTCCACTTGTCACCCCAATTTCCCGACTCCTCCACAAACTTGTCTCAGCTGCCTCTTGTCTGCCAGCTCTCGGTTGATTGGACTCAGACCTTGTCCCGCTCATGCCACCTGAGAACCTTCCAGAAAGCTCCCAGCTACACCTGGTTCCAGTTACACACAGAGGGCATGCCCCTTCCAGAAGCAGAAGGAGAGAGGACAGGAAGCCAGCAGGGAAGGGTGGCAGGTTATGAGGGGCTGAGCCAGAGCATGGGGGGCCTGGGGGATGAAGACCCCTTCCTTCCCGGTCTCAAGGACAGGAAGTCAGACCCAGGCCCTGCAGAGCCTGCTGTCATCAGATGTGGCCGCAAGCTGACCGTGCTGTGAGATGCGGCATGTCACAGCTGAGTGCGGGCAGGGGGCAGTTCCCAAGCCCGCCGATGGACAGGTGGACCCCACATCCTATGGGGTTAAGTCCCTGGAGCTTCAGTGACCTAGTCCCCGCAACTGAAATGTTCTGTCTCCCAGGCTGGAGGCTGGACTCTGAGATCCAGGAGTCCTCGGGGCTGGTTCCTCCAGGGACCCTGGGGGCAGTCCAGGCCTCTCCCAGCTCCGAGTGGTTCTTGGGGATCCGCAGTTGGTGGCTGCATTGCCCCAGGCTCTGCCCTCTCCCTGTGTGTCTCCTGGCCCCTCATCCTTTCTTATGAGGATCTCAGTCCTGATCAAGTAGGACTTCATCATCACTTGAGTTCATCTGCGATGGTCTTATTTCCAAGAAAGGTCATATCTGATGTCCCAGGTAGACCTGAATTTTGGGAGGAAACCCTTCAGCCCACCGCAGGAAGAGTTTGTAGACTAATAGGATCATTTCTATGCAGATGATACCACTCTAATGGCAGAAAGTGAAGAGGGACTTTCTTCACTTGATGAGGGTGGAAAAGGAGAGTGAAAAAGCTGGCTTACAAGAAATTAAAAGACGCTTGGTCCTTGGAAGAAAAGCTATGACAAATCTAAACAGCATATTAGAAAGCAGAGACATTACTTTGCCGACAAAAGTCCATATAGTCAAAGGCCTGTATATTCAAAGCTATGGTTTTTTCCCAGAAGTCATGTATGAATGTGAGAATTGGACCATGAGGAAGACTGGGCACTGAAGAATTGATGTTTTTGAACTGTGGTGCTGGAGAAGACTCTTGAGAGTCCCTTGGACAGCAAGGAGATCCAACCAATCCATCCTAAAGGAAATCAATTCTGAATATTCATTGGAAGGACTGATGCTGAAGCTGAAGCTCTAATCCTTTGACCTGAAGGTCTGACTCATTGGAAAAGACCCTGATGCTGGGAAAGATTGAAGGTGGGAGGAGAAGGGGGTGGCAGAGGATGAGACAGTTGGATGGCATCACCAACTGAATGGACATGAGTTTGAGCAAGCTCTGGGAGCTGGTGATGGACAGGGAAGCCTGGTGTGCTGCAGCCCATGGGGTTGCAAAGAGTCGGATATAACTTAGCGACTGAACAACAATAATGCAAAAGACTCAGCACAGCACTGCATTGTACAGGTAACTGTTTCGGGGACTCATGCTAAACTGAATGGAAATCCTAACAGATGAGTGAGTTCGCAGGTGCTCCATCGAGGTGCCCAGTAAGTAGCAGCAAGTACTATGAAGCTGAGACTCACAGGGTGATGGTGTGTAAGGCTTATCACTGCACGTGCGTCTTGTGACGCTCGGAACATCTGACCTGTAGGGGACGTTCCGCCGGTGCCTACTACCACTGGATGAGCTGAATCCACACGCAGTTATAATCCAGCACTAGCTGGAGAAGAGACCCAGGATACCAGGAGCAGGCTTCCTAACCACTCCGGGTCCCTGTGACCGCCCCCTCCCCCGGTGCAGACCTGGCATGTTTCATCTGCTCTGCCATTTCACAAGAGCGGTTGTGAACGTGTCTGTTGAGAGAAAAGTGATCCCTTTGATTTTTATTTAGTGTGTCTTCTACCAGGGCCTTTCTCCTTTTGGTTATCTAAATGAAATATTAATCGTCCGTCTGTGAAGATGCTTTAAACTCGCCTGTTCCCTAGTTAGCGCTTGACCTGCCATCACTCACCATTAGCACGGCCGCCCTGATGCTCCGCGGGTGCCCACGGTAGCTGTGGTCCAGGCTGGGAGGTTCCCAGGGAGTGTGGTCCACGGAGAGGGTTCTGCCGTGTGAGCCTCAGGGGAAAAGGGGTGTGCCATTTGGTGTGAAGAGGGCGGTGGGAGCACAGATGCGGTTGCCTCACTCCAGTGAGACACGGGAGACAGAAGGCCACGCTCCCGGTTAGCCGGTGCCTGCAGAGGAGCCTCCTCCTTGGGGCAGCGTGGCACCAGTGCCCACCACTAGCCTGTGGGTGGGTGAGGCTGGTGTGTACTTGTATTTGAACTAAAGGATGGGGGTGTCATTTAATTTATAATGCAGCTCAATCAGGTCACCTTGACTTGCTGCCAGAAATACTCTTATTTCCCTCCGCAAGCTCACGCCCACAGGCAGTTAACCCAAGTATTTTATTAAGCAATTTCTAAAGCATTCTCAGCTTTTAAGAGTTTTCTCTTTCCGTCTTTTAAGCACAGCTTCTGTTGAGACTGCCGGGTGGTGCCCTCTACTCACCTTCTCGGAGTTTCTGAACACACCACGCCCTCCCAAAGTTACACGCTCGTAATGTACAACAGCTTGCCATCTCTGATAACAATCAGACATAGTTCCCACACCAAGCACGACTTCAGGTTCTTCCTGTTTATTAATTAGCCTTCAATTTGTTCTCAGTGCCAATTTCAAATCTCCTTCAATTTTTACCCAGTCTTTTTTTTTTCCCCTTTCCATCAATCAACTCTTCCCCAGGTTTAATTAAAAGCACATGCCCAGCTCTGTGAACTATGCTAAGACACACAGGTGAGGGGAGCGGGAAGGTCGCCTCGGGTGGGATCCAGAGCACACCATGAGCACCCACCTTCTGTAAACAGCGTTACTGGTCAGAGGAAAGTCACGAGGCCGACTGAATGCGGGTTAAGTCAATCACCACATCTCCGCAAACACTGAATTTCTAAGAGGCGTTTCCAGAGTCTGGAAAGTTCTCCTGCAACAATCAGGAGAGGCGGTGAGGAGCGATCTCTGCCATCCAGCTGCAGGGCATGCTCAGAAGGCTGATCTTGTCTCTCTCCCCAGTTGAGGTAAGCCAATTTATGAAGAAAGGATTTCACAACCTCGCTGCTAAAGACGCGCCGGTAAGCCAGCTCGCTGGTGTAGGAGGGAAGCCGGCTCTAGGAGATGGGTCAGGGCATGTCCCCACTCCCCGGAGACCGTTGGGCAATGAGGTGAGAGATGTACTGTCTCCCGGGTTACCCCGAAGACTGCCCAGGGGTGTGGGGAAAGTGCAGGAGCCGGCCGATCATTATGCCGTGCGTCTCCTTACCTGTTCCTCGTGACCTCCTTTCTATAAATAGTGTGCATGCGCTCACTCAGTCGTGTCCGACTCTGTGACCCCACGGACTGTGGCCCGCCAGGCTCCTCTGTCCGTGGGATTCTCCAGGCAAGAATCCTGGAGTGGGTTGCCATGCCCTTTTCCAGGGGATCTTCCCAACCCAAAGGATCAAACCAGCGTCTCCTGCATCTCCTGCACGGGAGGCGGATTCTTCACCAGGGAGCCACCTGGGAAGCCCTCTGGAAGTGGAGAAACTACTTCAGAATACTGGCTCGAAGAAAGTACAGAAGGTCCGGGTCTGGGAGAGGGGCTGTTCCTTCCATTCACTGTAAAGGCAAATTCCACAATCGGTGGAGCTTAAAATAAACATGCTAAAAATTAAATAATAACTAAAAGTAAACATGCCAAACCCAGAAATTATTCACATTTTTGAGAAAAGTGAAAGCATACATTATTTGTGGTTAAATCTAGAGATTATTCAACGTAGCAAACCTAGTCTAAGAGACAGACTCATCCGTCTTATCACGTCACCTGCATTAAGATGACTTCCTTAAACAATTATAAAAGGTGCTGCACAGCAGAACCAGTACGTTTCCTTCTTTCTTAGACTCCTTCCTCCTCAGCACCAACACACATGAGCATGCACACGGGCACCCCCTTGCGCACACCTGCCTCCGCTGGGAACTGCCCCTCCAGCCACCTCCAGCCACCGGGGTCCCTGGGAGCCACCTGCGGGGTCTGAGTGTCCCTCTGTCCTGGCACAGATGTCTGGTCCTGAGAAGTCACGTGATCCGGCTGGACCCTGAAGAACCTTCTCTGGGAACTGGAAGTTCTGACTCTGTCTGTTCTCTAGAAAACACGAGCTGTGATCTTAAGGGGTGTGGGTGACCCCCTTGGTGCCCAGGCATCCTCGAAATCAAGAAAGAGGACCTAGAACAGAAAATAGTGGGTTGACAGACTCAGCGGGGGCCAGGGTGGGGGGTCCCCACTGCACGCCAGCCCAAGCTTTTCTCTTACTCTGAAATCTGAAGGACACGCAAACAGCCTTTTATAAATTCTTCTATGGCTTTTAGCCAAGTCAAATTAGATTTGTCTCACCTCCATCCACTGGAATCCTCGCTGAAACCATGCAAGAAAAAAAAAATTCACTGGAATATTCATAGTGAGTGTTTGTTTCTAATGGAATTGAAGTGATTTTTATTTTTTCTTGGTTGCATGGCAAGAGATTCTCGAAGTTTTCATCTGTTTCCTCGCAGTTTTAGTGGAAGAAGAAAATCAGAAAAGCAAATGTTTTTCTAAAAAAAAAAATGATTTTAAAGCCATTGAATACATCGGCTATGTAGCTTGTATCTTACAATGCTCATTATTTTATCACAATTATTTTTCCATCAAGTAACCATACAGAACAATTAGTATTACATGGGACAGATAGCGTTTACTTGAGAATATATAACTGAACCATTGCATAAGTACGTTCTCAAGCTAGAGGAGCATCTATCCTGGAAACAGGTTGGCATAAAATGATCCAATTGTTCTAAGGAGAGAGAAACTGGTGCCTTACGACTGGAAAGAATGTTCTGGAAGGTCTAATGCTGGAAAATCCGGTCTATAGCCAGAACCAGTTCCAGGGTTTTTGAATAATTTCCAGAGGTTGGTCTAAAGATGCAGCAAGGTGACTCCCTCAGGGAGTTTGCAGAGAGACAATGATGTCTATCTACAGCAGAGACACACCGGCTACTGTGATTCAAAACACAACAAGCTACCTTTTCTTCCCAGGTGTGAGTGTACAGAGACTCGACGCACGCCGATTCAGAGGTAAGAGTGCCATCTACTGAATGTGAGACCTCATTTCCGGCAGCCCCACAGCCGGTCCTCCGAGACCTCCCACCTGGGAACCGGCTGGGCGCACAGAACCGAGACAGCAGGAGGGCCCGCGGCCAAGGTGTTTGTAGCTGAGCAAGCACCCCAAGTGGAGGGCTGCTGTTCGCAGGTTCAGAGGATGGCTGTAGTCTCTGATTTGAGAAGACACACCAATGCAGGGTGCCGAGAAGCACTCAGGAGAGAGACGTGCCCGTGGGCCTGGCGTGTCCGGGAGAGCCCGGGCCCCAGGGCACAGCTCAGGTCGAACGAGTGGGTCACGGATGAGACAGGCTGTCCGGGGAGCAGGCAGGGCCGCGTGGTGACTGAGGTCCCAGCTCCGTCCAGAATGTGTGTGTGTGTGTGTGTCTGGTCTTGGACATAACACAGCACCTTTCCCTTACTTTCTCAGGGTGCAGATCACAGGTGATAACCTACCATCCACAGCCTTGCATCACTAGGTGGAGATTAATTTGCTCTGCTTTAAAAGGTCTTTGAAGATGCTAAGTGTGATTATTATAATTGCTACATAAAGTTCCTGAAAGAGCAGAGGGCAGCCTGAACTCGATTTGTTCCACTTTAGTTTATGCTGTGGAACTTCCCACCCTCTTTAATTGGCTCAGCCACATAATGTCTGAGATAGTTGCTCCCAACAGAGATGCAGGCTCTTCTGTATGGTTGGGGGTCTGGACTTGGGGCTGTTTGCAAGTGTGTGTCCACAACCAGAGGGTTCTGGAGGGTGTGGAGGGGAGAGATTCATTCATTACGAACCTCCCTGATTTTCTGGACAGTAGGACTGAGTTGGTCCTTGGGTTGGGAAGATCCCCTGGAGAAGGGAATAGCAACCCAGTCCAGTACTCTTGCCTGGACAATCCCATGGACAGAGGAGCCTGGTGGGCTACAGTCCATGGGGTCTCAGAATCGGACACGAGTACGTGACTAACACGTCACTTTTCTTTTTTCAGCACTGAGTTAGCAGAACGAGAAAACTGGACCAACATGGGACACGTAGTGTCTTGGGAAACAGCCCGAAATGCCTGGTGGAAAATGCATGAGTTTCTCCCCTAAGAGAGGCGCAGACGGGCCCGCCTGCTGGGCTCGGATGCAGGCGCAGAGGCCCCCGGGGTTCGGGGTTTGGTTGCTCCCTTCTCTGGTGAACCTCCAGGAGACTGACGCTAGCTCATGCCTCTCACATGGATGAATCACACTTCAGTGGCCAGCTGGCCTTTGGAGCTCAGAGGAACACTGATGGAGGTGGCTGGGGTGTCTGCAGCTCAGGTCTGCTATCACGGGGGTCCTGGGGTCCAGAATGGGACCACCCTGAGATACGGCCATCAGACGACTTGTGGGCACCTCTAAACTCCAGAGAAGTCTCATTCGTTCATTCACTGGGCATGCCATTGGTGAGTGTCCAGTAAGTTGCTGGGCATAGCAGAGACCCAGCAGAGCTGACACTCCAGCTGAGACACAGGTATTTTAGGACCGATGGAAAACAGTTATTGAATCACAAGTATGATAACTTTAGGCTCCCCACTCCAGTGTTGTTGGGCTTCCCTTGTGGCTCAGCTGGTAAAGAATCCTCCCGCAATGTGGGAGACCTGGGATCGATTCCTGGGTTGGGAAGATCCCCTGGAGAAGGGAAAGTCTACCCACTCCAGTATTCTGGCCTGGAGAATTCCATGGACTGTATAGTCCAATGGGTCGCAAAGAGTCGAACACGACTGAGCGACTTTAACTTTCAACTTTCCATAAAAGAGAAAAAGGAGTGTTTTGAACGCATTAGACAGGATTACTAGACCTAGTCTGTTCTTGGAAAATCTTCCTGGAAGGAGACTTAACATGATGGGGAAGGACACGAGGTTCCAGGCAGAGGGGACAGCTGGTGCAAAGGCCCCAAGGTCATAAGGAGAGCACGTGACTGAGCAACGGCAGGGTGGCTAGTGTTCCTGCAGAGACAGAGAGAGTGAGCCCAGATGGGGCTGGGTGCAGCTGCTGCTGCTGCTGCTAAGTCACTTCAGTCGTGTCTGACTCTGTGACCCCACGGACTGCAGCCCACCAGGCTCCTCTGTCCATGGGATTTTCCAGGCAGGAGTACTGGGGTGGGGTGCCATTGCCTTCTCCGTGGGTGCAGCTAGGAGCCTAGAGGCCTGCAGCTCAGGGTGAAGACTGGGTATTCATCCAACTGCAGATAGGCTGGACAAGCCTTCAAGGGGGCTTCTGGAGGGGGCAGGCAGGGCGTCGGAGAAGGCAAGGACACCGTCGGGTGGCTCAGGAGACTGGAGACATGGCAGAATTTGAGAATTTAGAGGTAAAGTTGCCATCACCGCCTCGTTCCTGGGGTGAACACAGAGCTGTCTCCGGGGAGACAGGAGGAGAAGGGACTGCAGGCCACGCCCTTGGAGGGCAGCAGGTCCCGAGCAGCTCCGGCCAGGCTCTGCCTACTCTGCTGCCTCTAACATTTCTTCTTCCTGCCCCCCAACCACTCGTGGAATTGAAGACCCTGCCCTGTTCTTCACACGCCTGTTTGTTCTGGGACGGGTGTGTGATCAAAGGCAGTCGGTGTCTCTGACGCCACAGATGACACCGTGCACAATGCTTTTCCTCTTAGGGACATAACTCTGTCCCTGCGCCCCGCCCCCGGGCACCTCAGGACGCTGCCAGGGGCTCCGTCACCTCCTATTTGTCTGCATCCCACACATACCAGATTCCTCAAGATGCCAATGCTGGGGCGAAAGACAGAACTTCTGAAAGCCGATACTGTTAAACGTGCATTCTGAAATGGCTTCACCTTTTCCGTTTTTTCACTGAAGGTGTGTAAAAACGCTCATTTCTCTGCAATCTTGCCAACACTTGCCATTATACAGTGTTAAAAAATGCCAATCTGAAGGGTATGGAAGAATATAGACATATAATCAATCTACTTTTTCCTGATCCCTGGTGAAGCTGAGCGCCTGGTGTTAGGTTTATGAGTTAATTTCATTTCCACTCCTGTGAATTTCTTTGTTCACATCCCTGCTGCCTGGATCATTCGCCTTTTATAATTGACTTGCTCTAACTCCTCAGGTACCGTGATTATCATTTGTTTTGTCTGTTACACGTATTGTTTTCTTCTGAATGTTTAATTTTATTTATGATGTGTCTCTTATTTAGAAGTCTTTGCTTTTTTTGTTTTTTTATCTTAAAAACCAGGTATGTCCATTTCTTGCTTCTTGGGTTTAATATTTCGCTAAGGAAATCTTTTTCATTAAAAATTATTAAAACAATCCTTTATATTCTCCTCATTTATATTCTATATGTATTTGCTTCTTATAACAGGGGTGTCCCAGCTGGCCCTAGCGGTAAAGAACCCGCCTGCCAATGCAGGACATGTAAGAGACTTGGGTTCCATCCCTGATGGGGAAGATCCCTCAGATGGGCTTCCAAGGGCAACCCACTCCAGAATTCTTGCCTGGAGCACCCCATGGACAGAGGAATCCAAGGTGTCACAGAGTGGGACACAACTGAGTGGCCTGACACGCCACGCTTTTGCAAAGGGTATACCAACTTTGGTTTACGTATATTTGTGTTCTCCTTGTTCACTGACTCACACATTCCCTGATGGACCACAGTCGAGCCCTGTGGCAGCTGCGGGGACAGAGAATCGCAGCTCTCTTGGACCCTAAGATTCATCCTGAATGATAGAAAATGAACAGCTGAGCCGTCACTCTCTCAGGTGTGACTAGACCCTGACACCAGGCACAGACCCGGGGTGGCAGGGGAGGGCAGGAGGCTATGTGGGTTCTGCAGAAGGACACAGGAGCTCCGCCGTGATGCCCAGCTGACCCTGACCCCGGCCTTGGGACAGCAAACCCTCTGCCCGGGAGAGTCTCGGACGCACTGCAGCCACGGTGTAAGCTCTGTCACCGCACTACGAGTGCCCTCGGCGCCCAAATACTCCAGGAGGCTGGGGACGCCCTTGAACGCCCGGGAGCTTCGGTGGACTCGGATGAGAGGCAGCAGGAAGAAAAGGGGCGCAGGGAACCCGGCTGGAGGGAGGCAGGGCTAGAAGGACGGCGCACGCGCTGCGGCCGCGGAAGAACCCTCCCCGCGGATGCCCCGAGGGCCTCTCTCGGCCTCGGACGGCGCTGGAGGTCCCTGTCCCGGGGCCGCGCGTCCGCGTCCCCAGGGCAGCGTTCTCACGGCCGCCACCTCGGAGCCCTCCCTTGGGGCCGCGCCTCGTGCCTGAGACATGTTCTCTTACCCAACGCGATGAATCTGAAGGGAGGGGCAGGGAGGGGCAGGGGGCGAGGCTGAGAGAGGAAGGGATGGCCGGGGCCTTGGGGGCTGGGGCTTGGCGCAGGTGAGTGTGCCCGTGAGCCCCACGACGCGGACTCCCCCCACGCCCCCCGGCGCCGCCCCTTGATGCCCCCGTGGTCCTCCAGGAATGCGCCTCCGCCTCCAGGCATTCTGGAACGGCACCCTCCAAAGCTGGGCCCCTGGAGGCCTTTTCTTCGCAGCTATCTGCTGGGAATTGTCTTCCGGCCCCGTCGTTTCCAAAGTCTGGTGTGTGTGTGTGTGTATGTGATATT
The DNA here is from genome assembly GCF_032452875.1 of Bos javanicus. Classification (NCBI taxonomy): domain Eukaryota; kingdom Metazoa; phylum Chordata; class Mammalia; order Artiodactyla; family Bovidae; genus Bos; species Bos javanicus. The sequence continues at coordinate 69,892,924 of NC_083887.1, forward strand.
AAGTCGTATATAGTCATACATGCACACATGTATCTATATTGACTCGATATCATATATGATATATATCATATGATATATGATATGTATGATATACATGATATGTATACATGATCCATATATATGATATATATGATATGTATCATATATGACTCGATGCTTCCCAGCGCGCTCTGCAGGACTTCCGTTTCCTTCTCTACTCGGCTGGTCTGTGGGTTGTTCCTGAGCCCAGGAATAAGCCAGCAGCTCACAGGGCCCCAGCTCAGGCTGGCAGGACCTTAGGCACCAGGGAGATGGGCTCAGAATTCAAACCCTGGAGTGTACATCCCTCCTGATGAAGCAGGCAGGTCTGTGAGAAGGGAATTCAATGGGAACCTCAGAATCCACGTTCCTTTTTAGACTTTGTTTCCATGGGAGCCTCCATTCACCCACCTGCGGGTCTCCAAGCCACCGGGAGAGCGGTGAGCCTGGTCACCTGGGGCCCGATGAGGCAGGAGCACCTCACGCCGGCTACAATGGCCGTGAGTTGCATCTGTAGGTAAGCACAGGTGTCCGGAGCATCGGCCAGGTCTGGGGCAGGTGTGCCTCCCGGGGTAGGGGAGTCCGGACTGTCCCTGTCAGCAGAGGTCGGCCCGGAGGTGACCCGACTGTAAAAGCTAGTGGAGACCCTTCCAGAATTCTAGATGTGAATTTCCACTCCTCATGTCTTAAAAACATCTAAGGTGTGTTGACAAGATATGGGGGGCTTGAGGCATGAAGCAAAGAGACTCCTTGCAGTGGGAGTGCTGGGATGGAAGACAAACAGGAAATCCCCCAGGACGGCTCCAGGCTGTGTCCGCAGGCCCGCGGAGCCCACACAGGGCAGAGAGACAGGAGACGGAGTCCCAGATCAGGGATTCCCAGCAAAGCCAGAGCCGCTGGAGGAAAGCAGCTCCCTGGGAGGCAGGAGCCGGGGCCGCCAGCGCTCACACAGGAGCGGCGACCAGGTCCTGCTTCCAGGCCCAGGCTGGTGTGGAAGGCAGGAGCCGGGCCGCCAGCACTTACACAGGAGCAGTGACCAGGTCCTGCAGGAGCCGGGGCTGCCAGCGCTCACAGAGGAGCGGTGACCAGGTCCTGCTTCCAGGCCCAGGATGGTGGGGCTACAGTCACCCTTTGTCACCACGCTGGCACGCAGGTGACCTTCTTCCCCCCGTATCCTCACGTGGTTGTCCCTCTGTGTGTGTCTGTGTCCTGATCTCTTCTTGTAAGGACACCAGTCACACTGGATCAGGGCCCACCCTCCATGAGCCAGTTTTAACCAAATCACTTCCCCAAAAGCCCCTATCTCCAAATTCCATCACTTTCTAAGGTACTGGATGTAGGAACTGGGGGGCAGCTCGGCCCAGAGCAGCAGGGACAGCGGCAAAGTGAAGTGGTTGAGTCACTAAGTTATGTCCGACTCTTGAGACCCCATGGACTTTAACCTCCAGGCTCCTCTGTCCATGAGATTCTCCAGGCAAGGATACTGGAGTGGGTTGCCATTTCCTTCTCCAGGGGATCTTCCCAACCCAGGAATCGAACCTGGGTCTTCTGCTCTGCAGGCAGATTCTTTACCAACTGAACTATAAGGGAAGCCCTAAAGTGAAGTGAGACACGTTTAATTTTATTATCCCATTAATAGCAGAATGTGACAGAGATTCTAAGTTATTCCTCCAGGTAAAGGACCTAAATAAGAAAAAGAGACAAGTTTTTGCATCACCAAACTCTCATTACATTTTCTTTGATGTTTTATTGCTAAATTCTTTTTTGCACGGTGGTATTCTGATTTAAGAAGACTGAACAGTGTAGAGTGCAACTGAGACTATCTCCAAGCTGCTATAAATATGTTGGCTAATATTTCTCTTTCCAAATTATTTTGGTGGTAATTGATGTGTGCATTTTATGGCTCACTGCATCCTCAGCCAGATGAAGTTCCCAAGGAAAGGCGATGCTGAAATGTTTGCAGTGGTGAAGCCTTCAGCCTTGGTAAACTGTTAGGCTCGTTTCAAACTTTCCAGAAGTGCACGTGTACTTCAGGTCTCTCCTTCTGATTCACTGGCTCAGTAGCCTGTAAAAGTATGCAAATCAGTTACGAGCCAAATAATTTGGTGAGAGTTATTAACTCATAAAATATCTTTTCCCCTGGAATCTACCGACTATTTGGAATAACTCATCACACGGGAGCAAAATAAATGCTTAGTGTTGCAAAAAGAGATAAAAGTCATTGAGCCGTGTGCATAAAAATCTATTGCAAAGCGTCCACAGTCTTAGAGATAAAGTAGATGGCATTTGGATGCTGGGAGGGCGTGACGACTCTCTACACCTGCCTGGGTTCTCCGCTGCCTGCCACCCATTCTTCAGAAGGTTAGTTGAAGAGTCGGATTAACTCGTCTCTTGGAACTCACAGCCAGAAAGCTTGCAAACAAGACTGTGCATTCTACCCTTGAAGGGTTACCTCATGTGGGGGAAAGTAATTTTGAACAATCTGGACAACACTGGGCCTCACTTTCGCCTGAAATGTCCTGGGGAAGGTGTAGCCAGGATTTGGGGGACAGCTGACTGCACAGACCGGGGCTGGGGAGGGGGCTGGCCTTTCTCTCAAGGTCGATAGGCTGCTTCCTCAGCCCACCTGCAGCTGGGCTCCGGGGGCAGCTCCCCCTGGCAAGGACAGGGAAGCGGTGGCCAGGCTGGCCTGGGGTCCTGCCCGGCTCCGCACTGGCAGAGACCTGCCAGTGGGATGTGCACCAAGAAACTGGCTTCACTTCTCTCAGGGGAGGCAAAAAAGTGACATTGGGGGTATTTGGGGGAATTTCGATTCAACATGCAGTATATATTTCAACGCAGGACCTTTGTTATTTTCAGATACTCTGGTTATTCGGTGCCTTTTCACCTGGAGCATCATTTCTTTCCTTTTTTGTCTGTACTTTATTTGGCCACACTAGTTCTTTGTTGAGGATCTTCATTGGCACGTGCAGGATCTTTTAGCTGTGGCACGCGAACTCCAGTTCCCTGACCTGGGATCAAACCCCGGCCCCGTTGAACCACCAGGAAAGTCCCAAGCATCATTTCTTAAAGGGACAAAAGACTCTGAGGCTCAGGTCACCACCATGTATTCCACCCACTGGTTGCCTCCGGCATGGCTCTCCTGGAATCACACAGCAGTCTCCTGGGTCTCCATCCTGGTAGCATCTCTCTAATTCCTTCTCCAGATGACTGCAAGGGGGACTTCAGTCAGTCCTGTCTGCCAAGGTCTGGTGTTTGTACGATGACATTCATCCACCCTGGGGGCACAGTGTGGTGGATTTTGACACATGTTCGTGACCCTGTGACCACCACCACTGGGAAGATGGCAGCGTTCCCTCCAGCCCCCAGGTCACCGTGTCCCCTTCTCCAGCCAGTCACTCCCCCGCCCTGGGCACCCCTGACCTGCTTCTGTCACTCCACTTGCTCCTTCTAGAATCGTGCGTGCAGCCCGCCGTCCTCGTGTGCCTGGATTCCTTTACACCCCCGCGTGTGGCTTCACCACGAGGCAGTGTTGCTGCTGGTTTACCCCGTGGGTGGCCAAGCTACAGACCGTTGTGCGGGTGTGGGCGCGTCACACTGTCTTCTCATTCGCCAGAAGAGGGACGTGTGGATTCTTCCCGTCTGTGGGCACTGAGAGCAAAGCTGCTGCTGGTGTCCAGGCTCCGTGTCCAGGCCCCGTGTGGTCACACTTGATTTCCCTTCGTCACGTCTCAGGCCTGGGGCTTCTGACTCAACGTGGTGAGTGTGCCTGTGCAACTTCCTAAGAATCTGCCAGTCTGGTTTCCAGAGGGCCTGCCCCTGATGCATTCCCACCAGCAGGGGGTCAAAGTTCTATCAATCCATGTTGTCACCAACATTTGGTGTTGATAGACTTTTTAGTTTTTGACCTTCAAAAAGTGATTTTAGTTTTCATTTCTCTGAAGACTAGTGAGGTTGGGCTTTTTTTTTTTTTTAAGCTTATTAACAATTTTAACTCTTTTGTTTAATATTTCTTGTATTTTCTGACTTTGTTTTTTATTGGATTCTCTTAATATTGGGTTCTAAGAGTTATTTCTTTTTTTTTTTTATGGAATGCTTCACGAATTTGCATGTCATCCTTGCGCAGGGGCCATGCTAATCTTCTCTGTATCTTTCCAATTTTAGTATATGTGCTGCCGAAGTGAGCACTAAGAGTTCTCTCTTTTCCAGGGAGCAAGAGCTTTCAAAAATATGGTATACATTTTATAAATATTTTCTCCTAATCTGAAGTTTTTTACTTTTCATTTTTCCTAAAAATGTTTTTGGCAAAGCCAAGTTTTAAAATTTTAGTGACTTTGAAGGTCATAACATCTGCAGACATTTATTATTCATTCAACAACTACTTACAGAAAGCCACTGTGCTGAGGATGGTTATATATCCTGGAGACGAGACAGGAACCAAAAGTGGGTCAATCCCTGCCCCTGCCCCTGCCCCCACCCACCCTGGGCTCACACTCTTTACGGGAATATCCATGTGTAAACCGGTCATTTGAATAATTTCAGATGGTGATAATCGGGGTGAAAAAACGTTTTTATTTCCATGACGTATAGTGATGTGCAGCGTAATGTTAATCTCAGGTTGCTGCATGGTGAATTGACATCGAATGTGTTATGAAATGATCCCTCTGTAAGTCTACTGACCATCTGTCCCCCACAAAGTTATTAATGATATCATTGGCCGTATTTTACATCCCCTGGGCTTGTTGATTACATAACTGTAAGCTTAAATCCCCTTCAGGGTGATAGACATTTAAAAAGAAAAGCAGAGAATTAGAAAAGAGAGAGGTAGGGTGGGAGCCTGCGGAATCAGTGTTGACTAGGGCGACCCCGGTGGGCTCCCTGGGGAGGTGCTTCTTAGCTGAGCCTTGAATGTTGAAGAGAAAGCCCCGGGGGGCGGGGGCTGGTGAGGGGTCCTCGGCAGGAGGACCGGCAGGCGAAAGGCCTCCAGGTGAGAAGGGACGTGGGTGTCACGCAGCTCAGGGCCCGGGGTCCTTGGCGGCAGAAGACGAGGCTGGAGGGGCAGCCGCTCTGCACTCCTGTGCTTCGTTCCTTGTGTCCAGGGACATCTGGAAGACAGGGGTCTTCCAGGTAGATGGCTTCTCATTTTCTCATCTGTAAGTGAAGGCATCTTTCTTCTTTAGAAAGAAGAAATGTGTATGTATGTGCTTCCCCCACCCCTGCATTTCTCTCCCTACTTGGCTGAGCATTTTTGTCATGAATGGGGTTCAAATTTTGTCACATTTTTTCCTGTATCTGTTGATATGATTGTACGACTCCTTTAGATAAATACGGTTAAATACATTAATTTTCAGCATGGAGCCAATTTTGCCTTCCTGGGGTGTATCCCACTTGGTCATAATACATTACCTTTTTTACAAATGACTGTATTTGATTCACTAGCTAGGAACTTTTCCCCTTTTTTATTGAGGTTTTTCTTAGTTTCAGGTGTGCAGCATAGCGATTCGGTATTTCTACAGAGCAAACTCCATTGTGCATGAGCGTGATTAGTCGTGTCAGTCGTGTCTGACTCTGTGCGACCCTATGGACCGTGGCCCGCCAGGCTCCCCTGTCCATGGGCTTCTCCAGGCAAGAATACTGGAGTGGGCTGCCGTTTCCTTCCCCGTTAGAAGTTATTATAAGATCATGGTTACAAGTTCCTGTGCTGCACCATGAGGCCTTTCTGTTCATCTACCCTGTTGCTTGTCTATTTTATAAGTAGTGGCTTGTATCTCATAGCCCACATCCCTGAATTGTCCCCCACCCATTTCTTCTGCCCTCTGATACTCAATAGTTTGTTTTCTGTGTCTGTTCGCCTGTTTCTGTTTTGCAGAAACATGAGCTTTTGTTTCTATTATTTTTTAGATCCCACCTATAAGTGGCATCAGACAGTGTTTGTCTTTCTCTTGATTATTTTTCTAAACATACTTTTCTCTAGGTCCATCTACAGGCTGCTATTGGCGTCATTCCTTCTTTTTATGGCTGAGGAGTATTCCACTGCATACATGTACACATCTTCTTTATCCAGCTGTCTGTTGGTGGGCGCTTGGGTGGCTTCCGCGTCTTGGCTATTATCAATAGTGCTGCAGTGAGCACTGGGGCCCGCGTGCTTCTCCAGTTGGTGTTTTCACTTTTCCAACTTTGTGTGTGACCAGTGGTCCTGCATGATGCTGTTCCCTCCAGGTTTTGGTCCAGGGGCCTCTGTGGAACTGTGTGCCCTGCTGAAGAGCAGGGGCCTGACTGGTGGACCGAGGTCCCCTTGGGGTGTGCTTCCCTGGTTGCTTTGGAAAAGGCTCCCCGGAGGCTGGAGGAGGGCATGGTGCGTGGCGGGGGTCTGGGCAGGAGGAAGCGGAAGCTGAGGATGAAGACACCCGAGGACCTGGCGGTGCCTTGGGGGTGACGAAATGGCAGCCCACTCTAGTGTGCTTGCTGGGAGAGCTCCACGGACAGAGGAGCCTTGCAGGCTGCAGTCCATGGGGTCTCAACGTGTCGGATACGACTCAGCGACTGACACCTGGGGGTGGTGAAGGGAAAGAATTCAAGTTTCTCCTCGAGCAGCTAAGAGTGGGCGGTTCTTCCTGAAAAGAACACATCGGAAGCTGGTCAGAGAGGGAGAAGGAAGCTCGGGCCCGAGGCTGTGCGGATATCCCAGGACGTCTGGAGGAGGGGGTCACAGGTCACAGGACTCAGAGGAGGTCTCGTGGCTGGAGGCAGACCCGGGAGTATTTAATACACACTGAAGTCCCCAGGGGAGACGGGCCGGGGGCGTGTGCCTGCCTGTGAAGGGGCCCCGCTCACCTGGACGGCTGCAGGGCTGGGGCGGGAGTGCGCCGGAGGCCCAGCGTCTGCCTCCTGGGAGGACCTCCCCTCGGAACCCCAGGCCCACCCTGTGCGCCCCCATTCCCCATCCCCGCCTCCCACCTCGGGTCCCAGCGTCCCCAGGCAGCACAGGCTTCTGGCACAGGCGATGCGTGCAGGACCACAGGCCTTCTTTCAGCTTCTGTATCAGCTTCTTGAGGGAAGTCTCGCCCTCTCCTCTGAGTTCCGTCATTTGGCAAGCTGGGACCCCTCCCTCTTAGGGTGACAGTTCCTGCATTTGTCTTGTCCTTTGAGCCTTACTTTGTTTCCCGTGAGAACGCTCTACCTTCTGGATGGCTCTGCGGGGTCTTCCGTCTGCATATTTTTGTCTTTTTCTTCCGGGGGGGCAGAGGTAAGCCGCTGGTCTCTGAACAGTTCACGTATGTATTTATCCATCTGCTGTTCTCACAGGACCAGGACATGTGTGCACAGACCCCCTCGCACGTCACACACCGGGGCCGATTCTGTGCAGGGTCGTCTCCTGTCTTCTAACCTCCTCTGTGATTCCAGCAGATGCCCAACATCTGATTTTCTCTGGGCTGCTGGATGGGGGCTTTGTCTGTCCCTCAGCTGGGGCCACCTAGGTTGACAAAAGGGAGAGTTTTGTTTAAAATAATGGAGAAATTATAACAATTTCAACCAAGCAATTGTCTAGAACGCACCGTCTCATTTATTTTTGGCACATCTGTCTCCCTTGACAGCAAGAGCAACGACTAAGCCTGGAAGAGTAATTGGTGCCCACCCCTGGATTTATTTCCTTGGGCTCTAGAATCGCTGCAGATGGTGACTGCAGCCTTGAAATTAAAAGACGCTTGCTCCTTGTAAGAAAAGCTATGACAAACCTAGACAGTATATTAAAAGCAGAGACATCACTTTGCTGACAAAGGCCCGTGTAGGCAAAGTTACGGTTTTTCCAGTAATCGTGTTTGGATGTGAGAGTTGGACCATAACGAAATCTGAGCGCTGAAGAACTGATGCTTTTGAACTGTGGTGTTGGAGAAGACTCTTGAGAGTCCCTTGGACTGCAAGGAGATCTAACCAGTCCCTCTTAAAGGAAATCCTGAGGAATCCTAAAGGACGTCCTGAGTATTCATTGGAAGAACTGATGGTGAAGCTAGAACTCCAATACTTTGTCCACCTGATGCAAAGAGCTGACTCATTGGAAAAGCCCCTGATGGTGGGAAAGATTTAAGGTGAGAGCAGAAAGGGACGACAGAGGATGAGGTTGGATGGCATCACTGACTCCACGGACACGAGTTTGAGCAAGCTCTGGGAGTTGGCGATGGACAGGGAGGCCTGGCGTGCTGCAGTCCATGGGGTCGCAAAGAGTCAGACACGACTGAGCAACTGAACAAAAAGGCTTTCATGAAGCAGGCACTGGGGCAGAGCATCCCAAGGGTGGCGCATCGCTGGTAGGAGTCGGATGCCGTTGCCCCTCAGTCCGGCTTACGCATTCATCAGCTCGCCCCTCCTCCATGTCGAGGACCTGACATTTGTTATAAAGCCCTGTGGTCCTGAGTCCGCACTGAGCTTCATAAAACCTGCAGGTCCAACCCAGCTCGTGGCCGAGTCATCTGCAGGCTGCCGGGCCACTGGTCGGTTCATCCTCCTTCTCTCCCTGCTTCCTTCCGTCCCAAGCTCAGTCCGGCCTGGACCCAGATGCCCGGCAAAGCCCCCCACCCATCCTCACCCCAGCCGCCATGTTAGCTGAAGGTGGTGGGGCAGGGGCTTGAGAACGTCCTTGGGTCTGGAAGTCTCCCTGCAAGTGTCAGAGCCAGCGCACCCAGCTGGTGCTTCCTTCCGCTTGTGGTCGCGGGCGTCCTGGCTCGCGGTGACCCACAGGCCGAGCCCACAGCCCCCCACACCTCCTACTCTCATCTCAGCACATGGTTAGCTCATGGTGAACATTTGTTGAAATGAAGTGAACTCTCAGAATTACTCAAACGTGGTTAGACACTTTCTGACGACTGGAGGTCACCAGGATGAACCATAGTTAAGTTCTGTTGGAGGGAAGTAATGCCCAGGGTGGGTTATCACAGCCAGTGCTCCCAGCCTGCTGGCGTTTTCTTTGAATGGAGAGGAGGATCCCAGGACACCACTCAGAGAGACCCCCGGCGGGAGCTGAGCCCCCCACTCAGCCTGACCCTCGGTGGGCTCTGCAGGGCTTCACCATGGTGCAGACTTGGGCCAAATGCTGTCCGGCTGAGCTGGGCCTGGGGCTGTCTGTGGCCCGCCCCAACCCCTGGCTGCCCCTGAAGGCCCCTGCCCTCTGGTTGCTGGCCCTGGCGTGATCACAGCACACACAGGGGCACACAGACGCTGGTGGGAGACCAGAGGTGGGAGGGGGAGGCGCGAGGTCTGTCTCCTCCTCCTCGGACACCTGCACCACCGGAGGCTCCGTGAGCTGCAGGCGGCCCCTTTGTGAGGTCTCGGTGCTAGGTTCCGTCTGCCCAGTGGGGCTGGGCCCTGGGGATCCCCCACCCTGAGCTCCCCACGCTGGGTGTGGGGCTCAGGCGGCCCACGCTGTGTCCTGGCGCCCAGTCCTGAGACTAAGTCTCTCCAGCACTAAGTCTCTGTGGCGTTTTGTAACCACCCTCCCCCACCAGGGGGCTTGGGCTCTGCCCCCTCGATGGGACTGAGATGGATACCAAACTTCTGGGCGACCTGGAACTTAGAGTCTATAGTTTGGATCCATATGTTTAAATATTTATAGAGAGATTAGCGGAAACCAGAGGAAAGCGAAGGTCAGTCCCCGTCAGCCTCTTGGAGCTGCTGCTTGTTTTTTCATCTCTCCCTAACGGACAGGTCTGTCCACTTGCAAAGCGACCTGGAATCCGTTTATTTCCCAAGGTGCAGAGCTTAGCAGGGCTTGTGCCGAAGGTACGATGGTGGCGGAGTTGTCGCTGACAGCAGTGTGGAGACACGCTTGGATGGGTGGGATGCTCACGCTCACGGGGGCTTCCCCAGAGTGACGGGTCAGGTGCACTTGCTTAAGGGGGTTCAGGCCCAGTGAGGGGAGTTCGCGGGACAGCGGCCCCCAGCCCCGCACCCTGGGGTGTTCTTAGCTGTGCTCAGAACCAAGCAGATGCCAGAATGTGAGGGGCACTGTTGGCACGGCTGAAATGTGTGCACTCACATTTTAACACCAGAAATACAGTGAGGTCTCACCCAGAAGCTTTGAAGTGCAGTCTTGATAAAGAGGAAGTGAAGTGGAAGTCGCTCAGTCGTGTACGACTTTGCAACCCCATGGACCATAGTCCATGGAATTCTCCACGCCAGAATACTGGAGTGGGTAGCATTTCCCTTCTCCAGGGGATCTTCCCAGCCCAGGGAGTGAACTCCGGTCCTCCGTGTTGCAGGCGGATTCTTTACCAGCTGAGCCACGAGGGAAGCCCCAGTAAAGAGGAAGTACGCACACAACGAGGTCCTCTTTCCTGGAATCCCCCTTATTATATACCAGATGAGGAAATAAAACAAGCATCTCCATGGTGCATTTAGTTATTTAAAAGTTCCTTATTTGCCTTCTCACTTAAAATAGTGGGAAAAAAAAAAAAAAAAAAGAAAGCAACGACAAGCACAGGAGAAACGTCTAACCTCGGGAAACTCTCCTGCCCTGGAAGTCATGTGTGCCCCGCACGTGGTAACTGCCCTGCACCAGCTCCCATGCTGCTGCTGGGAACTGACCGGGGCTCCGTGTGGCCCCAGTGGGTCAGCGGTGGAGAGATGGGCTGATGTGGATGCCCGTCAGTGGTGCCCTTCTCTGTAAGGGGGCATCGCGGGTGTGAGCGTAGGCATGTCAGCTGGATTCCAGCTGCCCAAGCGGGTCTGTTGGCACTAACACAGAGGCTCGTGTTTTTAACACATGTGAAACCCAGCGTGTTTTCGGCCTGTATTCAGGGAAGCGGGAGATGCCCGAGGTCCATTTGGAGAGGCCTCTGCCCCTGTGTGAGGAGCTGACCGTTCTCGGGTGCTCAGGGAGCTCCCCAGAGCTCATCTCCGCGTTAGCCCATCCCTCTGTGGGCCTCTTCCTTTCCCTGCCCGTCAGGAGATGGCAGCCCCAACCAGGGCCGCATCCTGGCAGGAGTCAGATGCAGAGAAATGCCTCCCCCAGCCCTGCCTTGTCTGCCGCGATGGTTTTCAGCTCTGCTTTCGGGCTCTTGCTGTCATCTTAACATAAGAGTGAGGTCGCTCAGTCGTGTCCGATTCTTTGTAACCCCACGGACTGCAGCCTACCAGGCTCCTCTGTCCATGGGATTTTCTAGGCAAGGGTACTGCAGTGGGTTGCCATTTCCTTCTCCATCTTAACGTAAAGGAAATCTTTAAGAGGCTGATGCCTCGCTCACACCTTCCCTCTTCAGCTCTTTTTCACACTCTCAGAAGTCCCCGGCGCTCTCCATGCCAATGCCGAGGTGCCCAGGCTCCTCCTGAAGCTCGCGGCTGTCCTGAACAACTCTGGTCTCCACGTGGTAGGGTGCTGCCAAGGGGGTGGAGGAGGCGTCGGGCTGAGCTAACCCTGAGTCCTTGAGCCTTGGGCATCACCTCCTGTATGTGGCCTGAGCCCACAAGCTTCACATGCTTAGAGTTCCTGGACACAGCACAGCAGCAGGAGCCCCCCAGCCTTTGCTTGCGCAGAGAGCTGCAAAGCGAGGCAGCATTCTCTTGATTCACCTTCCCGGCAGCATTATGGCTTGTCCAACTCGTTTGATCAGAGAGCACCCCTCTTGTCTGAGCACAGGCCCCGTGACTTCCCTCTGATGAAACTGAGTTCCATTCACAAATACGGGTTCTGCGGCTTCCACTCCATCTTGACACAAGTGAAGGGGACAGATGTCCTTCAAAAGGACACAGGGTCATGGGGCTGGGGTGCAGGCAGGGGCAGAGACGGGGGCATTGGTCAGGGCTGCAGAGAAGCAGCACGGACAGGAGATACGTGGATGATGGGTGGATGGGTAGGTAGGTAGATGGACAGAGAGGTAACCTGATAGATGTTCCTATCTAAGTCACTAGGTCATGTCCAACTCTTTGTGACCCCACGGACTGTAGCCCGCCAGGCTCCTCTGTCCATGGGATTCTCCAGGCAAGAATACTGGAGCGGGTAGCCATTCCCTTCTCCAGGAGATCTTGCTGACCCAGGGAACGAACCTGGGTCTCCTGTATTGCAGATGGTAGATAATGGATAGAAACATAGACGGACAGGTAGGCTTACTCTAGGGAACCGGCTCCTGTGCTGATGAAGACCGAGATGGCCTGGAGCCTCAGGAGAGCCAGTGCGGCAGTTCCAGTCTAGTCCAAAGGCCTGAGAACCAGGGGAACTGACCATGTGAGTCCCAGCCCAAGGGCAGGAGAAATCCAGGGTCCCAGCCCACCAGCCCAGTGGAGAGCAGGACTCTGCCCTTTCTCTGCCTTATCCCTGTTCAGACCCTCCAAGCACTGGCCGAGTCCACCAACCCTGGGGACTACCTGATTTGCTCAGCCCACCAATGCAAATGCTAACCATGTCCAGAAACACGTCACAGGCACACCCAGAGTCCTGTCTGATCCAGTATCAGGAGACACGTGGCCTGTGGAGCTGTCGTGCCGTCGCCAGAGGACGGGCACCATGGGTGTACCCAGCCCTCCCTCTCCATGGCTTGGGGAAGCGTGATGTGACCCGCACAGACTTCCAGAAAGTGGGGCATGCTCCTTCTGCCATCTCTAGGGTGTGGTCAAGGCTCTGTTCCCCAGCCTCATCCTCGGCCCCCCAGGCTCCAGCTGGGACCCCCCGTGCATTTGAGTATAACCCTGGCAAGACAGGGAGCTGGGGTCCTGGGGGGCAGAAGTCCCAGCCTCTTCCCAGGGACCAGGGGGCTGGCACGTGGCCACGAGCACGGTCTCCATTGATGGAGGAATAAGGACAAGAAGGGACCAATCTTCTTGGTTCTCGGTGAGAACAGATGTGGCGCCATCCTTGAAGATGGGGTGGTGGTTGGGGGGAGAGGCGAGATCACCTCCCGAGGGCATCCTGAGCTGGCCCGTAGCCTCTCAGACAGAAAACGCTGTTCTGCAGGGTGCAGCCCACAGATGAAATGCCAGAGTGACCAACTCTACCGCTTCATGAGGAATTCTGCTAGCTTGACTTAACTTATTGCCCGCACTGAACTCAGTTCCACACTGATACATTTCAGTCGGTTTTCATGGAACTGTCTACCCTTTGGCAGGGTCTGCTGGAGAATGTAATAAAGTTGAAAGAACCTACTTCCCACTTTCTGGGAATCTTCTGAAAAAGAAGACAGGCACAGTGCCCAGCACCAACCATCACCTGCATTTCATGTTCTTTTTCAGTACTTTTTGGTAGTCAGATCTTCCCCTGCTTCAGTTAATTTGACATGTTGTTGGTTCTGTCTTAGTTTATAGCTGGGACACCTCCCGGGTGGCTGAGAGCAGCACGGCCCATTAGAGTCTGTAACGAGCTTGGTGTGAATGACAGTGTCTGAGACGCTCGGACGTCTCAGACTCCAGTCCTAGGTGAGATTTGCTTCCTTCCTGCAGAAGTGACGTGAATAAACGAGTTAAACTAGGAAGGCGTCCCAATCCATTTCAGTCACACTGTCAGAGGGTCCCATGTCCTTGGGGGTGACACGCAGGGAGGCTTGGGGAGCCTGAAATACCCGCTCACCACCAGGGGTGGCCTGAACCCAGCCAGACCCTGGACTCCTTTTTTGTCGTGAGACACTCGGGAGCACGTGTCGGTCTCTAGACACAACGACCGCATCTCTTGTTTGCCCCGAGATGGTGTTTCACACGTTTTAGGTTTCGGAGCTTAAATTAGCTTGTCTGATAAGAGAGACTCGTCTGCTCCTGTCCAAGGGGCAGCCGGTGGCGCCTTCTGCGGCCAGGACCATGACCTCTGTGAGGTAAGGCGAGTCTCCGCTGGAAATTATTTATCACCCGAGTGGGTCATTCCGTTTCAGCCTCCCGGCCTCATGGGCATCTCATTGACACAGCAATAATGGCCTATGAACTTCTGGTCCAATTAATTGTTAATGAGAGGCTTGATGAGCAGAGAAAGGGGCTATTAATTTAGCTGGTTGTCTTTCTGTCACAGTAGCAGGGGTCAACATTCTGCAAAGGGGGAAATGAAAGCATTGGCACTGACCCACTCTTCCAAATGAGCTGCATCATCTTTGATGTTAAGTAAAATACAAAGTTTGGTCACCCCCGGAAATTCACATGTAAACACACAGACCCACTGTATTTTTTAAAAGTGAGAGCACAGGTGCTTTTAAAAAATCATAATAATTCTTGTGAGTTTCATGATGCTTGCCCTGTATGAATATAGTTCAGAATTTTACAGTTCAGTTCAGTCGCTCAGTTGTGTCTGACTCTTTGCAACCCCATGGCCTGCAGCACACCAGGCCTCCCTGCCCATCACCAACTCCTGGAGCTTGCTCAAACTCATGTCCATCAAATCGGTGATGCCATCCAACTAGAATTTTACAGGCCCAGTACAAACTGCAGAAGAAATCATAGTTTTATCTCGTGTGTTTGGTTCCCTTATTTTTTTAAAAAGAGAAATTGAATTTGTACTTTTCTGATTATAAAAGTAGTGTGTGCTCAACCCAACAGATTAAGAAAATCAAGGCGCATATTTCTAAAAAGGTGGGTACCGCCCATAATTCTGCCACTCAGAGGTGGTAACTGTTAACAGACTCGGTGTCAAGTGCCGCCTGTGCCCTGGGTGGGAGCTGCTCCCGCCTTGATCTACATGCTTGGCACAGCCCACACTGGACGATTTTGTACACGTGAATACACGCATGGGTGCAGAATAGTGCGGTGGAGCCTGTGTACCCACGCCAGGATTCTTGCCTGGAGAACCCCATGGACAGAGGAGCCTGACAGGCTGCAGTCCACGGGGCCGCAAAGGGTAGGACAGCTGAGCGAATCTCACTGCATGTGAACGTGTGCTTCTATGCAGTTTTGAAAATGTGCTTGTGTTGCTTGAACCCTTCATTTTCCAGCACAGTAAGTGTATCATTGCTTCCCCCAAAGAGATACTTTTGTCATGTTCTGAATCCTTGACAAAGAATGTAAAGTCCTGAAACGCCTATGCTGCTGTCTTTAACTGGTATCTGGAAACCGCTTCCGTAATAGTCTGTGGAGTCGTGGAGGAGGAGACCTATCCAACTCAGGACTGTCTTTCTGCTCTGGCTGAAAAGGACGAACAGGCAAGAGGCAGGGGTGCTGGTCCTCACGAGGATCGCTCCCGCCTGGGGATATCACTTGTTGTATGACACGATTGGAGCACACCCGGAGAGAAGGTTCTGCCGAAATTTCACCCTTAGAGCTTCGCATACATGATGCTAGTACATTTCAGAGAGTTAAGGCCTCAAGCTGTCAATCAATCCAGCTCTACATTTTGCTCCATTCCAGCTGCATGACAGTACATGGGTGACCTTGTCCAGGGAGCTCAGCTCCTTGGAGCCTTGTAAGTGTTCTCTAAGGAAAAGATTTCAGTGTTGACCATCTGGTGATGTCCATGTGTAGAGTCTTCTCTTGTGTTGTTGGAAGAGGGTGTTTGCTATGACCAGTGCATTCTCTTGGCAAAACTCTATTAGCCTTTGCCCTGCTTCATTCTGTACTCCAGGGCCAAATTTGCTGTTACTCCAGGTGTTTCTTGACTTCCTACTTTTGCAATCCAGTCCCCTATAATAAAAAGGACATCTTTTTGGGGTGTTAGTTCTAAAAGGTCTTGTTGGTCTTCATAGAACCGTTCAACTTCAGCTTCTTCAGCAGTACTGGTTGGGGCATAGTCTTGGATTACCGTGATATTGAATGGTTTGCCTTGGAAATGAAGACCATGGCATCTGGTCCCATCACTTTTTGGGAAGTAGATGGGGAAACAGTGGAGATAGTGTCAGACTTTATTTTTGGGGGCTCCAAAATCACTGCAGATGGTGATTTCAGCCATGAAATTAAAAGACACTTACTTCCTGGAAGGAAAGCTATGACCAACCTAGAAAACATATTAAAAAGCAGAGACATTACTTTGCCAACAAAGGTCTAGCTAGTCAAAGCTATGGTTTTTCCAGTGGTCATGTATGGATGTGAGAGTTGGACTATAAAGAAAGCTGAGTGCCTAAGAATTGATGCTTTTGAACTGTGATGTTGGAGAAGACTCTTGAGAGTCCTTTGGACTGCAAGGAGATCCAACCAGTCCATCCTAAAGGAGATCAGTCCTGGGTGTTCATTGGAAGGACTGATGCTGAGGCTGAAACTCCAGTACTTTGGCCACCTCCTGCGAAGAGTTGACTCATTGGGAAAGACTCTGATGCTGGGAGGGATTGGGGGCAGGAGAAGGGGATGACAGAGAATGAGATGGCTGGATGGCATCACTGACTCAATGGATGTGAGTTTGGGTGAACTCCGGGAGCTGGTGATGGACAGGGAGGCCTGGCGTGCTGCAGTTCATGGGGTCACAAAGAGTCGGACACGACTGAGCGACTGAACTGAGCTGAAGGACGAGACGGACAGTCAGGCGGGTGAGCTTGCAGCCAGCCGTCCGTCAGGATGTGTGTGTGCATGTGCATTCGGTTGTGTCCGGTTCTTTGAGACCCCATGGGCTGTAACCCTCCAAGCTCCTCTGTCCATGGGATTTTCCAGATGAGAATACTGGAGGGGGTTGCCATTTCCTTCTCCCAACCCAGGGATCTTCCCAACCCAGGGATCAAACCCACGTCTCCTGCATCTCCTGCATTGGCAGGCGGATTTTTACCACTGTGCTGCCTGGAAAGCCTTGTTGTGAGGGATGGGAGCCCAGAAAGCAGTTCAGCAACAATAGCCATCAGCGCTGTTCTTATCTGTAACACTATTCCATTAAGAGACGTCAGCGTCTGCATGCCTGTGTGGTTTAGTCTAATCAAGTGGTGGCCATGACCCGAGTGTGCATGGTGTAGACAGAAGGCAGGAGGGCGAGCAGTTAACGCGAGGAAGCAGCAGCTGTGGGCCGCCTGCAGTGGATATGTGTCTGGAGGGTTCCTATTCACCGGAAGGACTGATGTTGAAGCTGAAACTCCAATACTTTGGCCATCGGACATGAAGAGCTGACTCATTGGAAAAGACCCTGGTGCTGGGAAAGATTGAAGACAGGAAGAGAAGGGGACGACAGAGGAGGAGATGGTTGGATGGCATCACCGACTCAATGGAGATGAGTTTGGGTAAACTCCAGAAGTTGGTGATGGACAGGGAGGCCTGGCGTGTTGAAGTCCATGGGGTTGCAAAGAGTCGGACATGACTGAGCAACTGAACTGGACTGAACTGGAGGGTTCCACCAGCCCTGGGCAGCTCACAGGTGACCGCGGTCAATCGTGTTCTTACACTAGGTCAGGCTTGTTCTCAGCACTGAGGTGATACTTTTTTGCATATTGAAGCCATTTACCCAGGATGACAAAGCCAGGCCAGGAGGGCCCAGCTCAGAGCCCACCTCCACCATGGAGAGAAGAGTCCAATGTGCTTCCAGAGCTCAGCCCAGGACCAGAGGGCCCTGACATAGCAGACCTATCTCTGGAGAAGAAGCGGCCTGAGCTTCCCTGGAGGAAGAAGGCAGAGGAGAGAGTGGGAGAGACACAGAGACGTTCAGAGCAGCCCCTGGTGTCCGGGTGTGGCTCAGTGTTGGAGCAGGAAGGAGCAGCAGCCGGAGGGTCTTTGGCAGAGCTCTGGGATGCCTGCGATGCTCCCACGGGACAGGGTGGCCCTGTGCAGGGGCGTGGGGTGCGGTGGAGAGCGGGTGGCACGAGGGGCCACAACCTTTTGGACAGAAAAGGAAATGGTTGTACAATTGCCTCTGGAGAAGAAGGCCAGCGTCTTGCTCCAAATGCCAGCCAGCACGTCTGCGTCTCAGCGATCATCAGTCTGTTCTCTGGACCCGACGCTTCACCATAGGGACCTGACCTGGCACCAGGCTCCTGTCCATTCCTGCCCCCAGGAGACGGTTTGCCCACCCCGAGGAGACGGTTTGCAAATGCCATCCTGGACCACAGGTGGAGGAAAGTCTGAAAGAATGGCTGGGTACTCCAGAGAGGTTATATTGAATTTCTTAAGAAACTACCACCTGTCTTTGAAAACCGAGGCACCGTTTTGCATTTCCAGTGGTACGAGAGTTTGTGTTGCCCCACGTCCCACTAGAATTTGCCATTGTCGGTGTTCTGGATTTTGGCTACTCTAATAGGTATACTCTTGCCTGGAAAATCCCATGGACGGAGGAGCCTGGTAGGCTGCAGTCCATGGAGTCGCTAAGAGTCAGACATGACTGAGCGACTTCCCTTTCACTTTTCACTTTCATACATTGGAGAAGGAAATGGCAACCCACTCCAGTGTTCTTGCCTGGAGAATCCCAGGGACGGGGGAGCCTGGTGGGCTGCCGTCCATGGGGTCACACAGAGTCGGACACGACTGAAGTGACTTAGCAGCAGTGGCAGCAGCAGCAGCAATAGGTATACAATGTATCTCATTTTAGCTTGTGTTTCCTGATGACATAGGAGGTGGAGCATCTTTTCATACACTTAGCTGCCGTCTGTGTATCTTTTTTGACAAAGTATCAGTTAAAATCACTGGCAATGTTTCTTTGAGTTGTTTTCTTATCATTAAATTCCAAAGAGTTCTTTGTGTATATTGGCTAGCGATCCTGTTTGAGACATGTCTTTGTCCTTGGCAAACATTTCCTCTCCCTCTGTGGCTTGTCTTCTTCCTCTTTTGACATCATCTTTCACGGAGCAGAATTGTCTGATCTGAGCCGAGTCCAGCCAGTCAATTCTCTCCTTCATGAACTGTGCCCATGGCTAATCTGAGGATTCATCTCCACACCCAGCGTCATCTAGGTTTTCTCCTGTGTTATACTTTAGGAGTTTATAGTTTCAGGTTTTACAGTTAGGTCTGTGATCTACTTTGAGTTAATTTTTGAGAAGGCTTTATGGTCTGCATCCAGATCCAGTTTTCTGCCTGTTGATGTTGACCTCTCCCAGCGCCATTTGTTGAAAAGACTGTCTTTGCTCCATTATTTTGCCTTTGTTCTTTTGCCAGAAATCCATCCACTGTGTGTATGTGGGTGTTTTGGGGGCTCTCCGTGATGTCCCATGTATCTATCTGTCTATTCTTTCTCTAATACCACTTTATGTTGATTATTATAGCTTTACAGTAAGTCTTGAAATCGAGCAGTGTAAGCCCTACAACTTTATTCTTCTCCTTCAGTAAACTCTAGTACTTTGGCCACCTCATGCGAAGAGTTGACTCGTTGGAAAACACTCTGATGCTGGGAGGGATTGGGGGCAGGAGGAGAAGGGGATGACAGAGGATGAGATGGCTGGATGGCATCACTGACTTGACGGACGTGAGTCTCAGTGAACTCCGGGAGTTGGTGATGGACAGAGAGGCCTGGCGTGCTGCGATTCATGGGGTCGCAAAGAGTCGGACACGACTGAGCGACTGATCTGATCTGATCTGATCAGTATTGTGTTGGCTATTCTTTTTTATTTTCTTTCTTTTGCTTCTCCAAATAAACTATAGAATAAGGTTTTTTGGTATCCACCAAAATTACTTGCTAGGATTCTGACTGGTATTACATGAATCTCTTGATCAACTTGGGAAAAACTGATGTCTTGACAATTTTTGATCTTCCTATCTGTGAGCAGGAACATTGCATTTATTTAGTTCTTTGATTTCATTCATCAGAATTAGTAATTCCCTCATGTGGATCTAACATACATATTGCTTGGTTTATACCAAGCTGTTTCATTTGCAGGGAGTGCTTATGTAATTTTCCTATATGTATATTTTTATTTCAAATTCCACTTTTTTATTCCTGGCATAATGAAAAACAATGGAGTTTTTCATATTAACCTTGTATTCTGAAACTTGCTGTAATGGACTGTTAGTTCCAAGAGGTTTTGGTAGAATTTCAGATTATTTATACAGACTATCATGTCATCTGTGATCAAGGTCAATTTTATTTTTTTCTTCCTAGCCTGTATTCTGCTTTTTTCCCCTTTTATTTTCTTGTCTTATTGCATACATAGGTACTTCCATGATGTTGAAAGGAGTGAAGAGAGAGGACATCCTTGCCATATTACTGATGAGAAAGCCTCAAGCTTCTCACCCTAAGCACGATGCTAGTCGCAGGGCTTCCGGTAGATGTTTTTTATTAAGTTGAGGAAGTCCCCCCCTATCTCTAGTTTACTGAGAATGTTTATCATGAATTGACTTGTTGGATTTTGTCAAATGATGTTTGTCCATCTGTTGATCTCATCATGTGAGTTTTGTTTAGCCTGTTAATGTGACATCCATAGTTGCATTTATTTCACACACTAGCAAAGTAATGCTCAAAATTCTCCAAGCTAGGCTTCAACAATATGTGAACCAAGAACTTCCAGATGTCCAAACTGAATTTAGAAAAGGCAGAGACCAGAGATCAAATTGTCAACAGCTGTTGGATCATAGAAAAAATCAAGAGAATTCCAAAAAAAACATCTGCTTCATTGAATACATTAAAGCCTTTGACTGTGTGGATCATACCAAACTGTGGAAAATTCTTAAAGAGATGGAAATACCAGACCACCTTACCTGCCTCCTGAGAAACCTGTATGCAGGACAAGAAGCAGCAGTTAGAACCGTACATGGAACAATAGACTGGTTCAAAATTGGGAAAGGCATCCATCAAGGCTGTATATTGTCACTTTGCTTATTTAACTTCTATGCAGAGTACATCATGTGAAATGCCATGATGAAGCACAAGCTGGAATCAAGATTGTCGGGAAAAATACCAATAACCTCAGATACGCAGATGACACCACCCTTAAGGCAGAAAGTGAAAAGGAACTAAAGAGCCTCTTGATGAAACTGAAAGAGGAGAGTGAAAAAGTTGGCTTAAAGCTCAACATTCAGAAAACTAAGATCATGGCATCTGGTCTCATCACTTCATGGCAAATAGATGAAGAAACAATGGAAACAGTGACAGACTTTATTTTCTTGGGCTCCAAAATCACTGCAGATGGTGATAGCAGCCATGAAATTAAAAAATGCTTGCTCCTTGGAAGGAAAGCTATGACCAACCTAGACAGCATATTAAAAAGCAGAGACATTACTTTGCTGACAAAGGTACATGATTTCTCCAGTCATCATGTATGGATGTGAGAGTTGGACCATAAAGAAAACTGAGCACTGAAGAATTGATGCTTTTGAACTGTGGTGTTGGAGAAGACTCTTTAGAGTCCCAGGACAGCAAGATCAAAGCAATCAATCCTAAAGGAAATCAGTCCTGAATATTCATTAGAAGGATTGATGATGGGAAAGATTGAAGGCAGGAGGAGAAGGGAACAACAGAGGATGAGATGGTTGAATGGCATCACTGACTCAATGGACATGAGTTTGAGCAAGTTCCAGGAGTTGGTGATGGACAAGGAGGTCTGGTGTGTTGCAGTCTGTGGGGTCATGAAGAGTCAGACATGACTGAGTGAATAAACTGAGCTGAATGTGAGGTATTACAGTAACTGATTTTTGAGCGTTGAAGCAGCCTTGGATAACAGATAAATTCCACTTGACTGAGGTGTTAATTTTTTTTTATACATTATTGGATTTACACTGGTACTGTTTTATTGAGAATTTTTTGCATCTAAGCTCATGGGAGATATTGGCCTGGAGTTTTCTTGTAATGTGTTTCTCTGATTTGATATTGCTCTAATGCTGATCTCATAGAATCAGTCAGGAAACATTTCCTCTGCTTCTATCATCTGGCAGAGATTGTAGAGAATTGGTAAGTTTTTTTGCTTGATCGTTTGGTAGAATCCATCAATGAACGCATCTGGGTCTGGCAGTTTCTATTTTGGAAGGCTATTAATTATTTAATCATTTTTAAAGAGATTATGGGCCTATTTATATTTGTTGTGAATTTTGGAAGATTGAGTTTTTGAAAAAATTGGTTCATTTCATCTGTGTTATCAAATTTGTGACCATGAAATGGTTGTTTGTTTTTTTTTTTTTTTTAAGTCACTCAGTTGTGTCTGACTCTTTGCAACCCCATGGACAATATAGTCCATGGAATTCTCCAGGCCAGAAAAGGAGTGGATAGCCTTTCCCTTCTCCAGGGGATCTTCCCAACCCAGGGAATGAACCCAGGTCTTCCACATTGCAGGCAGATTCTTTACCAGCTGAGCCACAAGGGGAGCCCCAAAATACTGGAGTTGGTAGCCTATCCCTTCTCCAGGGGATCTTCCCAACCCAGGAATCCAACTGGAGTCTCTTGCATTGCAAGTGGATTCTTTACCAACTGAGGTACCAGGGAAGCCCAAAGCGGTTCATAGTATTTCTTTATTATCTTTTTAATATCCACTGGATCTGTAGCTATGTTTTCTCATTTCTTTCTGATATTAGCAATGTGTGCCCTCTTTTTTTCTTGGTTATCCTGAGTAGAGTTTTATTGCTTTTATCAATCTTTCAAAGGACTAGTTTTTTTTTGGTTTTTCTGTTATATAGATTTGGTTTGTGATTTT
Source organism: Bos javanicus (assembly GCF_032452875.1). Classification (NCBI taxonomy): domain Eukaryota; kingdom Metazoa; phylum Chordata; class Mammalia; order Artiodactyla; family Bovidae; genus Bos; species Bos javanicus. The sequence goes on from NC_083887.1 coordinate 69,915,351, forward strand.
ATCTATTGGTTTTCTATTTTAAGTTTTATTGATTTCTGCTCTAATTCTTATTATTTATTTTCTTTTGCTAACTTTGGATTTAATTTGCTTTCCTAAGATGGAAATTTAGATGATTGATCTTGGCTCTTCTTTCATTTTAATATATGAGTCAATGCTGTATATTTTCCTCTAAGCACTGCTTTTACCACGTTCCACACATTCTGTTAAGTTCTGTTTTCATTTTCATTTAGCTAAAAGTACTTTTCAGGTTTCTGTAATGGCTCAGCAGTAAATAATCCACCTGCAGTGCAGGAGCCACAGGAGACTTGGGTTCAGTTCCTGGGTGAGGAAGCTCTCCTGGAAGAGGGCGTGGCTACCTACTGCAGTATTCTTGCCTGGAGAATCCCATGGACAGAGGACCCCAGCGGCCTAGAGTCCACAGGGTTGCAAAGAGTCAGGTGTGATGAAGTGACCAAGCACTCATAGATGCATTTTCATTTAGCTAAAAATACTTCTTACTTTTGAGATTTTTCTTCAAGTCGTCTGTTAATTAGAAGTGTATTGTTTAATATCCATGTATTAATATTTGGGGGTTTTCCAGTTATCTTTCTGTTATTTATTTTTAGTTCAATTCTAATATGGTCTTTTACATTTTTAAAGACATGTTTTATGGCCCAGTGTGGTCTATCTGATGAATGTTCCATGTGAGCTTGAGAATGTGATGTTATTGGATGAAGTAGTCTATAGATGTCGATTATATCCAGTTGATTGATGGCGTTGTTGAGTTCCACTCTATCCTTACTGATTTTCTGCCTGTTACATCTGCCCATTTGTGACGGAAGGATGCTGAAGTCCCCAGGTTTGGAGGTGGACTCATCTCTTTCTCCTTGTGGTTCTGTTGGCTTGTGTCTCAGGCAGTTTTATGCTCTGTTTTAGACACGTACATGTTAAGGATTTTTATATTTTCTTGAAGAATAAACCTCTTTCTCATTATGCAATGCCCTTTATCCCTGATAATTTTTTTGCTTTGAGGTTTCTTTTGCCTTAAATCAACATAGCCACTCCTACCTTCTTTTGATTAGCCTTAGCATGGTATATTTTTCTCCCTCTAGTTACAGGCATGTCTCAGAGAGATTTTGGGTTTGGTTTCAGTCCACTGCAGTAAAGCAAACATCATAATAAAGCAAGACACGCAAATGTTTTGGTTTCCTGCAGCATGTAAGTTATGTTTACACTATCCTGTGGTCTATTAAGTGTACCATAGGATTATGGCTAAAAAAACAAGGTATATACCTTAATTAAAAATACTTTTTCACCAAAAAATACTTCGCCTTCAGCAAGTTGCAATCTTTTTGCTGGTGAAGGGTTTGTTTCGGTGTTGATGGCTGCTGGCTGAGCAGGATGGTGGCTGCCAAAGGCTGGGGTGGCTGCATCCTAAAGTAACGTAATAACACAGCTTGTCCCATTGACTGACTCTTCCTTTTACTAACGATTTCTCCGTAGCGAGTCAATGTTATTTGATAGCATTTTGCCCACAGTAGATCTTGCAAAGGTGAAGTCAGTCCTCTCAAGCCCTGCTGCTGGTTTATCAACCAAGTTTCTATAACATTCGGGATTCTTTGTTATGCTATCAGCAAGTTTTACATCTTCACTAGCAGATTCCAACTGAAGGAGCCACCTTCCTGTTCATCCATAAGAAGCCATTCCTTATGTATTCAAGTTTCATGATGAGATCACAGCAGCTGAGTCACACCTTCAGGCTCCACTTAAAATTCTAGTTCCCTCACTATTTCCACCATCTGTGCTTACTTCCTCCTCTGAAGTCCTGACACCTGCAAAGTCATGCGTGGGGATTAGAATCAGCTTCTTCCAAACGCCTGTTAGTGAGTGAGTGAAGTCGCTCAGCCGTGCCCAGTTCTTTGCGACCCCATGGACTGCAGCCCACCAGGCTCCTCAGTCCATAGAATTTTCCAGGCAAGAGTACTGGAGTGGGTTGCCATTTTCTTCTCCAGGGGATCTTCCCAACCCAGGGATTGAACCCGGGCCTCCTGCACTGCAGGCAGAAGCTTTACTGTCTGAGCCACCGGGGAAGCCCATCGCCTATGAATGCTGATATTCTGACTTCTTCCCATGAATCACAGATGTTGTTAATGGCTTCTGGAGTGGTGAGTCTTCTCCAGAATACCTTCAGTTCTCAGACTTTTTAGCGCAACTTGTCCGTACTGAGCCCCCAGCAGTTCTTCATTTGCAGCCCAGGTCTTCCTACCCTGACACTGGTCTCAAGGAAGGTCTCTGCTTCTGCATCTTCTCCAAGAAAGTCCTGCCTCTCTGTATCACCTCTCTGACTCTCCAGCCTTGATGGCAGCATTTCCCCCTGGGTCATCCTCCCCCTTATAGTCTCAAGAACTGCTCATTGTTCAGTCTGCCCAGCATTTCTCTTGTTGACAGGTTGGATTGGCAACTTCCAAGTTCCTTACTGAGAAGTTCTTAATCAACAAAAAAAATTTGCCTAACAACACATACAAATGTGGGACTAATAGTGCATTAATAAAAGGAGTGGAGAAAATAATGTTGAAGCTGTAATTATTTTCTCAAAGATTACATCTCAATCTATGTCTACATGATAGCAGGTACAGTGGAGATTCAGTAGGTATGTTGCTATTTAGTCAAGATTTAGTCAAGAAGAGTCAAGTTGATTGTATCAATCCAAGTAATTTAACTATAAGAACATAATGACCTGAATCAGTTATCTACCTGGAATAAATCAGCTAATTGTTACATTTTTACTTAATTTTCTCTTGTTGCAGCTTTGGATTAGATAATACAAACTCATTACTTCCTGCAAGCCACAAAACATTTATCTTAATTCCCAAGGTTCATTTGTTATTGTTGTTCAGTCGCTTAGTCGTGTCCAACTCTTTGCAATTCCATGGACTGCAGCATGCCAGGCTTCCCTGTTCTCCCCCATCTCCCGGAGCTTGCTCAAACTCATGTCCACTGAGTCAGTGATGCCATCCAACAATCTCATTCTCTGTCACCGCCTTCAATCTTTGCCAGCTTCAGGGTCTTTTCCAGTGAGTCAGCTCTTTGCATCAGGTGGCCAAAGTACTGGAGCTTCAACCTCAGCATCAGTCCTTCCAATGAATAGTCAGGGTTGATTTCCTAGAGAATTGACTGGTTTGATCTCCTTGAAGTCCAAGGGACTCTCAAGAGTCTTCTCCAACACCACAGTTCAAAAACATCGATTCTTTGGTGCTCAGCCTTCTTTATGGGCTGACTCTCACATCCATACATGACCACTGGAAAAACCATAGCTTTGATTAGACAGATCTTTGTTGGCAAAGTAATGTCTCTGCTTTTTAATATACTGCCTAGGTTGGTCATAGCTTTGTCTCCAAGGAGCAAGCATCTTTTCACTTCTTGGCTGCAGTCACCATCAGCAGTGATTTTGGAGCCCAAGAAAATAAAGTCTCGCATTGTTTCCATTGTTTCCCCATCTATTTGCCATGAAGTGATGGGACCAAATGCCATGATCTTAGTGGTTTTTGTTTTTTTTTTTTAATCAAAATGATCAACTAGATTTTATCAGCTTAAAAATGTCATGCCCTTCAAAGGACAATGTCAAAGGCATAAAGAAGCAAGTCACAGCCTGGGAGTAAAGAGCCACAGTGCATAATTATGACCCAAAACCTGTATCCAGAGTGTATATACATTGGTAAAATCTGGGTACAAGTCTTTGTCCCTATGTGAATATGTATATTCATATATATGCATATATTCACAAATATATGTAACTGTATACATATATCCACACAAATATATGTATATATTTGTGGACTTTGAAGTTAAACTCACTCAGTCGTGTCCAACTCTTTGCAACCCCAGGGACTATGCAGACCATGGAATTCTCCAGGTCAGAACATGGGAGTGAGTGGCCTTTCCCTTCTCCGGGAGATATTCCCAACCCAGGGATCAAGCCCAGGTCTCCCGTGTTTGTGGAATACAGAGGTATATACACATATGTAGACAAACGAAGCAATGATGAAAAATCACTTCTCAAAGACAAATACCATATTATTTCATTTATATGCAGATCTGAAAAAAAATACAAAACAAACAAAAAAGCTTGTAGATACAGAGAAGAGATTGGTGGTTGTCAGAGGTAGGGGGTAGGCGGTAGGCAAAAATGGGTGGAGGAGGTCAAAAGGTACAAACTTCCAGTTGTAAAGCAAATGAGTTCTGGGGTCTCAGGTCAATGATACTGTGCTGTGCAAAAAACTGGTAACAGGACACACATTCTAATTAAAGACTGAGCAAGCTATTTGACTAGCTATTGTTTAAAAGAAGATATATGATGATGATCAGCAAATGAAAGATGCTTCCCATTCTGAGTTGTCAGGTATACACAGGTTAAATTCATAATGATCCTAAATCCCACTAAAATGTAAAAGATTAACAGTGTGAAATGTTAAAGAGGGTACAGCAGATTTTACTCTGTTGTTGGGAGTGTAAAATGGTATGATCATTTGTGAAGCAAGTATAAAATTAAACACATATTTGGTACAGGGCCCACTCTTAACTAATTATTTCAGTGGAATGAAAAGTTTTGTCCAAAAAAATGATGTGTATAAGAGTTTTGTGTGTATAAGAGTATTTCCCAGAGTGGATATAGCCCACTAGTTTATCAGTAGACTGATAGACAAACCCACGGCAGAGTACTCAACCACGCAGAGTACTCAACCACGCAGAGTACTCAACCATGCAGAGTACTCAAGCACACAGAGTACTCAACCACGCAGCGATCTGTCGTTCAGTCCCTCAGTCACGTCCAGCTCTTTGCAGCCCCGTGGACTGCAGCAAGCCAGGCTTCTCTGTCCCCTTCTATCTCCTGGCGTTTGCTCAAACTCATGTCCTTTGAGTCGGTGATGCCATCCAACTATCTTATCCTCTGTCGCCCCTTTCTCCTCCTGCCTTCAGTCTTCCCCAGCATCAGGGTCTTTTGCAGTGAGTCAGCTCTTCACATCAGGTGGCCAAAGCGTTGGAGCTTCAGCTTCGGCATCTGTCCTTCCAATGAATATTCAGGATTGATTTCTTTTAGGATTGATCGGTTTGATCTCCTTGCTATCCATGGTACTCTCAAGAGTTTTCTTCAGCACCACAATTTTAAAGCATCAATTCTTTGGTGATCAGCTTTTTTTATGGTCCAGCTCTCATATTTGTACATGACTACAGGAAAAACCACAGCTTTGACTATATGGGCCTTTTTTGGCAAATTGATGACTCTGCTTTTTCATATGCTGCCTAGGTTGGTCATAGCTTTTATTCCAAGGAGCAAGTGTCTTTTAATTTCATGGCCACAGTCAGTGTCTGCGGTGATTCTGGAGCCCAAGAACATAAAATCTGCCACTGTTTCCATTTTTCCCCCATTTATTTGTCATGAATTGATGGGACTGGATGCCATCTCTTAGTTTTCTAAATATTCAGCAATAAAAATAAATGACTTACTGATCTCAATCCAGGGACTAAATATGGTGTAATTTCATTCACAAGAAATCCAACAACAGGCAAAATAAATCTGCACGGAGAGAAAGCTGACAAACGTTGGCCTGATGAGGCGTCTGTTGGTTGGTAGGAGACCCAAGAGCTCTTCCTGGAGAGATTGAAGGGTTGTGCATTCTGATGGGAGTAACTTCCCGGGAGACAATCAAAAGCCATCCAGTTGCGCTCTTTGTGTGTGTGAATTTTATAGCATGTAAACCACACTTGTGGAGAAGGCAATGGCACCCACTCCAGTGCTCTCGCCTGGAAAATCCCAGAGACGGAGGAGCCTGGTGGGCTGCAGTCCATGGGGTCGCTAGGAGTCGGACACGACTGAGCGACTTCACTTTCACTTTTCACTTTCATGCCTTGGAGAAGGAAATGGCAACCCACTCCAGTGTTCTTGCCTGGAGAATCCCAGGGACGGGGGAGCCTGGTGGGCTGCTGTCTGTGGGGTCGAACAGAGTCAGACATGACTGAAGCGACTTAGCAGCAGCAGCAGCAAACCACATTTGAACAAAGTTGATGTGCAAGTTGTTAGGTCAGGTGAGCGTTGCCTAGACCAGCCCACCTCTCTCCTCTCTCCGCGGTGGTCTTTGCAGTCAGGGGTGGGCTGTTCTGTATCAGACCCCTGGGTGAGGGCTGTGGTCTCTGCATACAGCACAGCCACTCAGGTAGCAGAAGCGAGAGTGGGTGATCACCTGCCTTGACTGTGTTTGGTCAGATCTGAAGACACATGGTCACGTGTTTTAGGAAGGAGGCATTCAAGGGCTAGTCAGGTTCTAACAGAATCAATAAATGATCTTATTTGCAAAACAGAAATAGAGAGACATGTAGAGAACAAACGTATGAACACCAAGGAGGGGAGGGTGGTGGGATGAACGGGGAGACGGGGACTGACACATATATATACTTCTATGTATAAAATTAATAACTAGGGAGAGCCTGCTGTTTACCTTGACAGATGCAAGATTTGCCCCCTGAAGTAGGAGGAGGAGGGGTCTGAGATTTTTTTTTCCCTCTCTGCTAATGTTAAGCATCATCTACCTAACAAAACTCTAGATCCACACTAAATTAACAAATTAATAATAATAAAAAAAACCTCTACCAGTTTCTCCCTGCTGCCAAGCATATTGAGAATAGACTTATTGTTTGGAAAATCTAACAAGTAAAATTCTTTCATCCAAGACTGACTCATCTACAGGATGTGAATCTACTAATATGTTTTAAAACACCATGAATCTTTGCTGATGATCACACATGACTGGGCACCATGGACTCCCTATTAGGAAATTTCTAAATTTTCCTTAGGGATGTAATTTTCTTGTAGTTACCTGAAACATCAGTCATTAAGGCTCAATGAAATTTTGCCCAATTATGCTTTTGATTTACTGCTTAAAGCAGTCAGCATTTTCTCGAATATATTTGTTAACTTCACCCACAATTTAAGCTGTCTAGAGTTTACTGGCTTGATAAATTCAGAGGTGTTCCTAATGCTGCTTCTTTATTTTCTTCCAAAGCCCACAGAGCCTGATGCCTTCTACTTTGCTTAGATTATTGTTTTGTCATTAAAATTTGTTTTGGCTCCTTCCCAGCTCTTCCATCAGTATGTTATAATCTCACAATTAAAATGTCTAATTTATTTCCTCGTGTTCCTGATGTTATTGAAATTGGCTAGCGCTCTCTAGAAAGGAAGCCAAAGTCTTAATAGGCACCAAGGTAACAAAACATTTTGTCTGCTCTTATATTTCTGTTTTCATCGTGCTAACAAAATAAAATGTTTAACCTAGAGTCAGATGGAAATCATTTCCTTTATTTACTTTACAGAGAAATTACGGGTGGCTTCAGTGTTGTTTTCATGATTTTCTACTGAGGAAGGAAGTATTGCTGTAAAATGCAACGTTAGGATGTTAATTTTATTAATAACAAAGCAGTGCCTTTACAAGATAGTTCATGGCTGGAGGTGACGCTTAAAAGGAGGGGAGCGTTTTATCTTCATTGTCTCTAGGCTGATACATCTATAAATTATTCACCTGTTAAGCAGAATAATAGTTTTGAGATTTGAAAAATGGAACTTCAAACTTGATGGTGTTGCCTTGCCATTCAAGGTTGCCCTTGTGAAGTCCTATTCACCCCGATACAAACTTTTAAAAGTAATTGAAATCGTGGTTAAATTCCTCCCCACAAGGCATGGGTCAGAGCATGCTGGGCCGAGCAGAGGCCGGTGGGTGTGGAAGGTCTGTGCCTTGGGTGGCCGGTGGGGCTGCGAGCGGCTGAGGCTCCCAGAGTCACGCTCCAGCTTCCCGAGTGCCACGGGGCACGGACACCACCCGTGGGCCGGGAGGGGACGTGGTGCCATAAACCAATTAGAAGTAAGCACTCACTGATGCTGCAAGTGTTCATGGAGACCCTGCCAGGTGCCGGCACACCCAGGGCTGAGGACGAGGCGGTGGGCCCTGCCCTGAGGGAGGTTCCAGTCTGGAGGGGACACAGCTGGGCGGTGCCGGAGGAGATGGCGGGGAAGACAGAAGGCCATCCCAGAGGCCACAAGAGCCCGCTGGGCATCTGTCCCGACTGCTGTGGACCAGGTGACCCCAAACTCCTGGCTTCGATGATGTGAACTCCCGGGTTCCAGGGGCTCCTGGGGCCTGGTGGGACTGTCATTGCTCCTGCGGTCAGGGGTTCCTGGGGCTGGGACAGGCCGGAGGCCTCCAGGCCAGGTGTCCGAGAGGGCAGCTTGGCCACACTTGCCTGGGGTTGACTCTGGCCACGGCCTGGGTGCTCACTCAGAGCCCACAGCTGGCCACTCCCTAGGCTTGGCTCCCTCACAGTAGGATGCTGCCAGAGAGCCTATCTCAAGAGTAAACACTCCAAGGGGCAAGAGGAAGCTGCCAGGCTAGCGAAGGTGGCAATCAGACTGCTCCAGTGCCACCCAGACGGAACTGGGCTAGCCCAGGACCCTCCCTATTCATGGGGTAAAAAAAGAGAAAGAAACCCTCATCTCACGATGGGAGAGGACTCTGGTCCCTTTGCAGAAGGAGGAAGTGGTGCAGTCCACACTCTGGAAAATAAAGTCAGCGTGGGATCTAAGAAATCTCCTGCAGACAAGTGAGATTTATTCTGAGACCATCAAGTTTGGTAGGAGGCAAGTTAAACACTTCTCTTGCTAGTCTCCAAAGGGGCCTCACACCTTTGCACGTATCGGCCCGTCTTTGTCAGCTCCCTGAGAGGTGGCCACTGCCATTATCTACAGACTGCGGAAAAAGAAGCCGACACAAGAGCCGAGCAGCTGTTGAGTTCATGCGTGTGCCCAAAGGTCAGGAGCCACCTGCGAGGCCGCTGGACCACGCCGTGCAGTTTATCTGGGCCGTGTGGTCACGTGGACCCCGCTGGGCAGGGACGGCAGGAGGAGCGGGCGGACGAGGCCTCCAGGACAATGTGGACCGTCCTGAGGCATCCTGACACAGAGCCGGGCAGGTGAGGAGGGAGCAGGGAGAGAGGCCCTGAGCGGCTGGAGGACGTGGGCAGGGGCGGGGCACAGGGAGCAGAGGGGCCGCTGCGCCCGGAGGCTCTGGAGGCGCCTGAGAGTTTGGATGCTGTCCTCGGTGGGAAAGAAGCGGAACTATTCTACGGAGGGGACTCTGTGACCAGAGGCATCATGCCCAAAGGCCAGCCTGGCTGTCCTGCGGATCAAAGAGGGGAGGGTGTTGAGAAAGAGGGAGACCGAGGCGAGACCAGGGTGCCGTCGGGAGAGGTGAGGGCAGTGGGCGTGTTCGCTGCCCGTACCTGCAGCACCGTGGATGGAGGCTGGAGCGCGAGGCCCTGTGCTCTCTGCTCTCAGGCTTCCACGGTGAGACCTGGGGTGACAGAGACGCTGGTCTTGAAGATGGAAACAGGGGACAAGCGGCAGACCTGGAGAGAAAACCAAGAGCTCGCTGGTCTCCTTTCTGGCTTCACCCCACCGAGCGTGAGTGCTGAAGCGGGAGGGCCTTGTGAGCGGCTCCACCGCAGATGAGGCTGTGTGCTGTGAGCTCCTGAGCTCAGGCACGCCTCCCCAGGCACGGATCTCTCGAATCTTGGATACTGTGGCCCAAACTCAAGCCCACTTTGGCCCCAGTGGGAGTGAGGTTTGCAGGTAACACGTGGCCAGAGGTGACATTGTCACATGATTCTTCAGGATGCTGGCCCTGAGGCCCCGGGGCCCCCTTTGTTGGGTGTCACATGATCTGTCCAGCTGGAGGCCGGGTCTCCACAGAGATGCTCAGGCTGAATGGAGGGAGGACAGGAGTTCGCGGGGTTAGAAGGTGGTGAGAGGGGTTTGGGGGGCAGGCGGGGGGCAGGCAGAGAAGGAAGTGGGGACAGGATTCACTGCTGTCCTGCCGTGTTGAGATCCCCTTGAATAGTGTGTCTTTGTGGCAGTTTAAAAAAGGCTAAAGAAAACCCCGTGCCCATCGTTGCAGTTGTAGATGAGGCCAACTCTGCAAATACAAGGGGTGCCCTTCAGCTGTCCCGAGAGACAGGCAGGGCCATCAGCGAGGTATGTCGCAGAGGAATCAGGCTGGGTTTCTAGTTAAAGAAGGGATGCCTCATCCTTGTGAACCCACCAGTTTCCTGGAGGGAACAATCCTGCAACTGTGGGCAGAATATTTCGTGCTTCAAGATCTTGGGGAAAAAAAAATCCTTCAAGTTGGAAAAAAAAAATCCTTCAAGTTGGGCTTGTAGATCACGATTTTCTCTTTTGAGCCGACATTCTAGTCAGCTTCAAAGTAGACCTTTCAGTTTTGAAACAAGCCAGATAGATTCATTCCACTGACTTTCTTTCAGATCTTGATGGTGGGAGAATAATTTCCTATTGGTATTTATTTTGCTCTAAATTAGCTATTTGCTTATTGACCCCAAATAGTTATCATCTCAGCTGGAGATATATTGGAACTCTGGTTGCCAAACAAATATTCAGCAAAAGATGAATCAGAGCATATGGGGAGGAAAACCCTACGAAGCCCGGCCTGCCGGGGCCCTGGAAGGCGTCCTGGCCGGCAGCCATGTGCCCCGCCGCACGCAGGCACTGCTGACAGTGATCGATTCGGCAGCGGGGAGGCATTAATGATGCTCTGGCTGATGGCTGAGCCACTCCACGGTCATTTGCATTTCCATTTATCATCTCTGCATTTATCATCGTGAAGAGGACGCCAGAGCTAATTAAAGTCTGGGCTAACAGGGTGACCTGGGAGGCTGGTGGCCACCAGCACCCAGGAAGGCCTGGGAAAGTTTCCAGCCGGAAGGACACCAACCTTACACCAAACGCAATTAACTTAATTCTTTGGGAAGCTGTTTGAGGCTCCTCCAGTGAGGTAAGCTAGAGGATTTAAAGCTCAGAATTGATGTGTAAATCGAGGGCGTGGTGACGTGCAGGACTCCTGTGCCCAACCCAAACCCATCTTTAAGAGCCCTTACACTGGAAGAAATCTGAAGCATAGAAACCTCGTGGGTTTTGTTTGCATCATACTGTGCACTTCTTTATGGCGGTTTCGGAAATTAAAAAAAAAACAAAAAACTTTTTTTCTATAAATTTAATTCCAAAGATAAATTCTGAACCATTTATTCCTTGTTTCCGTGGAAATTACTGGTGCCCGCATTCAGAATAAAATGGGACCCTTCTAATCCAGTTGTGCAAACGTTGCGACAAGTCACCGCTCTTGAAGTCTGTTTTCACCGCATGTAAAGTTCCCCCATCCATTTTCATTAGTGTGTTTATTCCCCCTTAGTATCCATGACAACAAATGGCATCATTAAAGAGGAGATTTAATTTCTCCTTGATGAGTTTTAATTAGAGACTGACGTTCTGATTCCTCTCCCCCCTGCATGCCAGATCCACAATAGGCTGTTTTGGGGGGTTCGATGCAAGACTTCACCCTGAGGTGGATCTGGGGAAATTGGAGACACCCCGGAGAAGGCTCTCTGTGCAGGAAACAGAGGGCTTCATAGGAGAAGTCTGCTCTTGACCTCTGAGGACTCTCTGAGGGTCCCCTTGCCTTCTGAGTGAAAGTGCTGACCCCATGCTGCCCTGGCTTGATAACGTGCAAACACAAAGACGGAGGTGATTAGTGCCACCTTTAATAATGTTGATCCCAAAGAAGGGTTTCGTCCCAACTTCAGGCAAAGCTTCAGAGAAGCCTTCCTCCCTGTGGAATGAGGAGGAGGGTGCGTTTCCTGGAGGAAACTGGGGAGTGCCCTCCATGCTCACCCCGTCCTAGTCCCAGCACGGGACCGCGGCGGGGAGCACAGCCTTCCGTGTACACCATGCACTCGGGAGTGATGCCCGCTTAGTCCTGGAGATGAGGGAACCGTGGGTCAGAGAGGGATCGACAGCTCAGTGGTGTCCAAGACGGGTCTCCTGCCCCGGACTCCAGGGCTGCAGCTTCATCCCCCCACCCCATCCCAGGTTATTTCCCCAACTCCCCTGTGGGGTGGCGGGGTGCAGGGGAGGGCACCCTCAGTGGCCGTGCAGTGGCCGGGCACGTGGACCCCACCCTCCCCTCCCCCTCGTCCACATGGCTGCAGAGGGGTTGAGGACAGGATCCCCGGATTCAGTCGTGATGGGGCTGGGGCCACGCAGGAGAGGCGTACGGCACAGGGAGCAGTGGTTATGATGTCAGAATCCGGTGTTGTTCCATCATCCACGGTGTGCAGCTGATGTTATCACCCTTGGGACTGGGACAGTCTTCAGACAGGTTGTATGGAGTTCAGATGTGACCCCCAGTTCTGCCTTTCTCCCTGCTTTCAGCCAGGCCCCACCTGGAGTCACCCCATCTCGAGCCTCTAGTCCTCTGTCGTAAAGGCAGAATTCCTGATGCACACAAGAAAGGGCTGTGTGATACAATAATCAGAAATGGATATTGCAGGCGAAGGGTAAAGTTCAACAGGGTGAAATTAGCTACCTTTTATTAACAACTGAATGTTAATGTAAAACCGCTTTTTGGGAACACTGTGTTTCTTACTAATTTATAAATGAACTGTTATTCAGGATTTGCAATTAGGGGAGCGTAGAACTAATGTGATCTGGGCAGAATCAAGCTCCTCTGAACTAGAGATGAGCACTAGAGATGAGCGGGAGGAATGCAGGACTTTGTCTGGCTCACCATTAATTAGCTTCCTCTTCATTAAACTACTCACCTTGCAGTTCACAAAAAATATAAAGAGCTTGATTTTCCATTTCATAATTTGACTGCAGAAAACCCAGCCCTCAAAGCCCATGACCTTCTCTCGGGAGGAGGTTAAGCCTACTGCCACCGACCTGGCCATCAGCATCAGGAGACATGATTAACGCGTGATTGTGTCCAGCGCTGAGACAGACGGCAAACAGAGAAGGAAACCGAACTTTCTGTCTTCTGAGTGTATTGGGTGTGCAAGCAGGTGAGTAAGATGGGAAACCAAGAGAAGACATGGAGCCTGAAGCAAAGCATCAAGTCTGGCTTTCAGTTGAGGTGAGCGGTAGGAAAGGGGAGAAGCCCAGTCCTGCAGCGGGGAGCAGGGGCAGTGAGTGGGCGTGGTCACCTCCCACCTGAGGCAGGGCCCCTGGCAGCCACCGAAGCTGCAGACCAGCCCGGTGCTGGGAACGGGATCTCAGGAGCTACTGAAAAGCTCAGGAGGAGAGATCACCCCCTCAGGGTGAGGAGAGGTTACAGAGGAGCACAGGCGCCCTTCATGCTTGGTACTTGGAAGCGCCATCCGCCTTGGGCACCGGTGGCCTCTAGGACTTAGAGAATCTAGCGCTGCTGGGGAAGTAGCAGCTGTCTGCAATCAGATGGGCCAGTAATGCAACATAACGAGGCCTTCACATAACACAGACATTTTAAATGCCTTTAGAGGTCATGACCTTGCACTTCTTTTTCACTCTAATACAACAAGTGTTCAGCTGAGTCACTCAGTCGTGTCTGACTCTTTGCGACCCCTTGGACCGCAGCACGCCAGGCCTCCCTGTCCATCACCAGCTCCTGGAGCTTACTCAGACTCCTGTCCACTGAGTCTGTGATGCCATCCAACCATCTCATCCTCTGTCGTCCCCTTCTCCTCCTGCCGTCAATCTTTCCCAGCATCGGGGTCTTTTCTAATGAGTCAGTTTGTTTATAAAGAGGAAGTGTCAAATGGATTCCAGAGAAGCCTCAGTGCCTGGAGGGAAAAACCGGCCCTCTCTTTGACCCGCGTGGGCGCCACCAGGGAGACTCTGCCTGGTTGGAGAGTGGCCGCTATCCACCCATCTCTTCTTGCCTCCAGGACTCCCCCTGGGCAGGGTGTCAGCCAGGTGATGGCACAGTTTCGCTGGAGGCTCACTGGTTGCAGAAGCATCGGGTCTGGGGGCTTTGGATCCACAGGGGTTCTCCCTGTAGAACTTGCTGTAGGTTCTTGCTTCTTGTTTCTATCCAGCTGTTCTCATTTGAGCTCCAGACTTGTGCACAGACCTGTCTGATGACTGACTCCCCACTGTACGTTCCTGCAATAAAACTGGATGGGCTGATTCTACTCCGGATGGTCACCCTTCCCACCGCCGTGTCCCTGCGCCCAGGGGCAGGGATGAACAGTGCATGGTCTGGCTGAGTTCTGGGCAGGCAACGGTGGTGTCCTGGGGGGATTTTCCCAGGGGGCCTGCCACAGACGTCAGGATCCTGGGGTGTCGGAAACGACAAACTTGGAGGGGTTTCTAACCAAATTAAATGCTGTAAAAGCAGCATTTCTATCGTGTGACAACACAGATTGCTTTGCCTCTGAGACTTCTTTTTCAGTCTTACTTATTTTTTTAGCTTACTTTAGCCATGCCAGATTACACTGTGGTGTCATTATTTGGGTGTTGATTGGATACAGTTGCGTGCGTGCTCGTGCTTGCTGTCTCTTCAGTCGTGTCCGGCTCTTTGCGACCCCGTGGACTGTACTCCACCAGGCTCCTCTGTCCGTGGCATTCTCCAGGTAACAGTACTAGACTGGGCTGCCGTGGGCTCCTCCAGAGCACCTTCCCCACACAGGGATCACATCCACGTCTCTCACGTCTCCTGTGCTGGTGGATCGGTTCTTTATCATCTGCACCTCCTGGGAGCCCACAGTTGCACGAATGTTCATAACTGCATTCGGTTTGCGACCACCAGCACCCCCACACAGAATGTTTCCATCGCCCCCGAACGCTTCCCTGTGCCCACTGTCGCTTACCCCAAACCCAGCCCCGTGGAACATAATCTGCTTTCTGCCCTAGTTCACATTCCTAGATTCTTGTACACATGGCACTGTTCTGTGAGTCTTTGGGGTCTTTTCTCATTCAGCAAGTTGGTTTTAAGACCCTGCATGGTGCCACGCGCACCAGTGCTCTTTCCTTCCCACCGCCAGGCGTGTCGCACAGCCAGCGGCGGACAGACCGCTCCTCCACTCTGGGCTTCCTTTCCCCTTCGGGGCGCTCACGGACAGTGCTGCCACGAGCGTCCACACAGCAAGGCTTCCACTTCCCCTGGGCAGACCCTGAGCCGGAATTGCCGGGCAGCAGTGGCGATGCTTTTATAACACGCTCCCGGGGGCCCCACTGCTCTGCGTCTCCACCGTCAGCGTGCGCGCCTTGGTGGCCCCTCCTCAGCACACGTGGAGTCACTGCGCTTTCGCTGGACGCTTTGAGTCCACGGTGCGGATGAGACGCTAGCGCTCTTGCGTTTTCATGAGGCCCTGCTTTTAATTCTGTGCCAGCACCTTCAACAGGGCCCGCTGTTCGAGCAGCGTGGCGCCTGGTGTGTGGCAGCCATGAAGCCAGCGCCCTGGGTGCTGTGTGGCCAGTCCATGGCTGGTGCCCGGGTGCTGTGTGGCCAGTCCACGGCTGGTGCCCGGGTGCTGTGTGGCCAGTCCACGGCTGGTGCCCGGGTGCTGTGTGGCCAGTCCACGGCTGGTGCCCGGGTGCTGTGTGGCCAGTCCATGGCTGGTGCCCGGGTGCTGTGTGACCAGTCCATGGCTGGTGCCCGGGTGCTGTGTGGCCAGTCCATGGCTGGTGCCCGGGTGCTGTGTGACCAGTCCATGGCTGGTGCCCGGGTGCTGTGTGGCCAGTCCATGGCTGGTGCCCAGGTGCTGTGTGGCCAGTCCACGGCTGGTGCCCGGGGCAGGGTCCACAGCAGGGAAGCAGGGGCTCACGTAGAAGCGCGTGGCGCCGTGTTTGGAACCACGCCCTCCACGGCGTTTCCATAACCGCAGCCGTCGTCCCCTCCTGCTGCTTCTGCACCACCCTGGCGGCGCCGCCCGCCACGCCCCGTCACGCAGCGGCAGGGCCACCCCCTTGGCTGGCAGGCTTCCTTTCTCTCGTTGGCTCCAACGGAGGTCCCAACCCAACCACCCCCTCCCGGCTGAATCAGAGCTGTCCCGGAAACGCGCGTGTATTAAAAGGACAGCCTGCGGCTTGGACAGAGAAACTATAAGGTCTCCAACGCCGCTTCACTGTAGTCATTTGTACCTGATATTTTCAGTCCTGAACATTCATTGGAAGGACTGATGCTGAAGCTGAAACTCTAATACTTCGGTCACCTGGTGCGAAGAACTGACTCACTGGGAAAGACCCTGATGCTGGGAAAGGTTGAAGGCGGGAGGAAAAGGGGATGACAGATGGTTGGATGGCATCGCTGACTTGACGGACACGAGTTTGAGTAAGCTCCAGGGGTTGGTGATGGATAGGAAAGCCTGGGGTGCTGCAGTCCATGGGGATGCAAAGAGTCAGACACGACTGAGCAACTGAACTGACTGACTCTACCTGATACAGGAGACTGAATGCGCCCTCAGAATTCGAATATGTTGAAGCCATGACATGTGTTTGGTGCTTGAAAATGAGGTATTTGGAGGTAAGTAGTGTGTTTGGCCTTGAAAATGGGGTGCTTGGAGGTAAGTAGGGTCAGATGAGGTTGGGAGGGTGGGCAGCCCCTGATGGGATTAGTGCCCTTATAAGAAGAGGCTCTTCCCTTCTGTCCTTCAGGGAGGCACACGGTGATGGCAGGTGCCTTTGAGCCAGAAAGAGAGCTCTCGTCAGACACTGGCCCTGCCGGCCGTTGAACTTGGACCTTCTGACTCCAGAACTGTGAGCAGATGCCTGTCTGTTGTTCAAGCCTCTCAGGCGTGGTGTTTTGCTGTGACAGCATGGGCGGGCCAAGACAGTCTCTAAATTACACCTGGTACTTGAGCCAGGTCCGCCTGCTGCCTCGGCACTCGATCCCCAAAGATGAACTCCACACACAAACTCGCTCTTTCTGCTGTCTTTACACGAAGATTAGAAAGCCGATTAGTGGTTGCTGGGTTTCTTTTGAGGGTGATAAGAAAGTTCTAAAATTAGTGCTAACGGTGGCACAGCTCTGTAAATACGCTAAAAAACTATCGAGTTGTGCATTCTTGACAAGTGAATTTCATGGTATGTGAATTGTGTTCCAATTAGTTTGTTATTTTTTTTTTTTTAAGCACAGAAAATCAGTCTTATAGGATCTCTACTTCTGCCATAAAAGTAGATCTTTTGATTAACCTTTTTATTCATATGTCTGCACACAGGGTTGAATTTTGATAAATGTGGGGCAGGCTTAAGGCTGTTTGCCCTTGAGATGGAGCTAGAAGGTGTCTTCAGAAGCACACAGAGAATGCTGACGACAGCTATTTAAAACATGCAAGAAAAACCAAGTGATTGTCCAGGAGCATGTGGATATGAAGGAACACTTGCCCACAATGATTGTTTTATGATAGAATAGTGTGTAAGAAAAGCCTTATATTTAATCTCTTCTGTTCAGAAACTTCCAAAAGGTAAGGCATATAAAAAGATAAGCACGCTTTGAAGATGTTTCAGGTCTATTGTTGACGTTTCTGCACTGATAATATATCCCACTTCTATTGATCCATTTCTAGTAAGGTTTCAGTTAAACCCTGATAGTGTGTGATCATTAAGTGATTTAGAGCAAGTTAATTTACCAGCCAACTTCAGCTGCTTTTGGAAAATCTGGGTATATGCATTTGGCCTGTAAGATCCCCATGAACCACCCTAGTGGGGTCTCCCTGGATTTTAGCCTGTTCATGTCTTGTCCTGGCCAGCCCAGGCTTGGAGACAGGGGTGTGGCAGCCCTCACTGCCCACTGAGGGGAAGGGGAGAATGAAGAATGAATACAGAAAAGGTGCATTTCTCCGAACACCTGAGAAGACGTCAGGGTCTCCTCTCTGCCAGTTCACAGCTGAGCAATGCTGAAGCACAGAGTGGGAGGGGCCGTAGGTCCTGCAGCAGATCGTGGGTCTACCACGCTCCCGCGGGCGGGGCGGGGCGTCCATCAGTCTCCACCCAGCCGAGATCATCACATGTTTATTTATCTGCTGTTTACCCTCAGATCTAGATTCCTTCCTGAGATCAGAATCTGTCAACAAAAGCATCATGTGAGCCACAGAGATCATTTTATGTTGTTTAGTATCCATTCCTAAGAGAAGTAAAAATAAACAGATGAAACTTAAAAAAAAAAAAAACCCTCATTTTTTCCAAAGATTATCATGTCAATGTGTAATTAATACAGACAATTATAATAAAGGGCTTCCCTTATAGCTCAGTTGGTAAAGAGTCCACCTGCAATGCAGGAGACCCCAGTTGGATTCCTGGGTCAGGAAGATCTGCTATAGAAGGGATAGGCTACCCACTCTGGTATTCTTGGGCTTCACTTGTGGCTCAGCTGGCAATGTGGGAGACCTGGGCTTGAAATCTGGTTTGGGAAGATCCCCTGGAGAAGGGAAAGTGAGTTGGACTATAAAGAAAGCTGAATGCCAAAGAATTGATGCTTTTGAACTGTGGTGCTGGAGAAGACTCTTGAGAGTCCCTTGGACTGCAAGGCGATCAAACCAGTCCATCCTAAAGGAGATCAGTCCTGGGTGTTCATTGGAAGGATTGATGTTGAAGCTGAAACTTTGGCCACCTGATGCAAAGAGCTGACTCATTTGAAAAGACCCTGATGCTGGAAAAAATTGAGGGCAGGAAGAGAAGGGGACAACAGAGGATGGGATTGTTGGATGGCATCACTGACTCAATGGACATGAATTTGAGTAGACCCCGGGAGTTGGTGCTGGATAAGGAGGCCTGGGTGCTGCAGTCCACTGGGTTGCAAAGAGTTGGAAATGACTGAGCAGCTGAACTGAACTGAGCAGAACCCACTCCAGTGTTCCGTCCTAGAGAAGTCCACGGACCGTATAGTCTAAGGAGTCGCAGAGAGTTATAAAAAATTATAATAAGATAGTTTGCATTCATTGTTACTGGACTGAGTCTAAACTCTGTGACCATCTTACATTTAGATCCCATTTCAAATCAGGCACCCAGTTTCTAGTGGTTCTAGTGAAATATTTAATCTTATCAAAGACCAAGCTCTACTTCGTGGGAAGATAGTTTGCCTTGCTTCAGCCTTAAGGTCTAAATATTAACATGCATATATATATTTTATATAAAAATATAAATTGTTTGAGATTAGAATGTCAAGTCTGCTTCTGGGCACCTTTCCAGTGTCCAGCAGGCCCTGCGGCTGAAGGCCCGGCTGTCAGGCAGTGTGGGCCCGAACCTCACAGGAGCTGATCTGGGCACCAGGGGCCAGGACAGGGTAATCTCCTGAGTGATGCCCTCAGGGATCCAAGACCCTCAGGTCAGAGGCCGTGCACAGCCGCCCTCGGCACATAAGCCGTGGGTACATGGGAACACCACCTGCAACCAGAAGGATTTGAACTTGACTTCTTACTTTTCAGGCTCCACAATTCATTCCAAGCCCAGGGAGGTCAGTGAATCAAGTGTTTGAAGCAGATCAAACAGGCTCTTGGGAGAAATGTCACATTTCTGTATGGGCAGCAGGAATCCACCCAGCTGTGTGAACAGTCCCCTGGGATGCTGGCTAGCGGCTCACTGAGCCTGAACATGGGGAGCAGGGTGGGTGTCTCAGGGGCCCCTTTCCCTCCTGCCCTGGGGGAGTAGGGAAGCTCCCCCCTTGACCCCACCTCCCCTGGGCTCTGCCCAGTTGGGGCTCCTTGCCCTGCACCCCAAGCATCTCCTCACTGTGGCCCAGCAACTCGGATGGGGCTGCCCCTCAGAATGGAAACTGTCCCAAGATGACCTTGCCTGACGACCTCCGGAGCTCAGGGCTGGGGACCCCCAGCCCCTCTGGCTGGCAGAGCAAGTGAGTGGGTGGCTTGGTGTGGTCCTGAGTACCGGGACTGTGATGGGAGCTCCCCCCCGACCCTGACCCCACTCATTGTTACCATTATTACTGGAACTTACATTTGAGAACAGAAGCTGAAACTCCAATACTTTGGCCACCTGATGCAAAGAACTGACTCATTGGAAAAGACCCTGATGCTGGGAAAGATTGAAGGTGGGAGGAGAAGGGGATGACAGAGGACGAGATGGTTGGATGGCATCACTGACTCGATGGACACGAGTTTGAGCAAGTTCCAGGAGTTGGTGATGGACAGGGAGGCCTGGCATGCTGCAGTCCATGGGGTCGCAAAGAGTCGGACACGACTGAGCAGCTGAACCGAACAGAAGTGCTAGTCACCTTATAAAGACGCCTTTCTTCCCCAGGAGCACATCTGGAGGGGCCCACAGCCGCTCTTCTGTTGTTGTAAGGACCATGGTGGAAGGGAAAGGGCTCAGCCCGGGGAGTCAAACCAATCATGTTAAATTGGGCTGAAAAAAGCCGTTCGGTTCCCCTCCATCTGAACTGATGGAACACTTGGTTCAAGCCTCCTAAGAACCAACCCCCCATCCCGACCCCCCTCCTCTGGGCCAGGGCCCGGCAGTCAGGCCAACGAGGCTGCAGGAAAGCATCCTGAAGCTTCCGGCTGGAAATGGGGAGGAACCGGGGCTGGGAGAGCCCAGGGCAGGTGGCGGGTTGGCCGATGGGCACTTCTGTCTCCCTGGAGCTGCGTCGCCACGCAGATGGGCACACAGCAGAAATGAAGGGGGGAAGGCAGGTATTTTAACCAAGTAAAGAGAAAACTCATAGTTCACCACGTCTAAGGCCCTCACCGTCGGCGGAGTCAGCACCGCGTGTAGGAGGACCAGGGCAGAGGAGGCAGATGGAGATGCTCCCCCGCATGCACGGGTGGCCTCTGTGGTCCTGACGGGGGTTGCGTCCGGGCACAGGTGTGGCACGGGCAGGTGTGCCGGGCTAGGTGCACGCTGGGCCAAGGGGCCGGGACCCTGACTCACAGCACCTGGGGCTCAGGCGACGTGTGCCAGGCAGTCTGGGAGGGCAGAGGGCTGTGAGCCCAGCAGGCGGCAGCATGGTGGCCTTGCAGGCGCATGGTGGCCGCGGACTGGGCACGGACGGTGTGGTTGGGACTGGACACCAGGCTTTGCAACAGGAGGGGCTGTGTGGCCAGAACCTGCAGGAACCTCCAGGAAACGGCGCAGGTCTCTTGTCGTGTTTTCTGAGCGCCCCGAGATGTGCAGCAGAGCAGCAGTCCCCATCCTCCTGTAACTGGAGCTCTTACTGTGATCTCACCCACCAGCTGGTCTCAGAGAAGCTGGTCAAAACTCACAATGGGGTCCCGAGGTGGGGGGATGGGGGCCCAAGGTGGGGGGTGGGGTCCAAGTTGGGGGGTGGGGGCCCAAGGTGGCGGCTGGGGTCCCGAGGTGGGGGGATGGGGGCCCAAGGTGGGGGGTGGGGTCCTGAGGTGGGGGGTGGGGGCGAGGTCCCAAGGTGGGGGACGGGGTCCTGAGGTGGGGGTGGTCAGACAGTAGCAGGTCTCTAGCGGACCAGCTGCAGAGGGGGCTGACACTCCTCTTAGAACCTAGTGAGTCTTCTGAAGCTTTTGCTCCTTGAAAAGGACAGAGTGCTCCATGGACGGTATGAATTCCATCACTGAGAGGGAAGTGAGAGGTTGAAAGGTGTCAGGGTAACAGCATGGCCCTGCAGTTTACTGGAAAACAGTGAATTATGAATCTGTTGAAAGGGAAACAGCATTTCAAATGGAAGAATCTGGTAGAGAGACAGACAGATGATCAGTAGGTGGGAGAGGTGGGGGGATGACAGACAGGCGGGGGGATGGCAGACAGGTGGGGGGATGGCAGACAGGCAGGGAGATGACTGACAGGCGGGGGGATGGCAGACAGGTGGGGGAATGACTGACAGATGGGGGGATGACAGGTGGGGGGATGCACAGGAGGCTGTAGGTCTGGTGTAAACAAGGGCGCTGACGACACACGTGGCTCATCTACTGTGAGTCCTCGAATCTTCGAGGCCATGAGGAGCATGGCCCCTCACGTGCAGGCCTTGTTTGGCTTGGAGAGGCCCACAGCCTCAGTCATAAAGAGGAGAATCAGCAACTCGGCCGGGGCTCTGTGTTCCTCGTGTGTCGCCTCCTCCCCCAGTGGCCAGAGCGCTCCTCTGGATGGGGCCGTGAGTCCGGGGCGAGGGGCACTGACGCTGCCCCAGGGCAGGCCCCCGAGCCCCTGGGCATGTGTTTCTGAGTGGCTCCTCCCTGGGTGCTCAGCCCAGTTCAAAGACGGCCACCCCACATCCGGTGCCACTGGGGGAAGCTCCGGAGGCTGCAGAGGAAAAGTCTTCTTGGAGGACATGAGATGTGTTCGCAGGGTGGTTTCTCAGATGTGATGGTGCCACATCGCCCGAGCAGGCAAGGGGCCCGAGAAGACGGGCGTGCCCCACCCCCGCCGGAGGAGCAGGGATCCTGGTTCCATGTCTCAGGAGGCACCTTGCTCGGCCACCTGCTCCTGGCCAGAGTTGGCTGCCCGCCCACGGCACCTCAGTGGTTCACAGCTTCTGTTCCAGAAGTCATGGGGAGAGCTGGACCATCTCTTAGCTTCTGTGCAGAGACGGCCATGCTGAGCTGAGGGGAGCCTCTCAACACTGAGCTAGAGCGGGGGACCGGGATCTCCAGCTGGGATTTTATGAGTCACTTGGAGGCGAGAGATGGAGCTGCTGCAATCAGGGTGCCTCCTTCAGCGGCGGGTGCCAGGGAGCCTTGCTCTGCCCTCAGACACTGCAATGCAGGCCCGTCAGGGCCTCGTCCACCAGGTCTCTGGGGGCAGGGCTGAGCGGACTCTACTCTAGACACAGATAGGGTCTGAGGGGTCTTGCGACCTGCACCAGATCACCAGGGCCTCTGCCAAGGGATTCCAGTTGGGATAATACATTTATTCTCTATTTTCAACCCAAATCAGGTACATACACCACAGCTGACCAGCAGACACAGTCCCCCAGGGACCACGCAGGTGAGGGGCAGGGGCCAGGAGAGGCAGGAAGAGAAGGAAGACAGGTGAGCCTGTGTGGAGGTGGGAGAAGGTGAGTGTGTGTGAGGTGGGGCAGGTGAGTGTGTGTGAGGTGGGCACCTGTTTCTTTTCCTGACTTCTTTCGTTAATATTTTTCTTTTCCCATCTCTTCTCCTCCCATCTCATTCTCATTCCCTTCATCTTGACTTACAATGCTAAAATCCCGTCTGTCCCACCACCTCTCCCCAGTTTGGAGGTCCTGTCCGCTCCCTGCCCGCCCCGCCCCACCACTACTTTGTCTCCCTGGCTTCTTGCAGCAGCTGCTTTAAACCTTTCTCCTGCTGTTTCTGTTTTCAGGATTTTTAAAAGTCAGGGAGAACTCTGGAGGTGGGGCTCCCACTGGCTGGTGACAAAGGGTGACTGTGGGTGACCGTGGCTGGGCCTGGCTGCCCCGAGCCTCTCCCTGCAGCTCAAGGCGTGTAGGGGAGCGGGGCCTGGCCTTGGAGGTGACCCAGGCCCCTTGTCCTGCCCTTTCCACGCGGGACCTGGGCAGCCCCAGAACCCTCTGTGCTCCTTTTGCAGGGAAGGCTCCCTAGACTGGTGTCCCCACCCGGCTCCCACCTTCCGGTGCTGCCCCGGCCGAGCTCTGCGGCTCATCCAGCCCCACCCACTGGGGCTGCCCGTCAAGAAGCAGGTGTTTTAGCTGCAGCTCCACCTGAAGAGGGGTGGACATCACCGCCCTCTGGAAGGCTAAATGAAAAGAACTCTTCCCCATAGCGTGACTTACAGTGAACACTGCGGCATAGTTTGTAAAAGGATGGTTCTTGTTTATTTCGTCATCTCGCTGAAGGGACATAAACAGACACGCAGACCTAGACGGAAACAGAGCTGAACGAAGCAGCAGCAAGCGCACCTGAAAATAGCTCCGGGCTTCAAGCTCACCTGCGGGGAGCTGGCTGTGGATATAATGTTCAGATCTGCAGGGTGATTTGCAAGGTTGCACGTGTGGGGCGGGGAGACACAGGGGTCTGGGCCCCAGCCCCACGTCCACAGAAAGTGGGCTGGAAACGTCCCTCTCCCAGGAGGCGCGATTAGGGATGGAGCAGGAACACGGGACCGGACCCAGAGGAGAGACGTGCCCTTTCTGCTGCTCGGTCCCTGCCTCGTGCGCCCGCCCAGACCCCTGGGGGCTGGTGCTGGTCGCCTCACTCAGGGCGGGTGGCCCAGAAGGACGAATCCGGCACCGCACACGGCTGCCCTCGTCCTCGTCCAAGGGGAAGGACAAGGAGCAACTCCACGGGCTGTTTCCGCGGCGCTGCTCTGTGATAAGGGACTTCTGCTCGCTGCCATCTGCTGCAGGAAACCAGGGGCCCTTGAAGAAGAACGCTCCTGAATTATTGATCAATGATTAGCAAATGCAATCGAAATTGTAGACTTGATGTTGTGCAGGGATCCATAATTCATGAGTGGACAAAATAGGAGGTGGTCGAGGCAGCAGTAGGTGATTTCAGCCCCGTATTGATTACGTAAAACAACAGGAGGGGAGTGTCGTGTGACAGACGGAACAAAGGCCATCGGCTCCCGGCCGCCGCCCGGAGCTGGGGGAGCAGGGCTGCAGAAGCAAACGCGTTTCCATTGTGTCTCTTTGATCACCGTGCTGTTCGACCAGACCAGAGGACGTATTTGTTTATAATTTATGTCTTCTCTCGCTGTAAAAGATTGATGTTCCCTATTAGGTGCTCCAGTATCTAAATTTCCACTTAGTTTATACGGCGGCGACACTGTGACAGCCGTGCTGGAAGCTGCCTCGCCGTCCACAGCAGAGGGACTCCGCCCGGCTCGGATACCCACTGAGCGTCAGGCCCAGAGCCGACCTGCCACGACTCTCATCGGAAACTCAGCCCGGACGGGGGCGGGAGGGCAAGGCGATCTGATCTTGACCCCCGGTCAGTTCTCTCCAGGACAGGGATCAGTTGTAGGTGGACACTTTCTCTTCTCAGGACGTTGAGGACATCTTATATCCTCCACGTCGATGACCACTGAAGATTGAAAAGCACATCACTTTGTTCATGCGTCTGATGACATCTGGTCTCTCGGAGCAGTGATGGCCAAGGGGGCGGGTGGCTCCCCCAGGGTCAGGCGAGGTCTGCGGGCCCTTGGACTGCAAGATCCAACCAGTCCATCCTAAAGGAAATCAGTCCTGAAAATTCATTGGAAAGACTGATGCTGAAGCTGAAACTACAATGCTTTGGCCTCCTGATGCAAAGAACTGGCTCATTGGAAAAGACCCTGATACTGAGAAAGATTGAAGGCAGGAGGAGAAGGGGACGACAGAGGATGAGATGGTTGGATGGCATCACCGACTCCATAGACATGAGTTTGAATAAGCTCCGGGAGTTGGTGAAGGACAGGGAGGCCTAGCGTGCTGCAGTCCATGGGGTTGCAAAAGGTCAGACACGACTGAGTGACTGAACTGAACTGGGGGCCTTAGGGCCGTCAGCCGGGGCCAGAGCCACTGCTGAGCAGATGTCAGGGGCCCTGCTCATGGCCCAGGACACACAGGGCCCGCCCGATGGAGGGTCTCTCTGCCCTGAGCGCCCATGGACACCGTGATGGAGGGGGTGGGAGGCAGAGGAGAGCAGGGTGCAGCCCCCCTTTCAGGGAGATGTGTGTCACAGCTCAGGGGCTTGGACCCGCAGCCTCAGCTGCTCCATGCACTGGCCGAGCGAGGGCAGTCTCAGAACTCGGGGCCACTGTCTTTTCTCCTGTAATGTGTGGGAGACCATGGTGTCTCCCCAAAGGGTGGGGTGGAGGTGGCTCAGAGGGCCCCAGTTCTGGCACCCAGGACGTTTTTCAGTTGCTCAGTCGTGTCTGACTCTTCGCAACCCCATGGCCTGCAGCACGCCAGGCCTCCCTGTCCATCACCAACCCCTGGAGCTTACTCAAACCCATGTTCATCGAGTCGGTGATGTCACCCAACCCTCTTATCCTCTGTCGTCCCCTTCTCCTCCTGCCCTCAATCTTTCCCAGCATCAGGGTCTTTCCCAGTGAGTCAGCTCTTTGCATCAGGTGACCAAAGGACTGGCACCCAGAATACACTTATTTTAATCCTTTATTCAACTCATTATGACGGCTGTGCACTAAACTCTGCAAACCCTATGTCCTTTACCTTAGGAATTCTACTGTGAGGAACCTCAGCTCTGCTTATTTCTTAATCTATCTGTCCTCTATCTATCATCCGTATCTATCCATCCATCTATTATCTGTCTATCTATCTTTCAAGATGCGTTAAAATAGCTCAGACAACTTTCCTAAATCTGAGACAGGAAAAGAAAATGTGTGGCAAATTGAAACTAAGAAGCATATGCTTAAATAATGCAGTTGTTAACATTTACAAAACCCTGTAAATAGTGCCTCTTAATGTTATAAACGGCCAAGGGACTGACCCTGCTAACGGGGTTTTTCAAAGTCGCTGCGAAAAGTACGAATGATCAGGAGATATTCCAGGATGAGGGAGAAACGTACACAGGGTTTTGAAATCAGTTTGAAACTCCTGCCCTCTATTGTTTTAAAACTGTAAAACAAAACAAAAAGGAATTTGCTCGTGAGAGTCTTCAGGGTTTTGCACCATCTCTTTTCGTTTCTAAGTCAAGTGGATTTGGGAGGTTCTCCGTAAAAATCTGCCAGCTTTGCAGTTTTTCTAATTATTTGATGGTTAAGATCTAGGAAATCATCGAACAGTCCATATAGCCAATGGCTCCTAATCTTTTGAGGAATGTTTGTTGCTTAGAAGCATGGACGTGAGCACCACACCGGGGTCTACAGCCCCCTGCACAGAGCCCCAGGCCCACCTGGGCCCTCGCGCCCACAGCTGGACCCTGAGATTCGGGGCACCTGTTGCTAAAACCGAGACTGGGGACCAGGGTGTCTCCAGCTACTGTGTTTTCTCCACAAACTTGTCCGGTGATCTGAGATGCTTGACTTGGGACAGTCGTCCCTTATAAAACCATCAAATGATGGGCTTATTGGTTCAGAAAGAGGCTTTTTCTAGTCACTGAAAATAGAGAGGGTTCATTTCCAAGACAGCATTTGATCATTACAATGCCTTTTAGACCCGAGGCGACAGCACACGATCAGACACAGCACGTATCACAAGCGAGTGTCCTCCCCTTAGCCCAGTCTCCAATAAAGTCCGGTGTTCTCTACTCCCGTTTCAGTTCGATTTCATCGTTAACGTGCTGGCAGAGGCCGGCGCTGCTTCTGTGCCCCGTAGTAGGGAAGCCAGCCAGTGCCGTCTCTGTGCCACAGGTGCAGCTGTGAACCACTTTATTATTTTGTTTGGGCATAAATACTTTATTCCCCCACTACCTGTTTGGCAAGTTTCATTCCTTTAATGCTAGTTCTGTTTTATCTGCTCCTGGAAATGTTGAAACCAATTGTACGTTTCTGAGCTATTCTGAGTCTAGCTCTGCTCAGTGCCCTGTGGGGAGGCTTGTGCCTAGGTGTGGGCTGGCAGGAGGCTGCAGAAGGGTCTGTGGCAGGGGCCCCAGGCTCGCAGACAGGCCACTCTGGACGACGAAGCTTCCCACATATATCACTCATTGATTCAGTGTTTTCTGACATCCATTCCTGCTTGGGAGGGGAAATGGCCTAATTTTCTTTACCTGATTTTTTTCAATACTTTTATTTATTTGTTTATTTTTGGCTGTGCTGGGTCTTCGTTGCCGCACAGGCTTTTCTCTAGCATGGAGAGCAGGGACTCCTTCCATCGCAGCATGCAGGCTTCTCTCTGCAGCGGCTTCCCTTGCTGCAGGGCACAGGCTCGGGCAGGCGGGTTTTATAGTCACAGCTCCCGGGCTCTAAAGCACAGCCTTGGCAGTTGTGGGGTCCCCAATATGTAAGATCTTCCCAGACTAAAGATCGAACCTGCGTCTCCTGCATTGGCAGGCGGAGTCTGCACCACTGAGCCACCAGGGAAGCCCCCCCCCCCCCCGCCAATTTCTATTTTACAGGTAAATTTCATCAAATTCAGGGGCCTCTCCCCCAGACCCCGCGCCCTGGCAAGCTGCAGCGCCCCGTCCCGTGTGTGCGGTCATCTCGGCAGCTTCCCTCGGCACAGCCCCCGGGTCTGCGGTCACTGTTGCAGACCTTTTCCTTGGTCACCGCAGCTAGGCCAGGCCCCCGGCCGCTCCAACCACGGGGCCTGCAGCTCGTCTCAACAGGAGGCCTCCCCTGGGCCAGACCACTCCGGAGCTGGTGGGCAGCCCTCTGAGGGCAGGAAAGCTTACAGGGCCCCCTTCCCCACACACAGCCTGGCTGACGGTCTTCCTGGGCGCACACGGAAGGGCTTTGGCAGGGCTCCATCCCAGCCTGTCTGTGGAGGGGGTGTGGGGCAGGGATGTGGCCTGGCTTCAGCGGTTCTGCTCTGGCCCTGTGGCCTCGCTCTCCTCGGAGCCCTGGACGGTGGGCTCCAAGCCTGTCTCACTGGCCAGGCCGGTCCCTCCGCCTCTGCTGCTCCCAGACCAACACTGTTCAAGACCCAGGATCTGTGCAGCCGGCTCACGTGAAGAGCAGCACACATATCAGCTCGTCTTCAAAGGCAGTTTCGGTCCAAAGAGCCAGATTCTGAAAGAGAAGAAGGCCTTGTCCTTCAAAACGACGGAGATTCTGCTTTATGTTTAAAAACAAAATGAAGTGAAAAGGCACCTAATGAACCCAACTGTGAAGCACCTGTTTTCCAGCCCGAGGAACCTCTGACCTCCTTGGATTCGGGCCTGTTCTCCTCCTGGGTAAGAGCAGGTGCGAATGCACGTGAGTGAGTGTATATGCACATGTGCATGTGGGTGCATGTGGGTGTGTGTGTGTGCTTGTACTAGAGGGATACATTCATTGCAGAGATTTATGAAATACAACTGTCTTATTCCGCAAAATTCTGGGAGCACAAAACAAGACAAAGCAAGTTGTCATGGAGATAAAAGTACCAATTGTAAATTAGAACCTTAGGCAAACTGGCCTGAAATGAAGTCAAATCTGTTTGCGTTTATAGGAGGTCGCCATGTCCTGTGAACTTGGTGGGAAGAGTTAGCAGGGGTCAGCATGTCCCTGTCCTTCCTGCCCTGACCAGAGGAAATACAAGCTCTGAGACCCCCCACCTTGCCTAAACCGAGGAAGGATGGACACGGCTGCTCCCGGACTTGTTCTTTGCTGAAGTTGGCGCCCCTGTGACTGGACAGAAATTGTCCCCTAGCCCTGCACAGTCTCTCTCCAAGGGGGCTGCGGAGGCCCTGACTGGCTTCGGGGGACACACTGGTCCCCAGGGAGCCCTGGGCTGGAGCGGAGCCTCCGGGACCCTTGCCCGAGTGACAGCAGTGAGCTTTGGGCCGGGGGCCTCAGGGATGGAGCTGGGGCTCCTGTTTGCCCCTCACCGCTTTGTCTCTCTCCAGGTGGCATGGCTGAGAGGGCACCAGATGCCCGGTCCCCAGCTGAGGCTGCCCCGCCTCCCTCATCTGTGTCCCTGGTGATGCGTGTGCCCGTTGATTAGCTAAATGCTGCCTTTTCTAGATTAACTGACTCCCAAGCTTAAAAAGAGAGCATGGCATGTTTGTGGACTTCTCCTCGTGTAACACTATTTAATGATTCAAAGGGTCTCAGCGTGTCCGCACCCTGCTTTCCAGCTGCCACCACCACATGCCACCCACGCCTGGCCCTCTGCAAAGGACTGTGACCACGACGCAGAGCTTTGCTCCCCAGGACCCTGGTTTGGCCACAGCTGCTCAACCCCAAGAGGTGGGTTCGTTTCTGCTGCAAGTGAATGAACCTCAGCCTGTGTGTGTGCTCAGTCGCTTCATTCGTGTCCTACTCTTTGCGACCCCACGGACCAGGCTCCTCTGTCTATAGGATTCTCCAGGCAAGAGTACTGGAGCGGGTTGCCATTTCCTTCTCCAGGGGGTCTTCCCGACCCAAGGATCAAACCCACATCTCTTACATCTCCTGCATTGGCAGGCGGGTTCTTTACTGCTCGCGCCACCCGGGAAGCCCATGCCATCTGGGAACTGTGCCCACCTCCACTCTTGGTGAGGAGACCGAGGCTCAGGGACGCTTGCCGGGCTCTGCGGTCACCTGTAAGGGGTTCCCATGGTTATGTGTCTGTGTCCGCTTGACGGGATCATGAGGTGCCGGAATGTTCGGTTAACGTCATTTCTGGGCGTTCCTGTGATGGTATTTCTAGATCAGGTTAACATCTGAACCAGTGAACTGAGGAAAGCAGATGCCCCCCCACCCCCCTGCCGCCACCCGCAGGTGTGGAGGGCACCATCCGATCCATTGAGAATGCTAATGAGCTAAGCTGGAGGGATGCTGGGTACCCCTCCAGCCAAGTGCGGGGCTGGGGCTTGCTCTTCTGCCTTCCTGCTGCTAGTTCTCAGGCTGTGAGACCCAGACCAGAGTCTGTACCGCCAGCTTGCAGGCCATGGAGCCACACCGCCAGCCCGCGGGGTCTCCAGCTTACAAACAGCCGACGGCGGGATCTTGCAGCATCCATGATCACTTCTGTCGACTCCTGACCCTGAATCTCATTGTCTATGTGAAACTTTATCTGCTTTTCTGGAACCTACGGCTCTTCTGGTGCTGTAGGTGGGGGCTGAATCCCAAAGGCCAGGCCCAGAGGCCAAGCCGTGACCGCCGTGCCACGCTCACTGCGGGATTGCTGCGTGAAATGGCGCGAGCACAGCACCTTCTGGAAAGGGTCTGAAGCCAGCCCAGGTGCGTGGAGTGTGGCCCTCCAGGAACTCTGAGCTTGCAGGACCGCAGCGGGGCTTCTGTGCACGTTCATGGCACACTGGTTTGGGTTGTGTGTGTTTCTGGGAAAAGATCCCACCTGGTCTCTCCAGACACACTAGTGGTTTCCAGCTCTGGCTGCATGTTAGAGTCATCAGGGTCTCTGAGAAATCAGGTGTCCCTGCCTCTGACCAGTCTGATTGAAACAGAATCTCCTGGTGGGAGGCAGGTTTATTCCAACAGGTGTGCGTGTGTGTGTGTGCGTGTGTGTGTGTGTGTGTGCATGTGTGTGCATGTGTGTGTGCGCGCACGTGTGTGTGTGCGTGCGCATGTGTACGTGTGTGTGCGCGTGTGTGCGTGTGTGTGCATGCATGTGTGTGCGTGCGCATGTGTGCGTGTGCGTGTGTGCATGTGTGTGCGTGCGTGCGTGTGTGTGTGTGCATGCGTGTGTGTGCGTGTGTGTGCGTGCGCACGTGTGTGTGTGTGTGCGCGTGTGTGCGTGTGTGTGTGTGCATGTGTGCGCGCGTGTGTGTGCGCACGCACGTGTGTGTGTGCGTGCGTGTGCGTGCGTGCGCGTGTGTGCGTGTGCGTGCGTGTGTGTGTGTGCGCGCGTGTGTGTGTGTGCGTGTGTGCATGCGTGTGTGTGCGCGTGTGCGTGTGCATGCATGTGCGTGTGCACGCGCATGTGTGCGTGCGTGTGTGTGCGCGTGTGTGTGCGCGCGTGTGTGTGCATGTGTGTGTGTGTGCGTGTGTGTGCGTGCGTGTGTGTGTGTGCATGTGTGTGTGTGTGTTTAGATTCACAGATGATTTAATGCGCAACCAGGTTTGAGAGCAAAGTACATAGTGTAACCATTCATCACAAATTTGGGGGCCTCTGCTGTTCCCAAGAGGCCAGGTGCAGATGGTAATTACAGCTGATTCTTGCTGTCCATGGCAGTTATGTCCTGCAAAGTCCCCAAGAGACCGACCTAGTAGACATGGAACCCTCGCTCCAAAACACAGGGTCAGTTTTCTGTGGGCTTCTTGTCACAGCGTCTTTCTCAGCTGATTAGTACCTAAGCTTGCTCCATGTGTGTGTCTGGTTAAAGACACCTCACTGAGTACCTACTGCTGGTTTATAACATTGAACCCTCGGCCAACAGCCCTGTGACTCAGGCCTGAATGAGGCTCGCCCAGCAGAGGAGTTTTCTGTGTGAGACACAGCAGAGCCACAGCTGAGGGCCCATTATACAGCAAATTCGTCACTAGTGAGCATGGAACCTCAGAAGTCCTGGCCATGAATAGGCTACAGGGAAGATGGAACAGAAGGGACAGGGGTCCCCTTGCTCAGGGAAGATGGGTCCAGAGACCAAGCTCTGAGCCACTCTGTGGTGTCCACGAGTGCTCTGGAAGTGTCCTTCTGGGGATCTGGGGGCCCAAATGTCTCAGAGATCAGAAGAGTCAGCAGATACGGAGCCCACAGGTAAGGAGGACGGACCATCTTGGATTCGGACCGTGGGAGCATTGTCAGTGTGTCTGAGCACAGCCTCATGTCATGGGGGAGCTGGGGTGGGGAAGAGTCATACTGGTCTATCTGCAGGAGACCAGGCTTTAATTGCCTCCTCTGCCTGGGGCTCAGGGGGCTTGACATGCTGCTTTCCTAGGAGAGAGGCTCCTGTGTCACCACGGCTCACAATTGTACAAACCTGGCTTGTTTTGCTCTCTGAGCTTGGCTGGCACCTCTGGGGGCCTCCCAAGGGCTGAGCTGGGGTGGGTGCTAAAGTCCTTCCTTCACAACAAGAGGTATCAGGGCCACTGTGCCCGAGGCTGTGACATCTGCACTTGACCGGGTGCGTGCATGTGTGTGTGTGTGTGTGTGAGCGTGTGCAGGCATGTGTGCATGTATGTGTGGGCTGCTGCTGCTGCTAAGTCACTTCAGTTGTGTCCGACTCTGTGCAACCCCAGAGACGGCAGCCCACCAGGCTCCCCCGTCCCTGGGATTCTCCAGGCAAGAACATTGCAGTGGGTTGCCATTTCCTTCTCCAATGCATAAAAGTGAAAAGTGAAAGGGAAGTCGCTCAGTCGTGTCCGACTCTTTGTGACCCCATGGACTGCAGCCTACCAGGCTCCTCCGCCCATGGGATTTTCCAGGCAAGAGTACTGGAGTGGGGTGCCATTGCCTTCTCCAGTATGTGTGGGCATCTGCATGTATGTGCGTGGATGTGTGCATATGTGTGTGTGCATGTTTGGGTGGGGAGATTAATGCTAATTTTCACAAGATGTCTCTGTGAGTTTGAGGTGAGTCCACGCTCTTATTTGCAGAAGGGCCGGTGTGACTTGTGGGGATTGGCCGTGACTTCGGGACATAGGCAGTCATGAAATCCTGGAATCACGTCCTCATGGGCGCCCGTCCTCTCTGGCAGAAGGTCACTCTCTCAAGGCAACCCCACCTCGGCCTCCGCGTTGTCCAGGTCCAGAGAGGCCTAGGCGGTGAGAACCCGGGGGACAGTGAGGAGGTGCTACCCCAGGGCTCCCCGCCTTCCCTGCTAAGTCGTGTAAGGGGAGGGAGACGGAGGCAGAGCCTGGGGCCTGCTGCCCGCAGAGCCTCACCACCTGGGAGTGGGGACACCTGGCTGGTCCTGAAGACTCAGCCATGGTGCCCCGAGCTGGTGTCCGCTCTTGGTCCATGGCCTGCCTGAGACGGAGAGCAGACACCAGCGTCCCTGCATCAAGGAGGCAACGTGGAGACGGACCTTATCTCAGACGGAAGGATGAGCGGGATGGGGAGACGCGCACCCACAGCGAGCCCCACAGCTGCTCTCTGGCTGTTACGAGGGCCAGTCACCGTGGCTCAGGGGTCTGCAAATATGGGCTAGTTGATGAACTGGAATCTAGTGTGGGGCTGGTTCCCACTCTCTCCCTGTCTCTGCACACACACACACACACATGCACACACCACACACACATACTCACACACGCACATACATGCATGCTCACACACGCAGACTACCTCGAGTCCCCTCCCGTGTCCCCGGCTGGCCACGTGCACTGACTCCCAGGCCAGCTCTAGCACCAGATTCTTGAACAAAGCTATCAACATCACACAGTAATTTTCCACAAAGGCTCTTGGCTCATCTCCAGAGCCAGCCTCACATTTTCCCTCATACTCCAAGAAGTGAAATGAGATTAATCTCAGCATCTTCGCATACGTGTTATCAATTCGGCGTAACACTCCTGCGGGCACCCATTCACCCAGCTCTGCACCCCGAGGGCTCGAGGTCCTCCCAGCTCTGGACTGGTCGTGAGGCAGGTGATGGAGTGGCGGCTGGTAAAAGGGATGAGCGGGCCCCCTTGTGTCCTGAGCAGCTTTCTTCCTTTTGCCACTCTCAGCCACACGTTGGATGCTCTAAACATTGTTAGAGTTTAAAAGGATGAATCTGTAGGACTTCCTGTCTCTTCAGACATGGTCTGAGTGATCAGAGCTCCGGCGGACCAGGTGTTTGATGCAAAACCAGCTTCGAAGGCGCCTTCTCCTCGCAGAGCGTGCTGAGTCCGGGAACACACTCCAGGCTCTGGTCTGCAGCAAACCAAATCATCTCACTGTAGCTCAGCAGCCCCAACCTTTTTATCCAACATAGCCCCAAGAATACTGACGGCTCTGTGGGACCCACGTCTGAGATGCAGACTGGACGCCACTGAAGGACACACAGGAGGCCCAGGTGTGGGGCCACAGTGCCTGGCTGGGCGAGACCCCAGCAGGCTTCTTGGAGGTGGAAACTCTTCCCCTGCTGGATGACAGATTCTCCCTGGGTGGAAATCCAGCTCCCACAGACGCTGCCCTGCCTGACGTGCACTTGTTCTTCTGGGATCACCTTCTTCTGAGCAGATCTCCCTCACCTTCTGGGAAGAGCAGTCAGTTGTCTGGCAAGTGAGGCAGCGTCCGTGGCCCGACGATCCTGGCGAGACTTGGGGTGAGAGCGTCACCTCCGGCAGGAGGCAGGGACGAGCCCCCGCAGACGGCCTTGGAGCTGTTTCTGGCCTCTGTTTGCTGGTTTCCTTTTGCTCTTTTTGCCTTCTCATGTGGTCTGACAGTTTTAAAAACCTCCGTGGCTTTGCTGTTCTTCAGCCCTTCTTTATGGACAGCTGGTTTGTAGTCCTCGGTCACCTTTCACCTGGGAGTGTTAGATGTCTAGACTTGTACACAGGTGTCACATGTCCCCCTCTCTCAACAAGAATAAAGACCCAGCAAGCGTACCCTCAACCCCTAGGAGCCAGGCCTGAAGGTACCACAGGTACTGCAGGCCCTGGAGGTGCTGTAGTTACTGCAGGTGGCACAGATGATGCAGGCGCTCAGGCATTGTGGGGCATTCAGGTCACACAGATGGCACAGCTACTGCAGGCATCACAGGTGCTGCGGGTTCTGCGGGTGCTCCAGGTTCTGCGGATGCTCCAGGTTCTGCAGGTGCTCCAGGTTCTGTGGGTGCTGCAGGTACTGCGGGTGCTCCAGGTTCCGCGGGTGCTCCAGGTTCCGCGGGTGCTCCAGGTTCCGTGGGTGCTCCAGGTTCTGCGGGTGCTCCAGGTTCTGTGGGTGCTCCAGGTTCCGCGGGTGCTGCAGGTTCCGTGGGTGCTCCAGGTTCTGCGGGTGCTCCAGGTTCTGTGGGTGCTCCAGGTTCTGTGGGTGCTCCAGGTTCACGGGTGCTCCAGGTTCTGTGGGTGCTCCAGGTTCTGCGGGTGCTCCAGGTTCTGCGGGTGCTCCAGGTTCTGTGGGTGCTCCAGGTTCTGCAGGTGCTCCAGGTTCTGTGGGTGCTGCAGGTACTGCGGGTGCTCCAGGTTCCGCGGGTGCTCCAGGTTCCGTGGGTGCTCCAGGTTCTGCGGGTGCTCCAGGTTCTGTGGGTGCTCCAGGTTCCGCGGGTGCTGCAGGTTCCGTGGGTGCTCCAGGTTCTGCGGGTGCTCCAGGTTCTGCGGGTGCTCCAGGTTCTGTGGGTGCTCCAGGTTCTGCAGGTGCTCCAGGTTCTGTGGGTGCTCCAGGTTCCTCGGGTGCTCCAGGTTCTGCGGGTGCTCCAGGTTCTGTGGGTGCTCCAGGTTCCTCGGGTGCTCCAGGTTCTGCGGGTGCTCCAGGTTCTGCGGGTGCTCCAGGTTCTGTGGGTGCTCCAGGTTCACGGGTGCTCCAGGTTCCTTGGGTGCTGCAGGTTCTGTGGGTGCTGCAGGTTCTGTGGGTGCTCCAGGTTCTGCGGGTGCTCCAGGTTCTGCGGGTGCTCCAGGTTCTGTGGGTGCTCCAGATTCTGTGGGTACTGCAGGTACTGTGGGTGCTGCAGGTTCTGTGGGTGCTCCAGGTTCTGTGGGTGCTCCAGGTTCTGTGGGTACTACAGGTACTGTGGGTGCTGCAGGTTCCGTGGGTGCTCCAGGTTCCGTGGGTGCTCCAGGTTCCACGGGTGCTCCAGGTTCTGCAGGTGCTCCAGGTTCTGTGGGTGCTCCAGGTTCTGTGGGTACTGCAGGTTCTGTGGGTGCTCCAGGTTCTGCGGGTGCTCCAGGTTCTGTGGGTGTGCTGCAGGTTCTGTGGGTGCTCCAGGTACTGCGGGTGCTGCAGGTTCTGCGGGTGCTCCAGGTTCTGTGGGTGCTCCAGGTTCTGTGGGTACTGCAGGTACTGCGGGTGCTCCAGGTTCTGTGGGTGCTCCAGGTTCTGTGGGTGCTCCAGGTTCTGTGGGTACTGCAGGTACTGTGGGTGCTCCAGGTTCCACGGGTGCTCCAGGTTCTGTGGGTGCTCCAGGTTCCACAGGTGCTCCAGGTTCTGCGGGTTCAACAGGGTCTTCGGGTGCTCCAGGTTCTGCAGGTGCTGCAGGTTCTGCAGGTGCTCCAGGTTCTGCGGGTGCTCCAGGGACCACAGGGACCCAAACCGCTACTCTGCACATCCGGTACTCAGGGGCGGAAGCCTTTGAGCCATCCAGGGTGCAAAACAGCTGGCAGACAGTCCTGGAACCTGGGGGGCAGGCACTCTGCCTGGGCCGCCAGGATGGCCTTGCCCATGTCGTGGTGACAAGATGGTCTCATAGGCAGGACCCAACTTGGGTTAGCAGCACCCCAGACTTCAGCAGATCTGGCGCAAAGGACAGGTGGGAGTGTGACTCCAGACAGAGAAAAACTGGCCGGTCTGGGCTCTGGAGGGACAGTCAGGAGGTCAGGAAGGCTGAATCAGAACTGAAAGGCCGGGGTCAAGGTCTCCTGGCACCCCAGGGCCACCGAGCTTCCCAGGAAACTTGTGCAGACAGTGGAGGTGAGCGGCATGCGGAGCCACAGCCCAGAGACCCGGCAGGGCCTCCGGAGGCCTCTGTGGTCCTCACAGACAGAGTGGCAAGTCCAGAGAGCAGCAGCCGGGGAAGTAGCAGGGGCAGCGCTGGGGAGCCAGGCCTGGACCTTCCCTCCCAGGATGCACTTGGTAGCATCTCCATCACTGGTCCCAGGCCACCCGCAGGGCAGGGAGCCTGGGAGCTGCACACCGCTGGGCACCTGCATCAGGGCTTCAGACTCTGCGGCTCGTGTGGTGAGGACATCTCCTCCCGTCAGATCTCTTCTGTGCTGGACTCCATGGGATCCAGGGCCTCCCAGCATGGTGGCCCCACACTAGGACCCCAGATTCCGGGATACAGAAGGGCTCAGCTGTAGCCAGGGGCACTGCAGTCACCGTGGGGCTGGTGGGCAGCCTTCTGAGCCACTTAGTTATTTTCTGAAGAAATAATCATAATTAGGATACTAGTTCACTGTTTCAAAGCTATAGCTGTATTTTGATTGTTTGTAATAGACGTGGTGAAGGAAAATCAGCCTTCTTTTTTGTTCAGTCATTAAATCATGCTCAGTCATGGCCAACTCTTTGCGACCCCATGGACTGCAGCATACCGGGCTTCCCTGTCCTTCGCTATCTTCTTTACCACCGATTCTTTTATAAACTCGAGGGCATGGGAGTCTCCCTATTTCTCACTCGTGTCTGTGATGTCTGAAATATCTGGGCAACAGTATCGTCAACAACTGTTAGTTACCACTTTGGCCACCTGATGCAAAGAGCCGATTTGTTGGAAAAGACCCTGATGCTGGGAATGATTAAAGGCAAAAGGCGAAGAAGGCAGAGGATGAGGTGGTTAGATAGCATCACTGACTCAACGGACATGAGTTTGAGCAAACTCCCTGGAGATACTGGAGGACAGAGGAGCTGGGTGTGCTGCAGTCCCTCAACTCACAAAGAGGTGGACACAACCGACCGACTGAACAACAACACATTTACTACCTAACCCAAGTCATAGCATTTTCAAACACAAAGGGAGGCGGCTGACCCGGTATTTGCTGAGCAGGGCTTCCATGGCGTCTCCCACGGCACTCTCTTGAGTGTTTACAGGTGTTTGGAAAAGAGGTAAAAAAAGACAGATCACCTCCAATCCCACCAGCCCTGGACAAACCATCATGTCACAACTTATGCTTTCACTGAAGGTTTTTCAAAAGAATTCGAACATGGAAAGCCCCATCTTTTCTTTCTTATATTATTTTTATCATTGTAATCAAATCAATCAATCATCCAGTCTGCCAAGCTTGAGAAACTGCAACCTGACTTCAGAATTTTATTTTTCAGGGAATTTTATTTTCCAGCACAGGATCCTGGTCCCAAAGTCCATATTCTTAAAGCAGGATTGACTTGCCTGAAGTTTTCATGCAAGCCGCTGGAAAGTTGAAGGACACTTTAGCCAAGACTTTCCTCGAATTGAGGCAATGTTTATTTCATTGCTTTAGAAATTCCACAAGTGAAGTTGATTAGTGAATAGCCATACCCTGTTGAACAGTGTCTGTTTCTGCGGACAGACGCTCACCTTCCAGTTACAATACAGTGTGTGTAGAGGGGAGCATGGACACCCATTTCAGATAGAATCTAAAATAAACAATGATATCGTCATGACATCCGTTCGAGCCTGTGTCGAGGGCCCTTCTGCATGCATCTGTGATTTTTTTGGTTTGAGAGCAGATCTGTATGAAACGCACACAAATGCCTTCGAAGCGGTAGGGACAGCAGTGGTGGAGAGGCGGGCAGGAGACGATGGGGCAGAGGTGGCTGTCCCTGCCAGGACAGCACCATCCAGGTGTCACCAAGCAGCCGGGGATTCCTCACCTCTGTGACTGGTTCCTGGGGACGTTCACAGCAATGTCACCCGCTCTGGGGTCACATCAGCAAGGCCTCCCTTTAGAATTTGCTCGATAATCTCACTCACCAAGTCTCCTAGCAGCCCCTGGTCACTGTAGATGAGAGCTTCACCCAGCACCGTCTCTCTTTGTACATGAACGGGGTTATAGCACAGACGCCTCCTTTCATCGGGTGATTCTGAAAGGACAGTTCTATGTTCCCCGGCCTTTTTGGAAGATATATTGGACTTTAATACAATTTGATCAATGCATTTAAGTCAAATTGAATTATATGTAAGTGGATAGGGTTGACATATGTTTCAATATCTGCGAGTGATACATTATTCTCCAGTGAGCATAAAATTTAATGAAATATAAATACCCATTAATCCTCATGTTTCAACCAATCCGTCACTGTTGCACCTGCCTGCTGTGAGCAGAAGCGGGCCCAGAAAGTCATCTGTTTCATCTAAGCAGGAGCTCCAACCTGGAAAGACATCAGAAGGGGAGAGGAGAGGGGAGCTGGGACGGGAAAGCGGCCAGCGCCTTCGCGGGGTGCACGCCACAGGACGGGGCAGTGGCTGGCGCTCCCTCTCAGCCTGAGTCTGCGGAGGTGTGTGCTGCCTTTGAAACCGCCAGGGGAGAGGAGAACGGGCATAGAAGGACAGCTCCTTTGTTCCCCAAGCATATTCTTTCCTTCTGGTTTCATATCGGCTCTGCCGTTAGCATCGTGCAAAGTGCCAGTGGGGACGTTCCAGCCTCAGAGAGTGACACCCACGAGGCATCAGGCTGCAGGACAGAGCTTGGATGGTGCTCCTGCCCTGGGGTGGGGAGGGAGGAGGCGGTCACCAGCACATTTCCCTTAAAATACATACACGGACATGTAAAAATATGAAATAGACGTGGTAGAGCAGTCAGCGTGTGAAGTGAAAGGCACGCAGTCATGTCTGACTCCTTGCGACCCCATGGACTGTATCATCCATGGACTTCTCAGGCCAGAATACCAGAGTGGGTAGCCTTTCCCTTCTTCAGGGGATCTTCCCAAACCAGGAATCAAACCCAGGTCTTCCGCATTGAAGGCAGATTCTTTACCAGCTGAGCCACCAGGGAAGCCTATGTCATCAAATGGGCACCGAGCACAGTGATGGATGCAGCCTTTTCCCTTTGCTTCTAAGAAACAGTCTCAAGATCACCTTCTGCAACACCAGGGCATGCGGAACTGAGCCTCCAAGCCACCACCTCTCTGAGGAGGTGGCCTTCTCACCTCTGGCCCAAGTTTTGATCTGGATGGGACTCACGAGGTGAGTTCTCCTGGAGAGACGCTGAGCCGTCCAGGGGCCCATCAACTGTGCAGGGGGCCGGGGTGGGGGTCTGCCAGACATGCAGGTGTCGGTGCTGCAGAAACTGAGGCGGGGGTGACAATCCACACGGCGTTCTTGCCAGGCCTTGTTTCTGAGGGGCCGCTGTGTCTCCAGCCAGGAGTCTCAGCCCGTCTAACAGGGTTAGACGGTTCTAGATGAGACCCACCGGCCAGCCACCTCGTGGGTTCCATTCAAGTCAAAACTTGCTGCTGCCAGATGCCTTGTGAGTGGTGGGCTTGGTGCTGGGATGCCCCTCTCCCAGGGATGGGCAAGACTCGCCTGGCTCTAGAGACCCCGCTGCTCCTTATGGAGGCGGATGGACACCAGGAAGGCTTGATAGATTCCGGGACCGTAAAGACAAGGCATGGAAGGATTTCAGGGGACGGGAGGACAGGCCTTTAGGAGGTGGGCAGCCCACCCTGAGGGGAGGGGCCGTGTGTCCCCAGAGGGCAGGAGGCTGGCCCCCAGCAGGGTGAGGGGACACCTGCCCACACCGGGAGCAGTGGGCGAGGGAGAGGGGTGTGGGGCTCGGTGAACCCCGCCTTCCTGAAGGCAAGCCACGCCATGCAGAGCTGAGGACCAGGAACCGGCCAGAGGTGACCCCCATGCAGGCTGGGCTTGTCCTGAACTGCGTGAGTGCCCACAGCAGTTGGAAGAGCATGGAGCAGCCAGTGGTATGACTGGAACCAGGGCGTGACCACAGCCACGGTGGGAGGAAGGGCTGTGTGTGTGGCTGAGGCGGGCAGCGGGAGGCGCAGGGTTTCGGGAGGCAGGGTCTCCGCTCCAAGGGGGTCTCCCCCAGACCCCCGCAGTGGAGAATCAGGCCTGAGAACCAGAAAGCCTGCCCTGTTCCATGCTCACTGCCGCTGGGTAGATGGGTTCCCTGAGGAGTGTTCTTTTTAAACCCAGAAGAAAGCATGAGACGTCTGTGAACTGGTGACAGAGGTTAGACCCCGAAGTCTGAAGAAGTCTCCCTGGAGATGGAGCTTTTGTTAATTGGATGGGGATTTATGATACCACTGATGTACTTACTGACATTTTTATTTTTCCCTATGCATGACTTGTAGTTAATTAATTTACATAGCATTACACCGAAGAAGGATGCTCTTCCTGTTTTTATTTCGCAGACGAGAGCCATAAAATTTGCTAAATTTAACCAGCCCACATCACAGGAGGCTCACTCGTCTGCCTGCCATCCAGAGCACAAAAACTAAATGCCGTCCACCTCCACGGAGCTAGAGTACTACAGCGAATTGTACTCAGTGACAGATTTCACTCGCAGAGTGGAGTCTGAATCTTGTGTGCTCACAAACGACACTTTGCATTTAAAAAGCTGCTCCCTGGTCAGGAAGGTGAGTGGGAGACTGATTCTGGGAACTGGGTGGGAGATACTCGGGGACCCATGGCTCCTCCAGCACCAGGGTTCTCGTTGAGGGGGCTTGGGGTCACAGGTGGACCTGAGGCTCCTGATTGAATGTGCATTTTAACCAAACTGTTGGCATTTCGAGCTTCCCAGATTGGTAAAGGAGACTCAAGAGATCAGAGTGTGATCCCTGGGTCGGGAAGATCTCCTGAAGAAGGAAATGGCAACCCACTCCAGTGTTCTTGCCTGGGAAGGCCCATGAACAGGGGAACCTGGCAGCTACAGTCCATGGGGTCGCAAAGAGTCAGACACGACTGAGCAACCGAGCATTCACACTGTCACTTCCCTCTAGACTTTAGGGCCACAAGAGGGAAACTGAGTGTGGTCTTATTTAGCTCAAATTGCTTGAGGTAAGATCTACACCTGTCCTTTGACTTCGTGACACAAGATGCCCCATCCAGCTTACTCAGCACCACACCCAGCTCAGCACGAACGTCAGGCTCCCCAAGACTTCAGTCTTGATTGTCGCCATCACACTTTGTTGGCATCCAACACCATTTTCTGCACAGACACAAGTCTGTGAAAAATTGCATCAAGCTGCTGGAGGCCTTCTGTGGCCACCACAGTGGGGAGACCCTTGATGGAGGGTGTCCGTGGCCAGGAGCTTGCTCTCAGATGGTGTTGCATCATTAAGGGTGTAAGACTCGCTCGTGGAGCCACTCCCCCAACCAGAGGAAGACTTGCTGATGCCCTCAGGCCACGTGCTTTGTTTCCAAGGTGCTCGCCAGTGGAGGGGGTGTGCCCACCAGGCACCCACAGCCTCAGCAGTCACCCCTTCACCTTCCTTCCCAGGCAGGACTTCAGCCCAGGGGCTCCTGCGGTCACAGCACAAAAGACGGTGATCAAAAGGAGTAAATCAGGAAGGGAAACAACCCCGGGCTGGGAGAGTCAGTTCCTAGGCAGGTTGATAAGACGGGGGTCCCCAAGGAGAGAGGGGTCTGGAATTCTCAAGGAGGAGGAGGTTGATAAGACGGGGGTCCCCAAGGAGAGAGGGGCCTGGAATTCTCAAGGAGGAGGAAAGGACAAACTTCTTTTCCTTTGC
This sequence comes from Bos javanicus, assembly GCF_032452875.1. Classification (NCBI taxonomy): domain Eukaryota; kingdom Metazoa; phylum Chordata; class Mammalia; order Artiodactyla; family Bovidae; genus Bos; species Bos javanicus. The sequence goes on from NC_083887.1 coordinate 69,957,839, forward strand.
ATCCCTTAGGATCATATAACAATAAAGTATCCTGCTTGAGGGCAGTTTCTAGAAAAAACCTTCTGGCTGATTCTGTCATCTTAAAATGTAAATTATGGGAGTGGGTCTAGTGAGGTCTTTACAACCACCAGACATTCTTCTGATTCACTGTGATGACTAATTAAAGTATACAGCTCCATTGCTAACGCTGGTGGAGGGGTGCTCTTTCTGCCCCCTTCTGATGTCTATGTCAGAAGCTTTCTCTCTCTCTTTGTACCTTAATAAAACTTGATGACACAAAAGCTCTGAGAGATCAAGTGTCTCTGACCCCGGATTGAATTCTTCTCCTCTGGAGGCCAAGAATCCCAGCGTCTTTCGTGGTTCAGCAGCAACCTTTCTGGGCCCTCACTCCCCTTCTGTTATTCACATAATCGTGGGCTGGGCATGGAGCTTTGATCCCCCCTTAGAATTCCCCCTGCAGGGGTGGCTCTTTCAGAGCCCCTACAGCCTCTCTCCCTCTACTTGTGGGTCAGTGACGGGTCTGCACGTGGTCCCCTCGAGAAGTGGGAGCTGGGGCAGGCAGGCCATGGGGCTGGCAGGTGGGGTCCATGCCCAGGACAGGGCCGCTCCTGGACTGCTGGGCTCCGGGGTCTCATGGGGAAGCTGCAAGAGGAGGGCTGGGCCCGAGTTTCCGCTTCCTGTAGGCTTTTGTCATGACATGTGAATACGTGTCTGCTCTGTGTCTTCCAGTTTCCTCATCTCCACAATGGAGCAGCGCCTCCCCTCCTGCCCTCCTGTCTCAGGGGAGGTCACGGAGCACGAGAGCAGGGCGCCAGCAGGGAGGGACTGCAAGAGTAAGACAGCATCGGGGCGGGTGGCCCCTCTGAGCGCCCACCCCGGGTTAGACTCCCCGCAGAAGGGCTGCTCTAACACAAACACCGCTGCCACGCCACACCTCGGGTCATGGGGGACAGCCGCAGGGACGAGCCCCCCACCCCTGCAGGACACATGATACTGCAGACTGCTGTGTGGGCTGGGGGTCCCGGGTCCCGCTCTGCTGGGCTGGTGGCAAAAGGTCTCTGAGGAAGACCTTGAGCTATACAACTGGTCTTACCTCACGTGTTTTTATAGTTTCTTTTGCTAGTCAGGACCTTTCAGGAGAACTCAGTGTGGGTTTAAGCTGCTTGGGATGAAAGAGTGATTGATTAGAGTAAATAATATATTCGAAATTAGCTGGACATGGGGCCACCCTGTCCTTAGATCTGCCTGATAATTGATGGGGAAAGGGTGATGCAGGTGTCAGTAGCCATGGCAACCAGCATCAGGAGCTTCCATGGCCAACCAGTGCTCCCCTGCCCCCCACACATCCCTCCTCGGAGCATGTGTCAGGTGAAGGACCTGGAATCTTCCAGTAAGTCACCTGAGCTCAGGGTTCAGGTGGTTTTGTGAGGCTGCTCAGCAGAAATGGAAGAGAGATGCCACTAGAAGTATCATTAAAGCAAAGTGAGCTTTTACTTTAACTGTTAAGAACTCCTGTCTTCAGATGACTGACTTCTCTCCATTTCCGACTGGATGGAAAAAGAAAAACCCTCCAGATTCCAGTGCCTTTTCGATCAGGGGTGGTTGGCATGGTACTTGGACTCTGGGATCAACAAGCCACGTGTGTCATGGAAATCTACTGGGAGAGCTTTGTCTCTGGCAAGATGCATAGCGAGACTGTGCAGGGTGTACCGGCTGGAGTTCAGAGTTACATCACACAGCAGGGACGCCATCCAGCACGGCCATGGAGTGATGGTTCTGGTGTTTGGATGCTCCAGACTGAGGCCACTTTGAGCGCCAGTTCCACAGGTGGCTGGCCGGCCAGCTCCCCGAGCTGAAGCAGGCAGCTCCGGCTGCAGGCAAGCCTTGGCGTCCTTTCCCAGTTAGGGTCTCGACTTTAAACCTGCCCTCGGATGGTCAGCTGGCCCGCTGTGCGGCCCGATCTGCAGACGGCACATCCCCTCTGCCACCTCTGTCCCCTCAGGCTACTCCAGCAGGGGCCACGGAGACTCCGGAGCCGCGGGAAGGCGAAGACCCTCGTCCTTTCAGGGTCTGTGGTCCCAGATGGCACCGCCCCAGTGTCCTGCTTCTGAGGGTCCTGCACTCCCGGGGGCAGCCTCCCCTTAGGACACGGGGTGGGGCGGGCAGGCACTGTCGTTCCTCCTTAGGGTCAGGGTCCCGCTCCAGGGGGAGGTCCTCCAAGCTCTCAGCCTCGAAGCCCTGAGACAATTCCCCCACCCTCCCCCAGCACGAGGCTGGGGGCTGCCACCCTGGTTCCTGAGGTCATCACTTCGGGGACTCCACACATCACCTCCAGTTCTCTGGAATCTGTTTAATCAATTTGCTGTATTCGATTCTTTCCGTTAAAAATAGCATGGTCATCTCTGAGTTCCAGACTGGCCTTGTGACTGGAACACGAGCCCAGAGCCAGAAAAGAAGCTGGACTATACGTGAGGAGAATGTGATTCGGAGCAAAGTTGTGGTCACCTCTGCGCGTCCCCAGGTGGGCCTGTCTGCAGGTGGTTTGGTTCAAACAGCCTGGCACCCGCCAGGGCAGCAGAGCCAAGTGAACCCTGCCCCACGGGGAGGTCAGCCCCTGGGAGCCGCACGCAGCACCCGGCCTGCACTGGGAGCCCACACCTAGAAGCAAGGTGCCCCCCGGGGCTCAGCGGGGAGACAGGGAGTCACTGCAGAGCTGCTGCTTCACGGGAAGCCAGGAGCCGCCTGGGACAGCGGAGGATGAGGAGTTTGGTGTCTGAGCCTGGAGGAGAACGCAGCTCAAAGCAGAGAAACCCCCGCCTAGAGGCATGCCCCTAGCCTCATCCACAGCCTCCAAACTCACTCAGTAAAAAAAGCAAGCGTTAGTCCCTTCAGTCATGTCAGACTCTGCAACTCCCACGGACTGTAGCCTGCCAGGCTCCTCCATCTATGGGGATTCTCCAGGCAAGAATACTGGAGTGGGTTGCCATGACCTTCTCCAAGGGATCTTCCCCACCAGATCAAATCCTGCTTTGGAGGATTTTCCTGTTTTGAAGGCAGAAACTTTACCATCTGAGCCACCTCCCGAATAATTAGAATCGAAAACTTGGAAGAAGGTAGGGTTCCCACCTGTCATCCTAGAGGTATTTCTGCTGGAAGGGGTAAGTCACAGAGTCCCCCAGCAAACGAGACACAGACCATACAATGCATATAGATACCTTATTTAAACATTTCAGAACCATCCTCTCTAAATTCCTCCTTGGAGTTGGAGGCCTCGCAGGGCAAGACCTGATGGCAAATTGATGACTGAGCGGTCCAGAGCTAATCCAGCCGCACATGCAGAATCTAAGAAGGATGAGTGTGTAACAAATTCAGGAATATGTAGGATCTAAGATGATTTTAACACATATATGCCCACACAAAGTTTTGGGGTTTCCGGGGAATTCAGCTTCTAAGGATTCAGGATTCAGTGTCATCTCCCTCATCTCAATACTAAGAGAAATCAAACCTAAATATTCATTGGAAGGACTGATGCTGAAGCTCCAATCCTTTGGCTACCGGATTCGAAGAGCTGTCTCGTTGGAAAAGACCTCGATGCTGGGAAAGACTGAAGGCAGGAGGAGAAGGGGGAGACAGAGGATGAGATGGTTGGATGACATCACTGACTCAGTGGACATGAGTTTGAGCAAACTCTAGGAGATGGTGATGGACAGGGAAGCCGGGCGTGCTGCAGTCCACGAGGTTGCAGAATTAAACATGGCTGAGTGACTGAACAACACCCAGTTGGCTGAAACTGGGTACCTCCTGGGCCTCAGCCTGCCTGGGTTTTGTGTTTGGGGAGTGTTCAGCTGTCTGTGCCCACTGGGGAGACCACAGACCCTTGGGCGCTCACTCTTTAGTGGGGGCAGTGGGACATCAGTGAACATGGGGCTCAGACACCCCCAGTGACAGAAGGATGGGGCACAGAGGTGCCAGGAGACAGGTGCCCAGTGAGAGAAGCCGCGCAGGCAGCACCAGGGATTTTAAAGGGAAGCGCCCGTCTCCCCTCATGCATCCTCTGTTGCCTCCTCTCTCGCGAAGCCCCTGCCTCCCTCCTTCCACCCTGCAACTTGAGGACAGGCCTTGCATCCCGGGCTGGCGTGCAGCCCCCCGCCTGGCTCGGCCAACACGCTGCATGTCTTTTGGGGTTCTGCCCGCACTCCGGTCTTCATGTTCCATCAAAGGCTTCTCCATTTCCCCAAATTCTTCCACGAATGACGCCTGCAGTGCAGCCAACACCAAGTCTCGTCGGGGACCCTCTTTCAGTGAACCTCCTGGAGGCACAAGGCCGCCTCCAGGCTGCCAGGGGAGGCCACCTGCGAGGAGATCATCAAGGTCACGGGTTCCTCAGAGTCCCCGTGGATGGGTGATCCCACATTCCACAGCTTGGGAGGAAAACAGGGAGGCTCTGGGCAAAGAGAGGAGGCTCTGGGCAAAGAAGGGAGGCTCTGGGCAAAGAGGGGAGGCTCTGGGCAAAGAAGGGAGGCTCTGGGCAAAGAGGGGAGGCTCTGGGCAAAGAAGGGAGGCTCTGGGCAAAGAGGGGAAGCTCTGGGCAAAGAGCAAGTCGGGACGGAGTCGGGGCTGGCTGCTCTGGAGAACGGACCGCGGCCCCAGGCTCACGTGGTCTGGGCAGCCCTTCCCGGGGGTGGACAAGGAACTTCAGGACAGGCAGCCTCCAGGAGCCCACAGACCTGATGTCAGGCTCGCTGGAGGCTCCGATCTGCCCCCACCACCCAGCTCAACTGGCTTCCAGCCATCCCGGAAGTGGACAGAGCCACGTCTTAAATTCCTGTCATTTTTATTTTATGCTGGAGTGCAGTTGCTCAGCAGCGTTGTGCCAGTTTCAAGGGCACAGATTCAACGATACACGCATGTGCCTATTCTTTTTCGAATGCTTTTCCCGTGCGGGTTATTACATGATACTGATGGCTGCTCCCCTCCTCGCTGGCTATCTATGCTTTTCCCGTGCGGGTTATTACATGATACTGATGGCTGCGCCCTTCCTCGCTGGCTATCTATGCTTTTCCCGTGCGGGTTATTACATGATACTGATGGCTGCGCCCTTCCTCGCTGGCTATCTATGCTTTTCCCGTGCGGGTTATTACACGATACTGATGACTGTGCCCTTCCTCGCTGGCTATCTATGCTTTTCCCGTGTGGGTTATTACATGATACTGATGGCTGCGCCCTTCCTTGCTGGCTATCTATGCTTTTCCCGTGCGGGTTATTACACGATACTGATGACTGCGCCCTTCCTCGCTGGCTATCTATGCTTTTCCCGTGCGGGTTATTACATGATACTGATGGCTGCGCCCCTCCTCGCTGGCTATCTAGTTTATATACAGTCTTGTGTCCTTGTCAGTCCTAACACGCTCTAAAAACAACCAAGCTGGACAGGCGTTGTGTGGAGGACTCTCACTGTCTTCTCTCCGGGGCTTTTTGGGTAAAGCTAAAATCTAAACAGAGGCTTCCCAGGTGGCGCTAGTGGTAAAGAACTGGCCTGCTGAGAGAGGCTGGTTTGATCCCTTGATCAGGAATATCCCCTGGAGGAGGGCATGGCAACCCACTCCAGCATTCTTGCCTGGAGAATCCCACGGACAGAGGAGCCTGGATGGCCACAGTCCATGAGGTCGTAGAGAGTCAGCCACGACTGAAGCAACTTAGCACACAAAATCTAAACAAGACCTTGTATTGCTTGAGCAAAGATACTGGTTTTTATATTTCCAATGAGAATTTTTACTGCTGTTTTTAACACCCCTAAAAAAGCCCAATATGGTAAATCAGAATCGCATTTTATGAACTATTTTCCATTTAGCCAGATCCACAAATTGAAAGTTAATTTGAAGCTCCCTGTGACATCCAGTGGGGCTCAAGAGGCAGGTTTTTCAGTTTGGGGTGATCAGCTGAGTCCTGTCAGAAGCTGCACAAAAAAGAGAATAATAGTTACAGTCGCTCGTTGCCTCATGGCTGAAAGGCTGCGCCCCTGCTAAACACGGCCCCTCGATCTCATCCGGATTGCAGGGTTCAGCCGCCTTGTGGTCACACCTGAAGTGCAGAGAGAGGGCAGTGCAGAGGCAGGGGCCTGCGGCTCTTGACCTCTTGCCCCAGCCTTGACCTCCTGACCACATGAGACCACGTTGGGGCACACCTGCTTTGCTCTGTGGGGGCTGGGGCTTTGTCTCCCCAGCTTCTCAGTAAAATGAAACAAAAAACATTTAAACAAATACTCTGAATTGGCGTGGTACGCTCAAGCCATGGCGACTACAAAGCCGGCTGTGCTGTGCTCACACGCTCGGTCGTGTCCAGCTAGGACTTAACAGTTTCCTCCTCGTCTTCTCTTACTAAATTGGAAAAGAAACCTTCACAGACAGACCCCTCAGTGCCAGGAACCACAGACAGTGAAGCTGGCAGACTTCCCCTGTTTTAGATGAGAAGCTGAGCTGTGCTGGGTTCTGCTGACATCCCTCTACCCTGCTCCTCAGCCCCCCGTGCTCTGGGTGGGAGCAGCAGCCCGTCTGTCTGGCCAGAAGCCTAGACACTTCTGTCCCCTGAATGCTACAGCTGCCCGAACTCATGAGACTAGAGCAGCCACACACCCCAAAACCCTGCCCAGGGCTCACTGGGCAGTCTGGGCTGGGGAGGCAGCCTGCTTTCCCAAGCCCCTGAGTGGTCTCTTGTGATCAAGAGGCCAAGGTTGTGTCAAGAGGTCGAGCCTGGAAAGCACCGCCCCCACCCCCCGGAGCCGAAAACCTGCCCTAGGAGGCCTGGCTGGCCGCTGGGCTCCTGTGCCGGCCTGGGAGTCTCACCTCCACTCGCTTTGGAACAAATCCTCCAGCCGCGGCCATGGTCCCTGGAAAGCTTTTCCATTTTGATAAGACTAAGAGGGCATGTTGAACTGCTGCTCATTCCAGAACACCGCAGTCCCACAGTAACTGTACAGGGCCCCGGGTGCCCCTGGGACAGTGGGAAGTCCAGACGAGCAGAGAGAAGGGGCCACGTCACTTGGGAGGCAGGCACCTTCCCCTGGGACCACCGCACAAGGTCACCAGCTGCCCCCAACCACCTACCCCTCGCTGACCACCCAGGCCCGGCTGTGCCTCTGAATTGCCCTGTGGCACCCAACCCCACCCCCATGCCCTGGAAATGCCGGCTGCACACTTTCCTGCCAACCAGGCGCAGAACTAGCTGGACATGCTCCCTGGTGTGCGCTAAGAAGTGCAGAAATGAAGCGTGTTCTAGGGTTCCCCGGGGCAGAGGTCAGCCTCCAACAGACCTACGTCTCTGCGGTAAGTGGGTGGGCTTGGAGTATCATTGAGGGGAGCAGAAGAGAGCTGACCTGTGCACACAGGACTCCAGAAGGTAGCAGGCCTGGAGCACACGTCCTTCATGGTATCACCCCCTCCAGGAAGCCCCCACCCCGTCTCTTTGGCTAGCATATGGTCTGGCCTCTGTCCTGCGTGTGCTGTGAGTGTCCATCTCTGGCCAGTGCAAGGAAGTGAGATACCCATGTCTGACCTTTCAGGGTGATGCATGTGCCTCTGGGGAGTTGGGGTTGCTGTGGGCTGCTTCTGCACAAGCACAAAGTTGCCCACACAGGTCCCTTGTAGGGGTCACCTTCCCCTTAGGGGGCCAGGCTCTGCTCGGGGTAGTGGGTGCTCCACCCCTGCCTGGATCCTCGGTCTGAATGTGGCCCTCTGACGTCCTCCCACTGGTTGAAGATGCAGACATTGGTGTGGCAGCCCCATTCTGTGGGGTGTCAGGGCCTCTGTGGAATAAGAAGCTGACCACTCCCCTAAAAGAAAGGATTGCTCGGACATTTAAGGCTCCGGGGTGAGACTGAGGAAACGAGGTAACAAGTTTGCGTTTCGACAGAGGGCTTTTCAGGACGCCTCCGTGCTCCCCACAGGAGCCACAGCGCTCCTGGTCTCCGTGGGCCACGTGTCCTTCTCTCAGGGCGGCTCCTATTGGCAGCTCCACCAGGCTGGCTTTCATCTCCATGAGGGCAAGAGAATTCCATGGGACAGACATGAAGTGGCCGGGGCTGGGGGTCAGTGAAACAGAAGGAGGGGCTGGGAAGACAGAATGCCAGGCCTCAGTGCGTAAGCCAGGAACACCAGAGAAGCCAGAGGACCCCAGCTTTTGACCCATCGACTTCCTGACCCTTTGCCGTGTATCCGTTCAATCTGCACTCCGAAGAAGCCCCAGAACACCAAGTCAAGCGTTTTTTACTACGAGGTCTTTCCCTGACCAACGCATTAGTCACCGACACTGAGAATCACTTAATATCTGCCAACGCCAGCGCTGTCAAAGGTGCAAGTTTCCCCCCCGAAGAGACTGCCACATCCACAGCCACCCTTCCTTCCCGTAGCTGCCATGCCATACAGCCAGGAAATAAGATGTTCACAGGGAATCTTCCCTGAGACGCCAAGAGTTGATGGGTGTGAAGACTTCACCAAAGGACTTGGCCACCTGCAGAATCTGCAGAGAGGATGTTCGAAAGCTGACCTGCACTGGAGCAAGGTTGTAGGGAGGGTCGGAACGAGGAGCAGGACAGATCCCCCAAAAGAAGCCGGGTCCCACGTGGATCGGACAGGCAGCCTTCGAGATGGTGGAGCCAAGACGGGCTCCATCAAATTCATGTAGTGTGAAGATTGCTTTGGCTCCTCTTGAGGGATGTCGCTCACGCAAGGACGGGGGACATGAGCCTTTAGGGGTTCACTGCAGCATCCTTCAAGAAATCTGCTCAGCCCAAGTTGGAAAAGAGATGCTGGATGAGATTCAGAGGTGGAACCAGCAGGAAGTACTGCCGGACAGAAAGTCTGGTGGGATCCTGGGGATTTTCTAGCTGAGCAGACAAAGGAGCTGTGCTCCTGTGGCCATGGAGGGAGCAGATTTAGGAGAGATGAGGAAGCAGGCTGCACACGTGGCGAGTCTGGGGTTGCTGTTACGTGTCTGCTCGGGGACCTCGTGTTGACATTTGGGATACAAGAGCCTAGACTGAGATATGCACTGTGAGGTTGTCAGTAAATAGACTTAAAGTCAAGACTGAGATTGAGTGAAGGAGGATACATGGATGCATGAGTCCAAGCAGCAGGGCCTTGTTGGGGGGGGGGGGCGGGGTGTCCACACGGCTGATTGGAGAGAGAACTGCTGCAAAGGAGGCAGTGACTGCAGGCAATGGGCCAGGGACCCCCGAGGGGGCTCCTCACATCCAGATGGTGGATCAGGGTACCCCGAGGGGGGTGTCCTCACACCCAGACGGTGGATCGGGGACCCCCAAGGGGGCTCCTCACACCCAGATGGTGGGTCAGGGGACCCCCAAGGGGGCTCCTCACACCCAGATGGTGGATCAGGGGACCCCCGAGGGGGGTGTCTTCACACCCAGACGGTGGGGGGTCAGGGGACCCCAAGGGGGCTCCTCACACCCAGATGGTGGATCAGGGGACCCCCAAGGGGTTCCTCGCATCCAGATGGTGGATCAGGGGACCCCAAAGGGGGCTCCTTACACCCAGACAGTGGGTCAGGGAACCCCCAAGGGGGCTCCTCACACCCAGACGGTGGGTCATGGGACCCACCTGTGCGATGGCCTTGACTCCAAGGGACCACCATGCTCCCAGGTCTCTTGTGCTCTTGGAAGAGCAGGGTGTGGGGAGGGCTACTCAGTCGGCACGCTGAGCCTGGGGGTGATGAGAGGGAGCTGGTAAGAGCTATAGACACATACCCGCAGCTGCGACAGGTTCCCTTCACAGCGAATGTGACAGGATGACCCGAGTCTGTGTTACTAGAGGAAGTTCTCTCAAGTGCAAACACATGCACACCCACAAACTGCAAAACAAGCCCAAACCCCACTAAGCTCCTTCAGCGATTGTGTCTGGATGGTAAGATGCTCTGCAGATGGTGCCGGACACAGCAGGTGAGCACTTACATCGGTGGGACTGTCGGCATGAAAAGGGACAAAACAAACATGAGGCAACGGGGCTGGAGCCCACCATCCTCCGCTGGACCGGAAATCCGAGCATGAATGCCGGGTGATGCCATCCGTCTAAAATCCACGAACGTCCCAGGCTCTGGAAGGTGCAGGGGAGTCACAGCACCTGCACCTCAGTGTCCGGGGGCCACGGGCACCGGGAGGAGCAGGCAGAGGTTGGCGAACGAGCGTGCAGGTGTTCGAGCGAGTCCTCCAAGACCTGGGCCTGCGGACTGGGCAGACCTGGGGTAGTTTGGGGGGAAGGAGGGTGCCTGGCTGCTCTGTGCCCAGAGAGCCCAGGTGTGTGATCCTCAGTGGTCAGGGGAGCCGCCATCAGCGCACCTGCTGATGGCTTCACTGTCGTGCAGAACTGGTGCGGAGAAGGGCAGCGGTCTTTGGGGGACAAAGAGGCGTCCCAAGGGGCAGACTGGCCAAGTCAGCAGGGCTAGCCCGACCACAGCAGGTCCCAGGGAGGGCGTATATAGGCAGGAGGCAGACAGGACCATCTGGAAGCAGCAGTGAGCAACACCGGCTTCCAGGCTAGTGGTGGGTGGACAGAGAAGAGTAACTCTGCCTCTCGGCGGGGGTTGGGGGATGATGGGGAGGGGTCTCGGGAGTCGGGCTCTAGTTACAGGAAAGAGGAGACCGCTGAGAGAAGGTGTGAAGGCAAAGGGGCTTGCTCCAGGCTGGTCGTCATTCCAGAGGGAAGAGGTGGGGTGTGCTTTCCAGAGTTGGGAACAGAGCTCAGAACCTAGCTCACAGGGACGAGGGCTCAGAAAATGAGCCTGACGTGCAGAGCAAAACCCGGGAGGTGGGGGGTCTGGAAGGAGACACTGATGTGAGCCCTGACTCTGTGATGCCCAGGGCCCAGTGAGACTGGGAGATGGAGGGAAGCCCTCGGAGGAAGGGGAAGAGTGAAGACCAGCAGACGTCCGCAGACTCCTGCCCGTGTGCCAGCCCCTGCCCCTGAGATCGGAACAGCGCATCAGCAGAAGGAGGTGAGTTGAGGCAAAGACGCCGCCAGGTTGACAATCATGTAACTGTTCTCGGTAAAGATACAGTGAGTCTCTTCCGTGAGGGCACGGAGGGCCGTGGACCAGCTAGACCTAGGACATCGGTGTAAACTCGGACAGCTGCGGGTGAGGTTCAGGGATGAGGGCATCGGTGTAAACTCGGACAGCTGCGGGTGAGGTTCAGGGATGAGGGCATCGGTGTAAACTCGGACAGCTGCGGGTGAGGTTCAGGGATGAGGGCATCGGTGTAAACTCGGACAGCTGCGGGTGAGGTTCAGGGATGAGGTCCACCTGATGCTCGAGGCCGGCTCTGTTCTCGCTCCAGGTGACAGGCAGGGACGCACGCAGTGCCCAGTGGCCGGGAGGATGGGCGTGGTCTGGTAAACCCGTAGGGAGGGGCTGCGGGGGTGAGCGGAGCCCAGCAGTCACGGCCCAGTCCTAGAGCACATCCCCGAGTCCACCCTCAGGAGAGTGGCCCTATGCAGAGTTTCCAGAGGTCTAAGCACAGATGAGAACAGGGCCTAAGTGGACCAAGCGCTGAGCACTGAGGATGCATTGGGACTGCACCACACATCAGGGTCCTTGCTACCAAGGTGCTTAAAACATCGCAGAAGAAGTAGCAAAGCAGCAATTTCTAATTAGCCAGCACCCTCTATAAAAGACAGAACGTGGTCCACTGGAGAAGGGAATGGCAAACCACTTCAGCATTCTTGCCTTGAGGACCCCATGAACAGTATGAAAAGGCAAAATGATAGGATACTGAAAGAGGAACTCCCCAGGTCAGTAGGTGCCCAATATGCTACTGGAGATCAGTGGAGAAATAATTCCAGAAAGAATGAAGGGATGGAGCCAAAGCAAAAACAATACCCAGCTATGGATGTGACTGGTGATAGAAGCAAGGTCCGATGCTGTAAAGAGCAATATTGCATAGGAACCTGGAATGTCAGGTCCATGAATCAAGGCAAATTGGAAGTGGTCAAACAAGAGATGGCAAGAGTGAATGTGGACATTCTAGGAATCAGCGAACTGAAATGGACTGGAATGGGTGAATTTAACTCAGATGACCATTATATCTACTACTGCAGGCAGGAATCCCTCAGAAGAAATGGAGTAGCCATCATGGTCAACAAAAGAGTTCGAAATGCAGTACTTGGATGCAATCTCAAAAATGACAGAATGATCTCTGTTCGTTTCCAAGGCAAACCATTCAATATCACAATAATCCAAGTCTATGCCCCAACCAGTAACGCTGAAGAAGCTGAAGTTGAACGGTTCTATGAAGACCTACAAGACCTTTTAGAACTAACACTCAAAAAAGATGTCCTTTTCATTATAGGGGACTGGAATGCAAAAGTAGGAAGTCAAGAAACACCTGGAGTAACAGGCAAATTTGGCCTTGGAACACGGAATGAAGCAAGGCAAAGACTAATAGAGTTTTGCCAAGAAAATGCACTGGTCATAGCAAACACCCTCTTCCAACAACACAAGAGAAGACTCTACACATGGACGTCACCAGATGGTCAACACCAAAATCAGATTGATTATATTCTTTGCAGCCAAAGATGGAGAAGCTCTATACAGTCAGCAAAAACAAGAACAGGAGCTGACTGTGGTTCAGATCATGAACTCATTGCCAAGTTCAGACTGAAATTAAAGAAAGTAGGGAAAACCACTAGACCATTCAGGTATGACCTAAATCAAATCCCTTATGATTATACAGTGGAAGTGAGAAATAGATTTAAGGGACTAGATCTGATAGATAGAGTGCCTGATGAACTATGGAAGGAGGTTCGTGGCACTGTACAGGAGACAGGAATCAAGACCATCCCCATGGAAAAGAAATGCAAAAAGCAAAATGGCCGTCTGGGGAGGCCTTACAAATAGCTGTGAAAAGAAGAGAAGTGAAAAGCAAAGGAGAAAAGGAAAGATACAAACATCTGAATGCAGAGTTCCAAAGAATAGCAAGAAGAGATAAGAAAGCTTTCTTCAGCGATCAATGCAAAGAAATAGAGGAAAACCACAGAATGGGAAAGACTAGAGATCGCATCAAGAAAATCAGAGATACCAAGGGAACATTTCATGCAAAGATAGGCTCGATAAAGGACAGAAATGGTATGGACCTAACAGAAGGAGAAGACACTAAGAAGAGATGGCAAGAATACACAGAAGAACTGTACAAAACAGATCTTCAGGACCCAGATAATCACGATGGTGTGATCACTGACCTAGAGCCAGACATCCTGGAATGTGAAGTCAGGTGGGCCTTAGAAAGCATCACTACAAACAAAGCTAGTGGAGGTGATGGAATTCCAGTTGAGCTATTCCAAATCCTGAAAGATGATGCTGTGAAAGTGCTGCACTCAATATGCCAGCAAATTTGGAAAACTCAGCAGTGGCCACGGGACTGGAAAAGGTCAGTTTTCATTCCAATCCCAAAGAAAGGCCATGCCAAAGAATGCTCAAACTACGGCACAATTGCACTCATCTCACACGCTAGTAAAGTAATGTTCAAAATTCTCCAAGCCAGGTTTCAGCAATATGTGAACCGTGAACTTCCAGTTGTTCAAGCTGGTTTTAGAAAAGGCAGAGGAACCAGAGACCAAATTGCCAACATCCACTGGATCATCGAAAAAGCAAGAGAGTTCCAGAAAAACATCTATTTCTGTTTTATTGACTATGCCAAAGCCTTTGACTGTGTGGATCACAGTAAACTGTGGAAAATTCTGAAAGAGATGGGAATACCAGAACACCTGACCTGCCTCTTGAGAAATTTGTATGCAGGTCAAGAAGCAACAGTTAGAACTGGACATGGAACAACAGACTGGTTCCAAATAGGAAAAGGAGTGCGTCAAGGCTGTATATTGTCACCCTGCTTATTTAACTTATATGCAGAGTATATCATGAGAAATGCTGGGCTAGAAGAAGCACAAGCTGGAATCAAGATTGCCAGGAGAAATATCAATAACCTCAGATATGCAGATGACACCACCCTTATGGCAGAAAATGTAGAGGAACTAAAAAGCCTCTTAATGAAGGTGAAAGAGGAGAGTGAAAAAGTTGGCTTAAAACTCAACACTCAGAAAACGAAGATCATGGCATCCAGTCCCATCACTTCATGGGAAATAGATGGGGAAACAGTGGAAATAGTGTCAGACTTTATTTTTGGGGCTCCAAAATCACTGCAGATGGTGATTGCAGCCAGGAAATTAAAAGACGCTTACTCCTTGGAAGGAAAGTTATGACCAACCTAGATAGCATATTGAAAAGCAGAGACATTACTTTGCCAACAAAGGTCCGTCTAGTCAAGTCTATGGTTTTTCGAGTGGTCATGTATGCATGTGAGAGTTGGACTGTGAAGAAAGCTGAGCCAAAGAATTGATGCCTTTGAACTGTGGTGTTGGAGAAGACTCTTGAGAGTCCCTTGGACTTCAAGGAGATCCAACCAGTCCATTCTGAAGGAGATCAACCCTGGGATTTCTCTGGAAGGAATGATGCTAAAGCTGGAACTCCAGTACTTTGGCCACCTCATGTGAAGAGTTGACTCATTGGAGAAGACTCTGATGCTGGGAGGGATTGGGGGCAGGAGGAGAAGGGGACGACAGAGGATGAGATGGCTGGATGGCATCACTGACTCGATGGACATGAGTCTGAGTGAACTCCGGGAGTTGGTGATGGACAGGGAGGCCTGGCGTGCTGAGATTCATGGGGTCACAGAGAGTCAGACACGACTGAATGACTGAACTGAACTGAACTCTATAAAAAGGCTTCCCTGGTGGCTCAGAGGTTAAAGCGCCTGCCTCCAATGCGGGAGACCCGGGTTCGATCCCTGGGTTGGGAAGATCCCCTGGAGAAGGAAATGGCAACCCACTCCAGTATTCTTACCTGGAGAATCCCATGGACAGAGGAGTCTGGTAGGCTACAGTCCATAGGGTCGCAAAGAGTCAGACACGACTGAGTGACTTCCTTTTCTTTCTCTATAAAAAATACCCAGAGTGCAGTCTGAGTTTGACTTCTATCAAAATAAACTGAATTATAAGAGAAAAGCATCTTGGTTTCCATTTACTGATTTATACTGACTTACACACGACTTGGTTAATACACTGTCATCTTTGGTCTCTTGGGCAAAGATAGTACAACTTTCACACGTTGTTCCTACCCTCTCTTTCATTGAAAACCCACGTTTTTTCCTACAAATCTGTTAAAATGCATATTGTTAGAAAATGATTGTTGACTTTGCAAAATTTTCCATCCCTCATTTCATTCCATTTATTAATTTACTCCTCAGCAATCATCTGTTAAATCTGTTGGATTTTCTGTTCCATCAGGAGAAAAGCATAGAGCTCCATGGTTTCTTTCATAACATTGTGAAACTGAAGCCAGGTCCCAAGTGGACACCCATGATGTCACGTGCTCCGGCCCCAAGTTCCTGAGGTCAGCCACAGGCAGGAACAGGACGATCCTGGTAAGCATTCTGCCATCAGCTATGCCGTCAGTTCTATACTTCTCTCTAGAATGTTCTAGGGGAACAGGAGGGCGGTAGAGGAGGTGAGAATCAGGAAGGCCCCCTCTGACGATGTGTGCCCTGGGCCCTAGTGGCCGACTGCATTCAGGCTCTGTGTGGTCGAAATACACGGCTGCTGGAAGAGAACCCATTCCAGCCTGCCTGCTAGAGCAGACAGTGGTTTCATAAAGGCTGTGAGCAGCCCCAGTGTCTCCAGGACAAGCAAGAACCAGGCAAAGGTCCAAGCACAGCACAGTTCACCCGGTGGGCTATGTTCTTCTAGTGTCAGACCTCTGCTGCTGCCTCACCACCCCTGAACTGGATGCAGGGGGCTCCGTGGACCATTCCAGGAGAACCAGATGTGGGGCCTTTGTCTTCCCAGCCCTTCTTGCATGCAACTGGGCATCAGCACATGGGGCTCCCTCTAGGTGCACAGGAGTCTAAGAAACAAGGGTCTTTCCCCTCTATTAAATGCAGGTCTAACAGACTCATGATGTGGAAAGGTACCGAAATGTGGAAGGAACGTTCAAACAATTTTTGGGCCGCCACCAGAAGCACCGAAGAACTGATGCTTTTGAACTGTGGTGCTGGAGAAGACTCTTGAGAGTCCCTTGGACAGCAAGGAGATCCAACCAGTCCATCCTAAAGGAGATCAACCCTGAATATTCATTGGAAGGACTGATGCTGAAGCTGAAATTCCAATACTTTGGCCACCTGATGCAAAGAACTGACTCACTGGAAAAGACCCTGATGCTGGGAAAGACTGAAGGCAGGAGGAGAAGGGGACGACAGAAGATGAGATGGTTGGATGGCATCACCAACTCGATGGACATGAGTGTGAGCAAACTGCAGGAGTTAGTGAAGGACAGGGAAGCCTGGTGCGCTGTAGTCCATGGGGTCACAAAGAGCCAGCCACGACTGAGCGACAGAACAGCAACAGCAGCCAGGAACATGTATCCAAGATGAACCTCTCTTCTTTCAGGAGCTGAGTTACTCGACTGACCATTATTATCCGGAATTTACAATCAAAAAGAAGCAAGATACCGTCTTTTGAATGTTCTTAAGATACATAATGTATTACTTAAGAAAGTAATGTGTAGATTGAGTCTTTGTAAGATTTCATCTCCGAATTATCAACCACACACATGGGCAGTGGCTATCTGTAGGGAAGGACCATAAAATTTGGACTCTCCTCAAATAAAATTCTTATAGGTTTTTTCAGAAATAGCCAAGGACTGTTGGTACAGGCAGCAACCACAGAGCAAAGCAGGGAAGAATATATGTCCAGGACGCAATTATCTTTTCCAGACATTGAGATGACTGTTATCACCTTGAAAACCTGATGTGTGAAATGTAATTATTTTAAGTTTCTTGGGGCTGGGAAAATATACAGCTGTAACTCACCACCCCATGCTTTCCAAATACACCTTTCTCTCTCCCCTTCAGGATTTTGGTAGAGATGTTACAGATTCTAAAGCTTATCCAAGATACTCAAATTGGGCACAGGGAATCTGCGTGAATCCCTGAAAGCTCGCCAAGGCTGCAGATCAAGGAGGCAGCATCGCCTGCTCCGGTGGGGCGGGCGCTGGTCTGCAGGGTGGGCCCTCGTCTCCATCCCCCGGCCCCTGAGACGGCGCTGCTGTCGAAGGAGTTCACAGGGCGACAAGCGGCCCAGACAGTTCCAACTTGGTTGACATGCTGCCCAAGACCTCAGATCACAGGAGGAGGCTTGAATAATCACCAACACAAAACCCAAGACTTCATGAATTTCATTTCTCACTGGTTATGGACAGAAAATGCTCACCTTGCTTTTAAAATGTCCACATCATTAGATAAAGTACACAGAAAGTGGGGAATAATAACTGAGAGAATAGACTGATATGGAATTTACGCTTAATAAAACTTGCCCAGTTTTCTCCCAGTCTCAGCAGTAAAGTAGTTGAGAAGTGAGGTGAGTCCTAAAGAGAATCATTGCTGAGGGTTCCCCCCGCTTTTTAGGTTTTAAAAGGTTTTTTTTTTTTTTTTAATTTTATTTTTTATTGAAGTATGACTTGCCTAGTGGCTCAGATGGTAAAGCATCTGCCTACAATGTGGGAGACCCGGGTTCAGTCCCTGGGTCTGGAAGATCCCCTGGAGAAGGAAATGGCAACCCACTCCAGTATTCTTGCCTGGAAAATCCCATGGACAGTGGAACCTGGTAGGCTACAGTCCGTGGGGTTGCAGAGTCGGACAAGACTGAGCAACTTCACTTTCACTTTCATAATTTATTTACAATGTTGTATTCATTTCAGATGTATAGCAAAGTAATTACATACGTACATATATAGACATGTATAAAATAAGGTGCACTTAAAGACAAAAGCCTCAAAAACTTATATATGTTTTTATGTGTGTTTATACATGGGTTTTGGAGAAGGCAATGGCACCCCACTCCAGTACTCTTGCCTGGAAAATCCCATGGACGGAGGAGCCTGGTAGGCTGCAATCCATGGGGTTGCTAAGTTGGACACGACTGAGCAACTTCACTTTCACTTTTCATTTTCATGCATTGGAGAAGGAAATGGCAACCCACTCCAGTGTTCTTGCCTGGAGAATCCCAGGGACGGGGGAGCCTGGTGGGCTGCCGTCTATGGGATCGCACAGAGTCGGACACGACTGAAGCGACTTAGCAGCAACATACATGGCTTTATATATGTTTTTGAGGCTATTGTCTTTAAATGCACCTTATTATGAGTGGCTTGTGTTTAATCATGGATTTCTTTAAAGCCACAGCCATGTTTTACTGCCTATTTTTAATTATCCTTCTTAATTCAGTCCTCTTTGCTCCTTGAAGAAGTGGATCTTTCACCAAAAGGGCTAAACCAAGAGTAAAGGGGCCTCTGGCTCTGACAAGGGAGTATAAATTTACACGTGTGTTTAACTGTAGTCAAATAGAATTTAATTATAAATAAACACACATAATTCCTTTCAACATTTCCAGATGACCTCATCGCCCCTTTTCCTATCAGAAATAAACTGAAACCGATTAGATGACTAAGAACAGGAACACTTGGAAGGGCTGGCTCTGAGCATTTTCACGAAATGCTCACGTTTGGCAGCCCAAGCTGACCCACCCAATGATCTGCATGACAGTAATTATACGATAAGGACACATTTTTCTCTGTTCGTGTGATATGGAGGATCTAACACCGCAGAGTGTGTCGTGTCTACAACGGCGATCGGAAACTTTGCAAACACAGTCGTTTCTGCAGGTTTTATAAATGCCTTATCACTCATCTATCTGAATATTGTCCCTATAAAGCCAGGAGCTAACGTGGCACAATCTTTATAGCCTCCTTTTTCTTCCATAATTTTTCATCCTAAAGTTCAGTGACGGCTGCTCTTTCTGAGGAGCGGGAGCATCGCTAAGCTGCTAAGCCCATCTTCCCAGCCAGCAGGCAGAACACAGCCAGAGCCACGCAAACACCCCCGTACCTGGAGGTGATGTGGGGAGCAGCGGGGCTCCGCTCGCACACCTGCACCCGTGGAAGGCCTCCTCCAGCTCCTGGCCCACTCTGATTGGCCTGCCTCCGGCTCTCGCCCCGCTCTGATTGGCCCGCAGTGACGTCACGGGGCCCGCACGCCAGCGCTTCGGGCCAGCTCCGTGCCCCACGGGGTGGCTGCGATGCGCGCCTCATTAGTCTCGCAGAGTCTAGCCGGTACCGAGGTGAAGGTGAGAAAAGATGACAGGGCTTGCACACAAAATGAGCAGCTATTAATCCCTCCGCTCTAGGAAGCCCACCTGCACGGTGGTGTAGACTCTCCAGGGACCCCCAGAGACTACTTCTGCCAGCTTGAAGTGGGGCGGTGGGGGTGGGGAGGCTTTTCCTCAGGTTGATCTGCACGCCCCCTCCACCCCGTGGAATTGAGAGGTGCCAGGGACCTCCTTCAGGGTTATTTATCAGTAGTGTTTCCTCCTTATTTACACGGAGCTTGACCACACTGGTTCTGCTAACCCGAGTTCGAAAGTATTCAGCCTCTAGAACGTATACTGGAGGGAATGTTCAATTTTCTACTAGGAACTGGTGCAGAAGTCACTGTCCTCTAGCATCATTCCGACAAGGTTTGATTTCTTCCGATGTAGTCTGAATTCATGGCATCCAACTGTGTCTGAGAAACCCATGTGGCTGTCTTCCTAATTTTGTTCAACACACGTTTATCAACCACCTGCTACACAGCAGACACTCTACCAGGAATCAAAGTAAGAACATGATTAGAATAACGAGCCAAGGAAGCAGCCATTTGACAAAGAAAAGCTCAGATCCTGAAACAAGACAGCCTGGGCCCAGCACACGTGCAGCACTGACCCTGCGTCAGGCAGCTCCACACAGCTGTATACACGTTACCCCTTTTTATACTCACGGAATTCTGCGGAGCAGTATATCAGTTAGCACTGGCTAGGTTTTGCTGAAGTAGCAAGCATTCTCTCGTCAGAGGCTTATAGCTATGTTTGCTTCTTGTCATTGCAATGATTTGGGGGGGTCTGCCGAGCTTCCTAGGGCAGCTCCCTCCATGAACTGGTCCAGCTGCAGCCAGATTAGTCTTCAGGCATCTTTCTGTTCACACATCCCCCATAGAGTCCAGGGCAAGGGGCTATCAGGATAGAAAATGGAGCTGCTGCTGCTAAGTCGCTTCAGTCGTGTCCAACTCTGTGCGACCCCATAGACGGCAGCCCACCAGGCTCCCCCGTCCCTGGGATTCTCCAGGCAAGAACACTGGAGTGGGTAAAAACGGAGCACAGGCTATTAAATGTTTCTCTGGAAGAGACCCAGATCACTCTCACCCGCATTTTATTTGCCAAAGAAGTCATGTGAAGATGACTGTCTTCCAGGTATTTGAGGAAGTGCATCCTCATGTCCATGCCCACAAGGACAGGAGAACTCTCCTTTGTGCCCACCTGCAGCCATGCAGATTCCGCGGGTGAATGACTCACATGCAGTTTATTGAGGAATACAGTGCAGTTCAGACAGGTTATGCAATCAGCGGTCATTGTGCTGAATTTGACCCAGGCAGCCCCTCTGTGGAATTGAGCCCTTAACCACCACTACAGCTGCTCTATTATAATCTGCCATTACATCAGAACCCAAGGAGCGGGGTAAAACCCAGGGAGCTCAGGGAGTGGTGCCTAGAGTTTCACTAGACTCCAGCCAGGTCTGGGAGTTGGACAGGGATGTCCTCCAAGGCAGCAGAGGAGGGGATCAAGGAGATGCAGGAAGGTTGTTAGGTCCTTACCATTTCAGTCCTTTATTGTGCCCATCCTTGCATGAAATGTTCCCTTGATATCTCCAGTTTTCTTGAAGAGATCTCTAGCGGAAATCAAGATTACCAGGAGAAACATCAACAACCTCAGATGTGCAGGTGATACCACTCTAATGACAGAAAGCAGTGAGGGACAAAGAGCATCTTGATGAGAGTGAAAGAGGAGAGTAAAAAATGTTGGCTGAAAACTCAACATTCAAAAAACTAAGATCACAGCATCTGGTCCCATCACTTCATGGCAAGTAGAAGAGGAAAAAGTAGAAGCAGTGAGAGATTTTCTATTTTGGGGCTCCAAAATCACTGCAGATGGTAACTGCAGCCATAAAATTAAAAGACACTTGCTCCTTGGAAGAAAAGCTATGACAAACCTAGACAGCGTATTGAAAAGCAGAGACATCACTTTGCCCACAAAGGACTGTATAGTCAAAGCTATGATTTTTCCAGTAGTCACATACAGATGTGAGAGTTGGACTTTAAAGAAGGCTGAGCTCCAAAGAATTGATGCTTCCAAATTGTGATGCTGGGGAAGACTCTTGAGAGTCCCTTGGACTCCAAGGAGTCCAGTCAATCCTAAAGGAAATCAACCATAAATATTCATTGGAAGGACTGACGCTGAAGCTGCAATCCTTTGGCCACCTGATGTAAAGAGCCGACTCATTGGAAAAGACCCTGATGCTGGGAGAGATTGAGGGCAGGAGAAGAAAAGGGTGACAGAGGATGAGATGGTTGGATAGCATCATCGACTCAATGGACATGAATTTGAGCAAAGTACAGGGAGGCCTGGCGTGCTCTAGTCCAGGGTGTCACAAAGAGTCAGACACAACTGAGCCACTGAACAACAACCAAAGCAGCAGCAGCAAGGCTGTGTCCAGCATGGGTGGTGAGAACCAGGGTGTGGGATGGAGACTGAACATCACAGGTCCACAGGGCCAGTTCCAAACAAGCCCTGGCTAATCTGCAGGAGGCCCTCATCTGGCCCCTGGCCTCCGATTGACTGCTGAAGCACCCTGGGTGAGCTCAACAGGTGGCCCCTTTTCATTCTCGATTGCCTTCATTTACTCCCCGGCAAGGTGCAAGTCATGGCTGTGACCCACGGAGGGGGCCACTTGTAAAGCTTGTTAATATTGTCCCTGAGAGACCACACGATGTGTATGCTCTTTAACTGATGTACAGTTGACATGTAATACAATGTACATTTCAGATGTCCTTACGTAGTGATTTGACATTTGTATTATTTGGAATGATCACCACAATAGTCTAGTGACTCCCATCCCAAACAAGTTATCACCGCATCATCGCCTGTATCCTCATTCTCCTTACTACATCCCTTTGTCATATCATTTTATAACTGGAGGTTTGTACACCTTAAACACCTTTACCTATTTCACCCCACCCCTCTCCCTTCCCCTCTGACAACCACCCTTTTGTTATCTGTATCTATGAGTTTGTTTGCTTGTTTGCTTCATTTGTGTTTCTCAGATTCCACATGTTAGTGAGATCATTTGTCTTTCTCTGTCTGATTTATTGTGTGCATGCTCAGTCATGTCTGATTCTTTGTGACCCTATGGACTGTAGCCCACCAGGCTCCTCTGTCCATGGGATTTTCCAGGCCAGAATACTGGAGTGGGTTGCCATTTCATTCTCCAGGGGATCTTCCAGACCCAGGGATCAACCTGCGTCTCCTGCACTGCAAGCAGATTCTTTACGCTATGCCACCATTTATCGCACTTAGCATAATATCCTCTAAGTCCGTCCATGTTGTTTCAAATGGCAAGATTTCATTTTTAGTATGGCTAATATGCCAGATATATATAATATGCCATTATATATGTATATATGTCTTTTTTAATCCATTCATCTACTGATGGGCACTTAGGTTGATTACATATCTTGGCTATTGTAAATAATGCTGGAATGACTATTAGTGTATATATATATATATATATATATATATCTGATTTCGTGGTTTTTTCCATGCAGACATCCCAAAGTGGAATTGCTTAATCATAAGGCAGGTCTACTTTAAGTGTTTTGAGGAACCCTCATATTTTATCTACAGCGGCTACACCAGTTTACATTCCTACCAACAGTGTTTGAAGATTCTTTTTTCTCCACATCCTTGCCAGTGTTTGATATTTCTCATCTTTTTGATGATAGCCATTCTGACAGGTGTGGAGTAATTGTCTTGTTGTGGTTTTGATTTGTATTTTTCTGATAACTGGTGATATTGAGCACCCTTTCATGTGCCCATTGGCCGTGTATATGTCTTTGGAAAAATGTCTCTAAGTGGCCAGAACAGGCATATTTGTCTTATTACTGACTTTAAACAAAATCCTTTCCACTTTCCACTGTTGAGTATGAGTTGACTGTAGATTTGTCATATGTGGCCTTAATTATGTTGAGATACCTACCACATAGGTATAGGTTATAGGTTCCCTCTATACCTACTTTGTTGAGGGGATTTTTTAATCATAAATAGTTGTTGAATTTTGCCAAAGCTTTTTCTACGTCTACAGAGATAATCGTATGTATTTTATTCTTCGGTCTGTCCTTGTGCTGCATCACATCAATTGATTTTCGGGTGTTGGACCATCTTGTGACCCCTGAGGTGAATCCCATTTGATCATGGTGTATAATCCTTTTATCGTGCTGTTGAATTTGGTCTGCTAACATTTTGTTGAGGATGTTTGCATCTATATTCATCAGTAACACTGGCTTGAACTTTTCTTTTTTGATGGCATCTTGATTTGCTTTTGGTATCAGGGCAATGATGGCCCCATAGAATGTGTTGGGAAGCATTCTCTCCTCTTCAGTTTTTTATACTTTGGGTAGGATGGTGTTCTCTCTCAGTTTGGTGAAGCCATCACATCCTGAACACTTTTGTTGATTGGAAGGTTTTATTTTGTTTCTTTTCCCACTGATTCATTTTCATTACTGATAATCAATCTGTTCATATTTTCTGTTTCTTCCTGATTCAGTATTGAGAGACTGTATATTTCCAGGAGTTTATTCATTTCTTATCCGTTATCCATTATATTGGTGTATAATTCTTTTGCCAACAAAGGTCCATCTAGTCAAAGTTATGGATTTTCCAGTAGTCATGTATGGATGTGAGAGTTGGACTCTAATGAAAGCTGAGTACTGAAGAGTTGATACTTTTGAACTGTGGTGTTGGAGAAGACTCTTGAGAGTCCCTTGGACTGCAAGGAGATCCAACCAGTCCATCCTAAAGGAAGTAAGTCTGAATATTCATTGGAAGGACTGATGCTGAAGCTGAGACTCCAATACTTTGGCCACCTGATGTGAAGAACTGACTCATTGGAAAAGACCCTGATGCTGGGAAATTTGAAGGTGGGAGGAAAAGGGAACGACAGAGGATGAGATGGTTGGATGGCATTACCAACTCAGTGGTCATGAGTTTGAGTGAGCTCTGGGAGTTGGTGATGGACAGGGAGACCTGGCGTGCTGCAGTCCATGGGGTCACAAAGAATTGGACATGACTGAGCGACTGAACTGAACTGAATTGCTCATAATTGTCTCTTACAATCCTTTATATTTCTGTGGTATTAGTTAAAACTTATCTTTCATTTTATATTATTTTGGAGGATCCTCTTTCTTTTTTTGGAAGAGTCTGGCCAAATTTTTATCAATCTGATTTATCTTCTCAAAGGATTAGCTTTTAGTTGCATCGATCATTTTTAGGCGCTATTTTATTATTTACACTTTGACCTCCTTCAATAACTTTGGGCTTTGTTTGTTCTTCTTTTTCTGGTTCCTTTAGATGTAAGGTCAGATCATTTGTTTTAGATTTTTTTTTTTTTTCTGAAGTGGACTTGTATTGCTATAAACTTCCCTCTTAGAATTGCTTTTGCTGTGTCCTGTGGATTTTGGATCGATGCATTTCCATTTTTGTTTGTCCTTAGGTGTTTTTTATTTCCTCTGATGTCTTCAGTGGCTCGTTGGTTGTTTAGTCACATATTGTTTGGGCTCCATCCATGACCTTGTGTTTTTTGCTTCTTAGAGTGTATTTCTAGTTTCAGATCATTGTGGCTGGAAAAGATGCTTGATATAACTTTAATTTTCTTAAATTTATTGAGACATATTTTGTGGCCTAGCCTGTGATCTATCCTGGAGAACGTTTCTCGTGCACTTGAAAAGAATATGTATTCTGCTGCTATGGGCTAGAATGCTCTCTATATACTTATTATGCCCATCTGACCTAATGGGACATCCGAGGCCTGTTTCTCCTCATTGACTTCTCTGGATCATCTGTCCGTTGAGGTAAGTGAGGTGTTGGAGTCTCCCATTATTACTGTGTTACTGTCAGTTTCTGTCTTTCTGTGTGGTAATATTTGCTTTATGTGTTTAGGGGCTCCTGTGTTGGGTGCATATATATTGATATATATTTATAGTTGTTATATCTTCTCATTGAATGGATCCCTCTATCATTATGTAGTGTCCCTCTCTGTATCTTGCAACAGTCTTTTGTTTTAAAGTCTATTTTGTCTGATTTGAGTATTGCATAAAATTTTTATCAGGTAGAATTTGTTTACCTGGCCAATATAATTTACTTAGTTCCAATGATTATCTGCAACTTTTTTTCTTTATTTGCTGTTGGATTAAAAATAATAATATTTGAAACTGCAACATAAAATGCGTTAGCTATGTTTCTTGAATCTGAGCAATTCTTAAACCCTTCAAAACGCTTGAAGACTCCCATTACTCACTTATTTTGACTTTTGTTATAATATTGCTTAAATTTCTATAATTTGAATAGTGGGTATAAATGCCTACACTTATATCAGCCATACAACTGTAAAACTAAAATGGATTTTAAATTAAATACAAACAGAATTTCAAATCCAATATAATTCCAATTGCAGTATAAATTTAATGTGACAGATAAGATTGTTTTCTTGAAACACAATTGGGGAAGGACAGCAGGTCAGCCCGCCTCACAATCTTGTATTACTTGTCCACAGTGCCTGTAATCGCATATTAGAGAGTAATTCAACTAACATTCAAATATCCCAGGGGGGGTGATACTTTAATTCATGTTCATCAGTCAATGTCTCTGCTCCCGAGTTCTGAGGAAATGCAAGGTTCTCTGGTTCCACAAATGTTTGATCCTGATTTCACCATAAGAAGAATGTTTTTAAACTCTTAAGTTTAAAATAATACACAAGCCAGTGTATGGTAAACCAGACGGAACCACTGGAGGCCCTGGCGTGTGGTGAGTAGCTCTGGTCACTGGGTGTTTGGAGTACAGGCTTTCATCGGCCTGTGCCTCGTCTAGATGTGGCTGTTGGATGCGGAGCTGCGGCTCCGTGCGGCCACTTCAGAACGAAGCCATGTGCATCTTGACGTGGCAACACGTGCAGCACGGGCACCTCTAATAGCTGTGCAAGGCCGAGTTACATGTGACACTTCCCACGTAATAGAGCATACGTGTATTACATTTATTACATGTGAGAAGCTTGGGTGACTCTAGCTGACCTTTAAAATGATGAATAACCTCCGTGGACAACTTGGGGTTAAACTATAATGCTTTATACCTGGGCACAAAGCAAGGGAAGAGATGGGAATTTTAAGAAACAAACAAGCATAACTTCTGGTGGTTTTGAAACTTTGAGTAGAAACCTAACCAAAATCAACAGTGAGGTATGTGAGGTATTAAAATTATGACACGATTTAAGCTACGTTCTTTATATGGAAGAGCGAAGACTCACACTGGTGTGGAAGCGTCATCAGACACGTGGAGCCCCTCCCACCACAGGCCTAGGGAGCGGCAGATGCGGTCTCCTGCCGTTGTGTCTTCAGTGATTCAACTTGACAACTGCCGCGTGTTGTTGCTGTTCAAGCTACTATACGGGTTTAGTTGAAGCACAACTTGACTTTGCAATTAGAAAAGTTTGTGTTTCAATTTAAAAAGTTTCCACAAGCTGCAGTTGCTTGTTTTTGTAAGTTTGAGGATTCTTGATACTATATAAGCTGAATAAACTTGCATAAAAATGAGTGATAAGGCAAATATGCATATAATTAACAACCCTAATTAAAATTTTGCTTTCATAAAAATATCTCAACTTTCTGATTGATTTGATGACAGAGGATGAAATGGTTGGATGGCATCACTGACTCAACTGACTTGAGTTTGAACAAGCTCCAGGAGTTGATGACGGACAGGGAAGCCTGGCATGCTGCAGTCCATGGGGTCACAAAGAGTCAGACACGACTGAGCAACTGAACCAAACTGAATATAAACTTGAACGTATCCTATCAATTTATATGACTCCAATACTATTTCCTTCTTTTTTATATCCTAAGGCTTTAAAGAAACAAATGATAATTTTAACACAGAGCTATGCTGCAAAAAGGAAAGTTATCAGTGTGCTGAAATAACTTTTCCTTGACAAGTAGAGACAGAAATACTGTAAATAAGGTTTAAAGTTTAAAATTAAGTAATTTTTATTATGGAAACGGAAAGTAGGCATGAAGTATTCTAATGAGAGGATCTAAGAATAGGGCACCCAGAACTTCTGAAAAAAGAAGATAGCAGAGCCATAGGTGAGGATCAGCAAGGGTGACTTGGTAGAATTTAGATCATACTCTACCCATTGTCTTAAATATGTCAAGGTTCCAGTGGGGATAATGTGTTAGGGTACACAGATAAGCCTAGTTTGATATTGAAGTTTCAAATTCTTTTTTTTACTACTTTTATTAATTCAAAAGTGATGAAATATAAATTTATTTAGGCTGTTCTGATATTGACAATGCATTATTGAAAGTATATTAGGTGTAAAATGTGTCAAGACTAAATTGACTTTATTTTATATATTCAGTGGTATTCTATGTTAAGAAAACCATTAAAATAAATCTTCACATCAGCCAGTCAATAGGCAAAAACAGATAATTAGATGAAAAATATTTTAAAAATATTAGTTCCTGGGACTTCCCTGGCGGTCCAGTGGCTAAGACCCCATACTCTCAATGTAGAGGGCCTGGGCTTGACCCCTGCTCAGGGAACTGGATACCACAGATCACACCTAAGGACCCCACATGCCACAACGAGGACCTAACACAGCCAGATAAATATATAAACGTATTAATTAATTGTGGGTGCTGTGTGCTAAGTCGCTTCAGTTGTGTCTGACTCTGCAACATGCCAGGCTCCTTGGTCCATGGAATTCTCCAGGCAAAACTACTGGAGTGGGTTCTCATTCCCTTCTCCAAGGGATCTTCCCCATCTGGGGCCTGAACCTGCATTTCTCATGCCTATTGGATTGGCAGGCAGGCTCTTTACCACTGGCACAACCTGGGGAGCTGCTGCCGCCGCTGCTGAGTTGCTTCAGTCGTGTCCGACTCTGTGCGACCCCACAGACGGCAGCCCAGCAGGCTCCCCGTCCCTGGGATTCCCCAGGCAAGAGTACTGGAGTGGGGTGCCATTGCCTTAGTGATCAATAAATAGATATTAAAATCTCTTAATATATTTTTAATTATATCCACCTCAAACAAATAGCTAAGAATCAGAAATACTCTCAAAGTCAATGCTATTATTTTTTCCCCATAAGTTCAAGTCAACGCAATTAGGAAAGAAAAATACAAGTTACAAATAATAGAGAGGAGACAACATTGTCGTATTTGCTTAAGATAAAAACGTATACGTGGCCACGTAAGAGACTTCACTGAAACGCTGTTAGAGCTGATGAGAGATGTGACTTGTGATCATATATCAGCAGATGCATAAACTACATGGAAAAAAAATACAGTTTATAGTAATGTGTGTATGTCTGTATATTAAAAAATACAGATATATATAATTTAGTATTACAACTTTGGCATGGCATGTGTCAGTTGCATCCAACTCTTTGTGAATCCTGGAACTGTATCCCTCCAGGCTCCTCTGTTCATGGGATATTCCAGGCAAGAATACTGGAGTGGGTTGCTATTTCCTTCTCTAGAGGATCTTCCCGACCCAGGAATTGAACCCTTGCTTCTTGCCTCTCCTGCATTGGCAGGAGGGCTCTTTACCAGTTGAGCTACAGTGGCAGCCCTCGAATACAGGGCTCAAATTGTATAAACTGCTTTCCTAAAGCAAAGACTACATCAGAGGAAGCCCCTGATGGCCAGTGGGAAAGAATCCACCTGCCATTGCACCAGTGCAGGAGACGTGGGTTTGATTCTTGGGTCAGGAAGATCTCCTGGAGGAAGAAATGGCAACTCACCCCAGTATTCTTGCTTGGGAAATCCCATGGACAGTGGAGTCTGGCAGAGAATTGGACATGACTTACTTAGAATATTACTAAATTTTTCTAAAGCTTATTTGGAAGCAAAAAATACGTAGCAAATAGTCACTTTAAGATGCCAAGCAGGACTTTCCTGGTCATCCAGTGGTTAAGAATCCACCTGCTAATACAGGGGAAATGGGTTTGATTCCTAGTCTGGGAGGATTCCATATACCACAGGTCAACAAAGTCATGCACCACAGCTACTGAACCCACTACACTCGAGTCTGCATGTTACAGCTACTGAGTCTGTGTGCCCTTGTGCCCACGCTCCACAGTGAGAGAAGCCGCTGCAGTGAGAGGTCCCCCGCATCTCACCCAGAGAGTCGACCTCATCTACCGCAACCAGAGAAAGCCTGCTCACAGCAGCAACGCCAACGCCACCAGAAGTAAATTAAAACAATATTTAAAAAAATATGCCAGCAGTAAAGTATGATCTTACAGAAGCACAAGAATTAAAACACTTACGAGCGGACCAATGAGATATGCTGGGAAGCCCAGACATAGGCTCAGCTATGAGTAAGAACTTGATAGATTATGTCAGCATTTCTGATCATAACAAAGAGTCATTGTTTTTAAAAAAATGACTTTCAGCTGTTGCCTAATTATTTTTTCAAATTAAAAAATACCAAAATTAATTTCTGATGATATATATATATAATTATGAATATATTTTTGCAGGTTTACTATTACACATTATGTACATATATATTACATATTTGTACATACATGTACATGTGTGTGTGTGTGTACTAAGTCATGTCTGACTGGCTGTGACCCCATGGACTGTAGCCCACCAGACTCCTCTGCCCGTGAGAGTCTCCAGTCAAGACTACTGGAGTGGTTGCCATTTCCTCCTCGAGGGGATCTTCCTGACCCAGAGCTCAAACCTGCATCTTTTACTTCTCATGCACTGGCAGGCGATTTCTTTACCATGATACCAGGCTTCCCTGGTGTCTGAGATGGTAAAGCGTCTGCCTGCAGTGTAGGAGACCCAGGTTCGATCCCTGGCTTGGGAAGATCCTCTGGAGAAGGAAATGGCAACCCACTCCAGTGCACTCCAGAAAATCCCATGGACGGAGTAGCCTGGTATGCTGCAGGCTGAGAGACTTCACTTTTCCTTTCCCTGTGCGGCAGATGACATATGTGTATACAATTAAAAGTATAAAGTCAAATCCACCAGGAGAGTGCTATCCAGTGGGAATATTATGTGAAGTGCAGAGGCAGTTGTAAACTTCTAGTGGCCATGTGAGAAAAGTATAGGGAGAAGGTGAAACTGATTTTAATAACATTTTATTTAATCCAGTATATCATAATTATGTCATTTCAACTTGTACGCAATCGAAAAAATATTTTTAAGTAGTTTTACCTTTTTTTGTTACTAAAACTTTGCAACCCATGGGTGTTTTCTACTTAAAGCACACTTCATTTGCTCGAGCCACATTTTAATGGCACTGGGCAGTAGATAAAAATAAGATAAAACAAGATAAAAACAGATGAGCATTTACCTTTATAATCTCCTATAAGAAAAGTCCTCCTACTCATAACACCAAAAGCAAAAAAAAAAAAAAGTAAAAGGTTAGTGTTACATCCATATTTGTTTAAAATCTTCTTTATGTAAAAGTAATTATTAAAATAACACAAATATGTATCAGAGCAAGGTAATACTTTAAAAACGAGCAAAACTCATTCAACAATTCATAAAACTGAAATGCAAGAAGTAAGCAAATAAAACGGAAAAGAACTTTAAAGATTGTGCAAATTCAAACAGTGCCTGCTTTAAAACAATCTGCCTAAGATCCTCTGTTGCTTCATTTGTAAAATTAGACCAAGAACTCCGCCTGTGCCATATGGCTATTGCGAGGATTAAATAAGAGAGTGAGCAGAGGCCCTGGAACACAGCAGACAAGCAATAAATCTTACCTCGTTTCCAGAGACAACTTTTTGGATGATAAACATACATAGGGAATAAACAATTTGTAAATTAGAATTATTTATACAATCATTTAGCCAATTAAAACAATCTCATTCTTACCTCACACGGATCATTTTCTGTAAGAGACACAATTTGACAATTAAATATGCATTGTATCTTCTTATCTCTCTCTGGTTTCTTTTCAGTCATCACTTGTGAATAGATATAGTTTTAGAGAAGGCCTGCATGCTAAGTCACTTCAGTTGTATCCAACTCTTTGCCACGCTATGGACTGTAACCCACCAGTCTCCTCTGCCCATGGGATTTCCCAGGCAAGAATACTGGAGTGCGTTGCCATGCCCTCCTCCACGGGATCTTCCTGACCCAGGAATCGATCCTGCTTCTCTTAAGTCCTCTGCATTGGCAGGCGGGTTCTTTACCACTGCCGCCTCCTGGGAAACTCAGAGAAGGCCTGGAGAGCCCAAATTAATCATCATGAGCCCATGCATCACAGGGCTGGGTTTCAGGGACTAGACCAGCACCCAGGGGCTCTTGCGATCCATGAGGCCACCTACTGCCTAAGGGCCAATGGTAGGGGCTAACCCCGGAGGGAAAGGCGATCAACTCGAAGACTTCTCAGCAGCTCATTTACGCTTGTGTTTGAATCCATTTCTGTGTTGTTTTCAGCCCTATCCCCAAAATGAAAATACACTAGAATTTAAAGCACATTTGAACTTTAGACCCTGTACAATTAACTGTAAGAACAGGCATTTAAATATTATTTTACTATCACATATTTTTAGTATAGGAAGACTCTCAGAAAATATTAAACTTGAAAATATTTTTAAGGATATTTGGAAGTGAAAGCAGGAAAAAGTTGTTGGAAGACTTGAGCCTAAAACCCAGAACCTCGGAGACCCAAGGCATGATTTTTCACGGTGTCCCGTCATGCAGAATATTTCAAAGTTAA
The DNA here is from genome assembly GCF_032452875.1 of Bos javanicus. Taxonomy (NCBI): domain Eukaryota; kingdom Metazoa; phylum Chordata; class Mammalia; order Artiodactyla; family Bovidae; genus Bos; species Bos javanicus. The sequence continues at coordinate 69,989,821 of NC_083887.1, forward strand.
CAAATGGCTAACCTTCACAATAGAATTTAATTTTGTTGTGGTTTAGTCACTAATTTGTGCCCATCTCTGTGAGATACTATGAAATGCAGCACACCATGCTTCCCTGTCCTTCATTATCTCCTGGACTTTGCTCAAACTTATGTCCATTGAGTCGCTGATGGCATCCAACCATCTCATCTGTCACTCACTTCTCCTGCCCTCGTTCTTTCCCAGCATCAGGGTCTTTTCCAGTGAGTCTGTTTTTCACACCAGGTGGCCAAAGTATTGCCGCTTCAGCTTCAGCATCAGTCCTTCCAATGAGAATTCAGGGTTGATTCCCTTCAGTATTGACTGGTTTGATCTCCTTGCTGCCCAAGAGACTCTCAAGAGTCTTCTCCAGCACCACAGTTGGAAAGCATCCATTCTTCGGTGCTCAGCCTTCTTTATGATCCAATTCTCACATCCTTACATGACAACTGGAAAACCCGTAAGCTTGACTATACGGACCATGTTGGCAAAGTGATGTCTCTGCTTTTTAACATACTGTCTAGGTTTGTGATAGCTTTCCTTTCAAGAAGCCAGCGTCTTTTAATTTCATGGTTGCAGTCACCATCTGCAGTGATTTTGGAGCCCAAGAAAATAAAATCTGTCACTGTTTCCGCTTTTTGCCATAAAGTGATGGACCGTATGCCATGATCTTGTTCTATACCCCAGCCACTAGTGCTGAAGAAAGTGAAGTGAAACAGTTCTGTGAAGACCTACGAGAATTTCATTTTAATGTCTGTTTGATGCGCTGTGTTTGTCCTTTTTAGCAAGTGTTTATTTACCTGGCTGCGCAGGGCCTTTGCTGCCGCCCTCGGGCTTTCTCTGGTCGCAGTGAGCACTGCGGCGGCTCCTTCTGCCACAGAGCACAGACTCCAGAGCTTGGGCTCCATAAATGGGCTCACAGGCTTTGTTGCCCTTTGGCATGTGAAACCTGCCTCAACCAGGGTGGAGCCCGTGTCCCCTGCATTTGGCAATTGTCAGTCACTGGACCACCAGGAACGTCCCTAAGTTGCACATTCCTGACGAATAGAGTGGCCAAGGGGTGTCTGGTCTAGACAGGCACACACAGGCACACACGTGCACGCACGCCCTCACGCACACTCCACACGGACAGGCACACACAGGCACACACGTGCACGCACACCCTCACGCACACTCCACACAGACAGGCACACACAGGCACACACGTGCACGCACGCCCTCACGCACACTCCACACGGACAGGCACACACAGGCACACACGTGCACGCACGCCCCCATGCACACTCCACACGGACAGGCACACACGGGCACACACGGGCACGCACGCCCCCATGCACACTCCACACGGACAGGCACACACGGGCACACACGGGCACACACGCCCTCATGCACACTCCACACGGACAGGCACACACAGGCACACACGTGCACGCACGCCCTCATGCACACTCCACATGGACAGGCACACACAGGCACACATGTGCACGCACGCCCTCATGCACACTCCACACGGACAGGCACACACGGGCACACACGTGCACGCACGCCCTCATGCACACTCCACACAGACAGGCACACACAGGCACACACGTGCATGCACGCCCTCATGCACACTCCACACGGGCAGGCACGCACAGGCACACACGTGCACGCACGCCCTCATGCACACTCCACACGGACAGGCACACACGGGCACACACGTGCACGCACGCCCCTATGCACACTCCACACAGACAGGCACACACGGGCACACACGTGCACGCACGCCCTCATGCACACTCCACACGGACAGGCACACACAGGCACACACGTGCACGCACGCCCTCATGCACACTCCACACGGGCAGGCACACACAGGCACACACGTGCACGCACGCCCTCATGCACACTCCACATGGACAGGCACACACGTACACGCACGCCCTCATGCACACTCCACACGGGCAGATGCAGCCAAGCTTTTGAACCTTCAATGTCACAGAACTGCTTGGCCCTGACGGTGGCCAGGAGCTGAAATCACTACCTTGCAAGAGTCCACGTTTGATTGAGTCTCCAAATTAATGGCCTCAAATAAAGACTTAATTTAGATTTAATAGGACAGTGAGTGCACGCTAATTAAAGACAAAACGATTCTTTAAAAGGTGTTTATGGAGGTTTAAGAACTATGTGACGGAAGCAGACGGTCGTATGCTGTGCTCGCTAAACCTCCGTAGTGGGCTCTTATTAATCAGTTGGGGTTTAATCATCAGGAAAGACCTTTCTCAGTAAATCTCAATTGCTTCACAGAGAAGAATCCTGGCTATGCAGCAAAATGTCTAGGGCTTAATTGTTTCATGGAATACCTCTGGCGTCCGTGAGACACTTCTGCTGTGATTCACTGACTCCTTTTATTTTGTTATCCTTTTTCTACCGTTAGTTTTTTTTTTTTTTTATTTAAATGGGATTTCATTCAGACATTCTTGTACTTTATACTGCTTTGTATATTTTTATAGTTTATTGTTAAAAATTAAAATGATGTTTCAGTACTTTTCATGGGCTTCCCCAGTGACTCAGTGGTAAAGAATCTGCTGCCAGTGCAGGAGAGCAAGAGTCGTGGGCTCGATCCCTCAGTCAGGAAGACCCCCTGGAGGGGCAAATGGCAACCTACTCCAGTATCCTTGCCTGGAAAATTCCAAGGACAGAGAAACCTGGTGGGCTACAGTCCATTGGGCTGCAAAGAGTCGGACAGGAGTAACACAACACCGCCACCCCTCCCTTTTTTATTTTAAGTACTTGTCTATTTTAAGGTAGAGATATTTTTATGACTTGCACAAAAATTCATGCTGAAAAAAACAGGCATTATTAGAGATATACTCAAGTGATTAAGCTTTTTTGACACAATAGATATTATCAAGTCAATAAATCAGAACCCACTTGTCTTAGTCAGCTTGGGCTCCGTAACAAATGTCACAGATTGGGCAGCTTAAACAGCAGATGTTGAATGCTCACAGTTTTGGAGGCTGAGAGCATGGTGCAGCTGGTGAGGACTCTGCCCAGAGTGCAGATGGCCGCAGGCACACCGTGTCTTCAGGTGGCTTTGACATAGAGAGTGTGAGTGGAGAGGCCTCTGGGGTGTCTGTCTCTTCACATAAGGACCCCAGTCCTACTGAATCAGTACTGTGACCTCATGTGCCCTTAACAACCTCCTTAGAAGCAGCATCTCCAAATGCAGTCAAGGGGCTTAGGGCTTCAGCATAGGGATTTTCTCATTGAAAATAAGGGATCAAGAGAGAAAAGTAAATATAGCACCATGATTACCCAGGGGCTCTCCTGGTGGCTCCGCAGTAAAGAATCTGCCTGCAATGCAGGCGACGTGGGTTTGATCCCTGGGTTGGGAAGATTCCCTGGAGAAGGGAATGGCAACCTACCCCAGTATTCCTGTCTGGAAAATTCCATGGACAGGGGAGCCTGGTGGGCTACAGTCCATGGGGTTGCAAAGAGTCGGACGCGGCTTACGGGTGAAGAACAGCAACCACAAGGATTACCTAACCTTTACCAAATTCTTCTCTTGCGGTTTTCTGGAATATTAATAGAACGCCTCGCCTCCGCAGTCCTGGGAGCACAGGGAACACGACGAGTTCCAAGTCTGTGCAGGTGTTTTAAGTAATGACCAACACGTGCTTCATAATAACTGTACGTGGTACTTCCGTCTTGGTAAGGACAGGGAAATGGCCTGACCGGCCAAAACACTTTCCCTCCTAGGCCTCTCCACAGCCTGGAGACTCCCGGGAGCCGTGCCCATCCTTCCAGCGGGTGCCCTGGACGAGGGTGCACTTTTTCTGGTCCTCAAGAGGCTTCAGGCCCCTCTCCTGCCACCCGTGGATCCCCCTTCCTACAGAGGACCGCCGCTCGGGGAGCGGCCACAGGGGCCCTGGGTCGTGCCAGAGCGTGGGCGGGCTGCAGGGGCGGGCTTTGTCAGAGGCACCGCCTCCTCTCCAGCTGTCGCCCATCAGTTCCCCGCCCTGGGGCCTTCAGGACCCCCAGCCCCCTTCCCGCTGCCTTTGAATTGTTTTCTCAGGGTGACCCCCAGCACTGGGAGTCTGGTAGGCGAGGCAGCAGGCAGCGGGCTAGCCGCCCACAGTGGGGAGTGTGAGCCGAGCTGGGGAGGACGGGGAGCAGGACTGCACGAGGCTGAGCACTGGGGAGCCCGGCTAGTCGCCCACAGTGGGGAGTGTGAGCCGGGCTGGGGAGGATAGGGAGCAGGACCTCACGAGGCTGAGCAGTGGGGAGCCCCAGGTCAGGCTCGTCCAAGCTCTTGTAAGGACCAGGGTGTCTCTGCCCAGACCCCAAAGAGGCAGGACACACATTATTTCCTCCTGGCTTGATGGTGCACGCCTGCCAAGACATTTCCATCACATTCGACTCTTTGCGACCCCACAGACTGCAGCCCACCAGGCTCCTCTGTCCATGGGATTCTCCAGGCAAGAAGACTGGAGTGGGCTGCCGTGCCCTCCTCCAGGGGGTCTTCCCGACCCAGGGATGGAGCCCACAGCTCGTGTGCCTCCTGCACTGGCAGGCGGGTCCTTTACCGCTGGTGCCACCCGGGAAGCTCGGCTCCACGGTGTGCTCGGCAAATACCTGGAAAGAAAGGGATTTATCACAGACACTAAGGGGCTGCCTAAGACCCCGGCACGCTGTTTCTTTCTGTGTGGAGCATGGACACGCTTGGACAGAGTAGGTGAGCACCATGGGCAGGGTGAGAAACACAATGAGGCTCCTTCAACCTCACCTTTACAATCAGAAAAGTCTGACTTCTGCTTCATAAGCAGCTTCCTGTGAGTCTCTGTCACCTGAGAGATTGCTCTGTGTGGGCTCGGCCAGACTGCAGGGGCTGAGCTGCCCTCAGCCACGCGCTCTACACCTGGCATCACGTGCAGACACGCTTTCAACTCTAGTGGCACGACCTGTCCTCAAGCATAACCAAGATACTGGAAAACCACCCTCTGGGGCAGCTAACTCTGATCATGAAATTACTGAAGTCTGATTTTAATGGCGCATTCAGGTTGGATGTTTTCCTAAAAGAAAAAGCTTCAGAAGAAGCCTAATTGTTCATTTTTCTGACTAGCACATGCCTCTGGGCAAACTTGTATAAAAAGGAACCCTAAATATAGAATTTTAAAATTACATGGTCATTTTTCAAATGGCATTTAAATAATTTTTAAAGTAATGAAGTAGGAATGTTAGTGAAGTTTTGTTCTTTAGAAAGAATTACATCGCTACTCATCTTTTCTTTTCATTCTAATTTCACCTAACAAATCATGATGGGATGGGGTGGATTTTGATTCTAACTGCACACATCTCTGGACGCGCCAGACTCCATCCTGATTCGGTCACATGTCAGGGGGTTTAATAACGCAGTGTGCTTGACGGCTGCTGGGAAAAGCAGGTGTAGGTGCTGGCTCAGTAAGAGAGGTGAGCAGTCAGTCTCTCTCCAACTCAATAAAGGGGCAGGAGAATTCATAATATAATAATGATTTCTAAGTCCATATGCCTAAATAGTGAAAAACTGTGATTTATGACCCATGCTTAAGTGAAATAGACATTACAAGTACCAGGACAACCGGCAGAAAAGACATGGCCCTGGGTAACCTCAACCACAGGGTTAGAATAATAACAGCAAAGTTAACAGTACCCACAACCACGACAGTGCAGCCTCTGAGCCCGCCACCACGTCAGCTCAAGGGCCACTCGGCTGCTTCTCACAGTGACCCCGAGAGGAAGGCTCCATTTGAAGGATCCCACGCCGCAGATGAGGACATGGAGGCTCAGTGGGTCCGAGAGTCACACGGGACTCAGGGCCAGGATGCAGTGGCCCCAGGTCCAGAGTCAGCCACCAGCCAAGAGCAACTGCTCTCACTGGACTCAGGACTGCCTCTTTCACAGCACATGCGAGGACACGCACGACCACAGAATCACAGCACACGCGAGGACACGCACGACCGCAGAGTCACAGCACACGCGAGGACACGCACGACCGCAGAGTCACAGCACACGCGAGGACACGCACGACCGCAGAGTCACAGCACACGCGAGGACACGCACGACCGCAGAGTCACAGCACACGCGAGGACACGCACGACCGCAGAGTCACAGCACACGCGAGGACACGCACGACTGCAGAGTCACAGCACACGCGAGGACACGCACGACCGCAGAGTCACATGCTGTGGGCACTCCTGGACCTGCACACATATGTCTATGCATGTGCACACATCCACACGAGAATGTTTGTGCACCCGTAGCCATGTGTGTTTGCAGGAGCACACAGACACACGTGAGCACACACACAACCGCAGAGTCACAGACACATGTGAGCACACGCACAACCTCAGAATCACAGACACACGTGAGCACACGCACAACCACAGAGTCACAGACACACGTGAGCACACGCACAACAACAGAATCACAGACATGCATGAGCACACGCACAACCGCAGAGTCACAGACACATGTGAGCACACGCACAACCTCAGAATCACAGACACACGTGAGCACATGCACAACCACAGAGTCACAGACACACGTGAGCACACGCACAACAACAGAATCACAGACATGCATGAGCACACGCACAACCGCAGAATCACAGACACGCATGAGCACACGCACAACCGCAGAGTCACAGACACGCGTCGCAGGCAGGCATGGACTGGCACATGTCGATGTCCATGCATGTGGACACGTTCACACAGGTGTGTTTATGCCCCTGTTGCCGTGCAGGTCTGCATGTGTGGGCAGGCACTGATACAGAGGCACAGAGCACATGTGTGTACAATGCACACACACAAGCAGCACTTATGGACACATATACAAAGCACACGTGCACAGGTGAACACAAAATAACAAGTACTCACACAAACGCAGGCACACACGTGTACAAGCATGGACTTGCAAGGCTGCCCATGAACATACAAGCACACATGCATACCCTTGTGTGCATGCTGCCAGTGTACTTGCACACTCATGCGCCTGTACACACCCACTAAAATCACACTAGACACACTGCTACACACACACATGCACACCCCTAGACATTACGTGCAGATCCATTTTCACACATGTGCATCTGTGCACCCATGAGCCTCCACATGCATGCTCACACACAGGCGCACGAAGATGTGTAACACAAACACACACACTCACATATGATGCCACGAGCATACATTTATGCACACACAAGGGCTTATGCACACATGGGTACACATTCATGCAGGTAACTGCACATACGCTAGCGTGCACTGACGGCTCACACACAAGCTTGTCCACAGCTGTGCACACACCCTACACCACATGTGCACTCACTAACACACAAATGGGAGCACATCTGTGTGCAGTGCATGTTTGCACATAAAGACACACGTTCCCTCATTCAGAGGCATATGCAAGCATTCACACTCATGCACACGTAAGCATACACAGATGCCCACACCCGCTGGGCACTTACACAGTTGCAAGCACACACATGTAGCCACTTGCACTCATGGACCTGTGCACACCACCATACACCTCTGCCCCACATACCCAGGCCAGCACGAAGGTCTGCAGGTGTGGCCGAGAGGGCTGGACGTTCGTTCTGGGAAGACCTTGGGGGCAGTGTTTTACTCTCCCCGAATTTTGGGGGAGCAGGCACTTTGGAAGGGTTGAGCTCTCGGGCCACTCAGCTGACCTCTGCCATGATTTACATGAAATACATATGTGTAATAGACACGGACGCCCTGACAACAGAGGCACGCCAGCCACCACTGCCCATCACCCCCACAGCCAGTGAAGCACACCCGCAGGGCACGCGTGCGCTGGAGGAGTGGCTTTGGGTGGATTCCTCCACTCTGGGCTGCTCTGTCTTCCAGCGCCTCCCATGGCAGCGGGGCTGGAGATCCTGGGGCACCTGCTCCTCGGGACCCAAATCCCACCCAGAAGTGCCCTGAGGGGATGAGCTTGCTTGGGCACCCGTGGTCTAGTCACACGGATGCTCCCTGCTGTGGCCCTCCTTACAAGAGCATGCCGTGGGCCCTGTCTTCACGCCTGCCCATGTGGGTCAAGGTTACCCGATGCTGACAGCACCCTCTTTGCCACGGTGCCAGGCAGAGCTCCTATGAGCCGAGGCACAGTGGAGACCCGCGGCCTTGCCCGTGCGTCGCCTGCCTGCACCGTGGCCTCGGGGCTGCTGTCCTGTGTGCAGGGGGCCCGTGCCTGGTTACCCACCAACTGTCGCCTGTCGGGTCACTACCCTGTCCCCAGGAGGCGTCTGGGTCTGGGCTCGGCGTCCAGACTCCTCCCAGTCCCTCAGGATGTCGAGCATCACAGCATCTGGGTGATGACGCCACTCACGGTCCCCACCTGCAGCTCCCAGGGAGCCAGGGAGGCCCCCCTTCCCTTCTCCCAGGACAAGGTTTGAGGGGTGGGCTCTTCCCAAGAGCTGACCTCTCTCTGCTTAGGGATCTCACTGCCCACTGGGGTCCCCTTGCTTCCCACGATACTACTTCACCCAAGCCTTGGACACTCACATTATGCCCCTGGCTGTGCTGGGGACATGTGGGGAGCTGAGCCTCTGGGCCTGAAGGGGCTCTTTCCCCAGAGGCCAGGCTCGAGCATTCCGGGAACAGCTGTCCACTGGGCGCTGGTGTGTGTGCAGGGCATCAGGCCCGGGTTCAGGACAGGAGGACCACACTAGGGGACCCGGTGAGGCTCTGTCTTGCAGGGATGGCCATGAACCTTGGGTACCAGCCTCTCTGCGTACCCCACACAGCGTGTCCTCCCAGCCTGCGTCCTGCCCCGCTCCAGCCCCCAGGGGGAGTCCGCTTGCCCCTCTCCTTGGGGCAGGGTTTGCTCACCTGTCTCAGCATCCCCTTCGGATACGTCCTCTGGACTGATGCAGTTCCCCCGACCCCAGAGGCTTGTGCCCGGCATCCACACTCATCCTCCCCGCCCCCCACGCCCAGCACAGCCAGCATAAGCCGCGCTTCGTGGGAACCTTGTCGTCATTGTACCTGGGTGGTTTTGCAGTACTCGCTTGTTTTGCGTACCATCTTCTCTGCATCCTTGCCCCCTGCCCACCCCAGATCAACTTGGGGCCTCACCGTTGATCTCCCTCATCCTGATGGTGGTCGCCCCTTCAGTGACCAGCTCACTTTCCCCAAACTTTAGCCAGCCCATAACCAGTTCACAAGCGATGAGAAATCAAGTGAGAGGTGGGCTGGCGGTGGGTTCGACTGTAGTGGGGGTATGGTCATCTCACAGACATAAGCTAAGAACTGAACGACAGAGTGAACATTTCTCACTTCCTTCGCTTTTAGTTGAACAAAACCAGCTAGGTTTAAGAAGCAATGTCGTTAATTTGTATTCAGTGTGAGTGAAGGTTTAAAATACTAATATATTTTAATACGTTGTCATTAAAAATAATAAGGGGTTTGTTAACTCACTTGTCTCAGAGCCTTTTGTAGCTTAACCCAATTATTTAAAAATCAAGTTGCATCCGACTCTGAGTCATGAAGTAAGCTCTCCTGCCTTCTTACAACTGTTACGGGCCAGCCTGTAAGAGCTGGGTGAGGTGCTTAACACACACTCGGACAGCACGCAATGATGCTTCTTGCTCTGCTCATACGAGCATCCTTCCTGAGTGCCCAGGCCCCCCTCCCGGGGGCGCAGAGGGTGACACTCTTGACATGAAAATATGTTGTACCCAATCATCCAAGCCGAGTGCTCCCAGGAGCCTGAGACTTCATCTCCCATCCAAAGAGCAAGCGTATCTCATTCTTAATTTCTGTTTAATGACCCCGTGCCTTATCTTCATGCAATCATGAGTATACTTTAAACAGAGGGAATTAAATTTCACTGAGGAGCAACCTTCAGAACTAACACAAGAATGGCATCTTTCTCCTTGTGCCTTATGACTTGTGATGGTGGGGAGAGCTGTCCTGAGCAAGATTCAGAGAGAAATGTGTCGAACGACAGAAGGTTTAGGGTGAGATATTTGCATTTCGAAAAGCAAGAGCATTTGTTCCATCTAGGGCCAGAGAGGGAACCAGCGATGACCGTGGATGTGCGGTGCTGGCCGCTGGCTCACCACCCCGTGAATGGACAGGGCGGCGCTTATCAGGGACGTTTGTCGGCAGAATTGGACACACCAAATCGTTTAGAAGAAAGGCTTCCCCCGAGAACTGCCGAAGTGAGTGCCGACTAGCCGGAACTGTGCCCGTGTCTTGTTAATAATCTAACCTGAAGGTTGGCAGCCCACCCCCGCCTTTGTCTTCAGCACGGGTTTTCAGTTTTGTCTCCTGCTTTTTCTGCTTCAGAAGCTGAAGCCGTGAGAGGTGGTGCAGAGGCTTCCTGCTCCCAGACTCGGGCTCTTGTGAGGGAACTGGGGCGCACAGCTGGGTCTCAGCGTTCGGTCCTCAATAATTGATAGCATGCCCATGAAACTTTAATGCGAGTTGATAAGTAACGGTGCGGCTGCCATGTCACCTGACTGCTCACGGAGCAAGTTGCCCGGAAATGTTGTGGATGTTCCGTCTGCACGCGTTGTAATGGAGGTGGAGGAGAGAGGTACAGGGCAGAGCTTGGGGGAGCGCCTTGCCGCCTTGCAGCCCCTTGGAGCCGAGCGGAGACGCCAAGAGGGGAGGCTTGGGAAGTCTCCTCGCCGGCTGGACCGACTCTGCGGAAGCCGCGTGCTTTGATTTCACGCCCTTGACATCTACTTGTTCCAGTTTCTGACCAGTGGCCCTCCCGCGAGGCCTCTCACACTCCCACAGACAATGCTCCTAGAAAGTTTTCTTTGTATGAGCCCACACTGCATCCCCATAGCACCCACTCGCTGGTCCCGGCTCTCTTCTCTAAAAACTACTCGGATACATCTACATTTTCCTTCTCTTTCAAAACTATGACATATGTGGCTAAAGATTTCACAATGCTTACGTCTAAGGGAGGGCGGAGGGAGGGCGGCAGGCTGAGCTTCTGTGGCCATTCACGCGTGGCAAGGCACGTGCACCTTCCCGGGTGGCGGTCCGCTCAGCACCTCCCTGTCTTCACCACTGCAGCTCGACAGCACGTCTGGGAGTTGGGAAACGGCCGTCCCCCAGCTGCGGTTTTGTCTTTCAACCTTATGTTGGCTCTTCTGGGTGTTTTGTGTCTCTGCATAAACTCCAGAATCAGTTTGTCCGTATCCACAAAACAGCCCGCTGGGGTTTTGATTGGAATTGCATTGAATCTATAGTCTGAATTGGGAAGAACTGACATCTTGATAATATTGAGTCTCTCCATCCACGAACATAGAATGTCTCTGCATTTATTTAGTGCTTTGATTTTATTCATCAGAGTTTTGTGGGGTTTTTATACAGATATTTTGCATGTTTTATTTGATTTATACCTAAGCACTTCATTTTCAGAGGTACCAATGCAATGCTATTGAGTCTTTAATGTCAAATCAAATTATTCATCTCTGGCATATAAGAAGGCAATTGACTTCTGTATATTAATTTTATATTCTGTAAACTTACTTTAATAGCTTCTCAGTTCCAGGAGGGTTTTTTGGTCAATTATTTAAGATTTTCTAAGTAGACGGTCATGACATCTGTGAACAAAGACAGTTTTATCTCTTCTTCCCAGTTTGCATAACCTTTATTGCATTCGCTAGAACTTCCAGTACGATGTAGAAAAGGAGTGGTCACAGCGAACATTTTTTCTCATCTCAGTGCATTTCTCACCGTTAAGTATTTTGTTAGCTGTAGTCTTCTTCTGGTTAATGAATGAAAGAATCTTTAAGTTCTACAGTAATTTACAATTTTCAAAATCTTCACACTCACGATCACATGTAATTCCATAATAACCTTCTTTCTCCCCACCTTTAGGTTCTCCCCCGTCCCTCCCCTCTGCCCATCAACCTCCAGTTTGTTCTCTGTGTCTTAGAGCTACATCTTTTCTCTCATATTCACTGGTTTCTTGGATTTCTTTGGAGCCCACATATAAGTGCTGTCCTGCAGTGTCTGTCTTTCTCTGATTGGCTTGTTTCACTTGGTCTAATGCCCTCCAGGTCCACCCACTTCGCTGCAAATGGAAACATTTCATTATTTTTTATAGCTGAGTAATATACATACACACACACACACATATCATACATGTGTGCATATATATCACATCTTTATCCATCATCTGTCAATGGACACTTATGCTGCCTCCATATCTTGGAAACTGTAAATAACGTTGTTATGAGCATTGAGGTGAACGTACCTCTTCAAATTTGTGTTTTTGTTTTTGATGTGTACCCAGGAGTGGAATTTCTGGGTCATAGGATAGGCTGATTTTTAGTTTTTTGAGAAGCCTCCATACTATTTTCCACAGGGGCTGTACCATTTGCACTCCCACCACAGTACAAGAGGCTTCTCTTTTCACCAGATCCTCATCAACATCGGTTACTTGTGTTCTTTTTGTTGATGGCGTTCTGGCAGGTGTGGGGTGATACCTCACTGCAGCTTTGATTTTCATTTCCCAGATGATTAGCAGTGTTGACCATCTTTCCATGCGCCTGTTGGCCATCTGCATTTCCTCTTTGAAAAAATGTCTATTTCTTCTGTTCATTTTTTTAAAAATCACGTCATTTGTGTTAAGCTGTATGAACTGTTTATATATGTTGGATATCAACTCCTTATCAGTCGTGTCATTTGCAACATGTCCTCCCACCCAGTAGGTTGTCTTTCATTTTGTCAGTGGTTTTCTTCGCTGCGTCAGCGCTTGGAAGTTTAGTGCGTCCCGTTTGCTTGTGTTTCCTTTTGTTTCCTTTGTTTTTGGAGCTAGATCCACCCCCCCCACCAAAACCCTGCAAGTTTATGTCCGTGTGCTCTGCCTCTGTTTTCCTCTAGGTGCTTTAGGCCACCTGGTTTTACCTTGAGTTCTTCTTCTTCCTCTTCTTATTAAATTATTCCTTTGAGTTTAGTTTTGTACATGGGATTAGAGAATGCCCTAACTTTGTTCTTTTGCGTGTTGCTATTGTTGTTCACTTGTTAAATCAGTTGTCTGACCCTCTGTGACACCATGGACTGCAGAACACCAGGCTCCTCTGTCCTTCACTCTCTGATGAGGTTGTTTGAGATGTTTCTTTTTTAATGTGGGCAAGAAGCTGTGCATTTCTGTCTAAGCACTGCTTCACCCGAATGGTATCAAGTTTTGTATACTGTGCTTCTTTGTACTTATTTCAAAGTATTTCTAGTTTATCTTGTGATTTCTTTTTGTCCCGAATATCATGTGCTTAAGTTATTATTATTTTTTTTTTCGATTGGGACCGTTTTTCATGGGCTTTATTGAATTTGCTACAACACTGTTTCTGTTTTTGTGTTTTGATTTTCTGGCTGCGAGGCTCTGGGATCTTAGCCCCCCAGCCAGGGACTGAACACACACCGCTGCGCTGGAGGAGAAATCTTACCCCTGGACTGCCCGAGGAGTCCCCCGATTATTATTTCAAACTGTGCTGTTTACTCTGCGCATGCCTGTGAATTTCCCAAATTACTTCAGGTTTTGAGTTCTAATTTTACTCCATTTTGTTAGAAAACATGACTGCGATCTTTTTAGAGGCACTGAGGCTGTGCCTTTCCTGCCCTAGCATGTGACCTACCCTATCAGCAGCATTGTGTCCAGTTTTTCTTTATTGGGGAATGCCTTAATTTCTCCTTGTGTTTAGAGAATAGTTTTTTGGGATGCTGCCGCTTGGCTGACAGTCCTCCGGCCTCCTGGGGGTCTAGTGACACATTTGTCAATCTCACTGAGACCACGTGGCTGCCGCGCTCTGGCCTCATATCTCCATGGGCGTCCTGGGCTCCCTCCAGTGTCTCCTCTGCCCTGATGCCCACGAAGCCCACATTTGCCCACTTGATGGTGCCCACAGGCTTCCTCCCTTCCCTTCCCTGTTTATTCTCCCGGTTCCTCCAGCTGATTGACTTCAGCGAGCCTCCCTTCAAGCTCATGGAATTCTGCTCAAGTCTACTGCCGAGCCTCTTTAATAAAACTTCCATTTCAGTCATATTCTCCAAATCCTCAGTTTGTATTCGGTTCTCTTTCCCTATATATATATACTTTTCCCTAATATGTATATTTCCTAATATATATATTATATATTTTTCCATATATATATATATATATACATGCTGCTAAGTTGCTGCAGTCGTGTCCGACTCTGCACGACCCCATAGACGGCAGCCCACCAGGCCCTGCCATCCCTGGGATTCTCCAGGCAAGAACACTGGAGTGGGTTGCCATTTCCTTCTCCAATGCATGACAGTGAAAAGTGAAAGTGAAGTCGCTCAGTCGTGTCCGACTCTAAGCGACCCCATGGACTGCAGCCTACCAGGCTCCTCCGCCCATGGGATTTTCCAGGCAAGAGTACTGGAGTGGGTTGCCACTGCCTTCTCCGAGATATATATATATTCTCTGTTTGGTAAGACATGATTCTCACCAAATAGAGAATTCATTTGGCTTCTTTATTCGCTTTTTAAACTACTTCTGTACACTGCACATCTGTATTCTCTGCCATGCCACTGATGTCTCTGCTTAGGCAGTTTTCTGGCCGGCTAATGCCTGGGCAGAGATGTCCACAAGTTTACCAGTCTTTACTGAAGGGCTGTGTGTGCCTGGTGGGGAGCACCTTTGACACCCATTCAGCAAGGTTGCAACTCTGCTTCTTCTTTCCTGCATGTGCAGAGCCTCAAGGGTAGGCAAGGGGAGAGCTTAGGGCACCCTCAGCCCTTTCTGGAGCACAGCACAGCTCTGGACACATGTCCATCCATAGTCCAAGACCTATCTTGGAGTTTCTCAAGTTTCCAGGGACATCTCATCCCCGAGCTTTCTGGGTTAGCCTAACAGCTTTCCTAGCTATGATCTAATGCCTTGAGCAACCTCAGTATTCACAACTTGTCCTCAATTGTTTTCAACATTCACCGCTGGGGAAGAGACTGTTCAGCTGGGTGATCTCCAAATCAAGTTAAACAAAGACAACCTCATGCATGAGTCTCCCAGGGTAACGTGGCAAAGGTCAAACAAGGCCAGTCCCTGGGAAGGGCATTTGAAGGACCTTCCACTGCTCCAGTGGCTGCCGGGCTGCTGTTTCTTACCACGACCGTGGGCTGTAGGTTTTAAAGTCTCCTGTAGAACTGGCTGGGGGAAGGATGGAAATGGGTAAATTAACATGCCCACAATTCACCCTTCCTAATGAGATTCAGATGGTTTCTGTTTTTTTTGGTTTTTTTTTTTTCTGTCTTGAATGAACACTCCCTGGTTTTCTATCAGCCCTTGGCTGTTTTCCAGAGCTTTGAAACAGTTGATTCTGGTAAATTTTGTACAGTGTTCTCTCTGGCTTTATGACTGAGAGGTCCTTACTCTGCTATTTTCATTGACTTTCCTTTTTCTGTGTGACTTTTGAAGGTTATGTCGTGTAGCACAGAATTTTACTTTGGCAGTTGTTTTCCTTCAACGTTGAAAATCTGTCACGAATTATGTTCTAGTTTCCATTGTTTCCACTGAGAAGTCAGCCATCAGTCTTACTGTCTTAGTTTTGAAGTTGGCGTGACCTTTCTTTATGGCCCTTTCAAAGATTTATTTTTTGTTTGTTTTTGGTGGCTCTCTCCTCTAGTAGCTATCTGAGGTATGTGGGAGCACTTTAGATATCACAATGACTGGGGTCTCTACCCGCATTCTGTTGACAAAGATCAAGGATTATAAACTTTCTGTAGCGTGAAGAAGAGCGTCACAAAGCACCGAAGATTCCTGGCTAAAGTTCTAATGATTCCACACTGAAAGATTACAGCGGAGGAGTTTCAGTGGCTGCAGAGAAATCCGCCCCTCGTTTGGCCCTCAGGCTGTGGCGTTTGAACACTTCTGGACTTTCCACCCGGGGACTGAGGCTCTTGACATTCACAATTCCAAGGGCAGCATGCACTCTCCATCTGCGTAGGGCAGGTCTCCAGAAGGGAGTCTCCAGAGACACCAACCACTGTGTATCTTAGGAAACCATTTGACTCAGAGAGAGAAAAAAAAAAAAACAACAGAGCAGGAACGAAAATGCACTTTCCCTCAGAAATCAGCAGCCAGACGGAGGGAGGAATGGAGTCCTTGTCCCAGAAGACACAAAAGACCAGTTAAATTCCATGAGGTGCTCCTGTTCTGAGATGCCGTCATGGACCTTGCGGTGTGGGCACTGAGGGGCAAGACCTGGAATTCAGGGAAACGCCTGATCTGGCGACACTCGGCTTGCGAAAAGTTACTCTGTAACAGCAGACAAGGTGGAGAAAGACAAAAGGATTCCATTTCTCACTACCGAGTAAAGGATGAAACTTAAAAATCTCATCCATAGTTTTCCAACAACCAGCTCTTTCTGTTTTATTTGCAAAGAGGCAAAGATGTATGCTCTTCATGTACATCCTTCACTTTGAAGAATTCATAAGGGGCGATGCTCTAAAAAGGAAAGAGTTGGCTAAACCCATCTCATACCCCTAAGTTCCTGACCATTGACTTGAGGCCAATGCACCTCCCCTTCGTGAGATCTGAACTCAAGCGAAAGAAGACTGTCAACAGTGAGGTCCTTGCTGTGTGTCTCTTTAGAGAGACGCTCACTTTCCTGTGAACACGGTCCTTCAGTTAAGGGGAGTGAGCAGTAGCTGAGATGCCCAGCGCTTTCTTACAGATGTAAGTCTTCAAGTGAAAAAGCAGATACAAGTATTTCCTATGTGGCCATACACAGGGTTTTCATGTTACCACATCCTTGCCGAATGGACTTCTGTAGATAAATTCTTGAGGTCATAAAAGTGCCCAGTGAATCATTTTAGACAGATCAGCACATAGTTTTATGATGGTCTCGGTGGCCACCCACATATCTGGTGTCATCTCAAGGGGACTGTGATCTCTGGACTGTTCATCTTCTCGGCCCAGAGAGATAAATTTTTTGTGTTACATAGCGTTGACCTATTCCAGAGTCCGATGGACCTGCTCCCAAATTCATTTATTTCCTTCCTGCTATGTGAACCAGTTACCTGAACCCCCCACCCCACCCACACACACATCCATCCTCGAGCCACCCCAGTGCCCTCAGGGTCTGCAGACTTGTCTTCCTGCTGCTTTCATAGGAGAAAAAAAATGCCATATTCCACGTCCTGCAAGCCAGCCCACCAGGGAAAAGAGCAGCTTTGGTAACTCAGGAGTGCTCCCCAAATTTGCATAGATAATTAGATTCCATCGGGGCAAGAACAACAAGACCATTTAATGCAGAGGACGAGGGTGTTAAATAATAGAAACTCCTATTAGGTGAATTTATGAAGAAACTGTGAAAAGTTATAACAATAATGTGTACCCTTCAGTACATTCTACTCATTGAATAGATAAGTGGTCCTGAATCATTTATGCCAACATGCAGGAAACTGATAAATTTTGAACAAATTTAATTGAAATCCCCCCTGGAGTGAGTGTGAAAGGAGGATTAAATTTAATGGCCTCACCGAGAGTCACAGCACTAGCTTGCTCCCTTTCTGAAGTCTCTTCTTTTTCGTCTGAAATAAAAGATTCCAAAGCTCAATCAAGACGAGATGTGAGTTTAATCACATCTTGGAAATGAAAAGCATGTTACTTCGCCATGTAATGAGACTTAAAGAAGATGTTTAACCAGACAAACCACAACGTTTAGCCACATATTTAAAGTGGGATACGCCAGATGTGAGCCCTGGTAGGGAGCTGACATCCCCACTTGAGGGGCGGCGTCCCCCCCAACCCACAAGCCTCACCCCAGTCCAGAGCAGGTGATGGGGTGTCTGTGCTCCAGGGCAGGAGGGACCCAGCTTCACCCGGCACCGTTTGACCCTAGGCGTGGCTTGTTTAGGAGGCATGGCTTGTTCAGGAGGTGCGGCTTGCTCAGGAGGCGTGGCTTGTTCAGGAGGTGCGGCTTGCTCAGGAGGCATGGCTTGCTCAAAAGGTGCCACCTTTCAAGTTTTCTGGTTACAGATTCTTGATCGACAGATTAGAGGACTGTCCATCTCTATGGGCTGGGTGCGGGGACGAGGGGGTGGGGCACCGTCAGGCTTTTCCACGCCCCTGGAAAGTTGGGTGGCACGAATTCCCTGAAATCTGAACCACTCCGCCAGGTAGGAAGTGGTTTGATCTTTCAGAAGGAAGCAGAGCGCATGTCAGCGACAGAGAGGGGTGTCCGGTTCTGCAGTGGTGGTCTGTGCTCTGTGTGGCCAGCCAGCTCAGGGCCGTGGAGCAGGACGCTGAGGGGCAGGGCCTGTCTCTCCCTCGGGGGCCGTTTGACCGTCCCGGGACAAGGCAGGTCCACCCTCTCCATGCCTGAACATGGCCCAGGGGACCAGCCTGTCTCATGGAGGCCCTGGTGGGTGGGGTCTACCCTCTCTGATGGCCAGGGGCTGCTGGCTTCTCTTCTGAGTCTCAGTGGACGCTGGCACATGCAGGAAGGGGCCACAGCAGATTCTTTCAATCAGGCTGGTGTCTGAGTACAGTGGGGCCCTGTGAGGAGATGCTGGGAACTGGCCCTTTCTGTCACTGAAGTGTCCTTGGAGGAGCCGGGCTGTGGACGCTGGGTCTCCATCCTGAGAAAACTGCTAAAGGACCCAGGGGTGTCATGACCAGCATCTTAGCCAACTGGGGCTCCTACCACCCAAGGCCACAGACAAGAGGAGCCTGGCGGGCTCCAGTCCGTGGGGCTGCAAGAGTCGGACATGACTTAGCAACTAAACCACCACCAACCACCACCCAAGGCCACAGACAAAGCTGTTGAAACAACAGAGACTTCTTTTTCTGAGCTCTAGAAGCTAGACGTCCACAGTCAGGGCACGGGCAGTTTCCGTGTCTAGGGGCAGATGCGTCTTCTCGCTGGATCCTCACCTGGAGGAGGGGCAGGGTGCTCCCTGGGGTCCCTTTTATAAGGCCCTGATCCCCTCATGACCTCCTCACCGCCCCCCAGACCCCTCTCCTGACACCATCACATTGGGAGGGGGTAGGGGCCAACATGTGAGTTATGAGGGGCTCAGACCTTCAGACTCCAGCAACCAGAAAGAGAAAATGAGATGATTAGAGCCCTAGCGTTCATTTCAGCCAAGGTATCCATAAACAAAATGATTCATTTCTACACAGGAACAGAATTCACAACAAAAACACAAAGCAGTTGTCGCTGGTGTCAGGGAGAGACCGGAAGCTGCTGGTCTGGGAGGGAATCCACGTGGTCCTGGGTGCCTGAGGGGGGTTGGGGGGTGTTGGGATGGGGAGCTCGAGGGTCCTGTTCTGGCCCCCAGGAGCCAAGAGTGGGGAAGGGAGGGGCTGTCCCCAGGGCTGGAACTGACAGCTCCACCCATGGGGCTGCCTGTGACTGCATAGACCATGCACCACATGTGGGGCTGCCTGTGACTGCATAGACCACACAGCACACGTGAGGCTGCCTGTGACTGCATAGACCACACAGCACACGTGAGGCTGCCTGTGACTGCATAGACCACACAGCACATATGGGGCTGCCTGTGACTGCATAGACCACACAGCACACGTGGGGCTGCCTGTGACTGCATAGACCACACAGCACACGTGGGGCTGCCTGTGACTGCATAGACCACACAGCACACGTGGGGCTGCCTGTGACTGCATAGACCACACAGCACACGTGGGGCTGCCTGTGACTGCATAGACCATGCACCACACGTGGGGCTGCCTGTGACTGCATAGACCACACAGCACACGTGGGGCTGCCTGTGACTGCATAGACCATGCACCACGTGTGGGGCTGCCTGTGACTGCATAGACCACACAGCACACGTGGGGCTGCCTGTGACTGCATAGACCATGCACCACACGTGGGGCTGCCTGTGACTGCATAGACCACACAGCACACGTGGGGCTGCCTGTGACTGCATAGACCACGCACCACACGTGGGGCTGCCTGTGACTGCATAGACCACGCCGGTCCAGCCTCGCCCACCTTCACGGCAAGGCAGTAGTGGTGTTGGTAATGATAGAAATGATGATAACACATTTGAGGAACAGAAACCTAATCACCATGTAAGAGCTGTGAAAGTGAGAGTGTTAGTCGCTCAGTCATGTCTGACTCTGTGACCTCATGGACTGTATCCACAGGCTCCTCTGTCCATGGAATTCTCCAGGCAAGAATACTGGAGTGGGTAGCCGTTCCCTTCTCCATGGGATCTTCCTGATCCAAGGATCCAACCTGACTCTCCTGCATTGCAGGCACATTCCTTACCGTCTAAGCCACCAGGGAAGCCCCAAAAGAGCTGTGGACCCTCTCATTTCAAGTCTGGGCTTATGTGACCGTTTTGGCTCAGCAGAAAATGAGACACTTGTTCTTTAAACAATTTTTTCCATGTCCTCTGTCATTTTTATTTTCCATTTTAGTTTCCATTTTACAGATGTGTGTGTGTGCTTAGTTGTTCGGTCGTGTCCCACTCTTTGTGACCCCATGGACTGTAGCCCGCCAGGCTCCTCTGTCCATAGGACTTTTCCAGCAAGAACACCAGAGTAATTCCAGATCTCCAGGGGATCTTCCAGACCCAGGGATGGAGGCTGCGTCTCCTACGTACAGATACTGACAATAAATGCACTCTCTCTCCCCCTCCGTCTTCCTTCTGTCTCTCTTTCTCCCCTCCCTCCTTTAAACACGCCCTCCTCTTCCTTGTGGAGTCTCTGCCATGGATATTCTGAAGCCGGCGAGGTCCGGCACAGTCACACAGCAGACTGTTTCCCATCAGACTGGAAGTTTTTCTGCCCGGCTCCGGCCTGAGAAGAGCCGTGTAGGAAGCGTGAGGTGTGAGCAGCTTCCAGGGCGTCCGCTGGGGCGCCAGAGCTCAGATTAAAGAGGACAGTCCCTGGGCCTCGTCTCCATCCGCGGGCTGGGCTCGGCCCACCTGAACTCAGCAGCGTCGGTCCCGACCCCTGCGTTTCAACTTCATTTCCAAATATAAAGCCTTCAGCTGTGTCGGGCACGTTGGTTGCTCTGGCTGTGGGGCTGGGCTCTTCAGAGGTAGACGGGCCCCCGGCGGGTCTTCTGAGCTCCCTGGCCCCGGCCCAGGCGCGCACCTGTCAGGTGCGGCCCCGAGCCCCCTCCGCGCAAGCCTTCACGTCTCATCAAAGACACCCTCCCGCCCGGAGCTGAAAGCAGAATTATTCTCAAAGGAATTTATGACAAATACAATAATTCCTTTTAATGCAGGGATGTTTTATCTACCAGCACAGTAAGTACATATGCTACCAGGAAATAACCATTATGTCTACAATTACCATATTATATTTAGAGAACACAATTAATCCTTTAATTGGAGCCAGAAATATACGGTTTCCTCCACACAGCTCCTCTGACGCTCATCCGTGGATACCCAAGCCTTCCTCCACGAGGCTGCAGCCGCCTCGTGGGGGCCAGTTCACCTCTAGGAGGAATCCACAGGGCTGCTCCCACCTTGAAGGGGTGTGCTGGGGTGGAAATGCCTTCCCTGAGCCCTGGCTGGGTTCTCTGCTCTTTGTAACTTTCAGGTCCCGCCAGCCTGATTTTTCTCTTTGGGAAGCTAGAACTATCTCAGGCTCAGTCTTATACTAACAGGATCACAGAAGGCTGGTTCACCCTACCCGTCCCAGGCACAGGAAGGCCTCAGGCTTGGCTTGCGGTGTTTAAAGTCCTCAAACCAGGTGTTAAAACAAGGCTGGGAACTCAGAGGCTCATTTAAAGAAGACGCTGTGAGTCAGACACTGCTGACGGCAGACGGGCACCGTGTAGCTGTCCCCGGGTCTTCCCACATCACGGGCCTTCTCCAGCAGCTCTCCGAGAGTCTGCAGGGTGTCCCCAGCACAGTCGTGGCCTGCCTGCCAGACTTTAAGTTGTTCCCCTTTTCCTCATCATTGTGACAATTGGTCCAGTGGGCGTGTGAGCTTCTTTTTCAGTCCATAATCTATGGGGAACTTTTTTACTGGCCATAAATTTTATGTGAATATATGAATCTTAGTATCCTGATTATGAAATCAGCAACTGAGAAGGTAGTAAAAAAAAAATAGATTATTTTAAAAAGAAAAGAATAACCTGTAATCGTACTTCCTAGATCTATTTTAAATGCATCAGGATAGTTTTATACTCAGATCTTTATTTTTCACCCTCCCCACCACTCACCAAAAAAGCTATTTTAGGATCCTGTTGCTTCGCGGGGGAACTTCTGGGTCAGTGTCTGGTGGCCATGATTCATAATGTCCAAAAGTGTGTGTCTGTTTTCCCAGACTTATTTTTCAACAGAAGATTCTGCATATTATTTTTTATTCAATTGATTTTTTAAAAATTGTATTGAAACATAATTGTTTACAATATTGTGTTAGTTTCAGATGTACAGCACAGAGGCATGGAGCTATCTCCAGAATTTTCTTAATGTATATGTTGTTGCTGTTGCTTACTTGCTAACTCGTGCCTGACTCTTTGCAACCCCACGGACTGCAGCACGCCAGGCTTCTTTGTCTTTCACTATCTCCCAAGTTTGCTCAAACTCATGTCCATTGAGTTGGTGATACCATCCAACCATCTCGTGCTCTGTCGTCCCCTTCTCCTCCTGTCCTCAATCTTTCCCAGCAACAGGGTCTTTTCAAATGAGTAGGCTCTTCCCATCAGGTGGCCAAAGTATTGGAGCTTCAGCTTCAACATCAGTCCTACCAATGAACACCCAGGACTGATCTCCTTTAGGATGAACTGGTTGGATCTCCTTGCTCTCCAAGGGACTCTCAAGAGTCTTCTCTAATACCACAGTTTAAAAGCATTAATTCTTCAGTGCTCAGTCTTCTTTATGGTCCAACTCTCACATCCATACATGACTACTGGAAAAACCATAGCTTTGACTATACGAAGACTGGACTGCAAGGAGATCAAACCCACTCAATCCTAAAGGAAATCAGTCCTGAATATTCACTGGAAGGACTGATGCTGAAGCTGAAATTCCAATACTTTGGCCACCCGATGTGAAGAACTGATTCATTGGAAAAAATCCTGATGCTGGGAAAGACTGAAGGCAGGAGGAAAAGGGGACGACAGAGGACGAGATGGGTGAACGGCATCACCAACTCGATGGACATGAGTTTGAGCAAGCTCTAGGAGCTGGTATTGGACAGGGAAGCCTGGCGTGCTGCAGTCCGTGGGGTCACAAAGAGTCAGACACAACTGAGTGACGGATCTGAACTGACCTGACCTGATAGATATGTGTATTTTCCTCTTTTAAGTTTGGACCTGTTATGTGGTTGCCTTTAGAACAAAGGCAGGTTTGCATGTTCATAACCTGAGGCGTGTTGCACACCATCGCAGGGGGTTTTAGCACGCGGATGCACCACACATCAATCCTTGCCCCACGGGTGGACTGCTAAGGAACCTCGTGTTGCCGTTTTGTAGGGTTAGAGTTAATTCGTGTGCTGAGTTGCACAGCAATATACTTCTGTGTGCATCAACACACTTGGCATTTCTAATTGTTTTCATAGGCCATAAATTGCAGGAGGTGATCCCTAAGTTCAACCAAACAATGTGCTATAAGGACATCTTTGATGTGGGGGTTGGGTTTCATCCTCCAAGGAGAATTGGGTTCGGGGGAGCCAACACTGCTGAATGCGGCTTTGGGAAGGCCTCCTGCAGCTGAAGGGTCAACGCGTCTTGTCTCACTCTCCAGTCACCTGAGTGAGTGTTAGTCTCCCAGTTGTGTCCGATGCTTTGTGACCCCACGGCCTGTAGCCCCCCAGGCTCCTCTGTCCATGGAATTTTCCAGGCAGGAATACTGGAGTGGATTGCCATTCCCTTCTCCAGGGGATCTCCCCATCGCAGGATTGAACCCAGGTCTCCTGCGTTGCAGGCAGATTCTTGACCATCTGAGCCATCAAGGGTGCTTCACAGTCAAAGCAAAATAACTGGAATCCGATTATTCAGTAAAATAACCTGATCCAGGTAAACATCTCATCCTTCTCACGGGGGCTGAGTTGTCAAACCAAATCAAACCAACCGACAAAAAGTGAAAATGTCGCTGTACTACCTTCGCTTTGGGACGCTGTGAACTCTGTAAGGAGTGGTGACTGGGTGAACACCAGGAGGAAAGAGAGTCAGAAACAAACCCAGGGGAGGTGCAAGCAGGGCCTTGAGTGGGGCTTTATAAGAAAGTAGCTAACTCAGGGCGTGCTTTGGGGGAATTTTTGCTGTGAGTTGTGTTTCCACTGAGCCCTCCTGGATATGTACATTCAAGGCTGTGTCCTTTGGGCCAGTTATGACAATGACTGTTGCAAATACTCACAACTCCGCACTCACTGTCATCTGCTGTTGGTGAGGAGAAGTCAAGGACCAGGAGCTAACTTAGGTGGTCATTTGTTCAACTTCTTAAAGAATTTTAAGGATTCTTTTCTGTATAGCAGGCAGAACTGGAGCCAGCCGTTGGCTGCTGGGTTTGGACAAGGAGAGGGCTTGGATGACGCAAGTGCGTGGGAAACCTGTGCTTTCACGCCTGGGAAGAGTCCTGGAGGGGTAGTGGTTTCTCCCGGAAGCTGCTTGCTGGGGAGGTGCTGGGGCCACATGGAGCTGTGATCCCCTGATAAACATCTACGCCTTGAAAGGTTTGATGAATGTCTGTTTCTGTTCATTGTGCAACTTCGCAGTCAAGTCTACATGAACACAGAGCATCTCTTTGAAGACGTTCAAAGAGATTCCTCCCGTTTTCTGAAGCTGGTTGTGAAAAGATCTCTATTAACATGTTCTTATGGGAATGGCATGCTACCGGTGGCTTTGTGTTAAAGATTTCAAGTATGTATCAGAAATGCTAAAAGACAGGTGGGCTGAGAGCGTGTTAGGTATTACAGGAGGTTGAACTCGAAAGGGTCCTGCATTGGCATGAGAGTCTGAGGTTCGTGGGACAGTGTGGCCTGGGGGCTTAGGAGCAGAAATATTAAGGGATTTTGTGATTTGTAGCACCATCTGTTTAAGCGTTCTTGACTGTACCAGAATTGTTTCCACCTCTAAGTGTGGCCAGGGCTTATTCTGACCTGTGATTTTATTGAAAGAATCTGTGGATATTATTTCACATGCAGCGGCGGGGACAAGTCTGTGCTGGCTGAGTATGTGATTCCACGCGATTCCAATCTTTCTCATTAGCTGGGTTACCACCAGAGTAAAAGAAATGTTGCAAAAATATGCTGTGTGGGTGGTGTTCCCTTTGGCAAAGTAACAAGCATGCAAGATGAAACCACCACCAAGAAAGAAAGAAGCATTTAACCAAACACTAAGACAAAATATTGTGTTGTTTCTGGAAGGAAATGAAGGTCCTAGAGGGCTGGCGTTCTCGGTGGGCATGTTCTGTTCACTGGTGTGACTTCGCTTGCAGTCATTTCAAATGTGAGTTCTGTCTGGCTGGGGCCTTGTTCCCGGGTCTCCTGGCCTTTGACCTCAGAGTCCCAGCCGGCCCACAGTCCTCTGGATCTACTGGCACAGCACCCGCTGCTCTTCCTCCGGGGATCAAGCACGCACCTACCGTGCTTTACCTCACAGCCACATTCTTCCCAGAAAAGGCCCCGTGTGAACACAGTGACCGCCTACGAGCCGAGGGTTTTCTGTGCTTGCTTTTGTTAACGTAAGCCTGTTGTTGGCAAGAGAAGGCCCTTGGGGAATGTTTATTTTTATTTCGTGTATTTGTTTGCTTTTTGGTGAGTTTTACACCACATTCCAGACGCCACTGAAAGATCTTTGGAAAGTATCAGTTTATAGTTGCTAAACGAGGGGATGGGCAGGCTTGGAGCACTCCCTGTGTGTGTCTGTGGAAACCGTGTTCGGGGTGGTGATGGGCATCGCGCGTTCACCGCTGCCCTGGCGTGGGCTGCGGCCCTGCCTCCAGCATCGAGCTGGCTTGTCCTGCCGTCTCTGGGGTGGGCGCTCTGATCACGGCTCTGTTTACGGGGGCGGGGGGGAAACAGAGGCCTCTAGAGGCTGGGTGAGTCTTCCAGGGCCCCAGGAACCAGGGTCCCAGATCCTGGTGTGGCCCAGAGCCGTGGTCCCAGCTGCCCACCCAGCCAGGCTCCACCGAGCTCCACTGACACATCGGGCCAGCCTGACCTGAGGGCTGGTCCTTGGCCCCTGTCAGGACATTCGGTGGCCGTCTCTGGCCCTGGTAGCTCAGTCAGTAAAGAATCTGCCTGCAAAGCAGGAGACCCAGGTTCGATTCCTGGGTGGGGAAGATCCGCTGGAGAAGGAAATGGCAACCCAGTCCAGTATTCTTGCCTGGAGAATCCCATGGACAGAGGAACCTGGAGGGCCATAGTCCATGGGGTCGCAAGAGTCGGACACAACTTAGCGACTAAACCACCACTGGCCTCAATTCCTGGTCCTGACACCACACGTATCTGTGGCATCAGACACCGCCTGACTGAGGACAGGGCCCTCTGCCCTCCCCTGAGGCAGCCCCTTTTGTCTCCCTCCCCACCCTGAGCTCCCAGCCCCGGACCAGATGGTCCTCGTCCTTCAGTGCTGTGATGTCCTGCAGCCATGACTGTCCAGGGGCCCTGCCCACAGTACCGGCAGTGTGGCAGAGCCCACAAAGCACGCACCCACCCAGGGCAGCTCAGGCTGCCAGGTGATTCCCCAGCCACTGTGGTCTGTGGGCAAGTGCAGCCAGAAGAATGTGGGCCCCGGACCCCCACAGAAGTAGAAGCGATGCAGGATGCGTACTGACTCCACAGGACAGGGGCCGAGCAGCAGACTCGTGGGACCCAGCGGCCCCACGCAGGAGGCAGGCACATGCATGGAGCCAGCCTCCCCCAGACAGCCATGCCCTCGGCCTGGAAGGCAGCCCGGGGTGTCCACGTTCCAGCCATGGGAGCCCCGTCTCCTGGACTCTTCCTGAAGATCCAAGAGAAAGCCCAGGAGCCCCAGTCTTCCGTGAGGGTACACAGAGCCTGGGGAGTCCTGAAGCATCTGCATCCCTGGGGAAGAACTCATGTGCCACGGCCACCACAGACGTCTGGGGCAGGAGACAGTGGTCCAGCAGGGAGAAAGGCATCGGTACGCAGGCCACGGACACGAGCCACCCCCGCCACTCACGGTGGTGGATCAGGAGGAGCAGCTGAGGACCAGGACCCAGAGCAGGGGTGAGGTTGGCGAGGGGGGCAGGAAGGAGGGGCAGGGCCGGCTGGGGACCAGGCAGGTGGGGGACGGGAGCCATAGAGGACCTGGACCGGGGAGAGGGGGCAGGAAGGAGGGGGCAGGGCCGGCTTGGGGACCAGGCAGGTGGAGGGCAGGAGCCAGAGAGGACCAGGACCCGGGGCGGGGTCAGGAAGGAGGGGGCAGGGCTGACTGTAGGTACCAGGTAGGGGGGCGGGAGCCCCTCTCCCCACCACACTGTCACCACTCTCCGTGATATTCATAAGGGAAACGTAATACAGCTGAGTGACGTGATTCACATTTTACCTTGAAGACGTCCTTTTCCCTCTTTTACCCCCGCACACCACGCTGAGAGGCCCAGCTACGTTTGTCTTACTGTTTCACTTGCTGGTTCCTGCTTCCTCTTCCTCATTGACCGATTACAGGGCAATCCGCGCACGACGACCGCGATCGGGACCCCAGGCTTCTCTGCAGGGCCCTTCCCGCTCCGGGCAGGACAGGGGTTGGTACATACAGCAGCCGGGAGATCACACAGGGCAGCCCCGGCCCCGGGCCCGGCCGCTCCTCCCGCCGCAGCTCAGCTCACGACATCACCTGAATCAATGATTTTTAAAACATACATTTCCATTTAGTGATTCATGCTGAGTCTAATTCACTCACCGTTTAATGTCACTTAGAATCATCCAGGGACTAAAAGAGGCCCACAGAGAACAGATTGTAAACGTATATTTTAAAGATAAAAATGGGCCTTTAATATTCTACAGGATTTCAAATCCCTGGACAAAGAGTGTCAGCTTAAATTTAAAGGAAGCCCTCGCATATCTGTCTTCGAAAAAAAAGGAAAAGGCGGCAGGGCCTTCTCTAAAGCAGAGGACTCGTCTCTTTCAAATTACAGTTTTCAAGTCTGATACAGCCAGATAATCATCGGCGGCTCAAATAAAATCATTATTTTGTCTGAGAGAGAAGGCTCATTCGAGGGCGAAGTTAATGACAGCAGAGATGGAGCACGGCTGAGCCCTAATCCAGAGACTCTGGCCGACATTAAAGGCGTGCAGACCCTTCCTTTTGCTTCGGGTGGGACTCAAGACTTGGCTGAAAGGCAGCAGCGAAGTCTTGCCTTGAACGCAGGGATCAGAAGGCGCTTTCGGCAGAAATGAGGAATTAACTCCTGCCCACGTCACGACCTCAGCCATCAGGGGGAAATCTGCTTCTCTTCCACGGGCTCCTTTTATCCTGGATATCACAATGTGGTTTTAACTTTGGGGCCGAACCAGACGTGGAAACATCGGTGACACTCACCAGCATGCCCTCCTGGGGAAGAAAAGGGTTCATTCTTGGTGACTCAGAAGGGCACGTAAAGGCTCAGCTAACCTTCTGAATCGTCTAGACTCCAAGTGCAAACTCTCGGAAGTCGTGAGGCCGTGTTCTGGCAACCAGCTCTTTCACATAAGCATCATCCAATTTCAGCTGGGAGACTGAGGTTTGGGAGGGAGGGGGGAGTTGTTCTTTATCTCAAGGGTCACGTTCCTGGAGTCTTCCCACAGGACCTGGTACAGGATGGGTCTGGCCAGGGCTGGGCAACCAGGGGCTCACTGCCCACAGTGGATCTGCAGGACCAAAGCCCTCCCGACCACCCACAGGTCCCTCCTCTTGGCTCTGACGGAGGCCTCACTTGACCCCACGATGACGCTGGTCCCGTCAGCACTCTCGGCTCCCATGCAGGTGATGGAGATTCAGCGATGGGCCCGGCTGTTGCCTGGATGGCTGGGGCAGGTGCAGGGCTTTGAGGTTGGCAGAGGAGAGTGGGAAGGACAAGGGAGCCAAGGGCAACAGCGGCCTGAGTGTCCACATCACCCAGAGCTGCTGGGACACCATCCTGTCCTCCCAAAGGCCAACTGAGAACTTCCCGGGGGTCTGCTCTCCACGGGCTGGACTGGGCCCCTTCCTTCTGTTTTCTGTTCTCCGACGGGCATGCGCAGGTGCAGAGGAGGGAAGGTTTGGACCCAGCCAGGTCACAGCTGCCTTGCTCCTAATCCCGACCCCTCCACTGTTTCAGGAAGCTCCTGGTCCAGTGAGGGTCGTGTGAGAGAGTAACATCACTCCTTGTTAGTTACTGGGATCGGGAGGAGGAGTCCCTGATGTCAGGATTGGCCAGGGCACGCCACGGGAGTCACAGTGAAAGCAGTAATTTTTACAGAGGTCGCACAGCCAGTCAAGCCTAAAGAAAATCAACCCTGAATATTCATTGGAAGGATGGATGCTGAAGCTGAAACACCAATGTTTTGCCCATCTGATGTGAAAAACTGATTCAATGGAAGAGACTGTGATGCTGGGAAAGATTGAAGGCGGGAGGAGAAGGGGATGACAGAGGATGAGAGAGTTGGATGGCATCACTGCCTCGATGGACGTGAGTTTGAGCACACTCCGGGTGATGGTGAAGGACAGGGAAGCCTGGCAAAGAGTCCGACAAGACTGAGCGACTGAACAGCAACAACAGCCCGGACGTAGTGTGAGTTTTGCCCCATTTTCCTCCTGAGTTAGTCGCCAACATGAACAGCACCTGGCTATCCTGAGGCTCGGTTGTTTGCACGGCCTCCATTTCCAAACTGTTGACGTTGAATAGAAATGTTTATCCTAAGCCACTTCTAGAGAGATCTGGATCTATGGGGCTGGATGAGCATGCGAGAAGCTCTGTTTCTCCAGCCCTTGAAGACCTGCCCGGCACACCTCCACCGACCGACGTCCAGGAGAGGCCCTCAGAGCAGGAACCCAGAGGAGATGAGGCCGTCAGTACCAGCACCCCGAGAGCTCTGCCTGAGGGTCCCTTAGAGCCGCTCCGGGGGAGGGCAGACTCTCACAATCCCACCAGAGGGATTTGCTTCTACTTCCCTCGTGAGGGTTACTGTTCGCATTCAGGCCTTAACAAGAGCAGTGAGGTCTGGATGGCTTTTTGGCCCCGATGTGTGGGCCCAGCGCTGGGCACAGCTCCAGTGGCTCTACTGGCCACTCAGGCCGGGGAAGCCTGAGCCTCATCCAGCCGTCCTGACCGACGCTCCAGGAGCTGGGGGACCCACCCCTGCACGTGGGGATCTGGTGGGGGCCTCCCTGACGTTCCGACTGTTGGCCTTGTCGGTAAGAAACATGTTTACAGGTGTTTCACATCTTTCAAGTTTCTTCTTGAATGAAAAAAAAGAAGCATCAAGTTCAAACCCGGCCTGGAATCCAGTCCCCCTGGCGTAGGCTTTATTCAAGCGCTAACAGAAGAGCTGAGTGTCGGCCTGCAGGACACATTCTTCCTCTTGAGAAATTTCACTTCCCGTGAAAACTGCTGCCTTTACACAGAGCGGGGCACGGGCTGGCATCTCGCAGACACATAACAGGCTTGAAACGGACAGAGAGATCAAGGGTATGCAAACGAGAGGCCTCGTCCCACCTGGAGCCCGGGGCCGTCCTGCCTGGGCCCTGGGGGGCTCACTTGGGACCCGCGCCGCTCAGCTTCTCATATTTGCCGTGGAAACAGCTTTTCTAACCCGCTGAGTCTGAGAAGGGGAGCGCAGGGGAGAGGCCGCTGCTCTCGGAATTCCAAATGAACGGGGCGGGGCTACAGATGTGAATCCAGCAACACCAAGTCACCCACAGGGAGGAGTGTCAGAAAGTGTCTGCTGCGTTTTCCCCATGACGGGGCAGGGGCTGCAGCTGAAGTGGCTGAGAGTCACCTGGAGCACAGCCCAGCACCTGGGTGGTGTGTGTGTGCAAACGGGAGGGCCTGGGCCCCGCAGGACCCGACGGACAGACTTATGCCTGATACTTAGTGTTGTTCAGTCACTCCCTACGTGATGGACAGGGAGGCTGGTGTGTGCAGTCCATGGAGTAGCAAAGAGTTGGACACAGCTGAGTGACTGAACTGAAGTACTGTCTGACTCTGTGCGACCTCAGGGACTGCAACCCGTCAGGCTCCTCTGTCCAAGAGACCTCCCACGCAAAAATCCTGGAGTGGGTTGCCATTTCCTCCTCCAGGGGAATCTTCCTGACCCAGGGATCGAACCCACATTTCCTGTGTCTCCTGCATTGGTAGGTGGATTCTTTACCTCTGAGCCACCCTATGCGAAGTGTTATATTTAAAGATGCACACTGCTATATTTAAAATAGATAACGACAATGACTTACTGGGCAGCACAGGGACTTATATCCAGTATGATGTAACCACTTAAATGGGAAAAGAATTTGAAGAGGACTAGCTGCGTGTCCATGTCTGACGGCCTCGCTGTGCTGAGTGCCTGAAGCGTACACAACACACTGCATCAAACGTTCTCCAACATAAAACAAAAAGTTAAAAAACAATGAACGGTGGCTCAGGCGTTGAAGAATCTGCCTGCAGTGCAGGAGGCCAGGGCTCCATTCCCAGGTCGGGCAGGTCCCCTGGTGTAGGGAATTCTTGCCTGGAGAATCCCATGGATGGAGGAAGCCAGCAGGATACTGCCCGTGCGGTCGCACAGGGCTGGACACGACTGAGTGACCAACACACGTGCACACGCACGTTAGCACAGAGCCTCAGTTTTCCTTGGATCTCAGAAGCATATGATGCTTAATTCTGTGCACTGAACTTAGCACAATAAGCGTATAAAGCGGTACTGGTTCAGAGTGGCGCTGGCCTGTTCTCTGTGAGTACCCTTTCTGTTGGGAGATTGTCATGAGCACTCACAACACGCATTCGGGCTAAGTCAGCAGGGTTTTCTCAGCATCCTGGGGGATATTTTGCTTGGAGCTCATGCATATCAGAGCCCTCAGAGTGGTGTGTGTTGAACACCAGTCTGCTTTTGAAAAGAAGCCACGATTGTCACTGGTTCCGACTGGATGACGGATACGCTTAAGGCTCTTAGACAGGCTTTGGCAGTGGTGTTTACTTTTGGGGTGAACACAAACATTATGATACTGTTAGGACTATGAATGGAGCTTTTGTTAGGGTATTATGGGAATTACAGTATTTAAAGAGTACATCTCACCAAAGATAACTTTGAAGGCTCTTAAAGTGCACCTCTTGACAGACTGTTATTGTAAGTGGATCTGGTTAAATCGCCTGTACTTTTAGGAACACTGCAACACAAGAGGTGGCCCGGCCCCGTGACCCTACTGTGGGGGTGCAGGGACGGGCAAGAGGCGCCCCTCAGCTGCCGGCACGGCCCCGCCCAGCACCACGCACCAGGCAGCCACCTCAGGGCAGCTCCCTCGCTGAATGTCAGCAGATCCACACCTGGCTCAGCCAGCGGGAGCTGCAGGAGCCCCCAAGGGAGCATTCCCCAGAGGGAATGGAAGGCAAGGCAGGGGCTGAAGAAACTCACACGAAGCCCAACTCGCGGGAAGGATGTGTTGTCTCCGACAAGGAAAATACTGTGCAAATTCTCCAAAGTGATGCTGGATGATTAAAGGATCAAGAGACAGAACAAGGATGTGAGGAAAAGCTTTAAAAACCTGCATTTTAGACTGGAGAGAAGAGAGTCATCTCCTGTCCTCTCTTCCAGAAAAGACCAAGACAGACTGACAGCCAGGGACTGCACTTTCAAGGTAGGCTTTAGGGAAACGTGAAGGTCCAGCTGGCTCACGGGAGCCCTGGGATCTTCGAGCTCTGTGTCTGGGTCAGGGCACATGAGTGACCGCGGTGCCGCTGCCCGCCTCCGAGTTCCTCGCTTTCTGG
Organism: Bos javanicus; assembly: GCF_032452875.1. NCBI lineage: Eukaryota > Metazoa > Chordata > Mammalia > Artiodactyla > Bovidae > Bos > Bos javanicus. The sequence goes on from NC_083887.1 coordinate 70,022,685, forward strand.
TGTCATGGGCACGGGTTTCACCAAGCATATATTTGTCGGGCATCAGCCATGGGTCACTGTTGTAGGCAGTGCTGGGAAATAGAGCAAAGACTAATGCACAGCAGGCATGCAGCTCCGGGGGAGCTGGTGTGGACTCGGAGGCTGACGCAAAGGTTCAAGACACACCACCACTTCAAGCCCATCGATCCTAAAGGAAATCATCCATGGATATTCATTGGAAGGACTGATGCTGAAGCTGAAGCTCCAATATTTTGGCCACCTGATGCGAAGAGCTGACTCAGTGGAAAAGACCCCGATGCTGGGAAAGTTTGAGGGCAGGAGGAGAAGGGGAAACAGAGGATGAGATGGTTGGATGGCATCACTGATTCAATGGATGTGAGTTTGAGCAAACTGGGAGGTAGTTAAGGACGGGGCAGTCTATGGGATCACAAAGAGTCACACACAACTTAGGGACTGAAAAACAGCAACAACCATTTACCCTGCAAATACCAAAGATCTGAGTGATGGAGCAGGACATGCCGCTGTCCTGATATACAAGGTCGGCCCACATCTACACAAACGCCCGGCCCTTGGAGGACAGCATGCCAGGCCCGCTGGCCCATGTGCCCCTTACTCACACCCACCTCCTGACCCAGTTGTGCCAACTAACCTCCCTGCTGCCTGTTTGTATTACAGGCTTTAAAATATTTATCCTATATGGTTATGGAAATTTGATACTGGTATAAAACATTTGATCTTGTTCCTTAAAGAAACCAAAGGAAGAGAGAGGAATGGAATTGCATCTCGGCGATGAGGACTTCCTCCAGAACAGCAGCTCGGGGGTCATTTCCACAGCCCCCCACCTCGCCTTATCCAGCTCCTGTGACACGGATCAGGTTAATGAGCAAAGCTCCCAGGTCCAGGTCTGAAATTAATGTGCTGGCAGCTGAATGTCAAGGTCAAAAAAGCCCTTTTCAGAGCTTAGCGCTTAAGACGAGAGGCAGTGGGGACAGGTGGAAACAACCAGATTAATAGTTTGCCACCACATGTACCAAATTCAGTTTGATTCCTAAATGGAAAGAATAACAGTATAATCCAGTTGGTGAAACAAAATTAGATTTAAGCATTTCCAAGGGCCAATTTGGCTTCTCTGGTAAAGGTGTTAGGAGAAGTTAAACACTTGTCAGCAGGAAGCGGATGAGGCTTTACTGCAAACCCGCATCACTAGTGCGTGAGGAGGGCCTGGCTGGAGATGCGATTGTTCTCCTAATCATCGTCCAAGTTTTAAATCCTGTTGCACAAAGGGGCGGGTAGACTTTCTCCCAGCCCAGAGCTCACGTGGTCCTGGGGAGATTGGTGACCTGGGGTCATACAGGAGAGCTGGGTTTGATCCCTGGGTCGGGAAGATCCCCTGGAGAAGACAATGGCAACCCACTCCAGTGTTCCTGCCTGGAGAATCGCATGGATGGAGGAGCCTGGCAGGCCACCGTCCATGGGGTCACAAAGAGTTGGACACGACTGAGTGACTAACCCACTGAACGTGGTTGTGGCAAACAAAAAAGCCGAGAGCTCGAGCCTGTGTGGTGACTTTAGGCCTGATGGGGACTAAAGCCTCGGTGGGCAGATTGCTGTCTCTCTCTCACCCCTGACAGGGGCGCTAAGTCCGGGTCCTCCCGCAGTTGTGAGCCTGAACTAAGCTCTGCACACCTCCCCACTCTGATCACCAGGCAGGAAAGCACATGGTGGAGAGAGGGGGGAGGACCCTGAGCATCTTCTGACAGCGGACATCCTGAACCAGCAGCCAAACTGTTGGGATCTGGTGAAGATGACACTTCCACATTTTCGGCATGGTTTGGAGGCTGTCCCCTGGAGGAGGAAATGGCGACCCACTCCAGTATTCTTGCCTGGGAAATCCCAAGGACAGAGGCACCTGGCAGGTTATTGGAGTCGCAAAGAGTCGGACATGACTGAATGATTTAGCCAGTGTCCATGGAGGCTGTCGGGGCCAGTTTTGGTGAGGAGACGAGTTGGGGGGAACCCAGTAATCCTGGGCTTACTCTTCACTTGGGCTCCCCTGGTGGCTCAGACAGTGAAGAGTCTGCCTGCAATGCAGGAGACCAGGGTTCGACCCCTGGGCGGGGAAGATCCCCTGGAGAAGGGCATGGCAACCCACTCCAGTATTCTGGCCTGGGGAATCCCAGGGACAGAGGGGCCTGGCGGGCTGCAGTCCATGGGGTCGCAGAGTCGGACACGGCACTTTCACTTATCCTCTCCTCCATAATCCAAGGTCGTGTCAGGGGTCTTGAACCCAGAGTGGAAACAGACTGGCAGGTCCATGGTTGAGCGCTGGAGGAAGGGGGCAGGGGAGAAAGGGGGTGGGGGGACGGCAGTCTGGCCAAGGGGTGGCCACAGGGCCTCTGAGGTGGGGGCTCCGGCTGGCCTGGGTGAGGCTCACAGCCCGGAGCCGCCTCCGGAAAGGGTCACCCGGTCCCAGCCCTCTGTGCCCAGACAGGGTTCTGCCACCTCTGCACCTCGGGACCCACCGGGCAGCACACAAATGGCTCAGGAGCTGGGGCTGCACCCCGTGCTGTCTCTTCAACCTTTTTGTGACCCAGGAGAGCCTGGCCAAGGGAGTCTGGTGAGAAAGGTGTCCCCGTGGAGAAGGAAGGACTCTCCCAGACCCGCTGGCTAGGGCTGCTCCCCGGCCCTCTCCCTCCACAGAGCCACCCCTTCTCTGCAGTCCACGTCCCCTGAGGGCACGACAGTGCCCCTCTGACTGTCCCCGGACTGGACTGCAGAGGCGCTGGAGCGTCGCAGGCGCGGTGATCGGGGTGGGGTCCCGCCCCGGCCTCGGAGCTCGTGTGTCCCAGAGCCGCTTCCTCTGCATTCGGGGCTCTACTGACTATGCCACTCCCAGTCCAAACGTCCGAGGGCCTCCACGTGCCGCGGGCCAAGCCTCACGTCCTGTGTGGCTATGGGCACCTGCACCCGCCCGCGGGGAGGAGGAACCCCGCCCACCTGGACCCCCTGGAACCGGCCTCCTGTGTTCCCCGCCCCCCCAATTCACCGGGGGACACAGGTGTCACCTGCCTCGGCCGCTCCAGGGAGAAGGGTGCTTATGCTGACGCAGGGCGGCTGGGCTTCCCTGACACCCACTGCTCCCGACAGACGGGAGCAACAGCCCTCCCGAGGCTGGGGTGGATCGGATCCTCGTCACCGCGTACCGGGAGCAGGCAGGGGCCGCGGGGTCTGAGGAGGTGCCAGGGTCCCTGGCGGAGCAGCAGCAGGCCTGCGGTGCCCACTGGGCACCACCCCAGCTTGCACCAGTGCCACCCCGGTGGCACCCTCAGGGCCCTCAGGTTTCCCCTGGAGCCAGGACAGTGGAGGTCGGCAGCAGTCGTGCAAGACACGGACAGGAGAGGCGGGCACAGGCTTGGTGGACCCGTGTCCCCGGCTGCCCTGACAGAGTCGCCCAGAGCAGGCAGCTTGAAATGCCAGAAAGGGTTCTCTCAGGTCCTGCAGGTGAGAACCCCCGGATCCAGGCGTCTGGCAGTCCTGAATCCGTCCCAGGTGACCCCCCACCTCCCGCGGGTGCTGGCCGTCAGCCCTGTCCCTGGCTTCCAGAAATGTCCCCACCACTTGGCCGTCATGGTCACAGGTGTCTTGCTGTGCATCTGTATCCACGCTCCGCTTCTTTCCTTAAACCTGTCCTGTTGGATTAGGGGTCCGCTAACCCCAGGGTTAATTCAAAGATGGTTACCCCTTGGAAGAAAAGCTATGACCAGCCTAGACAGCATATTAAAAAGCAGAGACATCACTCTGCCAACAAAGTTCTGTATAGTCAAACCTATGGTTTTTCCAGGAGTCATGTACGGATGTGAGAGTTGGACTATAAAGAAGGCTGAGTGCTGAAGAATTGATGCTTTCTAACTGTGGTGCTGGAGAAGACTCTTGAGAGTCCCTTGGACTGCAAGGAGATCAAACCAGTCAATCCTAAAGGAAATTAACCCTGAATATTCATTGGAAAGCTGAGACTGAAGCTGAAGCTCCAATAATTTTCCCACCTGATGTGAAGAACTGACTCACCGAAAAAGACCCTGATTCTGGGAAAGATTGAAGGCAGGAGGAGAAGGGGACGACAGAGGATGAGATGGTTGGATGGCATCACCAACTCAGTGGACATGAGTTTGAGTAGGCTCAGGGAGAAGGTGAAGGACAGGGAAGCCTGGTGTGCTGCAGTCCATGGGGTCGCAAAGAGTCAGACACAGCTTAGCAACTGAAGAGTGAAACTCCAGTGTGACGTAACCGTAGCTATTTTCATCAGCCCTGACCCTATTCCAGACAAGGTTCTGATATCCTGGGGGTTAAGTCTCCATCGTAGGAGCTGGAGGTGGGGCCACAATTCATCCCCTAGCATCATGGACACAACATTTAGGGGTGCCAGACAGTCATCAGGATCAATAAGACCACAGTTGGAGAACGTCACGGTCCCTGTGAGGACTCCACAGTGGACGCAGCTTGAGGAACTCACACAGGGTCTGTTGGCGTTCCCTTCCCCCCGGGCTCAGGGGTGGCTCAGCTCAGCTCAGCCTTTAGGACTCGGCTCTTTGTTAGCATGCCCTTCTGTTAGCGTCCATCTGCATTTTCTGTAATCGCTCATTACCTATCATCTGTCCGGTGAGTGAGGTTGTTGGTGCCCCTCCCACGTCGTGGGCAAGGGCCATGTGTCGCCTCCCCAGGCTCAGTCCTGGAGGCCCTGCCAGGGAGGAAGGCTCAGCCCAGGGCTGTGGGGGCCTGCCTGTGGATGAGGGTCCTCCCAGGGTGCCCCCAGATGCGTGTGCCTCCCCTTAGGGTCCGGGCTGCCCTTCTGAGACCCCAGTAGAGCGAGGTCAGGGAGGGAAGATGCTGCATTTTCCCCACCCACTGACTCACCCTGCCCCAGACCGTCCTTCCTGTGTAGAGATCAGGGAAGCTGCACTTGCAGAGGGGGTGCCCCAGGCATCGTAGGGAGGCAAGAGCCCCCTCCTCAAGTCTCCCTGAGGGGGGTCTTCTTCTTCCTGCCAGGGGCAGGGAGCAGGAGGCCTATCTGTAGCCTTCTCAGCACACCGAGCTTATCCCAGCGACCCCAGCCAATCAGCATCTTCTCCTCCAAGTGCCTCCCCTACCGCACCCCCAGCCAGGACCCTAGGGTCCCCAGGTGAACAGGGTATGGGGGGCCATTGCTGTGAAGGAGGAGGTGCTGCCCAGCACGAGGATGGCCTGCCCCTGACCCCAGCCCTGCTTAGCCTGAACCCTCGCCTCCTCCCCAGCCTCTAGGGAGTAATCATAGACTCCTTGCTGCACTGAGCTGACCTTCCAGCCCGTATTGCTCCATCCATGACCCCGGGTCACCCATCTCCCCAGAACCACGCGAGCTCTGGACTGGGAGAAAGTCTACCCGCCCCTTTGTGTAACAGGTAATAAAACTTGGACGATGATTAGGAGAACAATCGCATCTCTAGCCAGGCCCTCCTCATGCATTAGTGATGTGGGTTTGCAGTAAAGCCTCATCCGCTTCCTGCTGACAAGTGTTTAACTTCTCCTAACACTCCTCGGCTCTGGCTCCTTTGGCCACAAGACGAAGTTGAGCGCCAGGGCTGGGAGATGCTTCCAGGGCACAAGGTTTAATTATGGGTGTCCGTGCTGTGATTCATGGGGTCACAAAGAGTCGGACACGACTGAGCAACTGATCTGATCTGATCTGATCTGTGCAGGCCAACTGTCCACTGCATCTCCCCTCTAAGGACAGCAGCGTAAGTCATCAACCGAGGCAGGTGGGGAGAAAAGCCTTGCGTTCACAGCCCCAGCCTGAGCCGGCCTTGTCCTGTGTCACTGACTTGCTGTCCCATCCTCCCATCGAACTCGCTCAGAGACTGGTCACCACATGCCCAAGGCCTGAGCTGGGCATCTCCGCAGGTCATCTTCCCTAAGTGGCTGCAGCCCACGGGCTAGAGCTGCACTCGGCTCTGAGTCCACCCAGCAGAGGCAGGGCCTCAGACAGGCTGGCGAAGAGCTGCAGAGAGTTCCTCTTGACCCTTGCCTGTCCTCTGTGATCCTCAGGAACTAAAGCAGATGGACAAGTTCAGAGGGGGCTTCTGGAAAGAAGTGGAGTGTCCGGGGCTTCCCGAGATCTCTTCCACCTGCTTTAATCGTGTGTTTAAATGACGTTAATCGATCGAGTTTCCTGGCACTGAAGATGCCAAATGGAACAGGGACACAGCAAAGCTAAACTCTGCCACCACTAGGAAGACTTGGGTGGTCATCCCAAAGTCTCTAAGAGATGCTTGGCTAGGAGGCTCTGCCCTCTGAGCTCAGCTCTGACCTTAGCATGAAGACTGTGATTTCAGTCTGCTCCTTGACAGTGGCTGAGGGTTGATTAGCTTATGCACTTGGGTCTTGACTTGGAATTATTGTTCAGTCGCTAAGTCATTTCCAACTCTTTGCGACCCCATGGTCTGCAACTTGCCAGGCTTCCCCATCCTTCACTGTTTCCAAGTTTGCTCAAGCTCATGTCCATTGAGTAGGTGATGCCATCCAATCATCTGATCCTCTGTCATCCCCTTCTCCTCCTGCCTTCATTCTTTCCCAGCATCAGGGTCTTTTCCAATGAGTTGGCTTTTTGCATTAGGTGGCCAAAGTATTACAGTTTCAACTTCAGCATCAGTCCTTCCAATGAATATTCAGGGTTGATTTCCTTTAGGATTGACTGGTCTGATCTCCTTGAAGTTCAAGGGACTCTCAAGAGTCTTCTCCAACACAACAATTTGAAAGCATCAGTTCTTTGTTGTTAAGCCTTCTTTATGGTCCAGCTCTCACATCTGTACATGAATCTGTACATGAACACAACTATAGCTTTGACAATATAGGCGTTCACTGGCAAAGTGATGTCTCTGCTTTTTAATATGCTGTCTAGGTGTGTCCACCTGATGTGAACAGCCAACTCATTGGAAAAGAACCTGATGCTGGGAAAGACTGAAGGCAGAAGGAGAAGAGGGCAATAGAGGATAAGATGGTTGGATGGAATAGCTGATGCAGTGGACATGAACTTGGGCAAACTCCAGGAGATGGTGAGGAACAGGGAGGCCTGGCGTGCTGCAGTCCATGGGATCTCGAGGAGTCGATAGGACTTGGCGACTGAACAGCAGCAACTAGGTTTGTCATAGCTTTTGTTTCAAGGAGCAAGCTTATTTTAATTTTGTGGCTGCAGTCACCATCTGCAGTGATTTTGAAGCTCAAGAAAATAAAGGCTGCCACTGTTTCCACATTTTCCCCATCTATTTGCCATGAAGTGATGGGACTGGATGCTATGATCTTAGTTTTTAAAATTTTGGGTTTTAAGCCAGCTTCTGGGTAAAACAGGCAAGATAGGTTATTACCCATCACATTGGCCATTTCTCTTGCCTTGTGTTGGAGGGTCACCCGCCTTCCGTGTTGGCACTGAAAGGCCCCTGAGTCTGCAGGTCAGGGCTGGACCCTGGACATCTGCCCTTCGGGCCAGATGAAGCAGGCTGTGGAAATGAAAAAAGTGCACGTTCATCCAACGTGGGATACGGGGATGGAGGCGTCGTATTCTTTTCCTAACCTGTGCTGGACTCCCACCCTGGGAGAGGATCCCTGTGACATGGTGCCTGAAGGTGCCCTGAGGGTCAGTCTCATGCCAGCCCTGCTATGCCAGCCTGCGTGTGCCTGCACACACACGTGCACACACACACACTCTCACTCTTTCCTGAAAGCATTTCGCTCCACCATCTCCAGGTTCGTGAACCCAAGGTTCTCGCCAGTGCTCATTCCACGGCACTCCCCCCCCACCCACCCTGAGACTGCATCCAGCCCGTGGCTGCTCACATATTTGTCCCCCCCACCCCCTCCTGAGACTGCATCCAGCCCGTGGCTGCTCACATATTTGTCTCTCCGAAGAAGCGCTGTTGCACAGTGTGTAAGACAAACACACGCCTCTACGTTTGTGTAGGTGTCTGAAGTTTTAAATGAAAATACGCCTGCTAATTTGAGACACAGAACGATCCCCCACGTCCTGTTTCGTGTCTATTTTCTAAGTGCTTTCGGGCGGCTGTGTGAGTCCCCTTTGTTTCCAGAATGTTCAGTGGATGAGTTTCAAAGCAGCAGTGAGAGCAGTGGCTGGCAGATTCTGGGCTTTTCATGGTGGAATCTGAGGTCCAGAAGCAGTGCGCCTGCTCCTGGGGGCAGTAATCCGGAGCCTAATTCCTCGCCCTCCGTGCTGAAAACATATCCCCCTATGCAGCTGTACCCGAGCGAACTGCACACGTCTTGGAAAACTTTGCCAGCTCTGCTCAAAACGGGCAGGTGGGCGTTGCTTTTATCATCTCCAGGTGCATTTGAGGGCGAGGAGAGCTCTAACAGACCTCAGTGGGCTGTGCGATCCAAACCCCAGAGTTATACCTGTGTATTTCATAGAGATGTTACGTTAGAGACGGGAGGGGGGAGGATGTGCCCCCAAATCGTGCCTCCAAAGCAGCATCACCCTTCAGCACATTTCCATAGGTGCTTCGGCGCCATGCCCCCCAGTATCCTTTTCTCAGGTACTGCGTTCTGATCCCAACTTCTGGGCAGGGCTTGGCCCCGGGGCTGGCCAGGGGAACCTGCCGTGTGTGGCTGTGTGCATGCACAGCTGAGCTGAGGACTCAAGATCAGATCTGAGAACCTGAGAAAAATGTCAGCTGTCACCTCCAGACCCTGAAGCTCCCCATCGCACGTGTGTCCTGGAACTCAGACCCCCCTGGAGGGCAATTCTGTGTCCTCCTCCAGCAAACAGGCTGTGCTGAGTCCCTGTTTTGGAGAGAATGCTTTGTCCCAACTCCCCTGTGCAGGGTCAGAATTTGATAAGAAATTCACTTTATTCTTTTGTGAGTAAGATTTTGGCCCATCAAGGTTAGGCGCTTAATTTTGGACCTGGGGTAGATTTCATCCTCCACTCAGTGTTGCACTTTTCACCCTGGGGTCTTCAGAGCTTGACTTTTGGAACAAAAAGGCTCAGTGAGGAGACCTGGGAAGCAGTTGCCTGTCTGATGACAATAGGGCCACCCTGGGGCTGCGGGCCCTGAGCAGCGGCCCCCCTGGGGCCCCCACGGGCATCCCTGGGGCCGTCCTCGGCGACCTCGTCCCCAGGAGCCCCCCGCACCCTGAGCCCTTAGCGCAACCATCTGCTCCTCCTCGAAGCCCTTCCCGAAGCCCTGATCACTGAAAGCACATACTCAGACCCCAAGCCCGCTCTCCCCGCCCTCTGTTTACTAAGTACATTTCAAGAACCCCACCCCACCCCTGGCCACTGAACCCCGTTTCCTAAGATGGTCTGGGGTTCGCTGTCCCAGCATGTCCCAGTGTGGTCCCGATGCCTTCTGATCTGGGGCATCTGGCTTGGTAACTGCGTCCTGTCCAGACTCACAGGTACAAGGTCACACCCATCTGCACCGGTCTCCAGATAGCAGCACCCAGTCGTTACCTACACCTGCTGCAGCCTCTCTGCGTCCCGAGTGGACACAGGGACTGTCAGAGACCACCGGGCCTCGTCAGAGCCCACGGCGCCCCGTGCAGGTCTGGGGGCACGGGCCTGTCCATCTGCTTTAAGTCCACCTGGTGAGTGGGCCGCCCCAGCCCCTAACCCGCTCAGGCTCCTGCGTCTTCCCACATGGCGAGGGCTTGGCCACAAGGAGCAGGACTCAGAGGTGTCGGGGCCCTGGGGCTCCAGACTCAGCCGTCGAGACGAGTAGCATTGGAATCGAGGGCCATCACCATCATGCAAGGACTCCATGGTGGACACAGCGCAGGGAGTCCCCACGCACAGAGGTCAGCACTGCTGGCGTCCGCTTCTCCCAGCCTTTCCCCAACAGGGCTTGAGATGCTGAGACAGCTGCTCATCATCTGGAGATGACGTGGGGACACTGGTGGGTGTGGGGCCGGGGCAGAGCGGGCTGGCCTAGAAGGGGCCTAGAGGGACCCAGTTCCACTTCACGTTTCTTCCCAATGCAGCCTCAGGAGCCGGCTTAATAACTCTCGACTCTTGAACCCTGCCAGCAGTCTCTGTTGACCGTGAAGACGTCAGAACCTGAATCAGGGCCCTGGCACTACTGAGTCTCCCTCATACACCTTGTTAGACAGTTAAAAATTCTTTCAGACACACCCGGGGCCCATTGGTGGACTTTGCTTCTTGTCTCCAAGTCCAGTTGAGAATTAAAGTTGATGCTCACGGGAGGTTGATCCGGTCCCCTTAGGTCACAAGCCAAGAGCGCTTTGCACCTGGTCCTTGTGGTAGCTCTCGAGGCTCTTACTCCTTTTGATACATGTTTTTTTAAAAATGTTATTACAAGAATATCTGTATTTATTACAAGAATATTTGATAATTACAGGCAACCTGTCGATGGCTTTCGTTAAAGAACCTTGTAAATGAACGAGCCTCTCTGGCTGGATAATCATCCATGAGATGCTTCTTAGATTCACAATGTCATTAAAAGCACAAATCCTTTTTCTTCTAAATTTCATCCTGTTGAGAGGAACAATCACTGCCTCTGAAGTACTTGAAAAGGACTGTGAACGAAGATGGATGGAATTGGATGCGTTCATGTTAACTCATCCCAGTGTTTACGGAGGCAGAATTACTGATTTGATTTGTGAAATTGAATGAATTTAGTGCAAAATAACTTTGTACGGATGCCTGAGAAAGACAGCTTTCTGGGAGAGAATGGAGGTGAATTCCGCTGTTTTGAGAGGGCAGGGCACAGTGGTCAGGCAGACAGGATGAATGCTCTTCAGAAAAGCCCCAAAGTGGACCATCCATGCCATGTTGTCCACCCATCTGGAGGGCAAGATGCCCTCAGGACTCAAGGCAGGCCGAGTCTTTTCTAGGAAATGCAGTGCATCTCACAGCACGAGAGACACGCTCGGCACATGTGCAGAAAAGCGCGTGCACACAGGTGGGCCCATCGTCTGGTCTGTACAAGGCTGTGGACGACTCGGGACGACATCTGGTGCAGCGTCTTAAAGGGAGGGACCGGGGGGTCCAGGGCAGGCCTCACCGGGTGGCCGAGGCACAGGGCTCGGGAGGCCCGGCCGGGCTGTGGGCGCTGGGGCGTCCTCACGAACCTGCGTGCTCGCCCTTCAGCCCGGCGTGTGAGGCATCCTTGTGACCGCTGGGAGGGAGCGGCTGCCTCGGGGAGCGTCTGGATGTCCACACCCTTCTTCCCAGCACACCAAGGGCTCCTTGCTGGAGTTCCACAGCTGCGTCCAGACCCAGCTGGAAAGTCGCCTTGGCACTTGTGAGAAGTTGGCCCGGCCCCTTTAGGCCGCAGATCGCAGACCTGGTACCTGGTCTTTCCTGGCGTTCCTGGGACGTTACTGCGTTGGATACGCACTTTCTTCTTTTCTTTTAATTATTATTTTTAAATCACAAGATGCAAACACAACAGCAATATCATGACCAGGTGTTGCTGTGTTCTGTAAGATACTGTTTTAGTCGCTGCTGTAAACTAACACCTCATTTTCCGCCCTGAGCTGGGGAGGGACGTCCAGGGAGGAACACGGGCCTTCCAAGCTCCTTGCAAGGAGCCCAGTCTGCTGTCCGCAGGTCGCAAAGTCTGTGCTTTGAGCCCGTGAGCCCCTGCCCAGCAGGCCGATCTTCTTCTGCTCCCACCTGAGTGATTGGGAGCACAGAGCCCACCGGGACCATGAGCTCCAGGCTCCTCCAAGCTCCTGGCAGGAGCCTCTGTTTGGGAAAATGGCACTGGACACTGGGGTGGGCAGCCTGACCCGAAGCTGTGCAGGGAGTTCTGCCCTCACAGCTTTTCTGGTAAAAGACAAGAGGTTGGGGGTGGGGGAGTACTGAGCCTGTGTCACGTGGGGTCCCTGCCTCGGCCACTCGAGGGCTGTTTGTACCGAGAGCTCATCAGGCCAAGTGCAGGGGGATGGTCCCCTTGTATCTGTAACCTTTCCTTCTGACCACATAACCTGGGGCTGGAGGCCCCGCAGACTGTCCTGGCTAGACTCAGAATGTGATGAAGGGACTGGGCACCAGCGTAAGGACCTACAGTCTGACTGTCGGTGTTCAAAAATTTGACAATCAATCTATTTCAGCCACCTCTTAAAGAAGCGTTCTACAGTGATCGTATGTCTTTTCATGGTGAGAGCAAAGTAGCTTATGAAAATGACATCAAAAGGAAATTTTAAACGTGATTGTTTCCAGGGTTTGCCCAAAGAAAGAATATCTGGAGAACGATGCTCAGACAATGGGGCTTCCCAGGTGTTTCAGTGGTAAGGAACCTGCCCGCCACTGCAGGAGACACAGGAGACGCAGATTTGATCCCTAGGTTGGAAAGATTCCCTGGAGGAGGGCATGGCAACCCGCTCCAGTATTCTTGCCTGGAGAATCCATGGACAGAGGCGCTTGGCGGGCTACAGTCCACGGGGGGGGGGTAAAGGGTCAGACACGACTGAGCCGCTGAGCGCACTGAGACAGTAATGCTGCTTGAGTTTCCAAGGGGTGGTCCATGAGCTCTGTTCAGGGTCAAGTGTTGGAAAGGAACGCTGACGGTATTTATGCGTATGAGTGTGTGTGTGTGACAGGTGTGTGTGTGTGAGAGAGGTGTGAGTGTGTGTGAGAGGTGTGTGTGTGTGAGAGGTGTGTGTGTGTGTGAGACGTGTGTGTGTGTGAGAGAGGTGTGTCTGTGTGAGAGGTGTGTGTGGGTGTGAGAGGTGTGTGTGGGTGTGAGAGGTGTGTGTGTGTGTGAGACGTGTGTGTGTGTGAGAGAGGTGTGTCTGTGTGAGAGGTGTGTGTGGGTGTGAGAGGTGTGTGTGTGTGTGACAGGTGTGTGTGGGTGTGAGAGGTGTGTGTGGGTGTGAGAGGTGTGTGTGTGTGTGACAGGTGTGTGTGGGTGTGAGAGGTGTGAGTGTGTGTGAGAGATGTGTGTGTATGAGAGAGGTGTGTGTGTGTGAGAGGTGTGTGTGGCTTGCTTGCGTGTGCATGTGTGTACATGTGTATGTGATGTGTATGTGATGTGTGTGTGATGTGTATGCACGCATATGTGCATTTCTTTTCCTCTCGGTCACAGACGTTCCCGCTTTCACTGCTCTGGTCCAAATCCACGTTTAAAATCAGCGGGCGTGTGGTCTCTGGACGGGCCCCCAGCCTTGCCCCTGCGTCTTGCCCACCCCCCGAGGTGTGAGTGGAGGGGTGTGCCTGCTGTCTCCACTTCAGACACCCACACCCTCATGATCTCCGTGATGGAGATCACCAGCGAGGTGAACCTTCCCCTCGGGGACCCCATGCTGACCCATGCAGGGCAGCCCAGAAGCAGACGGTGACGTGCCACACCCCACAATTCCATCTGGATACTGTGCGCCCATGTACTTCTCGTCTGAATTTATTGCACATAAAGAAGAGGGATTTTACTTGACTGGATTTCTAGCCAATACTGAGATGCCAAATTGGCCTCTTGTTCTCACTTGTGGGTGAGAACACCTATGTGTGGAAAGATGCTTTCTTGGTTTTGGGGAAGAGCTTCTGCCAGCAGGTGACTGGCTGCCAGAGGGCGGGGTGTGCCCAGGAGCCAGCACCCCGCCCTCTCCTCTGCCCTCCGCTCTACGGCCTCATCCCCTGGTCAGTGCCGTTGAGTGGACCCAGGAGACAATGGAAGGCTGGCCCGGCAGGTTGACTTATAAGAGAAATCCTACATTAGTCAGTATAGGTTGGATGGGATCCCATGGAAACCAAATACTCCGTTGACAAAATGATCTCATTAGGGGTAGATTGAACTACGAGGTGGTCCCTAACGTGGCTTCCTAAGGAGATTATTCCAAAGTTGTTAGAGTGTATTTTGTTTCTGGGAAAATCGAGTTAATCGTGTAGTGATAATGTGCTTATTAGAAATGAGCACCAATTATTACAAACATTCAGCAAGGATTTGTGGAGCCCTGATCACACGCCAGGTGCGTCTGGGCCCCAGGATGCAGCTGCGACGATGCCAGCGCGGCCCAGACCGCCTATCATCTCCCTCAGCTGAGCTCCCATTTAGGATAACCCACTGCCCTAACTCCTTTGTTGCTGGTTCTTTATTGTGTTCCTACGGTTATTATTTTTTAACTTAAAAAAGGGCTTCCCTGGTGGTTCAGAACGTAAAGAATCAGCCTGCCATGGGGGAGACCTGGGTTCAGTCCCTGGGCTGGGAAGATTCCCTGGAGAAGGGAACAGCCACCCACTCCAGTGTTATGGCCTGGAGAGTTCTGTGGACAGAGGAGCCTGGCAGGTTTACAGTCCATGGGGTCACAAAGAGCTGGACTCGGCTTATAAGAAGCAATGAGATGACACCAGCTCATTTGTCGTTACTGCCTGGTGGGTGGCTTCTGAAGACAGTCTGTGTACTGGCGACAAAGATGGAAATCCACCTGCTTCTTAGCACAGTTACTATTCTGAGAACATCTCACTCCACCTTATAAAACTGTTGAGTGTATGATCCCCCTTGCTTTATTGATGCAGAGCATGCAGAATTTCTTTAAATGGCACTGCCATAGTAGGGATCCGATTGTGAATCACTTCTTCAAACCCCACAGCAAAGACTGTTTTGGGTCTGTGTGCCGTCTCATTCGGGTCATAATCTGGGTCTGTGCCCCCACAGGAGAGCTTAGGAAATGGAAATGCCTCATGGGCATGAGCTTTGCCAATTCCGCAGCCTAGGGTGGCCACACAGCTTATTGCCGAAGACGTCTGATCACCAGAAATCTCGTGGTCTGGTCTCGGGAGCCCTGGGCTGTTCACCGTCCCTGGGTATGGAGGACAGAGTGGTGTCCTGGGACGCTGGCTTCAGTGCTAAAGTTCAGGGAGTCCAGACAAAGGGGACAAGCTGGTCACTCCCCACCCACCTTAGCCCGTTGGTCAGGCCAGTCACTAAAACCACTGAGTCCAGAGGATACAGGCTGGGAGGAACAGGTGATGCCGTGTCCATCTTCCTCTGCCCCACGCCACAGGAAGGACAGACTGGCCACGTGGAAAAGACGCTTCCTTGAGGGAGACTTGTCACTGAAAAGATAATATTCTCTCAAAATCCCCAGGATGTGCTGGCATGGCTTCTACCATTTTTCTATTTCTTTTAAAAACATGGTTCATGGGAGCAAAAGACAGAATTTGAGATGGAAATGTGTGGGTATAACATGTTTTCCAGATCTTTCTCTGGACTTCTCATAAGCAAATGGCCAGAGGATGTGATGTCCAGGAGATGAGCCAGGAGCAAACCATGGTGGTGCGTCCGTCCACTCCGGAAGGGAGAACCCACCACCTCACCTGGGGTAGCACCCCCCAAAGTTCCCACTAGGCTTGGTTTTGTTCCTTTATTTTAGCCGAGTTGTCAAATTGTCAAAGATCTTTCAAAGACAATAGATATACAGAAACAGGTAACTGAACAGAAGCAGAAATAACCCAGATTAAATAAAACAGCTTCTGAAATTCCTGGTACGTGCCACTGGGAAGGACCCAAGTGCTGTGGGGTGGACAGATCCACTTGGATTTCCCATCTACTTGTGGGTCATCTCCACCCAAAGTGGGTGCATGTTGGTGAGAAGTGACTTGTCCTTTCACCCACATGACAACGTGGACTTCACTTCTAGCAACATCCTTGCGATGCAAGGTCAGTAGGTCGCACGACAACTTTAGAGCAAGAGAACTTGGGTGTCTCAGTTCCTACTCATCATGGGTTGGGTTCCCCTAAGGGTTTCAGGCTAAAGCAGAGACTGGGGTTCAGGCTGTTGTTGGGGGTGCCTTGGGATGGCAGCTGTGGGAGTTGGAGGAGAACACGTGGTCAGATTGTCTCCACA
This sequence comes from Bos javanicus, assembly GCF_032452875.1. Taxonomy (NCBI): domain Eukaryota; kingdom Metazoa; phylum Chordata; class Mammalia; order Artiodactyla; family Bovidae; genus Bos; species Bos javanicus. The sequence continues at coordinate 70,038,534 of NC_083887.1, forward strand.
AAGGTCGTGGCTGAGCCTATGGTCAGCTCTGAAAAGAGATGCTTGGGGTGGTGACTGCTGCTCCTGGGAGGGTGTGTGACTTCGGGGGACAGTGTCCTGCTCTGAGGGGATCCTGCAGACGGCCAGCCGCTGAGACCCACTTGCTGACCTCTTCCCCAGCTGGGGAGACCAGCTCTGCATCCACCTATCCTGGAGGGACACCTGGGTGTCACCTCCGGTGTCAACCCCACTAGGGTTATTATGTAAGCGGTGGAGCTCTGGGTTCACATACCAATCCTACAGCACTTTACACCTTAAAACATCAGAGTAATGACTCTCAGGGAAGCTGGAGCTCCATAAGCCAAGCCTCCTGTAGTTCAGTCTGTCTCCTGGATGTTTTATTAGGGGTTCAATTTTGTTTTATTGAGTTTTATTGGGTAAGTTGTTGTTGGGGAGTAATTTCGCTTATGAGAGAAGTTATATGGAGTTCATATCTTCCTTCCTTGAGGGTCCACATGGTTCGATTACACTCAGACCCGTCCGGCCCCAGCCCCGAGTTCTGTGCGAGCTCCCCCAGCCTTATGCATGACCCCCTTCCGTCCCCGAGCCCACACCCGGAGCGGAGATGCTGCCCTGGGCATATGGTCTCCTCTCTGGGCAGCCAGACTTATAAGCAGTGTTGTTCAAAGAGCAGGCTGTGGACGGAGCCAGCCTGGGTTCAAGTCTCTGCCTCCCTGTGACCTTGGCAGAGGGGAGACCAGCTCAGCCTCTCACGTGCTCATCTCTGCACCACGCAGTCTTTCTCCACAGAGCAGTCTTTAGGATCAGACTGGATTACAGGTATTAAGTGTCTGCTTAGATGCGAGTACTGAGTGAACGCACGTCTTCCTCCATCTCGTTCCCTCGAAATGCTACTGGACTTTCCCATCTCACTTGGAGTAGCCAGTTCACCATTGTACCGTCTGCTAAGTAGCACTTCCCCAAAGACTTGTTTTTTTTTTTTTTTTTAATTTATAAATACACATACAAGAGGCAGTTGTCTGTCCTGTTCTGATAACCTGTGTTTCTGCACTGTGCCAGCACTGTGCCGAATCCACCACCCACTCTGGGCTCTGCTGGGCTCTGTCACAAGCTGGGGTCAACCTTTGGGGTCGGTCAATTCCATAGAAACTTGACCTTGAATTCTGGTGTCCTGAGCACACCCCCGTCCACTCTGCGGACACCCAGAAGTGCATGGCACTGCTCTTTGCAGGTCCTGTGCCCCCTGGGGGCCCAAGGGTGCTCTGGAGACGCCCTGAAAGACTCCTGACCCCCCACCAATGAATCTCTGACGGCCGTGGACGCAGGCAGCTCTCCCGGGATGCCCTTGCCTTTTTCCTTCACATCCCCCCCAAAATCTCCCAAATCTCTGCCACTCTCATCAGACACCCCCTGCCCAGCCCTTCAGGGTGTGTCCTTTATCAGGAAAACGGGTCTCTGCTGTTTCACTCTGGTGGTTCCCCTGCACCTTCCTGGATCCCGGCCCATCCTTCCCTCGGGCAGCATCCTCATGCCTTCCCTGCCTGAGCAGGACGCCCTCCGGATTCCTCTGCCAGAGGCTGGAAGCCAGGTCTCCCCATACCTGGCCCCGTCCTGGGCGTCTTCTCCCCTCAAGTCTTGCGTGTCTCTGCCGCCCCTGCCTCCCTCCAGCTTCCCTCTCCTCTCATGGCGAGCTTCTCACCGTGATGGTCAAGGACATTGGGTCTTCATCAGCATCTTGATTTCCGTGGCTCAGTGTCACCTCCCTCCATCACCTTTGTCCTCACCCCGCATGGGTCATCACAGCCCCGGGTCCACCATCCTGTCGGGATCTGTGTTCTGTGTTGTTCTGATGATGGGTGCAGTGAGAATCTCCGCCTGGAGCTGACTCCTGCCTCCCTCTGAGGCGGAGTTTGCCTGGGTCCCTGCATTCCCGGGCACTGCTCAGCCCTGGGCCCGTCGTCCCTTCCCATCACTCCTCTCGGGGTTCTCGGCCTGGCCTCCCTCTGCATTATGCACGTGGTCCTCCCACTTGGAAATGATCCTTTGAAGATGAATATCCTTGGTCCCATGGCCTCACTCCCACCCTCTCTGCTGACTCCCCGCCCTTTATCTACAACATGCCCTGAATGTTTCTGCTCAGATGCCTCACTTGACCTCAGTGGGTCAACAGCTAAATACATCCCCCACCCCTTTGCTTTCTCTGTCACAAAAACTCCTATTTCCTTTAAAGGGAGGAGCTTCCAGGGTGTGAGCACATCGTCTCCCTTCTAACCCATCCTTTCCTTCTTCTGACTTGACTTCCCAGGGCCCTGCACACATTATGGACTTCTAGAAGCAAGGGACTGTGCTGCTCTTCCATCTGAAGCGTGCGCCAAGGGTTTACAAAGAGCAGCACCTTACATGTTTCAAGGCACCTGCTGAATGAACTGTGTCTTCTTCCAGCTTCAGTGGCCCCTGGGCCAACTCGGGAGATACAGCGAGACGCTTCCCTCGTGCCCTCCACTCTGTTCTCTTCTCTTCCCAGCCTACAGCATCTCCACGTTGTGTGTGTTGGTGTGTGTACACTCGCCCATGTGTGTGAATTTTCCCATAAGGACTTTGTGATCCTTTGCATGCATGCTCAGCCGCTCAGTCGTGTCTGACTCCTTGTGACCCCATGGATTCTAGCCCACCAGGCTCTTCCATCCGTGGGATTCTCCAGGCAAGAATACAGGAGTGGGTTGCCATTTACGTCTCTGGGGAATCTTCCCGACCCAGGGATTGGACCTGTGTCTCCTATGTCACATGCATTGGCAGGTGAGTTCTTTACCACTGAGCCACCTGCAAGCCCTTGTGATTCTTTGAAAGTGAAAGTCGCTCAGTCGTGTCCAACTTTTGCGACCCCATGGACTATACAGTCCATGGAATTCTCCAGGCCAGAATACTGGAGTGGGTAGCCTTTTCCTTCCCAAGGGGATCTTCCCAACCCAGGGATTGAACCCAGGTCTCTGGTATTGCAGGCAGATTCTTTACCAGTTGAGCCACAAGGGAAGCCCTTTACATCTATATAATTGATTTCCACACCTGACCCAGGCTTTCGTGAACAGATCAGAACTTTGCTCTTGATAACAACCCTTCAGCAGTCTGCCACCTGTCTGCGTGGGGTGGTACTTGCTCCCTCGTCAAAGACCCTGATCTACCTGTTGGATGATAAGGACCGGACCCTAGGGCATCACCAGGTGTCCCTTTCCAGGCTGGCACGGGTCCGCTGGACCCATCCTTGATTCTGTCTGATGACGTGCTGAGATTCACATCCTGTAGGAACAGCGGGCACTGTCTGTTGAAAGCTGGTGAGGTGTGGACACCTCCTCCACCCTGTGATTGAACCTCCCTTGATGGTGGGGTCATTGCCGTCTGCTGTGTGTGGAGAAGGACTTCAAGACCAGCTTCTGTGGATCCAGGGGCCGCCCAGCCCCTTCGTCATGCTCTCTGCTGGAGCCGTTCTCAGCAACCACACATGTGTGCTCACAGCTGCCCAAAGCCTCTGCACTTGCCCGCCCCCTTTTTACTGGGGGACAGTTGGTTCACAGTGTTGAGTTTATTTCAGGTGCACAGCAAAGTGAACCAGTTACATCCGTTCTTTTTCGGATTCTTTTCCCTGATAAGTCATCACAAAACACTGAGCCAGGCTCCCTGTGCCAAACAGGAGGTCCTTGTTGGTTATCGGCTTTTTATGCACTAGTGTTTGTGTTAATCTCAGACGGCTATTTATCCCTTTCCCCTTCGGTAACCTTGAGCTTGCTATCCATGAGTATATTTCTGTCTTGTAAGTAACTTCACTTGTATCGACAGAGGGATGGATAAGAAGATGTGGGATGCACACAGAACGGAATACTACTCAGTCATAAAAAGAGTGAAATAATGCTATTTGTAGCAACACGGATGTGCCTAGAGATGACCATACTAAATGAAGTGAGACAGAGAAAATTACCATACAATATCACTTATTCGTGGAATCTAAAAAAAAGAAGACACCTCTTTGTTTCTGTTCAATCCAATCAGCCTGCTGGGAATGCCAGTGCCAGCTGACCCCCGCCCCTCTGCCCGAGCGGACTCACCCCCTCACTCTCTCCCTCCAGACGCTGATCCCGCCCAGCAGCGCTGTGTGACTTCAAGCAGACTCCATGTCTACACTTTCTCTGCTCCAGGGTCTGTAAAAGGCTGGTAAGGCTGGATTCCAGTGCTGTTGTGAGGTGAAATGGAATAATGTATAGAAAGCACGTACATCAATGTCCACAGTGTGGAAGTTCAGGAAAACTTTGCACAGGGGCTTCCCTGGTCATCCAGTGCTTGGGAATCCGCTCTTGCAATGCAGAGGATGCAGCTTCCATCCCTGGTAGCAGAGCTAAGATCCCGCACGCCACAGGGCGACTGAGCCGGCTCGCTGGGGCTGAAGGGCCTGTGCACCGCGACGAAAGAGCCCACACGATGCTCCGACGACAGGGGAGACACGACTGAGGCCCGACGCGGCCGAATAGTAAATTAATAAAGGAAGGTTGGCAGTCAGGCCTTTTCCTACCTTTGTCCAGAGCGATTACGACTAGCGCCCGTAAGGCCATTGCTGATAAAGCATCCGCCTACTTGGAGTATCGGTTTTCTGTTATTGAACGCTCCTGAAGGCGGGACTCTCCTGTGTGTATTTGTTTGGGATTTTCAAGTGCTCCCTGACTCACTAGATTAGAAGCTCCCTGGAAGCAGGAATTGGAAACGATCTATGGTCCCTGAGAGTGGAGAGCGCTGTGCCTTCATGGAGCCGCTCCGGAGTTCCTCTTTATATGTGAGATGGCAGCAACCGACATCGTTATGTGTACCAGCTATAGTCAAAGCTGCGGTTTTTCCAGTGGCCGTGTACAGATATAAGAGTTGGGCCATAAGGAAGGCTGAGAGACAAAGAATTGATACTTTCAATGTGGTCCTGGAGAGGACTTCAAAGTCCCTGGGATGGCAAGGGGATCAAACCAGTCCATCCGAAAGGAAATCAACCCCGAATACTCACTGGAAGGACTGATGCTGAAGGCAAAGCTCCAATCCTTTGGCACCTGATGCGAAGAGCCGGCTCACGGGAAAAGAGCCTGATGCCGGGAAAGACTGGGCAGGAGGAGAAGGGGACGACAGAGGGTGAGATGGTCGGATGGTATCACCAACTCAGTGGACACGAGTTTGAGCAAGCTCCGGGAGATGGTGAAGGACAGGGAAGCCTGGTGTGCTGCAGTCCATGGGGTCACAGAGTCAGACAAGACTTAGTAACTGGATAACAACATATACCAACTAAAACATACTAAACATATAGTGCGCACTCAGTCTCCTCAGTCACGTCCAGCTCTCTGCAACCCTGTGGACTGTAGCCCACCAGGATTCCCTGACCATGGGATTCTCCAGGCAAGAATACTGGAGTGGGTTGCCATTTCCTACTCCAGGGGATCCTCCTGACCCAGGGATCAAACCTGCATTTCCCATGGCTCCTGCATTGCAGCCACATTCTTTACCACTGAGCCACCAGGGAAGCTATTCTATAAAGTTTGAGAAACTATGGAGACGTGAAGATAATGAAATACAAATTACTTATAATTCTGTAACTCAGTACTTAAAATCTAACAAGATATATATATATATAATCTTTATATATTTTATATAATATGTATTATATATTTATACATCTGCATTGTAACTACATTTAATAACATATTTATAAAATATATAAAATTGTGTGTCTATAATTATTTACATTTTATGGAATAAATTGTTATTTTTATAATCATAATGAGAAAGTACATCTTATTAAATGGCGTGGAGACACATGAAACTCACTGATTTGATCTTTTAATTTCTGTGTGTTGCTTCTGCACATCAGAGCCTAGCTGTGTGGTATGATCGACTCTATCTACTTGGAGATGAAAAGATGGAGACCCAGCAGAGTGAAATGAAATGCCCCAGACACAGATTTTGATAAATAAATGTTGATTTGCAAGCACACACGTTGACAATGCCAAAAAGAAGAGAGAAGCCGCAGCAGACGGGCGGGCCTCCGACACTGCCCTCCCGTATCTCAGGGCTGTCGGGGTGTCCAGCGGGGCCGATAGCTGGCCAGGCCCTGACGGGGAGGGAGATGGGTCATTAATCTTGCTTAGGACTGGCTCTGCTGACACGAGCCCTCGCAGAGCACTTTGCCCTGTGGACACAGAGGCCTTTGGATGCCAAAGAGAGAGTCCAGCACTTAGACAATTTAAATCATTGCAAACAAAATTATGTTTACCAAAGGGGAACCACGGGGGAGGGTATATTAGGAGTGTGGGAGTAACATGCACACAAACACTATGCATAGAACGGATGACCCACAAGGACCCACGGTACAGCACGAGCTGCTCTCCTCAGTGCTCTGTGATCACCTACATAGGCAGGAACCGGAAAAAGAATGGATGTGTGTACACGCAGAGCTGCGCCACTGTGCTCTGCACCCGGAATACAGCACTGGACGCCTGCTACTCTCCAAGAAGATTAAAAAACACTAAAAGCGACGTGAAGCTGACTCATTCGTGCATTTCTGCAGAGGGACAGGGCTAGCGGTCCTTTAAAGCCTTTGCTCCTGAGCACAGGTGTCTCACCAGCCTCAGGCTTCCTCAGGACGAATTTGAGCAGCTGTCCTGTGCCCGACAAGGACAGGAGGGTGGGGACGAGCAGGCCACCAGGAGCAGCCAGGCAGGCTCCTCTGAGAAAGCCCGGGTGTGGAGCTGCAGGTGGGGAAGGAAGAGGGGTGGAGGGGCCAGAGGCAGGGCGCCGGACCCCCAGGGAGATGGGAGCGTGTCTGTGACCCGCAGGGAGACAGGAGCGAATCTGTTCCCAGGTGCTGAAGCTGGCCTCTGCCCTCCTCATCAACCCCAGAAAGAGGACCGCCCAGTAATCAGCAGGACCAGTACTAACCCTTCCTTTACTCATTTATTGACTTGGCGGCGTCGGGCCTCAGTCGTGGCTCACCTGTCTTCGGAGCATCATGTGGGCTCTTTCGTTGCAGTGCACAGGCTCTCTGGTTGCAGCGAGCCGGCTTAGTTGCCTTGTGCATGCGGGATCTTAGTTCTGCTACCAGGGATTGAACCTCATCCTCTGCGTTGCAAAAGCGGATTCTCACGCACTGGACCACCAGGGAAGTCCCTGTGCGAAGTCTTCCTGAAGCTTTTGTTTCAAGAATGACGCTGGACAGATGTCTGCCCCCGTGCAAGTCCCCAGGCAGGTCTCAAGGACAGCGGTCAGTTCTCACCTTTAGGACGCTGGAGAGCTGTTCTGCACTTGACGGCAGAAAGAGGCTTATTCTACCCTGCCTTGACTCCAGAACGTCTTCAGCCCTGTGTACAGCTTTCTTCAGAGCCGTGGGGTCCGGGGTGGGCATTTCTTCATTTACGGAGACAAGAGCCAGGGCACTGAGGGTCAGGGGGCCCCGGGCCGGCTGCCTTTCGCTCTGCTGACCTGCTGGCTCCCACCCCCTGACCTGTGACACCTCCGATTGTTATCTAATCAATTCAGCCAAAATTAAAAAGATGTGTTTGTATTTGCTTGAACACTCTTGCAGCCCGACGTTCGTGGCGGTGACCTTTTCGTATTGAATTCCACTGCTGATCGCATGTGGCCTGCCAGATTGCCGGGCTCATAAATAATGAAGCACCTTGTGAGGAAGGGTTCAACGGCGTGCAAGGCTTGGTGGGGGCCCTGCACCTCCTAACCCACTCCTGCCAGAGTCCCAGCTCTGAGCCCAGGGACCAGCCTCCACGGGCTGCTCCCGAACCATGCGGCTTCTTGTTTGTTTTACTTTTGGTGTGTTTGTTTCATTTGCAGGAGAGTTGACTTTCAATTTATTTTTATGGTAGTAAAATTCACATAAGATGAAATTGACCAATTTAGCCACTACAAAGTACGCAATTCAGTGACCTTAAATACATTCAAGATGTGTAACCAGCATCAGTGTTCCCAGGACTTTTTCACATCCTGAACAACAGCATGGTACCCATTAGATAACAGCAACCCATCCCCTCCCTCCCCACCCATGAAGGCTCTGTTGTGCTTCTGCGCCCGTGAATTTCCTAATCTAGGTGCTCAGTGTAAGTGGAGTGATGGCAGGCTTGTCCTCCAAGTTTGGCTTTTTCCACTTATTGTAACATTTCCAAGGTTCCGCTGTGTCTTGGCATGACTCAGTACTTCATAGACAGGAGGTTGGCTTCTCATATTTTCACCTCTTCTGCCACCTCCAAATAACTTAAAAGTCACTAATGAGAAGATGGAAATCATTTTAACACCAAAGCAACAATCCCATAGAAGATGTACTTCTTTGAAAAAAGAAAAGTCTCAGCTTCTTTGGAGTTTGCAAAATTAAAAGGTTACTTGAAAGAAATTCCTGAAAACTAACAGTGGGTTCACCCTAATGAATATTTCAGGGGCCAAAAAACTGGCAATCTGGCCTTGGACTGTACCTTAGACCAGGGAAGAATCACATGGGTAGAGTCTCTGTCATACCTTTGTCTTTGTTTTTGTCATAGCAGCGATTTCCATCCCAGAGCCATAGGTGTACAAAACTGGTTAACTCTACAAACTTGGTGGTTTCATTGCTCAGTCGTGTCCAACTCTGTGTGACCCCATGAACTGAAGACCGCCAGACTCCTCCGTTCTTGGATTCTCCAGGCAAGAGTGCTGGAGTGGGTTGCCATTTCCTTCTCCGGGGATCTTCCTGACCTGGGAATCAAACCCAGGTCTCCTGTACTGCAGGCACATTCCTTACTGACTGAGCTACAAGGAAAGCTGTACAAACTTGAGCCAACACCTAATTGAAGGCTGTAAGAAAATGTAAAGTAAATTACGATTATAAGGATGGAAAGTAGTCAATTTTTTGAAATATGTATACTCTGATTTTCTTTTTAAAAAAGTTTGAGTTCAGGAAAATGCAGAAAAAGTGAAAAGTAGCTCTGTGAGAGTTTTACAGAGCTCTCCTGGTGACCGGATATCCTGTTTGCTTCTGACGTTTGATTTTCTGGGTGTCTGTGTCCAAGCAGCTGCTGCATCTTCTGCCTCGTGGCGTGTAGCCCAGCCTCCAAGCCCCAGCAGCTCTGAGGAAGACGCAGGAATGCAGAGCAACAGGGACACGGACCACGTCCCCCTGATCTGCCCTCCTTCGGGCTGCAGGGTCGTCAGCACAGGGCCTGGGGCTGAGCAGCTGAGGCAGGAGTGGTGAACAGGCTAAGAAGGTAAGTGACCTGGAGGGGACTGTCTCACGGAGCACATGAAACACGCTCACCTTCTCATCAAAGCAGCCGAAGAGACTGTGCCACTCACAGCACACTTGGACACAGGGACACGAAGGCCATGACACCGACCTTTTTCTGGGCCACATCCATCGATTCCCCCAGGGCTGAATTTTGTGACCCTTAGGGCTCTTTTAGTTCTCAGAGCTCTGGTTTGTCTCTGTTTGTGGCACATAAAGGACAATGATGGTGATGAGGGTGGTGATGGTGCTGGTGCTGGTGGTGATGGTGGCCATGATGGCCATGATGGTGGTGATGGAGGTGCTGGTGATGATGGTGATGATGCCCATACGGTGGTGATGGAGGTGGTGGTCATAGTGATGGTGATGGTCATGATGATGGTGCTGGTGGTGATGGTAGTGATGGTGATGATGGTGCTGGTGGTCATGATGGTGGTGATGATGGTGGTGGTGACGATGGTGCTGGTGGTGATGGAGGTGATGGTGATGGTGGTGGTGATGGAAGTGGTTGTGATGATGGTGCTGGTGGTGCTGGTGGTGCTGGTGCTGGTGGTGATGATGGTGATGGTGGTGATGGAGGTGATGGTGGTGATGGTGATGACTGTCATGATGGTGGTGATGGTGCTGGTGATGGTGGTGATGGTGGTGATGGTGCTGGTGGTCATGGTGGTGGTGATGATGGCAGTGATGGTGCCCATATGGTGGTGATGGAGGTGGTGGTCATGGTGATGGTGATGGTCATGATGATGGTGCTGGTGGTGATGGTGGTGATGGTGATGTTGATGGTGGTCATGATGGTGGTGGTGACAATGGTGCTGGTGGTGATGGAGGTGATGGTAGTGATGGAAGTGGTTGTGATGATGGTGCTTGTGGTGATGATGGTGGTGATGGTGATGTTGATGATGATGGTCATGATGGTGGTGATGGTGCTGGTGGTGATGATGGTGGTGATGATGGTGGTGGTAACGATGGTACTGGTGGTGCTGGTGCTGGTGGTGACAATGGTGATTGTGGTGATGGAGGTGATGGTGGTGATGGTGCTGGTGATGGTGGTAATGGTGATGATGGTGCTGGTGGTCATGGTGGTGGTGATGATGGTGATGATGGTGATGGTGGTGCTGGTAATGGTGGTGATGATGTCCATATGGTGGTGATGGAGGTGGTGGTCATGGTGATGGTGATGGTGGTCATGATGGTGCTGGTGGTGATGGTGGTGATGGTGATGTTGATGGTGGTCATGATGGTGGTGATGGTGGTGGTTGTGATGATGGTGATACAAATAACTTCAATTGCTTGAGTTCTTGCTATACACTGGACACTACAGTTCTCTGTGCTCCTCACTCTCAAAGTAGAAAAGTAAAAGTCTGCCCCACTACATGAGGACCCAGGTCAGCAAGAAGACGCAACTCTCTTGTTCAAGGTCTCCCAGCTCAGAAGCAGCATAACTAGTTCCCAGGCCTTGCTTGCTGCTTCTGAAGGCTTGAATCTTCAGTGTTTGATGCCAGTTGCTGAAAAGACCTAACTGAACTTTGCTTTTTTTCTTTACTATGTTCAAAAGTTATTAACTGGTCTAAAAGGCACAGGTTTTGCAACCTTGAACTCTGTATTTGGTCTCTTTTGTAATAAGGCTTTGCCCCTTTGCATGTATTTCTTCAAGTCTGCAGCCTATTCTTTGCAGATGCCCTTTGAACACTGACTTCCTGCTACTGCAGACACTACCGCTAACGTTTTTCTCTTTCGTGCTTCCATGACGTCACCTGCCTTTCTTCCTCTGCGTCCTCACAGAGGACCAGGGGCTGTCCAATTCAAACGGAGACCCTTCTGAAGTATTTCTACTGTTTCAGCAGGATATTTGATTCAAAATCACACAAAAATGAAGCTCTTTAACTATAGTGTTAAATACATCTTTGAGGTGGAACAAAGCTTTATTTAAAAAACAAATCTGATATATACACATCCATCTCTATGCATTTACTATATATATATACATACATATACATATTAAATTGACTTTTTCACTCTTTGCACTGGATTTTACTGTAGTCTTAGATGAGTTACTTAACTCAAGATGAATGCCTCGATTTCAATGGCTTAGCTGACAAAGGCAGAAACTAGACCCTGGTGCTGGGAACAGAGGGGAGGACACTATTTGAGAGATGCTTCTGAAGCTGAGTGGACAGAACAGGGTTCTGTTAAAGGAAAGGAAACAGCTAATATTGCCTTCAAAACTTCTGGCTTGAGTGACTGGATATTGATGAAACAGTGTGTTTTCTGGAGCTCTGACACTCAGGATTTAAAAACCACTGTTGTCTTGGAAAGGAATGAGGAAATCTCTCTGGGCTTCCAGACATTCCAAGCCCTAACAGGGTGCTTTTCACCCCCCTTGCTCTTCTTTCAGCTTCATCGGCATCGTGTCCGCCGCAGCAGTTTGCACTTGGAGAGAGTAGAGTGCTGCTCATGCTTGCCTGGCCAGGGGCCCTGCCAGCAGCTCCCTGAGGAGATCAGGGGGCTTGCAGACCCCTGACTCTGCCAGGACCCCAGCATGAGCACTGACCCTCCGCAAGTACAGACCAGGGAGGGCCCAGCTCCCCGAGGACCCTTGGGTGGGAGCTGGGCACCCAGGAGAAGGTGTCACAATGCCACATCTCCTACCTGCCACAACTGCAGGGCCAGTTCTGGACTGGACTCAGGGACATAAATGCAAAAGGACAGAGAAGAGCAGTCTGAAGAAAGCATGGGTGTGCGCAGAAGCAGGACTTGAGTATCCGTTGGAGGGTGCATGATGGCAGAGGAGCGGAAACGTCGGCTGGTAACGGATATTCCTGCTGGGCTCGCAAGGAGCAGGGCGAACAGAAAACCTCTCGAGGTGGAGGGTGGAGGGCAGAGGCGGGTGGTGGCCCCCTTCCCTGGCCCTTGGGAGTGCTTCTTGAAGGGGAGCATCAAAGTCCACCTAATTCTGGCTCACCACCCCCATTTAAATGTTATATTTATTTAACCTATCTAATAACTATAGTTAATGTATGTATATATGCGTACCTATGTGTGCATATATACGAGGAGGGCATGGCAACCCACTCCATTATTCTTCTCTGGAGAATCCCATGGACAGAGGAGTCTGGTGGGCTACAGTCCACGGGGTTGCAAGGAGTCGGACATGACTGAGGCAACTTAGGACACAGATATAGATGTACATATATATACAAGTGTCCACACATGAATAAATCTATAAATGTATATATGCTGCACATATAAACACATTCATTGTATAATGTTCATCAGTCCAGTTCAGTCGCTCAGTCGTGTCCGACTCTTTGTGACCCATGGACTGCAGCACACCAGGCCTCCCTGTCCATCACCAACTCCCAGAGTCTACTCAAACGCATGTCCATTGAGTTGGTGATGCCATCCAACCATCTCATCCTCTGTTGTCGCCTTCTCCTCCTGCCTTCAATCTTTCCCAGCATCAGGGTCTTCTCTCATGAGTCAGTTCTTCACATCAGGTGGCCAAAGTATCAGAGTTTCAGCTTCAGCATCATTCCTTACAATGAATATTCAGGACTGATTTCCTTTAGGATGGACTGGTTGGATCTCCTTGCCGTCCAAGGGCCTCTCAAGAGTCTTCTCCAGCACCACAATTTCAAGGCATCGATTCTTCGGTACTAAGCTTTCTTTATAGTCCAAGTTCCATACACGACTACTGGAAAAATCATAGCCTTGACTAAATGGACCTTTGTTGGCAAAGTAATGTCTCTGCTTTTTAGTATGCTGTCTAGCTTGGTCATAGTTTTTCTTCCAAGGAGCAAGCAGTTTTTAATCTCATGGCTGCAATCACCATCTGCAGTGATTTTGGAGCCCCCCAAAAATAAAGTCTGTCACTGTTTCCATCGTTTCCCCATCTATTTGCCATGAAGTGATGGGACCAGATGCCATGATCTTAGTTTTCTGAATGTTAGTTTTAAGCCAACTTTTTCACCCTCCTCTTTCACTTTCACTTTCATCAAGAGGCTCTTTAGTTCTTCTTCACTTTCTGCCATAACAGTGTTGTCATCTGCATATCTGAAATTATTGATATTTCTGCCAAAAATCATGATTCCAGATTGTGCTTCATTCAGCCTGGCATTCCTCATGATGTACTCTGCATGCAAGTTAAATAAGCAGAGTGACAATATACAGCCTTGACGTACTCCTTTCCCGATTTGGAACTAGTCTGTTATTCCATGTCCAGTTCTAACTGCTGCTTCTTGACCCGCATACAGATTTCTCGGGAGGCAGGTCAGGTGGTCTGATATCCCCATCTTTTAAGAATTTTCCACAGTTTGTTGTGATCCACACAGTCAAAGGCTTTGGCATAGTCAGTAAAGCAGAAGTAGATGTTTTTCTGGAACTCTATTGCTTTTTTGATGATCCAACGGATGTTGGCAGTTTGATCTCTAGTTCCTCTGCCTTTTTTTAATATCTGAAAGTTCACAGTTCACATATTGCTGAAGCCTAACTTGGAGAATTTTGAACATTACTTTGCTATCATGTGAAATGAATGCAAATTGAGCATTCTTTGGCATTGCCTTTCTTTGGATTTGGAATGAAAACTGACCTTTTCCAGTCCTGTGGCCACTGCTGAGTTTTCCAAATTTGCTGGCACAGTAAGTGCAGCACTTTCACAGCATCATCTTTTAGGATTTGAAAGAGCTCAACTGGGATTCCATCGCCTCCACCAGCTTTGTTTGTAGTAATGCTTCCTAAGGCCCAATTGTCTTCGCATTCCAGGATGTCTGGCTATAGGTGAGTGATCACACTGTCATGGTTATCTGGGTCATGAAGATCATTTTGTACAGTTCTTCTGTGTATTCTTGCCACCTCTTCTTAATATCTTCTGCTTCTGTTAGGTCCATACCATTTCTGTCCTTTATTGTGCCCATCTTTGCATGAAATGTTCCCTTGGCATCTCTGATTTTCTTGAAGAGATCTCTAGTCTTTCCCATTGTACTGTTTCCTCTGTTTCTTTGCACTGATCGCTGAGGAAGGCCTATGTATAACATGCACACCAATGCATAGATGTATATATGAATACATGTGTGCACATACACTCGTGTATATATAAACATGCACACGCACAGTTTTCTCCTGTGCTGTTCCACATCCTACACAAGACCTTGATTTTGCAAACTGTTGGGTTTATTCTGGGGGCCACGGTCACCATGGCCCAGGAGGGGCTGTTCTGAGTCTGTGGCCTCGTGCAGTGTAGCAGGGCCACTGCAGCTGTGCGGAGCACGGACCCCCGGGCAGGCCGAGCTGGGCTCGTTTTGTGCCCTGGGATGGGGCTCATTAGAGTTCTTCCAAACCGCTTTTTTTTTAACCGTCTCCCAGGAACCAGCCACCCACCACCTGTCAAATCAGCCATCAGAGGGGCAAGGGCGCCGGCTTGTCTGAAGACACTGGGTCATGAGGGCGGATTCCTTCAATCCCGTGTTCTGTTGTCCCTGTATCCGCCTATCCCCCTGGAAACAGCTCAGGTACAGTGTCTGCAAAGGAAACACCCAGAAAACTCAATGCAGTCATGGTTTTACAGTCATCATTCTATTTACACGTGAAGCAGTGTGAACACACACACATGCCCGTGCCGTCCACGTAGGTATGCTCTGGGGATTCTGAGCTTTGCTTCTGTTTAGCTCACGTTTATGCTCTCCACTTTGGGAGCGTCTACTGGACATCAGAGCCTGGCCAGCCTGCAGCTGTGAGTGTGGGGTCTGGAAGTCAGAGGGGACAATGATGCTGCGTGGTGGGACCCGAAGCCTGAGGACCATGTCATCTGTGCACAGTGCGCCCGAGACACCCCAGCAGAGGCACCCACCACGCCTGAGGCTCTGCCAGAGAGTGGAGCTGCTCATGTTTGGATTTATTTTGTGTCCAAGATTCATTTTATTAGAACTGTTTTATTCTTCCATGGATCCATCAAGTGGAAGTTAATTGGCAAAAATATGCTTATGATGGGTTCTTCCCCGTTGTTATTCTGCATAATAAGAATTTGGTGAATTGAGAAGCCGCGCAAGAGGCACTGTTATTAATGAGGAAACACTTAATAGTAAAATATGGCCAGTCTGACTCGCAGTACACACCACCTCTCCGTGTTATCCACAAATACTCATTAAGGCCTCAAAAGAACACACTTGCCTTCGAATAATGCATAAAAAATGCACTGTTCTCCAAACAAAGGTGAAACCGAGAGACATAGGAATTTCCCATGAGCACTCAGGGGAGCGAGAGCTTTGGGTTTAATGATGGAGAATTAGAAGCAAGTCTGTCTGGAGGAGAAAAAGTGCAAGCATAAAAATTGCGTTGTGTTGGGAAGAAATTTGTTATTGCCCTGACGAGATTAACCGCGGTAATTGGCACTGGCTTTTTTTTTTTTAACATATTGCACAGCCGGGTAGAGGCTGAGGCAATAAATAATGTGCACTTAGCCGCACCATTGGTCACTGGACGCTCTATCACAGCCGCCTCCCCCATCCGGGGAAGATAAATGTGATTTAAATTAATAGCCAGTCCTAAATAACTCCTCAGCTGGTAAACGGCGCATTTATCAGGCCCAGACAGCAGTGTCCTTTGATTCATGGCCCCCCCCTACAATGTGAAGGGTGCGTACAAAAATTGTTATTACTTTTTAATAAAGTGTAGCAGTCTGTCTGCAGTCATTTATCAGAAACGGTGGCATTCTGACAAACAGAAATACCTTAGCCCAGGATGAATGAGGGGGATAAAAGGACACATTTCTCAACAAAAATAATCACCGCCTAAATTATCTCATAAAAGTCAGTTTTTAAGTACCTTGAAATAAATGTCTGCAGAAAGATACAGGCCATGCGGATTGTTGAACTAAAAACCAAACAAAGTCTTTTCAAATTCACCTCTGTCTGTGATGGCCGTCGTCCCTGTGTGGTATGGACTCAAGAGGACGTCGAGCCAGTTTACAGAAAGGCGCCCACACCCTTCCACCAAGCGGCCGCGCCGGTAAGCCAGTGCCCGACCCGGTGGCAGGAATTAACAACAGCCATTCTTACTATACGTCTCCCGTTGAGACGACGTGGCTGTTGCCTCTAATTCTCTTCCTGCTCACATTTTTTTTTTCTTCTGAACAGCAGCCCCCTTGACTGAATCTTGATTTATTCTGGGACTGATTCCCCCTTCTTTTTGAAACGCGTTTGCAATTATCCACATAATTGGATTGGTCAGCGAAAATTACAAAGGAGCCCAGAGCCCACTCTCCACTGAAACCCTTTCTCTCTTAATTAAATGAGGAGCAGCGCCTGCCCGGTGTCAGCAGGTCACCCTTTCAGAGATATTGGGCAGGTTTAGAGCCGACCAAACACCAGCCTGTCCTAGGAGACTTCCTTTGAGCTTCCGGGGATCAGGCGGCCCCAGAGGCTCCCCACTGCCTTCGGTCACACATAACCGTGTTGGAGGAACCGCTGGCCAAATCGACCTTTGTGGGCACACAGCCCCCGTAACCAAAGAGTTAGCAACGTCAGAAAGGCTTAGGAGTGGAGTGTGCGTTGCCATCTGTGGCACTTGAGCTGTGATACAATTTTTAAGCCTCACCAGTGTGACTTTCCGAGGAATTGACACAATCTTAAAGAAGAGATGCCTGGAAATCGATTTAACTCTTAAGAGGCGCCAACTGCCGTCTCCCTCCGTCCCGGCTCTTCTCTGACACCAGCCTGGTTAAGAAGGAGGGTTTTCTCTCTTTGCATTTAGTTCAAATCTTTGTCTGCTAATCAGTTAGGAAGATTGATATGCTTTTTATGAATTGATATGTGTTAAGCACTCAGCAATGACAGCCTCACCCCAAGTCCCCAGCGAGAGCTACCAATTGTCATTATTTCACCCTGATGGCCCTCATATCCTCCTAGCAGATGGCAGGAATCAAAGGTGAAGCAGCTGAAACCAAGAGGAACAAAAACAACTGGAAGAGTGCAGGCACATTCTCCGGAGTGTTTAAAAATTACTTTCTTGGGGTCGACATTGTCCCTGTCA
This sequence comes from Bos javanicus, assembly GCF_032452875.1. Lineage (NCBI taxonomy): Eukaryota > Metazoa > Chordata > Mammalia > Artiodactyla > Bovidae > Bos > Bos javanicus. The sequence goes on from NC_083887.1 coordinate 70,055,842, forward strand.
CAACCACGCAGGCGTCCCCACCCAGATACGGCTTCCATTTCCTAGAGATTTATTTCCCTGAAGAGTGGAGCTTGGTTCTGGGTAAAAAGCTCAGCTAATCTGATCTGTGGTTATTTGACTCTGCTGGGAATTTCCAGGTCTGCAAATTTAAGCGGCAGGAAAGATGTTCCGGGGTGGGCACTGCAACTCAACGTCCTCTGTGTGAACATAGACATTTTCGTGAGATTTCCCAAACTGTAATTTTGTTTTAGTACGGCTTGTGTTGAGGAGGGCCTGGCAACCCGCTCCAGTGTTCTTGCCTGGAGAATCCCATGGACAGAGGAGCCTGATGGGCTACAGTCCACGGGGTCGCAAAGAGTTGGACATGATGGAAGCGACTTGCACACACGCACGCACACATGGATTGTGTTGCTGGTGTTTTGCCTGTTCTATGCATGTGTGCATACTAAGTCACTTCCGTCGTGTCTGACTCTTTGCGACTGTAGCCCACCAGGCTCCGCTATCCATGGGATTGTCCAGGCAAGAATACTGGAGTGGGTTGCTCTGCCCTCCTCCAGGGGATCTTCCTGACCCCAGGACTGAACAGGCATCTCCTGTGTCTCCTGCATTGACAGGCAGGTTCTTTATGATTGAGCCGCCTGGAAAGCTCTCCCATTTCATAGAGATGATTAAGGATTTGTGCTACTTCCCAATGGTTTAGACACAGCCACCCCACAGCCACAGGTGTCCTTCTTAGACATTGGAGGTCCTGGGAAGTCAGCGCTCATCCAGGTGATAAATGGTAAAAGTTTCCTGCCAGTATGATCTACACGGATGCTTGACCCTCAGCCGGGCTGCTTAACCGTCAGATCAGACCCACCCTGGACAAGATGCTCAGACACTCCTGTGGGTAAATATCATTCGTAGTTATGTAGCTAACGGGATTTTTAAGGGAAATTGTCCTCATAGGGGTGGCCTGTCTCTGGTGCTCTTAAAGCTCCATTCAATTTCTCCTACTAAAACCCACTTCCTCCTCTTTGTCATTCAGAATCCTTTTCAATCTACGGATTAGTGTTTTAAATTTGCCCGCTGATCGCGCAATGCTACTGATTATGCCAAGAGGCCGCTGACTGCCCAGTTGGCCTCCGACACGTAAACCAGCCGTCAGGATCCAGACCAGTCACTGGCAAGACCGGAGCCTGCGTTCTCTCCCTCACACAGTCCTCCTAAGTCTCCTCAACACGGGCTTTAGAGATGAAAAGTAGCTTCTCTCGGATCAGCAGACCCGCTGGCCCTCCACACTGCACTCGGTGACCCCCTGGTTTCTCAGGAAAGGCAGGGCCAGCCCCATCCCACCGCTGGGCCCACGCCTCCCACAGGTAATAGTCAATCCATTAACCTCCGGCCGCCTGGCGCCTCTCCCAGCTCCTAATTCTGTCCTCTTAATAGTCGCCACCCCTGCAAAAGCCGAGGTGACCCTGGGTGGCAGTAACAGGCTCCCGCCCCTCCTGCTTGCTGTGCGGACCCCCACACCCTCCCCTTCTCTTCTTTAGAAGCTAATCTAAAAAGAGCTGCAGAGGCAGAGGTCGCGTTAAACTGTAACGCAAATGTTACTCCTCGATTATCTGGCTGGGCTAAATGTCAACCGCTCCGGGCTAAAGCAATTGGGGAGCGAGCGTGAGGCCGCGACAGGGGCAGGGGAGGGGGCTGCTGGGGAACCAGCCCTGCCTCCCTGGTCCCCCTCCCCTGCCTGCTCACGGCTGCCTGCTCCCTGGACGGTGCCCAGTTGCGTGCGTCCCTAGAGGACAGCTCCTGAGCCTCTGGTCCGACATATATACACTAGGCAACATACACACCTATACCTACACATATGTGTAACACACCTTCCCTGCTGACGTGCACACACACACTGCATGCACACACAGCATGCAGCACACACGCACCAGGCAACATACATGCGCCCACACCTGTACATGTGTGTGACACACCCTGCCCACGTGCACACACGTTATATGCACACATACTGGGCAACATACACATGCCCATACCTATACATACGTGTAACACACCCCGCCCACACGCACACACACTGGGCAACGTGCGCACACCCACACCTACACATAGGCACAACACCCCACACAGACATGCACACGCACACACGTGCACATGTGCATACCCACACTCGTAAACACGCCCTGCAGTGTGCAGATACACGTGCACACACACACACACCCCCCAAGCCCCCTGGCTGGGTGCCAGCGCCCGGAGTCAGCTTAGGTGGGAGGGGTAGCCAGGGCCCCCTGCAGAAGCAGGTGTGTGAGATGGAACCCCTAGGCCCACTGTGGACATGGAAGTCCTTTTTGCTTTTGCTGTTTTTCATTTCTTTCCTCTCTTTTAGGCCCAGTTTCCTGGGTGACAGAGCAATCTTATTGCCATCTAATTTTAAGTGAGGAATCCAATTATTTACTTATTCATAATTTAAAGCCAGACAGTGGCATGCCACTTGCTGTCAAAATGATGGGCAGTAAATAGCAGCACAGGCCCCCTGCTACTCGGGGGCAGGAGGGGACACTGCACAGAAGGGACCCTCAGACAGGCCCCCTGGGAGCCTTGCCTGATTCTGCGCTGGGGGATGCAGTTAGAGATCCAGTCCAGGCACGCTGTCCATGGCGGAGCCCGTGCTGAGGCTGCTCTTCAAGTGCTGGCTCCTTGGCCGACCACTAGAGCTCTCACCCCTCCACCACGCCTGCTGGAGACTCTGAGCATCTGAGCTCATCACCCTCCTCACGCTCCCTGCAGGATGAAGCCTCGTTCTCATCACATCAGAGCAACACACGCTTCTCGGCACCCCTGACCAAACACGTGCATGACTTCCAACTGATGCACAAATTTTACACAACGCAGTAGTCAAAGGGGATTCTAAAGTCAGGCAATCCGGTGCCCATGTTTATTTTGTTATTATTGTTGTTGTCGTCCAGTTGCCAGGGCACGCTTGACTCTTTGCAACCCCGTGGACTGCAGCACACCAGGCCTCTCTCCCTCACTATCTCCCCCAGTTTGCCCAAGTTCCTGTCCATTGACTCAGTCATTCCATCCAACCATTTCATCCTCTGTCATCCCTTCTCCTCCTGCCTTCAATATTTCCCAGCATCAGGGTTTTTCCATTGAGTCAGTTCTTCACTTCAGGTGGCCAAAATATCGGAGTTTGAGCTTCAGCATCAGTCCTTCTGATGAATATTCAGGACTGATTTCCTTTAGGATGGACTGGTTGGCTCTCCTTGCAGTCCAAGGGACTCTCAAAAAGTCTTCTCCAACACCACAGTTTGAAAGCATCAATTCTTTGGTGCTCAGCCTTCTTTATAGTCCAACTCTCAACGTCCATATGTGACTACTGGAAAATCCATAGCCTTGACTAGATGGACCTTTGTTGGCAAAGTGATGTCTTTGCTTTTCAATACACTGTATATGTTTGTCATAGATCGTTTTGTTATTAGATGCAACAAATGTGAAAGCGTTCCATCCCTTGTTACGAAGCCCTCTCCTAGTGCTCATCCTGCTTGTCTCTACTCGGCTCCTCGTGAGATGATAGTGGTTTTCAAATAGCTTCCTCTTCCCCTGATGATGTGAGTGTACATTAACAAGACTAGCTTCCTGTCTATTTTCTATGAACAAAGCAAATAAACCCAAGATCCTGGTCAATAACGATGGCAGTCATAATGCCCCCAGCCCACCTTGTGCCCTGGGACTCAGCTCTACAAAGATGGGATCCCACCTCACCTTGTAAACTAGGAGGTGATGACTTTTGATTATTGAAAATTTGCAGACACCAAAACCAGGGTGTGGAGGAGGAAAGCCTAAGCGGCTCATCTAGGACTGAGTCCTGAGTCCTGGCCACAGCCCCCAGCCTGAAGGACGGGATCTTTTGGGTGGGGGATATTCCATGATGCGGGCCCTAAGGAGAGAGACAGATCTTCATCGCCACTACCTCCCCCGCCAGCGCTCTGGGGTAAGCCGCAGCTTACCTGCGACTAAAAAAAAGTCAATTCTTTTCATGCTTTTCATTTTTTTTTTTTTGTCAGAACAGAAAATTAGGTATGCATACAATTATTTTTCAAATGGTAGGGGAAATTTGGATTAAATAGAAGCTGGCAATTTATATTTTTCTTGTTCCAGTGAAAACTGGCTATTTGAGCATGAAAGTAGACAGGGTTTAAATTTAATTCTAGCTCTTTCAAAAGTTTAATTGTATTTTCATTTTAAAATAGTAAATTAAAATGTTATCATGCATTGATATAGTGTCTTCCTTCAAGGGAATTTCATGCATTGGTTGAAGAGTAGTAAAAAGCTTTGTTAGCATGTTAGGATGAATTTTGGTGAGAACAAGGCAGATAAATTATTTCATACAGTGATTAGCATAAAGGGCGCTGCCGGGGACCGGACTATTTTAAAGTGTTATTTGTATTGCTCTCTTTCTAACAGGATTTTGCAAATATTTATGAAATGCACATGTCAGTATTGTTTCTTTTTATCTTTCTGTTCACCCAGCCCTGTTATAGCCTAATTGAAATACAATAATTATAAATGGGTTTAGTTCCTCCATTTAATTTCCTTGCAAGCAGGGCCATTTATTTTTCTTTGGCTTTGTTAACATGCTTTAATTAAAAGATTTAACAAAGCTCAGGGAACAAGATGCCACGGGGGCATTGCACCCTGGTTCCATCTCAGCGGGACATTGTGTAACTGTGACCGGGTTCAGCTCCTGAGGGGTGGGAGGCAGGCCTTGTTTATCGGCTGCAGAAACGCCTCAGCCGCCCCAGCCCAGGAACGCGAAGCGCCGATGGTTCCACGGCTCGACCGGGACAGCCCCAGGCCGGGGGCTCCAGAGTCCGGCTTGTAGCTGATCTGACGGCACCCACACTGGATGTTAGGCAGCTAGCTAATGCTGCTGAGTTTTCATTTCCTCACCTTTTAAATGAGGTCAATACGTGCGGCAAGTGTGATCACGTGCTAATCTGCCAAAGTCCCCATTTTCTGGCCCAAAGTGGGCTTTAGACAGCAAGTAGACTTCCCAAATTTGGATAAAAAAATTTTTTAACTTTTTGTTTTATGTTGGAGTATAATTGATTAGCAGGGTTGTGCTAATCGCAATGTGATGTTAACAGGTACACGGTTCTATGTTTAAAATAGATAACCAACTAGGGCCTACTGTATAGCACGAGGAACTAGCTCAGTATTATGCAACAGCCTTACCTTATTGGGAAAAGAATTTGAAAAAGGATGACGCGTGTGTGTGTATAACTGAACCACTTTGTGTACTCCTGAAACTAGCACAGCCTGGATAAATAACCTTTAACGTGTAAATGGCAAGTATCTTCTCATAATGGTAATAGCATATTCTGAGAAAACTTAGTTCTATGTCTCCTGAAAACACAAACTGTCAGCTAATCCTAAGAAACGGCTGAAGTGGATGTTTGAGATACATTGTCTGGTCACAAAATGCTCTGCTGCTGTGCTTGACGCCGGGTGCACGGCTGGAGGTGCTCCGCTGCGTTTACAGATGGGTGTAAACACGTTCCCCTCCTGGGGGAGAGGAGCAGTGGAAGGCAGCACCGGACAGCAGGGAGCAGTGACTCTGAAGTCGGAACCTGTGTCCCTGCAGCCAGCCAGCTGCGCGAACTTAAAGGGTCCCGTCACTCCCGCCTCAGTCTCCTCCCCATCCCATAAGTGGCTGGGACCTGACCATCTGGCAGACGTCCTTTCAGCAGAGAGAAGCAGGGATCGTTTCCTGGTGCAGGCGGCGTCCCTCAAAACCTCCCGTGGTAGCTTCCCAGCTGTCCAGGGTCGCTCTGACTGGACGGATGCCTGGGTTATCAGTGCAAACACAAACCCAAGCCTGCTAAGAAGGGAAGAGGCACTTGCTGGGCTTCAGTCTTGAAGATACGTGTGTGCACTCATTCGTGTCTGACTCTTTGCGACCCTGTGGACTGTGGCCCACCAGGCTCTCTGCCCATGGGATTCTCCAGGTGAGAATACTGGAGTGGGTTGCCATTTCTTCCCCCAGGGCATCTGCCCCATCCAGGGCTTGAACCCGTGTCTTCTGCATTGCAGGGGGATTATTTACCCCAGAGCCATTGGGGAACCCCCCTTGAATACGTACCAAAAGTTTAAAGATGTATGAATGTGCTCAAGACTCAGAACAATGGGAAATAAATACAAGCCATACTCTTTGCTATTAAAGCACATTTTCTTTAGCTCAGTATATCAGCAAACACACCTGCAAATGGAATTCAGGCCTGTCACATGTCACACGTCACATGTCAGCAGGGCTGTGCCTGGGGTTTGAAATCTCAAAGGAGCCCTAGCTCTGTGGGGCTGTGCTCACCCGTGGCCGAGCTCTCACTGGCCCTTCAGCTGCTCCGAGTGTCTGCTGCCTCACCTTAAATAAGGGGAAACGAGCATCGTTCTATTTTGAGGATAGATAATGTGCTCAAAGGTGTTATCTCTGATGTTACTTGGGTCAGTCTCTGTTAGCATTTTATGTATTTCAGGCTGTAAATTGTCATCAAGGTTGAGGAACACTCCTTGGTGGAGGCTGAGCTTGACCTGAGCTCTGAAGGATGACTCAAGTCAGGTAAGAAGAGATGAACTGAAGGTGGAAGTGATCTGGGGGCTTCAGGGCTTGTGCACCGGCCTGTCTGGAGCAGACCTTGTGTGTCCCAGGAGCCTGTCCTGGCTCTGTTAATATATCAGGTAAACACTGTCCTTCTCCCGCTTCATGGACCACTCACAATCTGCACTACCTTCAGGATAAAAAAGATCACAGCTTAAGAAATAAGACCATTTAATGACGACTGCACTGATCCAAATGTCAGCGAAGCGCCTCTACTTATCACAGAAATGCTAATGCTGTGGTGACACAGCAGGGAGACGAAGGCGCTGGCGCTCGAGCCCCAGGCTTGGCGACGACCTCTGGACAGGGGCTTGTTGTCCCGGCATTACAGGGTGACGTGGACCTCGTCGTTTAGTGGAGGAGGTCAGCACCAACAACACCCCCATTCTCCCTGCTGCACTGGAAGTCAGAACACATACTGTTGCTACAGGGCTTACGACAACAAAGAATGTGGGAAATATGAGCACTTCTGCTCCTGAACGCTGTGGACAGAGAACTTGGTGCTGAAAGGGAGGTCAAGCAAGCGCAAACAGCAGCATCATCCTACCCAGAGTCTGAATTTAGCATAAATTGATTTCCTGAAATGCTCACTGGTTTAGAGCTTTCTATTTCAACGGTATCAAACCAGAAGTCAATTGAAACAACAACAAATGCATTGTGTTTTGCAAAAACAGTTGAAGCGTCCCTGGCACCTTTGGGATGGCTTCTACTGTCGCCACGCACGTCTGTTACTGGGCAGATGCATATCATTTCCGCTTCTACCGTCGCCACGCGCGTCTGTTTTTGGGCAGATGCAGTATCATTTCCACTTCTGCTGTCGCCACGCGCGTCTGTTACTGGGCAGATGCAGCATCATTTCCGTTATTGGGCAAATGCAGCATCATTTCTGCTCCTGCCGTCGCCATGCGCGTCTGTTATTGGGCAGATGCAGCATCATTTCCGCTTCTGCCGTCACCGTGCGCGTCTGTTTTTGGGCAGATGCAGCATCATTTCCGCTTCTGCCGTCGCCACGCGCGTCTGTTATTGGGCAGATGCATATCATTTCCGTTATTGGGCAGATGCAGTATCATTTCCGCTTCTGCCGTCACCACGCGCCGTCTGTTATTGGGCAGATGCAGCATCATTTCCGTTATTGGGCAGATGCAGCATCATTTCCGCTTCTACCGTCACCATGCGCGTCTGTTATTGGGCAGATGCAGCATCATTTCCGCTTCTGCCGTCGCCACGCGCGTCTGTTATTGGGCAGATGCAGCATCATTTCCGTTATTGGGCAGATGCAGCATCATTTCCGCTTCTGCCGTCACCATGCGCGTCTGTTTTTGGGCAGATGCAGCATCATTTCCGCTTCTGCCGTCGCCACGCGCGTCTGTTTTTGGGCAGATGCAGCATCATCCCCCTTCCTCTGGGCCACCTCACACAATGCCCCGCTGTGTTCCTCTGGATATTGCCTTTTTTTTCCCTCAAGGACTCAAAAAAGGAAAAAAAAAAAATTGCATTAAAGCAAAAATCCAATCTGATGGGGAAAAAAAATTAGCTCTACTTTTGTTCATTAAGCAATGTTTACTGAAGGTCCACCCTATGGGAGGGAGTTCTGAGACTTATTTGAGGTTCTGAGCTTAGAAAGGGCAGATATTGGGGGGGCAAGGGTGGGAGACTTCATAACTCAGGAGCTGCATGCTTGGTAGGTTGGTCGGAAAAGCGCCAGAGACAGAGAACAACTCAACAGTCGGTTTAAGGAAAGAGGAAACAGAACGTTTCTTGGAAGGAAAGGAAGAAAATTGACTTGTGGGCTGTTTGTTTAGGTAATTGGAAAAAAAATCGCTACTGATAAAATGAAACAATTGGTTAATATTATATGTTTTATTGAATATCTTAAGCTCATTAATTTATTCAAAGACCATTTTTAGAAAGTTCTTTATGTGCTAAGTGATAAATAGAAAAGCAAATCAAAGTAAAAGCTTCAGTTCTCAATCAGACTAGCGGACCCAACAAATCAATCAAACAGTGCAGTGTCATAAATTCTATAAAAGCAGTCCTTTGAAAACTTTGTCACTGAAGGAAGGATGTAAAGAATATGGCACAAATCTAGTGCACTCAAATAGAATAATAATATTCTATTATTATGTTATGTTATTCTATGAATAATATTACTAAGATATATAAGTATATGTTAATTTATCTATATATTGATACTTCTTTCTATTTATCTATCTAATTATCAACACTCAGATAATCCAGAAAAAAAGCAAGAAAGGGGAAAAAGAAGAACAAAAATAGAAGAAATAAACAAAAAATAATAATGTGGTAGATGTACATGCAACTATTTTGATAACTACATTAAATGTAAATGGTCTAAAAGGCAGGGATTATTAAATTGTATTTTCTTTAAAAAGACAACTATACGCTATTTCAAGAAATCTACTTTGATAATAAAAACACATATATGTTTAAAGTAAAAACAGTTTTTAAAGATTTTATTTAAATATTAAACAAAACAAATCTGGAGTAGCTATATTAATATCAGGCAATATAGACTTGGAGCAAGAAATATTACCAAGGATAAAAAGATATTATATAATGATAAAAAATTAATTCTAAGTGTGACTACACCTAACAACAAGGACTTGAAGGTCATAAAGTCAAAGCTAATAGAACCACAAGAATAAACAGACAAACGCACGTTCACTGGTGGAGGCCTCCTCACGCCTCTGTCAACAGATAGGCAGAGCTAGAGTTAAGATAAGAGACACGGATCCGGGAAGACACACATGGGCTGAGCAGCGTTATTACCAAACCGGACCCAGTCGACCTTCACATCAGCAGAACACTTCCCCCAGCAACAGCGGGATATGTGTTCTTTTCAAGCGTATGTGGAATAGTAACCAATATGTTGACAAGTGATGTATAGTATATGTTACGTTCCATATCTTATATGTGGTATATATTTAATTTTTCCCTGATGCTGGGAAAGATTGAAGGCAGGAGGAAAAGGGGATGGTGGAGGACCAGATGGTTGGATAGCACCACCAACTCAATGGACACAAGTTTGAGCCAGCAAGCTCCAGGAGATGGTGAAGGACAGAGAGGCCTGACGTGCTGCCGTCCATGGGGCCACAGAGTCAAGCATGACTGAGTGACTGAGCAACACCAAATATGGTGTTCACGGCTTCCCATGTGGCTCCCGAGTGAAGAACCTGAATGCCACTGCAGGAGACCCAAGAAATGCAGGCTGGATGCCTGGGTCGGGAAGACCCCCTGGAGGAGGGCGTGGCAACCCACTCCAGTATTCTTGCCTGGAGAATCCCATGGACAGAGGAGTCAGGGGCTACAATTCACAGGGTCACAGAGAGTCAGACACGACTGAGCCGGCTTAGCACGTGCGTGGTGCGCGTACGTGCTCACCAAATTGTGTCCTGAGCGCAGCTGTCTTTTTGTTGCTGCTGGTGTTCTTTGTTTTATTTAAGAAGTTATGCACATATTCCTGGAGAAGGCAATGGCACCCCACTCCAGTACTCTTGCCTGGAAAATCCCATGCATGGAGGAGCCTGGGAGGCTGCAGTCCATGGGGTCGCTAAGCGTCGGACACAACTGAGAGACTTCACTTTCACTTTTCACTTTCACACATTGGAGAAGGAAATGGCAACCCACTCCAGTGTTCTTGCCTGGAGAATCCCAGGGACAGAGAGCCTGGTGGGCTGCCGTCTATGGGGTCGCACAGAGTCGGACACGACTGAAGCGACTTAGCAGCAGCAATAGCAATAGCACACATATTCCAGATAACTGAGTTTTACTCTTCATTTTCCTCCTCTTCAAACTGGTTCATCTGGAAGTAACACTATTTATAATTTTCTTTGCTGCTAGCAACTACTCATAACTACATAGATTATTCTTCAGATATTTTTTGGTGAGATATTTCAAATACCTTTTGGGGAAAAAGCTACAGTAATCTTGCTTTTGTTTCTCTCGGTTGTAACAGCCCCTCCACCAAGATTCCCAGCTTTTCTTTCACTTTGATTCTCTCCTGAAGAAACTGCCCAAGATTGGCCTCATCCATGACTCCATCTTCTACCAGGTGGGTACAGTCAAGAGGAAGCTCCAGGACCTGTTTTTCTTTTTCTTTCGCCCCCTTCCTCCTGCTTCACCATACGCTTTTTCACAGGTGCCAAGGTGGCAGCAGAGACAGAAAGGACAGCAAGTTTTAACAAATGTAAGACAACTAGAATTATACAAAGCATGTCTCAGATCATAACGTGTGTGCATGCTCAGTCGTGTCCAACTCATTGCATCCCCATGGACTGTAGCCCTCCAGGCTCCTCTGTCCATGGGATTTTCCAGGCAAGAACCCTGGATTGGGTTCCCATCTCCTCCTCCAGGGGATCTTTCCAACCCAGGGATCAAACACGAGTTTCCTGTGTCTCCTGTATTGGCAGGCAGATTCTTTACCACTTAGCCAGATCATAATAGAACTAAATAAAAATAAAGAACATGAAATTATTAGGGAAATCCCTAAATATTTGGTAAGCAGATTTTTACATAAATCACAGGTCAAACAAAAAAAAAGAGATTGAAAAAAATATATTCAATTATAAGAAATTTAAAAAAGCATGTGTCTTGCAGCTAACCACCCACTTAGAAAGGAATTTTATAGCCTTAAAATGCTTCTTTAGAAAGAATAAAATATTTCAGATACATGACCTAAGCTACTTTCATAAGAAAGTAGAAAGAGAAAAGTAAGTTAAAAATCAATGTGAGCAGAAGGAAGAAAATAAGAAGACCAGATAGCAATGGAGCCGAAAAGACAAAAGTAACAGAAAGGAAATGGCGCTACAAAAAGATGAATGAAATTCATGAACCCCTGTCCAAGTGGACCAAGAAGAAATAAGAAAGCACTAATTACCAGTGTAGAAATGAAAGAGGTGAAATTGCTTTAGATCCCACCAAAATTAAAAGTATAATAAGGAAATATGATTATGTGCTTACGAATTTAGAGAACTTAGATAAATAAAACAGGTAAATTCCATGAAAGACACATACTGTAAATGCTCACTTAAAATAAACATGATTTGAATGATCACATTCTGTCAAAAATTGATTTTCTAGTTAAGAAACTTTTTACAAATGAAACTCCACTCCCACATTATGCCAGATATTTAAGGAAGAAAATTTACTTAGAGTACACAAACTCTAAGGAAACTGAAAAGAGGGATCACTTCCCAAGTCATCATACATGAGGAGCATAGCTATGATTAAACAAACAAACAAACAATCAATCAAAAACCAAAAAGACATTACAAGAAAACTGCAGACAAATATAGCTCATGAACATAGATGTAAATATCCTCAACAAAGTTTCAGCAAATACAATCCAACAATATGTAAAAAGGATAATAAAACATAACCACAAGCGATTTATTTCAGGAATGCAAGGCTAAATCATCATTCAAAAAGCAATTGATGTAATTCACCCTATTAGCAGATTTTAAAAGACGTGGGTAGGTCAGCAACACGGCCTGGGGATATGCCTCATGCACCGGGTCAGTGGCCATCCACAGGAGGTTTCATTTCAGTTCAGTTCAGTCACTCAGTCATGTCCAACTCTTTGTGACCTCAGGGACTGCAGCACGCCAGGCCTCCCTGTCCATCACCAACTCCCAGAGCTTGCTCAAACTCATACCCATCAAGTCGGTGATGCCATCCAACCATCTCATCCTCTGTCGTCCCCTTCTCCCGCCTTCAATCTTTCCCAGCATCAGGGTCTTTTCCAATGAGTTGGTTGTTCGCATTAGGTGGACAAAGTATTGGAGTTTCGGCTTCAGCATCAGTCCTCCCAATGAATGTTCAGGACTGATTTCCTTTAGGATGGACTGGTTGGATCCCCTTGCAGTCCAAGGGATTCTCAAGAGTCTTCTTCAACACCACAGTTCAAAAGCATCAAATTCTTCAGGGCTCAGCTTTCTTTATAGTCCAACTCTCACATCCACACATGACTACTGGAAAAACCATAGCTTTGACTAGATGGACATTTGTTGGCAAAGTAATGTCTCTGCTCTTTAGTATCCTGTCTAGGTTGGTCATAACCTTTCTTCCAAGGAGCAAGCAGCTTTTAATTTCATGGCTGCAGTCACCATCTGCAGTGATTTTGGAACCCCCAAAATAAAGTCTGCCACTGTTTCCATTGTTTCCCCATCTATTTGCCATGAAGTGATGGGACCAGATGCCATGATCTTAGTTTTCTGAATGTTGAGTTTTAAACCAACTTTTTCGCTCTCCTCTTTCACTTTCATCAAGAGGCTCTTTAGTTCTTTGCTTTCTGCCATAAGGTTGATTTCATCTGCATATCTGAGGTGATTGATATTTTTCCTGGTAATCTTGATTCCAACTTGTGCTTCATCCAGCCTGGCATTTCTCATGATGTACTCTGCACATGAGTTAAGTAAACAGGGTGATAATATACAGCCTTGACGTACTCCTTTTCCGATTTGGGAACCAGTCTGTTGTTCCATGTCCTGTTCTAACTGTTGCTTCCTGACCTGCATGCAGATTTCTCAGGAGGCAGATAAGATGGTCTAGTGTTCCCATCTCTTTAAGAATTTCCCACAGTCTGTTGTGATCCACACGGTCCAAGGAGGTTCCAGTCAGTCACTCAGTCAGTCAGTTCAGGCGCTCAGTCATGTCTGACTCTTTGCAACCCAATGAATCTCAGCACGCCAGGCCTCCCTGTCCATCACCAACTCCTGGAGTCCACCCAGACTCACGTCCATCGAGTCAGTGATGCCATCCAGCCATCTCATCCTCTGTCGTCCCCTTCTCCTCCTGCCCCCAATCCCTCCCAGCATCAGGGTCTTTTCCAATGAGTCAACTCTTCGCATGAGGTGGCCAAAGTACTGGACTTTCAGCTTTAGCATCATTCCTTCCAAAGAAATCCCAGGGCTGATCTCCTTCAGAATGGACTGGTTGGATCTCCTTGCAGTCCAAGGGACTCTCAAGAGTCTTCTCCAACACCACAGTTCAAAAGCATCAATTCTTTGGTGCTCAGCCTTCTTCACAGTCCAACTCTCACATCCATACATGACCACTGGAAAAATCATAGCCTTGACTAGATGGACCTTTGTTGGCAAAGTAATATCTCTGCTTTTGAATATGCTATCTAGGTTGGTCATAACTTTTCTTCTTTTAATTTCATGGCTGCAGTCACCATCTGCAGTGATTTTAGAGCCCCCAAAAATAAAGTCTGATGCTGTTTCCACTGTTTCCCCATTTATTTCCCATGAAGTGATGGGACCAGATGCCATGATCTTCGTTTTCTGAATGTTGAGCTTTAAGGCAACTTTTCACTTTCCTCTTTCATCAAGAGGCTTTTGAGTTCCTCTTCACTTTCTGCCATAAGGGTGGTGTCATCTGCATATCTGAGGTTATTGATATTTTTCCCGGCAATTTTGATTCCAGCTTGTGCTTCTTCCAGGCCAGCGTTTCTCATGATGTACTCTGCATATAAGTTAAATAAGCAGGGTGGCAATATACAGCCGTGACATACTCCTTTTCCTATTTGGAACCAGTCTGTTGTTTAGAGCAGAATAAAGTCAAGACTTGGACCCCAGTCTTCTTTGATTGCAGTACAGTTAATTTACAGCACGGTGTTAGTTTCTGAGGTACAGCAGAGTGGTTCAGTATTATATTTACTCTTTTTCTGATTTTTCTTCAACATGGTTTCACCACAAGGAGGGCTGGCAGGTTGGTTCCCCAGCCTCCCGTCTGTTCCCAGGATTCAGTGGGGTCAACCTCACTCCCAGGTGTGTGAAATCATTTGTCCTGCTTATCAGGGACCATCGTCATAAAGACCAGAGTTACACTGAGAGGCAAATTGTTCTTGTTATTCAGTCACTAAGCCCTGTCTGACTCTTTGTGACCCCATGGAATACAGCACGAGGGTTCCCTGTCTCTCACAATCTCCTGGAGTGTGTTCAAACTCATGTCCATTGAGTCGGTGATGCCATACAACCATTTCATCCTGTCATCCCCTTCTCCTCCTGCCTTCAATCTTTCCCAGCATCAGGGTCTTTTCCAATTACTCAGCTCTTTGCATCAGGTGGCCAAAGTATTGCAGTTTCAGCTTCAGCATCATTCCTTCAAATGAATATTCAGGGTTGATTTCCTTTAGAATTGACTGGCTTGATCTTGCTGTCCAAGGGACTCTCAAGAGGCTTCTCCAGCACCACAGTTAGAAAGCATCAGTTCTTCAGTGCTCAGCCTTCTTTGTGGTCCAAACTCTCACATCCATACATGACTACTGGAAAAACCATAACTTTGACTAGACAAACCTTTGTTGGCAAAATGATGTCTCTGTTTTTTAATACACCGTCTAGGTTTGTCATAGGTTTTCTTCCAAGGAGCAAGTGTCTTTTAGTTTCATGGCTGCAGTCACCATCCGCAGTGATTTTGGAGCCCCCAAAAATAAAGTCTAGAGGCCAGTAGTGACCTGAAAACAGAATAAATTAAAAGAGAGGGAACGACTTGCCAAGCTATAACAGCAAGTGTACTTCCACCAGGAATAAAGCTGGAAAGTTTACCCAACACCTGCCTGTTGCTGAGATTTGAAAACCTCTGCATGGGTGCCCTGCCCTCTTGTTAGTATTTTGCGGTTTCATTTGCAAATGTGCTGTCAGCCTCCAGGAAACAGGGCAGGTTCAGAGCTTTCTGTGCTGTGAGGAGCGCCTTCCACCAGGCCCTTCTGAGGGCCGGGGGGTGGTCAGCCCCCTGAAGTCGGTTGGAAGGACCCTGAGCAGAGCCCCAGGGCAGGAGTAGGGGAGCGGCCGGCAAACAGCATGAGGGGGGTGGGCTGAACGGTGTGCTGAGTGGCCAGAGGTTTGACCCGTGGGCAGAGGGCCAAGGCTGGGCCGTGGACAGGCTGGCAGCCTTTGCACCCTCTGTGGTGGGGGCTCAGCAGCTCGGGCTCAGAGCAGGGACTCAGATGGAGACCTCCTGCCCGGAGCTGCCGTCTGTTTCTCCTGCTGCGCTGGCCCCGGTGAGCCGGGTTCCACCTGCAAGGACAGCGCGACCAGCCCGGAAGCAGAGGCGCGGCAGCACGCACAGCGGTGGACACAGGACGCCGCGCGAGCCGCAGGGGCTCACACACGCTCTGCAGGCCGCCTGGGGTCCCGGTGATCCGGTTCAGAGCCGACGCTCTTCAGGGGCCCGCAGAGGCCCGGCCCACACTTTCTGCGACGTTTGCTTGTACAAGTCACATGAAGAACGAGAGTCCGCTTCCCAATATCTCTATTTCCTGAGGACATTTTAAAATTAAACGTTTCACCTTCAAAGTTAAAAAAAAAAAACAAAACCAAAACAAGGCTGTTTGTCACCATAATGACACACACTCCGTTGGCAGGGGAGGCTGAAGGCCGCCCCTGGATGCCGTCCGGGCCCTGCTCCGTGACCCAGTGCTGTCCCATAGAGCCTCCCCCGAGTCCCGGCCTGTCCTGGCCTGTTCCGCGTCCCGGGCTCTGTCCTCAGGAGCCACCCTGAGGGTGTGAAGAGACGCTGGTAACGGGGAATGGCCTTCTGGGTCTGTCACCACATAAATGCTTAAAACAGCACTTCCCGCCGTCATTGCTAAGACAGTGTGTGCGTGCGCTTTTTCACTCATTCCAACTCCTGGGGACCCCATGGACAGCATCCCACCGACTCCTCTGTCCATGAAATTCTCCAGGCAAGAAGACTGAAGTGGGCTGCCATTTCCTGCTCTAGGGGATCTTCCCAACCGAAGGATTGAACCCAAGTCTCCTGAACCTAGGGACTGAACCCAAGAATTGCAGATGGATTCTCTACTACCTGAGCCACCAGGAAAATCCCAACTAAGACACGAATTTTTACCAAATTTGTGTTAACACCCCTCATTCTGAACCATGTTTTTTGTTTGTGGGTTCCCTATATCATTGCTTGAAAACAAGAACAGTGTCTTTTTGGCAGGATAATAGTGAAATTCAGATTAATAACTCAAAAATCAGATTTTGAGAGCTCGTTGTGAACTCTCTGATACTAATAAGTGTCCATGATATTTATTTTCTTGGGAACATGAACCACACAGAAGAGTTTTCTTTGTGCTAATACAAGCAGAAATCCACATTTAAAAACAGAAAAGCTATGGGTCCTGGTTCTTGCCCGCAGGAGGTGATCCAAGAGGGTGCTTATCTCCTGAGAGGCCGAGGTCTCCTCAGGGCAGGGCTGAATAGTCTTCACCGTAAGTCATTGACAAGGCATTGCAAATACTGAGCAAGGCACGTTTCAGGGCTTCAGCTGATGTTTTATAGAAAATGACCTCTCCTGGGGGGACACAGCAGCTTGTGAGGGTCTGACTGGCTGCAGTGAAGGCAGCCTGACCTCAGCGTCTGCCTGCACACCCAGGGGTGGAGTGGGCAGAGGCCAAGCGGGACTGCCGCAGGCCGCACCGGACTCTTAAAGGTTTTCTTTCCACAGTTAGAAACTGACATTCACACTCCTAGGCTCCTTCCAGAAAACCAAGCCTTCAAACACGCGACGTTGGGTCATGAACAAAGACTCAGAGCATTTGTGCTTTGTAAAACCAACCTGGCGTGGCACTTAGAGTGTTAAAAGAAGTGGGAGGTTTTAATTAGATTTCTGTATTTCCAACCCCAGCATGCAATATAGGCATTATGAGTAGAGAGATGAGTAATCATTTCGACATTAAGTTTGGGGTGGAAAGAATGGATTCAATCACTTCCTCCATCAGACATCTTCAGAGTTCAAACCACACTCAGAGTGGCCAGGAGATGTTATCCTGCATCCCGGCAGAAAACCTGAAATGGTGGGCAGGAAATTGGACTGTTCCTACACAGGAAATAACAGCACTCTGTCAAAATCTACAGGAGAAACACGTGTTCAAATTTGCTGTCAGGGCCTCGCATATCTGATCGGAGAGCGAGAGGGGACAAAATTACAGGAGTCGTGTAATCTCTGCGCAGGACAGCGTCCGTGGCTCCCGGGGTCAGCAGGAAGTGAGCAGTGACTCAAGGCTCTGGCTGAATGCAGCGTTTTTTGCCAATAAACATATATATGTCCAATAAAATGGGCATGTGTACATTATGCGTAGTTGCTCAGACGTGTCTGACTTTTGCAACCCCATGGACTGCAGCACGCCAGGCTCCTCTGTCCATGGAATTTCCCAGGAGAGAATACTGGAGTGGGTTGCCACTTCCTACTCCAGGGGATCTTCCCAGCCCCAGAGACCGAACTCCCACCTCTTGTGTCTCCTGCAATGGCAGGCTGATTGTTTATCACCAGCGCCATCTGGGAGGCCCGCATGAATACGCTACACGTGTGTTAAAATTCCACGTTGATTCTGAATAACAAGATTTCTCATGGACCCTATGTTGTCAACATTTTTTTTACCCGAGAAGTAACAAAGATGTGCACTTTATGTAAAATCTCCAGGTCAGTACTTGGCTTATTTAAAAAAAAAAAAAAACGTATTTTAAGGAGGGTTGTAGAATTACAGAAAAATTGCAAAAAGTTTCCATCTACTGTGATCTGCTTCCATGGATCATCCACATCCAGTTCAGTAAGGTGCATCTGTAACAATTAACGAACCAACTCCAGAACATTGTATCACTCGAAGTCCATACTTTACAAAGACTCCCTGATTTTGTGCCTGTTTGTCCCAGATCCCACTGGATACCACGTCATGTTGTTGCTCAGTAGCTAAGTCACGTCCAACCCTTTGTGACCCCGTGGACTGCAGCACGCCTGGCTCCCCTGTCCTTCACCATCTCCCGGAGCTTGCTCAAGCTCACGTCCACTGAGTTGGTGATGCCATGCAACCATCGCACCCTCTGTTGCCCACTTCTCCTCTTGCCTTCAGCCTTTCCCAGCATCAGGGTCTTTCAAACGAGTCAGCTCTTTGCATCAGGTGGCCAAAGTATTGGAGCTTCAGCATCAGTCCTTCCAATGAATATTCAGCATTGACTTCCACATCATATCCGGCATCAACAAACCCAAGGTCCTCTAGTTTGTCTGCTATGCTTTCTTCTAGAGCTTTTTTAACTATTGCATTTTATGTTTAGCTCCACGATGAGCTTCGAATTAATGTCTGTGAAGGATGTAAGGTGTCCCGGCTCATTCTGTTTGCAGGTGAATGCCCAGCTGTTGCATCTTTCAGTTAACCGTCTCACCCCTTCTCCAGGAGTGAGTTGGAGGCATCTGTGTGGATCTCTGCCTGGGCTCCCTTTCTGCTCCCCTGATCTATGTGTCTGTGCTCCCATCACACCGGGACTGGGTTGCTGCAGCTTCACAGTGAATCTTGAGGTCAGGCTGCGGAAGTGCTCCAACTTTACTATCCTTCCCCATCATGGTGTCAGCTTTTCCTGGTCTTTGCTCCTCAATGTACACTTTAGAATCAGTTTGCCAAAACCTGCGAACTGTGTTCCTGGGATTTTGGTTGAGATTGTGTTGAATCTGTAAGTCACCTGGGAAAGAATCAACAGGTTAACAATACTGAGTCTTTCCACTCATGAGCATGGAATTCTCCATTGTATTTAGAATTCTTTGATTTCTTTAATCATTTTTGTAGGTTTATATGAGTAGATGGTACACACATATTGCCAGATTTGATTTATACGTAATTATTTTAGTTTTATGGATGATTAAAAGAAAGCTGTGGAAATTCTATATTAGTATATATTTAAACCTCCAAGATATGCTATGCTATGCTAAGTCACTTCAGTCATGTCCGACTCTGTGCGACCCCATAGATGGCAGCCCACCAGGCTCCCTCGTCCCTGGGATTCTCCAGGCAAGAACACTGGAGTGGGTTGCCATTTCCTTTTCCAATGCATGAAAGTGAAAAGTGAAAGTGAAGTCGTCGCTCAGTCGTGTCCGACTCTTAGCGACCCCATGGATTACAGCCTAACAGGCTCCTCCATCCATGGGATTTTCCAAGCAAGAGTACTGGAGTGGGGTGCCATTGCCTTCTCCGAAACCTCCAAGATATTTAAAGCAAATAGAGACAGAACTATATGAGAAATAAACCTTATTTGTTGTGAAACATTCTGCTCAAGTATAGTGTTGAATAGTGGCCTTTTGTAAACAGATTTGTATAAATTAGATATTCATATGGTTAAATATGGAAATGGAAACCCACTTCAGCATGCTTGCCTGGGAAATCCTATGGACAGGGGATCTGGAGGACTACAGTCATGGGGTCACAAAAGAGTTGGACCCAACTTAGTGGCTGAACAACAGCAAATATAAACTAATTAATTAATTAACAAACATTGATCCCAATCTTATACACAAAAATCTATTCCAAATTATAGCCAGTCTCTTGGAATAACCCATAATGGAAAAGAATATTAAAAAAAGAATGAATGTAGGATATAACTGGGCCACTTTGCTATATAGCAGAGATTGGTACCACATTCTCAATCAACTATATCTCAATAGAAACAATCTACTCCAGATGGATCAAGAGCCTACATATAAAAGGTAAGACAGTAAAAGTTCTAGAAAATGACATACATGAGAGTCAGTGGGGATTTGGACCATCTCTAGTTTCGGTGATCACCAGGAAGCTTCGTTTGGGAGGTAGGATGATGTCTCCTCCATCCCAAGATGTCCTGGACCTCCTGCCTGGAGCCCATGAGTGTCCAGGTTTCCTGGGGAAGGGAACCAAGGCAGCAGATTCACTCAGGGTGGTTAATGACCGACCTTGAGATGGGGGGATGACCCTGGCTCAGCCAGTGGGCTCAGATTGCACTGGGCCCAGTGTAATCGCAGGGATCCTTGTGAGTGGAAGGGGGAGGGGGAAGAAACAATTCAGAGGAGAGAGACTAAGGAAAAAAGGCGTGGCCCTGAAGATGCAATAAGGAGCCAAAGCCAAGCCACGTGGGCAGCTCCAAGAAGAAGGACAAGGCAGGAGGACAGGTTCTCCCTAGAGCCTCCAGGAGGAGGGCAGTCCTGCAGAGACCTGCACTGGATTTCTTGTCCCCAGAACCACAGGATCAGAAATCTGCATTGCTAAGCCAGGATTGTGGGGTCCTTTGTTGCGGCAACTATAGAAAACCACTACCTTCTGTAAATATTTGCATGAAGAATATGTGCCTTCATCTCAGGTGTTTCTCGCAACAGGAAGGGGAGGAAGACATGGAAAGGTCCATTCCTAGGCTCAGATGGAGGCACATGGCCTCAGGGACATATTTTTACCAAAGAATCAGTCTTAAGAATAACTACATTCTCCAGCCAAAGGCTGGGAGCTGAACCAAACTGAGCATTGTTCACTGGCTTAAGCCAGCTTGCTGTTGGGTTGGCCAATGGCTAAAGCTGATGGACAGGCTCAACCATAGCCCCAGGCAGAACTTTGTGAAGAAAGTGGGGGGTGGGTGGACACAGAGGTCAATCTGCACCTACCCCCTCCTCAGGTGAGGGGTCCCTGGCCCCAGGGCTTACCTACCCCCACAGGAAGCTCACTTTGTGCTGGAGAGCATCTTAATTTCTTGGTAAGCATGTCACTGGATGCTCTGCTGTTACTTTTCATTTGCTTTGCAACCCCATGAACTGCAGCCCGCCAGGCTCCCCTGTCCTTCACCATCTCCTGAAGTTTGCTCAAACTCATGTTCATTGAGTCGGTGATGCCATCAAACCACCTCATCCTCTATTTCCCCCTTCTCCTCCTGCCCTCAATCTTTCACAGCATCAGGTCTTTTCCAATGAGTTGCTCATCGCAGCATCGCAGGTGGTCAAAGTATTGGAGCTTCAGCTTCAGTATCAGTCCTTCCAGTGAATATTCAGGCTTATTTTCCTTTAGGATGGACTGGCTTGATCTCCCTCTGTCCAAGGGACTCTCAAGAGTCTTCTCCAGCACCACAATTTGAAAGGACCAGTTCTTCGGTGCTCAGCCTTCTTTACTGTCCAACTTCCACAGTGATGCTATAGACCTTGTGTGCAAAGGCAGGAAAGGAGAGCGTGGAGAGAGAGGGCTATTGATGTCCCAACAGCAGAGAAGGAAGCAGACCTGGGGACCAGACGGGGGAGGGGCAGTGTTTGCTATTTCTTCTTCTCCTTCAATATTTTGCCTCTGGAAGACAGTCGCCCCTGAGGATGCTGTATTTAGAAAAGCAGTTGGAGTGAGAAGGCTTACCTTTCACATCCTGCAGCGTGTTGATGGAATGGAGCCTCCTGTGTGCAGCTCTGAGGCACAATTATGTGTAAGCAGGACCCCCTCCGAGAGCTGGAGATGGAGCGGGCCCCACTTGTGTCGTATTTAACATAATTATTCAACAGCTCATCCTCTGCTCCCCCATCTGTCCTTGCCTCTCCACACGTGAAACAGGGAATTGGACACGTACACGGGCTGCATTTTGTGAGCCGTGTGCGGCTCTGCGCCTTGTTATCCGAGGGAGTCTGTTGGATTGCAGGCCGTTTCCTGAAACATGAACATATAACTCAAGGGCCCCTTCATTTCTCTCTTTGCACAAGGGTCCTGGTTTCAGAGTGCTTGCCTATGAGCCATTCCACGGCCTAACCCTGTGTGCTGAGCCTGGCAAAGAGAAATAACTCCATTCTGCGGAGGCAAAACATGATAAGATTCAGACAATCCTGACAGTGATCCCACAGCACCAAAACTGGCCTAGCAGGGGTAGCGGGCGGTTTCCAGGGTGCCTGGGTTCTGCCCGTGGGCCTCTCGGGATGCCCAGGGAACTGGCTCTGCTGCTCCTTGCCCCCCTACTCCAGCTCCTCTTCAGCTGCAGGCTCAGCCCTAGGCAAGGCCGCACCGATGCCCAAGAACTTTGGGAGAGTCGTGATGGGGGTCCAGGCACCTCCTTGCTACCCGGACCCTGGCTGCCCAGAGTGCGGTCCCTGGATGTGGGGATAGTGACGGCACCCGAGGACTTGCTAGAACTGCAGAACCCTGTCTGCCCCAAGCTGGAATCAACATTGGCTGGAGAGACATCAACAACCTCAGATACCCGATGATACCACTCTAATGGCAGAAACTGAAGAGGAACTAAAGAGCCTCTTGATGAAGGTGAAAGAGGAGAGTGAAAAAGCTGGCTTAAAACTCAGCCCTCAAAAAACTAAGGTCATGGCATCTGGTCCCATCACTTCATGGCAAATAATATGGGGGAAAAATGGAAACAGTGACAGATTTTATTTTCTTGAGCTTCAAAATCATTGCAGATGGTGACTGCAGTCATGGAATTAAAAGAAGCTTGCTCCTTGGAAGGAAAGCTATGGCACACTTAGTGTATTAAAGAGCAGTGACATCACTTTGCTGACAAAGGTCCATATAGTCAAAGGAGAAGGGGGCGACAGAGGATAAAATGGTTGGATGGCATCACTGGCTCAACAGACATGAGTTTGAGCACGCTCTGGGAGATGGCGAAGAACAGGGAGGCCTGGCTGGCTGTAGTCCGCAGGATCCGCAGTCGGACACAACTTAGCAACTGCATAACAAAAGAATCAGAAAAAGCACAGCGTCAGCTCAAAGAGACTGGAGCTAGAACCCAGGAGACGGGCAGAGAGACACCCCAGAACATCAGAGAGATTCCGGGCCACCGTGTTCACCAACCTGGGAGCAACCAGATAGGAAGAGGGGTGAGTAGAAAGGTCTCAGAAAACAAAGAAGGATGCGGAGAGCAGGCTCACAGTTCATGAAACGTGTTGACCCTGTTGAGAATCTTAGAGCCAGTGCTGAAATGGTGAAAAGTTCAAAACAACCAAGCAAGTGAAAATCCAAGGCAGTTATCACCCTTCACCCAGAGGCAGAGGCTCCATGAGCTCGTCCTCTGTGTTTGAGCATGCGTGTGTGCGTGTGTGTGTATGTGTGCATGCGTGTGTGTGTGTGCGTGTGTGTGCGTGCATGCATGTGTGCATAGAGGCAGAGATCGAAATTGCTGAGTCCTGAACGTGGATGTACCAAACTCCAGAATTCCAGTGCAGAAACGGGAAAAGGGTGGGGATCGGTGGGGGGCGGGGTGCGGGTGGTTAAAGGCCACAGGACTCAGTAGAAAAAGTCCAAAATAAATAATACGAAACTTAAAAAAGCAAGGTCCAGAGACTAATTCATTGCAGAAGGAGAGGGTGGCTCGCAGGATCAGAGCTTGCTCAGATGGGAGCCGTCTGGACTCGTTAGACCTGAGTCAGCCCCCGGTGTCCCCACGCTCACACTCACCTCCCCATGGTCTCCCCGCAGCCTGCTCAGCGTGGGAGCCACCACCCGCCAGGGTGAGTCTCCAGGGGCTCCTGGGAGCGGGGTGGAGCCTGCACCCAGAGGGCTGGGGGTATGTGGTCATCTTATATACACTTCCGGGTACTGTTTGACTTCCTACACAAACACATATTCTTTTGATAAAGCAAACATTAGGCTTTTCAAGAATAATTTCTGGAAAACTCCAAACCGAAACACGCTGTCCAAGACCCCCAGCGCCTGCCGGGCAGCAGGCCTTCTGAGCCTCCCGTCTGGGGAGGGGGCTGGAGGAGTGCAGGTCACAGCAGCCTTTAGCCTCCGCTGTGAGTCGCTCTGCTCACAACACACTGGAGTCCCTGTTATAGTAGGTGCCCGCCCGTGTGCCTGCCCGTGTGCCCGCCCGTGTGCCACCCATGTGCCCACTCGTGTGACTGCCCCATGTGCCCACCCGTGTGACGCCTGTGTGCCCGCCCATGTGCCCGCCCATGTGACCGCCCGTGTGCCTGCCCGTGTGACTGCCCATGTGATGCCCGTGTGCCCGCCCGTGGGCCTGCCTGTGTGCCCACCCGTGTGATGCCCGTGTGCCCACCTATATGACTGCCCGTGTGCCCGCCCATGTGCCCGCCTGTGTGACCACTCGCCCGTGTGCCCACTCGTGTGATGCCCATGTGCCCACCCATGTGACTGCCCGCGTGCCCACCCCAGGGCTTCCCCACTGCCCAGCCGCCTGCATGCAAGGCCCTCCCACAGTCCTTCTGCACTCACCTGGGTGGTGGTGCCACCTCCCGGTGGCGATCTCCCCAGCCCATGTCCTGCCCCACCCCAGCACCCCTCCCACCTCTGTCAGGAGGTTGCTGCTCTCGGATTTGGGTGGAAGTGCCCCTCCCCTCAGGCGCCCCCTCCTGCAGTGGGGACAGGTGGGCTCAGCCCCCTGAGACGCGCCAAGCTCGGGTGTCTCTCATGCACGGGCGCTCTCCCCGAGGACAGGGACCCGGGCCCGCCTACTCAATAAAGGAGTGTCTCGGGGTGGTTCCACCATGGGTCCACGCCATCAGGAGCTAACTGGTAGGGCAACCCCTGCACCTGTGACCCCGGGGGCTCAGGGACAACCTGCTGGCCTACATGTCAGGGCTCCTGGGGTCTCCTGGGACTGCAGCTCCACCGCTCACACTTTCCTGTCAGCTTTTGCTAAAACAGCAGCTCGAAGGGGACCAGCCGTCACTGTCTCAACGCTGAGTCACCCCTCACCCTGCCTCCAGGGCTGTGTGTTCCAGTGGCCCCGGTCCTGATCCAGCATCGCCACTCGGACTGCTGTCTCTGCTCAGGGTTGCTCCCAGGAGGCCAAGGTCAGCCCTGACCTGACGGCGGCCCAGGGCAGGTGTCTGTGTCCTCTCCCGGCGTTTCAGCACTGTAGCTGTGTCCCGAGGTCTTGCATCTGCTCTAAAACTCGACAAGGTGCTTGGGAAGATTAGAGCCAACCGTACTTGAAAAATTATAAAAAAGTGTAGAGCATACAGTGCAAATGCAGGAGTAATTATAAATAAATCATAGGCAGATAAAAATCCACAAGCGGAGAATCACGTGAGTGTCCCTGCAGTGAGTGGTGAGAATTCTACATAATGCAATTAAATTACACAGTGAAGTCCTCTCCTACTAGACCGTTGTCTCACAAAGCTCTGTTGTAAGAAACCTTCCATGAGACACATACCTGGGAACAGGTGAGCATGGTTGCCGACATCGCCTTCTCTCGTTTGCAGCTGAACTTTCCACTCAATGAGGCCAGCTAATCAGCTCACCTCTGAAGACCTGGAGAGAAGAGCCAGTTCCGATAGACGCACCTCACAGTAAGACAATCTCTGTGAGACGTGGTCCCCAAGGCCACGTGCTGGCTCTGTGGTCACAGGCGGAGGGACATCATCTCTGTGGGGAGAGCTGACTGCTGGCCGGCCTCCAGTCTCAGCCAGGTGTCGGTTCTGAAGTCTCAGCAGGGTCTCACTTGTCCATCCCTCCTAGAAGACTCTTGAGAGTCCCTTGGACTGCAAGGAGATCCAACCAGTCCATCCCAAAGGAAATCAACTCAGAATATTCATTGGAAGGACTCATGCTGAAGCTGAAACTCCAGTCCTTTGGCCACCTGATGGGAAGAGCCAACTCACTGGAAAAGACCCCGATGCTGAGAAAGACTGAAGGCGGAGGAGAAGGGGATGACGGGATGACAGAGGATGAGACGATTGGATGGCATCACTGACTCAATGGACGTGAGTTTGAGCAAGCTCCGGCAGACAGTGAAGGACAGGGCAGCCTGGCAAGCTGCAGCCCATGGGGTCTTAAAGAGTCAGACATGACTGAGCAGCTGAACAACAACCCAGGAACACGGTCCATCGTGAAGCACAGAGACGCTTGCAGCATTCACCTCTGCTGGGAGCGGCAGACAGTGGAGAGGCTGCCTCTTGGAGACAAGCAGAGCAGGAGACCAGGACAGAGGGAGGCACAGACAGAGGAGAGGCGCCCAGGGAGGCTCAGTCCCAGGTGACCTGAGCACAGCTCTGCAGCAGGTGAAGAGGGAGTGGGAAAGACACCTGGGACAGAGCTCTCCCGTGGAGGGGCCGCAGGTGCAAAGGCCCTGAGGCTGCAGGCCCCGTCCAGGTCAGGAGCCGGGCGGCTCCCCTGGGGAGAAGGGGCTGGCCCCCCAGGGAAGGATCCCCGTAGGAGCAGGGTGGCTTGAAGGTGCTGTGAGGACCCGGGCTCCCACTCCTAGGGGGCTGTGGCCAGGGGGCATTCCAAGCAGACGGAGAGTGGGTCGTCAGAGGTCAAACTAGCATTGCTTGTTCACCTCCTGCTTTAAGAGCCTGAGTTTTCCTGCCAGGTTGGGAATGTCTGCTGGGCAGACATGGGGGACGAGGTGGGAGGCTGCCTGGGAGCTGTACAGGCGGGGTGATGGCCCAGGCCAGGGCAGGTGAGGCAGAGAAGGATCTGGCCCCCGTGCACCTTCCAGGCAGAGGTGATAGCAGATTCCAGAGGGCAGGACAGGACGGGGGAAGGAGGGACCCCACTTTGGTCTGAAAGTTTCCCAGAAGGAAGGGAAGGGTCATGTTCCTAGAGTGAGGCCGGCAGAGGCGGGGTTGGGGAGGCCACAGTTCCCGGGGAACAAGTGGTCCAAGGCGCCTGGATCCTGGATTCAGGAAGGATGCTCACAGTCCTGAGATCTCTCCTTCGAGACCACCAAGACACCAAGAGTTTAACTCCGGAGAAACCCAATGGCCTCCTGACATTTCTGGTGTGGGTCCTCCCAACTCATATCCCCCACAAGTGGGATGGATTCCAGAATCAAAGCCGGTTTATGGCAATGCCCAGGAGCTAAATTTCAAATTATCCCACACAGAGGCATGCTCTCCAAGGAGCCCCAGGCCCACTTTCCTAATTTACTGACACGATCACAGCAACTAGTCCCTGAGGTTGGTGTGAATCCTTGGGGCTTGTCTTCTGACTCCACGGGTGGGTGTGGGTGGGAAGGACACGGGCTTCCAGCTCCAGATTTCAGGGGTGACTCTGCACAGCATGTGGATGCAAAATGAGAATCTCTGAATGCGCTCCTGGGTCAGATCCATTGAAATGGAGCTTTTCTCCACCAGCAGCTCAGGTAAAGAGAAGTCAGGATTGTTGCTGTCCCTCAAAAACACTTCCACACCTGGATTAGGCCGGGCAACACCAGGGTCGCAGTGGGTGAGGGAGCGGGCGGGACGGAAGGTTTACCCAAGGTGACCCCAGGGAAGGTGCGGGCGTCACGCAGCAGAGAGCGGGGCGATCCTCACACACACACACACACACACGCTCGTGTCTCCCCACTCCAGTGCTTCTGCTGGTAATGGCTGCATGTTCTGCACGTCACAGCTGCAGCAGAGGAAAAACAGAGGGAGGGTGTGTTGGGGGGAGTGGGTTCTGGGCTGTGCCAGCTGCTGCCCCTGCCCACCCACCGAGCCAGAGCCCCGGGCCCCCAGGCAGGAGGGGCGGGCTGCTCACATCCTGCCTGGCTGCCCAGGGGCCGTCAGCTGATGCCCAGCCCTGGTCCTCATCTGGCGAGGAGAGTGAGTCAGCGCCCACGGTGCCAGCGCAGGCCGGTGCTCGGAACAGATGGCCCGACGCCTGCTCCGCTCCGTTGCCGGGGCCGTTTGCATCCTTCACTGACTCATTCTGACATGTCCTGCCCGTGATGAAGTTTCTCCAGGGTGACCTGGGCAACGGAACGCCACGCTACTGGGACCGCGTGGTTCAGCCTCTGAGCCGCAAGCTTCCAGGAGCGCAGCCTGGGCTGGAGGCACAGGGACCACATGTCAGCCAGGATGGGTGCGGGAGGACAGGCCCTGTGTCCCGCTCCTGGCGCCTAAGACACTGAACCACAGTTGGAGGCCGAGGGTCTCAGGCTGGCCTCCTTCACCAGTGCCCAGGTCCCCTGTCTGCACGTATTTGCTCTCACCAGAGATGAAATCAAGAAGCAATGCCCCCATCCAAAGCAAGCCGCATCCTGCTGGATCTGGAGACTTGCAGACACATGGACCCTAGTCTCACATGGTCCCCCCACCAAGTCTGCAGCCCTCCGCTGACACTGACTGTCACATTGTGTCTGAGACTGAGTCCCCACTGGGTGGGAACCAGCCCTTGGCATGGTTTCCCACCTGCCCCAGCTCCTGTGTGCCGAGGTCTTGCCGAAGAGCAGAGCCGGGCAGCGTCTCCTGACGCGCCGCCGGAGCCGTGTGGACTGAGGACACAGCCAAGACACTCGAGCTGGCCCCGGAGATCCAGACTGCTGAAAAGGACACCAGCAAACTGATCTGAACCCTAAGAGAGCCGTTCGGCTTAGGAGGGCGCTGGGCAAAAACTCAAGCAGCTTCTCAAGTTCCCCAGACCAGTTTTGAAGCTCTGATTCAGCAGTCTGTAAATCAAAAACAGCCAGGAAAATGGGCCGTGGGGCTTCGCAGCCCACCCGCCCGCCCCTGGCTGAAAAACTTCTCTGCAGCTGACACCCCGAGCACCGGCCTGAACATGAGGGTTCAGCTCCCTCCAGCCTGTCCCCACGCTCTGACTGCTTTCAGAAACGAGGGGCGAAAAGTACAGAAGCTGCTGAAAAGTAAGTCTTCTCCAAGTTGAATGTGAGCCGATATTCTGGAATAGTTCCCAGTTACTCGAGAGTGAGTGTGTATATGCGTATACGTATGTGTCTGTTGCTGTTTGTAGACACATCGCCGACATTCAAAATATTTTCATGCCATTCTCAACAGTTCAATTCCTTATAGACCCTAATAGTTAATTAGAATACCGCTCCTTTGTTATATTCATTAAGAATACATAATTATGTTCATTATGGGCTCATAAAGAATCCGTTTGTAAAGCCAATAATTCAATGACTCCTATCAGGTCTTAACGCTGTTTAACTTTGCCCGTCGTTCAATACCTTCTTTTGTCATCTGTGTGTCAGGAATTAGCGTTTCTGGGGATCAAAGTACAGTAAGATGCGACCCCTGGTCTGGAGGAAGTTGTACAGTGGAACGTCTTGCCCATTAGTACAATATGTCAGAGTGTTGTCGCCCCATGGACGGTAGCCCACCAGGCTCCTCTGTCCATGGCATTCTCCAAGCAAGAATGCTGGAGTGGGTTGCCATTGCCTCCTCCAGGGGTCTTCCCAACCCAGGGATCGAACCCACATCTCTTGCATCTCCTGCATTGGCAGGTGGGTTCTTTATCACTGAGCCACCTGGGAAGCCCTACTTCTGAGCGGTAACTCTATAAACACTAAATTAATACCAGGGCCCCGTTAGTCGCTTCATCACCACTGTGAAACAATTGGGCTGGGGAATGTCCACTTCAGCGGCTGAGCCTTGGGGTGGAGGAGAAAGGGCTGGACCCCTTTCTGCCTTCTTCCAGTCTCAGCGTCCGCCACGCTGTGAGCCTTGCTCCCCCAAGCAGGGACCCAGGTGGTCGGAACCCACCCACCCATCATCCCCAGGGGCTAGGTTTCGTGCAGAGTTCCTGGAGCCTGAAAGAAATGTCTCTGAGGTCTTGGCGCTGCCCAGATGTTGCACAGAGGGGCTTTGTTACCCCAGTGTGGGGCTGGGGAAGCCAGGGGCGAGGACCCGGCCAGGCACCATCCTGGGTATTCTTTTGGACTGGTAGGGGGGCGAGGTTTCCCAGTTCTCGGTCCCCTCTTCCTGCCGTCTTAGCGGTTTTAAGAAAATACTGAGAACTCAAAGCCCACGTGGTGGCCGTCAGCGGTACCCCTGGGGTTCGGCTTCTGGGGTGACCTCAGATCAGTGGGGGTGTTTGTTGCATCCTTTAATTTTGGGGTATATTCCTTTTCCAAAGACGACTCAGTGCTCTCTGTGCCATTAAAGTCATTTCACATTCTGAAGGGGGAGAAATCCCAGATCTGCTCATTGTCAAGCAGCTGTCCTTGCCCAGAAGAGAGCTAAGTCTGCAGAGCTCATCCCTGACAAACCCTCATGGGACGTCTGCGCAGGGCCAGGAGCCCGGCTGACTTGGGGCCCCTGAGCCTCAGCGTGGGGGCCCTCATTAGAGAAAGCGAGGAGCCGGTCGCTCTGTCCTGCTCCCAAGGGCCTGAACCTGTGCCCTCTTCCCAGCAGGAGAGGGACACACTCGGAGGCTCTGTGGCCGATTCTGATTAAAACCAAACTGATGCTCAGACTTCTGAGCTAAGAGACCCAGGAAACGCATGATGCCAAGAGCCCAGGACACGAGAAGCAACTCAGGGCTGACGGCGTGTCCCGTCCAGCAGAGCAGACAAAAAACCTTGTTTCCTGAAAAAAAATCTCCCCGAAGGGAATATCCACCTACAAGGTTCATTTTTTACCTGATTTATTGTTAATTGAAGGATAATCCTTCACAGTATTGTGTTGGTTTCTGCCAAGCATCAACATGAATCAGCCAGGGAACTGTAAGTGTTGGGGTGTCCCGCCTGAGATGGGCACAGTGACTCATCAGCCAGATGGACCTCGGGCTGAACAGCGGAGGAAACCGTCTCAGCGGCTCCATGACCGGGGAGGGGGTGCAGGGTGGGCACGAACATGACCATGGGGTGCTGTGGGCAACGGACAGACGGGACGGATGGACAGACAGGAGTGGAGGGCCAGCCAGGCTCGGGGCCCCCCATCCCTGGGATGTGGGCTGAACCTCGGGGCCCCCCTCTGAGCCACCGGGGTGGGAGGGTGCTGGGGGCAGGCAGCTGCCCCCCACCCGCCTGGCTGTGACCTCTGGGCACTTGGGCAGGATCTGAGGCATGAAGACCCGGCCGCGGTGGCAGAGGGGCAGCAGACCCGGAAGAGGGCATTTGGGAGAAAAAGAGCAGACAGGCAGGCAGAGCCGCGTCCTTGGAAGCAGCTGTTGGGCACCCCCATGCGCCCAGCAGCCCTCGGTCTGGGGCTGTTCGTGGTCGTCAGGGCTGCCCTCTCCGCTCACACAACCCCCTACCCACTCCAGCAGACGCCCCCCCATCATAGGCCCCGTCGGCAGCCGTGGAAAAACAGATGACCCGGACCCGCATGTGCCCTGTGGCCAGCTGTTCCAGCCTCGCCAACACCTGGAAGAGCAGCAGGTGGACCGCAGACGACCTTCAGACGGGCCTGAGACACCGGCTCCCTAGCCGTGGGCATCGTCCGGCCCCCGCGCGCCCGGGGAACCTCGGCCCAGACGCCTGCCCGCCGGGAGCCGCAGACGTGCTCACCGCAGCCAGGACCTCCGTCAGGGCCCGTGTGTGGTCCGTCCACCCCGGTCCTGCCTGCCCCTCGCCCTGGGGGTCTGCAGCCATGACGCATCCAGTTCCGGCCCTGCGTCCCTGAGCACCAGGCATGAGTTCCGGGGGTGGCGGCAGTCAAGTTTCCGAGATGGTCCCTATGGAAACAGGGGCTCCTCTCCTCTGTGGATCCTGAGGACAGGAGGCTGAGAGAAGTCCCTCGACTTTCCGGAGGGCTCGGGTGCCGCTCCCCCCACCTCAAGGCCCCGACGGGACGCCTGCAGAGCGCCGTCTGCAGTCCCAGATCCTGACTTCAGTGCAAAGACATTCACCTTGACCTGAGGTCAGGCAGGTCATGGGGCGAAGAGCTGCCGCCAGCTGTGAGAGGTGCACCCTCCACCTGGTATGGCTCATGACTCTGCAGCCCACCAGGCGCCTTCCTGGGCTTCATTCCCAGAATTAAGGGCGGGGGTGCCCCAGCGCCTGCTGGGGAGCCTGCTCTGTGAGATGACCCTGCGGGAGGCTGACAGGTGGGAGCGATTGTCTGCGCAATAATGAGGTTTCTGGGTTTTTTTTTCCTTTGTTTTTTAATACAAAAGCACGTCCAATCATGTGTTAACAGCCCATGGCCTGGCGTGGGTGGTATATCCTGGGCTGTGGACGGAGCGGGGTCTGGACTCCAGCACCCTCTCCCAGCTCGGGGGTCCCGCTCCCCTCGCTCTGTAGGGTGGGGGACTGCAGGGCACCCCACTCACGCATGATGACGGGGAGGGCCGCTCTCTGCTGGGACCACGTGGGGCTCACGTCTCCCCTTCCCACAGGCCAAGCATGAGGAGCAGGGGTCTCTGCCCTGGCCCCTCTGCGGGCCCGTCCACCACTCAGGGGAGACCTGGGGGAGCGGGGCCTCCTGCGTGGGTTCCTGTCGCTGCGCCCATGGTGCGCGGAGCGGATGATGTCCCCAGCTGAGAAAGGGACCTTGAAGCAGCAGTTCAGGTCTCCGGCGTTTGGCTGGTGAAATCTTGCTGCTTCACTTTGTGGTGAGCCTGCGGTCAGCAGGTTCTAACCGGAAGTCCCACCATCCAGGAAGGACAATTAACTCGAGGCACCTGCCCTTCCGTCCCAGGGGGCTGGGCCCCAGGGTGGGCTGAGTGGAGGGTGGACGGGACAGCGGCCCTAGAGAGGCTCTGATTCAACCTTCCCAGAGCCCCTGGAGACCCCTGCTGCCCCCTCCAGCGGCTGCCCTTTCTCCAACAAGCTGGGAGGCTGCAGACGCCGCCCTCTGGCGTCGGTCAGGGCAGAGCTGAGCGAGGATGCGCAGACAGAAGGGGCTCCTGGTCCCCAACCCACATGTCCTACCGACACGTGACCGAAAGCCTCCACAGAAGGCCAAGAAGAACACAACTGGGGCCCTGTGCTCCGGAGCCAAGCTGGTGCCCAAGACCACCCTGCAGCCCAGCAGGTCCGCATGGCATTCCCGGGGGGCCCTTCCCACAACCAGGGCCAGACCACAGTGTCCACCGCTGTGTCTGGGCTGAGCCTGAGGCCACTCTCCCGGGCAGCCCCGCTCCATGCCCTGGAGCTTCTGTGACTTGGAGGTGTGGCCTTGGTCCCCATCAACTGAAAAGTGCTTCAAACGCAGCCCTGGAGTCTCACCACGAGACAGAAGATGGGCAGGCCACTCATGAGGGAAAGGCAGGTGCCTCTTGGGTCCTTTAGAGCCTCACTTCAAGGCAAATAGAAGGTTAAAAAGTGGAAGTAGTGACCGAGAATCTTTTCCTGGGCTCCAAAATCACTGTGGTTGGTGACTGTAGCCATAAGATTAAAAGACACTTGCTCCTTGGAAGGAAAGATACGGCAGATCTAGACAGTGTATTAAGCAAAGACATCACTTTGTGGACATTGACATATAGTTAGCCCACATAGTTAAAGGTCCATATAGTTAAAGCTATGATTTTTCCAGTAGTTATGTACAGATGTGAGAGTTGGACCACAAAGAAGGCTGAGCACTGAAGAATGGCTGCTTTCGAACTGTGGTATTGGAGAAGACACTTGAGAGTCCCTTGGACAGCAAGAAGATTAAACCTGTCAATCCTAAAGGAAATCAACTCTGAATATTACCTGGAAGGACTGGTACTGAAGCTAAAGCTTCAATATTTTGGCCACCTGATGTGAAGAGCTAACTAATTGGAAAACACCCTGATGCTGGGAAAGATTGAAGGCAGGAGAAGGGGACGACAGAGGATGAGAGGGTCGGATGGCATCACCGACTCAATGGACATGAGTTTGAGCAAGCTCCAGGAGTTGGTGAAGGGCAGGGAAGCCTGGCGAGCTGCAGTCCACGGGGTCGCAAAGAGTCGGTCACAACTTAGCGACTAAAAAGCAGCCATGTGGGCCGGCGCCCTGGGCGGCGCTGGAGCCCCTGCCGGCTGCATGTTCAGGACGTGGGTACAGATGCGAATGCATCCTCCTCGGTGAGTCACCGGGAGGCAGACCCTTCACTGGAGGAGGCACAGACTAGTTTTTCAGAAGGGGATTCTTGGAGAAGCGCTGCTTTGTCCGACGGGCCTGGTGGCAACGGTGACATTTCAGAGCCACCAACCTTTGTTCCCACAGGCGGCATTTCCTTTTGTGGACAACAGTGATGATAAGACCTCGTCTGAAGGTCCCTCAGGGACTCAGCAGCCCTGAGTGTGCAGGGAGCCCCTCAGAGGCCCTGGGACGCGGCAGTGCACGGGAAGGTACGAGCCCCCCAGACAGAGACTGGCCATGCCCGCGGCGCCCAGCTCGGGGCGGCACCTCTGGCCCCTCGAGCGTACCATCCAGCCCACACGCTGACGCAGTTTCCAGCCTGCCAGCATCTGCCCTGTTTCCTTCTCAGGATCTGCCATTTTTATGTAGAAGGATGAGCGTGTCTCACAGCGTCTTCCACCAGCGAATTTGTCGCAGCTCCTCCCAGGGGCAAAGCGCGTCCCCTGCTGACCGCGGGCACAGCCGGCTCTTCGCTGAGAAGAAAGGGCCTCCCGGCGGCCTGCAGGGTCAGGTGGCTGCCTCTGCGTGCTCGGAGCCAGCATGGCATTGTCTGACCTTGGTAGGGCAGGCAGGCCATGAAGGATGGCGCTCAGCAGTTGACTCATGAATCACCGTGTAAGACTGAACTAATGGAAGCAAATTATGCATAAATATTCTCAGCTTAGGTTTGTGATCACTACAGCCTGAGCTCCAGTTTTCTGTGTAGTTTATGGCAAAATAACACATATGGGGTAAGCAGTGTGGTCTCCTTAGAGCATCATGAAAAAGTCTGGGTCATGTTCAAAATAACACATATGGGGTAAGCAGTGTGGCCTCCTTAGAGCATTAGGAAAAAGTCTGGGTCATGTTCGCATTTGTCTACACATTCTAAAACAGTCTTTAATCTTTTCAGGCTCCTTGTAGAGCCGTCACTGGGCAGGCTGCCTGCCACTGCGCCAGCTCCCACCTGTCTCCAAATCCCCTAAGACTGAGGAGGCTGGACGTGACCGCCTCTTCCAGGAGAAGGCAGAAGATGTGATGGTCTGCGGACAGAAAGCAGAAACTCCTGCCTGCAAATACTCAGGGCCAGGACCACTTGGACCAGCTGCTCGCGGGCTCTGCTTGTCCCTATGTGGCCGTGGGTTCCTGTTGTCCGCGTGGAGGACAGACACACTACGGGAGGGGCCCTAGGGCACCGGGACTCCAGCAGTAGGTCGGGGAGGGTGTATCTGGGACAAAGGCGGGCTGGAGGCTCAGTCTAGGACCACGTGGGTGACATCTGTACAAGAGGCTCCCTTGTGGGGTGGCCATGCGAGCTGTTCTCTGGACGGTCTGGCTCAGCCCTGTCCTGGCACCACTCACAGGCGACCCTGTCTGGATGGAGATCATGTCATCACCGGAGGCCAGATGCATCCTTTGGGAGCCCCCGGGAGGGCAGGACGGACCACGGCGGGCAGGCAGAGCACGGCAGGTCGCCCTTGCTGCGTGATGGTCTCCCAGATGACAGCCTCCATGGCAACCCAGTGGCCTGTGGAGGGGGCGGGGCATCCATGCAGGCTGATGTGATCAGAGCACATGAAGACCCCCCAAGTTCCCGTCAGGAGGGGAACAGACCTCAGGTGCGTTGTCCCAGGGTCAGTTGAGGTCCTCTCTCCCAACCCTACCTCCAGGAGAAAAGCCAGGAAGGGAAGGGACGCTGCCCTGGAGGCGTGAAGCCAATGGTGCTGGGAGGGGAGGTGATTCACCAGGACAAAAGTGGCCTTGGGTGCCCTGCAAGTCACTCCGGCCCCTGGGGCCCTGGGGGCTCAGGATGCATCTGGCCCCTCCCCAAGCAGCATCGAGTCACCTGCACTTTCCAGTCACAATTCTCTGTTCTTGGTGGAAACAGAACTGATGGACAGAAGTGTGTCAGTTTCAGGAGCCTAGCACACTGGTTCAGTTATGCATACGCACATATGTTCTGTTCAGTCGTAGGTCCTGTGTGACTCTGTGTGACCCCATGGCCCCAGGGACCGCAGCCAGGCTTGCTTGTCCTTCACATTTCCCAGAGTCTGCCCAAACCTACGTCCGACGAGTCGGTGGTGCCATCCAGCCATCTCGTCCTCTGTCGTCCCTTCTCCTCCTTCCCCCAATCCCTCCCAGAGTCAGGGTCTTTTCCAGCGCGTGACATTCTTTTCCATTGTAGGTTATTACAAGGCACTGAAAGTGGTTCCCTGTGCTACCCAGTAGGTCCTTGTTGCTCATCTAGTTTACATACAGTAGAGTGTATCTATTAGTCCCAAACTCTTAATTTATCCCTCCTTCCTTTATCAGTAACTGTAATTTTGTTCTCTATGTCTGTGAGTCTGTTTCTGCCTTGTAAATATGCCCACTTGTGTCACTGTCTAGATCCCACACATGAATATCGGGTGCTGTTCTCCTTTGTATGATATGTAAATATGCCCACTTGATCACTGTCTAGATCCCACACGTGAATGCCGTGTACTGCTCTCCTTTGTATGATAATCTCTGTCCCACACATGAATATCATATGCTGTTCTCCTTTGTATGATACATAAATATGCCCACTTGATCACTGTCTAGATCCCACACATGAATGCCGTGTGCTGTTCTCCTTTGTATGGTATGTAAATATGCCCACTTGATCACTGTCTAGACCCCACACATGAATGTTGTGTGCTGTTCTTCTTTGTATGGTATGTAAATATGCCCACTTGATCACTGTCTAGATCCCACACGTGAATGCCGTGTGCTGTTCTCCTTTGTATGATAATCTCTGTCCCACACATGAATACCGTGTGCTGTTCTCCTTTGCACGGTAATCTCTGTCCGTCTGTGTTGCTGCAAATCACATTTTTGCCCTTGGTATGGCTGAGTAGCATCCCATTGTATGTATGGCTGAGTAGCATTCCATTGTACGTGTGCCCCGTCTTCCTTACTGATTCCTCCGTCAATGGACATTTAGTTTGTTTTCAAGTCTTCAGTTCAGTCGCTCAGTCGTTTCTGACTCTTTGCAACCCAACGGACTGCAGCACGCCAGGCTTCCCTGTCCATCACCGACTCCCAGAGCCTACGCAAACTCATGTCCCGGTCTTGGCGACTGTGAGTCTTGGCTATTGTAAATAGTGGTGCTATGAACACACTGGTGCACATATCCTTTTAAGTCATGGTTTCGTCTGAATGTACGCCCAGGAGTGAGATTGCTGGATCGTGTGTGTGTGAAAGCTTCTCGGTCGTGTCCAACTCTTTGTGACCCCGTGGACTATACAGTCCGTGGAATCCCCCACACGGCAGCTCTACTGATGGCTTTTTAAGGCACCTCCTTCACGTCTCCACCACTCACACTCCACGTCACAGCGCCTGCGGTCACTCTCGCAGGGGTGAGCATCTCACGCACAGATGCTGGTCAGTACTTCCTTCCCAGGCTCTGCATTTCACTGGACCCTCGGCCTGTGTTACTCCATTCACCCTCCCAGGGACCCCAGGAGATCCTGCAGTTAGGACCTTTGCACAGATAAGAAGACTGAGGCCCTGAGTGGGAGCTGTCGACAGCCTCTCCCAAGCTCATGGGACACCCCAGCGGGCCAGAGAGGGTGCTCTCGGCCTGGCCCAGCCCCGTCCCGGTTTCCTCCTCCTGGGCTCCCTGTCCTGTGTGAGTCATGCAGTGGGGGTCCAGGAAGGGCTGAGGGCCCTGGACACTGGGAGCCCCCAGCGGGGGGCAGGTGGACGCCAGTTGCCCCTCCGTGGCCCCGTACGGCCTCCTCTAAGACAGCATCCAGCCCACCTGCCCGAGGGCTCAGCTGACGAGGCAGGAAGGGGCGTGTCTCGTACTTGCTTCTCTGATGCCCACGGGCACTCTGCAGGCCAGGTTCTGCGATGAGCACCCTTGTCCTGACGTCCTCAAGCCATAGACACGGTTCTGAGAGGCCTGGGCTGCTAACCCCCAGGAGGGCTGGCTTGCAGATGTCGTGGCCCCTGTCCAGAGCTGGGTAAGAATGATGGACACACCTGAGGCTTTAGCTGACAGTGGCTGCCACCAGCCTAGACAGGTGCGGCTTCCCCAGACACCTCACACCACTTACCAGCCCGTCTGCTGAGTCCGGTGAAGCTGAAGAAGGACAGCCCAGTCGTCACAGAACCGAGGACCCTCGGAGCCCAAGGGGTCTCCCTCCCACTCTAGGACCTTTCTATGGGTCCCCATAAATGAGGGTCTGGGGATGTGTGGACGCTGGCCGCTTCCCCAGACACCTCACACCACTTACCAGCCTGTCTGCTGAGTCCGGTGAAGCTGAAGAAGGACAGCCCAGTCGTCACAGAACCGAGGACCCTCGGAGCCCAAGGGGTCTCCCTCCCACTCTAGGACCTTTCTATGGGTCACCATAAATGAGGGTCTGGGGATGTGTGGACGTTGGCATAAAAGCAGTTTCCCTCCCAAGAACACCCAGGACCAAGGACGCTGAGGGCAGATGCTGAGGGGCCAGCCTCTGCCTCCCTCAAAATGTCCAGAATTGTGGATTCCAAAGACAATGACTAAAAAAAAATGTTTCCATCTGGAAGGTCTTAGCTCCACTGGAACATTTTTGAGAGCTGATCATGAAAAAGTAAAGGTAGCTTTAAAAGCTTACCTTCCTAAAAGAACCTTTAGGGAAGCCAAACACCTTCCCCCTGAGCTGAGCGGCAAGAGCATTCCTCAGGATGGGGGGCACTCAGGACCCTCGGCCTGGCAGGGGTCCCTGGGCCCCGCCACGCTCCTCTGCCGGCTCGTCCATCACCGCCTGTTACTGTAATTTTAATGAATGTTTATCTCATTTTCCTTGTGTAATCCGATTACTTTTGTTTTCTTAGCCAGCATCCAGGATCTCTCCGTTTCCAGAATGTTGCCAGTCCATCCACTTTGGATAGGAACAATTCAATTCATTATCATTAAGCGTCGACTCTTGGTATCACTTTGGGGGAAATCAGCGAAAGAGGAGCTACCAGCCCCCGTGCTGCGCAGGGCAGGGGGGTGATCTGGGCACCTGAGCCACCTGGAGCCACCGTCCTCAGGGCCCCTAATGACATTCTGAGCTGCCAGCTCATTAACAGCCCCGCGGTCTGGCAGCCCTGCTTGGAGGGGGAGAAACTGAATGCTGAGTGTGAAGACTTGAAAACGTGCAGAGTTGCAGTGGGTATAGACTGTCTGTTACCAGGGCTGCCAGGAGTGGCCAGAGGGTCTGATGGGGAGGAATGGGTCATGTGCACTTGGACACGTGTGTGTGTGTATGTGAGTGTGTGCACACAGGTACAGACGTGTGTGTATGCACACCTGCCTCCTAAAAGAAAAGCCTGTTCTGATTCTGATAAGCCCGGCCTGCTCTGTAACATCCTGTGGGTTCTGTTCCCCTGATGAACCCTGGCTAATTCAGGGGGACAGAAAATGCCAGTGCAGTGAAGTGGCTGCTCACATAGAGAAGGACTGGAGAGGCACGGAGCTCAGGCCAGGGGTCCACAGGTCAGGAGGGGAGTGTAGAGACACTGGGAGAACTGGTGTCTGTGTGAGGCCAGAGAATGTGCTGTTCAGTCGCCCAGTCGTGCCCAACTGGTTGCAACCCCGTGGACTGCAGCACCCCAGGCCTCCCTGTCTTCACCGTCTCCCGGAGTTTGCCCAAGTTCATGTCCATTGCATCTGTGATGCCATCCAACCGTCTCATCCTCTGAGGCCTTTTTCTTCTGTCCTCAGTCTTTCCCAGCATCAGGGACTCCTCCAGTGAATTGTCTATTCCCTTCAAGTGACCAAAATACTGGAGCTTCAGCTTCAGCATTGGTCTTTCCAACGCGTATTCAAGGTTGATCTCCCTTAAGATTGACTGGTTAGATCTCCTTGCTGTCCAAGGGAATTTCAGGAGTCTTCTCCAGCACCACAGTTTGAAGGCATCAATTCTGTGGCCTTTTGCCCTCTTTACGGTCCAGCTTTCACAACCGAATGTGGCCCCTGGGAAGATCACAGCCTTGACTACACGGGCCTTTTTCAGCAGAGCAGTGTCTCTGCTTTTCAACACCTTGTCTAGGTATGCCATCACTTTCCTGCTAAGACGCAATCATCTTCTGTTTTCATGGCTGCAGTCACCGTCTGCAGCGATTTTGGAGTCAAGAAAAGAAATCAGTCTCTACGTCCACATTTTCCATTTTTCATGCAGTAATGGGGCCAGATGCCATGATCTTAGTTTTTTGTTTTTTGTTTTAATATTTAGTTTTAAGCTGGCTCTTTCACTCTCCTACCAGAGAATTAGGAAGCAATAGACGGATGTCAGGTGGGTG
Source organism: Bos javanicus (assembly GCF_032452875.1). Lineage (NCBI taxonomy): Eukaryota > Metazoa > Chordata > Mammalia > Artiodactyla > Bovidae > Bos > Bos javanicus. The sequence goes on from NC_083887.1 coordinate 70,096,234, forward strand.
GGGTTAGTGAGAGGTCACAGACAAAGCCAGGTTGACTGAAGTTGTCAGGGTGGCTTGAAGGGGGTGGCTCATCTGGGTTTGGTGGTACATTAGCTTCTAAACTACACCAATGTGTTTAAACTTGACCCTGAGGACGAAGGTGGCCTTGGTATGGGAAGGGCCTGAGCAGTTCCACCATTTGAAGCAATTGATCTGACTGTTGCCTGGATAAAGCCCTCGGCCCAACCCAGGTGGGAGGTCTGGGTCAGCGCCTGCCGCTGGAGGTCTCTGGAGAAGAGGCTGATGCTGGAGGAGGCGGGGTGGACGGGGTGGGGCGGACACTGAGCTGAGCGTGACTGGCTCTGACCGAGGTGGCAAATGGCTCAAAACAACACCCACCCACCGTCTCCTCACTCCTGCAGGTCCTACGTGCAGGCATGGGCTCACCTAAAACTTTAATCCAGGACCACCAGGCCGCATCTCAGGTGCTGATGGAGGATGCAGCCTCATCAGAGACTCAAGTGGAGAAGGACGTGCTCCCCAGCTCAGTCGCATTGTTAGTAGACCTGGCTCCCTGTACTTACAGCACTGAAGTCTCTGTCATCTTGCCAGTGCTCAGCTGGGACCCTCTCTCTCGGCCCCAGGAGACCACTGTGTTTCTCCCCCGCTGTCTGCCACAGGGAGCCCTGTTGCCCCAGTCTGCTAAGACAGAGCCTTGTTTAATGTGACCCAATTGTGGGGGTGGCTCTCCCCATGCTTGTCACACTCAGCTGGCCAGAAGCCAGTCTAGGTTTGAGCCCACACTCCAGGGAGTGTGTCCGCCACAGAGTCGTTAAGGACGCAGTGTCGAGGCTAGACTCTCACCGGCCTGGGAGCGCTGGGGTGGATTTCAGCCCCATCGCACGTCAGCTTCTCTGCCTGAGACTCAGAGGAGGCGGCCCTGGAACGTGCGTTGTCCGGCAGGCCCTGGGCCTCTCCCTGGCTCTGCCCTGACTGCCTTGGTGAGCAGAGACCAGCACTCGGGGCAAAAACTGTCCTAGGGACCTTATAATTTATCATACTAACAGAACAATTCAACAGTACTTCCAGGACGACAAGTGCGAGGTGGAGCCTCCTGATCAGCCCAGGATGAGTGCCTGGTGACACCACCCATCAGTGTGGCTCCTACAGGCCGAGGAGCCTCAGGAAACCTGGGATGTAGCTCCACATTGTGGCACAGCCTGGATGGCCAGATTCAGGTTCCAGGCCTGGTTCGTACAATGTGAACAAATAACAGTCTCCTCAGTGTGAGCAGGAATAATTACACTTCTTTATTAAAGCTTTGAGGAGATGAGATGAAAACAGTGCTCAGCAAATAATTTAGGAGGCAGAAGGCACTGACGGATGGCGGGCGGCGTTCCTGGAATTGTAATCTGAGACGCGATTGGCGCATCACACAGTGTTGAGACTGTGAGAGTCAGGCACGCATAGAGCCAACCAGCTTGTGCGCGTGCGTGGTAGATCGCTTCAGTCGTGTCCGACTCTTTGCAACCCCACACGCTGCAGCCCACCAGGCTCCTCCGACAATGGAATTCTCCAGGCAATAATACTGGAGTGAGTAGCCATCCCCTTCTCCAGGGGATCTTCCCCACCCAGGGATCGAACCCAACTCTCCTGCTCTGAAGGCAGATTCTCCACCATCTGAGCCACCAGGGAAGCCCAGCACAGGGTATAAAAACCTCTGATTCCCACCATACAGAACAGGCACGTGTCAGCTGGCTGTGCATCTCAGTGCTTCCCCTGCAAGTCCCTCCCCGGGGCCCTGTAATTGCTTTAGCCAACCATTAACCCAGCCAGGAACTAACAGACAGTGTATTATTGTTTAAATAATGCATTTGCTTTGAATACACAATTACAGAGCTTGGATGCAGGATCATGACAGCAATATAATTCAGCACGGATCTTCAGCAGGTGGGTTGGGCTTCTTCAGTTCAGCTCGGTTCAGTCTCTCAGTCGTATCTGACTTTTGGCTCCCCCGTGGACTGCAGCACGCCAGGCCTCCCTGTCCTTCACCAATACCCAGAGCTTGCTCAAACTCATGCCCATCAAGTCAATGATGCCATCCAGCCATCTCATCTTCTTTCATCCCCTTTTCCTCCTGCCTTCAATCTTGCCCAGCATCAGGGTCTTTTCTAATGAGTCAGCTCTTCGCATCAGGTAGCCAAAGTATTGGAGCTTCAGCTTCAGCATCAGTCCTTCCAATGAATATTCAGGGTTGATTTCCTTTAGGATGGACTGGTTAGATCTCCTTGCAGTCCAAGGGATTCTCAAGAGTCTTCTCCAACACCGCAGTTTGAAAGCATCAATTCTTCAGTGCTCAGCTTTCTTTATGGTCCAACTCTCGCATCCATATGTGACTGCTGGAAAAACTATAGCTTTGACTAGATGGACCTTTGTCGTCAAAGTAATGTCTCTGCTTTTTAATATGCTGTCTAGGTTGGTCATAACTTTTCTTCCAAGGAGCAAGCATCTTTTAATTTCATGGCCGCAGTCACCATCTGCAGTGATTTTGGAGCCCAAGAAAATAAAGTCTCTCACTGTTTCCATTGTTTCCCCATCTATTTCCCATGAAGTGGTGGGACCTGATGCCATGATCTTAGTTTTCTGAATGTTGAGTTTCTTAGGGAGTGTCTTCAGTGTTCAGGCAGCATAAGGTCCCTGAGCCTCCGCGAGGTGGGGTCTGAGGATCTGCAGAAGGAGAAGCTGTGTCTCCACCCCCATCCCACCCCACCCCAGCTACCATCCAAGTAACTGCTGGTCAGAGGGTGGAGCTGGAGGAAGAGGAGCAGGGAGGGTCACGTGGGAAAGGGTGGGGGCTCAGGTCAGCTCAGCCAGGTTACAGGAGTCCTGCCCTGGGCTCAGGGAGTGTCCAGATTAAGGGTTTCAGAGAGCTTAGAGCAGAAGGCCAGCTGACTCACACGGGGCAGAGGTTCACCCGGAGCTGCAGCTCACTGCCATCCTGACCCTCCTGACCGAGGAGAATGCCGGGTCACCTTCCCTCCAACGTGTCGCCTTAGGCCACAGGGATTCCCAGCTCACCCTTGGCCACCACGCAGGGCCTGCCCGCCCTGGGAAGGCGGGACATCACGCTCCACGGACTTACGCTGTTGAGGAGCCGAGGTGCTGGATGAAGGCGAGCGTCTCTTGTCTGAGGGGCACCAGACAGCTTGACGGTAGAGACCCGACCACCACTGGGCCTGGAACCTGGGACCCTCAGCCCCGCTTCCCTCGCTTCCCCACGTTGCTCTGCATGTGTGCGCTGATTTCAGTCCCCAAACTGCCCCGCGGTCTGAAAATAATGGGAAGGAAGTGACTGGCAGCTGTCCTAGCAGCAGGGGACAGCACGCCACGCTGCGTGCCTGGCAGGGGGTTCTGCCTGCTGGTCTTCGAAGTGAAAATTAACCCCAAAGTCATTTTGAACATTTCAGTAAGTATTTTTAGCTTCTCAAAAGTTGCTGCTGCACCCTGCGTTAGAGGCAGCGCTCCTGTCGTAGCCTGGCATTTAGCCTTGTGCAGAAAATCAGCCAGCTGAAGCCTGAGGAATCACGCAGATGCGCTGAGGGTCACCTGTGAGGAGGGTTCCAGAGGGAACTCACAGGAAAGCGTTCAGACCACAGGGGCCTAGGGTCTGCGCCTTTGTTGTTTTCTCCTATTTATGTCAAGCCTCAGAGCTGGAAGACGAGGCAAAGTCGTAAAGGGATCGTTACGCTGAATGTCAGTGACTATCACCAATGATACGAGGGCAGACAGAGCGGTGTGTGTGCGTGTACGGTGTGTTTACTTGATATGGGCCCCAGAAGGATGATCATTTCCTGCAGGGTTGTCCAGCCCAGTGACAGAACTTGAATCCACTCAAGGCCTCGTTCTAATCTTCTTCCTGAATGAAGAAAGGTGGGTGGCATATCAGAGTTTATTAGAGTCTCCAGAGGAACAGAACCAGTAAGATGGATAGATGTGTAGGCTGATCAATCCCCTGTTTGATTGATAATAGACAATAGGGAGATAGATAGATAAATGTTCAGTCACTCAGTCATGTCCGAGTCTGCGACCCCATGACCTGCAGTACACCAGGCCTCCCTGTCCTCCAGTATCCTCTGGAGCTCACTCAAACTCATGTCCATGGAGTCAGTGATGCCATCCAACCCTCTCATCCTCTGTCCTCCCCTTCTCCTCCTGCCTTCAATCTTTCCCAGCATCAGGGTCTTTCCCAATGAGTCAGCTCTTCGCATCAGGTGGCCAAAGTATTGGAGTTCCAGCTTCAGCATCAGTCCTTCTAATGAACATTCAGGGTTGATCTCCTTTAGGATGGACTGATTTGATCTCCTTGCTGTCCAAGGGACTCTCAAGAGTCTTCTCCAACACCAGAGTTGTAAGGCATCAATTCTTTGGTGCTCAGCTTTCTTTATGGTTCAACTCTCACATCTATACATGGCTACTGGAAAAACCATAGCTTTGACTAAATGGACCTTTCTTGGTAAAGTAATGTCTCTGCTTTTTAATATGCTGTCTAGGTTGGTCTTAGCTTTTCTTCCAAGGAGCAAGTGTCTTTTACTTTTGTGGCTTCAGTCACCATCTGCAGTGATTTTGGAGCCCAGAAAAATAAAGTCTGTCATGTTTCCTACATCTGTTTACCATGAAGTGATAGACAGATAAATAGATAGATGATAGATGGATAACAGATGACAGACAATAGCTAACCAGCTAGCTTGCTAGACAGAGGTGAGGAATCGACTCACACAGCAGTGGCGGTGGGACGGAGACCCAGGGCAGCCACTGGTGCAGCCCCAGCCTGAGTCTGAAGGCCTGAGAACTGGGAGAGTCAACAGTGACAATCCTAGTCCAAGTCCAGAGGGAGGAGACGAGTGGTGTCCCAGCTCAAAGACGGGCGGGGAGACGGCACGCCCCCCTGACCCAGCCTTTCCCTCCTACCCAGGCCTTCAGAGGTGTCCCTGGAGGCTGCCCCCCCACTGGGGAAGCCCACCTGTGTCCTCCGTCCACTGACTCAAAGGCTAATCTCATGGGAAACACCCTCACCGACACTCCCAGAATAACATCGGCTCAAACCCGGGTGACACGTGGAGTGAACCGTCACACGAGCTGTAAACCCGGGTGACACGCGGAGCAAACCGTCACACGAACAGTAAACCCGGGTGACACGCGGAGTGAACCGTCACACGAGCTGTAAACCCAGGTGACATGCGGAGCGAACCGTCACACGAACCGTAAACCCGGGTGACACGTGGAGTGAACCGTCACACGAGCTGTAAACCCGGGTGACACGCGGAGCGAACCGTCACACGAGCTGTAAACCCGGGTGACACGCGGAGCGAACCGTCACACGAACAGTAAACCCGGGTGACACGCGGAGCGAACCGTCACACGAGCCGTAAACCCGGGTGACACGCGGAGCGAACCGTCACACGAGCCGTAAACCCGGGTGACACACGGAGCGAACCGTCACACGAGCCATAAACTCGGGTTACATGCGGAGCGAACCGTCACACGAGCTGTAAACCTGGGTGACACGCGGAGCTAACCGTCACACGAGCTGTGCTCACGCAGAGACTCAACACAGAGCATACGGGGTACGTGCACCCCAAGCGCTTAACGCACAGGCGCACAGTGTTGATGAGGGTCACACTGCGGTTTGTAGTCACAGGGATGAAGGCCTGAAACATTAATGGATCTGAGTGGGCTTCTCTTTTGTATTAGCCAGAGCAGTGACGTGTGTGCGTGTCTAAGCAGGAGCCAGAAGGTGCTTCTGAAGGAGAGAAACCTTGTCAGGAGCAGAGACTGGAAGCCTGGCTTCTCCCTGAATGTCAACGCTCAGCTGGCACTAGAGACAGTCTGGAGTCGGGCAGGCTTGTCTCACTTCATCCCCGTCTTCATCCTTCACCTGCATTCCATCACCTTGTCTCCATCCTGTTCTTCCCAGCTCATTCTTTCGTCTCTTATTTTGAAAATATTTCCTAATTATAACTCCATAAGATCATTTTTCAAACCAATTGCAAAGCCATCTGTGTCATGTTTAGTCTTTTGAATGTCACGCAGGTTAGGGAGCCCCTGACCCCTTTTGAATGTACTCCTCTATTCTTGCCTGGAGAATCCATGGACAGAGGAGCCTGGAGTGCTGCAGTCCATGGGATCACAAAGAGTCAGACACGACTGAGCGACTAACACACACATGCCACGGGATTAGTTCCTGTGCCTGTCAGAACAAAGCACCACAAGCCAAGCAACTGAAAGCAATAGAAGTGTATTGTCCGAGTCCCCGAGGCCGGAAGTCCAGCTCAAGGGGTGGGCAGGGCCACGCGGCCCCTGAAGGCGTTTTCCTGTCTCTTCCAGCTTCCGGTGGGGACTGGAAGCCCTGGGTGTCCCTTGGCTGAAGGAACCTCGCGCCAGCCTCTGCCTTCATTTTCCATGGTGCCCCCTCTGTGTGTGTGTGGAGGGGGGTGGGGGTGGGTGTGTGTGTGTGTGTGTGAGGGTGCATGTGGGTGGGTGTGTATGCGTGTGTGTGGGTGTGTGTGGGGGGGTGCGTGTGGGTGTGTGTGGGTGTGTGGGTGTGTGGGTATGTGTGTGTGTGTGGGTGTGTCCCTGTGTCTCCCCCCTTCTTACAAGGTCAGCAGTCAGCTGGGTTTAGAACCCCCACTATCCCAATGTGGTCCCATTTCAGTAACTACCTCTGTGAAGATCCTACCACAGGTATTGGGGCTTAGGGGGCATGAACATGTCTTTTTGGAGAACACAAATCGCAACACAATGATTTTACAATAAGTTTTGGGAGTTAATAGGGCAATCTCAGTTTTCTCCTATAGCAATTTTTGGTCCATCCTCAAGCTCCTTGAGACAACAAGAATTTTTACTGTCAGTGCATTAAATATCTAGAACAACTTGGAGGAAAAACAGATCTTTAAGTCTTCCCTTTAGACTTTCTTTAATAAGTAAATTTATCTATAATAAATCTGTGTCATTTTCTCTAAAAATTATCTACATTATCTTTTATACACTATTGTGTCTAGTATATTTTTAAAATCACATCTTTTTTCCTGATGTATTAAGATATATTTTTGTATACTGAGTTTATATGTAGAAAATATACTAATTTCTATTATTGAGCTAACAGTTTGTACATTACTCTGGGTTTTCTGATTAGAAGAGTTTATGAAAAAAGAACATTGTAGCCTCTCCCATCGCAGTTTAATACTTTGCCTGCGTTATTTCAGTAGCTGGGACTTCCCGTAGAATATAGGAATAAAGGCCTACTGGTAAATGTTTCTGTCTTGTTTTTACTTTAAGGAGATGGTCCTGAAGATTCACCTCCTCCGTGGTATTTGCCGTAGGCTTCCTGGTAGACATTCTTTCAGGTTAAGAGGGTTTTCTCCTGCTCCTAATTCTAAAGAGTTTTGTTTTGTTTTTAGATAAGAAATCATGAGCTGGTGGTAAGTTGTATCAAATGCTTTTTGCACACTTATTATCACAGATATATTCTCTTTTCTCATTAAATTAATTAATATGGCAAATTTGCTTAATGCCTTTCGCAATGTTAAACCATCTCGCACTGCTGGGGTAAGCTCAGCTTGTTCAAAAGGTACTCCTCTTACTCTTTAAATTATTTTTTGTTGGGTTCAGTTGGTTCGTTTTGTCTGGTATTTTGTGTGTTCGATACAGTAGTGAGGTTGACCCACGACTTCCGTTGTAATGACCTCATCTTACTAATACTTGGGCAGCAGATCTTACATTTGTGATATTTCACTCAGAGTCATTTATTTTACAATGACTTTACTCCTGAATGTGGCCTTCCTTCACAAACACAAAGTCCTGGGCTGGCAGCATGTTAAGCAAACCATCTCCTTCCCTTGGCTAGTGTTAGAAATCTGACATTTGTCTGCAAGTCACCAGATGGTCAACACCAAAATCAGATTGATTATATTCTTTGCAGCCAAAGATGGAGAAGCTCTATACAGTCAGCAAAAACAAGACCGGGAGCTGACTGTGGCTCAGATCATGAACTCCTTATTGCCAAATTCAGACTTAAATTAAAGAAAGTAGGGAAAAACCACTAGACCATTCCAGTATGACCTGAATCAAATCCCTTATGATTATACAGTGGAAGTGAGAAATAGATTTAAGGGACTAGATCTGATAGAGTGCCTGATGAACTATGGATGGAGGTTTGTGACCTTGTACAGGAGACAGGGATCAAGACCATCCCCATGGAAAAGAAATGCAAGAAAGCAAAATGGCTGTCTGGGGAGGCCTTACAAATAGCTGTGAAAAGAAGAGAAGCGAAAAGCAAAGGAGAAAAGTAAAGATCTGCATCTGAATGCAGAGTTCCAAAGAATAGCAAGGAGAGATAAGAAAGCCTTCCTCAGCGATCAATGCAAAAAAACAGAGGAAAACAACAGAATGGGTAAGACTAGAGATCTCTTCAAGAAAATTAGAGATACCAAGGGAATATTTCATGCAAAGATGGGCTTGATAAAGGACAGAAATGGTATGGACCTAACAGAAGCAGAAAATAGTAAGGAGAGGGGGCAAGAATACACAGAAGAACTGTACAAAAAAGATCTTCACGACCCAGATAATCACGATGGTGTGATCACTCACCTAGAGCCAGACACCCTGGAATGTGAAGTCAAGTGGGCCTTAGAAAGCATCACTATGGACAAAGCTAGTGGAGGTGATGAAATTCCAGTTGAGCTATTCCAAATCCTGAAAGATGATGCTGTGAAAGTGCTGCACTCAATATGCCAGCAAATTTGGAACACTCAGCAGTGGCCACAGGACTGGAAAAGGTCAGTTTTCATTCCAATCCCAAAGAAAGGCAATGCCAAAGAATGCTCAAACTACCGCACAATTGCACTCATCTCACATGCTAGAGGAGAAGGGGACGACAGAGGATGAGATGGCTGGATGGCATCACTGACTCGATGGACGTGAGTCTGAGTGAACTCCAGGAGTTGGTGATGGACAGGGAGGCCTGGCGTGCTGCGATTCATGGGGTCACAAAGAGTCGGACACGACTGAGGACTGAACTGAACTGAAGTTCAGCAATTTTACTAGACTGTGTCTAGGGTAGAATTCTTTTGCTTGCCTGTTTTTCTAGTTTGGAAGTGTGAGCCTAACCCTGAAAGCAGGCATTTTATCAAATCTGGAAAATGCACTGCTGCTTTTTCCACGTTCTGCTTTCTCCTATTTTCTGTCTCTTCACCTCCTGGGACTCTGATTAGACTGATTAGGGCTGTTTAACAACCTCCATATTTGTAAAGTCATTTCTGTTTGGTTTCTGCCACTTTCTGTCTCGGCTACATTCGGGGTAATTTCTTCAGAGCTATCTTCCAAGTATCTCGTCACCCTTCAGTTGCCTCTAGTTCTGTGAGCTTTCACTGAGGGTTTGTTTTGTTTTGTTTTCTTTCCATTGTTAGCATTTTTCATTCTAGTTCTTTCTGGTACTATGTCAAGCATGACATTTTCTACAGTCTCTTGTTCTTCCGTTTAACAATTTTAGACGTACCTATTTTGTATAATGTACATGAATGTTCAAACATCTGACATCTTTTACTTTTTTTCCCTGCTTATTTTTGTGTTCATGCTGATTTTGTGTGTGGGTTTCCTACATTTTTAAATTGTAAACTTATATTGAGATATCTCAAAGTACAGAATTCTGAGGGGCTTGGGTGATGATATTTCTTCCAGAGAGATTTTCATTTGCTTCTATCCCTGATCTAGGTTGATACCAGCCTAGGCTCTCTTTAATTTAGTTTATTGGTTGAAATTTCTTATGCATTACAGATAATCCAAATTTGCCTTTAGAAAGGATAAAATGTGGATACAGGTTTTTAATTTACATTATTTTCCCTCCTAGAGATAAGACTCCATTTGAAAACAAACAAATTTTATTTTCTCCTCGGTGCCCTCCCTGTGGCAGAGGCCATTCTTTGTCTACCTCATTTTCTCATCTTCCTACTTAAAGAATTTTATTCTAGCCACTTTTCCACATCTAACTAAAGGATGACTCCTTTACAGGCAAAGATGGTTGATGTCCAACGAGACGTAAGGATTCTACCTAATGGGAAATTCTTGGGATGTCTCTACATCCTGGACCAAAAAAGACAGACTCACTGGCAAGTTTGCTTGGGAGCACATGGAGAAAGACAGTGTTCGGGTCTCTCATGGACTCTTCTCGACCCCGCACTGGCCCTGGGCTAAGGGCCTCTAGAAGTATGCTGCAAGAGACAAGGACGCCTCCACCTGCTGGAGCTGCAGTAGCTCGGTTCTTGTGACACGTAGTCAAAGGAGAGCTCTGAGGCCCCCAGACTTCTGCAGACAGGGCAGCCTTCAACAGCGGACCTGGAGTCCTAACGCACTTCTCTCCTTGCCCAGACCAGACCTTGCAGACAGCGCAGCCTTCAACAGTGGACCCGGAGTCCTAACGCACTTCTCTCCTTGCTCATACCAGACCTTGGTCGTTCAGGAAAATGGAGACACTACAACCAAGCCTGCTGATTCCTGGAGTCGGCAAAGGTCCTTACGTCATCCTTGGCTCACTTAGTGCTTCGCACCTGTGCATCAGCTTCGAGGTATTCTCCCTGGGGGAACTAGCCACTCTGCACCTTTTCCTCCAGAAGGCATGGATGGTAAGAGCACCTACCTAATTACGTGGCGTGGGGTTCAGTGAGTCTCCGTGAGGAGCTTACAAAGTTTCCTGACACATGAGGGGCTCTTATCTGTTAGCTGTGGCTGTGAGATCACATAGACTGTGGACATGGACTTGCAGTCGTAGCCTCCTTTCTGCCTGCCGACCGGGATCCTTGCTGAGTAGGACTCTTGCTGTCTCTGTGGCTGACACAGGGTGGGAGAACAATTCAGACTGAAGGACCAGCTCGATGGAAGGAACATGAGCATGACCGTGCAGAGCTGGGCAAGATGGTGCCGGAGAAAAAGAAGATGCGGGGGCAGAGACGAAAGACGGAGGGGATGACGCAACCGGGACGAATGTCTTCAGTAAAATACTCCAGAATTAACTCAATGTAAAGAATACTGGCATTTACACTGCTTAACAAGCAGCAAAGCAGTACCATTTGGAAAGGAATGATTGATGTGCTATCTACAAATTTTAAAATTTCAGTGGGGATTGTGAAATCTTGAAAATTCAGATCAAAATATAACACCTAGAAAAGCCATGTTTTGGGCATAGATCACTCATGTGGGTCATTTGTATTAAATTAACTGGGAGTATAATTATCCACTCATTGCAAAGATGACCTCTCTTCCGCAAAGCCCTGCTCTGGGGCTGGGACTCCGGAAAAAAGGAATAAATATATGAAAACACTTCTTTGGGTGGTTGGAGAGTTTGCGAGATAATGCTGGTAATGAGCTCGAAGCTTCTCAAAGAATAGCCCTTGCAAAATCACACAGGGAGGCTCATTATAGCGGTGTCCTCAGGAGTAGCCGGGCCAGGGGAGTGCTGTGCATGTGCTAGTGACATCCCCGTGGTCGGCAGACAGACAGGCCCCCGTGGACACTGCGCCAGCGGCCCGTCGGCTGCACAGAAGCCCAGGAAGGGCACCCGGCACCTGAGTGAGCGCCGTGCTCTTTCCCGCCCAGCACCTGTGTCGGGGGCTTTGTGTGCAGGTGTCTCTGAAGCGTCCTTCCTTTGTGTTTTTAACAAACTTTTGGTGGCCTCCTCCTTCGTGGAAGGTGATGAATAAAACGACCCTTGCCTTCCATTCCTTCATAGCTTCTCAAGGTAACGCTCCCACTCAAACACAAATATGCACACAAACAAGCTGATGACCAAAACAGACAGACTGCTACCACTTCTGCGACTTGTGCTGCTTGTTCCAGGAAAGTGACGCTCTGTTCCCAGGAGCGGGCCTTTCCCTGGAGCCGTGTCCTTGAACGGTGCTCACTGCGAGGCAAGAAGGTCACCGAAGGCTTTGCAATAAACACAGAATTCAGCTGACGGCGAACCCTGCCTCGGTTTCCCCATCTGTAAAGTGGACCGGTGCAGCTGGTGTGTCTCATCCCTCCCTGTCCGTTTCCCTCATGGACAGCGGATGGGCGGCCGGGCAAGTGAGGCCGGGCCATCTTGCGGGCCGACCTGACTCAGCCACCCCTCCACCCGCAAGCCGGAGGACCAGGGCCATTCCTCAACACTCCAGCATCCTCCGTCAAACCTCACTGAACCTGGAGGGAGCCTCGCTCCACGCCCGTCCTGATGGATTTGTGGAACGATCATTCAGATCATGACAAGGCGGCCAGACTGCTCCCCGGGACTCAGCTGCCATTTCCCCGCACTCCTGACATGCGGCTCAGGTCTCCAGAGATGATAGACATAAAATATGCAGAAAGCCCAGAATAGCACACCGCTGCCAAACTTCAGTGGCTATGTGAAAGCCCTCAGCGCCTTAACCTTTCTGGATGTGCTTTTCTACATGAAGCACGTTTCCTTCCTGCAATACGCCTGTGTAAAGCCACATCTTTGCTTAAATCCTGCACCACCTGATAGATTTGGGCAGTAGATAACGAACCTGAGTTGCTGCTTTTTTTTTTTTTTTCTTTTCCTTTCTGTCTGCAAGCATCCTCCAAACTGCCCTCACGGAGCGAGGCGGTCATTTAGTTGCTGCTCACTAATTAGCCAAACTCCGGGGGAAAGGCTGGACGGTGCGCTAATTCCTCGCTCCCCAGGCTTTCTCCTTCAGTAATAATTAAAAACCAAGGCCAGGGAGTTAAGCCATTCTGCAGAGACCGTGGTCCGTGGTTTCCCTGAAAATGTCAAGAGTGCGAGAGGTGTGAGTCCTCAAAGCGCCTCTGGAAAGTCTGTAGGTCCGGGATGTGGCTTGGAGAATTTAAATGAGTTCTGTATTCAAATGACCAAGGGAGAGGAATTTATGCGAGTCGGGGGGGAGATGCATCTGTCTCAGGTGTCTTAAAAACCTTCATAAAAACTTCACGGATGTCACTAAACGAAGGAGACAAAACGAGCTTTCTTAATATTCAAGTGGATAGTCATTATCTTATCTAGATCACAGGCTTACAGATTTTAAAAGTATCTTTACTGGAGGATGGTTGGTTTACAGTGTCACGCCAGGTTCTGCTGTACAACGAGGTGCGGCAGCTACGCACACACGCAGCCCCTCTTTTTTGGGTTCCCGTCCCATCCAGAGCACCGAGTGGAGCTCCCTGTGCTCTGCAGCAGGTGCTCTTTAGTTAACTATTTCACACACAGCAGTGCATACGTGGCAGTCTCAAAACTCACCCCCCTCCCCTTCCCTTCTCGGTGTCCATACATCTGTTCTCTACATCTCCATCTCCATTTCTGCTTTGCAAATACGTTCATCTGTACCATTTTTCCAGATTCCACACATACGCATTAATACATGATGTTTGTTTTTCTCTTTCTGACTTACTTCACTCTGTATGACAGTCTCTGGGTCCATCCATGTCTCTGCAAATGGCACAGCTTTCATCCTTTTCATGGCTGAGCAATATTCCTTTGTACATACATCCCACATTATATAACTTAATAAGTGCTGCAGATTGAAGAGTATAAAATTATGCTTGAGCTATATGACACGCCAACAATTTTATCTTGTGGTGAGGATTTTTAAAAGGTTTTCCCAGCACAAATCTTAGCGTTTCCTTCTTGGGAATAATCGAGTGGGAGGATGCTGTCTGCAGAACCAGTTACACCTCATAGGTGGTTCTGAGGGCCGCAAGCAGGCAGTCCAGGGCCTGGCCGTGGGCAGCCCCTGTGCAGAAGGTCACGGGAGTCCCAAGTGTATCCTTTAAACCAGGCTGAAGCCTGCTCCCTACGTCTGCCATGGTTACGTGAAGGTCTGGTTTATCAAAATATCTCATCAGGAAGAGGGTTTGGAAGGAGCTGCAGGTTTAGCCTCAAGCTGAGCACAGGGAGCTTTGTGAGTCCCGGACACAGAGCAGAGCTTGAAGGGGCGGCTGAGTGGATGGGTCCTCATGCGGTTCTCAAAGGCAAGCAGGATTCTGGGAAGTGTCTGGCGGCCAGACTCCTCGGGAAGGAGCTCATGCTCGGTGCCCTTTTCACGGCGTAGGTTTGAGTGTTGAAAACAGAGAACCTGGGCAAAATCAGAGTCGGCTGCACCTGCCTTAGCTCCTTTTTAAAGCGGTCTCTGGGTCACACTGCCGAGGCTGGAGCCCTGCACGCCCTTTGAAGGGGCTGAGAAGGGACATCAGGCCAGGCAGCCAGCGGTCTCTGTGCCACGGAGCTGACCATTCAGTGATCATATGGTGGTCAAGCAGAGCACTGCGCAGGCCGGGGAGCTGGCCCTACACCTGTAACGTGAGGCAGCAGCATTGATCAAAGCACGGGGTGGCTTCACCTGCAAAGGAGGAGCTGCTGGCACCCCGCCCACACCCCTGCATGCCCTGGCTCAGGACCCCCTCACGTTAATTCCAGGTCCCATGGCAGCCAGGCCCAGCCTGCAAAACTAGCAACGCACTCACGGTCAGGCAGTGCGCGGCCCGGAGCCCAGTAGTGCAGCCTGATGGCTCCCGTTTTCATTTTTTTTTTATTAGTGGCCCTCATGGCAAGCTGGGGCCATGGCTGGCATTTGACGCACAGATGGGGGTCCGCGGGCACCGCACCATCACTTCAAAGCCACAGCCCACTGGCTTGGCTTACACCTGAGCCAATTAGCCCAGAGATCAGAGAGTTAGGAGGGAGGTGGCCCTGGCCCGTGCACTGGCAAAGCCACTTGATCCCAGGTAAGGTGATACAGCGGGAGCAAGCGTGGATAAGCTGAGGGAGCGGCCGAGGCAGGAGAAACGGGAGAAAGGGACCCCGGCCGGCCCGCGGCTCGCAGGGGGCTTTGCCAGGCTTTTGTTGGCAACAAAGAGGCTAATTGAAATGAAACAGTCTGCAGTCTGTGTGTTGGCACATCAAGTATGCTCTAAGATGTGCTGATTCTTGCTCCTCCTGAATTATTGAACAGCCCGCTTCCAGAAATAAGGCAGGCAAGCCGGAGAGCGCGCGGGGCGGTGGGGCGGCCTCTGCAGAAGCCACCCGGCTCTCCGCCCAGGGTTCTGTTGCGTCTGCTTCTTTTCAAAGGGGCAGAGGATGGGACGCTACAGAACGGAGGAAGGAAGTGTTTTCTCTGCCCTCCTGAGCCCCCCTCCAGTTCTGACACTGCAAACTGACCGAGCGCCCTCGAGCGGGACGGGGAGCGTGGCCCGTTTCCGGTTTGCGGGCTGTCCCCGGGCCGTCCGCACAGAGTGCCGGTCTCGGGGGGCCCGAGCGAGAGGGCTGTTGGAGGCAGGCCGAAGCACCGTGCTCACTGAACTGTTCTGAGCAGCTTCCAGGGAAGCACCCCAAGTTTCTGAGGGTGAAGTCACAGGACAGGGAGGCCGGGGCTGGGGGTGGCCTTGCGCGTGGTCAGGAGGGACACACTGGGACACTTCCCACGGACGCCACGGCCCCTGTGGGTGGAAACCATGGAAGAAGCACATCGGAGAACCAGGTGCAGGTGCGTGCACGCGGGGTCACGTGTGTGTGCACACGCGTGTGCCCCTGCTCCCGTGTGTGTGACCACGGCACTGGACACCCCAAGAAGGAACGGCAAGGGGACACGAGCAGGCCGTGACGTGGGGACCAAACGCAAGCCAGGGGTTCACTCGTTTAAAGCCCGGAATTGAACCTTGTTGAATTCATGAACAACGTAAGGTGTGTTTCTATTTGTGCGGAAAGTGGGGATTGCAGTCTCCCTGCATTTTGAAATGGAAAGCATTTCTTTTCTCTGCAGCTCCAGGAGGGAGGCAGGGCTCTAATTTAACCACCTCCTGGATGGCCTGCTGGAATTTAGCCCAGACCTGCAGCCTTACTTCCAGTGAAGAGAGAGAGGTGGTGACCATGGCTGACGGGGGACAGGGGTGCTGACCCGTAAGTCCCCCACACACCACCCACTGTGCCTGGAGCACCGGCCCCAGGACCCCAAGACCCAGACGGGCGCAGGCGTGTCAGGACCCGCCCCTGGAGTGGCCCTCCCCTCCCCTCCCCTCGCCCTCCATGCCCCTACCTCCCTCCTCCCATCCCTCCTCCCCCTCCATCCCCCCTGCTTCCCTCCTCCCATGCCTCCTCCCATGCCTCCTCCATCCCCTTCCCATCCCTCCTCCCCCCTCCTTCCTCCCCCTCCTCTCTTTCTCTTCCTCCCTCTCTTCCCCATTCCCCTCCCCCCTCCCCTCCTGGAGAAAACACCCTGACTCCCACACAGCGGCAGCCAGGCCTCCTCTGTGACTCCCCCTGAGACTCTTACTGGACAGGCTGACCGCTCGCTCCAGTTCTGACACCGCAGCCCACCCTGCTGTCTCTCCAGCCCGGCAGTGCTGACAGCCTGGTCCAGCCCCCGGGCTGCCCTCAGCCCCTGGTGTGGCCTCAGCATCCCGTCTCAGGAACATCACCTCTCAGGATGCAGGCTCCTCCTTCACCGAGGGCGCCAAGGACAGGCGCCAGCATGCTCACTGTCTCTGGACCAAACCCAGGTACAGGGCTGGGCCACAGAGAGAGTGCAGGCCAGGGGCATCGGGGTGCGAGTGGGGGCAGAGGGTGGACGAGGGGGAGGCCCCCAGTCCAGGAGCCTGATGGTGGAGACCACACCTCTGGGGGCAGTGGGAGGCGGCAGGAGCTGTAGGTCAGTCTCACCCAGGCCGAGCGAGGTTAGGAAGGCACTTGATGACTTTGGCTGCAAAGTAAAATGGCCTTAACCCCGTGTCATACTTCATGGCTCCTGGGTCAGCCCCTGCCCCCTAGAGGCCAAAACCTCCGTCAGCTGCCTTTTGCCTCAACCGGGCAGGCTGCAACCCGAGTGACCTGGAGGGCGAGGGCGAGCCTCTGTTTATCTGTAAGCTGCAAGCAGAAGGAACCCTCTCCTGGCACGGCTTCTGTGGAGATTCGGAGGAATCACGTGGGCTTGGGGCGCTTTTTAAGTGCTCCCCACAGGCTAGTTCTTTTCTTATCTCCAGGCCTTCTGAGGCCACCCCTCTCCTCACCCGTCCTGTTCCAGGCAATTGCTTTTTGTTCAATATAACGTTTTCCTGGAAAGTTCTTTCTACCATTCCTTTCTCTTTGCTAAATTTTATCCATCCTTTATGTATCACCTTGAGTTTCACTTCTTCATTTGATTATAAGGATTCCACATCTTACCTGAAGTAATTGAATATCAACTCTAAGCAGATTGGGTTAAGTTTAAGATGCATGTTGTAACCTCCATGGCAGTGTCTAAGCACTAATGCAGAGACTCAGCTAGGAAGGCAATCAGATCAGATCAGATCAGTTGCTCAGTCGTGTCCAACTCTTTGCGACCCCATGAACCGCAGCACGCCAGGCCTCCCTGTCCATCACCAACTCCTGGAGTCCACCCAGACTCACGTCCATCGAGTCAGTGATGCCATCCAGCCATCTCATCCTCTGTCATCCCCTTCTCTTCCTGCCCCCAATCCCTCCCAGCATCAGGGTCTTTTCCAGTGAATCAACTCTTCGCATGAGGTGGCCAAAGTACTGGAGTTTCAGCTTTAGCATCATTCCTTCCAAAGAAATCCAGGGCTGATCTCCTTCAGAATGGACTGGTTGGATCTCCTTGCAGTCCAAGGGAAGAAAGGCAATAGAGGCATTAAAATAAAACATATTAGTATGCTCTCCAAGGAGCAAATGCAGAGATGGGATTAGATATCTGAGAGCCTTCCAGGAGAAGATGCCCACAGGGAATTCAGGGTATCTGAGAGACTTCTAGGAGAAGATACCCACGGGGAATTCGGGTCAGATCATGCTGCAGACTCCCTCCCACAGGAGAGGGAAGGGAGAAAGGATGCGTAGGAGGCTGAGACTGTGATGTGGGCTGACAGAGTGTGACACGGCCAATGGGGTCCTCAAGGAAAAGTGACCCCCCCAGGGAGGCCCCACGTCTCACAGGGCAGGGCTGCACACTCCCGCCTGGGACCTGGCTGTGGGAGCGCGGCCGTCTCACAAACACACTGACGCACTCGCATTGCAGCAGGGCTCTCTGCACTTAGAGATCTGAAAGGTGTATTTTCATGACCACCACCAAGACTGGAAAGTATTTGATTAACACTAAAGAAGATCGGAAAAGAGGGACAGAAAGCGTGAAAGAGGTGAGACAAACAGACAGCAAGTGGCACAATGCAGACGTGAATGCCCCACGTGGATAAGTGCAAACACGGAAATGGACTAAACCCTTCAGTCTCTCAGGCATGTCTGACTCTTTGCAACCCCATGGACTGCAGCACGCCAGGCTTCCCTGTCCTTCACCAACTCCCAGAGTCTACTCAAACTCATATCCATTGAGTCAGTGATGCCATCCAATCATCTCATCCTCTGGCATCCCCTTTTCCTCCTGCCTTCAATCTTTCCCAGCATCAGCGTCTTTTCCAATGGGTCAGTTCTTCACATAAGATGGCCAAAGTATTGGAGTTTCAGCTTCAGTATCAGTCCTTCCAATGAATATTCAGGACTGATTTCCTTTAGGATGGACTGGTTGGATCTCCTTGCTGGTCAAGGGACTCTCCAGAGTCTTCTCCAACACCACAGTTCAAAAGCATCAATTCTTCAGCTCTCAGCTTTCTTTATGGTCTAACTCTCACATCCATACCTGACTACTGGAAAAACCAGCTTTAAACACTTCAGTGAAGGCAAAGATTGTTAGACAGAACAGTAAAGCAAGAGCTGGGCTTCCCTGGTGGTCCAGTGGTTAAGAATTTGCCTTGCGACGCAGGAGACACCAGTTTGATCCCTGGGCCAGGAAGATTCCACATGCCTTGGAGCAACTAAGCCTGAGTACCATAACTACTGAGCCTGTGCTCTGGAGCCCACCAGCTGCCGAGCCCGTGAGCCGCAGCTACTGAAACTGGTGCCCCCAAGGGCCCTGCACCCACAGCAAGTGACGCCAGGACAAAGGAAGCACAGGAGGGCAGCCCCCACTCTCAGCCACTAGAGAAAGCCCCCCAGGCAGCAACAGAGACCCAGCACAGCCAAAAATAAAAAGCAAACAAACATTAAAAACAAAAAATAAGAACCAACGACACTGTCTATCAGAGATGAACTTTAAATACTTGAACATAAAGTGACTGAAAGCAAAAGATTAGGGAAAAAATGCCAGGCCAGCTGTAAGCGCATAAAAGCCATATTGGCCCTGGAGATATCAGACAGAAGGGGTCTCTGTCCAAGAGCTTGATTAGAGACCCCAAGGCTCACTCTTGCTTGATGAAAGGGCCATTGCACCAGAAGGATTCAGCAGTTGTAAATACATATGTGCCCAATAACAGACGTGGGAGCAACATGATCAAACTCAGGTCTCCTGCATTGCAGGTAGATTCTTTACTACCTGAGCCACCAGGGAAGCCCAACAATACTGGAGTGGGTTGCCATTCCCTTTTCCAGGGGATCTTCCCAACCCAAGGATCGAACCCAGGTCTCCCACATTGCAGGCAGATTCTTTACCATCTGAGCCTCCAGGGAAGCCCTATACTTAAGGTAATAACAAGCTGCCATGAGAGTTGTAAACTAAGGAAAAAAACACAAGTCTGCTGACACCCGTTAATGGGTCCACTGGTTCAACACTAACGCCCTGTTAACAATCGCACGTCTTCCTTGTCTAACTGGTGGTGTCTCAGTGACTCCCCAAACCTGTAAGCAACTTTAGTTGTTTGTACTTTTATTCAACTTTTCTAGCTACTCAAAGATGGAAAGATGGGCTCGCATAACTGGTAAATCATAATAGATGCAGAACAGAAAGCCCTTTTTTCTGATAACCTCTCTTCCCAGACAGTTCCGTGCCTGCCTGCTGCACTCTCCCTTATGTAAGAGCCTGAAATCTCTTCTAATAGGTATTACCATTAGTTGCAACCATACACAGAACCTTATCTCTATAGTTGTGTTTAGTATCTTTGATTTCTATTAGAATTTAGCTCCCTGAGGGTAAAAGCATGTTTGCTTTGCCCGTCACTCAGTCTTCAAAACTGTTGTTGTTCAGTAGCCCCGTTGCATCTGACTGTTTGTGATCTCATGGACTGCAGCATGCCAGGCCTTCATGTCCATCACCAACTCCCGAAGTTTGCCCGAGTTCACACCCATTGCATTGGTGATGCCATCCAGCCATCTCATCCTCTGACTCCCTCTTCTCCTTCTGCCCTCAATCTTTCCTGGCATCAGAGACTTCTCTAATGAGTCAGTTGTTCACATCAGATGACCACAATACTGGAGTTTCCGCTTCAGCATCAGTCCTTCCAACGAATATTCAGGGTGGATTTCCCTTCAGATTGCCTGGTTTGATCTCCTTGCTGTCCAGGGGACTCTTAGGAGTCTTCTCCAGGACCACAGTTGGAAGGCGTCAATTCTTCACAACTGTACATGATCACCAGGGAGACCGTGGCTCTGACCACATGGACCTTTGTCATCAGAGTAATGTCTCTTCTTTTCAACACACTGTCTAGATTTGTCATAGCTTTCCTGCCAAGAAACGAACGTCTTCTGATTTCATGGCTGCAGTCACCATCTGCAGTGATTTGGGGGCCCAAGAAGAGGAAATCTATCACTAATTCCACATTTTCTCCTTCTATTTGCCATGAAGTGATGGGGCTGGTGGGCATGATCTAAAGCTTAATGTTTAGCTTTAAGCCAGCTCTTTCACTCTGCTTCTTCACCCTCAAGAGGCTCTTTACTTTCGCTTTGCTTTCTGCCATTAGAGTGGTATCATCTGCATATCTGAGGTTGTTGATGTTTTCCTGCCTATCTTGATTCCAGCTTGTAGCTCATCCAGCCTGGCATTTCTCATGATGCGCTCACTGCATAGATTAAACACACAGGACAACAGGAGACAGCCCTGCCGTGCTCCTTTCTCAATCTTGAACCAATCGGTTGTCCCATACAGGGTTCTAACTGTTGCTTCTTGACCCACATATAGGTTCCCCAGGAGACAGGTAAGATGGTCTGGTATTCCCATCTCTTTGAGAACTTTCCATGGTTTATTATGATCCACACGGTCAAAAGCTTTAGCGTAGTCAATGAAATAGAGGTAGACGTTTTTCTGGAATTCCCTAGCTTACTCTACGATCCAGAGAACATTGGCAACTTGATGTCTGGTTCCTGAGACCAACTCAAATAGAGATAGACAGATAGACAGTAGGTAGATAGACGTAAGATAGAGAAGGGAAGAGGGGAGGTGATGTGTGGATAGAGAGGTAGGGACAGAGGCTGAGGATGAAGATGAATGAACTGGGGAAGGCACGCACATTCTTGGTCATGCTCCACCTTTCACAGAGTGTGTAGGGACTTCCCGGGGGTCCAGGGGCCCTGGGCCTCATCTGTGACTCAGAGGCTAATCTTATTCTGCAACATGAGTAAAAACCATTAAAAGCACTGCCCAGCATATGGTACAGCAAGCAATTTAAAAATCAGTGTTAATGGTACAGTATGTAATGGTTTGGAAAAGACCCTGATCCTGGGGAAGATTGAGAGCAAGAGAAGGGAACGACAGAGGATGAGATGGTCGGATGGCATCACTGACTCGATGGACGTGAGTTTGAGCAAGCTCCGGGAGATAGTGAAGGACAGGGAAGCCTGGCGTGCTGCAGTCCATGGGGTCACAAAGAGTTGGACATGACTCGTGACTGAACAACAAATGTGATGGCTCAGAATTACAATCCAGATAAAACTGTTTTGCAGAAGAGGGTCTTCGGAATATCCCCCTCAGATTATTCTATATAGTCCTCAGTCTTAACTCAAGTTCGTATTGACTGGTTTTTGCCAAATGATCAAATAAGGACTCAGGCCTTTACACTGCCCCCATTACAGTGGGTTTCTCACCTCTGAAAAATTATCAAATAAGGACTCAGGCCTTTACACTGTCCCCATTACAGTGGGTTTCTCACCTCTGAAAAATTATCAAATAAGGACTCAGGCCTTTACACTGTCCCCATTACAGTGGGTTTCTCACCTCTGAAAAATTATCAAATAAGGACTCAGGCCTTTACACTGCCCCCATTACAGTGGGTTTCTCACCTCTGACTATGCCGTCTTTTTCTTTTTTTTCTTACTTTCCTACTCTTGTAGTCCAAACGGTGACTTGGGGAAGCATTCTTTTTTGGGGAAGGCATGTGCGTTCTTGGCTGTGCTCTACCCCACTTTTTGAATAGTGTGTAGGGACTTCCCTGCTTATCCAGTGGTTAAGAATCCATGCTCCCAATGTAGGGGACGTGGGTTTGATTCCCAGTCAGCCAACTAAGATCCCACATACCACTGGGCAGCTAAGCCTATGCTCTCTAGAGCCCGTACACCATAGCAAGAGAAGCCCACACACCACAAGGAGGACCCAGTGCAGACAAAAATAAATACATAAATAATAAGCAGTGTGCAGCTTACGGAGATTTTTCCTCTTAGGAACACTCATTTTTCCACTAGAACCAAAGAACTAGTTTTCTTTCAGGAGGAGTTTTCACGTCTGTTCAGTGCATCAGTGAACAAAGATCAAGAGAGCAAAGGCCAGGGAGTCAATCGCTTCTCCCCCAAGAGGAGCAGGGAGAGCCTTCGGAACCTCAGCCCGACCTGGCTCCCCAGCCTCTGGTCTGCCTGCCGGGCTTCATTCAGCTTGTGTCCCTGGGACGATTGTCTCAGCAGTCAGGCTGTGGAGACCTCTCCATGGTTACCGACGATAATTCCTAATGTCTTTCTGCATCCCAGACCCAAGTTCACCCAACATCTCCTGCTTTGCTTTCTTTAAAGACAAGCAAGAACTTCTCAAGCAATTTATTAATTGCGCTGAACTTGGGCTTCATAGAAACAGCTCGCTATTATTCCGATTTGTGTTTTTATCTTGAAAGTAACGTTGGTTCAGTGAGATCATCTAGAAGACACTCGGGCACCGTCAACAACGATGCTCCGGAAACCCGCCACTCAGCACGCAGGGGCTGGCGCGTGTGTGGCGGTGCAGAGAGCCAGCGGCCGCAGCTGTCCGTCTCACGGAGTGGGCAGGGGGCCCTGGACACCTCAGCAGAGGTCTGGTGACACGGCAGTGGCAGAGACAAGCCCTGCTTTGCATTCATCCGGTGCCCTCTACGCCAAAAACCACTGACTCCCTCCATCGAGTGCTTTCCCTCTCTCTGATCTTATTGGCAACCAATGTAATTTATTCTTCTGCTGCATCTTCCTGACAAAGCACCGGGGGATCCTCAGATAAATGATGGACAAAGCTCCTCGTCCGCCCAGGAGTCTAGGTGGTGGAAGGCAGCCGTCATTAATCCAGCTTGGTAGCTGCTATAGCAATGCAATTAGAAAGAAGGTGCCAGGCTGCCCACCACACTGAGGATCCGCCTGCTGCTGGGTGCATGGGTGGCGGAGAAGATCTGGAGCCCAGCGCCCAGACACCCGCCGCCCCACCGGGCCCATCTGCTACCGACGTGAAGTCAGGCCCGCACCTGCCGGGATTCCAGACGTCAGGTCCTGCTGCCGGCTGAACAGAGAGCACCCCCCCCCACCTCCATTGACCCCCGACACCCACCCTCCTGGGCAAGAGAACGAGCCCTTGATTCTTTTAGGCGTTTCTGGGGGCGTTTAACTTCACTTTTTTCCCAGATGAGCCATTTACACGGCTGCGTTCCAGTTCTCTAGGTTTAGAACCTGTGCACTGGCTTTCCACTTCTAACCGTGGCCGAACCTCCACCCTGGCACATGCGCACATGCTCACACGCCGTGGCCTGCGGTTTCCGCTCTTGCACACACTTTTGATCCTGTTTTGTCTTCCCTGGCTTTCATAGTTTTCTCTCATCTGCACACACCTGCACCCAGACTTTCTGTCGGAGCTAGAAAGTTCCTCTCGGTGGAGTGAGCCTTCACCCCCCGGACGGTCCACAGGGAGGGGCCTCCGTCCCAGGCGCGTGTGGAGGAGTGTCCCTGCGGCGGCTTCCGCTCCCCTGCCAGGCTGGGGGCCCCCTGCTGTCGGGTGCCACGCTCTGGATCCCCTCTCACCCTCTGGAGAGCTTCTGGGGGAAAGACTGTAGGAGAGATCATCCAACAGGACTTCAAATGTTTGCCAACAGCTCTGAAGTTCTCTTGTACACTTGAAGCTTGGGGATGCATTGAAATAACTGAACTGATGTGCCTGTGTAAGTGCTGTCCCGGCTGAAAGACCCCCATCTGAAAACCACTGCAGAGTCAGGGCTCCTGGCCAGGAGGGTCTTTCACAATAAAAAGTGCTCCAGCCTCAGCAAGCTGGGGACCTGGAGGGGCCGGGGCTGGAACACCCACAGGACCCTCACATCACCAGCCAAGCAGGCGCCCCAGGGACGCAGCCCCTCTCGGGGACTCCCCCCACTGTGAGCCTCTGGCTCCTGTGGGCGTGTGAGGTGGGGGTGGGGAGGGGTCTTTGCAGCCCCGGCTCTGTGTCAGGTGCAAGGCCACCCCCTGCTCTCCACCCGGGCCCACGGTCCCAAATCCAGATCTTCTTGCAGGCTCCGAGCTCTGAGGGGTCCCCAGCCCACCGTCTACTCCCATCCGTCAGCCCTCTGGACCATCTTCCTCCAAGTTCAAGTCACCCCGGCCCACCCAGTGAGGCTTTGCCCCCTCAGTCCCCTCTGTCTGGGCAGTTTATGCCTATTTTATTCTTAGATGTCCTGAGAGCTGCAGAAAGAGAACACGCAGTGTCTGTTCAAAGAACCCCGATGCACTGAAGCTTTAGTGTGCCTCAGGAAGCAAAGAAACGTGTGCTTCAGGCGCACCGTGCCACGCTTCTGCTGTGCTCTGACAAAAGTCAGAGAAAGTCTGTCTGAAAAGACAAAGTCTGTCTCCTCGGAGAGTCAGGGCAGGATAGGAAGCAGGCCTGCCCCTGGGGGTGCGTCCTTTCCTCCTCCCACTCCCTCCCGGACTTCACATGGGGCTGCTGGCAACCACACATGTGTGCGCACACACATGCACACACATGTACACACATGCATGCTCGCACGTATGCACACACGTGTGCATGCTCGCCCGCACATGTGTGAGCACATGTGCATGCTCACACGTGCACACATGCGTGTACTCTGGAGCCTCCGACCCAGCCCTGGCCTCGTGACCGCCCAGGGGTGAGGTCCAAGAACACTGACTTCCTCCTGAGGTCGCCGTGCGTGGATCTGGCTTTTGGCCACGTCGGGGGCGACCTTTGTGCTAGTTTGTCGTACGCAGCTCTTCCCTTTCTTCCTCCGGTGCTTCTCACAGCCTCGCCTCTTTCCCGCTCCCCCTCTCCATGGTGCTCTCCCGGGTCCTGCCGGGGGCTCCGTCCCAGGGCCCCGGGCGTGGATGCTTTGGGCCCACAGCACCGGCTCTCCCGGCCCTGGAGCTGGTGATGGCACTTGCAGGCTTTGCAGGGCTCCTTCCCTAGTCTCTGGCTCCCCCAGTAGACGGTCCGGCTCCACGCAGTGGCTCTGCTGAGTGAGCGCAGGTCCCCGGCAGGACCCCTCGAAGCAGCCCCCGAAGGTGACCCATGAAGCCCAGCCCCTGGTTCCCAGCTTCACAGGCTCGGACCACCTCCCACAGGCCACGCTCGGATTTTTAAAGGAACCACGTCTCTTCTCCCTTTGATGCTATTAACCCTAGAAAGCTATTTGAAAATTTTTACTGGACTTCATTTATTAAAACAGCAAGCTAATTCTCAAATTTAGGAAAAACACCCTAATCCTTACGTGCATGCTTAATGGCCCTTTGCACACGTATGTCGAATATCATGCCCATCATGGTAACATTAATTCACGAGTGGTACGTTTCACCTGTGCTGTCCCAAGGCACTTGACAAACCTTTTCACGCCATCCTGTCCATTTCCATGTAAATATAACGTGCACTCTGATACGCATACACACAGCTTTTTCCCTTTCAAGTAGAATTCAAGAAATCAAACTCTTCTGAAACTTTAAGGCTTTCTTTTATTTATTTATTTTTTGCGACACGGTAGGTGCTTGTAGGTTACCTGTTTTAAATCCAGTAGTGTGCACATGCCAATCCCAAACTCCAATCTAATTTTCAAATTGCTAAGTAATTTCAAATTACCCTGCGGATGTCTTCCTCGCTCTTCTTCTCCTCAAGTCACCCGTCAGGTGAGCTGACGGCATGCCGGCGTGAGGAGCCGTCCGCGCTGCAGGCAGAGTGCCTTCCCTGCGACCCGCCCACTGGAAGGAGGGGGCCGTCGGTGAGTGGTGCCTGTGGGTTCCAGCAGGAACCCGAGATCTGTCTTCAGACTCAGTGCAGAGAACGTGTTTAAGTTCAGCTGTGATGTGCCAGCTATTTTTCCCCAGTCTGGAATTCTAAAGACATAGAAAATGCAAAGCCACATTCTTTGCAAAACTGCCTTTCACCTGTTTTCACTGTTTTATCCGCATTTGTGGTGGTTTAGTCACTACGTCATGTCTTGCAACTCCGTGGAATGTAGCCCGCCAGGCTCCTCCATCCACGGGGCTCTCCAAGCAAGAACACTAGTGTGGGTTGCCATGCCCTCCTCAAGGGGATCTTCCCCACCAAGTCTCCTGCATTGCAGGTGGACTCTTTACCAGCTGAGCTAAGCATGAAGCCCCTAATATCGTTATTTAATTGTGGCCTACTTATTGGCCCAATTTTTAAATGATCATCGATGTGAATGAGGTCTGTAATGTAGCAAGGACTGTTTTCAAGGACACCAGTTTCTAACATGGTTAAATTGGTTATAGTAGCAGATACTATGAAAATCAAAAGAAAATAATAGTTTTTAAAATGGGAGGCTATTACATGTACTGATGGGGTTTTTAAATCTCATTGAGTCTTAATAAAACAAAAACAAGTCAAAACTCTTTGAAAGCAAGGAAATCAAATGAGTCAATCCTAAAGGAAATCAACCCTGAATATTCATTGGAAGGACTGATGCTGAAGCTGAAGCTCCAATACTTTGGCCACCTGATGCAAAGAGCTGACTCACTGGAAAAGACCCTGAGGCTGAGAAAGATTGAAGGCGGGAGGAGAAGGGGACAACAGAGGATGAGATGGTTGGAAGGCATCACCGACTCAATGGACCTGAGTTTGAGTAAGCTCCAGGAGTTGGAGATGGACAGGGAAGCCTGGCGTGCTGCAGTCCATGGAGTTTCAAAGGGTTGGACATGCCTTAGTGACTGAGAAACAACAACAATTAAAAAGTCATAGTACCAGGAGATATTTGGTATTCGAAAAAGTAACCAAGGGAGGCTGTGAAATTCCTGAAGCTTTAAGGGGAAAAAAATGACACCTACTCTGCCGGTATCACTTAGGGGAGAGTGACCAGAGGCAGCCCTGCTGTGTGTTGGGGAATGTGTGGGGAGGGAAGGGGCATTAATGGCAAAAAGCAAATGCCGCGCTTCAAGTCCGCAATTGTCGTGAAGAAACTACCAGTGCTCCTCACGGCTGCTCCTGCGCGAGCTGGAATTGGATTTCTTTCTCTCCCTCCATCATCTTTTCTGCAATGTTTGTGTATTTATCACTTTTGAAAGGTTTTGCTGAAATGGACCTGAAAAGAACACTCTCCCTGGGACGCTGAGCAGTGAGGGTGGATGGGCAGTGTTTTCAGATCGCCAGAGATGGAGCCCAGGAAGCTGGAGCCAGACCCTGGGGAGCAGCCCCCCACCCACTCCCCAGCCTGCAGGCCACCCCCAGTCCTGGACTCTGAGCCCCCTTCAGCCATTAGCAGCGGCTCGGATAGGTGTGAGCTGAAGGTTTCCTCTTCACTTTCCATGCCTAAGGATGAATTTACAAATTGAAAACTCTCTGGATAACTGAGAAATAGTTTGTGAAGGGGAACAGGAGGCATTTGTGTCTAGACAGCCCCTCCTCACTTCTGGAGATGGTCAGAGGATGTCTGAACCTGTGGGTCAGTCCCTGACCCCTAAGCCCTGGCAGGGTTTCTACCATGGTCTTGATTCTTAACTGGGGGAATGACCCCCATGCCCTCATTCAGGGTGGTTAGCTGATGGCCCTGAAACACGGACCGAACAGGGGGATCCCTGCTTCCCTAAGCCCTGTCCTCTCCACCTGAGGCTCCCTGGATGGGTCATCTGCACGCACAGGTCCCTGACCTTCTAGGAGGAACCCTTCTCTTCTGAAACCTGGGGACAGCCGGCCGTGGGCACGAGCATCAGCACAGAGCCGGCCTCTCTCAGTCCACCTCTGCGTGCCTTCCATCACACGACGGTCAGTCCGGGGCTGCTTTCTCCTGGGAGCCCAGAGACTGCCCCGCCCCTGCTTCCCCGGCGCCCAGGCCCCCGCTCCCGTTCAGATGGTGAAACGTGACTGCACGGTCTGCGTCTTCGACTCCCAGGTTCCCTCTGCAGCGTCTTCTCCTTCAACAGATGTTTCCGAAATAATTAACTGTTGGGGAGCATGCATTATTGAGATGTCTGATGCCTCCCTAATATGCTCCACATTTGTAGTCAGCACAGAATCAAGTGCTCAGAAGAGTTGGGCTATTTATTTTGCAAACCACAGAACATTCACCCCAGACCAGAGCCTCTTCAGGGACCAGAACCTGAAAACCTTCTGGTCCTGCAGAAGCTCTGCAGTCAGTGGCCCCAGGAATCATGGACCCCTATGTGGTCTGTGAGTGGGGAGCCCTTCTTAAAAATAGCCAGTTGATCACCCATCCGTGAAACAATCCTGAAATCTGGGCCATTTATTAGCTGAATTTTTAAATTTCAGAAGTTTCACATTTTCTGATGACAACCTGTGATCAACATAAAGTCACTTTGGGACTGGGAAGTTGCCTTTTATAACTAATCATTTTAAACATGCCTGTATCTGCTCTGTACCAAGCCAGGCTCCCCGTGGCCCTTGCTTGGCTTCACCTCACTTGGGGCTGGCGCTGAGCTCTCTAGCTGCTGGGCCTTGGTTCTGGCCAGCGTCTTTGTGTTGGACAGGTAGGCACCTCAACACGCCCACATCTTCCACTTCTAGCATGTGAACTATTCTAAGAAACACACGGGCCTCAGCGGTTGAACTAAATCTGCATTTTCATATGACTCTGGACCTCTATCACCTTTTGAGAGCATATCTTTGGGTGCAGCTGGACTTACCATCATAGGAAAGTTTTGAACTTGGTGCTTCAAGTTTGAGCAGATGACCTACACTTTTTCACTTTATACCGCAAACACACAAGTCTGCTAGACTCCGCTCCAATGTCACAGAAGACTAAAGGTCAGTTAGGGCGTGGTGTTTCCATCAGGGTAAGAGCCTCAAGTCAGTAAGAGCTGTTCAAGATCAAGAATATCTTTATATAAAGAAGCATGTTGTTCCAGAAACGTCTTGGCCTTAAGGGTGACAATGTTATTACTCCTTTTTACAGTAACTATTTATGGGGTTCTTACCTGGTTCCAGGTGCTATGGATGAAGCCATAAATGTGACAAAGGAGCCTCCAGCTTTCCGAGAATGTTCACAGGTGGAGACGGGGTAAACGAACGCAAAGCACCGTCTCAGGTCTTGACTGAAGCCCTGGGAGGCAGGTCTCCTGACCGCCGCAGGCTGCACGTCTTCTTTCCTAAAGATCAAAGTCCCCAGCGCTCCCTGCCACATGAGCCTTCCCCCCTGCATTCTGGGTGGTTTGGGAAGGTTATGACCCGAGCTGTGTTCAGGGCTGCTGGCTTAGTTAGATACAGTGTCCTCTGAATGAGACACGGCCCCTTCATACATGTATACACTATTGATACTCTGCATAAAATAGGTAACTAGTGGAACCTACTGTATAACACAGGGAACTCTGCTCAGTGCTCTACGGTGACCTAAAGGGGAAGGAAATCCAAAAAGGGAGGGGATATATGTCTAAGTATAGCTGATTCACTTCACTGTACAGCAGAAACCAACCCAACATTGCAAAGCAACTACACTCCAATAAAACTTAGTTTAAAAAGTGAGGACGCACCAAGTCCAGTGACCTGGCCCTGGAACGTGAAGACTGTCCGACTCTCTGTCAAGCAGAACTGGTCAGTGGCCGCTCGCTGGGAAGGGACATAAAACAGAAAGTGGGAGAAGAGGAGGGGAGGAGGACACGGACGAGAATGACTTCAAATCAAAAAGGAAGAGAAGCAGTGTGCATTTCACTGGGATATCGCATTTCCTGTTAAATGACGTTTCGGATTCCATCAGAAGTTTTGATGAATGATGAGAACACCGTCCAACATCACATGCCTTTAAGAGACTTGAGGCCTCACAGTCAGGAACAGGTTTACCCCGCAGGAGGGTGCGACATCATGAAGGTGGCAGAGCCGGCCGACACTCCTCAAGCAAGTTGTGCCAGGCTAACTCCTAAGATGCTGACATGCCCGAGAACCACAAAAGAAGCTCCTCTGGGAAAAGATGAATGATTATAGAACCTCTTCCTCTGTGGAGATGGAAAGCAAATATTTTCCTTAAGACTGAGGGCGGGAGGAGAAGGGGATGACAGAGGATGAGATGGTTGGATGGCATCACCGACTCAATGGACTTGAGTTTAAGTAAACTCCAGGAGTTGGTGATGGACAGGGAGGCCTGGCATGCTGCAGTCCTGGGGTCGCAAAGAGTCAGACATGACTGAGCCACTGAACTGAACTGACCCTAAAATCTGGGCTTCCCTGGTGGCTCAGCAGCAAAGAATCCACCCGCAATGCAAAACACCTGGGTTCTATCCCTGGGTTGGGACGACCCCCTGGAGAAGGGAACGACCACACAGTCCAGTATTCTTGCCTGGGAAGTCCCACGGACAGAGGAGCCCGGAGCGCTACAGTCTTGGGGCGGCACAGAGTCGGACGTGACTCAGCGACCACACAGCAACAGCCCTAAATCTCAGGACGTTGCGTATGAAACAAGCGCACAGACTCTGAAACGTGGGAGAGAAGAGGCTGACGAGGAACGTCAGGGCGGGAGCCCCCAGCAGGACGAGCGGGGACCAGCTGGGTTTCCTCCTGCTTTTTGTGTGCCAGACATGGAGTTAAAGAAGACAGAATAATAGAAGCTACCCAATTTAAACAGCTGAGAAAAGAGAAGCCGAGTTATCAGCGTCTCAGTGACCCGCGGGGCAAAGCAGGTGCCTGATACGCGTGTGGTGTTGTTGGAGTCACAGAAAGACAGGACTGAGAGGCTCTGGGAGTCTCCCGTGCGTGGCGAAAAGACTCAAACCTACAGATTCGAGAAGCTGAGGAGCACTTCCTCAGAATAAAACTCCTGACAGAATAAACCCCCCCAAAATTTATACCAAAACACATCATGGTCAGACTTCTGAAAACTGAAAGCAGAGAAACACGTGAGAGAGAGACAACGGGTCCAGAAGAAAATGGCCTAAGTTACAGCAGAGCCCTAACTGGACAGGAGCGGGTCCAGAGCAGGCGACGCGGGATCGTCTGTCGCTCAGAGGAAAGAGCTGCCTGCCGGGACCCTAACCCAGGGAGACTCTCCGTACGGGACGAACGGTGGGTGCATCAAGGCGCTCTCGAATGGAGGAAACCTAGGCATGTGTGCTGACTTACCCTAAAAGAATGGGAAAGAGCTTTCTTTAAACAGAAGGAAAATGGTAAAAGAGGGAATCTTAGAATATGAGGAATAAAGAAAGAAGAGCAGAAAGAGCGAAACCTGGGCGAGTACCACCCCCAGGGCACGCCTCTGAATCCAGCCCCATGAAACGCGTTTCCCATTCTAACCCTGGCTAACAAAGGACTGTCAGCATCACGGTGATGCCAAGGGGCACCGCAGTCCCCAGGGACCTCAGAAGGAAGAAGGTTGACAGAGCCAGGGCGCTACGTTAGAGAGGACAAAAATGACCACCAAGGTACGAAGTCGCCTTAACTTAGAAGGTGCTGCATAAAAAGCAGCAAACTCCCCAAGTCCTGGGACTAGAGTCCGGTGTCTTTTCCGGGTGCATTCCAACGAGATGAAAACCATGAGCCAGCAGCCCTCCTGTGCGCTAGAACCCTTAAATTACAGACGGTCCGTCTCATCCTCACAGGTCATTAGAAATCCATGCCCTAAGCTCATCAGCACCCGCCCCAAGTTCTGATACAGGAGGCCCAGCATGGGCCCAGGAATCTGCATTCTGAGACAGTCCCTGGTTTTGATGCTCGTGACCTGCGACCCACACACTGGAGTGGGAGTGAGGAGGGCCACACAGACGCCTCCTATGGGGAACCACAGGGCCCCCTGCTCCAGCAGGGCCATCTCACGCTGGTGATGGACAGCAGGCTCCTCGAGACCAGAAACGGTTTAGGCTCATCTGTCTTTTGAGCCTCGTTTAACAGTGTGCAGAGAAGGTACAGATCCTTTAATTTCCATGGATGGTTTCTCCCCATTTACGCTCCAGCAACAGCTTGTTTGGAAATGGGGGTGATCAGATGGTACCCACCAGCCAAAATGCACCAGTGTCCCATTTCCTGGCGGCTTCAGCACATGGTAAAACGAGCACCGTATCATTTCATGTGACGTGTGCTCCACAGAACATATTTCTATTCTTTTCCCCCAAATTCTTGACCCCATAGTCATTAAAACTGCACGTGCGACTCTGTGGACTTCAGGCAGCAGTCAGGATCCAGCTATCGAATGAAAAGGCACCTGGAGGCTCCTGACAACATGCAGCTCACTCTGAGAATTGAGGATTTGCGCCGCACTGATGCCTCAGAATCAGTTGAGGCCTCACACACAGCTCAGCTTGCTTTCCGGCTGCGTGAAGATACAGCTCGCGTTCGCCTGGAGAGCAGGACACAGCCCGCCTTTCAGGCTCCCCAGGCCTGAGCCCCTCGCCCTGCAGAGGTCGGCCCCGTGACAGGGGGTACAGCTCTGGGGGGCCTTACTCAGGCTTCCAAACTCTGCTGGAAAAGGGGTCCCGCTGTGTTTCATGGCAGCTCTAAAGGACCTGCTTCTTGGGCCAAGGATAGGGCTCTGCCAATGGTGGTTGCTGGCCTTGGGGAAGCAAGCACTGAAGGTTCATTTAGGTGGATCAGGCAAGCTTTGCCCCAAACTGCTTTTCCAGTGGTGGAGGGCTCTCCTGGGGACATTGAGAAGGTGGTGGCCGCCTGGCCAGGTGACCCAGAAACTGCTGCCGGACGCCCCTTACGGGGCAGCCCCCAGAACTCATGAGGGGTCCTTTCGTTTGTATTCACCTCGTGTCAGTGGTCCCATCCACCACTCAGGGGTCGTTTCAGCTCTGGTTCGGGCCTCCGCCCG
Organism: Bos javanicus; assembly: GCF_032452875.1. Lineage (NCBI taxonomy): Eukaryota > Metazoa > Chordata > Mammalia > Artiodactyla > Bovidae > Bos > Bos javanicus. The sequence goes on from NC_083887.1 coordinate 70,129,438, forward strand.
AGGGGGAGGACAGGCCCTCCTGCGAGCAGTTGGGTCCCTGTGTTGCCGTGAGATCCAGGCCAGCTGCTCCCCTGTTCCCTGCTGCAGGAAAGTCAGGGTGCAGGGCAGCCCGGCCCCGTGTCGAGCCTCCAGGTGGGCTCCGAGAGTCTGCCGTCAGACCCAGAGCACGGCTAAAACCACAGCCCAGCACCGAGGGTCTCCCTGCACTGCTTACGGCTTCAGGTAGAGGCTGAATAGAGATAGCTCTGCTTCCTCTGAGTGTGGAGACAGCCTCAGAGGACAACGTCAGCCTGCCCCTGCCAGCAAGGTGGGCAGGGCTGGGATCCACCCCCAACCCACATGTGTTTTTCCGACTGTCTGCAAGAGCCATGGCCATGTCTGCAGCCCAGTGTGCATTCCTTTCTTTAAGGGAGATGGCTAACCCTGGAAAACTAGCCATAGAAAGCCATGATCCCAGGGAAAACGGCGTGCCCAGCGAGTTCAGGACTCAAAGCCATGAACAGCCAGTCACACAAGGTACAGAAATTTCCTTTTGAGAATTGCCTTGAGCTCTGCTTTATCTCCAGAGTAACAGGTGTCTTTTAGACTGCACACTCCCCCCAAATAACAAATAACTAACGCTATAGGTTGTTTGTTGGTGCGTGTGCTAAGTTGCTTTGCTGCTGCTGCTAAGTCGCTTCAGTCATGTTTGACTCTTAGCAACCCCATGGACTGCAGCCCACCAGGCTCCTCCATCCATAGGATTTTCCAGGCAAGAGTACTGGAGTGGGGTGCCATTGCCTTCTCCGCTGTGTCCGATTCTTTGCAATCCCACAGGCTATAGCCAACCAGGTTCCTCTAACCATGAGGTTCTCTAGGAAAGAATACTGGAGTGGGTCGCCCTTCCCTTCTCCAGGGGGCCTTCCCCACCCAGGGATCTAACCTGCCTTTCTTGTGTCCCCTGCACTGACAGGCAGGTATCTTATCGCTAATGCCACCTGGGAAGCCAAAATTCGCATGCTGAAAGTCTCACCCCAGGCGTGGCTGTGTTTGCTGACAGAGCCCCTGAGGAAGCAATCACCATAAATGAGACCCTAAGGATGGGACCTTGATGCCTTAGGATCCACATCTGTGAAGGAGGAAATGCCAGCAAAGGCAGTGTGCAGAGTGGGAAGAAATACTTGCAAACCATCTGTAAGATAAGTACATGTTATATAAAGAACTCACACAGCTCAGTAGCAAAAATATAAAACAAAATTTAGAAAATAGGCAAAGGATCTGAATAGACATTTCTCCAAATAAAACATACAGATGGTCAACAGATACATGGAAAGATGCTCAACATCGGTAGTCCTCAGGGAAACAAATCAAACCACGATGAACTATCACCTCACACCTGTCAGAATGGCCATCACCAAAAAGATATAACAAATGCTGCGGCAGATGTGGAGGAAAGGGAGCCGTCCTACACTGCTGGCGGATATGTAACTGGGTGCCATCACTGCGGAAAACAATCTGGAAGGTGCTCAAAAAATTGAAAACAGAATTACCGTGTGTCCAAGCAATTTTATTTCTGGGAATGTATCCAAAGGAAATAAAAACACTAACTCAAAAATGTATCTGCACCCCAGTGTTGACTGCAGCATTATTATGTGTGTTTATATGTATGTATGGATAAACATTCACATATATATACACACAGTGCTGAAGCTGAAGCTCCAATACTCTGTCCACCTGATGCAAAGAGCCAACTCATGAGAAAAGACCCTGATGCTGGGAAAGATTGAGGGCAGGAGGCGAAGGGGACGACAGAGCACGAGACGGTTGGATCGCATCACCAACTCAATGGACATGAGTTTGAGAAAGCTCCAGGAGATGGTGAAGGACAGGGAAGCCTGGCGTGCTGCAGTCCATGGGGTCACAGAGTCGGACACGACTGAGTGGCTGAACGACAACAAGCTATACATATATATACATATATGTATGAGAGAGAGAATGGAATTTTATTCGGGCATAACAGATTGGAAATTCTACCGTTTTTGACAACATGAACGGACCTTGAAGGCCTCGTGCTGAACGAAGTAAGTCAGACAGAGAGAGACAAACGCCCTCAGGCCTCACTTATGCGTGGAGTCCAGCAAGACGGGAGTGGAAAGCAGCAGAAAGATCAGGCTTGAGGTTAGCAGAGGACTCGGAGGAGGGTGGTCAAAGGCATAAGCTTCCAGGATAAGGAGGGTCTGGGGACATGGTGTGCAGTGTAAGGCCCATGGTGAACGCTCCACGTCACACACAGGAGAGGTGTTCAGAGGGCAAGTCCAAGGCTTCTCATCACAAGGGAAAGTGCTTTCCTCTTCTCTTCTTTCTTCTCTTTTTATCATATCAGTATGAGAAGATGGCTGTTTACCCAAAGTTATTGCAATCATTCCGCCATGTATGTAAACCAAGCCATCGAGTTCTACACCTTAAACGTTCACAGAGTGTAGTCAAGTACTTCTCAAAAATGCATCAATGAATAAATGGAGGTGTCTCCCTGGTGGTCTGGAGGTTAGGACCCAGAAGCCACTCAGCACAGCCAAGAAAAACATTATTTGAATAAATAGGTAGGTAGGTGGACAGAGGACTTCCTTGACCAAGAGGCACCCTGGCCAGCCCACGAGCAGCAGAGCCACGCTCCGGGCCTGCTCGGGGAGGCTGAGGGTCCCGGAGACTCCCGACTCACCAGGAGGCAGGCACTCCACTCCCCTGGTGACCACTCGGGCTGGTGGGCCCCAGGCGAGCAGCCACGGCCCCGTGCGTCTCTGCATCAGGCCCCCAGTTTGACACTTGGTGGTATCCAGTTGGGATGTGAAGGGTGGATCATCGGCGCAGCATGACTCAAGCAAAGGGTGACTGATGTGAGAGCTGGCTGTGGAAAGCGTCTCCCCAGAAAGAACGCAGACCCAGAACTGACAGGACCTAGGGATTCTCTTTGTTCCAACTGAAAATGAAAATAAAACAAATCTGAGGGGCCCCTAAGCACCAGTCCAAGCAAAGAGCCAGCAGAGTTTTTGCCATTGGCATGGCATCCAAACTACTCAGTTAATCCCCTTTTATCTCTTACGATGCTCGTGTAGGGTTGACTTTCCAGGGCCAAGAAGGAATCTTCCATGTAGTCTGTGTCCAACAAGTGTTGTGAAACAAACAAACCCCCAACTGTCTTGGTACAGGTACGGAGAAGTGGACCAGAGGTGAGGTCATGCTCTTCAGAGTGGAGCTGCAGTGGGACTGAATTATTAGGAGGAAAGTACTGTCTCTTATTAAGTCACCACTGTGGGGTCAAGACTGTGATTCCCATTCCTGTGCCCTGCGCCTCGGGCTCCGGGGGAGGCTTGTCCAAGAACACTTGATGGATGAAGAAACGCATTCCTAGAAGCTTGGGATTGACACACACACGCCACTGTACAATACGGATAACCAAGAAGCCTCGATTGTGTAGCACGGAGAAGTCTGCCTGGTGTCCTGCAAGGAGCTATGTGGGAAAGAAGGTGCTGTGCTCAGTCGTGTCCGACTATTTCAGCTCATGGACTATAGCTCTCAAGGCTCCCCTGTCCATGGGACTCCTCAGCAAGAATACTAGAGTGGGCTGCCATTTCCTCCTCCAGGGGTCTTCCCGACCCAGGGCTCACACCCTCATCTCGTGCGTCTCCTGCACTGCAGGCAGATTCTCCACCACTGGCCCCACTATGTTACGCAATCAGCGGACCACTCTGCCGCATGCCTGAAACCAGCTCAACATTGTTAATCAAGTGTACTCCAGGATAAAATAAAAATTGAGCTTAAAAGAGAAAGAAATAGACTCCTTCCACCGCAAAGGCGAGCTGGGAGTGCCATTCTTGGCGCTCTGTGCTGTGGGCTTTCTCAGGAGTTGGAGGTGGGGTGGGGCAGGGGTGGTCCAGGGTAAGCAGCCGTTTTATGAACACCCAGAGCGCCCACTACTGCTAACTGACACCTAAGCCTTAAATACCTGGACTCGGTGCAGCTCTGGGGCTAAGGGAGGAATCGGAGCAGCTGGAAGGTTCATTAACAATTAAAAGTGGTAAAAAAAAAAAAAAAAGAAGAAGATTGGACCTCCTGAAACCACAGCCCTTGACGTGAGCTCTACAGGACAGAGCTGCGCCATCCTCCACCACTTCATGTGATTTCTTCATACTTTTCCTTTTTCCTCTCAAAATTCTGAGTATTGTAGCACATAATTTAGCTTTTCTGAAAACCCAAGTCTAAATTAATTACAGTTCTGCTAAAGGGGGGAGAAAAGATATTAGACGCCCAAGCTAAAATAGAATGAAATCTAGTTTTTTCTTCCTTTATTAGATTTTAATGGTATTATTATAATAATTAAGCTTTTCATTAATTTTTTCATGCTTATTGAGTCCCAGTTCCCTGCAGGTTTGAATCATATTTAACATATAATTATGGCAGTCCATTTTTAGAAGGGAATTTGAACGTGGGGAGGTGGGGCTTTACCTACACTTCTTAAAACTAAAATGAGCAGCAAAGGGACCAGCTCGCTGTCTGTTGCTGAGACCCCAGGGCCTCCAGAGAAGTTTCCCACTGCCTCTCGGAGGGGGTCTGGGACTGGACCCCAAAGGTGCAGGGATGCAGGTGTCTTGAAAAGTAAGGAGCAGAACATGTGATTCTAAACTTGTAAAACCATCAGTACAGGTGAGGAAAACCCTGCTGCATGTGGACACAGAAGCAGGAGTGTGCCTACAGTATTTTCAAGCCTCAAAACTGACACCCTTGGGTGCGGTGGCGTCTGGTCCTACCCTCTTGTCGGACGACCAGACGGAAATGCACGCCTGTGTACCTCCACCGGCCGCGCGAGGCTTCTCTTCGCTCTGTGCTGATGACATCGAAGATTTCTTCTTTTCAGATTACCCACCTGACTTTCAAGCGTCTGATGTGCTAGCTAACAATCAACTGACAGCCAACATCCGAGGCTGATTGCGCAGCTGGAGTGCGCCAGGCTGGGTCCGTGGGGACTGTTGGCAGCACGGTGGGAGAGGCGCTGGCCCAGAGGGACCACCCTGCCGCTTTGGGCTTGGGGCCCGCCTGGGGCCTGGAGACGGCTCAGCCCATCTCCTCTGAGAGAGGACGGGGTGTGGGCGCTCCCAGAAGCAGGTCCAAAGGGCAGGCACGTGTGAGTGTCGTTTCCTCACTCGTGTTTTGCAAAGCATGTCCAGGGGTAGGTGGCGGAGACCAGGGAGAGGACGGGGGCCCTGGGCGGCAGCCACGTGACCGCAGCCTCAGGAAAGAAGTCGAGACAGACCGCAGACGTGGATGCGAATCTGCAGGTCTAAGTGTCCGCCGGGCACCGGTGTTTTTCACCAGTTGCAACAGTTTACAAATGACGAGTTAAAAGACCGTTGAGATGATACAGATAGAGATGCTCTGCAGACACAGCTTCAGACTCATGGGAATTCTCTTCTCACCCTCAAATCTGGGTAACAAGAGTCCCCTGTCCCGCTCTGCGGTGGGAGCGTCTTTGCTCCCTGCTCTCCGGAAATTCATCCCGGAGCCCGTTTACCAACACCCCTCCCTGCTCTGCGCCATCCTTGACCAGCTCCTGATGGGTTTTGTTTGAAGGAGACTGAATAGGTGAGCCATTCTAGAGCCCCTCAAGCCTCAGTCTCCAGGGGAAGACCTGGCAACGTGGTTTTTACCCCCGGGGGTTGGTGAGGAGGACAGATTTCCCAGCTTCTGAGTGTCCCCCCGGGCCTCTCACCCCTGTGGACGCCCCCCCACACCCCGTAGAGCTGCTCTGGCCCCACAGGCTCAGGCCCAGTTCAGAAGGACGACGCACACGCAGAAAAGAAGGTCAGGCTGCACTGACTCCCGGCCACCTGCCTTCAACAGCCAACTTTGCAGAGTGGCCCCCAGGGTCTCGGAAGCCCCTGCTCCGGGCAGGCTGGCTCGCACCAGGATGGAGGCAGCCTTGCAGGGCAGGGCGGGGCGGCTGCAGGGCAGACAGGCCTGAATGCACACGGAAGGTATCTCGCCGATTGGCCAAGGGCCTGCGCCCCTGGTCTGGGGCCAGCAGTTCCCCACCCTCAGTAGTGAGTCAGGTGCAGCCTTGTGAGGGGTGGAGGCCTCCTGCCATGAAGGCCACAAGCTCCCGAGGCCGCAGTAGGACTCAGCCAGCTCACTGGGACAGCCACACCCCGCAGAAGCATGGTTGCTTTCTCTGGGGGCTTGGCCAGCTTCTGGGACACAGTCTGGGATGTTTCTCAGCATCCAAGGCCACCACACTCTGCCCACAAGCTCGCCCATGGTTCCTGTTCCTGCTGACCACAGGCACGCCCAGGACCCACTCTGGCCACCAGGAGCCAGGAAAGGAGGGGAAATCACCCCGAGCCTGCTGTGAGGCCAAGCGTCACCCTGGGCGGGCTCCTCCATCAGCGGAGGCAGAAGGCCCTGCAGAGCGAGGAAGGGTGGGTCTCAGGCTCAAGCGCAGTTCGGTTCTGGGGAGACGCTCTCTGGGGGTCCTGGGAGCCCATCATCCCATCTCCCGTCTAGCTGGGCAGCCTCCAGGCCGCCTCCATGCTGGAGTCCAGCCCTCCTGACGGAGCCCTTGTGTTGCCCGCTGTGTGTGCATAAAGGAAGAAAGGAAGAAACACAAGACAAGAAAAGGAAGAATCTGGTTTTTAAAAGGACCCCAAACTCAGCCTGTGGAGATGAGAGGGGTTTCCACTCCAGCCCACTGCACTCAGCAGTTAGCACGTGTTGGTTAGCACGTGTTGGTAGCACCAGACAGCCTGATGGAAGATGCGTGTGTGTGCGTGTGTGTGTGTGTGTGTGTGTTTGGGGCCCAAACACACCTGAGGCTCCTGAAGACCACCCGAGAGGAAGGTCACTCCGTCCTTCCCCTCTGCCCGTCAGATTCCTGGAAGGCTGGCCGGTCACCTGCCTGCTCACTTCTTCATGTCTTCTGCCTGAGCCTTCAGGCTGACCGGAGAGCTTCCCGTCCCCTCTAAACGATGACCCCGAGGTACATGAACTTGCCTCTAGGCCACAAAACTCATTAGGATCCAGGTACAATTTCTTGCGGGTTCCAGTCTCCCTCTGCGGTCCTGGTGAGGGTACCCGTGGGCCAGGCTCCCTGACAGTTACCAGGGCCAAGCCTGGCCCAATGCTTGGGGCATTTGCCAAGGCCTGGGGTGGACCTTGAAGACTCTCAGGTCTCATCTCCACACCTTGGCTCCTGAAGGCGGTTTTCTGAGCCCCCGGGACTCAGCCTGTCCACAGGGGGAGGCGGCAGTTCTCTGAGGCTGCTCTCTGAAGGGTGGGCAAACCGATCTTGCTCTTTGGCAAAGCTGACCAAGGAATAAATCAAGATACAGCACATGAAAACTTCTCCTCTTCCGGGACAAGCCGAGGAAAGGCTAATATACAGAAAGCTGGCCTAGAGCCAGGCTGCTCCCAGGCTTCCAGGCTTCACAAAGTGACTCAGGCCCACCCTACCACGGAAATGCCTACAGACCCTCATCCCACGAAAGCCCTCCCACCTCCTCCCTGAGAAGCTGCTTCCAACACGGCAGCCCCGCAGCTCCTGCTCCTGCTCCTGTCTGCGAAGGCAGGAACACAGATCCTCACTAAACATTCATGAGACCGGCAGGCGGGGCCTCCTTCCCAGGCCGCGCGGCCAGTGGGTACGTTCTCCCTGAGTGCACTCGGTGGGCAGATGCTCCTTGTTCCGACAGTTGAGTTTTTGTACAGAGAATTTGTTTGGCATGCCCAAGCTGCTCGCATCCATTTATTATTAAAAAGCAAAAACTCTGATGCAGAACCGAGGTCCCCGTCACATGGCACCAGGCTACCTTCTTTTCCAAGGATGCTTGAAGCAGACCCCCACCCCCCAACCCCGCAACAAGACAGCCCCTTCCCCAAGGAGCAGAGAGTGATGAGGTCTTCCCACCTCCTCCCTCACCCTCTCTGCCTGGGAAATCCTCAAAGGCCCTTTGATTGTCTTTAGCATGGCATCCTTGCTCTGGCCAGGAGGCCGCCGAGCCAGTCTGAAGAGGAAACACGCATGGATATTGCTGGTGACACGCCGTAAACTTGTCTCTGTCTTGTATCTGCAGAGAACACGGGCCTCCGGGGCTCGTCCTGCCCTGCTCCATTTTTAATGACCAGCCCGGAGAGGCAGGCAGAGCTGGCCGCTGTCACCTCGGCAGATTTCATTCCTGATCAAACAGCAGCCGCGGCCACTCCGTGCACTGCCAAAGCCTCCCACTGCCCAGGAGCCAACCCACAGCCAACGTCTCCCACTTCCCAGGAACCTCCCCACGGCCAACGCCTCCCACTGCCCAGGAGCCTCCCCAGGGCCAACGCCTCCCACTGCCCAGGAGTCAACCCACGGCCAATGCCTCCCACTGCCCAGGAGCCTCCCCACAGCCAACGCCTCCCACTGCCCAGGAGCCATCCCACGGCCCTGCCCTGGGCCCAGCCTCTTCACAACTCAGGGAGCCAGCCCAGTAGGGGAGGCCTGGATTTCACAAGGAAAATCCCCAGTGTGTGGATTTGTGCTGAGGGGCTGTTCTTGGACCGTGTTTGTAGACCCATTTCTAGCTCCACCTGACAGGATCCAATCCACAAACCTATAACAGACACTTAGATGGGGGTTGTAAAGGACCTTTGAGGCCACCTTTTCTCCAGGACACCAGCCCGTGACCATCCTGTTACCGAGTAGTCTAAGCATGCACAACAGGCTAGCGAATCCGGGAGATGAGGTGTTTGTTGCCGAGAAGAACATGATTTTGAACACGACTTTATTCGAAAAGCCTGTTGACAAAGAAGGCAGCAGACCAACGTCTCAAAGTAACCGTCCTGTGCGGCCTGGAGGCCAGGCTCTTTTACAGAACAGGGACGCGGGAGGTGAGGAAGTAAAGTTAAAGTGCAAAATAGAGAAGGAGAGGTGATGAGGAAGTAAAGCAAAAAGACCCACCAGTCGTGCGAGGATCTCCTCGAGTGGCAAGCCTCGGGCAGAAGACGCGTCAGTGTCCTCCTTCCCACCATCTGCAAGGGGACAAGGGCCCGAACAAATGCATTTTAGTTAACAGCCAGGCCGAGGGGCAGGGTTTTGATTATAATAACAACAGCAAGGAAAAGCAAGTCAAAGAAACAGTTCCAGTATGGAATCAGAATTGGCTTTTTTCTGCAACACCCCAGACGTGTGGACACCCATCGCCAAGCTGACAGTGAGCTGTAAGACAGGCGTCTTCTTAGAGACCTTCAAAGGAGGCTTGGAAACACTGTTTAGAAACCTCAGGGGCCTGGGGAGTACGCTGGGGGTCTTGTTCTCTAAACCCTGGGGCCATGCTCCACCTGGCTGCCAGGTGAGGTGGGGGGAACCTGCTCTGTGCTTCCAGGATGCACTTGTCCACCAAGTGGCTTAAATTCTTGCAAGTTCCAAGGTTCCCAGATGTAACTAAATCCACCCCAGTCACGCCTAGGGTGTCGAGGCCTTCAGAGGTCTCTGCCCTCCCCTCCCACAGTCCCAGGTGATGGTGGAGACAGCTGGCCCAGAGGATGCTGAGGGCATGTAACAAGAGGGGCACCGGCTCAAGTAGAGATGTTCCGAGTCCAACCCGGGGCCTCCTATCTGGAAGGAAATGTTCTTTCTCATCAGAAAATAAATGGAAGTGAAGACTCTGGTGTAGTCTTCTTTCTTCAAGAAGCCAAATGCTGACTCATGTCTTCTCCTGCCCAGGCTGACCTGGTGTTTAGCTAATTGTAAATGACCACTGACCACTGGGAACCTCAGTTTGGATTTAGACAGAGGTCGTGTTTACAGATAGGCATAGCTTTCACCTTTTCAGGTAACGCTTAATGTTCAGTGTGGCTCATCAGACCAAAAGCAGTGGCAGGGGTGAGTGCTGACGCGTGTCTGAGAAGCAGCTTGGCTTAGTTAGCGGGCGGATGGGGAAGGAGCAGGTCTTCTGGGTCTGTACCTGGTGTGCCCCGGCAGGAGGCACACACCCCAGGACCCAGCATTTGCATTCTCTTCTCCGGCATTTATCTCCAAGCAGTGAAGACAGTGTTCACACAGACCTGCAGCTTTATTTGTAAGCCCTCACAGCGGGAGACGGGGGCAGGGTCTCCGTCAGGTGCATGCGCATAATAGACTGAGGTGCCTCCAGCCCTGATCTCCTTAGGGCTGGTGGCAACTGGGATGGATCTCGGGACCATCACATCGAGTGAAAAAATTCCCACTTCAAAGCATCCTGCATGATTCCACTTTAGGCGATGCTTAAAATGACATATAAATAAATAAAGATGGAGACGATTTTCACGACTGCCAAGGCTGGGAAGAAGGGAAGGGCGGGCGTGGCCGTGGTGATGTTAGCCCGGGGATTCTCGTGTGCTTACGGATTTGTATCCAGACTGAGCTGGTGTTGGTCGGAGTTACACTATGAGTGTGATAAAACCACCTAGGGTAAACTCAGGAGGCAGGTGAACTGTGAGCTCTGAGTGAGCCCTGTGGGTGGCTCCCACGGCGATGCCCTGAGTGCACCGTCACTCTTTCACGAAGGCAGATGTTACCATCAGGGAAAACTCGGTGAAAGGTTTGCAGGATCTCTGTTAATTCTCAAAACTACATGCACATCTACAGTTAACTCAAAATTTAAAAGTTAACTGAAAAAAATTTTAATCTTATAAGAAAAGAGTCATTATAGATTAAATATTAAGCTCTGCAAGTGAGTATATGTACACACAGACATGTATAGGCTGTCCCCCACTTACCATGATTGGACCTGGGCGATTTTTGACTTTATGGTGGTGTGAAGGTGATACTCATTCAGATCAATTCAGTTCAGTTCAGTCGCTCAGTCGTATCCAACTCTTTGCCACCCCATAGACTGCAGCATGCCAGGCCTCCCTGTCCATCACCAACTCCCAGAGTTCACTCAAACTCACGTCCATCAAGTCAGTGATGCCGTCCAACCATCTCACCCTCTGTCGTCCCCTTCTCCTCCTGCCCTCAATCTTTCCCAGCATCAGGGTCTTTTCCAATGAGTCAGTTCTTCACATTGTGTGGCCAAAGTATTGGAGGTTCAGCTTCAGCATCAGTTCTTCCAATGACTGCTCGTTCAGTAGAAACTGTATTTCAAATTTTTAATTTTTCTCCTTTTCCTGTGCTGGTGACACTGGAATGACACTCTCCAGATGCTGGGCAGCGGCCACCACTTGCCCCCAGCCAGGGGGTAGCAACCGACACTGAGAGCCACTCTAGGCAGACAATCGTTCTGCTTTCCACTTTCAGTGCTGTGTTCAATTCCGTGCGCTATTCAATACTCTATTACAAGACAGACTTCGTGCTGGAGGAGTTTGCCCCACTGCAGGCTCGTGTAAGCGTTCTGAGCACGTTTTAGGCTGTCGGAGCTAAGCTATAATGTTCAGAAGGTCAATGCACTACTTTTTGCATTAGTGATATTTTCAAATTGTGATGGTTTTATCAGGACATAACTTCACCCCAAGTCAAGGAAGATCTGTATTTAACACACACACATGTGTACTAGGGTTATCCAGAGGAACAGAACCAATATATAAGGCAAGATTCAGTCTAGAAATTGAACCACAGTCATGGAGACTGAGAAGTTTCACCTCTGCCTCTGCCTCTGGAGACCCAGGAGAGCAAGGTGCAGCTCCCTCCAGGTCCAAAGGCCGGAGACCCAGAGGACAGCTGGTGTGAGTCCCCCCCAAGTCTGAAGACCTGAGGATCAGGCACTCATGTCCAGGGGCAAGAGGAGACAGTGTCTGGGCTCAGACGAGAGCAGGCCCCCTCCTCCACCTTCCTGTCCTGCTCAGACTTCCATGGATCAGATGAAGCCCCCACACGTGGATTGGTGAGGGGGACCTGCACTCAGCCCCTCCATCCCAATGCTCATCTCTTCCAGAAACAGCCTCAGATATGCCCAGACGTGTGTGTGTGTGTATATATGTATGTATTTTGCTATTGTTGTTCCGTTGCTAAGTCATGTCTGACTCTTTTTGACCCCATGGACTGCAGCATGCCAGGCTCCTCTGTCCTCCACTGTCTCCCAGAGTTTGCGCAAATTCATGTCCATTGAGTCAGTGATGCCATCCAACCATCTCATCCTCTGTCGTCCCCTTCTCCCCCTGCCTTCAATCTTTCCCATCATCGGGGTCTTTACCAGTGGGCTGGCTCTTTGCATCAGGTGCCAAAGTACTGGAGCTTCAGCTTCAGCATCAGTGTTTCCAATGAATATTCAGGCTGGTTTCCTTTAGGATGGACTGGTCGGATCTCCTGGTTGTCCAAGGGACTTTCAAGAATATATATGCATGTAACTATCGAGTGGCATTTGTTTCTCTGAGTTGTGTGTTTGAAAGAATGATACAAGTCACCACTGAGGTGTTCAGACGAGGACAACGCAGGCTGTGCTGCCCCCGTGGCCGTTGTAGGTACATTAATCCCTGTGAACTGTGTCTGTCGGGAGGAAGGGGTGTGTGTGTGACAAAGACCACAACTGGGGTGATGACCTTCACAACGATGTTTACTGAGTAACCAGCCCTGGACCCGAGACTCAGATGCTGGAGCTCCGGCCCACCTTCCCCGGTGACCCCCTCGGCTGCGGCCTGTAACTTCTCAGATGGAAGCAGGCACACATTTTCACAGTGACAGGCATTCCAAGTTTAGACGTGTTTTAATCAATTTTGGGGCCTAGGTCAAAACTTTTTTGAGGTGATAAAATAAAACGGCCTTGTTGGGCAAGTTCGATGCTTTGGATCTTTAAGACACTGCTCATTGCCTCTTAATCCATGCTGCAGTGAGTGAACTGTCCCATCTGCTACCAACAATCTGTGGATCTCCGTCAGGGACGCAGGAGGGTGATGGACAGACCTACATGCAGCCCTGCGAGGCCCCGGGCTCTGCCTCAGGCTCCCCGTGCCTGGGAAGGGGCTCTGCTGAGCTCCAGTCTCAAGGTGAGAGGCAAGTCCTCTCCTCCGTCCACTCCTCCATCCTCACCACCTTGAGTGGCCAGTGAGCCTGGGCCTGGCTCAGCTGGGACACGCTCCCCTAAAGGGGAAGGTGAGGGCTGGCAGACGCTCGATCAGCCCTCTCTGGCCCCGCCTGGGGCAGAGCCCAAAGCTCCTGTGTCCGTGTGCAGTGCACTCTCTGCCGGGGCCCAGGACCCCAGAGCCCCAGCCTTCCTGGACCACCTGTGAGGAGGGGCTGGAGCCAGTCCCCACACTCCTGACTCCTCCATGGCCTCTCTGCTGGGCAGCAGATGGGAGAGAAACAGGAAGTGGGGGTCAGGGCGGCAGCAGCAGAAGCCTGGGCTACGTCCCTGTGCTGTTGAACCCTGCATATCTCTCCATCACAGCAGGAAGCCCCCTCGCACGCTTCAAAAGGCTGGTTATCACCATTGACTCTGTCCTGCACGCTCCTGGCACAGCCTCGCCGATGCCTTTGTAGCTATACTGCATGATGTAATCGCTGCTGCCTGACCGAACCCCCTTCCCCCCACAACCCACCCCCATGATCCCAGGGCTCCGGGCCTCCGGACTCCTTGGGCAGGTGGAGAGATAAGCAGAGGATCACCTGGGGGCCCCTCACAAGGCAGGCAGTTGCTCCGGGGCCTCACTGTCTCTTCCTTCTCCTAGCCGAGGCCTCTCGCGGGATACCCTGGGGATTCGCCACCTCCACTGGGCACAGCCTCCTTCCACTCCTGTCTCCAGATGCTTCATTTGGTTGCAAAAGCCCATCCCTGTGGGGGTCTATCTGTGACCCTGTGGTCCTCGCCCAGCCTTCAGGAACCACCGTGATCAGCCCGCAGGGTCTTCCTCCTCTCCAGGGGTGGTGGGTCCCTGAGGGGCCAGTGCGGAGAGGTGGCCACACAGGAAGGAACATGCTGGCCTTCTCACTGAGCAGTCAGACCCCACTCTGTGTCCCGGGGTGGTGTCACATCTCCCTGGACCGGGCTCCATGGGGAGGGGGCTCTCCAGTCACTGACACTTGCAGGCTGAGAGCCACAGCTGCCCTCTGGGCTGCCCGACACCCCACTGTCCTGAAGGCCAGACTAGCCCGGCCCTGCCTCGGGCCGGCCTGCCCGTGTTCTGAGCCCGGGTCACCAGCTTCTACTCCCACATAGGGATATGTACCTGCTGCCCCTTCACCTGGTAGGGAGACTTGTATCCTCAGCTCCAGGTTGGTCTCAGGACTTGCAGCTCCAGGGAAAACTGAGTGTGTGGGGTGTGCCACCCAGAGGCCCTTTACTCCGCTGTTCCCACTGGGAATCCATCCCGATCCCCAAGTACCCCAGAGCAGGAGTCCCTGCCCATCAGACTCCCCAGCCCTCCGCTCTGCCAAGGGGACAGTCCGTCACGACGTCCCTGCACCCCTGGTGGGAGCAGGCGGCCTCTAGCAGAGTGAGTCACAGCGACGTGAGAGGGCACCTTCCAGGAGGAGACTCAGGCGTGGGCACAGAGAGACCCTCAGCTCCTGAGTCGTCTGGGCTTTTCCTACTGAGGAAGGACCTGCAGGTATGAGCAGGGCTTTGTCCTTTGTCCTGACCTGCTGACCTTCCCGCCATCCACCCAGTCCCTGTGTTCACCCCATTTAGGGCTCTTCCCTTAATCAACAGAGCGTCATCTCATCAGGGCAGGTCATGTCCTGGGATCGGAGTGTGAAGTCCGAGGCAGGAGGGAAGGCTGCTCGGGGGACGTGGAAACCCAGCCTTTCTGAGGTCCAGGTGGGAGCCATGTGAGATTCCACCACCCCCCATCTGGAACGCAGGTTATTTCCATCCTATCTCTTCTTGTTAACCACAAAACACAACAAAAGGAGCAAGGGGCTAACCCGTGGGGGACGGTGCTGCGGCGCACGTGCTGGACGGGGTGATTCCCTGGAAAAGTGACATGCCCCCCAAGCTCCAGCCCTTCCCCTGTTACTGCAGAGGAGAAAGGTCAGTGGACCCTTGACAGTCGAGACAGGGGCTTGCAGCTAATCCGGGATTAAAGGACAGGGGCTCCGAAGACAGAAGGAGGAGTCCTTCCCCCTTCCTGGGTCACATGCCCCAGAAAACAAGTGAGCAGTGGACAAGCAGGGCAGGGGCTCAGACGCTGCCCACTGGGCACCTTAAAGGGCACCCGCCCTGGTCCACTGGCCCGCCCCCTCCCACAGTGCCCAGAAGGGGCGGGGGTCTGCCCTCCTGCCCCGCATTCCTCATCCCCAGCCAGTGCCAACCCACATCTCCAGGTGAAAGGACTGCCCGGCTGGCTTGGCCCACGTCCCTAGGGGAGGACAGCTGGGCCCCAGGAACCCATGCACCCCGCCCTCCAGGTACTGCATGCACCCCAGGGACCCCAGGACACACCCCATATACCCACCCCCATATACCCCAGGACACACACCCCATGGACCCTGGGACACACCCCATGCCCGCTACTCTGCACATGATCGGAGGGGCAGCGCTCACCACCTCACCCCAAACACACTCCCAAGCACCCCAGTCTAAAAGTCACCCTTTCTCCACAGGGGAGGACAGCTGGCTGCTGAGAAACAAGCATCCAGGACCCTGTGTGAAGGGACAGGCTCCAGAGTGAGGGGCTGGGCGGGGGGAGGGGAGCAGAGGCCCCCAGGCTACGGGCCAGGTGCAGAGGCTGGCAGGGGGTCCACAGAGAGCGCACGGGGCATGCCAAGGGGGAAGGGGCCGACCTGCTGCGGAGCCTTGGTCTCCCACATGGTCAGACTCCTGGGAAGCAGCAGGTGTTCACAGCCACCACTATGTCCGCTGAGTTCAACTGCCCAGAAGACAGCCAACTGCTTCTGTACAAAGGTTAATCTGAACTATCAAAACCAGCAATTCTGAAATTGTATTTCAACTGGTTGCTTAATCCAGGAGGGCCTGTTTCTTCCTTTTGTATAAGTGGGGAGGGGTAGTTGGATGGGTAGCATCCCTCCATCCTCAAAGACACACCATGAGTCACTGACCCACTCCTCACTGAAGCATCACTCCATGGCAAGCCTTGCTTCATGCAGAGACATGGAGGCAAGCCCCCTCCAGACCATCTACTCATTCATCTGCACACCTACTCACATATCCACACACCCACCCATCCACCATCCATCTACCAACCCACCCACCTACACACCTACCCATCTACCCACCTACCTATCCATCATTCACCTATACATCCACCATCTACTCATCCATCCATCTACCCAGCTACATACTCATCCACCAAAATACCCATCCATCCATCCATCTATCCATCCACCCATTCAACCATCCATCCATCCACCCATCCATTCATCCATCCATCCACCCACCCATTCATCCATCCAACCACCCATCCATCCACCCACCCACCCATCCATCCACCTATCCATTCACCCATCCATCCACCCATCCATTGATCCATCCATCCATCCATCCATCCATCCACCCATTCACCCATCCATACACCCATCCTTTCATCCATCCACCCATCCGTCCATCTCTCTCTTTTCTCCTGTCCTTTCCACATGGTCAGCAGGATCCTCCCTCACTGTAACACACCCATCCACTCACCCAGAAAGAGGGCAGTTGTGTCACAGGTAGATCAACAACTCTTGATTTGATGGAAGTTCCATCCGCCAATCCATCCACCCACCCATCCACCCATCCATCCATCCATCCATTGATCCATCCATCCATCCACCCACCCACCCATCCACCCATCCACTCATCCATCCATCCATCCACCCATCCATTCATCCATACATCCATCCACCCATCCATCCATCCACCCATCCGTTCATCCATCCATTCATCCACCCATCCATCCATCCACCCATCCACCCACCTATCTACCCACCCATCCACCCACCTATCTACCCATCCACCCATCCATCCACTCATCCACCCATCCACCCATCCATTCATCCATCCATCCATCCACCCATCCATGTACCCATCCATCCATTCATCCATCCATCCATCCACCCATCCACCCACCTATCTACCCATCTACCCATCCATCCACTCATCCACCCATCCACCCATCCATTCATCCATCCATCCATCCACCCATCCACCCACCTATCTACCCATCTACCCATCCATCCACTCATCCACCCATCCACCCATCCATTCATCCATCCATCCATACACCCATCCATCAATCCATCCACCCACCCATCCATCCATCCACCCACCCATCCATCCATTCATCCACTTACTCAGGAACTTCCATCAAATCAAGAGTTGTTGATCTACCTGTGACACAACTGCCCTCTTTCCAGGTGAGTGGATGGGTGTGTTACAGTGAGGGAGGATCCTGCCGACAATGTGGAAAGGACAGGAGAGAAGAGAGAGATGCCTCCCTCTCCATCCCTCAAGGGAAGCCCAGGACACACCCAATATACCCACCAGGAGTCTGTTCTTCCAGGAGCTGGAGGCTTCCATTCCTCTCGTGCAGAAGGAATCACCATCAGGATGGCTGTTACCATTTTATTACACAAAGAAGCTGCTGGAGGCACCACTGGCACAGTGCTTCATGAGGACCACCAGCGTCTGCCTGCTGACCCTCAGTGAACGCTCAAGTCCCCAGGTTCATAATGGACCTCATTGCCTTTGTGTCTAATTAGATTCATACGAGAATAAACATAACCTTTGACCTCTGAATGATGAATTCAGTGCTGCTCCCTGTTATGTGGACTTGTGAGGCTCAGCACAGCTTCCGAATGAATAAATGAGTCACCCACAGTTCAGGTCTCTGATCTTTGTGGATGGATCTGCGGAGCCATGGGGGAAGTTCCGGCTCCTGACATGAGCCCAGGATTCTCCGAGCTGGTGACTAAATGCCAAGCTGGGGTCTTCTGAGGCCCCTGCACTGAACGGCAAGCCCCCAAGGCCCCCTCACCCCATGGCATCACAGCTCCACCCTGAGCGGGTCTGCAGTGAACGACAGCGTCTGGTCACTTCTGAAGATGTCCACGGGAGGAGGGGCCAGGCATGATTTAATTGCTTTTCCTTCCTCCCTCGGGTCTGCATATTATATTATATTGAAAAGTAATTATGCAGCCAAAGTAAAATGTCACCGGCACTGTCTGGGAGCTGGCCGCCCAGATTGTGAGTAACTCTACTCCGTGCCTCTCACGACGTCCCTGGACCGCGGCACGGTCACACGCTGCAGGGCGCGCTCCTGTGCTGGGTGCTCCTGCACACGAGACGAGGTGCTGGGTTTTGTTCTTCCCTTCTCCCTTCCCGCATCTAGATCCCAGGCTGGTTGCCTCGTTGGCAATGATTGATTACCCAATACCTAATTAAACCTGATCCGATCACTTATTATGCAGAGTGGGACAAACAAACTGAAGGCGACTGTCAGCGGTGATTGATGGTGTGGCCGGCCCGGCTTTTGTGGCTCCTGGTGTCCCGACGCTTGTTACAACCAGGCAGAGCCCCTGCGGACCCCGCCTGTCACTCCCGCCTCCGCCCCGCCCCCCCCTCCAGGAACTTCCAGCGGGAAGTGCGTGGTGGAGGGGACTGAGCCTCAGGGTGGGCGGGGCTCAGGGTACGCTCCTTCCAGGGTGAGATCAAAGCCCCCAGAGCCCCAGAGCCAGGACAGGAGAGGTCAGGAAGAGCCTGTGTGTGTGTGTGTGTGCGTGTGTGTGCGTGTGCGTGTGTGTCTGTGTGTGTCTGTATGCATGGTGTGTTGTGTGTGCGTGTCTGTGTGTGTGCTGTTGTGTGGTCTGTGCGTCTGTGTGTTGTCTGTGTCTGTGTGTTGTTTCCTGTGTGTTGTGTGTGTCTGTGTGTCATGTGTGCTGTTGTGTTGTGTGTGTGTTGTCTGTATGTTGTGTGTGTGCTGTTGTGTGATCTGTGTGCTGTTGTGTTGTGTGTCTGTGTGTTGTGTGTGTCTGTGTGTTGTGTTTCCCGTGTGTTGTGTGTGTCTCTGCGTGTCGTGTTGTCTATGTCCTTGTGTGACTGTGTGTGTCTGTGTGTGTCTGTGTGTCGTGCGTGCTGTTGTGTTGTTTGTGTGTCTGTGTGTTGTTTTTGTGTTGTGTGTGTCTGTGAGCTGTGTATGTCTGTGTGTTGTGTAGTCTGTGTGTTGTGTGTGTCTCTGCGTGTCGTGTTGTCTGTGTCCTGTGTGTGACTGTGTGTGTCTGTGTGCTGTGTGTCTGTGTGTTGTGTGTGTCTCTGTGTGTTGTGTTGTCTATGTCCTGTGTGTGACTGTGTGTGTCTGTGTGTCGTGCGTGCTGTTGTGTTGTGTGTGTGTCTGTGTGTTGTGTTGTGTGTGTCTGTGTGTGTCATGTTGTCTATGTCCTGTGTGTGACTGTGTGTGTCTGTGTGTCGTGCGTGCTGTTGGGTTGTGTGTGTGTCTGTGTGTTGTGTTGTGTGTGTGTTGTGTGTGTCTGTGTGTGTCATGTTGTCTATGTCCTGTGTGTGACTGTGTGTGTCTGTGTGTGTCTGTGAGTTTGTGTGTCTGTGAGTTGTGTGTCTCTGTGTGTCGTGTTGTCTAGGTCCTGTGTGTGACTGTGTGTGTCTGTGAGTTTGTGTGTCTGTGTGCTGTGTGTGTGTCTGTGTGTCTGTGTGTGTCTGTGTGTTGTGTGTGTGAGTTGTGTGTGTCTGTGTGTTGTGTTCCCCATGTGTAGTGCGTGTCCCTGTGCGCCGTGCATGCTGTTGTGCTGCGCTGTGTGTGTGCCCTGAGGGCTGCAAGGGTCCGGCCCTGGCAGTGACACATCTCAGGGAGATGACAGGTTGGACGTTAGAGCAAAGCGAGCAGGGCGACCATCTCTTCTATTGTCTGCCAAGCCGGCTCCTCTTAGCTGCTCTCATTTATAAATTTTTCAGATTTAATGTTTTAATTATTTAAAATGCAAATAGGTTCAAGAAGAAAGCAGCAGAAAATACAGATTCCCTAAACGAGCCTCCCCCAGAGGGGCTTCGGGGGCCTGGGGCTGTCCCCACTTCGGGTCTAGTCCCAGCCGGGTGCCCAGGTGGCCCTCAGCCCTCGGGGTGCAGCCTTGTGACCCCAGATCCGGCTGAGTCTGAAGTGTGGGACACCCAGCGGCAGCGGCGGGGGCCCCCCACCATCTGTGTTTAGGGGTCTCTGACCCTTCACCCCACCCTACACGGATGGGAACACGTTCGTCCATCTCAGGAAGCCTGGCCACGGGCCTGTGTGGCCTCAGGACACACCAGGAAGGCCAGCCCCCATCCCCCGATACCCGGCCGCACAGGGGCATCCACGCCGGGGGGACCAGGCAACCTCCCAGAGGTGGAGGGAAGGGCGATGTGTCCTCCCCGTGGGTTACACTCTCCTCACCCTGACGACACCCCCTGGAGGGCAAAGCAACAGGCCAGCCGGCATCTGGGTGGCAGGTGCCCCGGGTCTTCCTCCAGCCTGTGTCTGGGACCAGGGAGCCTGGAGGACGAGACGGTGGAAGGATGGGGCTGGGTGCACGTGCCTCCTGTCTGCTAGAGGTGGGCTGCACACACTCGGGAAGTCACGTCCTCCCCGCGCGGCCAAGCACCAAGCATGGTCGCGAGTCAAGGTGCAGGTGGAGAGGGGCCTGCGTTCGCCCCGAGTCCAAGTGCTCGTGATGCTACAGCGGATCTCCGTGTCCAGCTCTTGGTGTCTGAGGCCTATTCCCACAGGACCGCCTCGTCCCTCTCCTCCAGGGAATGAAAAGAGGTGGCGTTTGGACCGCAGGCCTGGGGTGAACCTGGGCCTGACCTCCCGCGGTCCGAGTTCTTCGTCTGCGGCTTGGGTAGGTCTTCCGCAGCACAGAGCAAGGCGAGGACTCCGGGAGCAGAGCCGCGTGTGAACTGGGGGCTGTGGGGAGAGCTAGAGCCAAAGGGAAATGCAGGGTCCCCCTCAGCCCTGGGGACACAGGACCACGACCAGGGGATGTTAGGAGCTGCTTGCCCAAGACCCGGCCGCCCCAGAGGGGAGGGTGCAGAGGTGCTCCAGGACGTTCCCGCCCTCAGGCCTCGGAGGGAGG
Source organism: Bos javanicus (assembly GCF_032452875.1). Lineage (NCBI taxonomy): Eukaryota > Metazoa > Chordata > Mammalia > Artiodactyla > Bovidae > Bos > Bos javanicus. Next base: position 70,150,406 of record NC_083887.1, read on the forward strand.
AGCCCTAAGAAGGGTGGCCGTGACTTCAGGAGCGGGGACACGTGCTTCTGGGACCCAACCCAGGCCGGTGTGTGGGCTCCAGGCTGCCGGATCACAGAGGATCCTTGTCACAACCCGTGGACGCTTGTCCTTAAACCCCTCTGAGCGTCCCTCCTCTGACTGAGCAAGTGTCATCGTGGTCCGTCCCCCTAAATGAAGACAAGAAACCCACGTGAGAGATGATCTCAGACCAGGTGGAAACGGGTGTGGGATCCTCGGGGTACTTTGACATGAGGTTAACTATATCACCTCGCCTTTAATTCAGCATTCTGGGAATGTGAGTTGGTGGAGTAGATGAAAAGATCAGGACTCTAGGGGCTATGAAAAATGGAAATCAAGAGCCTTATGCTGTGGAATGGATTTGAACCGTCTACAGAATGGGTTTTGAGCTCAAAAACCACTGAAAACATCGGCCTCCGAGTCATAAAGAAACACTGACCTTGGCCATTACCCGTCCTTATTTCACCAGACACAGCATCACGGATGAGCTGTCTGCCAACCTAGCGTCTTAATCCTGCCAACCTGGGAAGGAGCTTTGGAAAATGCCGGAAACCAAATGCAGTTTCTCGGAGTCTTGAAAAATCAGCGTTTTACGTAAGGACATGGCGAGACGGACACCTGGGTGGAGTTAAACTTAGCCTGAGAAAGGGCGTCTCGGGCGGGCACTTAGGGTGCTTTTGTCTAGATTCTCACTTCAATTAATCTCTAGAAACTCAGTGTCTGATCCCCGTGACAATAGCCTCTGGCTTCTTCAGAGTTGACTGCCGAGGAAAAATTATCTGACACATATCAAACAAGCAGGGAACGACGCTGGACAGCATTAATCAAAACTTTCTCATTTCCCGAAGAATTAAGCATTAAATAATTAATCCCAGCTCGACAGGCAGCTGTAAAAGAGGCCTCATGCCTCCCTGCTGGTAAGAATTTGTCCTTGTCTAAAAGACTAGATTGATATATTTATTATTTATCAGATTAATCATGGCCGGGAACATTAGGGATTGGCAGCTGGGCTGGCCGGCCAACAATGCTGCCGGGCCCTGATCCGAGCGGCAGAGGCTCCCCCGGAAGCAGGATGGACGGGTTGGACAGAAGCGGCCACCCGCAGGTGCCCCTGGTTAAAGGAAACGGTGTTCAGAACACTATCTTAAAAAGAGAGAGAAGAGAAAGCAGGGTCTGGCTTCTGAAGACCCCGGGCTGGGGCAGGAGTACTCCGTGAATCAGACGTCCTAACCCCAGCCCTGCCTGACCCTCGGACGGCTCTGAGCCCCAGGTTCAGCTCGTGAGCTCCGTTCTGGCCAGCAGCTGCTCCCAAGGCTGCGTTGCAAGGCCGGCATCCAGTCCTGGGGGTGGGCGCGTCCAGCCGGTTGGAGACGACATGGGAAGCAGATGTCTCGAAAAGCATGCATTAGACTCTGGAGCCCAGGAACTGCCAGTGCTTCTGATCCCATCGCGATGACCTCACTTCACAGAACCAGGGCTTCCTGATGGAGCAAGCCACACGCAAGGCCATGCCCTCCTGGATGGGAGGGGGAGGAGGGGGCAGGCAGTGAGCCCACCTGTCCTCATACAAGTGAGCAGAGAGCACCAACCTTTGAGTCTCAAGGTTTTTCACACGCATTTTAAGAAAGAAAGCGGTGGCTTGATTCAACAAGTTTGGAGACTCTGGGCAAATCCACATAAGCAAGATGCCTTTCTCCAGCTGCTAGGAGTCCTGCAGGAGAAGACACTGCATGGTCTCTTCTGCCCTCTGCAGCTGGGCGCCCACGGCTGTCAGACCTGCAGAGGGCCGCCCTGCCCAGGCCCAGCTCTCGGCTTTGTCTCTGGGTCCCAGCCCACCTCCCGGCCCTGGGAAGAAGCAGGCTCCCTCTGCTTCAGGACCCGGTGGATAACACACCTGTTGACTGATGGGGGTGGTTCTCCCCAGTCCTGCACCCCACCTCAGCCTCTTGGGACCCTCCATTTCACCCCAGGCCCCACACACAGAGCTGGAAGCTACCATACCGTAACCTCCACGCAAGAGCTTTACTTTCCAAATAAAACTTATGAATCAAATTCATGTGATAAACCACTATAAAAAACAATTCATGCAGAATGAACTTTATTCTCTAAACTCAGCAATGGCACTCCCCTTTGCCCTGGGAATGTGGGTCTCGTCTCCAGCTTCTGGGAATTCCTGGACACTGAACACACCCCTGTGGACCCAGGGCTGTCCGCCGAGGTCAGGGACAACAAGCCAGTTATACCACCAGCCCCGCCCCACTTCCTACTAACGGTCAACACTGGGCCACCCGCGGACCACCCCAGCCCCCGCCTCTGCTGGAGTCAGCCGTACCCTGGTCTCCCTTTTGGAGACGCACAGGCTGAAATTTTCAGAGAGGCCTTCTCCAGGGTGAATTCATGCATTTGAGGTGGAACCTCAGTCTGTTCTCTGAAGTCTACCTCCTGCAAGTCTTAAGCATTAGGGTTTTCTCTGAGTTACCATAAACTTCACCTTGGGTTTGCTTGGTTCACCAAATTAAGATAAAATATTCTGCTTTACAAACAGGAAAACTAGGATACTCACGGCTTAGTGTGACTTTTTCACTGCCACAAACTCTCCATACAGAATTTAACTGAAGTTCTCTCCCCTTCTCTCAGAAATAAGTAACAGGTACAGTGTAAACGACCCCAAATACGTATGCTGAGCTCACTGTGCCCCTCAGGGATGCAGCAGGGCTTTCGTCAACGGACTTGGAACTAAGTTTGATGAATAATGTGAGTAAGTTAATTTCCATTGCCCAGCTGTGCCACCCACAGCCCCAGTCCCCAGGGACACCTGGCATGTATAAAACAAAAATAGGCGACTTTAAAGAAAGCAAACTGCAAGCGTTTCCAAGTCATATAAGTTTCTCCCTCGGAGTCTGATAAACTCAGCATTGCTTTCCGCATTCCCAGTGTCCCAGCTCCTTCAAGATCAGGGCTGCGTCCGAAGCACTGCTGGTAGACACGTGCCGGCGTCTCTGGGGGCCTCTGGGTGGCACAGGCCTTGAGCCCCAGGATGAAGGTGGACACAGCCTGCAAAGGGAAGGCCCACCAGGTGAGAACCCAATGCCCTCAGCTGCTGGGAGGAGGCGTCGGGAGGAGCAGGTATTTGGAAGAAAATGAGGCTGGGATGAGAGGCACGTGGTAACTTACGGAGGCCCAGCATGGGCTGCGGCCACCGGCCAGGAGCTGAAGTGGGTGACCACAGCTGCACGCAGCCCCCCGCAGCCCACAGCTTCCCGCAGGGAGGCTGTTCAAGCAGGAGTCAGCGTGACCGGTCTGCAAGGACCGACAGCATCCACTCAGACAGACCAGCGAGTCTGTAGAAGACTTAAACGGATTCAAATGCTTCCATGCAGAGTCTGGTTTTGAGTGCACCCTTGAAGACCCCAAGTGAGTGTGCGGTTAGCTGATGCAAACTGCTATGCCTGGGATGGATAAGGAGCAAGGTCCTACTCTGTAGAGCGAGGAACTATTGTTGTTTAGCAGCGAAGTCGTGTCCGACTCTTTGCGACCCCATGGACTGTACCCTGCTGGGCTCCTCTGTCCATGGAATTTCCCAGGCAAGCGTACTGGAGTGGGGTGCCACTTTCTTCTCCAACAGGAAACTATATCCCCGGATAAATCACAGTGGAAAAGATCATGAAAGTGGATATACGTGTGTGTATAGCTGAGTCACTTTGCTGAGATTAGCACAACATTATAAATCAATTATGCTTCAATTAAAAATAAATCACAAATAAATAAACAAAGTTGAGTTAGGTCCAGCCTCTGAGAAGGGCTTCCTCCATGCGCCCCCAGTGAGGCCTGGGGGGCTCTGTCCCCGAAGACCCCTCCCCACCCGCCCACTCTCCAGGCCTCGGCCTGGCCCCGGGGAGAGGTCTGCCCTCACCAACTCCCTCCTTCTGAGGACTGTCTTGTGGGTCCAGCTCCGTCCCTTCTTCGGGAATCCCTTCCACGGTCCCAGCTGTGGATGGCAGCCCCTCCTTGAGGCCCCACACCTGCTCGTCCACATCCCCTGTGCGTCCTCAGGCAGCCCCTGTGGTCTGCAGCCATCTCTCGAGCCACGTGTGTACAGCCCACCCCATCGTCCCCGTCCTCAGCTGGGGGCCCCGCAGGAAGATCTGGCCCACTAGGCTGGGTACACAGTTGGACATCAGTAGACTGTGGATTTGCGCCTATTGTCCGAAGGCTGACCTGATGTGGGTCCTGAGATCTGAGCTTGTGTGGACTCCTCTCCACTAAAGAACCTGGGCAGAGCACTGGCTGAACTCCAGGGGGACGTCTTTCTGAAGGACTCAAAGTTTATGAGCTTAAACAAAACCAAGCTCCAGGCCCTCGCGAGCTGTGTCAGCCAGGGGGCTGGTAAGAAGTCTTCTCCTGGGGGCCAGGGGGGTGGGCGTGGAGGGGAGAAACATCCCTGCTTCAAGGGACCAGGCAGCAGACGGCCAGAACCGCAGTCAAGGTGGGGTGGGGGTAGTCAGAGAGCGTGCAGGATGCTCTGAAAGGATTATAAGGGAGGCTTTTAAAGATAATAATTTGGAAACACCAGTACAATTTATAATTCTCTGGGAAGTAAAAATGACTGAAATTAATTCAAGGTGAAGGAACTTTGAGGGGACTAGTATTGATGAATGGAATTTAAAAAATCAAAGAGTCATTTCTATAGCAGTTTCTAGGGCAAAGTGAATTTATTGGCTAACATCAAAATTTCGAGAAGCAGTTTCTTTCAATACCTTATAAATCACAAGAGAGCTAAAACAAAAATCAGACAAGCTACTCAATTCAACTCACAATAACACAAATCTGGGTGTGGAAACGTGACAAGGGAGGCCTGACTCTGCCTCAAGCGTGAATTCACTGCCGTTTATGTGGACGGCACGGCGACCCACCCCAGCGTTCTTGCCTGGAGAATCCCATGCACAGGGAAGCCTGGAGGGCTACAGTCCGCGGGGTCGCGCGGAGTCGGACACGACGGAAGCAGCTTAGCAAGCACGTGAGAGCCAGCAGCTAAACTGTGGGGAGTTTTGCAAGCCAGTTGGGGAAAACTGACCATTATTAAAACTGACCATTATTAAAAATCAAATTATGTAAACTTGAAGTAAATTATATTTAAGAGGAAATCCTGAAAACCTCTCACTTCTTAATTACTTTGCCATCATGTACGCTCTTGTGTAGTGGACACTCTGCCTGGGGTGACCACTGTGACCCCCTGAACTCTGTAATCTGTGTCCCTGCTGACAGCGTGAGGTCAGCCTCCATCCCAGGGACGTTCATACCACAGTCCCTGGCTAAGCTGCAAATAGGGCTCTGGTTTATCATTTTGTGTGACTGACCATCTAGGCTGGTAAGTGATGGAGAAAAAGTTAAAAATGCGTATAAACTTACAAGCGTGTCAAGTCTTTAGCCATTTCACTGTGAGCCCAGAAAGGGGAGGCAAGATCCTTCCGGTCTGTGAGATCTCTCACCAGCGAAGGTCTGCTCGCACAGCTGGCAGGAGAGTGAGGTTCGGACAGATCAGCGCTGAAGCCCACGGCCCGTTGCAACCAAAGGCTGGCTGCAGAGTCAAGGGTTTAGCAAACCCAATAAAGCAACCCGAGGGTCGATTGTTCATATGGCACTTACAACAAAGAGTATTGCATATTTTATTATTTATCCTAAAGCTGTTGTTCAGTCACCAAGCTGTGCCCTCACGGACTGCAGCACGCCAGGCTTCCATGTTCCCCGCCGCCTCCAGGAGTTTCCCCAAGTTCATGCCCATCGGTATGTACACATGTGCTCGTGTACACTTTTTCAGAGAGCTAGGTGTTTGGCAGCACATAACTGCATGCAGTACTACAAGTAGATCAAATTCCACCCAGATCAAAATTGATTTATCAAAGAAGAGTAAGGCGGCTTGTTTAAGGGTGCGTGTAAGTCAGATCACTGCGTTGTATATAAAGTTAGGCAGTGCTGTGTGTCAATTATGTCTCAATAAAACGAAGAAAAAACTAAAAAGAATTGAAATTAATTCTTAAAAAGGAAAAGTGAGAAGTTTAATTGAGTAATATATCTGTTAATATGCAATGTCACATTAATAGGCTAAGGACGGCCTATCAACACACAAGCGGATGTCGAAGTGTTGCCACTCGTTGACATTGTTACATATTAATTACGTATAATAATATGTTAATATTAGTAATTGGCAATATTCAATTAGCATACATCACTAATTCTAAAACACCACAGAAGAGCGTGTGTTTAACCTGGTAAGGAGTATGTCCCTCAACCAGGCCATCGGAGTCACCAGCCGTTCGTCCTCCGGCCGCGTCCCCCGAAGGCCGAGGACGGGCAGGCCCAGTGCTTCCTCCTTTGCAGCAGCCGGTCCTGCCGTTGGGTCAGCTGGTGTTTCTTTCGGGAGGTCAGATGATGAACGTGAAGTATATGGGACCGTGCTCTCATCAACTTCAGGAGCTAAATACCCTGTGGTCAACACACCGCCATGAATCAGAAATGAGGCAACACAGGAAGTGAAGCAGTTTCTGGTCAATTGTTTGACAAAGAATCAAATGGAGGAAACATCACCGCAGGAGGCTGAGAGGAGACATCCGTGTGTGGTGTCAGCAGATCACTGGGTTTTATGTTGAATGGAAATGATCATTTGGAGGATGAGACGGGGAGAAGGTAATTCAGTTTATCAAACAGAAAAAAAAATCAAAAACTATGAGTAGGCCTGTGAGGAAAGGCATTTTTATTGATGTAAATGGAAAGACATAGAATAGAATTTGAGTCAAAAGAGACTCTGAAAGTTCACAGAGACTCTGAAAGTCCGCAGGTTGCATGAATTTAAGGAAGCACCTTGGGGACAATTTTCAGGGTAAATGTGACACAATGTTTCCAAATGATCTAAAATAAAATAACAGCAAATAGCTTTTCTCTCCCTCCCTTCCCCTCCCCTACCCTTTTTTTGGTAAGGAAAGATTATTTAATATGGAATACTGTTAAATATATTTTAATTATTGAAGTTTAGTTTTTATGCCAAAATATACAAGTGAAGAAAATAGTTACATCCGCTGCTGCTGCTGCTGCTGCCAAGTTGCTTCAGTCGTGTCCGACTCTGTGCGACCCCAGAGACGGCAGCCCACCAGGCTCCCCGTCCCAGGGATTCTCCAGGCAAGAACACTGGAGTGGGGTGCCATTTCCTTCTCCAAAGCATGAAAGTGAAAAGTGAAGCTGAAGTCGCTCAGTCGTGTCCGACTCTTCGTGACCCCATGGACTGTAGCCCACCAGGCTCCTCCGTCCATGAGATTTTCCAGGCAAGAACACTGGAGTGGGGTGCCGTCACCTTCTCTGTACATCCACTAGGATATGAATATTAACATTTAATATATAATTTACTGGGGCTTCTCAGGCTTCCCTGGTGGCTCAGCTGGTAAAGAATCTGCCTGCAATGTAGGAGACCCCAGTTCCATTCCTGGGTCAGGAAGATCCGCTGGAGAAGGGATAGGCTACTCGCTCCAGTATTCTTGGGCTTCCCTGGTGCTCAGCTGGTAAAGAATCTGCCTGCAATGTGGGAGACCTGGGTTCGATTCCTGGGTTGGGAAGATCCCCTGGAGAAGGGAATACCCACTCCAGTATTCTGACCTGGAGAATTCCATGGATTGTATAATCCATGGGATTGCAAAGCAGACACAACTGAGTGACTTTCACTTTACTGGGACTTCTCAGGTGGCGTTAGTGGTAAAGAACCCACCTACCAATGCAGGAAATATAAGAGACGCAAGCTTGACCCCTGGGCCAGGAAGATCCCCCTGGAGGAGAGAATGGCAACCCACTCCAGTATTCTTGTCTGGGGAACCCCATGGACAGAAGAGCCTGGTGGGCTACAGTCCATGGAGTTGCAGAGTCAGACAAGACTGAGTGACTTAGCACTCATGCACCCATATGATGATTAGATATTACAAGTAAGTGATCATTAGTAATGATTATAAGAAAGCTTAAAAAGCTAAACATAAAAAATGCAACCACATGAATACTATTTTTTAAGAAAATCTCTAGTCACTAAATCTTTGGACGCAAAAAGACTTCCCAATACATAAGGTTTTGAAGAAATGAACACATGCTCATTGATACTTCCCATGGTTTAAGCAAACACATTCGTACATTTAAATATGAAAGTAAGTGACAGACAAACCAAGAAAATATTGCAACAGACGTGAGTTTTAAAATCTCGTATGAATCAGTAAGAAAAAACACTCAGACCTCAACTGGCATGTGAAATCTCAGACAGATGGCTCAGAGAAAGACTCGCTCATGAGAATAGCAGCCACGGGTCTGTAGGTGACTATGTTAATAAAAAATAATAGGGAAACACCATTTCTTATCTACCGAACCTGTGAATTTTTTAAAACATTAAAATACCAGTGAGGCCAGAGACTGCTAATATGCTTCTTCATGCTGCTTCCATAATTCTTTTAACATTTTCATAATATCTATTAAGATGATTTTTCAAGTTATGGAATGGATCTATGGTCACTGTAGAATTTTTTTGCTGGAAAAATGATTAAGAGAAACAAAAATACGCCACAGGTGGACCGTTTATATTGACTTTTCCCACCAGACAATTTGGCGTGAGTGTGAGTATGTTTTCATGTCTATGTTCAAGCACATATAAAATGCATATGAGCACTTCCCTGGTCCCGTGTTTAAACGTCCGCACTCCTCATGCAGGGGACCTGGGTTCGAATCCTGGTCCGGGAACTAGGTCCCCAATGCCGCGACTAAGAGGCTGCCTGCCACAGCTAAGACCCAGCACAGGCAGAAGGAAAGAAAAGCCAGTGTGTACCTTGTGCGTTCATACATATTCTGTACACATATGGAAATATATCCCACAGGAAGCAGAGACATGCTGTTTTATTCCGCCCTCTCTACTTAGCACGCAATCACCGCTTTGCCATTTACTGAATATCCTGAAACTTCTGCCTTGATTGGCTTCATATTATCCCATTTCGTGAGTGCATTTTAATTACCCTCCCTGTTGCCTGTTTGAGCTCTTTCAGACCTTTAACCATGGCAGACGGCTCTGCAGGACATGACTTTAAGCCCACCCGCTTGGCACGTCTCTGACCACTGCCTGCTGTCCCCTCTGCCGGACTCTAATGGCTCATCCCCACCATGGGGTCACAGTTCCTGGAGAGTTTCTGGGGGGACCAGGAGTCTCTGGTCTGAGCCGGCCCATTTCCAATGCCCGGGATGAGAGAATGAGCTGCCAAGGGTTCCTGCAGAGCCACATGTGACAAGGACCTGCAGTTAACCTCTGTGACGCCCCCTGCCTGGGCTGCCCACCAGGCTGTCCGCTTGCCCACCATGTGCCAAGGCCACACCCAGGACAGAACTTCACAAACGTGACACCGGTTTTCCTTCCCTCTTAGCCGACCCCTCTCCAGGGTGATGCCGTGGTCAGCTTCACTTTACTGGAGTGCGTCACCTTCACGTGGCCGAGGACTCCTGCCTTTCACACCGTGAAAGGTGTCCCCCACGTCTATACCTCCTAAGCCTCCTTCGATCTCAGCAGGTCCTTTCAAGAGTCTTGTGCCATAGGAAATGTTTCTGGTCCCATTATTACTGGGTCTGTCAAATATTTGATAGCTAGCTACCTAGCAAGCTGAGTATTTGGTAGCATACATTTCAGTTCATACAGATGAAACCCCAAAGCTTTCTTATTGCTACTTATTTAACTTTAAAAAGAACAAAATAGACAAGAGACAGAAGAGCACAAATTAAGATAATAAAATTAGCATTTCCAGCCACGCAGAGAGGCAGCGTTTGCCATCGTTGCTTGGCTTTGATAATAACCTAAGAGTCTAATTTTATTTTAGTTTTAAGAAATAGGACATTCATCTTATTAAAAATAAATATTTTATACATGTTTCCATAATTACGTTTCCATAATTCCCTGGTAACAGATTGCTGTTGGAACTGTTCGCACCCATCTGTCTTGCTCCGTTCGGGTCTGGTCACAGAGCTTGATTATTTCTTCATTGAAGTTGTTTCATCCCACCGAGCATTACAACTTTGAATTTGTGTCATTAATTTCATACCTGACCCTGAGCTATATTTTTATTACATTAAAGAGTTCTGGAGGAGATGGTGTTCATTTAGAAATAAGCATCAGACAAAAAAATACCCAGCTGAGGACACAGTGAAGCCTCTTCTGTTTCGTCTGCGCCTCTGTTCCTCTTGTGAATGCGGTCATCGGGGTCTGAACCAAACGCGTCCTCGGAGGAAGTGGGAAGGTCCCCTGGGTCCTAAGGAGCGAGGTGGCCCCAGAGACCCACCTGCCACTCCTGCCTGCACCCCGAGGCCGGACTCTGCTGCCCCTCTGACCCGGGGAGGGGGCCTTCTCAGCCTCCTGGCAGCCCGCTGGTCCTTGTAAGGGCACTGCCCCTGGATCACCCCCTGCTTTCCAGGCCCCGAGGTTCCCCTTCGGCCCCAGAGCTGCGCCCAGCCCAGCGTGGAGGCGGACGGAGGTCCAGCCCCAGGAGGAGGCGGATGGCTCTCTCCCAGCACCTGCTGTGCGCGAGGTGGGGCCTGAGATGAACTTTTACTTTTGGCTTTGGGTGTTTCGCTTTTTTAAAAAATTTTCTCTTACACAGGACATTCCTCACTGAGGGTGACGTGTGAGGCCCTGCTCAGCCAAGGCCCCGTCTCAAATGTCCTTTCAGCTAAAGAAAAGCTGCCAGGATCTGGCTCAGTGGTTAAGAACCCACCTGCCAATGCAGGAGACCCGGGTTCGATCCCTGAGTCAGGAAGATCCCCTGGAAGAGGGAACGGCAACCCACTCCAGTGTTCTTGCCTGGGAAATCCCATGGACAGAGAAGCCTGGTGGGTTACAGTCCGTGGGGTCACACAGAGTTGGGTACAACTGAGTAGACACACACATACACACACACACACACACACACACACACAGACTGCATGGTGCTCGTAAACCATGTCTGGCTGATGCAGCCCTACACACACACTCGTGAGTGCACACACTCACCTGCTTACACACTCACACACATGCACACACCTTCCCCACCTGCTCTCCAAGGACCTCTCCTGCTCGTTGTGCTTGAGGAACCAACACATGGCCCTTGCTCGTGTGGCCGTGAACCCGTGACAGCCTCTGCGGAAGGCTGAGCTCAAGGTGGCCACTGGCGGCCCCAGGCTCCTCCCTAGGCATCTGGCCAGAGATGACCCAGCAGACAGAGTTCGCCAGACCTGAGGTTCAGCGCCCATGTAGCCTGGGGGGGTGGGTCCTCAACGCTTGAGCTCCTGACCACCAGAACCTTAACCTCTCCTGTCTCTGATGTCAGTGATTCACTGAAAACCCCACAACGACCACCCGTGGGGGGCCCTGTCCCTAAAGCCCCCTGAGGACATGGCTCCGGGGGTGTGCCCTTGCTGGCGGTGGAGGCAGGTCTGAGGCCAGGATGGCTGACATCGCGCAGGGCCCGCTGTGCCAGGAGACCCTGGCTTACTCTCTAAATGATCAAGATGAAGACCTGGGCACAGGGTCCCGCTCAGGGAGGTCCATGATTGACAGCTTCACAGGCTGCCAAGCCGCGAACACGCAGGAGTTGAGATGTGTTACCTACAGAAACGGCTCCTTGCTAATTCGTTAAGCAAATATCAAAGATACGCATGCAGGCACCAGAGGGAGTGCTTTCGGGGTTCTATTTACAAATTTCTAATCACATTTTCTGTTTGAATTGGTTCTCCCAAGAATTAAAGGCCGCGGCGTTGCCTGGCGCTGCTCTTGTGAGTTTCCCCCGTGGCTTCACTCCGGGCGGGCCTGGCCGTTGCGCGTGCGGGGCTGTGCCCGTTAACTGGGCTGCACGTGACGCAGGAGAACCAGGCCTGGTGTCCGCAAGGGTGTTCGCCCCCAGCCCCCCGGCCCACCTGTGCCGCTCACGTACGGTTCCCCAAGGGTTCCCGACGGGCCAGCTCGGGGAAGCCAGCGTCCACACCTGGGGTTTTCAAACGTGGCAGGACCTCTTGCTAATTATGTTTCCCTCAGACGTGCCTCTTCAACGTTATATGTTTAGAAGCCTTCAGCAGCAAAATCGACTTCCGAAATCCCCCAGTGACTCTAAGGCTCCTGCTTCTCCATGCGATTCCCTGGCTAAGACTTCCGCAGGGCGGCTGCGCGGTGTCCGCCCGGTTGATGGGCCGTTTTATGCAGAGCCCAGCATGACCTCCATACCGGGAGGCACCCACTCCTTGTTTCGGAAGCGATGGGGCAGCTCAGCCCGGCTATGGTTTCCCGGCCCCGTGCTCTGAGCAGAGACATCGGATGCCCTGGAGTTTCACCCCAAAGGGCCCACAGCCCAGGAAGGCCTGCCCTCTAGACCGCCCTCTGCGAGACAGGGCTGTACCCACAGGCACGTGACTGTCAGCTCTTCGTGTTTGAGGAGCTGAGGGTCAGAGCCACATCTCAGGCGTGCCAAGACCTCGGGGTGTGCACCTGAGTTCCTACGGGGCGTGCCGGGGTGGGATTGCCTGACCCTAACGACCAGGCTGTGTCCCACCCGAGCCCTGAGCTGTCAGACCATCTCTGGCTTCTCACAGGGTGGCCCAGAGGTCACTGCAGACCCCTGATTCTGGATGTAGCCTCCAGATGGCACCAAGCAGTTCCTTAGGGCGTCCCTGCCCTCTGCCCGGCTCCACCTTCTTGGAGGGGCAGTTGGAGGTGGACGGTGACCCTGTCCTGCGTCCTTGGGCTGCGTGCTGTGCTCTGTGAACACGGGCGGGTAGGGGTCTCGCTCCCAGGGCGTTTCCATGCCGGGTGAAGTCAGGAAGCTGGCAGAGGGGGTCCCAGCCCCACAGCCCAGCAGACTGGGCTCCCTCCCTACTCCTGCCACAGGCTCCTGCCCACCTGTGCAGGCAGGAGCCCTGCCTTGCTGACAAGCAGGCTGCCACACGTCCACCCACCCTAGGCAAGTTCCGGGGACACTTGCATTTTAGTGGCCTCCAGAGTCTTAGCCGGAAAAGCCATGGGATGTCGGGTCAGACAGCAGTAAGGCTGGGGCATTCCCACGCAGACACGTGGACACTCAGAGTCCACCATGCACACACCACCCCCACAGACCAGACCTGACAGGCTCAGCTGACAGCTCTTCCAGGTCTTCTTCATGGTGCTGGGAACCCCTAGCATCCCCGAGGTCAGCGATCCCATCACCATCACAGAGGCTGGTCCAGAGGGTCTGCAGCACCAAGACCCCCAGGACGACATGAGGGAAAAAGAAGCAGAGCTCCGGGGCCAGCCAGCCCCCAGGCGCAACCCCTGGGCCCAGGGGCCTCACTTCCGCCTGCAGCTGTTTGCACTACGCACAGGCATATACTGCCTGCGTGCATCACTTCAGTCAGTCTCTCAGTCGTGTCCCACTCTCTGCGACCCCATGGGCTGCAGCCCGCCAGGCCTCCCTGTCCATCACCAACTCCCAGAGTTTACTCAAAATCATGTCCATTGAGTCGGTGATTCCATCCAACCTCTCATCCTCTGTCGTCCCCTTCTCCTCCAGCCTTCAATCTTTCCCAGCATCAGAGTGTTTTCCAGGGAGTGAGTTCTTTGAATCAGGTAGCCAAAGGATTGGAGTTTCAGCTTCAGCATCAGTTCTTCCAATGAATATTCAGGACTGATTCTCTTTAGGATGGACTGGTTGGATCTCCTTGCAGTCCAAGTGGCTTTCAAGAGTCTTCTCAAACACCACAGTTCAAAAGCATTAATTCTTCAGCGCTCAGCTTTCTTGATAGTCCAACTCTCACATCCATACATGACTACTGGAAAAACCATAGCTTTGACTAAACGGACTTTCTTGGTAAGGTAATGTCTCTGCTTTTTATTATGCAGTCTAGGTTGGTCATAGATTATCTTCCAAGGAGTAAGCGTCTTTTAATTTCATGGCTGCAGTCACCATCTGTAGTGATTTTGGAGCCCAGAAAAATAAAGTCTGACACTGTTTCCACAGTTTCCCCATCTATTTCCCATGAAGTGGTGGGACCGGAGGCCGTGATCTTCGTTTTCTGAATGTTGAGCTTTAAGCCAACTTTTTCACTCTCCTCTTTCACTTTCATCAAGAGGCTCTTTAGTTCCTCTTCACTTTCTGCCATAAGGGTGGTGTCATCTGCATATCTGAGGTTATTGATATTTCTCCCGGCAATCTTGATTCCAGTTTATGCTTCATCCAGCCCGGCATTTTGCGTGATGTACTCTGCATATAAGTTAAATAAGTAGGGTGACAATATACAGCCTCCACGTGCTCCTTTTCCGATTTGAAGCCCACATACCTGTACAAACATACATGCATGCCTAGCCACACACGCACACTTGCACACATACCCATGTGCACACACAAATGTACATGTATGTACATAGTCATATATACACACGTGATGTGTGCACATACATACACATTACATGTGCACACACATATGCTTGCACACATAGACACATGCGCGTGTATACATATACTTACATGGTACACACACGCATACACATACCTATACATATACATGCATCAGGTCAGGTCAGTCAGATCAGTCGCTCAGTCGTGTCCGACTCTTTGCAACCCCATGAATTGCAGCACACCAGGCCTCCCTGTCCATCACCAACTCCCAGAGTTCACCCAGACTCACATCCATCGAGTCAGTGATGCCATCCAGCCATCTCATCCTCTGTCGTCCCCTTCTCCTCTTGCCCCCAATCCCTCCCAGCATCGGAGTCTTTTCCAATGAGTCAGCTCTTCGCATGAGGTGGCCAAAGTACTGGAGTTTCAGCTTCAGCATCATTCCTTCCAAAGAAATCCCAGGGCTGATCTCCTTTAGGATGGACTGGTTGGATCTCCTTGCAGTCCAAGGGACTCTCAAGAGTCTTCTCCAACACCACAGTTCAAAAGCATCAATTCTTCGGCACTCAGCCTTCTTCACAGTCCAACTCTCACATCCATACATGACCACAGGAAAAACCATAGCCTTGACTAGACGAACCTTTGTTGGCAAAGTAATGTCTGTGCTTTTGAATACGCTATCTAGGTTGGTCATAACTTTCCTTCCAAGGAGTAAGCGTCTTTTAATTTCATGGCTGCAGTCACCATCTGTAGTGATTTTGGAGCCCAGAAAAATAAAGTCTGACACTGTTTCCACAGTTTCCCCATCTATTTCCCATGAAGTGGTGGGACCGGAGGCCGTGATCTTCGTTTTCTGAATGTTGAGCTTTAAGCCAACTTTTTCACTCTCCACTTTCACTTTCATCAAGAGGCTTTTTAGTTCCTCTTCACTTTCTGCCATAACAGTGGTGTCATCTGCCTATCTGAGGTTATTGATATTTCTCCCAGCAATCCTGATTCCAGTTTGTGCTTCTTCCAGCCCAGCGTTTCTCATGATGTACTCTGCATATAAGTTAAATAAGCAGGGTGACAATATACAGCCTTGACGAACTCCTTTTCCTATTTGGAACCAGTTTGTTGTTCCATGTCCAGTTCTAACTGTTGCTTCCTGACCTGCATACAAGATACATGCATTCCACACACACATGCCATGCACACAACACACACATGCTTACACACATATACAAGCATACATGTTTACACACACACTCACACACACACTCCTTCCCACCACCAGCACTTGGCCCAGTGGCTCTCACCTGTGTCCCAGCTGTGCTGGAGAGGAAAGAGTCAGGGACAAAGCCCAGCCCTGGGGCTGCTGGTCAGGGAAGGGATCAGAGGTCCCCAGTGGGACGCAGACATCAGGGTCAGCAGAGCTCCAGGGTCTGGTCGAGGTGGAGGACACGCAGCACCACCCTGCAGCCAGCCCGCCTGGGGCGCTGGTTCTGTTCATGAAGGCCAAGCTCCTGACCTCCCCGCTGTCCTTCCAGGAGCTACTGCATGCCGAGCATGCCCAGGCGGCCTTCATCCTCGGGCAGGACTCACAGCCCTCAAGGAGGGCCCACCGTGGTGGGGGCGATGCAGCCAAGGGTGGTCTCGAGCAGGGGGCACCTTGGTGCTGCTGAGAATGGGGCTGTCACTTCCCCAGACTCAGGGCTCCACTCCAGGCCCCACGCCACCTGATGAGGCCCAGCCTGATGGCTGGCTTGAGGGCCAGGGTCTCAGCCACACCCGTCTCTTGCCGGCGGGACCTTTGGGGGTGGACATCCTGCCGAGCTCCCGATGGTCACCCACCAGAGCCATGAAGCGGGGCCAGACCTGCATGGGCTCTGACCCCAACACTGACACGCTTCCTGCCATGGCACACGCAACCTTGGAGAGTGAGGTGAGCACAGAGGCTCCGGCCAGGGTATCAGAAGTCACCCATCAGGGACATCAGACACCAAACCTCAAAAAATAATGTCTCCTTCCCAATGAAACCCCAGTCTCACCAGCAGAGGTCGTGAGGATGGACACTGGGCTGGGGACTGTGGAGCACCTTCTGCAGATGCCCAGGCTGCCCTGGGGGTCAGGGAGGACTCCGGGTCAGCCCCCCGCCAACTTCCCACCCCTTCCCTCCCTCCCTCCCTCCCCTCACATCTGTCCAGATGACGAGGGGAAGAACAGGGTGACCCTGCCAACCCGGGCCTGACCTTCCCGCTCCTGACCCGAGTGCCCCCCTCAGCTCTGATAGTCCTCCCATGCCCCCCACCGCACCCAAGGCATGTGTCCACATAAGCAGGTGTGCCAAGACGGAGTGCTGGGCACATGAGCAGACACACACGGACGCACACACACACGGAGGAGCGGGAGGCCGCACTCTGCCTGCGGCCAGCCCACACCGGGAGCCATGCCCGCCGGCCAGCCCGGCCAGGCTGCTGCTTCCCTAATGCTGGAAAAGCCGCAGACAGGCGTGTGCACACACAGGTCCGACACGCGCACAGGCCTGCACACGCAGGGTCCTGAGAGCTCGGCCCGGAGCGGCCGTCACGGAAACACACCCGTTCGCGTCAGTCGCTCGGTCTTGTCTGCCTCTTTGTGACTTCCTAGACTGTCGCCCACCAGGCCCCTCCGTCCATGGGATTCTCCAAGCAGGGATACTGCAGTGGGTTGCCAGGGATCAAACCCAGGTCTCCTGCACCACGGGCAGATTCGTTACTGCTGGACCTCCGTATCTGTTACATAAAACCCATTTGTTAGCAATTTTCAAATCATTTGTGGCTGAAGGGTGATTTGACTTAGGTATAGATCAAATAAACCTAGCGAAAAATGTTTCTCTAAAATTTGTTTTAAAAATCTGTTATATTTTGCAGAAATCACTCCACTTCCCTAAGAGCGAGAATATTTTACGAACCGTTTTTGGCCTGGAATTTCTTCAGAGTGTCTGCACAGATACGTGAGTGCCACCTATAGAAGGAAGGGGGAGCGTGTGGTCCTTGAGGGAGAATCTAGGGGAGAAACAGAGGAAGAGAGAGGAAAGTGGAAGTCTGGGGTGCATCTGGGAGGAAAAGACCCCCAGCTTCTGACTCTCAGGGCATCTCACTCTGTCAGAGGATGGTTTTTTTTCCAGGTTTTGAATTTTATCGTATCTCCTCATCTATATAATAGATGTAATTAAATTTAGTACATGAGCATCTCAATATTTTAAAAGAAACGATGGGTCTAAAATTAAATAAATGAAACTTTATACAGATGTGACTACTAGAAGAAATAATTTCTTTTTTTTCCAAAGACGAGGGGGGCTTACTTTGAACTCTAGTCTTTGGATCATGGTTTCAGCAGAAATGACATCATGTGAAGAAAGATTTTCAGTAGTTTTGAATCGTCATGGCCCCGGAGCAGAATAAAGCAAACAGAGACTCTCACTCCGGGCTCCTCACCTAATTTGCTTGCTTTGATCTTCTTGTCAGGACTCCAGTGGAAGCTGTAGAGCTACGAAGCCTTTCTCTCCGGACAATCTGATGAAAGCTTTCTCTTTTGCCCGCTTGCCCCCACTCCTGCTGAAAAGGATTTTAATTGCAGGGCTGGGACGTAGAAGTCCTTTATGCGAAGCCTTTCTGGTAGTTGTATATCTTTAAGTCACAAACATATCCAGCTTGTAACTTAAATCATAATTGTACTTTCTATGGAAGATACTGAGATGAAAAGCAGAGGGCAGCCTACCACATATAAATGCAATCTCACACACACGCACACACACACACACACACACCCAAAAAAAAGGGAAAAGAAAAAAGGATGAACAGAATAAAAACAGCTGTGTCAGTCTTTAAAAAAAATCCATTTGTGATCACAAATGAAACATTTCCAATCTCATAATGGGTGGATTGCTCAGTTTTATTACCAGCCATGCAAAGCAAGACCTCATCAAAAGAAGAGCTGCACCGAGGTCCCGTTTTCCATTAAAATAATTTCAAAAAGCTTTTTTTTCTCCCACTGAAAGAACCCATTTTGCAAGATGATTTAGCTCAAAATCTGCTGGGAGTCACCCTTGACATAAAGTCATATTGTGTTGGAGTTTAGTCCTAAATTCATACATCAATTATTTACTGTCAACGCCGATTGTATAAGTGTAGAAAATTACTAGGAATGATATTTTCTCTCAGGCAGAAAAAATGTGATACAGCAGCTCCACCCACCTAATGTGCAGCCCCGCTGTCCAGAGCCCCGAATGATTTATGCATTAGAAGCCGCGCGCGGGCAAGAGGGAAAGAGCGGGCAGAGAGCGACAGACACATTATTTTAAACCTTTCATAACACCCATAAATATTTCATAACAAATAAATAAAGAATGTCGGGCTTGTGTGGAGACAGCTGTAGACGCACGGTTCAATGCTCTGCAAAGCTCTGGGGACCCCGCGCTTACCCGCGGTTAAACCCCCATTTCTTTTTAATCATCCCCTTAGTGCACTCTGGGTAGAGGGGCTCTCCAGGTGAGCGGGGATGCTGAAGGTTAGGGTGGTGAAAGCCGCTTTCATCCTGCTTCTCTGCTTTCTTTCTGATTTTTTCCAGACAGAAAACTGGGAAAGCAGGAGTCTCCTGTTTGCAGAAATCTTTTCAGAAGTCTTGTCTGAAGGTCTCACACCAATGTGACGGACACATGTTGCCTCTACCATTTTCCCCAAACAAAAAATAAGTTTTATAACCCATGGAACCCGTATTTTTTTTAACTTAACATTGTTTTGAAATGCCACTGTTTTGAATTGTCCCAGTTCAGCTGCTGCATTAGAGGGTGTGATGACCTTTCTTTCTCTTCAATTTACTGGTTTTTAAATGAATGGATATCCTTCATGCTCCCCCAAAAAAGAGAGAAAAGAAACAAACAAAAAAAAGAAGAATGCTCACACATTAGCAGAGCACCATTTACTTTCGAATAAATAAACAGCATGAGAACTGTTTGCCTGTGTGTGAATGTGTGTGCACGAATGCGTGTGCCTGCATATGTGCATGTGTGTGCGTGAATGAGTATGCCTTCATGTGTGTGCATGTGTGTGAATGAGTGTGCCTGCGTGTGTGCATGTATGCATGTGTGTGTGTGCGCATGTGTGTGCATGAGTAAGTGTGTCTGCGTGTGTGCCTGTACATGCTGTGGTTCTGTCCAATGTGGTGACAGCAGGCATAGCCACGTTTACCAGCAGGGGCTTGTGTCTGACTGGGAGAAACAGTTTTCAAATCTACAAGAAGCCAGTGCCCTGAGTGCCTGGGCAGTTGGGTTCCCCAAGGGGCCCGGCCTCCCCAGGCAGCGGGAACACGCATGAATGTCTTCCTTCAGGCAGGAGGGCCCTGCCATGGCCCCAGCCCCCCAGAGCTGGGGAGCGTCCCATCCTAGCGTCTCTCTCTCCACCGTCCGGGACATGGGAAGGCAGGTGTGATTGAGATGGGGTGTCTCAGGCGGGTGAAGGGACACCTGTGGCCTCTTCGCCCCTGGCTTGCGGAGCTGAGGGTTTGCTCCTGGAGTGAGCGGACGCTCCTCTGGCCTCAGGAGGGTCACAGCCGGCATGCAAACTAGACGTCGCAGTCCAGTGTGCAAAGGCCCCTCTCAGTCCCCGGGGCGGGTGGCGATCTCCCCCCTTGGGGCCGCTGTCTGTCCGTGGGTGCTGGTCTAGAGCCTCTGGGGGCCTCTCCAGACTCCACGAGGAGGCACGTCTGAGGGTACCGGGCCAGGACTGACTCGGACTCAGACAGGAAGGGTGAGGCCGGGGGCCTTTGCCTCCTCCCGGTGCGGACGCTCAGGCCCAGGTCATGGGAGCCACTGGCCCACGGCTGCTGTTCTCATTTCCAGGCGCCCCCCGAGCCCTCCTGCAGGGCTGGAGAGGGGTATCCTGGAGTTCCCAGCCATGCAGCAGCAGCCACCCCTCAGGGCACAGCGTGCCGCGTGGTTCTGGGATTGGATTCAGTTCCGACCCAGTGATCTTGTGGGGCCCAGAATCCCTGTTCCAAGCCTTTCTTTTTGGTAGCTGGAGTGCTTTCCCCACCAGGACCAAACCCTGGCTGGATAATGATTCTTACGGATCAAGGCAGCCCCCACCTTGTCCAGGATCACCGTCTTCAGATTCAGTTCTGTCGGTCAAGCCACACTCTTTAGAACACAGGTCCTTTCTTTTCTGAATTTAGGGAGACGGGGACATTGTGAAAAGAAAACCAGTCATAGTTTAAAGTTTTAATAAGCCTCTCATTATTTTTTAAGCACTTGAGGCTAGAACAAAGATCCCAAATAATCTGCTAAATATTTATTTCATTAATACTTAAGCACACATTTATTTTACTAATTATCGCACACGTTGCTGTGGTTGATTTACTGTGAGCTCATCAGCAGTCATTTCAAGTTCAGAAGAGAGCAAGTCACAGGCACCCAAACTCCAGTTTTTCCCGCAGAGGATGCGTGGGGGCACTTTGACCAGGTCTAGGCCTCTGGGTCCCTCGTCCCAGACAGCAGGCGCCCCGGGGCCTGGGGAGGAAGCATCCGCCAACGTAGGCCCCCAGTGACAGGCTCAACCAAAGTCCTGGCGTTTGGCTATACCCTTATTTACATTCCCACTGTCTCCCCAGCTCAGGTTCTACTGCGCAGGAGTGTTGCTTCGGACAGTAGAAGTTTTTCTATCATTAATGTCAAATACTGCTCACCTTTCTGTCATTAACGTCAAATAGTGCTCCCCAGAAAAGGCAAAGGCAAGTCTGAGTTTGGATTTTGCTGGGGATTGTAGCATTGTCCTTTTTTTTCTTTTTTTAAACAAGGAGACTATTTTCAGAGTATTGATTCACATTATATGAAATCTTAGACTCTTGGTCGTGTCCTTGGGACTTTGCAGTTACTTCCAAGTACATCATGATGTGCTGGTTAAATATTTAAGGAAAAATTGTCATGTTTTCTTTAACTGTGAAGGCACGTGTTGATGCCCTGTGACTCCCTATCTAATGAGTTGCCAGTGGCTCCCTAACCCGACTGCTTGGGTTTCCACCTCAAGTCTCCTGCAGTGGGGCTTCCCTGGCGGTCCGGTGGTTGGACTTCACCTTCCACTGCAGGGGTGCAAGTTCAGTCCCTGATGGGGGAGCTAAGATCTCACACACGTGTGCATGCTTGTGTGCTGAGTCGTTTCAGTCATGTCCAACTCTTTGCAACCCTAAGGACTGCAGCCTGCCAGGCTTCTCTGTCCGTGGGATTGTCCAGGCAAGAATACTGGAGTGGGGTGCCATGCCCTCCTCAAGGGGATCTTTCTGGTCCAGTGATCAAACCTGTGTCTCTTACATCTCTTGAGTTGGCAGGTGGGTTCTTTACCATTAGCGCCACCTGGAAAGCTCAAGATCCCACATGCCTCATGGCCAAGAAAATCAGAACAACAGAAGCAATATTATAACAAATTCCATAAAGACTTTTTAAGAATTGTCCACATCAAAAAAAAAAAAAAAATTCTCCCGAAGCAGCCACAGAGCTAGAGACCAGTTATCCGCTAAAAATGCAAATCTCTGAGTGAAAGATCTCGTTTGAGTAGACACTCGAGGGCCTGCTCGGGAGTGCAGTCCTGAGGTCTCAGGCTGCCACACTCATGCCTCTCAGTGCAGCTGGACTTGCCCGGGGCTGTTTCCCCGGAGAGCCCAGGAACCCAAGACCCCTGCCTAAGGCGCCTCCTGGTGAGACAGGAGCTGCCCGGGCCAGCGGTCCTGGCTGCTCCTCAGAGACCCGGGCAGAGTCACGTCGCGGGGGCGCCTCTTGCCACCCGTGCAGGCGATGGGAAGCAGAGCTGTCAGGATCCTCAGGCAGCCTTGGGCTGAAGAGGGCGGTGCCCACCCTGAGCCGTCGCTCTTTGGGGGGCCCACACCATCTTGGCTCGGCTAACGCTGGGTGACACCTGGCCCGTGAGGTAGTTTCTCCACCAGTCAGGGCACTCCAGAGACAGGCTTTCCTCAGTCACTGAGTCTCACAGGGATTTCCTCTCTTGGGGCCAGTGCTGGGAGCCAGGCTGGTTGAAGCTAGAGCCAACGGTGCAGCTGGGTGGTCCAGCCCCAAAGACACACACACACACATGCACACACACACATGTGCACACACATGTATACATGCTATGTACACACAAACATACATGTGTACATATCCGTGCACACACATACATGTCATGCATGTAAATGTGTACTTGCACATACATATTACCTGCACACATATGTATGCACACAGAGACACACACACACACATATATACTTACATGATACACAGATGCGTGCACATACCTACACATATACATGCATACCTAGACTAGACACACACATTCACATACACACATGCCATGCACACAAACACACATGCCTACATGCATGCCCATACATCCACGCACGAGACACACGTTCACATGCCCCCTGTATACACACATGTGTACACACATGCACACGCATACACGCTTGCACACACACTCCTTCACAGCATCAGCACTTGGCCCAGTGGCGCCCACCCTGCCTTCCCAGGGGCTGGCCATCAGCTCTTCCTGTGGGGGACGGCGGTTGGAGACGGAGCCTGGCTCTGCAAGATGGCACACTCCCCCAACCACTCATGCTTCTGAGCCCCCAGAGCCAGCCTGTTCTGGAAGGAGTGCCCCTCAGGTCGGGCCAGAGGAGCGTGGGTTCCTGTCTGCCCAGAAATGCTCCCCCGCCACCTCCACCCTCCTCCTTAACTGTTGGAAGGGCCTGACAGGGGCCCCCACCCATCAGAGGTGTGCGTGCCGCCCTGGAGGAGCACACCTGTGCCAGGAGCAGGTCACGGGTGGTGGAGCTCCGTTCCCTCACTTGCAGAGCAGACTGATGGCAAGCTAGGATCCGCTGTCTCTGGGCTGGAGTTCCCACCAGGCCAGGTGCAGATCAGCAAGCAAAACACGCAGCCACCACGACCTCCGGACATCCATCTTGTTGAGTTGTTTTTAAGACTCAAGTGACATATTTTGGTGTTGTTGTTCAGTCACCAAGTCATGTCCAACTCTCTGCAACCCCACGGACTGCAGCACGCCAGGCTTCCCTGTCCATCACCATCTCCCAAGTTTGCCCAAACTCATGTCCATCGAGTCAGTGATGCCATCCAACCTTCTCGTCCTCTGTCGTCCCCTTCTCCTCCTGCCTTCAATCTTTCCCAGCATCAGAGTCTTGTCCAATGAGTCAGTTCTTCACATCAGGCGACCAAAGTACTGGAGTTTCAGCTTCAACATCAGTTCTTCCAATGAATATTCAGGGTTGATTTCCTTTAAGATTGATTGGTTTGATCTCCTTATGTTCCAAGTAGTTCTCAAGAGTCTACCCCAGCACCACAATTCAAAAGCATCAAATCATTTACTTTTCTGGATCCTTCAGAAAACTGAGTTTGCAGGTCTGAAATCTTGAGGGACAGGGGAGTCCAGAGAGATGCAGCAGCCAGGATCCACTTCCCTGGAAGACAAGCCACAGACTGGTGGGAGCAGCCACACGTGAGCCAAGGGAGAGGGAGAAATTCTTAGGGGCTGGGGGCTCAGCAGACCCCACCCTTCCACTGACTTTATCTGCAGGAACAGGGCCAAGGTCTCCTAGTGAAGATGGAAGCAAGGTGTCTTCATGACTCCAGCAGTTGGGAGGTAAAGGGCGGCCATTGTGAAATACACCCCGTTCTCTACTCCAAGGCAGAAGCCAGAGCCAACGGAAGGTGCTCCTGTCCCTCCTGCCTCCTCCAGTCTTATGGTCTCAACCAGTGGGAGGAAAAGAAGTAACCCCAAGAGGGAACCTCTGTGAACATCACACCCAGGGCCCCCCATCAGACATTCCCTCCCCAAGCCTTGCCCACCCTGACACAGCCCCGGTACAAGCGCAGCTACACCAGAGGAGCGGCAGAAGTCCTCTGAGGAGCAGCTGCTGGGGAGCCCAAGGTCAGGAGGGACAAAGCAAGGACATGCGAGCAGGAGCTCCTGGTGCCCAAGGCTGGAGGCGGCCTGACTCGCAGACCAGCTCCAGTCCCACTGACGGAACCTCTCACTGCAGAGGCTGCTTCCTCAGATCTCATCACAGGTACGCCTTTAAACCAAGAACACAAGACATCCAGAAAGGTAAAGAGGAAACATAGTCTGAAAAGATAAACCTAGCCTCAGAACCAGACTCAGATATCACTCAGGACATGATGGACCCTTCAGGCAGGGAATTTAAATAACTATTCATAACAACATATGAGCCTTGATGGGAAAGATAAAAAGCATGGAAAACAAACAGGTGATGGAATCAGAGTGATTGAGATTCTGAGAAAAATTTTTTTAATTGTTAGAAATCAAAAATACTGTGACAGAAATAAAGAAAGTGCCTCATTGCATTTGACATTGTTGAGGAAAGAAATGATGGACTTGAAGAGAAGGAAAGAGAGACTTCCCAAGCTGAAATGCAAAAGAAAAAAAGGACATAGAAAACAAGACCACACACACAAAATACAGCATCTGGAAACTGAGGGAGATTTTCAAAAGGCATAACACCGAGAATCGGAATACCAGAAGGAGAAGAAAGTTAAAATGGAGCAGAATAAATATTTGAAATAATAACAGCCAAGAACATCCTACTGTTGAGGGCAGACACCAAACCACAAATCCAAGATGCTCTGAAAACATGAAGCAGAATAAATACGACAGCAAATACACATAAGCATATTACGCTCTAACTGTAGAAAGTCAAACGAGAACCTTGAAAGGAGCTCGAGAAGACAAAGCTCCTACAGAAAGTGTCACAGCAGAAGCTCCACAGAGTTGGCTGAAGAGGAGGGAACATGAAGGGGATGAAGAATTTGCTTTGTTAAAAGAAAAAAAAAAAAAGCCAACAATCTAGAATTCTATAATCAACAAACTTAACTTCCAAATGGGAAGAAAAAATAAGACTTTCTCAGAGAAATAAAAAGTGAGAGAATTTAGCAGGATGTGATCCAAGAAATCCAAGAAACAATAAAAGGTTTTCAGGGAGAAGGAATAAAAACAGATGAGAAGCCTGCACCTACATAAGGAAGATGTCAGAGAAGGAACGAATCAAGGCAGCAAGTCCTGGGTGACGTGATACAAGGACAAGAAAACCGGGACAGGAACGTCGCAGGGATGGGAAGGCGATTAATTCTCTGTCGTAAGGCACGTGCCCTACTACACAGGAACCAGAACAGGGCTGCTTGCAGGCTTGCTTGCTGCTGCTGCTGAGTCGCTTCAGTCGTGTCCGACTCTGTGCGACCCCAGAGACAGCAGCCCACCAGGCTCCCCCGTCCCTGGGATTCTCCAGGCAAGAACCCTGGAGTGGTTGCCATTTCCTTCTCCAATGCATCAAAGTGAAAAGTGAAAGTGAAGTCGCTCAGTCGTGTACGACTCCTTGCAACCCCATGGACTGCAGCCCACCAGGCTCCTCCATCCATGGGATTCTCCAGGCGAGAGTACTGGAGTGGGGTGCCACTGCCTTTGTTTAAAATATGTACTGTGAATTTCAGGGAAGCCACTGAAATCTTTAAAGACATTTAATTGATACACTAAGGGAGAAGATAAAATAGAATCATATGAAATTCTAAATCTAAAACTAGAGAAGGCAGAAACAGAAGCTTCTGGCAATGAACGGAAAACAGCTTCAAACATGATTGATTATATTTGATCAACCGATTAGATCAATAATTACCCAAACAGTCAACATTGGTGAGGCAGAAACTGAAGGAGCTGAAAGGAGAAATGGAAAACTCTGCTATTACCACTGGGGACTTCAGTGAGCCCCTGTTAATAACTGATGGATCCAGAATGTAGAAAACCAACAGCAATGTAGCTGAGACCTCACATTCAGCAGGCTGAAGAAAGTTGACCCTTGCTCAGGAGAGGCAGAGACAGAGATCGGGGGCTCTGGGGTCCCGGAGCAGAAGGAGAGAGCCAAGAGTGGGGAGTTCTGGGTGACTTCCCCCCCTAGCCGCTGCCGTCACAGGGAGCCTGGGGGCAGCTGCATCTGAAACGTGATCTTACCTGAAGTTCCAGTGTCCTCAACAGACATCAGGGAAGGTTTGGGAAACAGAAGCTCTTCTTGTAGCTGTTCTCATCCATTAATGAGTCTAGGAATCACTGAGAATACTTGGTCCCAGTCCCAGAAACTCTGCTCAGTGTTATCGGTCTGGGGTGGACCCTCAAGTCTGCAAAGAGAGTAAGCACCCCAAGTGGAGACCCTCACACAGGAGCTGAAGACTGTAGGGCTTGCTGGAACTGGAACAAGCCTGCATCCTGGTTGGAAGCTGGTCCTCAGTCCCCAGACAGACCCCCAGCCCCCAGATGTGGTCCTGGAGTCCCCGAGTCACATGGGCACCACCCAAGGGCAGGCACCTGCCTTTCAGCAAATGGTCTGACTCATAGGAGCCCAGGTAATAGCCCCCCTTAGCCCACCTCCCCACTGGCTTCTGTAGCCGGAGTCCAGGCTGGGGGTGCAATCCCTATTTGCTATTTTCAGCCACGAATGCCTCTCACAAACAAAGGAGGCTGAAGCCGTGAGAGGCACCACTGGCGGGTCCCTGGAGGGGGGTGGGCAGGCAAAGGGTGAGGGTGTTCCAGGTCATCGCCTCCACTCCATAAATTGATTCTAAAATGACAGTTCATTAAGTCGCTTACACATGCACACATACCTGCAGCTTGAGCAATGCTAAAGTAATCTTCTGTCAGTAACCAGATCTATTTATTATGTTTTCCCTTCCGGCAGAGAGGTAAAAAATCCTACCTATTTTAGCCTTTTATGGGAAATGGGCGTGGCCTTCCCTAGGATACGGGTAAAGCATAAATAACGTTTCTGATGGTTTCAGCTCACAGCTGTCGCTGGACAAAATGTCGGTACCGTGCTCTTTCTAACTCAGGGAAAGACACAACAGCTCAGGAACTTGAGCACGCCTGATAAAACTGCTAGATGAGACCGTTCACTAAAACAGAATCGGACACTTGGAACTTTCACCATTAAGAAGTGCAGGGTCTTGCGGTCTCTCATGAGGTCTGCGCTGACAGCTTCATCTCTGTCCATCCTGTTCTGCACAGAAGCCCTGCTGCCCGGGGCTGCAGGGGTGCGTGCCTGGTCCTGGGGTTGGTCTCAGCCTTCCCATGAGTCCAGTCCCCCAGACTGCAGACTCACAAAGTGCTCTAGGGTGTGTTTGGTTTGTTATCTCCCCTTCGCAGGGACAGGGCAGTTGGAGCTGGAACGGCACCACCACGAAGGTCAGCCGGGCTCTGATGAGTCCCAGCAGGTCAGGCTCTGGTTAAACCACCCTCCTGGGGGCTGCCTCCTGACGGAGACAGAGTTCTCAGGCCTATTTCAAAATGATTCCCTTCCCTTCCAGCCCCCGGAGGCTGGAGGAGCCTGTGTCTGACCTGAACTGCGAGGAGCTGGCAGAGCTCCTGGAGGTAAAACTCACAGACGTGCAGGTACCTTCCTGTGCCTGAGTGCCACCTTTACCTCCCTGGCGTCCTCACCAGGCCTTCAGCCCCAGGATCACACCCAGGCTGCCCGCTGCCCTTCAGCCTGGGCCCCAGGAGGGTTCCGCTCCAGCAAGTTCTGATTCACTGCACCTGCTGGCCGTCTCTCCAGTCTGAGGGCAGCAGTTTGTGACTTCACGTTTCTCAGGGAATCTGGGGAGACTTGATTTCCAGTGTGTTCTGCTCTCTTCTTATTGTGACGATGAGAATGAAGATTTCCACCATCCTGTGTGCCTGCTAGGAGCCACGAGTCTGAATCTTCCTGCCCTAAAGGTGGATAAGCAGAGCATGGGGGTGCTTTACGAGTGAGACACGGTTGCTGCTTAGGGTATGGTGGGCGGACGAAGTCCCTTCCCACTGGAGGTGCTGGCGGGGAAGGCAGGCCTGGATCACATTGCAGAGGCTGGAGGGTGTGGGCTGACCTCCCTGAGAGGAGGCGGCAGGCCAGGTGCCACCTGGTTGCTCTGCTCTTGAGTCTGTCGTGGGTGAGGCTTGGCTACCACACCCTGGGGCACTGGTCTCCACGGGCCTTTCTGAGTCAAGTGCCAAGGGTCCCGGGGATCTGCCTGACAGACATGCCCTGACTTGAAGACCACTGCAGTTTCATCTCATCAGAGCTTCTAGCTCCTTCTCCAGCCTCGGGTCAAACCTGATGGCGAGCTCAGACCCAGCCCACGGATGCCCTTCCCTTTTCTGGCAGAGACACCCCCAATGACATGGACCGAGGTCCTTTCTCCCCAATGGACACTCACAAGGGCAGAAAGAGTGACTGGGCTTAGCTGTGGGGTTGAGTCCGAGGACTCCTGCTTGAGCATGGCTGTCCCCCTGGCTCTGATCGGCTCCCTGAGGAGGCAGCCCTGGACACGTGCCTTTCAGGTGGCACATCCCACGGGAACCTGACAGTCGCCCTGCAGTTTGTGAGGGGCCCACCTTGTGTCCCTGCCTAGCACCGGCGGTGGGCTGCAAACCAGCTCCCAGGGCTGGATGGAAGGAGGCGGGGCCTGGAGAGACGCCCTGAGGTCCTCACGTCCGGGCCTGGTGGCAGGAGGGCACAGCCCCTGGTAGTGACCAGGGCCGCTTTCCACGACTGGTCGTCTGCAAAGAGTCCATTGCAGACATTTGTCTATCTGCTGTAGCACAACCAGGACCTGGCTCTCTGCACAGAGACGGGGCTGAACATTAAGTCAGGGAGCCCCACTGAGGGGCAGGGTGAGCGCTTTGGACCCTAGCTGCTAATATGTCCCACCTCCAGGACCCAGACCCTAGCTTTCTGCCGGCTGCGCCTCCCACACTGGCCCATCCTCTGCACTCTCCTTAAAGGTCCAGTGATCCCGCCCTCTCTGCTGATCAGTAAGAAAAGGACAGCAACATGCAAACCCTGAGATGAGCAGAGAGGAGATCACCTCAGCTAACTGTCCCTTGAGTTCTTGGCAAGTTCCCATTTTTGCCTTGCTTATTTGTTTATTTTTGGCTGTGCTGGGTCTTCCTGCTGCACGGGCTTCCTCTAGTTGAGGCCGGCAGGGCCACTCTCTAGCTGTGGTACGCGGGCTCTCGTGGCAGCGTTTCCCCTCGTTGTGGAGCGCGGGGTCTAGGCCGTGTGGACTTCAGCGGCTGTGGCTCCTGGACTCCAGCGCGCAGACTCCGTAGCTGTGGTGCACAGGCTTAGTTGCTCCAAGGGCATCTTCCTGGATCAGGGATTGAACCCGCGTCGTCTGCGTGTCCAGGCAGGTTCTCTGCCGCTGATCCCCAGGAAGACCTCCATCTTGCTTTTACTCTGCGCTTGGCTTCTGGGAGCCCGTGTACGTTTTCGATACACTGGGGTACCTGCTGTGTTTAAGTCATGAACCAAGAGCAAAAACGCCTCACACTGGTCTGTCGCCACCTTCTCCATGTCCGCTGGGTGTGGGGCCTAGGACGCTAAGCGCACGGGGGCTTCTTGCTCTCCCACTGAAAACAAGAGGTTTGCAGGGCTTCCTGCGGTGGTCAGCGGGCCCCCAACCCAGCAGGAAGGTGCTGTCCATGGCCTCCAGGTCGCAGGACAAGGAAGCCTCAGCTGGCAGATTGATTCCTCACCTGGGTTGTTAGGGACCCACGTGGGGGCGGAGAGCCCCACCTCCCCAGTCCTCCACTCCCCCCACGTCACCCTCCCATCCGGGTGGGGGTTCGGAAGGGACATTAAGATGACGTGGACAGAGGTCACCACCAGCGTCACGATGGCTTCTGCTTGTGCTCCAGTCCTTGCTGTTTTTAACTCTAGAAACTCTTGATGTGTAAGTGGCCTCTGCATGAAACAGCCCTGATGCACTTTTTTATTTCAAATGAAAAAACAGAGTGAGCATCTGTTGTTCCTTTGCTGTCTGGGTGATGATCTCTGAGAGTCTAGGCTTTCCTCGTGTGAGAAGTGCTGCCTACAGCCTTCTGCTCCTTCTCTGACCCCTAATCACCTAGAAGTCGCCACAGGCTGGTTTGACGGGGCCCCTGAAACAGCCCAATTTGATGGGAAAAGCAGTAAAATCAGGACCTCTGCAGTAACAGCTTCCTGGGGATAGTTCAAGGTATTTTTTCTTTCCTTTTGTTCCCGTTCTGAGTTTTCTTCAGTGAGTTACTTCAGAATTCCATTACAACAGATTTGAATTTTCTTTTGAATACACCTGTTTTGGCACATGGCATGCATATCCGCTAACCACCGTGACTCTGAGTCCAGGTTTTCTGCTGAGGAGCCCCAAGTCTGCGACCTTGGAAATGAGGCATTTCCCACATAGCTGCACCCAAGCTCCGGGGAAAATGCCCTGGACCTGCTACACGGACTTAACCTTCTCCTCTTAGCCCAGAGGAGCGCAGGGCTTAGTCTCTGTAACGACACGCGTTTAGCTCTAAGTTATCAGAACGTGAAATTACCAGTGTGCCCCCCACGTTCTCTTGTGAAAGGTTCTTTTCAGAACGCAGCCTGAATATGCACCCAGAAGGGGCACCCCTCGTGTTCCTTCCTGCATTTGGCCCCAGAATCCGGACGGTGCCTGTGCGTATGGGCCCCGGTGCTGGAGTCCTTCCCTAAGGGCGCGGGTGTGTGTGTGTGACCCAGGCGGGACCGTCCTCTGCACGCCTCGCCCTTTTTACTGCCCGACAATCACGTCACAGAACTTGCGCAGGGGCTGCGCCGGGTGTGGCCTCGGGCTTCCAGGCGGCTTGCTGGCCCCCAGAAAGCGCCCTGCAGTCGCTCGCTCACCTGAACTTTAGGAGCCCCGCCAAGGCAGTGAAGGCGCACCTGGAGGGGGTGCCTTTCTGCAGGGAATTGAAAAGAACAGTGCGACCACCCCAAAGGCATGGACGGATTTCCATCCTCGCGAGGCACAGGCCTAAACCGTGCCGGTGATAAAGGACCTTCCTGGAAAAGAGTCTAAGTTCTACAGCTGCTTTGGTTGCCGTTGGCTCCGTGAGCTTCACACGAGTGTGTGTGTTGTTTATGCTGCGATGAACAGCATTTTCTTGGTGGAGATAAATGCTGAGAAATCTGGCCACACCATGGAGACCTCATCGGCGTCCCTCCTGAGGTCAGTTCAGGGGGTTCAGGCCTCAGTTCTGCTTGGCCGTCCCTGGCCCAGACCCAGCTGGGGCTTCGTGCCCTGAGGGGTTAATCAGGGACTCAGAGTGACGACGACAGAACAGGAAGCATAACGACAGAAAGCACGAATCTCTGTGGCTCCGTCCTCGGATCTGAGGTGCCTGACCCAACCCTGCCGACTTTGCTTTCATTCAATCTGCTTCGTGTTGGAAAACAACAAAAACAAAATCTCCCTACAATTACCCTGTTTCAAAGAATCTCAGAATTTATGATGCAAAATCTGGCAGGACTATAAGGAGAATTGATGCTTTTGAACTTTGGTGCTGGAGAAGACTCTTGAGAGTCCCTTGGACTGCAAGGAGATCCAACCAGTCCATCCTAAAGGAGATCAGTCCTGAATATTCATTGGAAGGCCTGATGTTGAAGCTGAAACTCCAATACTTTGGCCACCTGATGCAAAAAACGGACTCATTTGAAAAGACCCTGATGCTGGGAAAGATTGAGGGCAGGAGGAGAAGGGGATGACAGAGGATGAGATGGTTGGATGGCATCACTGACTCAATAGACATAAGTCTGAGTAAACTCCGGGAGTTGGTGATGGACAGGGAGGCCTGGAGTGCTGCAGTTCATGGGGTCACAAAGAGTCCGACACGACTGAGCAACAACAGGCAACTTTTGAAGATGATGCTGTGAAAGTGCTGCACTCAATAGGCCAGCAAATTTGGAAAACTCAGCAGTGGCCACAGGACTGGAAAAGGTCAGTTTTCATTCCAATCCCAAAGAAAGGCAATGCCAAAAAATGCTCCAACTACCGCACATTTGCACTCATCTCACACGCTAGTAAAGTAATGCTCAAAATTCTCCAAGCCAGACTTCAGCAATATGTGAACCGTGAACTTCCTTATGTTCAAGCTGGTTTTAGAAAAGGCAGAGGAACCAGAGATCAAATTGCCAACATCCGCTGGATCATCGAAAAAGCAAGAGAGTTCCAGAAAAATATCTATTTCTGCTTTATTGACTGTGCCAAAGCCTTTGACTGTGTGGATCACAATAAACAGTGGAAAATTCTGAAAGAGATGGGAATACAGACACCTGACCTGCCTCTTGAGAAATTTGTATGCAGGTCAGGAAGCAACAGTTAGAACTGGACATGGAACAACAGACTGGTTCCAAATAGGAAAAGGAGTTCATCAAGGCTGTATATTGTCACCCTGCTTATTTAACTTATATGCAGAGTACATCATGAGAAACGCTGGACTGGAAGAAGCACAAGCTGGAATCAAGATTGCCGGGAGAAATATCAATAACCTCAGATATGCAGATGATACCACCCTTATGGCAGAAAGTGAAGAGGAACTAAAAAGCCTCTTGATGAAAGTGAAAGTGGAGAGTAAAAAAGTTGGCTTAAAGCTCAACATTCAGAAAATGAAGATCATGGCATCCGGTCCCATCACTTCATGGGAAATAGATGGGGAAACAGTGGAAACAGTGTCAGACTTTATTTTATTGGGCTCCAAAATCACTGCAGATGGTGACTGCAGCCATGAAATTAAAAGACGCTTACTCCTTGGAAGGAAAGTTATGACCAACCTAGATAGCATATTCAAAAGCAGAGACATCACTTTGCCAACAAAGGTTCGTCTAGTCAAGGCTATCGTTTTTCCTGTGGTCATGTATGGATGTGAGAGTTGGACTGTGAAGAAGGCTGAGCGCTGAAGAATTGATGCTTTTGAACTGTGGTGTTGGAGAAGACTCTTGAGAGTCCCTTGGACTGCAAGGAGATCCAACCAGTCCATTCAGAAGGAGATCAGCCCTGGGATTTCTTTGGAAGGAATGATGCTAAAGCTGAAACTCCAGTACTTTGGCCACCTCATGTGAAGAGTTGACTCATTGGAAAAGACTCTGGTGCTGGGAGGGATTGGGGGCAGGAGGAGAAGGGGACGACAGAGGATGAGATGGCTGGATGGTATCACCGACTCAATGGACACAAGTCTGAGTGAACTCTGGGAGTTGGTGAAGGACAGGGAGGCCTGGAGTGCTGCAGTTCACAAAGAGTCGGACACGACTGAGCAACAACAGGCAACTTTTAGTGATGGGTAGACCCAATAGCTAAAAATTCACTCTGTAGATGTGTTTAAAACTATGGTCAAAACATTTGGGTGATGGAAACATGGGACACTGTCCCAATTACTACACGGCAGGCATTCTGTTCAGGCATAGATTTTATGAACTGACAAAATGCTGGGCCTTAAACAAGTCTCAACACGTTTCAAAGGATGGAAATCACAGCAGTGTGTTGTCCAACCAAGTAACCTCCATCCAAATATTAATAACCCCCAAATAATTAGAGCGTTATCTCCACAAGTTTTCAAATTAAAAAATGTACTTCTAAGTAGCCAATGTCAAAAACAAAATTATAGGGAGAAGTTGGAAAATGTTTTGAACTAAATAATAAGAAAACATTACCAATGAAGACGTTGGAGTTGATCCTGGTGGGAACATGGTGGCCGCTCTGCTCTGAACGTGTCTCCTGCACCTTTGAGACAGGGCACCAACAGGAGCATGAAACTGCACTCCAGGGGCCCTGGGGAGAGACAGACTCTGCACACCCCAAGATGCCCACAGTGTCCCCAAGGCAGAGGAGCAGCTGATGAGGTGTCCCGGGAAGGACAGTGGGCAGGGAAGTGGGTGGGGACCTCAGAAACACTCAGAAGGAGAGGCCAGTCCTGGACATGTGACAGACATTAGGGCAAGAGAGGAGCCTGGGATCCTCACAGGCATTGAAAGGTAACACGTCCTAGAAAGAGAGCAAAATGCAGCTTGGAGAGCCATGGGCCTGGCTCCTGGCGTCCAGGGCTCTGAGGGGCCCTGGGAGTCCAGGTTGCACGACGCTCCTCTGCACCGGGGCCGCTGCAGACTGCACTGCATTTCAGCACGACAACAAGAGCATCCTTGACGCTGGACACTTGGAGAGCTTCCTTGGCCTCTGCCCAACCACTCAGAATATTTCTGTTGCAAACTCCTTCAAAAAATAAACTTCTGCATGGCCAAAGAAGACAAAACACACAAACAAGCATCAGAAAATACTCAGAAGACAAACTGAGAAAGGGGCTTTCAAATTCCTGTCAAAGACAAGGGTTAATAGTATATTTTAGGTGCAAAAAGCCCTGGGAATCAGGAAGGCATAGACTGAAAATCCAATAGCAAAATAGGAAAAGGTCATAAACAGAGAAACACAAATGACCCTTTCAAACAGTAAATCCCAAGGAATTGAATCAGGACACCAACTTAAAGCATGCACCGTCCAGCACTAGAGAAAATGTGGTCTTCCACACCTGAGCTCCGAACATCCCTGGGTTTGCAGAGTGTCCTCTGTGCGCGGTGGGCCTCGCACCTGTCCAGGGCGGTTGCCGCCTCGCTCTGCGTTGGCCACATGAATGCCACTGCAAATCAGTGACAGTCCGCTCAAAACAGAACTCATCTCCTCTTTAAACCCTTGAAACTTTTTTTTACAATGTTGGGAAATAATTACGACATGATACTATGTTGATGCTCACAAATTTATTTTTAAGTGTTTTGTTGTAAAATAAAGCAGATAGAGCAAACCCTCTAAGATAAACATATGGTGTCATGGGTCATTCAAGCAGAATCTATAGCTACAACTCCATCCAGTTTCCCTGGAAACCCCGTCCCATCCCAGCGCCCGCCTTGGCTCCCATAGAAACCACGTCCGTGTTTCCTGACAGGTTATCACCCAGTGCTGCAGCTCAGCCTCCCACTTTGAATCCTTAGGTTGTCGAGGTCTTACTTCATCTGTAGTTTCATTCCCTCTCCAATTTCTTTTTCACATTTTTGTTGGAATAAATTCAATGGCAATTTCTCCTTACTCACCGCTAGGTCCTCCAGAACGTTATGAAAGGAAGGTGGTCCAGATCGCTACTCAGTATCCTTTATTCAGTTTTCAAGGCAATCAGCTGGCTCCCTCTCACCCTCTGAAGGGCATCTATTATTTTTGAATAGTGTTGAGAATGCATGGATTTAAACATAATTGGTAGGTCATCACTAACTGAAGTTGCTGTTTGAAATGCAACGGCCTCATCTTTGGCTGGAGGCCCGGGTCTGAACCAGCCCTTGTGTCCTCCTGGCGTGACCAGGGGCCGTGTGAGGGCTCTTCGGCATCTGCCAAGCAGCACCCTTTCTGGTCCTGCACATCTTCTGCTCCAGGCCATAAATGAGACATCCCCCCAAGAAGCCCGAGTTCCTTCCAGCAGGAGAGGGTGCTTCAGGACCACTCACTGCTGATGGCCAGGGTTCCCGTCCTCTGGGGAGAACACAGATGTGGCGTTTGCACAGAAGCACATGTCACCTCTGGAGTTTACACTGGTGTTTCCTCCCCAGACTCGGGACCACAGAAAGTGTGCTTGCCCCTCTGGTGCGTCATGTAGATTCACCTAGGCTGTGAAGCCTGTTGCTCAGACACAGAGAGAGAGAGAAGTCGCTCAGTTGTGTCTGACTCTTTGCGACCCCGTGGACTGTAGCCTACCAGGCTCCTCCGTCCATGGCATTCTCCGGGCCATATTACTGAAGTGGGTTGTCTTTCCCTTCTCCAGGGGATCTTCCCGACCCAGGGATCAAACCCAGGTCTCCTACGTTGCAGGCAGACGCTTTACCGTCTGAGTCACCAGGGAAGCCTCGCTCAGAGGAGGTCTGTGATTAGAGTGTCTCACAGTCACTTGCTGACTTGTCCCCGTTAAAGATGACCACACCCTGCTGTCAGTAACACTGACGCCACCTTGGAGAATCTGTGCGGAAGGTTGTACTGTGACTGCAGACGCCGATCAGCCTTCGGGGAGCTCTGCTCCTCGCTGATGCTGGCACCAACATGGCAAAGCGCTGAGTCGCAGTCTCTCGGGGGTTTTCCGTTATCTATTATTGGTTCTCTGGTAGATTTCTCAGAAAGGGCTCGGGGACATAATATTCCTCGGGATGTTTGCAGGTGACAAATGGAAAGTCTCCCAGGCTACAAAATTATGGGCTCATATTTTTTTCCTGTTTATCAAATACATTCTACCATTTACTACTGGCATAAAGTGTTATTGCTGAAAAAACAGGATGAAATATGTAATTTCTCTCCCTTATGAATTTCTTGCAATTTTTGCCAGGACCCCAAAAGGAGTTTTTGTTCTTTCTTTTGTAAAATCCAGGAAATTTATGAGGAGGTGTCTCGATCGTGGCCATTTGAGTCCAGATTATCAGACAGGTGAAGCTCTTTGAATAAGTAGATAGCATAGTCTTTTTTTTTTTTACATTTCAGAATGTTTTCTTGAGTTGCAGCTTCCAGTATTTCTCCTGTATCCTCAAGCTGTTTATTTTTACCCTGAGCACCTGTTATTTACAAGAGGAGGAAATGGCAACCCACTCCAGTATTCTTGTGTGGAGAATCCCATGGACAGAGGAGCCTGGTGGGCTACAGTCCATAGGGCTGCAAAAAGTCAGACACGACTTAGCAACTAATACTTTTATACAACTTTAACTTCAGCATTTGTCACTTTCAAATCCTTTAAGCTCTTAATTTTATTAGTGAAATTTTTCTTGTTCCTCTTCCTGTTGGTCTTCTTCTTTGTATTTCTTTTAACTTATCTTGTTTTCTGATTATTTTCTCCTAATTACTTCCTGTTTGTCCTTCACCTCATTTCCATGTTTCTGGTTCTGATTCACGCTTTTGTCCCCCGTCCTGTATCGTTTCTAGCGTCTTTCACCTTATTCTGGACGAGCGTGTGAAGGTCTGACCTGCCTGCCCATCACCTCCTCTTCTGCCCTTGCAGGGACTGAATTCTACGCCTCCTTCCTTTCTAAGGAAAGCTTTGTCTGCAATTTGGCTTTAGAGCTTTTACGTGACGTCAGCTTTCCTGAACTGGAGAAGGTGGTGTGGCTCAGGGCAGCTCTGTCATTCCCTCTGTGCCTGTTTCTCTTTGGTCGCAGAACCTGCCGTTGCTGGTGGACGCCCGCAGCTCTGCCCTCTTTTCTCTGGAGTCCCCGCCCCTGCCCCCTCTGCCCTGCTTGGCTTCCTTTCATGTCCCCAGAAGTGCCTTGCGCTGGGCCCCCGTCCCAGGAGGAAGCCTGGAGGGGGTGGACAGGCTCTCCTGGGCTCCTGTGCCTCCTCCAGGCAGCCTTCAGGGCTTTCTGGGCTCACCGGCCAGGTCCTGAGTCTCCTCTGTTTGGGTTCACAGACTCCGCATTGCGTCTTCTGCATTTCTCCACTTGGGCACTCACAGCCAGCAGGTCTCATGGGTTCGTCCTCACCCTGCTGGGGTCACAGGTGCCTTGTCCCCTACTTTAGTGGCAAGCATTGCTCATCACTTTCTACTTTGCTACCTTGTGGGCTGCCTGCGGTAGGTACAGACTGAGATTCAAAAGCTATCCCGTGACACAGCCAGGTCTGCCTGACTCTCTCAGTAAATTGGGGAAAATGAAAGGAAATTGACCCTGAATACTCATTGGAAGGGACTGATACTGAAGCTGAAGCTCCAGTGCTTTAGCCGCCACCTGATGTGAAGAGCTGACTCACTGGAAAAGCCCCTGATGCTGGGAAAGATTGAAGGCAGGAGAAGGGCATGACAGAGGATGAGATGATTGGATGGCATCACCGACTCAATGGACATGACTTTGAGTAAACTCCGGGAGCTGGTGATGGACAGGGAAGTCTGGCGTGCTGCAGTCCATGGGGTCAGGAGGAGTCAGACATGACTGAGCGACTGAACAACAAAAAACTAATCTCTAAACTCTTCTTGCCGAAAGGATCAGGGCCAGAACATATCAGAAGGCTACAGAACTCTGCTTCTGTGTCTTAAGTGCATCCATTCATTTCAGTGACAGATTCTGCTGCTTCTGAGACCAGTTTAGAAGAAATCTCAAATGAGGACATTCCGACTTTTAAATCAGGAACAAGCGAACAAGGAAGCCATTCCATCTCAAACCTGCTTCTCTCCCTGCATCAGTGACGCGTGTCCTCCCGCAAGAACACTCCTGCTGGGTGAGTACAAATTCCAAGCCCGACTCGAGACCGCAGACAGGACTCCAGGGCCCCAGCCCCTCCTGCGCTCCTGTGACAAGGTCCACCAGCAGAATAAATATTTTTCCTTCAACCGCTGAAGGAAACACGGCTCCTTGACTGCGTCTCCTGTGGAATTTGCGTTTCGTCTCTGAGCTGTTTCCCATACGTTCAAAGACCTCTTAGCATCGCCAACACTGAGACGAAGTGGATCTTGGGATGTCGGTTGTTTTCTTTTTCTGCTTTTCTTACAGAGATTTTGATGTTCTTGGTTTACATAACTTTCGAAGTTGGCTTTTTGAAATTATGAAATGATTCCTCTTGACACAACTCAGAAAAATGGGAAAACGCAGGAAAAGGCAAAGAGGAAAATAAACATCAATCACAATTACAGAATATCAAAGTTTATGTTGTGTTTTCATCCCTTTTTCTTCAAACAACAATGAGGCAATCATTTTAGTAACTAATATGAATTCCAGGCAACATCTCAAGCCAGAGTCAGTGAACCATAGTGTGAACTGTTCCACTCTGTGCTGGCGTCTGTACAGCCCCAAAGCTAAGAATGTTCTCTGTTTTTAAATGCTTTTTTCAAAAAGTCAAAATAAGAGTATTTCATGACGTGCAAAAATTAATTGGAATTCAGATTTTTGCATCCCAAAATAAATCCTCCTGGCACAGTCACTGCCTTTGCTTACAGAGTGCCTGTGGCTGTTTGAGAGCAACACCCGAGTCAGTCAACTCGTGACAGAGACCTTGCAGCCCCCAGAGCTGAAGCTGCTCCTGACCCGGGTCAGGCGAACACCAGCCAGCTCGGGGCTGTGCTTTCTGCTCTGCATCCTCCCCACAGTTCTGGGAGGCAGGAGCTGGTCTAATCTGCATTTCACACACAGAAAGTGAGGTTTAGGGATGCAGTGACCTCCGGACCCAGTACTCGACCCCGGCAGCCACGCTACACTTCCCCTGGGCAAACTCACTTGACTGCCTCCCTGGATATTTTCTGTGTGGTATGTTTGTGCATTTAAAGTGAATTAGAGATTATGTGGCTTGAGTTTAATCTAATTGCATTTTTTTTTCTTGTCCCACGGTGCTGAACACTGCTTAAGATTACGAAAGGCCCACAGAGCTTTGGGATCACACTTGAGGAAATCAGAGTGCCATCGTGCTACGGCACATTCAGTCATCTTTATTTTTCACTATGAAAATGACGTTCAGGCCTCCCTGGTGGCTCAGTGGTGAAGAATCCTTCTGCCATGTAGGAAACTTGGCCTGGGAAGGGCTCACACGCCTCGGGGCAGCTCAGCCCACACATGACAACTACCGCAGCCCTACACCCTGGCCCGGAGCGCCCAGCAAGAGAGGCCCGCGCCCCGCAGCAGAGAGTGGCCGCTGCCCTCTGCCACCAGAGAAGGCCCAGGCACAGATGCCCAGCCTCAGCACGACCGCACTCTTACGCGCTGGTGCGCAGGGAACGTCTGCCTGCGTCTCTGCTGACGGAGCCTCTGTCCACGTCCACATCCCCCACTCGGGCACACTCCAGGTTCCCCACGTTTCAGGCTCCTGTGCTGTGTTTCTCCGTGTGTCTCCAGACGAGGCGGCTCTGCCTCCGTCCCCGGGTGGAGGGTGTGTGAGCCCCTGTCCACCAGCCCTGGGCAGCGTCCACCCTGCTCCGAAACCCCTGGCAACCACCGGAGGTCCAAGTCAGAATGTCCTGAGTAGTGATGCCTTTGGTTGTGAATGAGATGAAAGTCTTTTTCTTTCTGACATTTTTGGGTTTCTTTGTCAGCCACCTATTGATTTTTTGGCTCATATTTTCTGTTGTTTTTTGTTAGTCTTATTGACAAATGTATGTATAAGAGAACTCCTCCTAGTAAATGTATTAACCTTTTTTCTGCCACATGTGCTAAAAAATAGATTTCTCTGTTGGTGACACTGGCCTTTTAATATTAAGGTGTTTTACAATATAGTTTTTCTTTTTAATTTAATGTCATTAACCTGGGTATGTTCCTGGTGCTTTTCCATGTAGAATGTTCCAGCTCACTCAGAGATTAATGAATATCCACATGACAGTCTTCTGCTTTTCTTTACTGTGGTTTTTTTTTTTTTTTTTTCATTTCTTCAAGCTCCATCCCCTTTTTTCTCTCCAGTCCTGTGTTTCCCTAACCCCTGTCAGCTGAGGCCAACCCTTGGAGCCACAGAGGCAAGACCCCCTTCCCTTCAGGCTGAGCAGGGTCTTTCCACGTGGATTGCTGCCTGGGGGAAAGAGCTCAGAAGTGCGGGGTTTCCTGATACAGAGGAGGTGATAGAATCCGCCTCCAGGCCCACCTTGGAACCCCACAATGAGTCTGTTAGAAGCACTGACCTGGAGGCTTTGGATGGATGCCTTCACTCCTAGGGTCGAGGGCCCAGGATCTTCTCAACGCTTCTCTGCACTTTGTCATCTGCTCCCCACAGCAACACAGGCTAGAACAAAATCAAGCAAAACCGAACCACTGGGCCCTGAATGAAAACAGGAGAAATTTCAGCAGGTGCCTCCACGCCCTGGGGACTGCGCTCCGGGAGGCTCTCTCGCTTAGGAGACAGGGCCACAGGGCCCCATAAGATGATCATGGGGGTGAACAGATGGACCTGGGCTTGGTTCTGTCAGACTCTGGATTCCAGAATCAGACCAGCGCTTGACCCAGACACATCTGGCCTCTGTGCCTCATCCTCTAACCACAGGAAGCGGGTCCAGCGAGGCCCCTCCCCTGGCTGCCAGGACCGTACCCGCCCATGTTCATGAAGAACGTCGGGAAACACAACCCTTGGGAAGAGCCAGGTGGCTGATGCAGGACTGGGACGGTCCTGAGGGCACTGCCAACAATGAAAGGAGCTGTTTGACGCCTGCGTCTGCACAGCAGGCCCAACTCGCTCTTCACGCAGCTCTGGGGCATCTAAGGAGGCTGGGCTCTCAGAGAAATGAGCGGCATCGGCGGGGAAGAGCATCTCCGAAGTGGAGAATCAGAGCGGTCGAGCAGCCGGCGCCTAGAGTTTTATCTAACGGAAAACGAATGGGGTTGGGTTTGGGGGGAAAAGTGATACATTCTTATTTATCAGGATATCCTGAAATTATTCAGAATATATAAAATAAAAATTCATGGCTGTTAAACCTCAGTTTCATAAAATCAATCTTTTTACAAGAGAATGAGTTTCAAAAGACTGATGAAAGCTCACTGAGCCTTTTATTTTTAGCATGTTAAGAAAAATCCGAGGGACACCCCTGTTTCTTTTCCACACGATTTCAGAAACCTCTGCGTTTCCCGCCCCCTCCCCCAATTCCTCTCCACCCCACTCTGTCTCTTCCCGCTTGTTTTCTGCTTATAACCGTCACAATGCTTTCCTGAGCGTATGCTATAACTCTCTCCCGTTTGCTTTATCTCCTTGTTCCTACAAGCTGGCCTGAATAAAGGGGTCATTATCAGCGGGCCCACAAAGGACCCAGACACCCTCAGTCCAAATGCTGTGCAGATGAAATATTGATCATCCCCCGTGAATCACAGGGCCCCATGAAAGGAGCAGAGAAGGCTAGCGGGACAGCCACGCCGGCCACAAACGCGGCATTCAGCAGCGCAGGGTCCCGCCGCCGATTATAGTTACCGCCGACAGCAGTCAACGTCAGGGCTGCCTCTACTTATTGGCCGCGATCGATGATCGTCTGTGGGCGACACATTGAAAATTCATCTTACAAACCAGCACCCTGATTGCGTTATTTGCTTCCTTCCAGGGACTGCCGAGAAATAACCCCGGAGCTGCCTGTGGATCCCTCGTGTCCACTGGCCGCAGGGCGCGGGGCTGGGGTGGGTGCAGGACGGTGCGGGCGAGAAAGCCCGTGGGGGCCTCACAGGCCAGCCAGGGCGGGCCCCTTGGAGGAGGAGCCCTCAGGGGATGGGGAGGGAAGTGATGGGGCCGTGCCCTTTGGGCTAGCCCGGGACCTGACCTTGGGCACCAAGGGCCCCGCCGTGGGCAGTGGCAGTCACTGTGGGCCCTGCAAGCTGTAGCCAGCCTGACTCTTCCAGACCCTGGCACCCTGCACACCCAAGGAGGCTAAAGATGACTTGGTTCCCACTTGTCACTAAAAATGGAGTCTCGCAAGCCTGCCTCCAAAAGGAAGAGGCCGAAAACTCTGCCACAAAGAAACTGGGCCCTCAGCATGGACACTGCTGCCCCAGGGCGGGCGGAGGGGGATGGTGACCAAGGGAAGGTCTGCCGGCTGCCCCCAACTGGCCGCCAGCTGGTCAGATGGTCCCTGCGCAGGGGCCGGGAAGGCTGGCCTCACGGAAGGTCAGCGTAGCAGTTGGCGACGCTCCATTTCTGTGCCCCCGTTTTCCCTCCAACCTGGGGGATGGCATCATGTACTGTGTGCCCCTCTGAACAAGGCGGTTCTGTCTGTGAACTCAGGTTAGTCTGTCTTCCTGGCCGGCTCACAGCAACCCCGAGAACCACTTTCTCGGGAGAGCGCTGCCCAGGCGCAGCAGGCTGAGGTCCCGTCTGTGTCCTTGCTGGCCGCCCTGCCCTGTCTCCAGCCCTGCCGGTGGTCCCTTCCCTCGTGACCGACCCCCTCTCCTGGGAAAGCACTCACCTGCCCCCTGCCCCCAGCCCGAGCCACAGGGCAGGGAGAGTATCTGGCAGGAAGGGCGGTGGAGGGGGGCTCTCTACCCCTCAGGAGAGCAGGGAGCAGGGGCGTCGGGGCTGGCTGCAGACACCCGGCAGCTGAACTCACCGCCCCGAGGTGCTAACGCGGCGTCTGGGCAGAGGAGGCCCCCAGCGGCGGGAACCCTTCGTGTGTTGAATGCCACGTTCTGTATCCAGGGAGGCTGTAGGTCTAGCAACTGCGGGCTCTACTTATTTGTTTAATTTTTACTTTATTTTGGAGTTTAGCTGGTTAGCAAGGTAGAAATAGAGAGACAAACGTAAAGAACAAACGTGTGGCTGCCGAGCCGGGAAGCGAGGGTGGGATGAATTGGGAGGCTGGGAGACTGGGACTGCCACGCGTACACTACTGATGCCGCGCGCAAAA
Organism: Bos javanicus; assembly: GCF_032452875.1. Lineage (NCBI taxonomy): Eukaryota > Metazoa > Chordata > Mammalia > Artiodactyla > Bovidae > Bos > Bos javanicus. The sequence goes on from NC_083887.1 coordinate 70,194,024, forward strand.
CGGAGAACCAGCGAGAGCGAGCTCACTGCTCAGCACGGGGAGGTGGCCTAGCGCTCGTGGTGACCTAAACGGAAGGAGTTCAGGGAAGCGGGAGACGTGGACACGCGCCGCTGATCCACTCTGCTGTACTGCAGGTGCTAACACAGCACTGTGAATCAACAGAACTCTAATAAAATTTAATGAAAGAAAACAAGGAAAAACAATGTGTTAGTTTCAGGTACACAGCAAAGTGATTCGGTTTTATATATGTGTGTGTGCATATATACACCTCCCCCCCACACACACACACATATATACGGGCTTCCCTTGTAGCTCAGGTGGTAAAGAATCTGCCTGCAACGCAAGAGACCTGGGTTTGATTCCTGGGTCAATCCTTGGAGAAAGGCATGGCAACCCATTCCAGTATTCTTGCCTGGAGACTCCCATGGACAGAGGAGCCTGGCAGGCTATACAGTTCATGGGGTCGCAAAAGTCAGACATGACTTAACTAGTAAACCAGCACCATATACACACACACACTCACACACACACACTCACACACGCACTCACACACACGCACACACGCACTCACACACACACACACGCACTCACGCACGCACTCACGCACGCACTCACGCACGCACTCACGCACGCACTCACGCACGCACTCACGCACACACACACTCACGCACACACTCACGCACACACTCACGCACACACTCACGCACACACTCACGCACGCACTCACACACACGCACTCACGCACGCACTCACGCACACACTCACGCACACACTCACACAGGTGGAATCTATTTCTTGTTGCATTTTGCTGGACTAAATCACTTATTCCGTTAAACGGGCAGAAATAAGACTGTCACAGCCACACCCAGGCACACGAGGCCATGATCCTCAGGACTCCCTGTCCTAACACTTACCATGGGGGTCACACAGCGAGCAGCCTCTGCTGAGTGTTTTGTTCAGGGCTTGGCTTCCAGACTCTTTACTGCGGGAACCCACAGCCGTCCTCAGGGGAAAATGTGATGTCAGCGCCTGCGTCTCCACAATGTGAGCACATGACCCTGTGGATGCCATCCCTGGGTGCATGGGAGGGCATTGTCCAGTCTGACCCTGACGCCCCGTCCAGGAGACAAACACAACTCACCCAGAAACCACAGAGCAGTGAGCACTGGATGGAAGGCTGTATCTTAAGGTCAGGTGTAATAACACCTGGATAGCAGCCATTATGGTAGACGGGGCAGGCGCCAGACCCGTGACTCCGGTTGTCAAAACAAAAGGAGCCATTTTCCAGGCGTTCTTTTGCCCGAACGACATAGGATTTTCTTTCCACTTTTCCCTGCTATGATTTCAGACTTGGACAGCATCTCTACTGCACGTTGCTAGAACCAGACCATTTTTTAAATTAATTTTTAATAATGTGTAATAATCTGAGTGGCCCTGGTCTGTGTGCAGAATTAGAATTCCTCTGATAGAAAAAGAAATATTTGTGCAGAGTTTTATGAGCAGAGTTGACCTGAGGCTTCCCGAGGCTGGTGCAGAAATTGCCGCCCAGGCGGCTGTTAACCCTTCCCGCCCGGGCAGCCTTGGCTCGGCTTCCCCAGCCCGGCCGCAGCATCCAGCCGCTGCAGTGTTATTAGATGCCGCAGACTGCAGGAAGAGCCTCCTGGATATTAAGAGGCTCTGAAATTGAACCTGGGCTTTATTTAAAAACGCCCAGAGACCGTGAGGTCACAGGTCAACCCTGATATCCCAGCAGGCACAGAACCTCACCTGCGGCAGAGACCAAAAACCGACGTGCCGGCTCTCTGCTCCGACCGCAGGAAGCCAGGAGCCGGTGGCGGGTCGCACCTGTCCCCGGCCCTGGAGACGTCCATCTGGGGCCTGTCACTGGGACAAGGGGGAAGGGGGCCCCTTGTAACGGGGGTCACTACAGCATCAGGCACGAGGTCGGGGGTCCCACCTCTTCCCGGAGGGGTCTGGATCACAGGTATCCGTGAGGGTTAGGAAGAAGGCTTATGCTCCCCTGAAATGAACAGCAGCAAGAACCCGGCCACTGTCATCGGTGTGTTAATCTCCGAGACCTTCCTGTCCAGGAGAACATCGTGCCCTAGTGATGGGCTGACACCCGTCTCCCTGCCCTCGTTCTGATTGTAGTTATGTTTTGATGACTTCCAGTGACTCCAAAACACTGAAGGTTTGGCTTCAAAACTATTCTTCTTAAAACCAGGTTGAAAATAGATTCATTTCCAGCCCCCATTCCCCAAGGGGAAAAGCAGACCTAAAACCGCAGCTATGAAGTTTTGAAGGAGCCGCTGAGGGCGATTTGTTCTCTCTCGTCAGCCCTTTAACCAAGGTCCCTCTGGGCTGCAGCATCCTTTCCTGGCATGAACTATTTCAATATGACAATCGTGGAGCAGTGGTTGGGTTATTAAACAGAACACACTGCTTGCTGAAAGTCTGAAACAAAAGCAAACCCTGTAAGTGACTTTTGAAAGCATCTATTGATTTTTAATCTGAGTTTTGGAGCAGATCCTATAAAAATTTTTGCTAACCAAAGATTTAAAGTGATTTCAATTTATCTTGTTTGCCCACAATGACCAGCTATTTTAAATCAGGGGCTGTTTTTCATCAGAAATAAACACAGGTCACTGTGGAACCTGGGGGGGCTTGCTTATTTCAGCAGGGAGATGCCCTGAGCTCGGCCCACTGGTTCTGAGCACCTGAGACAGCATCCCACCCACCTATCAGGAGCCCTGCCAGGCACACGCAGGGACCCCCAGCGTCTTGGAGCCACACAGAGGGCCCCATCGGGCACCCAGCCCCTCAGAAGTGTAAGCCAGGGACCGATGCTCCTCAGGGCTGTGGCTCCAGCCTCCTGGTGTCCACCCTGCAATGCTCCTCCCGGACACGGTTCCCCCACCCCAAGCCCTGAACTTGCTGGAGCGGCAGGACCTTGGGAGCACTGTGACGCCTGGTTACACCAGGCCCTGACATCTGCGGCCTCCAGCTGGGGAGAGAAGCGGTGATGAGACCGCTCACACCGCACACGTTGAGCCCCACGCACGGCCTCCCTGCTGTTGTCTGCAGGACGTGGGAGTTCTCGGTGGAAGCGAGGTCTCACTTCTCCTGCGACCACCGCAGAGTCCCAGCAGGACAGTGGAGTCCCAGCCCGGCCCAGGGGCTCTGGCGTCCCACGCAGAGGCCCCTCAGGAGCCCCTCTGTGGTCTCTGCATCCTGACGCCGCCTCCCAGCGCATCTGCGCGGCTGGGCTCTCGTCCCGGCACCTGAACTAGCGCTCTCACAGACTCTGCTCTCTGCCTTCCTCGGGGGACTGCTGGATACCCCTCCCTTGATGGTCCGCCAGCCCTGGCAGAGACTTCGGCTAGGGCTCCAGCCCAGACTGCCCTCCAGGGAAAGCCTTCACTCCCTGCCTGTGGCCCCTTGTTGGTCTCCAGCTCCACAGCAGAGACTGGGCCGGGCCTGGGGAGGGGCCAGGCAGTGTCTGGGGGACAGTGTGTCGTGGGGATGCCCCAGTTCAGGGGCGGGAGGGCAGCACAGTGGCCTGGCCGCTGAGAACAGCACAGCCAGGGCACCCATGCGGACACAGCGGCATCACCTCCCAGAACCCTTCTCTCCCCCCGCAGCAGGACCAGACCTGGTGGGCGGGAGGTTCTCTGTGAGGGCCAGCGGACCATCTCGGGGGAGGCATCAGACAGTGCCCTGGGGGGGCAGTGAGGAGGGTTTCTGAGAGGTCAGGCCGGTGGTCATGCCTCCCGTGGACACCCGGCTGAAGGCAAGGGAGGGTGGTCCCCAGGAGATGGAGGAACATGGGAGAGCCACGCGGCCCCTGACCACTGCCTGGCCCCTGGCGTGGACCGCAGCCAGCCTGGACAGCCCTGCTGGGGGCAGTTAAGACTGGCCTCTTTGTCCTCCGCCCTCCAGTCTCTCCTGACTCCTTACTGGCCAAACCGATGGGAAGCAGCCTCCCGAAGCTCCAGGCAAGTGCAGAGCATAGGAGCGGGCAGGGGTTGGGGGACAGGCAAGTGGAAAACAGCTGCCCCGGGAGCCTTTCTCCCCCAGCTGGAGGAGAGAGACACCAGGTGTGAGGAAGGGTGAGGAAGTGCAAGAGATTGTTAGTTGCTCAGTTGTGTCCGACTCTTTTCGACCCCATGACTGCAGCCCGCCAGGCTCCTCTGTCCATGGGATTCTCCAGGCCAGAATACTGGAGTGGGTAACCGTTTCCTTCTTGGGGATCTTCCCAGCCGAGGGATCGAACCTGGGTCTCCTGCACTGCAGGCAGATTCTTTACCATCTAGCCACCAGGGAAGAACAACCGGGCATGTCTTTCCTTTACTGAACTTTCAAACTTGATGCAAAGTCTTTGAAATGTCTGTTTGAAAGGTTTTATGACCATCTGAAGCTTATTTTTTAGCTAAAACATTCTACACTTAAGTGGCCTGCTGCGAGGGGGCAGAGCCACCATATGTGACCAGCACTGGGCTCCAATGTGGGGGCCCAAGCCCGGGACACAGGTCTCACGGACCCACATCCAAACACAGATTTGTCTCCCGGAAGCCTCTGTGCCCCTGGAAATGATCTGTGTCTCAGTTTGCACACCGTCGAAAGTGAAGCCTAAGTCCCACAGAAACGAGGGGCCTCATACCCTTTCTTGTAGCAAGGAGCTCGTCAGGAATGAAGAGCACTGGGTTGAAAAACGATTACTTTAAATCACCTGCCCCACCCCCCCTGCCCACATGAGCTAAATCCATACAAGTCCTACCAGAGATTCCCTGGATAAGACGAGCAGAGCTCCCATTGCCAGGACCTTTTCTGCTCTGGCTTTGGTTGCTGTTTCCACATCGCCAGCAGAGTGTCTGAGACTCTGCTTTGTGCCAGGCGTGCTGCCAGGGCGCAAGCCGGCAAGTGTCTCGGCACCAAGGAGGAGCTCGCCTCCGGGACCTGGCACACCCGTGCGCCCAGCTCCCGGCTTATGCATCTCTCGTGGGGTCAGCAGCAGTGCCTTGCGGCCCTGAGGACATGAAGTGAACGCACCAGGCAGAGTCTGACAGAACTAACGCTTTACAAAGGCTGATAGCTGGAGGCGAAAAATGCCAGCAGAGCCCAAATTTCCTGATGTTCAACCCATGGATCCAATGACACTAACTCTCCTCTGTAACATATAAAGTGTTGTATACTTCACTTAACTGTAAACAAATCATTATCAAATTAGAAAAAGGAAATCAAAGAGACACAAAGGTTCAGGCCAGAGGAGGGACCCAAGAGAATATTGACTTTCTTTTATTTCTAGGAGGTTTGAACATTGTAAATTTTCTTACACAGTCCCAGTAAACCTAAATTGTTAAGAAAAAAATGTAAAGGAAGTGGCTCTCTATAGATGTGAAAGCAAATTTAAGTGTATATTTTACCTTGCAAGAATGTGACATTTCAAAGTAGAACTTACATATTATAAAATATTTAATACTTAAATACTAACTTTTCCCAAAACTTCCACTATCAACCTGTCTTATTTACAAGAAGAAACAACTCTCCTTAAGGAAACACAGTGAAGCCTTAGGCTGAAAATTGAAGGGCCACCGATGGAGTCAGGCCAGGACGGCTGCCCGGGACGTTCCTTTTAGCTGTGTGCGGAGTGTGATTTAACAAGGAGACGATGACAACGTGACTCTAAACCCAATGAGTTTCCATCCCTGTCGCCACCTCCAGTGCTGGCTTTGCCACTTTGGAGTCTTTCTGACCGGGAATCAGATGGGAAAACTCCAGATTCTCAGGGCCAGCGAGCAAGGGGCGCACTGCAGCTTAGGCTGCGGTCAGGTCTGGGGACTTTTAACCAGTGATTCTAAGTCCGGCAATCGGGTTCCTCCAGAAACATTCTCCATCACTGCCCGTCCTAACAGTGGACCAGGAGCGGGGGAGCGCACCTCCCTCCAGGCTCCTCCCAGCGGCCGGGTGACCTGGGGTGGGGTGGGGGGCCGAGGAGGGGATACCCAGCACCTGGGTGACCTCTGTCACTGGGGGAGAAGGTGCCCAGCGGTGTGAAACAGAGACACCTGCTGGCCGGCCATGCCCCGGGCCCCACTCCCTGCTCCTCGCCCCCGCAGACCTGGCCCTTCTGAGCTGCCCTCGGGCTAGGAGGGGAGCGTGGCATCCCACGGGCTTCCGCGCACAGGGACTGCTCTGAAATCCGCAGGACAGAGCGAGTTTCCCCAAACCTCTGCTCGGGGAGTCCAGCGCATCCCTGTGCGGCCATCCCTGGGCACCGGCAGACAGGGCCCACCGAGTGACGGCCCAGATCCCGCCTGCTCTTGTTTTATTTCTGTGTGCATGCATCTCGTGCACAGAGGATTTGTGGCCACAGGGCACCCATGTGTCTTTGGAGTTGCTTTGTGAGCGCAGAGGCCAGGCCGTGCTCTGCGTCTCCGGGGGGATGAAACTCCACCCCCAGGGGTGGCGGGCAGGGGGCTGAAGTCCACACTCTCTGGAGAAGCGGCTGTGCCTCCAGCGCCTCCGTCGGTCTGCTCCGCACCACCCAAGGCCCCCCGGCACACGGCAGGGGTCGCTTTGCAGCCCCCCTGGCTTCCCGTTGATGCCGTCCCCCTTCCAAGTCACAGCACCAGCAGCTCCCAGAGTGAAGCTGCTTGGAAGCTCGGGGTCTGGGCACCGGCCAAGGCCTGGGCTGTGTTTCACTGACCCGTCACATGGTTACAGCTTCTTTCCTCCCAGGCTGCAAGCCCATCTGAGGAGCTGCAGAGCTCGGCCTCCCAACCCTGGGGTCACTGGATGGGGCGCTCTTGGGGTCTGCGTTGGCCGAGCCCGCTGGGAGGGCTGCAATCAGGAGGGTGAGGGGTGATGTCCCTGCTCGCCGACTCCTCTGGGCCCGGGAGCCCGGTTCTTTCCACCACGGCCGCTGCCCAGCTAAGTGGAGAGAGACAGCGCCTCTCCCTGGTCCCTCGGGAAGGGGTTTAAATACTCTCAGTGCTCAGCCTGCCTCTCCACTGAAGTCCGGAGGCTCTGGCCCGCCCTCGCCCAGGCTCGCAGCCGGCAGCCCCAGCTGGATGTGGACCCGGCGTGCGTGCCGCCACCGTGTCAGTGTCCCCTCTCGGGGCTCGACTGAGCAGGGCCGCCCGCTCGGGTCTAATTGTTGAAATGTGCTTCGTCCACATGAAACAATGGCTCCCAGAGAAAATAAAACACCCCACGGAGGTGCTGAGTTGTGAAAAGAGCGCCCGTTTGGGAGCCTGGTTTCCTGAATAGACTTGTTAAAGACCATGGCTGATGGATGCGGAGTGGGCGTTGGGGGCAGGGCGGGAGGCGGCGGCGGCCGAGCTGGCCGGGACCCTCCCCGAGCTGGGCCGGAGGCCGGGCTCCTCAGGAGGAGGACCCCAAGCCCACCGGGCCCCCTCCTCTGTTTTTATTTTTTTTTCCGTTTCTGCCATGCAAAGATAATCAGGTTTATGTAAAGTGTATGTGCTCTTTTGACAGCCCGCGGTATCTCATTAATTCAATCACACCAAACAGCTTTGTTCCCAAAGTGTTTGAAATGCGATGGGGACCCTGCCTTTCTAGTCCTGTCAATCACGGCTAACATTTTTCTTGCAGTTGCCATGGCTGGGGCCAGAGTTCACGAAAACAGAGAATAAGAGCCAACAAAACAAGAATAAAGACTTATTTGAGATCCTCTTTTTAAAGGACATCTAGCATCCACAGAACATGGGAAGTGAATGTAGACAGGTCTGGACGCGGTGCTCGCCGAGAGGAAAGAGGGTGGAAAGAATTTGAAAACCAAATAGGCCTCTAAAAACTTGACCCAGGAGTCTCTGGGAAAAACCCGATGAATTGCCCCCTCGTAGAACAATGTTCATTCTTTCGCGTGTTCTGCAGAGGGACAAGGCCTCGTATATTATAACACAGGCCACTGGGGTCTTTACACTGTTGTAAGCGGCTCAGCCGACAGAATGCCGATAGCAGACGACGAGGGAGTGCACGGCCTTCCCTGCTCCTCGCCAAAAAGCAAGCACTGGGAAAATCCTCCTGCACAGAGACCCGCAAAGCCAGGCTGCAGACGGGCCGTGGCGCACGGCCAGGTCACGTGGCTCACGGAGGAGAAAGGGCAGCCTGCAGTCACCCGGAGATGCACACTGTGGAATTCCCCTTTTATCTGCGCGGGTGTGCCCGCGCCCACTGGGGCCGTCTCTGCGATGCCACGCAGGTTAGGGGGGGACGCGATGTCCACCTTGCCGGCGGTGTGGGGGCCACGACCACAGCGCCCGCGCCTGGGGCTCCCAGTGGAAGCCCCCCACCCCGCCCCCTGCACCTGGCAAGTCCCCCAGCGCCTGTGTCTCCCCCCAGGAGAGGCGCGCCGGGGAGGGAGGGGTCCCGCCGTGGGGCTGCGGCTGCGGCCCCTCCTGTCTGCCGGCCTCACGTCTCCACTGGGGAAGAATAGGCAGCATGTCGGAGGGCAGGCTAATTTCAACGCGGCCAACGTCATGTCCGTCTCTTCCGTCTCGCTCAGAGGCTGCTTGTGCCCCAAACTTGGGAGGTGCCGTCTGTCCGGTCCGGGTCCTGCAGGCTGAAGAGCAGTTTGTCCCTGGGTCTGCCTGCCCCTGGGCTCCTTACACAGTCCAGAGCCGGGCTCCGGTGAGTCACACCTCTGGTCACTGCTCAGGACAAGATCCCGGGGTCCCTCCCACCGCTCGGAACGCGAGACAGCAATAGGGCTCAGCATTGTCCGCCATCCCCACGGCCAGCACCCTGCCAAGGCTTCCTCCCCACACGACTGGGTGCAGGCACAAGACTCCCCGGGGCTCCCTGCCCCCACCATGGCCCCCGCAGACCCTCCTCCACCTTGCTGGTGTCACAACACGTCCCTCTGGGCTCCAGACCTCCAGGTGGCCGAGCATCACTTGGGGTCAGAATCCTGGGTCCCCCCCGTGCCCACAGACCCCTCTTCCTCACGAGCTGCATCTTTCAGAGTCTCCCCCCTCCCTCCTCCCCCTGGACAACCAGCCCCATCTCCCTGCGCCTGCAGAGCCACACCAGGGACCGCCAGCCCAGCTTCCTGCTCCGGGAGGCTCTTTCTAGACCTGGGCCCCTGTCCTGCGGCTCCCTGGCCTCCCTGTGTGTCGCCGGCAGGGGGACATCCGCTCACCCGGCTCGTGTCCGTCTCGGGCCCAGACCGGAAGCAGCAGGTGGGCACAGGGGCCCTGCCCTGCCCTCGCCTCCCGTGCCCGCAGCTCCCTGGGCAGGCCCCTGGGCGGCATGTTTGGAATGTCCCCTGTGGGGGGTCGAGAACAGACTAGGGTGCCGTCAGCCCAGCAGCCCCTGGAGCGCCTGCCAGTAGGGTGGGGGCGGCGGCGCAGGACATGCCCACCCCCAGGGTTGGCAGAGAGAGGGCTCAGACTGTCCCTGGCCTAGCCCCCGTCCGCTTTCTCTCCCGTCATCTGCCATACACTCTGCTCAGCTGCATCAAATCCTGACTTGGGTCTGGGCCAGGTACCCGCAGCCACAGTAAATGGTGTTTGTGCAAAGGGGCAGCCGCAGCCCCCTTGGGCTAAAAGCAAGCTAAGTCTCCTCTCCAAGCCAAGAAAACACAACTTTAACGCGATCCGAGTCACCCGCCCTGTGCCGTCTTCCGTCTGGGTCAGTGTACACGGCATCGCAGTGACAGGCTCACACCCAGAGCTTGCGTGTCTGTTCCCACTATGAACCTTTCACCCTCTTTCCTGGGTGCACACTCAGGGTCCAGGAATAGTTTCCCCCAGAGGCACCTGGGGACGCAGTTTCATCAGTGAGATTTGTGCTTGTTGACACTGGGTTCCTGAGAAGGTGTTGGGAACACACGGGGCCTTGGCGCTGCCTCGGAAGCTGCTCACCTGGGGGTAACTGTCTCACCTGGGCACCTGTTTCCCCTGGGGTACCTGTCTCACCTGGGCACCTGTTTCCCCTGGGGTCTCTGGCCTGCTCCCCTGACACCCATGACATCTGTGCAGCTTCATAATTGCCCAGACATTTGTCTTTTTTTTTTTTTTTCCTGTTGAACAGTTCTGAAAAAAAGAATACTAACTCAGCTAATTCGAGACTTATTTTTTACTGACTTCATCATTCTCATCATATTGAAGCTTGCCTGGCTCACTTTTTAATCAAATGGTTTATTAGCCTAATTCCAAAGGTTCCTATTCATGTTCCCCCTCTGGCGTTAACATGCTGTGCTTTTTTTAAAGAACCTATATTTCTCCCTTTGTATTTTAGAGCTACTCATTCCAGCCTCTCTGTCTGACGCGCTCGTGGTTAATTACGTCCTTCAGCTCTGACGACCACCACCGCCCACCCCCTCCATGCTGGCTTTGACCGCTCCTGACGCCCACTTTGCATCCCCTCTCTTCCTCCATTTCTGTCCATTTCCCATAATAAGGGAAGAAATGGAACGTGTCAATGACTTCAGACTGCACATGAGCGCAGATGTTTAACACTGGGTCTTGCAACGTGTTGTAATGTAAAAGCACATCAATTAAGACTTAAAATGTTAGCACGTGTGAAAGGGGCTCACATTCTTTTCTGTCTATGAAAAGCACCTTTCCCAAGACGACACCGTGTGTCAGGACCTCACGTTTTCCTGGTGAAACATCTTGCCCATGGGGTCTCAGCTCTCTCCTCTTGTCTACTAAAGCCCGATCCCATGGACCTTTCAAGTTTGAGGCATTTGAAAATAAAATGAGGGAACAGGTCTAAACATACTTCCCACTTCAAGCATTCAATGGAAGTTGGGGTTCTCTGAAACATATCTAAAAGAGGGAGGGTGATTCATTCAGCGTGTTGGCTTACTGATTAATGTTACTGCTAAGTAGCTTCAGTCGTGTCCAACTCTGTGCAACCCCAGAGACGACAGCCCACCAGGCTCCCCCGTCCCTGGGATTCTCCGGGCAAGAACACTGGAGTGGGTTGCCATTTCCTTCTCCTGATTAATGTTAACAATAGGCCTATTTCTTAAGTACCCTCCCCCACTCCAGGTGCCCGGTTCAGGCTGCCCAGGTGAGCCCAGTGCAAGGACACCCACTGGGCACCCAGCTGCACCCTGAGGGTATGCAGACAGGAGCCAGGCTGTCCCTCCCACTCCTGCCTCCTCCGGGCTCTAGGGCTGGAATCCCACCCAGTTTGCTGTCAGAAACGGCCGTCCCGTGAGTGCTGCGTGCTTCCCGCACGGATGCACCATCAGAGTGACAGGAGCCAAGGTCGCTGGATGCCTTATGGCGGAAAACAGAAAGGCTCCCGCCATCGCAGGCCTGCGTGTCACACCCCTGACACAGTCTCAGGCATCCACACGAGCTATTTTGTTTGAGTTGAAATCAATCACTGATCATTTCTAAAGAAATGAGCTCGTAAGTGGTTTAAAGTAAAGCAAAATGTTCCAGATTATTATTGTGATCACAAACATAATAGAAAAACAACAGGGTTCGAAGTCTATTCAAAACAACAACAAAAATCTTCCAAGGAAAGAGTTTTTAAATGATGGGGAAAATCTGTAAAGGTCCTGATAGTGTTCTAGTTGTACCTCGTTCATAACAAAGTGTCCTGACAGTTTGTTCCAGATCCCTCTCTGTCTAGGGATCCGATACGTCATGTCAGTTTCTGCTGGGAAGAGAGAACTGGGAGGCATGGGCGGTGGGCACAGGGCCTCCTCATTCTGACTGAAGTGGGGGCCTGGGGGCCATCCCCAGCCTGGAAATGCTGCCAGCTCTGCAAGTGAGGGAGGCAGAGCCCAAGGAGCCCAGTGATTCCTCTTGGTTTTCAGGGTAAATGTGAGTCGGCCTCTGATCTTTGGTCTCTGCTTCCTCCTGTTGCCAACCTGAAAGAATTAGAAGGCATTAGGCCTGAAATTAGTGGAAATGAAATCTGACCTACGAAATATGAACACATAGTCCAGATACGGGGGGAACCTCAAGAATTCTCCTAACCAGCAAAACCTCCAGCACCAGGTCTCTACTAAGTAGCATTTCTAAAAACGTGATGGCGAACCAAAGTTTCCTCACCATTTCCCAAAGAAGCATGTGAAGTAAAGGAATCAATGCCAGTAAGGGGGATTTTCAGAGTTCTGCTTAAACTCTTAAGAGGCTGGGAAATAGTTTTCACCTACTTCCAAGAATTTGAGACAAGCTTCCCAGGTGGCACTAGAGGTAGAGAACGTGCCTGCCAGTGTGGAGACACAGGAGATGAGGGTTTGATCCCTGGGGTGGGAAGATCCCCTGGAGAAGGGAATGGCAGCCCACTCTGGTATTCTTGCCTGTAGACTCTCATGGACAGAGGAGCCTGACGGGCTACAGTCCTTGGGGTTTCCAAGAGCTGGACACGACTGAAGCGACTTAGCACATGAGCACGCATTTATGCATAAGGGGTCCCCAGGCCAAACACAGGTGAACTGATCCAGAAGAGAGCCAGCTCTCCCCAGGGTTTTCCAGACTCTGAGTCTTTTGCAGTCATCACGTCCTGAGGCCCCTGACAGGCGGCGGTTTGCTCCTTGCCGTCCGGCTTTTGACACGGGTATTATTTCCTGACGTATGTGAGACTCTGTTGCAGGCGCCCTTGGGTGGTCTCTGCACAGGTGTGCATGTGGGTCTGGGGCTCAGTCAACCCCAGCACGTCCCTCCTCCCCCCAGGAAGGACATCTCCTTACACACCCCTTGAGCACACGCTCAGCCCTGGAAATCCTCAGGGCTGCACGCCTGTGTTCAGCCCTGGATCTGCGTTGTAACACAGCTGATATTTACCAGGCACGGAGGTTGTCTCTAACGACGCTCACAGATTCCCCAAGGGCATCTCTTGTTTCTCAGAAAGGACCCTCGGAGGAAGGGGAACAAACAGGGCCTCAGGTGGGCGAACCAGCTCCTTTATGCCCTGACTCTGGGGGCTCGATTCCAGCAGGAACACGCAGAAAGGCTCTGGCCCGTGAGAACAGGCGGGCGTTGTGCGGAGCGGGGGAGAGGTTGGTTTGGATTAGCAAGCAAAACTGTGTCCTGTTTAAGAGCCCTTGATTCCAGTCGACTGTGTCGGATTGTTCAAAACGCGAACATTGTGTGTGACTATTCATTTTTGTCACCTGCTCTTGATTAATCCCGTTCTAAATGGCGTCCGCGGACCCTGAAATCTCATACTACTTAATTAAATTAGTGACACAGTTGTCTCCCCGTTTCCCTATCAAAGGGCTGTGCTCGGGAGAAATAAAACCTTTGTTCCCCGCCACTCCGCATAATTTACACCCTCTTCTCCCCTTTTCTCAGCCAGCTCCTGGCTCAGATGCTAAATTGTAGCTGGTAATAGGGAGCTATTAGGTTTACTGAAGCATGTCAGAGGAACAGGCAGTGCAGGCCCCGCTGAAGGGTGTGGGAGCCCACGCAGCAGCAGGGTCAGGAGTCCTGACCAAGGGCAGAGGGGGCTGTGGACCCCAAGTCACACTTTCTGAGCCAAAACATGGGGCCTCGGTGGGTGGAGGGGAGGAGAAAGCTGCTGCTGAACGGGGATTAAGGGAGAGCAGAGCCCAGCACCCCGCGCCACGCTTCCACGCTCACAGCCCCAGGGGCAGAGGTAAGGAGGTGCAGGGACCCCAGAGCACCTCCCAGTCAAGATGGAGGCACTCCCGTGGCTGAACCTACAGCAGGCACGTCAGCCTGAAGTCATCCAAGTCAGTAAGTAATCAGCATCAACCGTTTAAGTGAGCGATGGAGCTGTGCTTTTCAGCAGACAATTCCAGATGCCTAGGGTTACCAGTCTCAGGGTTTCACCGTATCCACACCCCCGTCTGTGTCGATGCTCGGACGACACTGGCCTTAAGTTCTGTTGGTGTTACCATGACTGATGCTGGCGATTTGGAGGTGGGAGGCGTCTGACAGGCGCACAAAACCCAGTCTCGCACCTGAGCTCGCCCTGTGTGTGTCGCACCTGAGCTTGCCCTGTGCGTGCCCAGTAGCTCCGGTCGTGTCTCTCTCTCTGTCACCCCATGGACTGTACCGTCAGGCTCCTCGGCGCAGGGGACTCTCCCCTCAAGAATACTGGAGCGGGCTGCCGTGCCCTCTTCCAGGGGATCATCCTGACCGGGGATCTAGCCCGCAGCTCTCAGGTCCTGCTGCACTGGCAGGTGGGTTATTTACTAGCGCTACCTGGGAAGCCAGAACTTGCCCCCTACCATCATTCAAGCCAAAGGAAGACGCACAAAAGCCTGTGCACGCTGACCACTGTGGAAAGTGTGCCACGTCCAGGGGATCCCCAGGCACAGGTGCCTCTCTGACCAGGCGGCCGTCCCCTGCTGACCGTGGTCCTCCTGCCCCCCAGGAGGAAGACACGTTCCTCATGGAGTCACGGGGATGCATCTTAATGTCCTCTTGGCTTCAGGGCTTGGTTCTGGCCCTGGGAGCTCACGCGGTTCACGTGAGGAGACCCTGGCGACCGCACTGCGTTTGGGTGGATTGTAGGTGCTGTCCCTTGGTTTGCTTCAGCACCTTGGTTGTCCTGAGCCCCTGGTGCCTGGCCACTGTGTGACACAGGTGTGCACACACCCGCCCACCTGAACACTTGGCTCCCTCCTGGGGAAGCGACAGCCAAGGGTGAGAGTCCAGCCGAACCAGTCAAGACAGCAAAGCGAAGCTGTACACTGTTAAGGGAAATGTAGGAAGGGTGGGGAAGAGCGTGAGCCGGGTTCTCAAAGCAGATGAATGAACTTAGGTGCCCAAGCCTAAACCCACAGTAGTAGCAGACGGAGCCCCTCCATGCCGCCAGCCATGGAGTGGCGTGGGAATCTCACCACAGCAGACCAGCAGGCGGCCGGGCAGATTCTCACATGACCCATCCCCCCAGGAAGAACTCCACAGCACCAGTTTCGTCAGCATACGATGTGCTCTCATGCTAATGATAAAGGATAAATGATCACGTAGCCATGGGGTCATTATAGGAGGATTATCTGGCAAGTGATGACGACAGACAGATTGTATTTGGGGGAGCACCTGAGAAGTGTCCCACACGAGCGCACGCTCATCACAAAAGCCGAAACTTCCAGGCTCACTGCTTCACAAATGCAATTGACAAACAGGAACCCAGCAGGCTGCCTGTGGATCTAAATGTGCACGAGGGGAAAGTGGGCGTCCCAGACGCGGACGGGGCCCCTTAGAACAAGCAGAGCACAGGAAGAGAACGGGTGAGACGCTCCTGGGGCTGACCCAGCAAAAGGAGGAGGGGCAACTCCTGGAGCCACACACAGCAAGAGCACGCGGCCCAGAGCGGTCTGCCTGGGGGATGCCCCCAAGGAGCTCTGGGAAAACAGTGGCCTCGTAGGGGATAAGAAAGGAAATCAATTTTAAAATCAGATGCCATGTTAGTGGTGCTTGTATTCAGGCCTGCGTGACTGTGCGACCCCATGGACTGCAGCCCGCCAGGCTCCTCTGTGCGTGGGATTCTCCAGGCAGGAACGCTGGAGTGGGGTGCCATGCCCTCCTCCATGGGACCTTCCCCACCTAGGGATTGAACCTGCGTCTCGTGCATTGGCGGGTGGGTTCTGGACCACTAGCAGGACCAGGGAAGGCCCTGCATCGAGCGCAGCACTCAGAGAGCATCTTCTCGTCTTTCCTGGTCTCCTCTCCTTACCCTGTATCTCGACTGTGAAGGAGCTCTCACCACCCTGTGATACCAACCTGCCCGCCTCCTGCAGTCACCACAGCACCATCCCTGGACCTGACCTCTGAATCCAGATTGAAATCCAGTCCTTTTTTTAAATCTAAAATAAGAAATACATTTGCTTATTAAAATTGATTTTGTTAACTTATTTGCATTCATTTTAAAATATTCACTTTACCAACTGGAGTCTTTAGTAACTTCACTTGTTTATTTTTGGCTGTGCTGATCTTCACTGCTGTGCAGGCCCGCTCTAGCTGGGGCGTGAGGGCCTCTCGTCTCGGCTCCTCTTGTTTGGGAGCCTCTCATCGCGGCTCCTCCTGTTTGGGAGCACGGGCTATAGGCACATGGGCTTCAGTAGTTGCGGCTACTCCCTCCTCCTGGGAGCTTTAACCTCCTCCTCTGGTGCCCAGTCCTTCCTCAAACAACGCTGACGTCTGATAATTCAACGACCTTAATGCTCCACCGAGAGTGGCACTGGGAAGTCCCCACAAGCCCATCAGGACTACCTTCAGTAGCCCCTAAAATGTACGTAATGTTCTATGTCAACTGTGGTTCAATAAAACAGGAAAAATCTTTTGAAGTAAAAACATTTTAACTGATACCCCCTGAAAATAGCAGTCAGTTCAGTGTTCAGTACCTTAAATCCAATATCATTTTACAAAATCGTTTCACTGCCCTTGTTCCTCGAGGATATCATGAGAAGCTTCCTTGCATACCTTTGCCAATTAAGACCCAGTGTTTGGCACAAGGCTCTCTAGCAGTCCTACTAAGAAAGAATTCACCTTTTCAGCACAGCTTCTCATCCAGCCCTCCCTCCTTCTACAGCTGACATCTGGCTCATTGTAACTTCTTCCCCAGCATCTGATTGGTTGTGCACTAATCATTAGTATGTGTCCACTGGGTTCCTGTGTCCACTCTCTGCTTTGCAAAATCCATCACTGGCCATTTCCAAAGCTGTCAGTGCTGCAAGATTCCATGATTGACCAGAGAATATGCTGAAAGCCATGATCCTCAGAATTGTTTATAAGCTTCAGTCTGTTCAAGCTGCTGCAACAAGCACCGCAGATAGGGGTGGGGAGTGGGAGGTGGGCTTAGACAACAGCATCTGTGCCCACAGCTCTGGAGGCTGGGACCCCTGGGGCGAGGGGTGGGCGCATGTGGGGTCTGGCTGCAGATGGCCACCTCCTCATTGCACCCTCACTGGGAAGAGAGGGCTCCCTGATTGTCTTTCCTTCTTCTAAGAACACGAATCTCATCAGGTGGGCCCCCCTCTCACAACCTCATCTAAATCTCATGGCCTCCCAGAAGCCCCCTCCTAACACCTTCTCACTGGGAGTTAAGGCCTCAGTGAGTCGAGGGCGAGGGGACAAACATCCAGCCCACAACAGCAACAGCATGACTGTGCTTCCATCACAGAGCTCGGAAAGAAAGTAGAGTAGTGAATTTCTGTGTTGACAAATTAATGGAATTAAAAGAAGCTGTTCACTGGCTCAGTCATGTCCCGTTCTTTGCAACCCCATGGATTCCAGCACACCAGGATTCTCATCCCTTCACTATCTTCCAGAGTTTGCTCAAATTCATGTCCACTGAGTCAACAACATCACCCATCTCATTCTCTGTTGCCCCCTTCTCTTCCTGCCCTCAGTCTTTCCCAGCATCAGGGTCTTTTCCAGGGAGTCAGTTCTTTGCATCAGGTGGCCAAAGTATTGAAGCTTCAGCATCAGTCCTTCCAATGAATATTCCAGGCTGATTTCCTTTAAGATTGAAGAACAGCCTAGAAATAGCTAAGAAATCAGAGGAGAGAAAACCGCAGACCCAAAATAGACAGAATGGAAAACTTCCTAAAGATAAGAGTTCTCCCCAAGAATCACCTGCCCTAAAATAAAAACAGAAAAATAAACCAGTAAGCAAATGGAAAACTAAAGAGCTGGAGAGCAAGTCAGAGCTTGGATTGTGGGTGAGAAAATGAAGCCAGGACTCTGGCAGAGCGAGAGCCCAGAAAGAACTGGTTCCAGAAGACTTCTGGAAGTTCAAGAAAGAAAGACAATTCAGGCTTCAAGATCCATCAGAAGACCAAACTTCGGCACTCCTCAGTGAAATCTGATTGCCAAGAATAAATGAAGAATGTGAAAGTGTTTAAAGATGCAAAGGAGGAGAAACCCAACTATTTGATCAGCCACAAAGAAACAGAAATAATATGGGTGTGACATTCTGCCACAGTACCACTGAATTTAAGAAGACACTGGTGTGATGTGATAAGTGCCCTGACAATGGAGAATAAAAGGCCAGGCTGGATGAAGCACAAGCTGGAATCAAGATTGGCAGGAGAGATTTCAGTAACCTCAGATGTGCAGATGACACCACCATTATGGCAGCGAAGAGGAACTAAAGAGACTCTTGATGATGGTGAAAGAGGCGTGAAGAAGCTGGCTTAAAACTCAACATTCAAAAAGCTAAGATCATGGGATCCAGTCCCATAATTTCATGGTAAATAGATGGCGGGGGCAGCGGGGCGGGGGGCGGCGCGCAGGATGGAAACAGTGACAGACTTTATTTTCTTGGGCTCCAAAATCACTGTGGTTGGTGACTACAGCCATGAAATTAAAAGACACTTGCTCCTTGGAAGGAAAGCTATGACAAATATAGTATATTAAAAGGCAGAGACATCATTTTGCTGACAAAGGTCCATATAGTCAAAGGTGTGGTTTTTCCAGTAGTCATGTACAGAAGTAAAAGTTGGACCATAAAGAAGGCTGAGCATCAAAGAATCAACGCTTTCAAACTATGGTGCTGGAGAAGACTTCTGAGAGTCCCTTGCACAGCAAGAAGATAAACCAGCCAATTCTAAAGGAAATCAACACTGAATATTCATTGGAAGGACTGATGCTGAAACTGAAGCTCTAGTACTTTGGCCTTCTGATTCAAAGATCTGACTCACTGAAAAAGACCCTGATGCTGGGAAAGATTGAAGGCAGGAGGAGAAGGGGATGACAGGATGAGATGGTTGGATGGCTTCAGTGACTCAATGGACATGCATCTGAGCAAGCTCCAGGAGATGATGAGGGATAGGGAAGCCTGGCGTGCTGCAGTCCATGGGGTCACAAAGAGTTGGACACAGCTGAGCGACTGAACAACAACAATATCTAAATCTGATCTCTCTATCCACATCTATTTCATCTATATATATTTATGTATTTTATATATATATATACACACACATATGTATACTCACGTGTAGTCTATGTTATCTAAACTTTAATTTATGTCCCTATCTAAATCTAATCTAGATCTATATCCACATCTATCAATATTAATATTGTACATTAATAATCCTTCAAACTAGGCTTCAGCAGTGTATGAACTGAGAACTTCCAGATGTTCACACTGGATTTAGAAAAGGCAGAGGAACCAGAGATCAAATTGCCAACACCTGATGGATTGTAGAAAAAGCAGCAAAATTCCAGAAAAACATCTACTTCTTTTCACTGACTACGCTGAAGCCTTTTACTGTGTAGATCACAACAAACTGTGGAAAATTCTTCAAGAGTTGGGAACACTAGACCACCGTACACCTATCAGTACACGTATGCAATCTAAACCTGGATCATGTACTTCTCCATCTACAATATATTTATATATATGTACATAATCTGTATATTCTAGAGCAAATCTCAGCTCTGTGTGCATCCACATCCCCATCCATATACACCTGTAAACGTACACGGAGCTCTGTATCTACATGGAGCTTTTCCCCCCCCCATCTGTATTTTTCCAGGTTTTCTTAAGATACTTGCTGTTCTAGTCAACAAATGATTTTGCGCCTTGGAATAAAATCCCTCTGGGATCATCGCTAGGATCTGTAGAAGAGCAGTGGATAGCCAGCCAGGTGGGCAGACACCGCATGTACCTCAGTCAGCACACCGAGTGTCCCACCGCCCTCCTGTTGCTGCCAGGATCGGGCTAGCCCTGTGTGCGGGATGTGGTCGCTTGGTGGCGTGGTGGCAGGTACCCAGCAAACACAGACTCACACAGTGCTGAGTGCAGGCGTCCCCCGCCCCCTGATATCCTGATTCCTTGTCTGTGAGGCAAGGAGATCTGTGCTTCCTCCCGGCATGGCTGTGATGAACAAAAGCCTAAGGGGCTCAGGGTGCTAGCACAGAGGAGATGATGCTATCAGCATCCCCTCCAGCAGGCCCAGCCAGCCAGCAGAGAACAGGTGCCTGCAGCCTCCGCCAGCCCTGGACTGGGCTCCTCTGCACTCAGAGCTGCAGACAGGATCGGTGAGGACCCCTTCTGGAATCTCTCTGGCGGGAGTAGGCTCTGTGGCCTGGGTGCACGGGGGTGACGCTTCCCCTGTCCCCAAATCCCCTCCCCAGGCTGCACATGAGAAGAGGCTCCCGTGAGACCAGCCATCACCTAACTCCCAAGAGATGCTGGCGATATGGAGCCTGGGACCCCAAGAGTCAGTGACCCACCTCTGCCTCTGACAGGCACTTGCAGTCAACCTCCAGAGCTGAGGAGCCTGGGTCCCAGACAAGCTGGGGTCAGGAGTGGGTCCTCGGGTCCAGCAAGGGCCAGGCTGGGCTCTGAAACCCATGCTGGGAGGAAGGGAACCGTTTCTCCCATGAAATAGAAAGGAGGTTGTGTTAGTCGCTCAGTCGACTCCAACTCTTTGCAACCCTGTGGACTGTAGCCCGCCAGGCTCCTCTGTCCATGGGATTCTCCAGGCAAGAATGCTGGAGTGGGTAGCCATTCACTTTGCCAGGGGATCTTCCTGACCCAGGAATCGAACCCAGGTCTCCAGAATCGCAGGCAGATTCTTAATCACCTGAGCCACCACCAGGGAAGCTGTGCAGAAAGGAGGCTGGAAACCCCAAACAGACTAAGCAGAGTCAGTTTGCTCACAAAAAGGCGATGTGCTGATAGGACTCAGATTCGAAACTGGATGCTGTGAAGGGGAGCTTAAAAAGTCACATCTAACTTGACGTAATAAGGTTACCTCCCCCACTCAGCGGGAAAATGGGACACAGACAGAAGTGTGGTTTTTATTTAATTACCTTCCTCTGAGTGACAACGCGGGCCATCCATCTTCTTGGGACAAGGAGCCAGGGCAGGGATTACAGGTGTCGAGTGGGCACAGGGCTATGAACAGGGAGCCTGGGCATGACAGATCTGGGCAGGACACGTAGGTGGCTGTGAAAAGCTCACCATCTCCAGCCTTGAGCAGGGGACACAGTCAGCCAGAAGGTACACCTCACTCTCACAACATCAGACTGACAGAACACATGGAAGATAAGGCCTTCACCTTAGCTCATAACGCCCGTCTCTGCCCTGGCAGCCCGATGCCAGCAAGGCCGTCACAGTCCGAGGGCTCTGAGAGCTCTGTGACGCCCGTCTCTGCCCCCGGCAGCCTGAGGCCAGTGAGGCCATCACAGTCCGAGGGCTCTGAGAGCTCTGTGACGCCCGTCTCTGCCCCCAGCAGCCCAATGCCAGTGAGGCCATCACAGTCCGAGGGCTCTGAGGGCTCTATAAAGCCTGTCTCTGCCCTCAGCAGCCTGAGGCCAGAAGGCTGTCACAGTCCGAGGGCTCTGAGGGCTCTATAACACCCGTCTCTGCCCCCGGCAGCCTGATGCCAGCGAGGTCGTCACAATCCGAGGGCTCTGATGATGTTTCAAGCTGGAGGGAGAAGCAGAATTTCAGCCACGCGGTAGGTTAAGAATGAAGAAGCTGGACCTGAGTGAGTCCTGGCTGTGTCTCCCAGGGTCAGGACCCGGGATCCGGGCACCTGCTAAGGCAGTGCTGAGCCTGTGATTCTGTGATGCCTAACACCTAAACCATTACCATGGGAACAGGATGCTGGTGTTCATGAAATCACCAAGCAAACCTCGAGTAGCAGGCACAGGTCAACTACTGTGACACATCGCACTCTGGAAGGATTTCTCTCTTCTTCTCAAGCCCACCTGTTGTGAAATGTACACATGTGTGGACAGCTCGACCTGTCCACAAATGGCCAGATATGGCACTGGCAGCAGCACTCCTGGTAAAGAACACGCCTGCCAGTGCAGGAGGCGTAAAAGTCACGGGTTCCGTCCCTGGGTCGGGAAGATGCCCTGGAGAAGGGAATGGCAACCCACTCCAGTATTCTCACCTGGAGAATCCCCATGGACAGAGGAGCCTGGAGGGCTACAGCCCAAGAGGTCGCAAAGAGTCAGACTGAAGCCACTTAGCATGTGTGTGCACACAGGGTCAAAGGCTCACTGGACACTTGTGTGGCCTGAGTTAGGATTTGAAATAGGAGAGAACTTGTGACCATAGTCATGGGGCCTTGACGCCTTTAGACCAAGGTCTAGTCTTCTAGTCCAGGAAGATTCCAGATTTGTGGGAAGGGAGACACTGGGGTCCAGCTACCCACCGAGCTTATTAAGGACGTGCTGGCTGGCAGGTGAGACAGCAGGAGCCTCAGTGGAGGCACGGCTAGGGGGGACAAGGTCCGGTTTGTCCCCCCAAGCAGGCGTCCGTCTTGACGGTCTGGAGAGTAGCCTGAGCCCCGCCCTATCCAGAATACTCAACACCGACGGCGCCGGGCAGCAAGGATATGCTACACACGTGCTGCAAACCAATCAAGCACGTTCAGCAGGGATAAATGTCAAGTGTGACTGAGGCTTAAAAAGCCAGCTTCAGGATTGCAGGGAGGTAGTGACCTAGATTAGCAGCAATTCAGTGAAAAAGTTCAGTGTTTTCCAACTACAAGCTTTATAAAATGTAATATGATCAGAAATGCTTGCAGCCCTTCAAAACCACGTGGACTCGATTCCATGGAGAGAGCTCACAGATGGAGAGGTGACGGGAGCCGGCCGTGGGGCTGGCCTGAACCGGGGGCAGCCAGCAGGCCTGGGCGTCCGGGGGCAACTGGGAAGGGCAGCTCACTTCACCAGGCTCTCCCAGCGCCCTGACCCTGTGGGGCCAGAGAAGCTGGGCAAATGTGGACCCGCGAGAAGGACAGAGCATCACCTTCTCAGCCTCAGCCAGCCTCAGAGGAGGAGGTGGCCAGGACTGACCAGCAGTCCAGCTCAGCAGGGTAGAGCCAGGCGGAGGGCTGCGTCCCAGGCAGTTCTGGTCACAAAGGTGGGGACGGATGTGGCTCGTGGGACAGGAAGACCTCCAGCACCTCCCGAAAGTGCCGGGGACACTGGACAAGGACTAGAATCCTTCCTGAGTGCGTGTCAAGCCATAACAGGATTCCGGCATGACCGTACATTTAACTTTACTTAGGACTTCCCTGGTGGCTCAGATGGTAAAGTGTCTGCCTACAATTCGGGAGACCCGGGTTCAATCTCTGGGTCAGGAAGATCTCCTGGAGAAGGAAATGGCAACCTACTCCAGTATTCTTGCCTGAAAAATTCCATGGACGGAGGAGCCTGGTAGACTACAGTCCATGGGGTTGCAAAGAGTCGGACACGACTGAGCGACTTCGCTTGTGGGCTACTGAGGGCTCAGAAGGACCCCCTCCCCCAGTTTCCAGTGCTCAGAAAAGTACACCCAGAGAAAACTGCCAAGGAGCCTGTTAGCTCCTGGGGCATCTCCCTGGGACCCTCTCAGGGACTCTTCCCCTTGCCCTGGAACACACCTCGTCACCAGTTTGAGGAATGGTTCTTCCTATAATGAATATGTTTATCAACCCAGGCCTCAGAGTGCAGGGCGGTGATTGAGTGCAGACCGGAGTGTGACACGCTATGAGAGCAGGAATAACCTTCACGACACGAGTACCACAGGCTCACAAAGCCCCGGTGCTGCCTCAGACCATCCTGTCGGGTGCCCGATAAATCAAAGTCCTCTTTGGCAACTTCCTCTTCCAATGTGAGCACCTTGGTGGCGTTTCATTTCACAAATTCTCATATCCATCAGAGGATTAAGAGACAGTGACTGATTCTTAACCGGAGCCCATCAACCTCGGTTAAAATTTCATCATATTCACATTAATTAAAGTGCTTCATTATCCATTTTCTTTTGCACACCATGAGCTGGCACCTCTGGGCTTTGGAAAAGCAAACCTGTTTGAAATGCAGCCCTGGCTCAAAGCATTTTCACCACCGGGGAGATGATTGCAAAACATTCAACAGGGAGTATCAGAAGAGGGTTGCAGCAATAGATTCCCCAAAATAAAAACTCGTCAGGCAGGGCCTGGGCACGTCACTGGTGTGGAGCAGTAGGCGGTTGTAGCACAGAACATTTAAACCACAATTTTTCAGACTAACTTATTAGGAAGTATCAGAAAAGCTTCAATTTACTGAAAAGATAATATTATGTGCTGTGCTTAGTCGCTCAGTTGTGTCTGACTCTTTGGGACCGCATGAACTGTAGCCCACCAGCCTTCTCTGTCCGTGGAATTCTCCAGGCAAAAATACCAGAGTGGGTTGCCATGCCCTCCTCCAGGGGATCTTCCCAATCCAGGGGTCAAACCCAGCTCTCCTGCATTGCAGGCAGATTCTTTACTGACTTAGTTCTTTACCAACTCAGGTCTTTACTGACTGAGCCACCAGGGAAGCCCAGAAATACAGAAAGGCCACAATTTAATGAAAAGATTATATTATACTGCAGGGCTAAGAAAACTGTGTCAGGATATATCTAAACTTACCTACAGTTTTCTAAGCCATGGTACTATGTGCCATTTCTACACGTCTGATATTCCTTTACTCTACAGAAGTGTGGAACGGAGATTTGGGAGGGAAAATTAGCGGGAATTAGAAAAACACGGCACATTTCTTGATTTCTACAACTTGTATGTTGGATTTTTAAAAATACGGGAAAGAAAGATCAGGCGAGACAGCACTTTATTGTTGCTGTTTTTCAGTCGCTAAGTCGTGTCAGACTCTGCGACCCCATGGGCAGCAGCATGCTGGTCTTCCCTGTCCTTCACCACCTCCCAGAGTTTGCTTTATTACCATAGAATATATAGTATATATTCTGACTGGACTCTTCCCTCACCGTGATAGCACTCCATAATAGAAATTCAAATAGACAAAACTGATAATTCAATGCTCTAGATGCTATGAGAAAAAATTCTTAGAAGTACTATGGATTGTTGGCCAAACTGTCACATCTCAAGGTCAACAATTTTATCTCAAGATAGGGTGGTGAAACAATCGCTAAAATGGTTCTCGTGTAATCGCTAAACTGTATTCAATAACTGGCTGGCTCTGATTGTACCCGGACATTGCAATTTTTGCCCAACAGGCACAATAATTATAATAATCCAGGCTTATCTTCTACACTATTGACTTCACTAACCAGAAAAAGCAATTGGAACATAACTCAATAATTGTCATAAGGAAGCACTAAATTGGACAGAAAATGGCTTTACTCCTCCTTACGAGATGCAGAAACGTAGACAATATTATTCTCCAATTTTGAAAATGGTGAAGAAATTCTGTCACAGCAGAAGTAAGAAGAAAAACTATAAAACTGAAATAAGCCCAAATTTTGGCAGGAACAACCTTAAGGTAGCTGGAGCCTGACACCGACCTGGAAAGACAGTAATGAGAAATAGAGACGTGCTCGACCACCACCTCTGAGCCCCCGAAAGTTGATGTATTAACATGGGCAATTCCTGTTTACCTTGTCATGCCCATAAAATGATTGAAATTGAAATCCACTCCACTCTGGTGCTGGTGGAATCACTTCTATCTGTGAATCTAAGGGGGGAATTAAAAGCAGCAGGGCTCTGTGTAACTAGTTCTGTCTATAGGAAGAAGTTGTTTCTTAGAATCTGAAGTCAAGGGTTTGTTCACCCTTCTTAATGGCAGGATTGACTTGGCACCCAGCTTACAGAGTTCCCATCTTCTCCCCTGGATGGAAGCGCTTGTCACTCAACTGTTCCTCTGAAGATGGTAAAAAAGGTTGAATATCGAGACTAGGAGAAGAGCTTTTCAGGAATAAGTCCAAGCTGGTGTTGGGAGTGGTGATACGTGGTGATGGCGGTGGTGACGCTGGTGGCAGTGACGATGATGGCAAAGGTGGTGATGATGAGATGTGGTCGTGGTGGTGATGTGGTGATGTGGTGATGTGGTGATGGTGGTGATGTGGTGATGTGGTGATGGTGGTGATGGTGGTGATGTGGTCGTGGTGGTGATGTGGTGATGTGGTGATGGTGGTGATGTGGTGATGTGGTGATGGTGGTGATGTGGTGATGGTGGTGATAGTGGTGATGGTGGTGATGTGGTGATGGTGGTGATGTGGTGATGGTGGTGATGTGATGATGTGGTGATGGTGGTGATGGTGGTGATGTGGTGATGTGGTGATGGTGGTGATGGTGGTGATGTGGTCGTGGTGGTGATGTGGTGATGTGGTGATGGTGGTGATGTGGTGATGGTGGTGATGTGGTGATGTGGTGATGGTGGTGATGGTGGTGATGTGGTGATGGTGGTGATGTGGTGATGTGGTGATGGTGGTGATGTGGTGATGTGGTGATGTGATGTGGTGATGTGGTGATGGTGGTGATGTGGTGATGGTGGTGATGTGGTGATGTGGTGATGGTGGTGATGTGGTGATGTGGTGATGTGGTGATGGTGGTGATGTGGTGATGGTGGTGATGTGGTGATGTGGTGATGTGGTGATGGTGGTGATGGTGGTGATGGTGGTGATGTGGTGATGGTGGTGATGTGGTGATGGTGGTGATGGTGGTGATGTAGTGATGGTGGTGATGGTGGTGATGGTGGTGATGGTGGTGATGTGGTGATGGTGGTGATGGTGGTGATGGTGGTGATGGTGGTGATGGTGGTGATGGTGGTGATGTGGTGATGGCGGTGATGGTGATGGCAGTGATGGCGGTGATGGTGGTGATGTGGTGATGGCGGTGATGGTGGTGATGGTGGTGATGGTGGTGATGTGGTGATGGTGGTGATGGTGGTGATGGTGGTGATGTGGTGATGGTGGTGATGATGGTGATGGTGGTGATGTGGTGGTGGTGATGTGGTAATGTGGTGATGGTGGTGATGTGGTGATGGTGGCGAAGTGGTGATGGTGGCGAAGTGGTGATGGTGGCGATGTGGTGATGTGGTGATGGTGGTGATGTGGTGATGGTGGTGATGTGGTGATGGTGGTGATGGTGGTGATGGTGGTGATGTGGTGATGTGGTGATGGTGGTGATGTGGTGATGGTGGTGATGGTGGTGATGTGGTGATGGTGGTGATGTGGTGATGTGGTGATGGTGGTGATGTGGTGATGGTGGTGATGTGGTGATGTGGTGATGGTGGTGATGTGGTGATGTGGTGATGGTGGTGATGTGGTGATGTGGTGATGTGATGTGGTGATGTGTTGATGGTGGTGATGTGGTGATGGTGGTGATGTGGTGATGTGGTGATGGTGGTGATGTGGTGATGTGGTGATGTGGTGATGGTGGTGATGTGGTGATGGTGGTGATGTGGTGATGGTGGTGATGTGGTGATGGTGGTGATGGTGGTGATGGTGGTGATGTGGTGATGGTGGTGATGGTGGTGATGTAGTGATGGTGGTGATGTGGTGATGGTGGTGATGGTGGTGATGTGGTGATGTGGTGATGGTGGTGATGTGGTAATGGTGGTGATGGTGGTGATGGTGGTGATGGTGGTGATGTGGTGATGGCGGTGATGGTGGTGATGGCAGTGATGGTGGTGATGGCGGTGATGTGGTGATGGTGGTGATGGTGGTGATGGTGGTGATGTGGTGATGTGGTGATGGTGGTGATGTGGTGATGGTGGTGATGGCGGTGATGGTGGTGATGGCAGTGATGGCGGTGATGGCGGTGATGTGGTGATGGCGGTGATGTGATGGTGGTGATGGCGGTGATGGCGGTGATGTGGTGATGGCGGTGATGTGATGGTGGTGATGGTGGTGATGGTGGTGATGTGGTGATGGTGGTGATGTGGTGATGGTGGTGATGGTGGTGATGGCGGTGATGGCGGTGATGGCGGTGATGGCGGTGATGTGGTGATGGCGGTGATGGCGGTGATGGTGGTGATGGCGGTGATGGTGGTGATGGTGGTGATGGTGGTGATGGTGGTGATGGTGGTGATGGTGGTGATGTGGTGATGTGGTGATGGTGGTGATGGTGGTGATGGTGGTGATGTGGTGATGGTGGTGATGGTGGTGATGTAGTGATGGTGGTGATGTGGTGATGGTGGTGATGGTGGTGATGTGGTGATGGTGGTGATGGTGGTGATGGCGGTGATGGTGGTGATGTGGTGATGGTGGTGATGTGGTGATGGTGGTGATGGCGGTGATGGCGGTGATGGCGGTGATGGCGGTGATGGCGGTGATGTGGTGATGGCGGTGATGGCGGTGATGGTGGTGATGGCGGTGATGGTGGTGATGGTGGTGATGGTGGTGATGTGGTGATGGTGGTGATGGTGATGTGGTGATGTGGTGATGGTGGTGATGGTGGTGATGGTGGTGATGTGGTGATGGTGGTGATGGTGATGTGGTGATGTGGTGATGGTGGCGATGTGGCGATGTGGTGATGGTGGTGATGTGGCGATGTGGCGATGTGGTGATGGTGGTGATGTGGTGATGTGGTGATGGTGGTGATGTGGTGATGTGGTGATGGTGGTGATGTGGTGATGGTGGTGATGTGGTGATGGTGGTGATGTGGTAATGGTGGTGATGGTGGTGATGGCGGTGATGGTGGTGATGTGGTGATGGCGGTGATGGTGGTGATGGCAGTGATGGTGGTGATGGTGGTGATGTGGTGATGGCGGTGATGTGGTGATGGTGGTGATGGTGGTGATGTGGTGATGGTGGTGATGGTGGTGATGTGGTGATGTGATCAAGGCAGTGATGACGATGATGAAGGTGATTTGGGTAAGCTGCTGATTTTGATCGTGGTGATGGTGATGATGACAGAAGCAGTGTTGGTAGTGATGGCAAGGTGGTGTGATGATGCTGAAGGTGGTGACGTTACTGATGACAAGGTGGTATGATGTGGTGATGGTAGTGATGACTGGATCATGACGATGGTGCTGATGATACAGGGGTGATGTTGTCAGTTATGCTGCTGATCACACTGGTGATGATGGTAGTTAGGGTGAGGTTGGTGATGGTGATGGTGGTGATGATACGGTGCTTATGGTGATGATGGTCCTGAAGATGTTGGTGGTATGACGGTGGTGATGGTGGCGGTTGTGACGCCGATGGTGGTGGTGGTGGTGGTGGCTATGTTGCTGATGGGGACAACAATCATGACGGTGGTGGTAAAGATGATGATCATCGTCATAGCTAATATCTGACGAGGTCTTACCACATGTACACTTACTGTGTTCCAGGCACAGCTATTAAGGCTTTGAGTATACGAATATCACTAATCGTCCTGAAATCCCTATGAGATAGAGACAGTTATTACTATTACTTTACTACAGACAACATTAAGATTTAAAGGGTCAGAAAAATGTGCTCCAGAACATCCCAGGATCTGCATTTATCACTCAGGCTCCTCCATAGAACTGAAACAGAAAAAAGTGTCCATCACAGAGGTTAGAAACTAAGACTGTCGGTTGCTACTAAGGTGCTCTCAGCCACCAGAACAGGCAGCATCTTCCTCACTTTTTTCACGGATCTCTGCTCCTCATTGGTAACCTTTAGACACAGCCAGCTCCATTAGAACCCAAGGCTCCCCTAGACACACCCATCAGCCGCACCATTACCCTCCCCCCTCTGCCCACAGCACAAGTACTGTCAAAAGGTCATTCTGAGCTCCCCTCTTCATCCTCATCCAGCAAGGTCTCCCTGTCTGGAAACAAGGGTGGGAAGTTTATCCTCAGCTATCTCTGATGGTCTGGACCCCAAAGGCCTGGGGAGTAGAGTTTTCTTTCTAATGTGAATGCAGACTGTGAATGTACCTACCATGCTCTCATCTCAAACTTCACTCTGCTCAGTCTATAGCATATTTTCCTAATTATTTCTCAGGAGCTCAGGAATATCAGACACTGCCATGCATTGCCAACTCCTTTGCTTGGCTCTCTTCCACCCAGGTGTCCACAGAGCTCACACTCTCATGTCTTGAAAGTACTTGATCCAATGTCCTCTCCTCAATGGTCGCTGCATTTTAAATGCACAACAGCCAGATTTCCAGTTCTACCTGCCTAGATCTATTTTCTCTGATGGCACTCATTAGCATCAGACACCCCGTGCCATCTGCTTTATTGCCAGTCTACACCTCACCGAGCACAAGCTCCACAGGGGGAGGTGTGTTGTCTGGCTGGCTCACCACCACAACCCGGCATCTAGAGCGAAGCCGAGGAAATCATTGCTGCTCAGTGTGTATTAGTTAAATGTATGAGCTCCCTTCAGAGAAGGCACTGACACCCCACTCCAGTACTCTTGCCTGGAAAATCCCATGGACGGAGGCGTCTAGTAGGCTGCAGTCCATGGGGTTGCTAAGAGTCGTGTCACTTTCCCTTTTCCCTTTCATGCATTGGAGAAGGAAATGGCAACCCACTCCAGTGTTCTTGCCTGGAGAATCCCAGGGACGGAGGAGCCTGGTGGGCTGCCATCTGTGGGGTCACACAGAGTCGGACAGGACTGAAGCGACTTAGTAGTAGCAGCAGCATGAGCTCCGTTATGTTAATGTAGGCACTGATTTAAGTCACTTTCAAAAACAGTATGATTTCTATCAAGATGGAGTAACCAGGGTGGCACTTACTCTCCCCACTTGAAACAATTGAAAAATGACTTTTGAAAAAAAATTGAAAATATATATATAGTCATTTTATACATATATATATATATGAAATAATAGTTTTCAGATGCTGGACATCAGGCAGCACAAGCCAGACATCCCCTAGAGAGAGAAGAGACCAGGTGAGTCCTAGAATTGCCCAGCTCCTGCTCAGAGAGAGAAGTCAGGATGCCAGGGCCGTGGCGGGGAAGGGAGGGGGGGATGAGGCAAAATCAAGTGCATTTCCTAAGCTGAAAAACAACAACAACAACAAAAAGAATTTGGATTTTGTGGTGCTCATGGCAGCTATAACTCAGGTGCCAGGGTCCTAGAAAGAGGAATGATACATAGATTAGAAGCTGCAAAGAACTGCAGTGTCCAAACGTCCCCCTGCTGAGCAAAGCTGAGTGATGGCCAATGCGTGCATGTGAGGAAGCTCTCAGGGGACAGAAATGCCCTGAGAGCACAGGCAGGAGTAAGGTCCTGCAACCCCATGGACGGTGGCCCACCAGGCTCCTCTGTCCATGAGATTTCCCAGGCAAGAATACTGGAGTGGGTTGCCATTTCCTCCTCTAGGGGATCTTTCCGACCCAGGGATCGAACCAGAGTCTCTGGTATTTGCAGGCAGCCTCTTGCCTTGCAAGCAGATTCTTTGCCGCTGAGCCATCAGGGAAGCCCCTGTGTTCCCATGGATTAGGGAGAAAAAAATCACGCAATTAACTGGCATTGGGTAGTCAGAAGGATATTACCCCAAGAGCAGGGCAAAACTAGCCCAAACTGAAGGTCCCCTGGCACCACACAGCAAAGCTCAGAAACAAGGCTCCAAAGGGTCAAATCTTTTCATGTAATTTAACTGTAATCCAGACAAAAGCTTAGGATACTCATAGAAATATAAAAAAAGTGTCTAGTAGCCAGCAAGGCAAAATTGACGTCTAACAAAATTTACCAGTCATGGAAAGAAGCAGGAAAACATGATCAATAATGAGAGGAAAATCAATCAATAGAAATAGACTCAGAAATGATACAAAGGGTATCATTAGTAACAAGGACATTAACAGTTAGTATAACTGTATGCCAAGTCACAGATACAATATACGGCCCAGGAAATATAGTCAATAATACCATGACAACTTTGCATAGTGTACACTCTGGAATAACACATTTAAAGTTCTGAAAGAAAACACAAAACAAAACATATCCAGCAAAATAACTTTCAAAAATGAAGGTAAAATAAATTTCTGGCACACAAAAGCTGAAAAATAATCCATAGCCAGTAGACATGTCTTTTAAGAAGAAAAATGACACCAGGTGGAAAAGAATACAATAAAGAAATAAAGAGCATCAAGAAAGGTAAATATAAATGACATTTCTTCCTTTTAAAAAATTCTCTTCAAAGATGACTGCTTTAAGAAAAATGATAATGGTGTATTAAAGAATTTATAATATATATTGCATTAGTCTCTCAGTTGTGTCCAAATCTTTGTGACCCCACAGACTGTAGCCCACCAGGCTTCTCTATCCATGGGATTCTCCAGGCACAAATAGTGGAGTGGATTCCCATTCCCTTCTCCATACCATATATAAAAATATAATTTATAACAGCAACAGTACAAGGACTAAGAGAATTGTGAGTATAATTTAATATGGTTGTCATACTATACATGAAGTGGTATAATATTACTTGAAAATAGACAATGAAAAATTAAATATTTAGATCATATCCCCTAAAATCATCACTAAAAAATATATAACTTTAATATCCACTTGAAATATAAAGAATGCAAAATATACACCATGCTAACACTAATTTAAAAAAAAAAGCTAGATTGTTTATATTAATATCAGACAAAGTAAAACAGAAAGTATTACCAGGGATAAAGATTATCTCATAATAATCAAGAGTTCAATCTACTAAGAAACCACAAAAAATATTTCAAAATGTATGCATTTAATAACATAAAACACAAACAGTTAACGACTAAAGAAGTTGTGGTAGTTTTAGAAAAAAATAAACAATTAAGGTCAGAGATTTAAACCCTTTTCCATCAATAACTTATAGTGCAAGTAGAGAGAAGATCAGTAAGAAGACAGGAAACGTGAAACTCGTGCGACCTAAGTGCCGATAAACATTATTCTCAAGTGCAGAATATTCACGGTTTTCAAGGGCACAGAAAACACTTGCCAAGACATACCATGTTCTAAACCATATCACGAGTCTTAGTAAATCTGAAATAATTCAAATCATACAAGCCATATTTCCCAACTATAGTGAGATTAAATTTGAAATCAGTAACCAAAAAAAAAAAAGGAAAAAAATTCTAAATATCTGTAAGCTAAGTAAAGCACTTAAAATAAATGCCTCAAAGAATAGATCTAAAGAAAAATTTAAGAAAAAAAACTGAACTGGATGAAAATCGTAACATAACATATCAAAAAATTTTTGGATACATCTTAAGAAATGTTTACAAGTTAAAATATCTATATTATAAAATAAGAAAGCTCCCAAATTAATAACCTCGGCTTCAACCTTTTAAGAAACTAGAGAAAATAGCACATTAAACCTAAAAGAAAAATGAAAAAAGAAGGGTAAGAACAGAAACTGATGGCGTGGGGTAAAAAGAACAAAGAAAAGAAAGAAACTGAAAGAAGTCTTTTGAATGCAATGAAATTAACAAGCCTGTAGCTACATCTCACAAAGGAAAGACATGCATTTGCAATAACAGAAATGAGACATCACTGCAGATTCCATAGATATTAAAAGCAAAATAAAGGAATAATGCAAATAACTTATGCCCTTGAAGTTGACAGCTTAGATGGAAAATATAAATTTATTAAAAGAACAGGCTATCAGATTTTACTCAAAAAGAAATAATAACCTGAACAGCTCTACATCCATTACAAAAGTTGAAATTGTAGTTAAAAATATTTGTACATGAGAAATTTGAGGAGGAATCCCTCGTCATTTTTCCAGTTAAGGGAATATCTACCTACCTCGACCTTCCAAAGTTCAAGTCTACACAAATTCTTCCAAAAACTAAAGAAGAGGCAATACTTTCCGAGTTATTTTGGCCAGCATGTACACCAATACTACCAAAACCAGACAAAAAGATATTCCAAGACAACTACAAACCAGTATCTCTTATAAATGCAGATTCTTAACAATTTTAGCAAATCAAACCAATACATCTAAAAATGATATGTTGCAGCCAAATGGAGTTTGTCACAAAAGGCAAGATTACTTTAAATTTAAAAAGTTAACTGGTGCAATCCACCATACTACCAAACCAAAAGAGAAAATTCATACAGTCATTGTAATTGGTATAGAAACATGTTTAATAAAATTCAATACCCATTTTCAATAAAAGTCTCAGCATACTGATAGAGAACTTTCCCAACCTAATAAAAGGTAACTACAAACAGTCAAAGACCAAAACAACTACAGCTAATACTGCCCTGGACAATGGAAGACTTATCCCTCTGCCCTGAGACCAGGGTGAGCCAGGGCATCTGCTCTCATCACTGCTGTTTGATGCTGTACTGGAGAGGCTGGTCAGCACAGGTCTAAAGACACAGATACAGACACAGATGTACATACAGATATACAAGTACAGATATAGATATGTATATAAGGTTTTACTGGTAGCACAGTGGTAAAGAACATGCCTGTCAATACGGAAGACACGGGTTGGATCCCTGGGTCCAAAGATCCCATGGAGAAGGCAACGGCAATCCACTCCAATATCCTCGCCTGGAAAATCCCATGAATAGAGAAGCCTGGTGGGTTACAGTCCATGGGGTCCCAAGAGTCAGACATGACTTAGCAACTAAACAAATAGTTATACAGACAGATATGGAGATACATATAGATACACCACTCTAATGGCAGAAAGTAGAGGAAATAAAGAACCTGTTGATGAGGGTGAAAGAAGAGAGTGAAAAAGCTAGCTTGAAACTCAGCATTAAAAAACTGAGATCATGACATCCAGTCCCATCACTTCATGGGAAATAGAAAGGGAAAAAAGTGGAAGCAGTGACAGATTTTATTTTCTTGGGCTTCAAAATCACTGTGGATGGTGACTGCAGACATGAAATTAAAAGAAGCTTTCTCCTTGGAAGGAAAGCGATGACAAATCCAGACAGCATATTAAAAAGCAGAGACATCACTTTGCCAACAAACGTCTGTCTAGTCAAAGCTATGGTTTTTCCAGTAGTTATGTACAGGTGTGAGAGTTGAACCATAAAGAAGACTGGACAACAAAGAATTGATGCTTTCGGATTATGGTGCTGGAGAAGACTCTTGACAGTCCCTTGGACAGTAAGGAGATCAAACCAGTCAGTCCTAAAGGAAATCAACCCTGAATATTCATTGGAAGGACTGATGCTGAAGCTGAAGCTGAAGCTTCAATACTTTGGCCACCTGATTCAAAGAGCTGACTCAGTGGGGAAGACCCTGATCCTAGGAAAGATTGAAGACAAAAGATTCTAGAAGGGGGCAGCAGAGGATGAGATGGTTGGATGGCATCACCAACTCAATGGACGTGACTTTGAGCACACTCCCGGAAACAGTGAAGGATAGAGGAGCCTGGCGTGCTGCAGTCCATGGAGGAGCCTGGCGTGCTGCAGTCCATGGAGGAGCCTGGCATGCTGCAGTCCATGGCGTCAAAAAGAGTCGGACACGACTTAGCAACTCAGCAGCAACAAATGGACATATAGATAAAGAAACAGATGCAGATATACATACACGCATAGATACACATACAGATGTACAGACACAGATGATACAGATACATAGGTAAACACAGAAATAGATGCAGATATAGATGGGCTTCCCTGGTGGCTCAGTTGGTAAAGAAGCCACCTGCAATGCAGGAGGCCCTGGTTTAATCCCTGGGCCAGGAAGATCCCCTGGAGAAGGGATAGGCTACCCACTCCAGTACTCTTGGGCATCCCTGGTGGCTCAGATGGTAAAGAAGCCACCTGCAATGCAGGAAAACTGGGCTGGGAAGATCCCCTGGAAAAGGGCATGGCTACCCACTCCACTATTCTTGCCTGGAGAATCCCGATGGACAGAGGAGATTGGAAAGTGAAAGTGAAATTCACTCAGTGCTGTCTGACTCTTTGCAACCCCAGGGACTATACAGTCCATGGAATTCTCCAGGCCAGAATACTGGAGTGGGTAGCTGTTCCTTTCCCCAGGGGGTCTTCTCAACCCAGGAATCAAACCCAGGCCTCCCGCATTGTAGGTAGATTCTTTACCAGCTGAGCCACCAGGGAAGTCCAAGAATACTGGAGAGGGTAGCCTATCCCCTCTCCAGGGTATCTTCCCGATCCAGGGATCAAACCAGGGTCTCCTGCATTGCAGGCAGATTCTTTATCAGCTGAGCTACCAGGGAAGCCCCAGACAAAGGAACCTGGTGGGCTACAGTCCATGGGGTCTCAAAGAGTTGGGCACGACTGAGTGTCTCAGCACACAGCACATAGATATAGATATATTCCAGACTGAAAAAATGAAAGTTCCTTTGTTTTTCAGTTGAGGCAATCATTTATATATAAAACCCACAGAATCTGCAAAAGCTACTAGAATTAATCAGAGATTCTAGCACAGTTTCAGGGCACAAGGTCAATGCAGAACAATCACTCATGCTTGCATGTGCTACAATGAGTTACTGGAAATTAAAAAACAAAACAATTCCATTCACAGGAGCATTCAAAGCACATTAAATAGTCAGAGGTAAATTTGATAAAAGATAAGCAAGACCTGTGAAGTAAAAACAATAAAACCCCATGTTCAGACATCAGAGAAGACTGGGGTATGCTTGGGGATCAGGAGCTTCAGCTTTGCTAAGGTCTGAGCTCCAGGACCAGTCCTGACTTTAGGAATCCACGTTATACTCGTCAATAAGGAAACATCTTGTTAGTCACAGCAAATACCAGTCACTTTAGAGGTCGAGTCTAGTCCAGTGCTTTGTTTGTTTGTTTGTTTTAATTTATTAATTTATTTTAATTGGAAGCTACTTGCTGCTGCTGCTGCTGCTGCTAAGTCGCTTCAGTCGTGTCCAACTCTGTGCGACCCCAGAGATGGCAGCCCACCAGGCTCCGCCACTCCTGGGATTCTCCAGGCAAGAACACTGGAGTGGGTTGCCATTTCCTTCTCCAATGCATGAAAGTGCAAAGTGAAAGTGAAGTCATTCAGTCGTGTCCGACTCTTAGTGACCCCATGGACTACAGCTACCAGGCTCCTCTGTCCATGGGATTTTCCAGGCAAGAGTACTAGAGTGGGGTGCCATTGCCTTCTCCAGGAAGCTAATTACTTGACAATATTGTACTGGTTTTTGCCATACATTGACATGAATCAGCCATGGGTGTACATGTGTCCCCCATCCTGACCTTCCCTCCCACCTCCCTCTCCATCCCATCCCTCAGGGTCATCCCAGTGCACTGGCCCTGAGCGCCCTGTCTCATGCATCGAACCTGGACTGGTGATCTATTTCACATATTATAATATACATGTTTCAATGCTACTCTTTCAAATCATCCCACCCTCACCTTCTCCCACAGAGTCCAAAAGTCTGTTCTTTTTTTCTGTCTCTTTTGCTGTCTTGCATATAGGGTCATCGTTACCATCTTTCTAAATTCCATATATATGCATTAATATACTGTATTGGTGTTTTTCTTTCTGACTTACTTCACTCTGGATAATAGGCTCCAGTTTCATCCACTTCATTAGAACTGATTCAAATGCATTCTTTTTAATGACTGAGTAATATTCCATTGTGTATATGTGTTTATGTACAGCATTTTAATTAGATGTTAAAGTGCTTTGAGTATCTAAAAGGCTCAAGTCCTATTCTTTTCACCACCAAGCATCTCTTGGGCAGACATATACAACCCCCACCTCCGCATGGGAGTCCCTAATCCATGCTGTCTCCTGGCAAGGTGCCCAGCTGAGGTAGAGGACGCCAGGCCTGGGTTGTGCCCACCCCATGCATTTGCTGCACAAACAGCAGGGTGGGGGCTGGGTGGACACTGGAGAATTGCTTATTCAGCAGATAAATGCGTGCCTGGCACCCTCTGTCCAGAGGTAATGGCTATTTTGGCTTGGAGCAGGTTGAAGGGTTACCCCGAGAAGAGGTCCATGTTCTGACTCCAGAAATCTCTGAATGTCAACTGGTTTGGGAAAAAAAAAAAAAAAACAGCCTTTGCAGGCTAAGCTAAGGATTTTGAGATGAGTTCATTGCGGGATTACCCACGTGACCAGTGTCCTTATGAAAGAAGAGACTCCCATGTAAGGCGAGTGCAGAGAAAAAAAGAGAGTAAGCCAGGCAGCCAGGCAAGAAAAGGAAATTTATCAGAGGGAACGAGGGGGTGACTGGCCCTCAAGGAGAGCCAGCGTCATCCCTTTCTGATGGGGTCTTCTACCCCGCAAATGAAAAGCTCTTTGAAGGGATGGTTAACGTTTAGCCTGCAGGTGAGTCCTGTGGTCACGTAGCCAGAGGTCTGGAATCCAGTGGCCTTGTAGCCTTGAGGAGGTAGGCGCCAGCGGGAAAACAGAATGTTGTTTGGGCAATTTGGTCAGTCTCAAGGGTCACTGTGATTTTATTCTTTGTTTGTGAGATCAACATCATGAGCCATTTCTACCATGAGCCCCTACGGAGGTCCCATCACCCGGACGCCGGGGGAGGCTCGTGAACAGGTGCGATAGGGCAGAGGCTGGCAGGAGGCTGCTGCAGCCCAGGCACACCTGGAGTCCCAGGAGTGGACGGTGGAGGCAGGAGGGCCCCTCCCCCGGAGCCAGTCGTGGGTGTGAAGCTCTGGGACCCATGATCTCAGATGTTCAGCCTCCAGAACCCTGAGAGGGTAAATGGCTGTGGTTCTAAGCCCCTCGTCTGTGTTAACTTTCCGTGGCAGCGCCAGAAATCTCAGATGGGGGAGGGAGACATTTGGAAATAGCACAAGCATTGTTCAGAGAAGAGACCCCAGTACTTGGTGATGTATTGGGATTTGGAACTCAGACCCTGCCACTTACAGCCGTGTGACCTTGGCTCTCTGGGACTTAATTCCCAAATATAAAAAAGGAGCTTAGAGACTTTTTGAGGGTTAACTAACAAGCATAAGCATGTAGATCAGTCATCAGTTCAGTTCAGCTCAGTCTTGTCCGACTCTTTGTGATCCCATGGACTGCAGCACACCAGGCCTCCCTGTCAATCACCAACTCCCAAAGCTTACTCAAACTCATGTCCATTGAGTCAGTAATGCCACCCAACCATCTCATCCTCTGTCATCCCCTTCTCCTCCTGCCTTTAATCTTTCTCAGCATCAAGGTCTTTTCCAATGAGTCGGTTCTTCGCATCAGGTGGCCAAAGTATTGGAGTTTCAGCTTCAGCATCAGTCCTTCTAATGAACATTTTGGACTGATTTCCTTTAGGATGGACTGGCTGGATCTCCTTGCTGTCCAAGGGACTCTCAAGAGTCTTCTCCAACACCACAGTTCAGAAGCATCAATTCTTCGGCGCTCAGCTTTCCTTATAGTCCAACTCTCACATCCATACATGACCACAGGGAAAACCATAGCCTTGACTAGACAGACCTTTGTTGGTAATAAGCCCGTAGAAGTAAATGTCAACTAAAAAACTATAGCCACACCCTTGAAGTAGAGAGTTATTTGGTGGGGATGTTTAGGGCTGGAGCCTGGGAGACAGTATCTCAGTAGCCCTGAGAAAACTGCTCCAAGGAGGTGGGAGAGGAGTCAGGCTGTGTACATACAAGTTTACAACATGGGATCAGCCAGTCTGAACATCAAAGACAGGTATCACGTTGAGGAGTTTAGCGTTCTAGGTATGGGAAGACGCAAGGCTCTGGGCTCCCTGAGATCACTCCTTTCTTAGCACCTCAGCTCTCTGGGGCCAGCTCTGTTTCCTTGTTCCCCTGAGGGAGTGGCAGATAGCTACCTCTCGCATCCCTCCCCCGTCTCCAGGTCCTCAGGGAGGTCACCACGGGTGGGGGCGGGGGGTGGTGTAGGCATCTGCTGGACCGCAGGCCTCGTGTTCCGTTTTGAGAGACCTCACTCCCCTTGGGAGGGCAGATTTGCTGATGGCTGTGACATTTCTGCCCACCGATATGGCAGGAAATATTTTCATTTCATAAATGCTGTCAGACCTTCCTCTTAATATCTTGCAGCAGCCAAAACGGACAATTTGGTGCGCGATGAAGATTAAAGGTCTCTCCTGGTTCACATCTGCAACACTGTTCAGTACAAGTCCTTTCGAGTGGAGCGAGGGCGGGCGGGGGCTGGGCAGACCTCAAGAAACTTCTGCAGTAACGCAGGCCTGCATCTGCATTCCTGAAGGCTTGTGTGAAGCTGTCCACCTCCCTGAGTCCCGGGCCAGGCTGAGAGCCGCGTGGTGTCTGAGCAGGAACACCCCAGCCCCGCCCCGGTCGGTACACATTCCCTTCAGTGAGGACACACCTTACCCAGGAGCCAGTCTGCAGGCAGGTTCAGAGGGAGGAGCCGCCCCTCCTCCCGGGCATCGTGGCCCCCAGCAGGGAGGCGGCTGGGCAGGTCTGAGCCCGCAGGCCAGAGGAGGCACTCACCACCCCCACCAAGTGCACCGCGGTGACCCCACCTCGGCCGGAAGCACTGGGGCCCGCAGCTTCAGAGGAAATGGGAAACTGGGTGCTGTGAGCCACCCAGGCTGGTTCACAGAGCTGAACACTCAGGAAGACGGGCGGTGAATTACACAGGGTCTCTGCTCTGGGTCGTCTCATTAGCCCTCCTCGCAAACAGCAATTAAAGTGCACCCAGAGGCCCGATTCCGGGCCAGAGCATCTCTCAGCCTTAAACGATCACCGTAAACAGTTGGTTTGTATCCTGCAATTGGCAATGAAATGCGGAATTCACAAGTGACTCTTAAACAGTGTTATTGAACTGAAGTGCAGTGGAGGCTATTGACATGGTCAGGATGGGGCAGCCCCTCCGTCTGGCGTCCTGGCCCACCTTGCATGGGGATGTCTGTGCCTGAGGGTCCTCCAGGCGGTGCGGGTCCCACCCACCCCGCTTTACAGAGCTCGCAGGAAATGTCACCCTACCGTCAGGGTTGAGTCCAGCTCCGTCGTCACCCCGGCCTCCGGGATCCCCGTGAACTCGGCCCGTGGAGGCTGCGGGAAGCGTCCATCCGCTGGCCTGTGTGTGTGACCCCTGGGGACACAGCCGCGGCTCTGTCATCTCACTTACCGCCTTACGCTCTCCACGTTCCATATGCGGCCGCGCGAAGCGCATGAGTGGCGCTCGCCTGTGACGACGCGGTCGCTTGGTTTGCTCCTGTGTGGAGACGAGCCTCCGCTTTCTCCTGAGTCTACTCTCAGGCTGCCCCGTGCCTGTGTGGGCGCTGGGCCCCAGGAGGAGGATGCCCTGAGACCATCTGCCCGTCAGGCACAGGAGGTCCCACGTGGGGACCCACGCCGTCGGGGGACAGTGACGTGGGGGGCAGAGGTGGAG
Source organism: Bos javanicus (assembly GCF_032452875.1). Taxonomy (NCBI): domain Eukaryota; kingdom Metazoa; phylum Chordata; class Mammalia; order Artiodactyla; family Bovidae; genus Bos; species Bos javanicus. Next base: position 70,234,874 of record NC_083887.1, read on the forward strand.
CCGACAGACCGCAGAGGGGACGTCCATCCCATTCACACACTTTACCCGTGTCCTTGGGCAGCTCGTAGCTCAGATGGTAAAATATCTGCCTGCAACACAGGAGACCCCGGTTCAATTCCTGGGTCAGGAAAATCCGAGAAGGGATAGGCTACCCACTCCAGTATTCTTGGGCTTCCCTGGTGGCTCAGCTGGTAAAGAATCCGCCTGCAATGCGGGAGACCTGGGTTCAGTCCCTGGGTCAGGAAGACCCCCCGGAGAAGGACAAGGCTACCCACTCCAGTATTCTGGCCTGGAGAATTCCATGGACTGTATAGTCCATGGGGTCGCAAAGAGTCAGACACGACTGAGCGACTCTCACTTCACTTCGGGCAGCAGACGGCCACTGGAGGCGGGGGCTCCCAGACTCCCCGTTGGTGGCAGAAGGCCCAGTGGGGTGGCTAAGGACGGGCCCGGCCCACCAGGCCCTGCTCGGAGCCTCCCCCGTGGGCCCAGCTCGGCCCTGGCTCAGTTCTGAACCTGCTCGTCTGGGGACATCCGAGGGAGGAGCTTAGAGCGGCCCCACCCTGCAGTGAGGCGGGCCCGTGACAAGTGACCTGCCCTCGGTGTCAAGCTGGGGCAGGGAGATGGACCAGAGGGGCTTGGGGGTGGCACAGGGGCCCCAGGGCCCCCTCCCGGGCAGCACTCACCCTGCTCTCAGACACTGAATGTGGGAAACCCCTGAGTAGCCGTAATTGCTTGTGGGCATCCAGCCTTCAGTCAGGCCTGAACCTCCTTCCCACCCTCAGGGGTCCCCACCCCTGCCGCGGGCAGGCAGCTGCCAGGGTCCTCACTCCAGCGGACTCTGCATTTCAGCTGGGAAATGAGGGTCTGGAGACGGTCCAGGACCCTGAAGAACGCTGGGATAACTGTGGATGCCGACTTCAGGAGATGCTGTGGCTGAGGCAGGGGCCTGGGGGGCAGGGGTTCTTCCATGATGCTTCCGGATCTAACGGGCCTGACCCCAGCCTGACCCCAGGGCTGGAGGCTGGAGGGCCAGCTGAGGACTCCAAGGGCTCGGGAGGTGTGGATGGACACTGGCAGGGAACTCCCCACCTACCCCACGGAGAGCCCCGGGAGTCACGGCAGGACTTGGGACCATGAGCGGATGAGTGGGCTGGGGCAGGGGGCTGGCTGAGCAAAGACAGCTCGGGGCCACAGATCCACACAGAAAGCCTGCCTTCCTCTGGGTGGGAGGGCAGGAGAACCGCACGGCTGCTCCCTGCCGGGCCCACAAGCACCCCGAGTCCACGCTTTAGGGTTCGGAGGGAAGCTGTTCCTCCCTCCCACATGCTCAGAGAGAGCAGTGTGAAGACACTCTTCCCAAGTCCATTCTTCCGCCGGCTGCTGGCGGAGGGAACCCAGGTCAGCACAAGATTCCTCCTGCACAGCAAGCCTTTAAATCATTCACTCGAAGCCTGTATTTCATTCACATTCAAATTCAGTTATTTGAAATAAATTTACCTTTAAATAAATCATATGCTATATGCATTACAAATCACAGTGATTATGACTAGGGAAGATGACAGGCCCTGACTTACGAATAAATCAGGCGTTTTCCCTGCAAGGGATCCCGTGATAAATGGGCTGTGGACGTCTGACTCACTTTTTTATCCAGATTCCATCTGGGATACTCAGCATACATTCAAAAGGTCCTGATGACGCTGCAGCTGTTTAGACGTGCTCGGGCTGAACCAGCCCGTTCTGCATGCAAGTTGGAGCCCTGCTTCCAGGGTCCTTTCGTTCTCTGCCCACTTCACCCGCCAGTTCCAGAACCAAGCGGCAGTGGCAACATCCCCAATCCAGCTCACTTTCGTCTCCTGCAAGGGTCGATGTTGTCTTCCTTTCTGTTTCCTGGGATCCACGGGAACCACGTCCCTCACAGTAGCTACAGCGTGGATTCACCCTCAAGGAAATCATCAAGAAGGAAGTTAGATGGCAATCATCGCTTTAAACAATTAAGAAAATGGATTAACAGGCAAAAATGTTAAACTCCCTAAAGGAATTTAAAAGAAGATTTCTATTGTCTGCTTCACTTTTTTTAAACAGTAGACAGAAAACTCAAGAACAGTGAACTGGTCTCTTAAATATGATAAAAACCAGAGGCAGACCAGGCTTCCCGGCTCTCGTGGTAAAGAACCCACCTGCCAGTTGTTCAGTGGCTCAGTCGTGTCCAGTTCTTTGTAACCCCATGGACTACAGTATCCAGGCTTCCCTGACCTTCACCATTTCCTGGAGTTTGCCCAAACTCATGTCCATTGAGTCGGTGATGCCATCCAACCATCTCATCCTCTGTCGTCCCCTTCTCCTGCCTTCAATCTTTCCCAGCATCAGGATCTTTTCCAATGAGTCAGCTATTTGCATCAGGTGACCAAAGTATTGCAGCTTCAGAATCAGTCCTTCCAATGAATATTCAGGGGTTGATTTCCTTTGGGATTGATTGGTTTGATCTCCTTGCAGTCCAAGGGACTTTTAGGAGTCTTCTCCAACATCACAGTTCAAAAGCAATGCAGAAGATATAGGAGACATGGGTTCAATTTCTAGGTTGAGAAGATCCCCTGAAGGAAGTCATGGCAATCCACTCCAGTATTTTTTCCTGGAGAATCTCATGGACAGACGAACCTGGAGGGCTACAGTCCATGGAGTCACAAAGAGTCAGACATTACTGAAGTGACTTAGCAGAGGCAAACAGAGAGAGAGATCAGTCCTGAGTCAGTTCTGCAGAGCGGCCCCCAGACTGGCATCAGCAGCAGCATCCTCAGACACGTGTGGAAACGCATATTCCTACAAACACAGGGCCCACCCGAAGGCCCCAACCGCCTGGGGGAGTGTCTGGAAAGCAGGTTCCTAGGCAGCAGGCCAGGAAGGCTCAGTGGTGAGCCTTAGTTGAAAAACGTGCCACCAGTGGCCTGGAGCAGCCACCCACAAGGACAAGAGAAGGCCCAGGACAGTCCATCCAAATACCATTCCTCCCAAATTAATCTAGAAATGGAAGCCATTATGCTAAGTATAAAAAGCAGAGACATCACTCTGCCAACAAAGATCCATCTAGTCAAAGCTATGGTTTTTCCAATAGTCGTGTTTGGAAATGAGAGTCGGATCATAAAGAAGGCTGAGCACCAAAGAATTGATGCTTTTGAACTGTGGTGTTGGAGAAGACTCTTGAGAGTCCCTAGGACTGCAAGGAGATCCAACCAGTCCATCCTAAAGGAGATCAGTCCTGAATATTCACTGGGAGGACTGATGCTGAAGCTGAAGCTCCAATAATTTGGCCACCTGATGCGAAGAGCTGACTTACCGGAAAAGACCCTGATGCTGGGAAAGATTGAGGGCAGGAGGAGAAGGGGATGACAGAGGATGAGATGGTTGGATGGCATCACCAACATGATAGACATGAGTTTGAGCAAGCTCTGGGAGTTGGTGATTGACAGGGAGGCCTGGTGTGCTACAGTCCATGGGGTCGCAAAGAGGCAGACACGACTGAGCGACTGAACTGGACTGAAAAGTGGGCAGGGCTTGACCTGCAAGACCAGAGCAGGGAAGTCTCCCAGCAGAGGGAGCAGTGGGATGTCTGTCCTGAGAGGGTCAGACACACAGGCCATAAGGAGGAGGGGGCACCAGCCTTGCATACATGTCACAAGTGTTTCTCTGAACTGACTGATGCTAAGTATATTAATAACAAATAAAATAACATTAACAATAATGAGATCATCATAGAAATAGTCTTAAAGTAAATAAAATAATTGGGAATGGTGAACTGATTCAAAAAGGATAAACTTTGAGAAGCACGTAATGAGGGCCCTGGGGACACTGCACTGTGGCAAAGCCACATTATTCAGTCGTGAGTTTCCAGCACTGGGGCCGCCGGAGAGTCGACCCTGACATCCCCGGGCTCTGTGACCGCCCCCCGACTCTCTCCCCTCTTTCCACCTTCCGCAAGCCCCTCCCCCACCCCCACTCGGCGATATGATCCACCTAGCCATGCCTCACACATCATCCATCAACACTTTCCAGATAATTTAAAGTTTTCAACGTAACCCAATAAGGGTGTAAAATATATCTGAAGAGTTATATGAACTCAGAATAAGGGAGATATTACCAAGGTGCCACCAAATGCAGACACTCTTGAAAAACCCGTTTGGTGGGTTTGACAAACCAAAATGAAATGCCGAGCATGTGGAAAGACACAGGAGGTAACACCAAAGGCGAGGTGCAGAAGCGCCTCTGCAACCCAAGGCGGGAAAGGGCCGGCACGCCTCTCAAACCCAGGGAAACTTGTAGCAAAGTCCGGGCAGGGGAACAACAGTCAGCCCCAAAAAAGGTGGAGAAAACCCTAGCGGACATTCACTGGACAAGTGCCCGTCCACTCCACATACAACTCCAGAAACTAAGTCAGAACAGAGACCAGAGTGTGCGTCACTGGCCCGGCCAGTGCGGAGGGAACTGGGCTGTCCTGGGGGACGCAGGGTCCCTATCCCTGACCTCTGACACACCACCCCAAGTGGGGCTGAGCCTAAGACCTCTGCAAGCTCAAAGCACAATCCAGGAATATTCAGTGCAGGTGTCTGGAGTGAAAAATAGGAGACACTCTGTGTATTAACTTAGAGAAGGGGTCTGAGGAAGAAAGAAAACAATGATATCTAAGCACACTTTGCAGCCCTGCGAAATGATGCTACGGAACATTATGGTGGATGAATTCACTGTATTTGTTCCTAGTGGAAAAAGCTGACCGACCAATGCAAAAACTTCTACTTCTTGCTGTTGCATATTTGAAAAAATATAGAAAACGTGTACTTATTAATGCAATTACATCTTGGTGCTAAGATAAAAACATACATTTTTATTTCCACCTTTTTTCCCTGATTTCTATTTGACTACATGACATTTTGTCTGTGTGTGTATTAGTTGCTCAGTCGTGTCTGACTCTTTGTGACCCCATGGACTGTAGCCCACCAGGCTCCTGTGTCCATGGGATTCTCCAGGCAAGAATACTGGAGTGGGTAGCCACGCCCTTCTCCAGAGGATCTTTCTGACCCAGGGATCAAACCTGGGTCTCTTGCATTGTAGGCAGATTCTTTACCATCTGAGTTATGTGGGAAGCCCTGATGACATTTTGTAGTTACCTTATTATATTTCTAAAGAAAAAGTAAATGAGGAAAGAAAAAGATGTCTGAAAGTTCTATTTAAATTCTGACAGGAAACATGCCTCCCACCCCACTAAGCACTGGAAAAATCCTGCCACTTGCCTGAAACTCAGCTTTCTCCCCCCAGCCCCACTCCACCCAGGTGTCTAACAGTTGAAACACTGGGGAAGTCAGTAACCCAGCTCTTCCACCCAGGGGTGTTCTCGAAGCTGAGAAGCAGCATAACACGTCGAAAGAAAGGCTGGCGCTGACATTCAAGTATAAAGTGCTATTGTTTCTCTGCCTTTCAGAGAACTCACTCTCAGAAAAAGTGCCTAGACAGAGTGTGGGTCTAAGTGTTCTGTTCATCCTGATCGTGTGGATCCTTAGAATCTACAGAAGCGACTCTCAAAGCCCTTTTCACAGTCCTGGTCCTGGAAGGTGGCTTTGCACCCAGGTCCCCTGGAGGAGAGCCCCCTGGTGCCCGTGGTAGAGCCCCCTGTCCTGGAGAACCGGCTAAATCTCCCTCCGTCAAGCCGCGGCTGCACTATAAATAACCCTGATTTCCACGTCTATGAGAGTCCATGATTTCTCACCGTTTCCCCCAGGACTGAAGGCTCCTTCCACAAACAGGGGCAGAGGACCACAGGAAGCCCCATTTTCCTGAGCCCCCAGACCCCGCCAAGACTCCGCGACCACAGAGGAGATGAATAATCCCATTTGCAGTCCTTCTCTGCTGTTCGTCAAAGCCAGGGCTCCAGAGAAGCCCAAGCGCAATTGCCAACAGGCTGCACTGAAATGAAAACATCATTTTTCCTTCCGTCCAGCTCAGGGAACTCTGAAACTGCCTCTGATAATTAATCCACAGAGAGAAATCAATACTACAACTGGTTGAAGATGAAACAACCCATAGCAAAATAAACTTTGCAGGGATGCCTCAGCGGTTTCTGTGGACGCAGAGTACCTGCTGCAGATGTGGCAATGTGGAATCTAAATAAATGTTGCTTTCTCTCCCCAGATCATCCCACCCCAAAGGTCAATTACCCGAACCGTTTTAAGTTGTACAACACTTTTGTATAAATACATCCTTTGTTCTCCAAATGTTGACGGGTCGGGCTCCTTTTTCCCATTAGGCCCAACAAATGGGTCTACGGTTTGGTAGTCGCAAATAGACTGAAAGAAGTCGTTTCGGGGTGAATGATTTACGAGTGAGGAGGAAAATCCAGGTTTCTCATATGGGCCGCTCGTAAGTCCAGTGTGGTCTGGTGGAGGGGGCGTGTTTCCTTTCCTTACTCTGGTTTCGGGTTTTGGTTGAGGTTTTGTTTTTTCAGTTTAACTTACCTTTGGGAAGCCAAGCTGAGTTGGCAGCATGCACTGACCCTGTGTTACCGTTCAGCCTGCTGTTCGTTACAAAGCGTTACAACACATCGCGTTAAAGAAATGAAGGAGGTTTAGGTCTTTTGCTTACCGGGAGCCCTGGAGTGTTCAGTGAAGGACCACAGCTCCTGGAGAGATGAATCCAACACAGCACGTCATTAGGCTCCAGTGAGAGAAGCATTCCCACAGCGAATGAGCATCGCTTGGCCGACTTCCGGAGCACCTGTTGGATTGAACAGGCTAGCCGGGCCCCCTGACTGGCTGGAAGGACAGGAGCCTGTGTTTAGCATACCACATGGTTTTCTTAATCCTTATAATAACCTCACACTGATCTAGGTTTGCTTGGGTCTGGAGTCAGGCTCTGCCTCTTGATAGCTGTGCATCCCTGGGGAGGTCACTTGCCCTCTCTGTGCCTGTTTCCTCTTCCATAAAAACAGCACTTCTCTCCTGGGGCTGTCATGAGGATTGACAAAGTATGATGTGCGATAGAGCTTAGAGCAGTGCTCGGGGCATGCCACGAGCTACAGAAACTGCCGTTATCTAATTGCTGTCCTAGAAAGGTGAGGTCCCTTGCTCAGACTTACACAGTGAGTTGCAGAGTTAGAGGACATGACCATGTCATTTAGATGCCAAATTCCGTACTCTGCCCATTGTTTCTGGAAGTGGGAGGAAGGCAAACAAGCACCTGGGCGTGAGCTTACTGCTAACTCGGCTCGTGGAGCAGGTGAGGCTGAATTCTTTCGAGCACCGAGGCTCCCTCCGAGGAGTAAACAGCCACACGGTCTCATTTTTGTCTTTCAGTCCCTGTTCCTTCAAAAGGAATAACGTGATACTCATTGACTGTTTAAATCAAATTTCCCCTAGCGATTTGGGAAAAAACAAACAGAGAGAAAGTGTGTTGAAAGCCCAAAGAAAAAGGAAACACTCCCACTTCTGGAGAAAGCCACCAGGAGGTCCCTTTTCAGTCCTTCCTGCATGATGCTGGGCCAGTGGATGGAATTCTTCATAACAGAACTAAAGTAAGCATGGGAAATTCTGAAAGAGATGGGAATACCAGACCACATGACCTGCCTCTTGAGAAACCTATATGCAGGTCAGGAAGCAACAGTTAGAACTGGACATGGAACAACAGACTGGTTCCAAATAGGAAAAGGAGTTCGTCAAGGCTGTATATTGTCACTCTGCTTATTTAACTTATATGCAGAGTACATCATGAGAAACGCTGGGCTGGAAGAAGCACAAGCTGGAATCAAGATTGCTGGGAGAAGTATCAATAACCTCAGATATGCACATGACACCACTCTTATGCCAGAAAGTGAAGAGGAACTAAAAAGCCTCTTGATGAAAGTGAAAGTGGAGAGTGAAAAAGTTGGCTTAAAGCTCAACATTCAGAAAACGAAGATCATGGCATCTGGTCACATCACTTCATGGGAAATAAATGGGGAAACAGTGGAAACAGTGTCAGACTTTATTTTTGGGGAGGCTCCAAAATCACTGCAGATGGTGGTTGCAGCCATGAAATTAAAAGACGCTTACTCCTTGGAAGGAAAGTTATGACCAACCTAGATAGCATATTAAAAAGCAGAGACATTACTTTGCCTACAAAGGTCTGTCCAGTCAAGGCTATGGTTTTTCCAGGGGTCATATATGGATGTAAGAGTTGGACTTGAAGAAAGCTGAGCGCCGAAGAATTGATGCCTTTGAACTGTGGTGTTGGAGAAGACTCTCAAGAGTTCCTTGGACTGCAAGGAGATCCAACCAGTCCATTCTAAAGGAGATCAGTCCTGGGTGTTCATTGGAAGGACTGATGCTAAAGCTGAAACTCCAATACTTCGGCCACCTCATGCGATGAGTTGACTCACTGGAAAAGACCCTAATGCTGGGAGGGATTGGGGGCAGGAGGAGAAGGGGACGACAGAGGATGAGATGGCTGGATGGCATCACTGACTCAATGGACATGAGTCTGAGTAAACTCCGGGAGTTGGTGATGGACAGGGAGGCCTGGCGTGCTACGATTCATGGGGTCACAAAGAGTCAGACACGACTGAGCGACTGAACTGAACTGAACTGAAGCTATCACCGGTTCCTTGAGCCAACAAATTAAACTTTAGTCCCAGCCAATAGTCTGTTTTGTTGACTTCAAAAACCAGCCAGAGGAGAAGAAAACTCATCTCTGTAGGAGAAGGGAACATCCTCCAGAAGAGAAACAGTTCCTCCCGCCCACCCACTTCTGCCTTATCCTCGGTTCAGAAATCTCTCTGCAGAAGTAATATTTTCCCTGACGTCTCCGCATTTCCGCCTGCAGAGCTCTGGAACCACTTTAGCTCACCCTTCCAACCTGTCTCCTCACCAAGTGGTTTCCCAGTTTCACGTCTACATTCTGCAAAAGGCAGGAGCCGCACAAATGCTTAAAAGGAGGTGATGTTAATTATCCACTATCTCGAGCCATGGGATAATTCATTAGTTGCACCTCCTTGCCTTGCAAAAGGCGTTTGAGGAAGAGATTACACGTCTCAGAGCAAAGCACTCCGTTCATTATGACCGACGTGTGGGGAGTCTGACCGTGAGGTGCTCCGCGCGCCTTCCGCCTTTAGGCACACTCAAGTCCTCCCGAGTTCAGCGCAGACTGAAGTGACTTCGGAGCCTCCCTCTGGGGAGCCGTGAGAATGCTCTTCTTCTCAGAGTGGGTCTGCACCGACTGATCGGCTGGCTGCTCACCTGCAGCCCGGAGCCGGGCCCCTACCTTCATCTGCGAGTTGGCAGAGAGGCTGACTCCATTGGAGCCATTATGTCCACAGACGCTGAGAGCACCGCGCAGCGGGCGCCCGCACACTGTGCCCCGCTTACCGTGAGGTCCGGGCCTCCGCCCACCGCCTCTCCCCAGGGGGAGCGAGGCCCGGATGGAGTCGGCCTGCCGGAGCGGAGCGTCCAGCCAGTCCCCCCGCCCCACGCCAGCGGCCAGCAGGTCTGAGGGGTTCAGAGCGGAGTGTCCAGCCAGTCCCCCCAGCGGCGGCTGGCAGGTCTGGGGGGCTGCACGCACCTGTGTGGCTTCACCCCAGCTCAGAAGGAAGGCCCTGGGGGAGCAAGTCAGGGGGGCGGGGGTCCAGGGAGAGGGCCTAGCCGGATGTCTCCGCGGCAGCCGGGGCGGGGTCCTCAGAGGGGCCGAGGGGACAGAGAGTGGCAGGAAGGCCGGCCAGCGCCCCTCCGGTCGGGCCTCACGCACAGCCACGCGGATTGTGCAAGCGGCCCGCTCCCTCAGCACACGCCCACCGTGGACCCTGACCACCGGGAGCCCGCAGTCCTGGGACCCAAGTCCAAAATGAGGGGAGGGAGGGGTGGCTCCTCTGCTGATGGCCGAGCCTCGGTCACCCCGGGTGCTGCCTCGCGAGGCAGGCGCGTCTGAGCGCTCGGGACTCGAGGCCCTGGCCCACCTCGGCCGCTCCAAACACCGTCCGTCAGCAACCCAGCTTGTAAATCACGGCCGGCCGTGCGCCGCGGGGAGGTCCGGCGTCCAGGGCGCTTAGCCAGTTCCCAGCCCCGCCCTCGCGCTCTCCCCACTCCAGCAGCAGGACCATCCATCATCCCGGCCCAGGAGGCGGGGGTTCTGACAAAAGGAGGCCTGGGAGCCAAACAATGTGATCCGTTAAGTCTCGGGGACGCGGAGCTCTTTAAAATTTCCAACCAGTCCCTTAGCCTTTTGTGTTAACAAAACCTATTCATTTCAGGATTTGGCAGTTCAAATTATTTCAGACAAGACCTCAAGACAAATGGTTATTTGATAGAGTCACACAGGCGCGAGTGGCAGCCGTAGAAAAATGGATGCTCGTCCTGGAGGACGGGAGGGCGGCGGTTGGCGGGCGCTGGGAAGGTGAATCGGACGGTTCCTGGCAGCGGTCGGAGCCACCTGCGCTTTCCAGAAACGGCGCCTTCTAGACGCCTTAAATAGAAGCTTCCCCAGACCACACACACGTGAAGTCCAAGAGCGCGGGGTGCAGGTCTTCTCAGTACTCGGCTGTGACAGCCACATCTAAAAATGACAAGAAGAGTGACTTTTCTTCCCATGCTGTGCTAGCCTCTAAGTTTCTTCTTACAGAACTCAAATAGGATTTGTTTTTCCTGGAAAGGAAAAAAAAAGACATAAATTGTCCACCATCTAGAAGAAAGTGGGAGAGAGTGTAGGTGGAACAAAGAGCTCTCCTCAGTCTTTCGCAGGCAAACAGGGGGCCGTGCAGGCTGGAGGCGCAGGGAGCATGTGTCTGAATCCCTGGCCACATGTCCAGGAGAGGCCCCCGGGGGCAACCGTCTCCACGTGCTGCTGTCGGATCGGCCAGGTGGGCCTGAGGGTGAAACAGGAGAAACAGCGGGCGGGCTTCCGCAGGAAGGGAAAGAATCGGAGCTCGGCATCGCTGCGAAGAACAGGCCACTGCGGCGAGCAGCCCCCTCAGACGCCCTCAGGCCCTAGGGACCCCCGCAGCCCCTCACTGCATGAGCTCTTCATCAGGCCGCACAGAGAGACTCTCCCTCCCATCTGCGGAGATGGAATCTCTCCTAAAGAAATGTAACCCCAAGAGGGACCCCCACCCCCTTGGCCAGTCTGTGGGGCAGAAGAAACGCCAGGAGGCAGGAGTCACAGAATCATCTTAGGGTCTGTCTGCTGACCACGTGCGCGTGCCCAGTGGCTCAGTTGTGTCCGACTCTGCGACCCCATGGACTGTAACCCGCCAGATTCCTCTGTCCATGGGACTCTCCAGGCAAGAACACAGGAATGGGTTGACATTACCTTCTCCAGGAGATCTTCCCAACCCACCCATTGAACCTGGGTCTCTTGCATTGCAGATGGATTCTTCACCCACTGAGCCAGCAGGGGAGAATTAACTATTTTCATATAAGCCCCTGCCTCCTGCATGCATTTAAGATGGGCTGTCTGAAGAGCTTTGTTGAAGGGCTGGCATCATGTCTCCCATCAGCCAGAGGGTCGGCCCTGCTTGTGAAGGCTGCCCCTGACCCTGGATACTCTGCTAAAGACACCAACATGTCTGAAGACACCAAGGGGCCCCAAGGAGGCTCAGTCGCCCTTCTGCAGACGGGCGCTTAGAATCACAAGACTCCACAGAGGTGGAGGCGGGTGATGTGTTTATTGAGTATCTGCTGAGGGAAAGCCACTGGGAGGAGCCAGGAGAAGGGCCGCAGCACCTGTTTGGGGGCTCAGCATATTATGTTATCCCCCTAAAGATCCAGGAGAAGAATGGTAAGGTGAGGTTATGCATCTGGCATCTGCAGGGAGTCCTCTAAATAAACAGTTCCCAGGATGGAAAGCTGAAGCTCCAATCCTTTGGCCACCTGATGCAAAGAGCCAACGCATTGGAAATACCCTGATGCTGGGAAAGACTGAAGACGGGAGGAGAAGGGACCTACAGAGGATGAGATGGTTGGATGGCATCAGCAACTCAATGGACATGAGTTTGAGTGAACTCTGGGAGACAGTGAAAGACAGGGAAGCCTGGCGTGCTGCAGTCCATGCGGTTGCAAAGAGTCAGACATGACCGAGCGACTGAACAACAGGATAGAAAGCTCCAAGCAGAACTTAAAAACTGTAGACCCCAAAGCAGCAGGTCCACAAGAGTATAATGAAATCATAAAATAAGTTTTATGGACACACTTAATTATAGACAGAAAATGGGTTGGAGCACCTCTATTCGTGTATTAGAAGTAGGAAGAGGTATTTAAGCTGTTTTGAATCTTTACCAAAAACTAGTGGATACTTAATCAAGCCTATTAGCTTTTTAATCAGTCAGGGGAAAAAAGACTTCACTTGTGAAGCTTTGGGTGAAAAGAGGGATGAAGTGGTCTGCTCTGTGGGACCGAGACCACATCCCACCACCGGCGTGCTCATTAGAGGCCGTGCAGGCCCCTCCTGCCCCTTCACGGGCTCTGTGAGATGCTGTCGTGATTCCACACCCAGGCCTGTGTGGGCTTATCTCTGGTCCAGCCCTCACTTCTGATCTGAGTGGATCAGCTGCCTGGGCTGGTCCCAGAATGAGGCGTTTCTTCCGTGACAGCCTGTGTTTCACAAATGAATGAGGTGTTAGGTTCTTGCGTAGCCTTCTGCAGGCTTCCCTGGCAGCTCAGTGGCAAAGAGCCTGTCTGACAGTGCAGGAGATGCAGGAGACCCGGGTTCATCCCTGGGTCGGGAAGATCCCCTGGAGAAGGAAATGGCAGTCCACTCCAATATTCTTGCCTGGAAAATCTCATGGACAGAGGAGCCTGGTGGGCTCCAGAGGGTCGCAAAGAGTCAGACACGAGTCAGTCAAGCACACACACAGCTTCCAGTGGGTCAGATGGCAGAAGGTGGGAGAGTGGTTGCTGTTCAGTCACTGAGTCGCGTCTGGTCATTTGCGATCCCATGAACTGCAGCACGCCAGGCTTCCCTGTCCTTCTCTATCTCCCGGAGTTTGCTCAAACTCATGTCCATTGTGTGGGAATGCGGAAAACCAAATAAATTCAACAAAACCATGTGTGAACAGTCACCAGGACCCCTTGTAGAGAAGAGTCTGAAACTTCAGTAAAACCAGTCATGGGCGATGGCCCTGAAATCATGCCAGAAAGAGAGGGTAGAAAGAAACTGAAGATGCCATCTGGGCACATTCAAGCTCTCGGCCCCCAAACACTGAGGCATGGGCCGTGGGCTGGCCTCACTTACAGCTTCTGACAGGCGGGTAAGCAGAGGCCCACGGGAGAGCACGCATCGGGGCCCAGGGTAGGAGCACCAGGTAAGCAGGCGAGTGTGGCTGCAGGGCCAGGTGAGGATGCAGCTACAGGCAGGCAGACAGGGGCCTTGCAGGGCCAGGTGAGACGCAGCTGAGTGCAGGCATCAGGGGCCTTGTAAGCGAGGTGTGGCTGCAGTGGATATCTGTCGGGGTTTCAGCGGAAGGAGGCCTGAGGTGTGAGTGTTGCATGAAGCTGTGTCCAGGTGAGAGAGCAGAGGCATGTCGGGGCGTGGGAAGGTTCCCGGGGCTGGGCCTGGGGACGCAGACAGGTGAAGAGAGACAGGCGCCCCCAGTGCTGCAGAGCTGGAGCCAAGGGGGCCTGCTGATGGGTCAGCGAGTGGTGGGACTACACAGAGCAAGACCCCTAAAGGTGACACTGGCCCTGGGGGGGAGCTTGGGCAGGGGGCTGGGCAGGAAGCAAAGGTCTGGAGTCAAGAAGGAGGACAGAAGCCCGGGGTTCTAAAGACGGGGCTGCGAGCCGCGCAGGATGCCCCAGAAGCGCCGGGCCACGTGGCCCACGAAGGATGCCCGTCTCCACCAGGCTCGGGAGCACCACGCCCCCATGCGCAGGCGATGGGCGTGGGGGCCGCGTGCGTGTGTGCGCTGCTGCAGGGGAGAGGGTCAGAGAGGCACCCAAGTGGGAGCAGCCCCGGGCCGTCCAGCAGGCTGTCCTTCCCTCCAGGAGGACAGGGGCCAGCCCCCGGGACTCGTCCAGAGCCGGCTCCCGCTGTGCGGCTGGGGCTGTCTCCCTGTGTCTGCTGAATTCATCTGCTGCTGCTTTTTCACTTCTCTTCAGTAAATATGGACGTGGGCCCCACAAACGGCCATACCCAAGTGCCCCCCGAAGGAAAAAAGGAGCCCTTGCCCACCCAGCCCTTCCACAGGGGCACTCCTCCAGCCGCCTGAGTCCGCCCCCCACCCACCTCGAATGCCCTTGAGAAACAGACGTGTGTGCACGGCCCCAGACGGCAGGGCCCCCTCTCTGCCCCTCCTCCCTGGCCCTGCTGCTGGCACAGCCCCGTCCCTTTCTAGGAAGCACCCAAGCTTCTGAAGCTGTGGGCATCCGGGAGCATGAAGTTTCCTCTCCCAGGGAGGCTGAGCATCCACTCAGCCCTCTTAGCTGGCCAAGCCTCTTCACCCAAGTGCACCCTAGGCGAGCAAGCCCATGCTAAAGATGGTGATACAGTCTCAGCTCGGTGGAAGGCTTGCCCTGGTCACGTGCTGAGAACAGCAGTGTTGGCAAAAGAAGAAAATTGTTGCTCTGTAGAGTCTGTAATTACATGTCAAAATAAACGAGATCTGGAAATACTTTATTTAATTAAAATGATTATTTGTATATGTATATTAAATTATAACTTAAGTTTAATCTGGAAATTAAATAATATTAAAATGCAATAATATTTAAAATACAAAAACAACACTTTTCCTATTTAAAAACCAGTGACCAATTAGAAATATAAAGGTTTAAACAATTCAGCCTATGATAAAACAGCTATTATAATATCTGTAAATCTAAGCAAATGCACATATATCTTAAAACATTACATAAATACATAAAAGACTAATGAATAAATAGCAACAAATCATGTTCTTGGCTAAAAAGACAAGTATATAAAGATACCATCTCTACTCAATTACTCTACATTTTAATGCATTTCCAGTTTGAGTAATGGCAGAATTTTCAGTATTTGCTGGTAGAGAGAGGACCTGTGTAATGTGACATAATAACCCTAAAGATTTTTCTGGAATGTAAACATTTTTTAAAAGGAAAGTTTTGAAAAAAAGAGTAATTCAGGGGCTCGGCCTTCTTTGACTGAAATATATCATTAAGCACAACAAATAAAACCATAGGCAAGAAGTCAGCATGTAGATCAAGTAAAATATATTAAGCCCAGAGGTGAAATAAAATTTAGAAAGATTAGCTTGATAAAAGTAGCATTGCTAATCTAAAAGATTAATAACTTCAGAATGGCACTGAGGCCAGCTGCCAGCTAACTGCAGTGAGGGATCTCTTGCCACACCTGACAACTAAAGAGTTTCTTGATGGAGCATCAAGTCCTGTATACCAATTAAAACTATCAGAACAAAATCATGAGTAATAAGAAAACAACTAAACTTTCATTAGTTTCTCTTGAGGTTCAGATGGCAAAGAATAAGCCTGCAATGCAGGAGACCTGGATTCAAGCCCTGGGTCAGGAAGATCTCCTGGAGAAGGGAATACCCACTTCAGTATTTCTGCCTGGAGAATCCCACGGACCGTGGAGCCTGGAGGGCTGCAGCTTCTGGGGTCACAAAGAGTCAGACATGACTGAGCAACTTTCACAAGCTTTCATTAGAAGAGCACTTCCTACATATAACAAAGAAGTGGTTTCATAAAAGGTGAAGCTGCTCAATTTTACTTCACAATAATGAAAAAGTTTTATTGAGCAAAGCATTCCATAAATAGCCAAGTGACAAGTCAGGAGGCCTATTTGCAAAACCAGAAAGGACTCCTTACAAATTAGTAAGCACTGATTGGCTTAAGAAAACCTGACAGTTCAGAGTAATAAGAAAAACGGACGATAAGAACGGACGCTGGAGGCTAATTCTGCGGCTCTCTCTCACACGCAGATGGGCAGCTTGGCCCCAGTGCCCCTCCCCCACCCCAGTCCACGCAGGTGAGGGCGCAGGACCTTCTGATTACCTGTCGGTCCCAGTGCGCTCCACAGCAGAGTCTGGGGAAGCGTATATTGTGCATGCCCTGTGACCTCGCGATCAGACTTTGCAGGGAATATCCCACCGGCACAGGATACAGGGATTGTTTGTGATGCGGGAAACGAAAGCACCCTGGGCAGCCACCGGCTGGGGCCACGGGACACCGGAAGCCATCAGGAGAGCCAGCACAAAGTCCTGTCTAGGCTCACTGTTACGCGGAAAACAGATTCAGAAAACTGTATGCGATGTGATGCTGTTCTTGCGCTAAAAGAAAGATGGATGAGCAGACGGATGGATGCTTGGATGGATAGTTATGGGTGGGTGGATGATGGAGGTATAAATTGCATGGAAGAATATCTTTATCCATACGTAGAAAATATCTGGACACATAGCAAGAAAACGATAAGCAATGGTTGACCTGGAGTGAGAGGTCTACAGGGACAGAACAGAGAGTCTGACTCCGTTTTCAATGTTGACTGCTAACAGCTTTCGGCATCACCTCTGTTTTTTGCTTTGGCCTCACACCCGGGCAGATCGCTAAGAAAGCCTGGGTGCCCCGCCCCTGGAGTCAGAGGGAGGCTGAGCCCACTAAGCTCCGCCCCCGTGCGGAACCCGCGGCAGTCCCTCCCTCAGCCACAGTGCAAACCCTCTGTTCTGCCGGCTACAAACTAAGGACTCGGCCCTGCTGTCCCCGAAGGCCTCGATCTGTAATGAACTTTGTCGTACACTGAAAAGCAAAGGAGAAAAGGAAAGATATAAACATCTGAATGCAGAGTTCCAAAGAATAGCAAGAAGAGATAAGAAAGCCTTCTTCAGCAGTCAATGCAAAGAAATAGAGGAAAACAACAGAATAGGAAAGACTAGAGATCTCTTCAAGAAAATCAGAGATACCAAAGGAACATTTCATGCAAAGATGGGCACAATAAAGGACAGAAATGCTATGGACCTAACAAGCAGAAGATATTAAGAAGAGATGGCAAGAATACACAGAAGAACTGTACCAAAAAAGATCTTCACGACCCAGATAATCATGATGGTGTGATCACTGACTTAGAGCCAGACATCCTGGAATGTGCAGTCAAGTGGGCCTTAGAAAGCATCACTACAAACAAAGCTAGTGGAGGTGATAGAATTCCAGTTGAGCTATTCCAAATCCTGAAAGATGATGCTGTGAAAGTGCTGCAGTCAATATGCCAGCAAATTTGGAAAACTCAGCAGTGGCCACAGGACTGGAAAAAGTCAGTTTTCATTCCAATCCCAAAGAAAGGCAATGCCAAAGAATGCTCAAACTACCGCCCAATTGCACTCATCTCACACGCTAGCAAAGTAATGCTCAAAATTCTCCAAGCCAGGCTTCAGTAATATGTGAACCGTGAACTTCCTGATATTCAAGCTGGTTTTAGAAAAGGCAGAGGAAGCAGAGATCAAATTGCCAACATCTGCTGGATCATGGAAAAAGCAAGAGAGTTCCAGAAAAACATCAATTTCTGCTTTATTGACTATGCCAAAGCCTTTGACTGTGTGGATCACAATCAACTGTGGAAAATTCTGAAAGAGATGGGAATACCAGACCACCTGATCTGCCTCTTGAGAAATTTGTATGCAGGTCAGGAAGCAACAGTTAGAACTGGACATGGAACAACAGACTGGTTCCAAATAGGAAAAGGAGTTCATCAAGGCTGTATATTGTCACCCTGTTTATTTAACTTATATGCAGAGTACATCATGAGAAACGCTGGAAAGCTGGAATCAAGATTGCCAGGAGAAATATCAATAACCTCAGATATGCAGATGACACCACCCTTATGGCAGAAAGTGAAGAGGAACTAAAAAGCCTCTTGATGAAAGTGAAAGAGGAGAGTGAAAAAGTTGGCTTAAAGCTCAGCATTCAGAAAACGAAGATCATGGCATCTGGTCCCATCACTTCATGGGAAATAGATGGGGAAACAGTAGAAACAGTGTCAGACTTTATTTTTGGGCTCCAAAATCACTGCAGATGGTGACTGCAGCCATGAAATTAAAAGATGCTTACTCTTTGGAAGGAAAGTTATGACCAACCTAGATAGCATATTCAAAAGCAGAGACATTACTTTGCCAGCAAAGGTTCGTCTAGTCAAGGCTATGGTTTTTCCTGTGGTCATGTATGGATGTGAGAGTTGGACTGTGAAGAAGGCTGAGGGCCGAAGAATTGATGCTTTTGAACTGAGGTGTTGGAGAAGACTCTTGAGAGTCCCTTGGACTGCAAGGAGATCCAACCAGTCCATTCTGAAGGAGATCAGCCCTGGGATTTCTTTGGAAGGAATGATGCTAAAGCTGAAACTCCAGTACTTTGGCCACCTCATGTGAAGAGTTGACTCATTGGAAAAGACCCTGATGCTGGGAGGGATTGGGGGCAGGAGGAGAAGAGGATGACAGAGGATGAGATGGCTGGATGGCATCACTGGCTTGATGGACGTGAGTCTCAGTGAACTCTAGGAGTTGGTGATAGACAGGGAGGCCTGGCGTGCTGTGATTCATGGGGTCACAAAGAGTCGGATACGACTGAGCGACTGATCTGATCTTGGTTCTGCGAAGTAATCAAGCTTGACATCCAAGCCCCGTTCTGAGTCGTGGTCTCGTCCATATCTCTAAGGAGATATGGAGAGAGATGGAGGAGAGTTGGAGGGAATTGACCCTTTTTATTAACTATTTGTTTTAACTTCTCTTTTAAATTTGTTTGCAATGAATAAATATGGTCTCGATAATTAAAATGGTACCTTTTTAAATTTGAATCAACAGTAATAAAGTAGTTCTATACAAAACAGCCCATGCTAGACCAGCTCTCAGTTCAGTATCTGAAGAGCCTCCTCGCTGGTCGTGTTACAGATGGGCAGTGTGACCAAGACAGCCTGGCAGACTCTTCTCCTACTAGCCTCCTTCTGGAAAACCTGCACCTCACCCTCACTCAGGCTACAGAGTTTCACCAAGTGCGAGATGAGTTTGATCAACTTTTTGGCTTCAGGCACTACGGTCAGTGTAACAAGTATGGGAAATGATTTCTAAAAGCAGCAAGAATTATTAACGCTCAATTATTCATGGAGGCACTGATTATTTTCTCTGCACTCTCTCCCACCTGTCAGATCTGGGCCACACTTTCAGATGAAACACAGCACTCAATCCACAGACAGCCCCAGAGGTGACGATTAATAATTGAAGGCAGTTGATGATAATTGCATGATAACTTTATTGACCAGGCTCTAACCGGACGTGTGATGTGCCCGGGGTCTGTGCAGGGATCGCAAAGCCACAGCTGATGACCTGGCGGGTTCCAGAAACAAGCGCCACCTTCAGACTCCACAGGTGCAGGTCCCACTACTTGTCACCCCAGCTGAGGCTTTGAGTTGGGGTCTTCTTATTAAAAATTTTTTAAAACGCACACTTTAAATCTGATAATCACCTTGACAAGTTCTCAAGTAGGTGAGGAGATTCCCTCTGTTCCTCCTGCGTCGGACCCAGGAGCCTGCTTTGCACGGGGTGTTTCCTGAATAATTAGCAAGGAGAATATTAGCTGTGTAAGCTCTGCTCCCCAGCAGTCAAGAGCAGACATATCATTGCCTTTATCAGAACTGCTGGGAAAGCATTTCAGCCAGATTGGGAAGGGAGGCTAACCAGAATCTCAATCCAGCACTCCAGTGTGAAGTATCTTTTTTTTAACTTGAAAAATATCCTCTAAGTTACCTACAAAGTTCATCAGAAGAGTTGCTAAGCTTTCTGTCCTGAAGAAAGGATATTTCTAACCGTTTTGTTGACTGCAGAACCTTCAGCTGAGCAGTTGTGAGACACTCAAGAGTAAGATGGAGCAAAATGTGGAAGAAAAAGACATATTTGAGAGTGAACAGGTTTGCAGGAACCTAACAGCAAACTCTTCTTTACTGTTTTTTTTAACTGGTTTTCAGACTTACAAGAAAAGCTGTTTCCTGCCAGCAGCCACGCTTAGGTACATAACTCAGAGGACACCCAGCCCCCTGCTTTCCTCCCGTGATCCATCTTGTCTTCCACTGCGTCCTGATGACCATCAGTGCCCCAGGCCCACTGCTGGGCTCTTGGTGTGGACCCTGCTCTGTCAGAACATCTTGATGGAAATATAACTAGCTGGGGGGGGGGGGTGTCTTGGTAGCTGCTTACATCCGTTCGGGAGCTTGGAGGGAGAGAATCGTCAGCACACGGCTGTAAATATCCGACACGAAGATCAGGCGAGGAGTCAGAAAGCTTCTGCAACCAAAATAAACATGTATCCTTCGTGACTACAGAGTCAACCCTTCTGCAAACCAAGCCTAAACTCCAATCCTGCAAATAGAAACGTCACAACAGAAGTGGAGAGCACCACTCGAGAAGGTGTCATGTACACTCAGAATGCTGAGTGGGAGGGATGCGGACCCTGAAACTTGGAATGGAGCCCCTGGGGTGGGAGCCAATCCCCCCAGTTCTGCCAAAAGTCCTTCAACACAAGGAGTAGCCCTTCTCCCCTTCTCTGAGGGAGTTAGTTCCCCTTGCCCAGAGAGCTCATGATGACCTCTCCTGGGGCCTTGACGTCCTGGGGATGCCGATCCTCCTCGGACCTAGGCCCACCCTTCTCAGGGTTCCCAGGGTCACTGGTGGCAGCAGGACAGGGTTCAGGAAGATGAGCTGGACCTACGAGGAATGAGCCCCAAGTGTGACCCCTTAGGATGAAACTGCACCCCCAGAGAACTGCAATTTTCGCTAATTTAAACTAACAGATTCTTCATTTATATCAACAGAAACCTGTAAAATAAGACAGGAAATGGATCTCCAGATGTTTCAGGCAGGTGGATGGCTTATAAAGTAAGAACAGAACAAATTCATTGACACAGGTGCACCGAGCAGGAGCTCTGAGTTCGTGGTGTTAACTTGGTTTGTGAGAGCAGCTCCCAGAGTCTGCTCCAACAGCCGCTGGACTGTGGACCCAGAGGTCATCTGCAGTGAAGAGAGCTGAGTTCAAGGGCCCCCTGGTACACCAGAGAGAAGTACCCAGCAACTCAGGGAGACCAGAACTCCAGAATAAATGCAATACAGATGTGAGACTTCCGCACCGCCCCCATGAAGACACGCTTGTCATTCAAGCGCCCTTGAGGACGCTCCGTGGGAGGACCATCCCTGGGCCTGAGGGGCCTGCAGTGACCAGACTCTGCAGGCTGCAAAGACCGTGAGGGGCGCTGCGGCTGATGGAGCCCCTGAGCTCAGGGGGCGCTGAGAACACTGACCCAAGGGGCCACGCTCAGGGATTCTGGGGGCCTCAGAGCTGAGAGCAGGGCGCTCAGTCCCACACCAGCGAGGAGCTGAATCCTTTGTAGCCTGAGATGGGGGAGGACACAGCCTGGCTGGCTCCGGGACAGCAGCAGGTGAGGCTGCCAGAGGACCCCGCTTAGCTGCACCCAGACTCCCGACACGCAGGACTCAGAGACAAGAAACGCCTGTGGCTTTCAGCCTCTAAGCCTGTGGTTGGGCTTCCCTGGTAGCTCAGGAGGTAAAGAACCCACCTGCAATGCAGGAGACCTGGGTTCGATCCCTGAGTTGGGAAGATCCCGTGGAGGAGGAAATGGCAGCCCACTCCAGTATTCTTGCCTGGAGAATCCCATGGACAGAGGGGCCTGGTGGGCTACAGTCCATGGGGTCACAAAGACGTGGACATGATTGAGTAAGTAACACAGACACACACACACACACACAAGCATTTGGTTATTTGTTATGCAAGAATAGATCGCTTACACCATGGAGCCCATGTTGGAAATACTCAGTAAAATATATAGACAAGTAGTAGAACTCACTCAAGATTTCAACAAGTTGTCTGGACACCAAGAAAACTTTCAAAAAGCAGTAGTCTTCCTACAAATTAGCAGCAATGGTTTTTAGAAAATGGAATGAAAAAATAAGATCTAAAATCACATCACATCAGAATTAACCTGATAGAATGTATACAGCACCCTGTGGAGAGTGCAGCCCAGCAGCTCTCAGGACCTGGAAAGTGGATAACAGTGAATACAGTGAGTGATCTTCCACCCATGACTCAGAGGACTCCAGAGGCTGGAAAGTCACGCATTCCCTAGATCTGGCTCTCAGTTTGCTGCAGGTGAAATCAGATCAAAGACCCACAGGGATTTAAATAAAAAGGTTTAAATGGATGCTAAAATTCAAATATGAAAAGAAAGATGCGAGAACACTCAAAAGAATTAAAAAGAAAAAGGTGAAAGTCTTCCTCATCCCCTATCAAAGCATTTTAAATACAAAGTAATGAAGTCACTCTAATACTTGTGCAGAGAAGAAAACATTGAAGAAAACCTAGACTCAAATGAAATCCATCAAATGAAAAAGTGAAATAAACAGAGGAAGCATTACAAATTGATGAGAAAAAAAAGAGATTTGGTCATAAAAGCCTCACATGTGGAAAAATAAAGGAAAATTAGACCATTACCCCCGGAGAAGCAATGGCACCCCACTCCAGTACTCTTGCCTGGAAAATCCCATAGACGGAGGACCCTGGTGGGCTGCAGTCCATGGGGTCCCTAAGAGTCGGACTCGACTGAGCGACTTCACTTTCCCTTTTCACTTTTATGCACTGAGGAAGGAAATGGCAACCCCCTCCAGTGTTCTTGCCTGGAGAATCCCAGGGACGGGGGAGCCTGGTGGGCTGCCGTCTATGGGGTCGCACAGAGTCGGACACGACTGAAGCGACTTAGCAGCAGCAGCAGCAGACCATTACCCCACACACTAAAGAAATATTACAGGTGAGTTTTAAACCAAATGTGGAAAAAAGAAACCATAAGACAAAATTAGGCAATATAAGAGGATTCTTTGAGATGCAAACTGCAGATATGTGATGGGAAAATGAATTAAATTGACTTCTTTACATTTGAAAACTTCTCTATGACACACACACAAAAAAACACCTTTAAGCAAAGTTTTAAAGAAATGATATCTTCAGAGAGTTTGTTTCAGCATCTATGACAAAAAAAAAAAAAAGATTCATACTCAAAACATGTAAAAAACTCTTTACAAATCAGTAAGAAAAATACAAACAACTCAGCCTTATCAGGAAAACACAGCTCATCTGACTGGATCTTTAGGGGCAAAATCCTCTCTGGCACTGGGACCCCAATGTCGGGAAACACATTCCAGCTTGTCAGCGGGAAGTGGGTGAGAAGGTGGGGACAGGCCTCTGAGCCCCCCGTGTGCACGCCCCATCAGCCACAGACCCCACAGCATCACCGTCAGACGCTGTGAAAGAAACAGCCTGAGGTAGGGGAGAAATGCCCCAAGCCCTGGGACCTGTGAGCAGAACTTCATGTGGGAAAAGAGTGATGTCACCTTCTGCGGGAAAGAGATCACGGAAAAGAACGTGAGCAGAGAATGCGCTGCACTATCCCGGGGAGCCTGCGGGCAGGTTCCTGTGTCCTGGTGAGAGGGAGACAAACGGCGTTAGAGGACAGCCACGCAGAAGGGGCCACAGGACCGCAGAGGCAGACACAGCCCAGACATCTGGGGCCCCAGGAGCTGGAAGAGAGACGAAGGGACCCTCCCGGGAGCCCTGGGGCCATGGAGAGAGAAGGAGAGACTCTCCCTGGAGCCCTGGGGCCATGGAGAGAGAAGGAGGGGCCCTCCCTGGAGCCCTGGGACCATGACGAGAGAAGGAGGGACCCTCCCTGGAGTCCCAGGGCTCCAGGATCAACCCTCCCCATCACCTCAGGAGGCAGGGGGGCCCTCCCCATATCTCCTGGTCAGACTTCTGCCCTCCAGACTGAGAAACAATAAATTCTTGTTCTCAGTTTCCTGGATTGTGGAAATTTGTCGAATTGACCTGGGAATCTAGTATTAATATTCATTCAGTTGAGGTTGGCAAGACTCCTGTGGGTGTTTTCCTGTGTTGTTTGTGCTTCATCATAACTGTAGAAAAATCCAAGCCCAGAATGCGATCCACATTCAAATCTGCCATTTATTCAGATGAAGACTACGTGTGTGTGGAGTAAATGCACACACATGATACACTTATAGGAACACCAGCCAGTCACTTGCCATAGGGAAGAGGGGTTAGCCCGGGTTCTGAGAAGGGATCTGGTGGGCCCGCAAGCATCTGTGCCAATAAACGTAAGAGTCCAGTGTAAATGCTGGTGTGAGCTCGTCTAGGAGGACAGTCCTTGGCTATTTATCCTAAAATCGTTGTTGTTTAGTCACCAGGTCGTGTCCGACTCTTTGCGACCGCATGGACTGCAGCACGCCAGGCCTCCCTGTTCTTCACCATCTCCCAGAGCTTGTTCAAACTCCTGTCCATTGAGTCAGTGATGCCATCCAACCATCCCATCCTCTGTCGCCCCCTTCTCCTCCTGCCTTCAGTCTTTCCCAGCATCAGGATCTTTTTCAATGAGTTGGCTCTTCACATCAAGTGGCCAAAGTGTTAGAGCTTCAGCTTCAGCATCAGTCTTTCCAATGAATATTCAGGGCATATTTCCTTTAAGATTGACTGGTTTGATCTCCTTGCAGTACAAGGGACTCTCAAGAGTCTTCTCCAACACCACAGTTTGAAAGCATCAGTTCTTCGGTGCTCAGCTTTCTTTATGGTCCAACTCTCACATCTGAACATGAGTACTGGAAAAACCATAGCTTTGATTATATAGACCTCTGTCGGCATTATTATATTACACTTTGGGCTTATTGTAGTTTTTAAATGATAAAAGTGAGAATTATAATAATAACTGTGCATTACTTCCATGCAGATTCATCTCTCTGCAGCACATAAAAACCTTCCGTTCAGATGTTTTAAAACAACAGTCTGTGAGACTCCCACTTTATAGTTCTGACGATGGGCATGTTAAAGAAACAGGCCCTGCAGCGCCCGTCAATCCACATCTATCTTTAATAGTTTAAACTCTATTGCTTTTTCAATGTTCTTATAACGCCCCATTCATTTTGTAGTTACATCTCTGAAAAATATCATCTTTATCTTTTTCTCTCCATTTGTCTCAACCCTTTAATAATAATCCAGGCAACGGCACATCAGAATGGAAATTGCTTCTGAAGAACGTTGTAATAAATATATGTCAGGCACATTACACAGGATTTTGCTTACTTTTGATTTAAAAAGACAACATTTAATCTAAGAACTTAGAACTCGGAGATTCATCTTGCACTTCCGAAGCTCATGAGTAAATGCAGATCTGAGGAAAGGGGGTCCCCCCACCGTTTAAAATTAATCATGTGCCTTTGCCTTCTCAACACTGGGTTCAGGTCTCTGCTGAATATTCCAGGACTGGGCAAATATTGACCAACTGCTGGCAACCGTTTTCCTGTCGGCAAACTGCAACAGCAGGGAGTAATGGGGGTCTTGTGGGGAGGTCAGGGTCTCTGAGCAGGCATCTGCAGCCCCAGGGCGGGAGGATGAGAGATTAAAGGTGTTTGGGTGTTTCTGTGTGGAGAGGTGATTTGAAAGGTGCAGAGTTAAGTTCAAACTCTGATTGTAATCAATCATATTTTAATGCAAAGGAATTGACGGGAAGGTGATATTATGGAAATGGTATCTCAGTGGCTTTTCTGAGAGACCAGAAGAGAAGCCTAACCTCAGTCACATGCCCCCCTCTGTCCTCTTTCAGATCCTTGGCTAGTTTTTAATTATATTGTATGAAATACAGAATTTTAGAAGAGAAAAGACTGACAGTCTGGATTCTAATGCCCTCATTTCACATGAAGGAACTGAGGCCACGAGATGGAAAACCTCTGGACATCGTGGGCTGCTTGCATCCTGAGTTCTCTCGCCCAGAAACGTGTGCAAAGTAAAGTGAGCATAATATCAACTTAATTTTTGGCAACACCCTGGTGCAGCCCATGCCCTTTCCATCTGGCCTCTTGACTGGTGTCTCTGAAGTCAAGGATTTGCTCAATTCTTGCTGCAACCATAATTATCGTTAAAAGATCAAAGTCTGAATAGATCATTTTTGTACTTAAAACATGCATATGGCCCCAAAGTTCCTCCTGAATAAAGTCTCAGCTGCATAACCTGGACTACAAAGACCCGGTTCCCATTCGGCCTGACCCTGGCCCTGTTCCCTGTTCCCCACTAAGTGGTCAGGTCCCTCCACCCTTCTGGCCTTGCTGTGTGCTCTTCACCATCTGTACCGCTGCTGTCCGCCCCACACACACCCGCTTCTCTTGGCTGAGACAGCTTCCTTCCAAGGCTGAGTCTGGCTTCCTTTGGTCCTAGAGGGTTTCTCTGAGCCCCTAAGGAGCCCCGGTCTTCACATATGCCCAGCATCCTCACTTTCAATGACCTGCCTCCCCATCCCATCAGGGGGTTCTGGTACGGTCACCAGGCATAGTGTCCATCCCTCCTGGCCACAGAGATGGGTGTGACCTAGACCCACCTCTAAATCTTCCGCAGTCTAGGTTCTGGGTGGATCTGTAACAGCAGTCAGTTGTGCTCGTCCCTTCTTGGGATTTGAAATGCAGATTCAGGAGAGATGAGCTCTCTTACACCCACTGCAGCTTACTCTGTCTGTACCGCCCCCATGCACTCACCCCCAACACACACACACTGCTGTAGGCAGCCACCCTCCGTGAGAGAGAAAGTGACCAACTCTGAGACGCAAGCAGATCCAAGAGAGAAAGATAAAGGGTCCTAGTGATGCAGCCTCAGCCCCTGGACCATCCATCCTGGCTCCCCAGACTATGGGCCAAGTTTTCCTTGTTTAAGCCATTTTGTGTTGAGCTTTGTCCCAGTAAACCCAGCTTCCTGTCCCACCAGGCTCCTCTGTCCATGGGATTCTTCAGGCAAAAACACTGGAGTGAATAGCCATTCTCTTCTCCGGGGGATCTTCCCAACCCTGGTCTCCTGCATTGCAGGCAAATTCTTTACCATCTGCACCACTAGAGTTTTTAAATGGGCATAATGATTGTGCTACATTCCTCACTACCTGTCCCCTTTATTTTACAGACCCTGTAGCTGCCTGCCCACTGAATGTGTCCCCATGATAAGGTCTATGCCCACATCCCTAAGATGTCTTGCATCTACTCGGCATGATGTATGGGTAAATAAAGTGTATAGTGGAGAAATATGTTTTGAGGAAGGGAAGAAAGAGGAAAGGAGAAAGGGATAAAAGGAAGGAGGAAGAAGGGGGTAAGAAGAAGGAAGGAAGGGGAAAAATCTATTGTGTTGCTAGAGAAAACCTGCAGGTCACACCCAGAGAACTAAACATAAGGTGTAGTCTGATGCAGCCACTGACTCACACCTGAGGGTCACCAAGTTTGTTCCATCTGCTCTTCCTTCTCCCACCTGTGCACTGAGGCTGCCAGCCAAATGGTCTCTAGGTCCTCTGTGAACTGGGAGTGAACTGACCAGCTGAGTTTTCTGTCCCTGGAGGAATACACAGGGAGGTTGAGCCTGTCGAGAGGGAATGCTGCAGCTGAGATTTTAGATAAGACTGGATGTTTCTATCAGAAACATTTATAAATCTCTAGAGTTTAAGAGCTTACTGGTAATAAACCTGTGTGGGCTTTATCTTTCCTGGATTATTGTCCCAGAACAGCATCTATTAAATGGATGGATGAAGGAATCGGTGAATCTCAAGATTCTGGGGCCCAGGGAACAGGTGTCTGTAGTTCAGTAATGTCGCCACTAGATGTCACCCTAGTTCATTCTGGCTGTAGAACATGGGGTTCCAACTCAGATGCAAGCGAGGGGTGGGGAGGGTTTTGGGGAGACACAGACCAGAAATGGGGCGAGTATTAGTATTCGTTGGGAGCCCCCATCCTCCTACAGGTGAGGCAGCACCCAGAGGTAAGGACAGTCAGGAAACAGGAGGCTAAGTCCTCACTGAATTTTTCCCCCTTTGCTGACCCTGTTCTTCCCTGAAACAAAAATGAGTTTTTTGCTAGAAATCTCTTCACCTGACTTTGTAAACACTAGAGGGAAGACAGAGTTAACTGTACTAAAGTTTAGCAAAATTATCATTGAATTAAAAGAAAAATGAGCAACAACAACAACAAAAAACTGAAAGTGTTAGTCTCTCAGTCGTGTCTGACTCTTTGCAACCCCGGGGGCTGCAGCCCACCAGGCTCCTCTGTCCATGGGATTCTTCAGGAAAGAATACTGCAGTGGGCAGCCATTCTCTTCTCCAGGGGATCTTCCCAACCCTGGTCTCCTGCATTGCTGGCAGATTCTTTACCATCTGTGCCACCAGAGTTTTTAAGCGGGCATACATTGTAGATACCCACAATGAATTAAATTTCCAGAACATTCACTTACCAAAGCAAACAGGACTCATGGGCACCAGTGACCTCCTTAGCTATTCATGATACATGGGCCTGTGGTGAGCAGACCGTCTTCCCAGATTAGGCTTCTCTGGTC
Source organism: Bos javanicus (assembly GCF_032452875.1). Taxonomy (NCBI): domain Eukaryota; kingdom Metazoa; phylum Chordata; class Mammalia; order Artiodactyla; family Bovidae; genus Bos; species Bos javanicus. Next base: position 70,263,259 of record NC_083887.1, read on the forward strand.
AGAACCCCTCTCTCACTGAGGCTCCTGGGTTTTATTTTCATCACCCGCCACCTGCTGAGAGATCCTCCCAGCCCCACCTGGGGTGACGTGGTTGAGGGGTCAGACCACCCAGCTGTCCTCCCCACTTTCCACCCCCTGCCCCACCGACACTGACCAGAAGGCTTCTCCAGTACCAAGAATCCAACTGAGCCTACTATAGGACGGCAGATTTCAAACTGGGGTACTGAAAAAACCGTGTTACATCCCAGCCCCCAGGCAGGCCCTTCCCACAAAAAGCGATCACTCCATCTTCAATCAGAAAACCGTTGAGTGTCTACGCAAGCAGCTCAGCATATTGAAAAGGTGGCTGCTTCTCTTTGAATCTCTGCAGAGAGGAGCAGGGTGTGGATGAGTCAGTGGACACTTACGGATGTTTATCGCGCTTTCCCCAGGCGTGCCTTGGCCCTGGGTGGAATGTAGACCCCAAGCACAGGACAGAGCCTGATTCACCATCTCTGCGTGCACGTTATCAGCAGTGAGGGTGGTCAGCTCTCAAGGCTTTCAGAGACCCCTCTGCCCATCGCCGCATTTCCTTCCCCAAAAGCCCTGTGGGGTAAATTGAATTGCAGTCACAGAACTGCCAGCTGTCATGCTGGGCAGGTGCCCACCGTGAACTGTCCCAGCCAGCCCTGAGCACAGTGAAAGGCTGGCCCCCAGAGGAGCCCCAGGTTCTGATGAAGGCACCCCACTTCATGTGAGGACAGAAAGACGGTCCCCTACATCTTCAAACACAGGTAAAACCAATACCCCATCTAAAAGAACCAAAGAATGAAAGCAAAGCCAAACAAAAAAGGGAGGGGTCGGACAGACCCGCCCCTTCCGGGGCGTGATCTACGTGCGGATTGCCGGGCTGTGGTCTACGTGTGGATTGCTGGCGAGGTTGTGAAACCCGAAAGTGGCCTTCTGCTTAGCTCCGGTCACAACCTCCCCACTCCAGCTCACACCACAAACCTGAAGGCCTTGGCTCTCGCCAGGAACCAAAGGCAGCAAACCTTCTCCACGCAGGGTAGACGGTCCCCCAGAGCCGCCTCCTCATGGGCCACAAACAAGCAGCTGGAGATCAAAGGCCCTGCGCCCACCTGCTCCTCCCGCCTGGCCTGCCGCGGGCAGCGGGCAGAGTCTGAACGGTCTCCTGGAAACCACCAAAGACTTCAGAGCCAAACCCGTCCCTGGAGAGCGGGGAAATGCCTGCCTCCAGCTTCATCGCACGGCGGGAAGGCAAGGAGTCCTTCGCAGGCCAATTATTCCCATCTGAACTTCAAACACGAACAACAAAAATTAATTCAATGGGAACTAGCTTGAAACTCGATCACGCTGCCAAGAAATAAGCCTGCTGCACTGAAATCAATAACACTTAACCCAGGGCATTTCAGCCACTCTAATGGAGCTGGGGCAGCGACCGGCTTCTGTGACTGGTCAGGTGAGGACCCGTGACCTGGACCTACCGTGGCCACCCTAGGAGAGGAGGGCGGGGATTCCAGAGGAGCCCGAACCAGCCTGGCAGAGGTGCGAGTCCGAGTGGATCTTCCAAGCTGCATTAGGAGAAGGGCAGTCACCACACTGCAACATGCATCAAGCCTGGCCTCTTTCTCCACACGTGCCTCTCAGATCAGTTAAAATCAAATTTTAAGAAATGCTATAAAAAGAGAAATCTCTGGAAATCCTAGATGACAAGCAGCAGAGTTGAAGCTTTAATTGAAACACACAGACTGTTTTTAAGATCCATTGTCGTCCAAGGGCTCAGGGAGGGTGACGCCCCTCACCGTCCTGCCCAGCGATGCCTCCCTCTCCTTGCCCACGTGTAAGGTTCACCTTTGAGACGCCGGCGCGATGGCTGCTGATGAGGCTGTGGGGAGTGTGCACTGGAGGTGCAGAAAGACTGAAAGCAGCAGCCCAGATGAGCATTGTCACCGCCCTGTCCCACCTCAACAGAGGAGCATGTGTCTGCACCAGCACGGGACTCAGCTTAAGCATGTGTGCCAGCCTCCCTGCGGCTGTTCCCTTCGGGTGTCCCCTTGGCTGGCCTTTGGTGCCCAGATATTGGGTAAAGCGTTTTTATGAATCAATGCAAAGAAATAGAGGAAACCAACAGAATGGGAAAGACTAGAGATCTCTCTAAGAAAGTTAAAGATACCAAGGGAACATTTCATGCAAAGATGGGCACAATAAAGGACAGAAATGGTATGGACCAAACAGAAGCAGAAGATATTAAGAAGAGGTGGCAAGAATACACAGAAGAATTATACAAAAAAGACCTTAATGATCCAGATAACCATGATGGCATGATCACACCTAGAGCCAGACGTCCTGGAATGCAAGGTCAAGTGGGCCTTAAGAAGCATCACTACGAACAAAGCTAGTGGAGATGATGGAATTCCAGTTGAGCTATTTCAAATCCTGAGAGATGATGCTGTGAAAGTGCTGCACTCAATATGCCAGCAAATTTGGAAAACTCAGCAGTGGCCACAGGACTGGAAAAGGTCAGTCTTCATTCCAATCCCAAAGAAAGGCAATGCCAAAGAATGCTCAAACTACTGCACAATTGCGCTCATCTCACACACTTGCAAAGTAATGCTCAAAGTTCTCCAAGCTATACTTCAACAGTATGTGAACCAAGTATTTCCAGATGGTCAAGCTGGATTTAGAAAAGGCAGAGGAACCAGAGATCAAATTACCAACATCCGTTGGATCATAGAAAAGGCAAGACAGTTCCAGAAAAACATCTACTCCTGCTTTATTGACTAAACCAGAGCCTTTCACTGTGTGGATCACAACAAACTGTGGAAAATTCTTCAAGAGATGGGAATACCAGACCACCTGACCTGCCTCCTGAGAAATCTGTATGCAGGTCAAGAAACAACAGTTAGAACTGGACGTGGAACAATGGACTGGTTCCAAACTGGGAAAGGAGTACATCAGGGCTGTATATTGTCACCCTGCTTACTTAACTTATTTGTAGAGTACATCATGTGGAATGCTAGGCTGGAGGAAGCACAAGCTAAAATCAAGATTGCTGGGAGAAATACCAATAACCTCAGATATGCAGATGACACCACCCTTATGGCAGAAAGTGAAGAGGAACTAAAGAGCCTCTTGATGAAGGTGAAAGAGGAGAGCGAAAAAGCTGGCTGAAAATTCAACATTCAGAAAACGAAGATCATGGCATCCAGTCCCATCACTTCATGGGAAATAGATGGGGAAACAGTAGAAATAGGGACAGACTTTATTTTCTTGGGCTCCAAAATCACTGCAGATGGTGGCTTCAGCCATGAAATTAAAAGACATTTGATCCTTGGAAGAAAAGCTATGACCAACCTAGACAGCATATTAAAAAGCAGAGACTTTACTGACAAAGATCAGTCTGGTCAAAGCTGTGGTTTTTCCAGTAGTCATGTATGGATGTGAAAGTTGGACCATAAAGAAAGCTGAGCACTGAAAAATTGATGCTTTTGAACTTTGGTGTTGGAGAAGACTCTTGAGAGTCCCTTGCACTGCAAGATCAAACCAGTCAATCCTAAAGGAGATCAGTCCTGAATATTCATTGGAAGGACTGATGCTGAAGCTGAAACTCCAATACTTCGTCCACCTGATGCAAAGAATTGACTCATTGGAAAAGACCCTGATGCTGAGAAAGATTGAAGGCAGGAGGAGAAGGGACAGCAGAGGATGAGATGGTTGGATGGCATCACCAACTCGATGGACATGAGTTTGCGCAAGCTCCAGGAGTTGGTGATGGACAGGGAGGCCTGGTGTGCTGTAGTTGCAAAGAGTCGGACACAACTGAGAAACTGAACTGAATTTTTTGGATATTTCTATGGAGATGCTTTTTAAATGAGACCAACATTTAAATTGAAGGATTCTGAGTAAAGCAGGTTACCCTCCCTAATGTAGGTGGGCCACACACAGTCAGTTGAAAGCCGGGATAGAACAAAGGCTGACCTCCCAGAAGATGGGGAATTCTGCCAGTAGATGGCCTGTGGACTCAATCTGCACCTCTGCCCTGAGTCAGCCTGCTGGCCCGCCCTGCAGACTTTGGACCTGCCAGCCTCCATCACCAAACAAGCTAATTCCTCAAAAATGCCTTGTATATATATAGAGAGAGAACCAACATGTCATCTCTGCCCACTGTCTTCTAAGGAGTAGTTGTCTGAGCAGATGGTTTCCGGTTTGTCTGATTTCGTTAGTGTTTTTGCTTTTTGCTGGATGCCTGCTGTGAAAAAGCAAGCTAGGGCCCCATAAACTTCTCTGCATAAGGAAGGAGTGGAGATCTGAAGGACGTGGGTAGCACACTGCTGTCCACCAGGTCAGGGGAGGCTAGAAGAGGAAAAGTCCAAGCAGATACATTTCAGAGAAACAGTGGGTCCAGTGGCTTGGCTGATGCAAGTATCAGTTTGAAACCCTCCCAAGGCTCCCCTACAGAGGAAGAGCATCACTGCTCACTCATGATTCAGGCAAGCAGATTCCTTCTGGGACATGCAAAGAAGGACGTGCCTCTGCAGGGCGACTGGAGGGCAGGTGGCCTGGGCGCGCTCACACCTGTGGACTCAGAGCATTGCAGGCACCCCGGGGACCTGGGAACAAAGCATGCCGCTCAGACAAGACTGCTGGCCTGCACACACTCCACGACCGTCAGCAGAGCCCAAAGCACACGCACACCCACTGCCTGCCCCTTGCAAGGTGGTCCGAGCTCATCCCCTCTGTCTGGGGGCAGCTGGAGCAAGGAGGAAGGGCTGGCCCCCCAGTCACAGTCCCACCAGCTCGGGGGCGGGAGGAGCGGCGAGTCCTCCTGCAGCCCGCCGGTGGCATCTCTTCACCACTTCCATGCACAGGACGCATCCTCTTCTGGACCGTTCCTAGGAGTCCCTCTGCTAACAGTAGAGCATCGTCTGTGCGACTGAACGAGAGCCCAGCCCAGGCGGCGAGCACCTGGAAGTGATGTTTCTGTGCTGGGTGACGCTCCAGCACCTGGGAGACGCTGAGTGCGTCCGGCAGAAGAGGCCCATGACCGCCTCCAGACGAGTGCCCTGGAGGCACAGGACACAGCCGAGGAGGAGCTCGAAAAGGACTGAGACTCGTCCTTGGCCCAAAGGCTGGATCTGAAGAGGCTAGACCATGGGTCTCCCTCTGGGACACCCCCTGCATTCCGGAAGGCGCGCATGCAGGTGGCAAAGCAGAAACAGATGACTCGGTAATAACCCGTGTGGGGTGGAGCCTGAAAGAGGTGGAGAGATGTGTATGAACAATATGCGTATACGTGTGCTATAACTGAGTCACTTTGCTGCTCAGCAGAAAGTAATGCAACATAAATCAAGTGTATACTTCAATAAAAATTAATCCAAACAGCACCCTCACTTCGGCCCCCATTTTATACTGAGAGGGCAATTGATAGACTCAACAAATGCAATTTCAAGTGTAACAAACTAGCAAGAGCGTGCTCAGGGACGTGACAACAGGAGGAGACGGAGGGGCCTCCGGCCCCGAGCAGCAGGCGGGCGGGCTTCCTTCCACGCTCTCTAGGGCCAGGGTCCACCCCTGTGAGGACCAGGATATCGGTGTGCCCGGCACCTGCCTCCCTGGACTCTTATGAAAATTAAATTAGCTGCTGCACACAAAGCACTTAGATAACTGCCGGGCGCACTGAGGACCCACACGCTGTTAACCACCGTTCGCATCATCCTCATCCTGGTCCTTGCAAAGAGCTCACGGGCTGCCAGCATCACCAGAGCCCTGGGACCGTCCTCTCCGAGTCCAGCACCTCAGGCCCTGGGGAACCCGGGCGAGACAGCTGACTGATGGGCGCGCACGAGTGGTCATCCCGGAATCTCATCATTCAATAAAGTTGATAGGAAACTAAATCTGAAAGCGTCTAGGTGCTAAATAAATTCTGGAACATTCAGAGAATTAAATGACACACAATCCTTTTTAGATCATGCTTTCAAACAAAACTGTAAAACAGGGAAACACCATTAGCATAATGTTGAATAAGTGTGACAGAAAAACCGTTAACTTCATCTGCTCTGACTTTTATGTTTCTAGGTTTTTTATTTTATGGAGAACAAAATAGAAAAAAAAATGTATTCATAGTTACCCTAATGGAAATATTCATGTGTTCATATTTATATCTTTAGGCTTTTCTCTAATATTTAAATAGTCAAGAAATGTTTAAAACAAGCCAAAAAAAATGATGGTGTGTTATTTAAAAAACTAACCAGAAGGATGAAGAGAAGGAAGTCCGCAGGTGTGATGACTCCACGGCCTGCTCCCACGCGCAGGGAGCGGCCGGCTTAAGGGCATATGCGTGCCTGATCTGTGGTCAGCCCCCAGCCCCGGAAGCCCCCAGGCTGAGGTCTCTCTCCAGCCATGGACGGAGTCTCAGGAGGAGACGGGCTTGCAGGGGAGGGACGCTTGCAGATGAACCCAGAATGTTCTGTGGGGGTGGGTGCGACTCTCCGCTCCTGGGAGAGCCTCAGGGATGGAGAAGAAGGAGCTGAACCGCCTGGGCTAGGAGCAGGGGCCGCCGCAGGGGTTCTGCCTTCTCCTGCAGGGTCCTTCCTCTGAACCAAGTCAGAACCTCGCGTGGAGGGAGCTGAAGAAGGGCTCTCCAGGCTCTGGGTTTATCAGAGGATTGTCTGAACAGTCACACGTCTGCATGTCCTTCTAAAGTTACCATCCCAGAGCTGAGAGCTGTCCCCAGGGAGCTTGGCCACCCACAGAGCGGGCTCCCGGCGGCTGCCTCTATGGGGGCAGTTGAATTAAGGAGAGTGCGAGAAAGAATCCAGCCATAGGGGTGCACAGACTTCAGGACTGACCCACAGTCTGGGGCTTCGAAGGCTTCCAGCGGGGTCTTCAAACCAGAGGCTGGAGGGTCTGCAGGGAGCACTGTCTGCCTTGGAATCCCCACTGCCTGGACCCCTTCTCGCCCAGCCCTTCCTGCCCCCTGCCGCCTGCCACTGCCAGGTAGGCGTATTCAGAGGAGAAACCAAGTCCTCGGAGCCCCAAATAGCAAACAGAAAATACCTGTTAGGCTCTCAGCTGTGTTTCTGTGGCTCAGAAACAAAGTGCGCACACACTCAGAGCCCAACACATGGATCGGACTTGCTCTGGGTACCTGCTCGAACACGCCACTGAGCTTTTGCTTTGTAGTAGATTAAAGTGGCAATTTCGCCTTTCTTCAAAAATAGAAGCTGACACTGTGAGCGCCTCCAGCACCTCATTAGAGCAGTACACTGAGAACGGTGTTTCCTGGAATAAATAGCTTGCAAAAGAGACGTGAAGTTAAGCTCCACACGGAGAAGTAAAGTAATGTAAACAAAAAGGACATCTTTGGAAACCCTCCGTCACAGGCAGACTGGGGCTCCCGGAGCTTCCGGGTCATGCTCCAGCCGGACCCAAATAAACGGACTCAGCCCTCAGTGCCTGCGTGGGGACCGGCCGGCCTGACCAACCTCCCTCTGTCTGCATGCACCGCCCAGCCCGCATGGACTGTGCCCCATTTCCAAACCCCCATTTCAGACTCCAGCACCATCCAGGGACACACGTTACCTGGAAGGGGAATAAGACAGAGAGCGTCCTGGCCGTCTGCTCACAGATGCGCCAAGCTGGGAAGTGATGTGAAACCAGTCAGGCCTCCCATGGCAACAGGGGCCACGGCGCCCAGGCCAGACTCAGGCTCTGGGCCCCAGGCCCGCCACTGCCCACACCCCGCAGTCTCTCTCCTGACCGGGGCGTCAGCCAGGGCTCCTTGGCATCAATGCCACTGTCCCCAGGGGCCGGCACTTCCGTGGCAGGGGCTGTGCGTGCCCTGGTGTTTAGCAGGCCCCTGGCCTTGACCACTAGATGCCAGTACACCCCTGCCCTGCCCATCCCAGTTCTGATCATCACAGATGTCTCCAGATATCGCTCTCTGTCCCCTGGTGGTGAGGGTGCAGTGAGCAGAGGGCAAAGTCATGTCCAGGTAAGAACAGCTGCATCAGACAAATCTGACCCAGGATGAGAACTGCGATGACCGAAGAGAGCCGCGGCCACCAGCGCATGACTGACACTTGCCTTGTCAAACGGCATCGAGGAAAATTATGTGTTCAAGATGAGAGAGAAACATAAAACGAGCTAAGCAACAGATGCCTGGCAGGCGATGACAGTAGAGTCAAAAGCTTCACGCCAAGGACTGAGTGTGCAAGCGCAGTCGTGTCCGGCCCTTTGTGACCCTGTGGACTGTAGCCCACCCAGCTCCTCTGTTCATAGGGTTTTCCAGGCAAGAATACCAGAGTGGATTGCCATTTCCTTCTCCACCAAGCTGATAATGAGGTAAAAGAAATAAAAGCATTGCTCAAGAATCTGGGCTTGTATTAAAACTTGAATAAAGGGAAGGGCTTGGTGCTGTTATGCCTCATTTGGCACTGACTTGTACCCTAACTTCCAAGAAGTCTGAAACTTCTAGACAATGTCGCTGAGAAGACCCAGGAACCCAGGAGCACAGGCCTCTTCTCCCAACGCGAGGTCTCCTGGCAGACAGAGGAGCTGGGCTCTCCTCCGTCTCCAGGCTCAGTCCTTGCTGTCTTCAGAAAACCTGCTTCTCCTGATTCCTGCAGCTGGAGCTCTCCCCACCGCCCTCCGCCACCGAGCAGGAGAAGCGGTCCTCTGTGTGGCCTACAGGGAACCCTGTGTGTGTGTTGGGGGGGTGCTGGGCGGAGCTGCCCCTTGCTTTCTGCAGCCCAGGTGTCTCACCAGCCCCCACCCGCCTCCCGGGGTCTTGTCCCCAGACTCCAGCCCACGGGGTGTCCTTCCCCAGACATAGAAGCCACACTTTACACCCCAAGGCTTGAGCGCACCTCTCTGGCCTCGGGGTGCCCACACCCCGAGTCCCTCGGTTGTTCTCGGGACACAGTCTGGCCAGCCCTGGGAGTGGGAGCAGTCCAGCCTGGGGAGCCCAGGCCTGACCAGACACAGTGGTTCTGTCCCTTGCTTTTCTAGAAGCTGAGGCGCCTCGACCCGCCCTGCCGGGCGCCCCTCACTTCTCAGAACAGCACCCTGGGGTTTCTCTTCCGGCTCCTCTCCCATTTCTATAACAGAAATATTAGCAAGACGTGACTTAATGGTGCGTCCTCCAAAATGGCTGTGGTGTTCATGACGATGGACTGAAATCCTGCCCAGAAGCGGACACCAGGGGCCACAGCCAAGTGTTACCATAATCAGCGGTGCCGGACACCCAGCTGGCGGGAGGGCAGTAAACAGAAGGGCCCGCATCCGGCAGGCGTGGTTGTTAAATAAGATTCTTTGTGACTTGCAAAAGAAAGAGGAACATCGTGAGGAGTTATGGCTGCGTCCTCCCCCGCAGTAATCTACATGTGTTTATTTAATAAACAGAGATGGCTTTATTATACACGATTGATTTCCATATGCAACCGCCCCCTTATCTGTCACTTGTATCTAAGCACGCCGCTCTCTACGAATCCGCAAATGAAAAATCCAGCGGTGGGCACAGGAAGCTCATTTAACGTCGAGTGTAGTCAAAATCAAGATTTCTTTATTTGTAGTAACAACGCTGTTAAATCAGAAAATGACTCTCCCTTCCTGCACGTCCTTCTTCCTTCACGACTCAGCCGTTTGATCATAAATTGTCGGGTGTTGGCGTGTCTCCTCCGCTCCCCACGCCGCCCAAGACAGATTAAAACCCCGCACACCGCCAACCAGCCTCGGCATACCATTAGCATATATATGAGATTTGAGACATTTTCTAATATTCTCCAGCAGAACTCATCTGTCAGCCAGGTGATGAATTATAAAAACTCTGAGCTTGTTTGGGAAATAAAAGGGAGGGGGGAGGGGAAGGGGGAGGAAGCATTCTGGGCCCCTCCCTGCACCCACCAGGGGTGCGCCCAGAGTCCACCCCACCGAAAAGGGCACGTGTCCTACACGGGGACGGGCACCCTCGACAGGACACGGTCCCTGGGGCAAAGGAAGACTCACCCCGTTCAGGAGGGCTCAGGAGCACCACGTCTGCTTCCGAAGGTGTGCCTCTGAGTCGCCAAACCCTGGAAATGTGAATTCAAGCCTCTGCCTCCAGGCAGAGGGGCATCCCGTCTGCCCTGGAGTTAGGATGTGTGTGCGTGTGCAAGCGGGTCTCGATTCCACAGCCCAGGCACGTCGCGGACTCCGGCGGCTCCGGGCAGTGTGTGTGGGACGAAGCTGAGGGCTGTCTGGCAATTAGGATCCCAGTTCTGAGCAGTAAGTTTATGTTCCCCCTAAACTTGATGTGGAGGCTTGGCCCGTCAGGCTGCTAACCGAACGCCACAGACAGCACGCGTGTGTGTTATAAGCAGCAGAAATGGGTTTCTAGCAGCGGGAGGCCGGACGGCCCCGGCCCAGGAGCCAGGAGCTCGGGTGAGGGCCCGGGCCACTCTGAGCTGCTCACCACGTCCTGCAGGCTGGGAGAAGCCACAAAGCTCTGGGGGGCGTTTTATAATAAAGGGTGCTAATCCCTCCATGGCAGCTCCTCCCCCACCCCAACACCCCCCAGAGGCCTCACGTCTGAGAGCCATCACCTGGGGGTTAGGAGTCCAACCTATGAACCCAGGGGGACACAGACATTCAGACCAGGAAGCACTAATGACGGTTCAATCTGATGCTTCAGACATGAGAAGACTGATAATGCGTGAGTCGCTAAAACCGAACAGTTATTAAAGGCTCAGAAGCTCTCACGGTCTTTAACGTGGACACTCAGGGAGAGGCCACCCTCCCCAGGGTCCTGCCTTCTGCACACGGCTCCCCCACCATGGCACAGCCCCCAGGAGGGCTGCATGGAGTCAGGGCCTGGGTACTTCTGTGCTGGTCACTCTCACCGAATGCTTGTCCCCCACGAGGCCCCCAGAAAGACACAGTTCACCTGTTGCAGACACTTCTGGGAGGGGGGCACCATTCCTGGCTGCACAGCTCCCAAAGCATCCGTGTTTTCTCTGTGACTCATCAACGCTGAGCACCAATTTCTCACACAGAGGCCATCATGAGGTACCATCGTTCTTTTCCAGATTTCTGACTTTGTTAATTAAAGGAGCCCCTGGAAACAGACTCTGATCCTCACTGTTGCCCAGACCGAGAGGTCAGAGCCTGCTCCAGGGCCGCGCTCTCCAGGCAGGACCACGAGGGAAGCCAGAGGGACATGAGCATCCCGTGCAGCGCCAGCTCTGGGCCAGAGCAGAGGAGCCAAGGCCCCACGCAGAGTGGATGGATGCGGGCCCAGTGCTGGGTCGGGGCTGGACCACGCTCCTTCTGATGGGTGGGGCAGAGCCGGCCAGACGGCCTCCAGCCTGGGAGCCGCCAACATGTGGGCATCAGTTAATCTGTGCGTGAACAAATAGGCATCTTGGGGATGTTTACTTTAAGGAGCGTGTGTCCAGAGCCGAGCAGAGGGCAGGGCTCCACGGGCACTTAGTTTGCCTACCGTGTCCCACGGCCCCGGAAGGCAGCAAGCGTTTCATCAGCACTGATCCCCATGAAATGGGAGATGAAAGCGATTCATGGACGATAACTCTTCACCATTTCCACAAAAAGTTAAAACATCTTCATGAAAATCATCCAAGATCAGTAAAAGGCCCGCAGAGACATCGGGCTGATTAAGTATCATCTCACTGAGAGGGGCAGCGCCGTCCCGGTGTCTGAACTGAGATCGCGGCCCCCTGGGTACCAGCCTGGGCCCCTGGCCACCCTCACCACCGGGGACTCCGTGTGGACGGCTCACAGCTTCCAGGGTCACCGTCTCCTCCTGCTTCTTCCGAACCCCAACACGGGCCTACGGAGTCCTCTCCATCTGGGGTGGGAGGCGGGTGTCTTCCTGATTCCCCTCGGGAGGCGGCTGGGGACGAGGCCCCCCAGCAGCTGGGGTCCTGGTAGGTGAGGCCGCCTCAGGGCAGTCCCCCCACAAAGGCAGCACAAAGTGGGCTCTGCCCCAGGGGTCTCCCCAGGAGGAGGGCGCCATGACCCGGACTCCAGGCCAGGGAATGGCGTGTCCCTCTCCGTGGCTCCCGAGGCCGCCGGCCTGACCCTCACCATGGAGGCAGAGGGCGGGGGCCTGTTCTGTGCGGCCCCCACCTTGGACGAGCCCACTCACCGCCGTATCAGAGCAGGCAGAGCAGGTGTGTGCCGTCCAGTCTTCCAAGGGAGAGAGCTCCCACTCCCTGCGGGGCATCTGTCCGCGAACCTCTGAGGGCTGGAGATCCCGGGTCTGAGACAACCCCATCCCACAGCGGGGACACACACAGGCAGGGCTTCCTTCCCACTCGGGCCCAGGAGCCCCTGAGAGGAGCCGGCCTTTCCTGGGTCAGGAGAGCAGGCCCCCTGCCAGTGGGGAGGAGCCCGTGGTCCCCGCCTGCGGCACCACCCGCCCGAGCCGGCGGGCCTGCGAGCTGCAGGGGCAGCACGTATACCTCCCCAGAAGGCCCTGTGTCCCTGACAAGTGGGCCCCGCCTGCCACCCCCCGCCATGGGTTTGCGGGTCTCTGCTGAGCCCACTGGCCCTGCAGCCGCCCTGAGGGCCTCTTGCCCTCGACCCTGCCCGGCTCGCAGCAGGCCAGCTGCTCCCAGGACCGCTGGGCCAAGTTCCCAGCGCCCCGAGGATGGCTGAGAGGAGGTGCCCCTGTAACCGGGGCCCCGGAAGTTCGGGGATAATGTGAGTGGAAGCGCAGCAGAGCGGAGCCGGGCACAGGCGCTGCCCTGGGGACTCCAGGGCCCGGGACAGAGGCCCGTTCGGCTCCTCCGGGAGGCACCGCCCTGGCTGGAGGGCAGGTGACCCCACCCCGGTATGCTGGCCTGCAGAATCCCGTGGACGGAGAAGCCTGGTGGGCTACAGTCCATGGGGTTACACAGGGTCGGGCACAGCTGAGCGACTGTGCCCACCACGTCCCAGACGACAGCCTGCTGGCCCTGGGGGTGGACGTGCCGTCGTGCGAGGCTTACTTGCTTTGCGCCCGTTTGGCTCCTGCCAACAACAGAGGAGAGACTGGGTACAATGGCCCATGACACCGGGCCCCTCAGCAGGCGAGGCCCCAGGAGGATGCCCTGGTGGAGAGGTGAGCGGACACGCTCTAGCAGCCAAGTCCCTACACGCAGGCCGGTGGACAGGCGGGCCCTCAGCTTCTCTGTGGAGCCCAGCAGCTCACACAACGAGCTCGCTCCAAGGTCGCCGGGCACCTCCTGAGGCACACCTGTCAGCATGGGCATCGAAACAGAGCATCCGTGCGTTTTCTAGGAGCCCACCCAGAAGGCCTCACAGGAAAGAGACTGCCCTTCTAGAGGATAGAGACCAGCATGAAAAACAGGTCAGAGTCGCTGGGCACACGGTCAGAGGACGGGGGGGATGGGGGAGTGAGAATCAGAGCAGTGAATCTGGATACTGTGTGATGTGGTGACAAGGGCCAAAGAGAAGGCCCAAGCCGGGAAAGGCGGCATGGGACAGGCAGGAGCCGTGAGATGGAAGAGCCTCGAGGTGGAGGAGCCATGGAACGGAGGAGCCTTGCAATGGTGTGGCCATGGGATTGAGGAGCCTTGGGATGGAGGAGCCATGGGATGGAGGAGCCTTGGGATGGAGGAGCCTCAGGATGAAGGAGCCATGGGATGGAGGAGCCTTGGGATGGAGGAGCCATGGGATGGAGGAGCCATGGGGTGGAGGAGCCATGAGATGGAGAAGCCTCGGGATGGAGGAGCCTCGGGATGGAGGAGCCTTGGGATGGAGGAGCCATGTGTGTCCATGGGATGGAGGACACTCTGGATGGAGGAGCCATGGGATGGAGGAGCCATGTGATGGAGGAGCCTCAGGATGAAGGAGCCATGGGATGGAGGAGCCTTGGGATGGAGGAGCCATGAGATGGAGGAGCCATGTGATGGAGGAGCCTCAGGATGGAGGAGCCATGGGATGGAGGAGCCATGGAATGGAGGAGCCATGGGATGGAGGAGCCTCGGGATGGAGGAGCCATGGGATGGAGGAGCCTCGGGATGGAGGAGTCATGGGGTGGAGGAGCCATGGGGTGGAGGATCAATGGGGTGGAGGAGCCTCGGGATGGAGGAGCCTCAGGATGAAGGAGCCTTGGGATGGAGGAGACTTGGGATGAAGGAGCCTCGGGATGGAGGAGCCTCTGATGGAGCAGCCTTGTGATGCTGTGGCCATGGGATGGAGGAGCCAGAGTATGGAGGAGCCATGGGGTGTAGGAGCCATGGGGTGGAGGAGCCTTGGGATGGAGAAGCCATGGGATGGAGGAGCCATGCGATGGAGGAGCCATATGATGGAGGAGCCATGGGGTGGAGGAGCCATGGGATGGTGTGGCCATGGGGTGGAGGAGCCTTGTAATGGAGGAGCCAGGGGATGGAGGAGCCATGGGATGGTGTGGTCATGCATAGTGTAGTGATGGAGGGCCTCACTGAGAAGGTGACATTTGAGCAGACATGAGGGAGCTGAGGGAGCCAGAAAAGGACGGGGAGGAAGAATCCTGCTTGGAGGAGAGAGGAAGGGCCTGGATGTGGGAGTACGCTGGGCATTGTCCACAGTCACCGAGGGCTCAGTGTGGCCAAAGCAGAGGCCGAGAAGGAGAGCAAAGCTGCGTGAAGCCGGTCCGGTAGGAGGAGCTGCAGCGCACAGCCCCAGAGGCGCTGAGGCAGGGACAGGCTCTCACCCTCAGGGGAGGGGAGGCCCTTTCTGGATTGACGGGGTCACCCAGAGGACCAGCTGTCACCCTCTGCTGGTCTCCAGGGGGTGGGTGGGAAGGTGGGCCCTCCGGGCTTGCTGTCAGGTGGGCCGTGTGCTCTGGAGATGAGAGAAGCCGTGTCTAATTCCAGGGTCGGGACGCGAACGAGGGGAGGAGAGCTCTGCGTGTGCTGAGAGGGGCAGGCGCGGAGGAAGGCGAGCCCTGACGTCAGCACAGGGGGCAGGCGCTGCTGACCGCGTGTGGAAGCGGAGCCATCGACAGGTGGGTGACTGCGGTCTGGGGGGTCATCCATGCCGCAGATGCAGGCGGGGATCCTCTGCATATAAAGGAGATGGAGTTTCTTTTCTTTTCTTTTCTTTTTTTTGCCATTTTTTAAAATTTTAATTGGAGGCTAATTACTTTACAATACTGTGGTGGTTTTTGCCATACATTGACATGAATCAGCCATGGGTGTACATGTGTCCCCCATCCTGACCTTCCCTCCCACCTCCCTCCCCATCCCATCCCTCAGGGTCATCCCAGTGCACTGGCCCTGAGCACCCTGTCTCATGCATCAAACCTGGACTGGTGATCTTTTTCACATATGATAATATACATGTTTCAATGCTATTCTCTCAAATCATCCCACCCTCGCCTTCTCCCACAGAGCCCAAAAGTCTGTTCTTTACATCTGTGTCTCTTTCGCTGTCTCACATATAGGGTCATCGTTACCATCTTTCTAAATTCCATATATATGCGTTAATATACTGTATTGGTGTTTTTCTTTCTGACTTACATCACTCTGTATAATAGGCTCCAGTTTCATCCACCTCGTTAGGACTGATTCAAATGCATTCTGTTTAATAGCTGAGTAATATCCCATTGTGTATATGCACCAAGTTTCTTGAAAGGGGCTGAAACCATCACATGCGAGTAAGGAAGCCTCGAAAATCAGGAAGCCTTCAACACAAGCAGTGCTGGGAGAAGAGAGCGAGGTGTTGAGCAGCCCTGCCCCCGGGCGCCACGCCCATGGCTGTAGTCTCCTCCTGACACACAGGAGGGTTCCCGTGTCTGCTGTGGGATCTGTCTGCCCACCTGGAGCCAGAGCCCCGAGGGTGGAGGGGCAGGCACTCAGGTGAAGTTCAGCAAACACCACTGGACACGTTAGTGGAGAGGGAGCTTTGGGAACCAGGCAGGGAGGTGTTCAAGCAGGAGCGGGGCTGGAAGTGCCGCTGCTGTGGGTCAATGCAGGCTTGGCCGGCCCTGGAGTCAGTGACCCATGATGCCAGAGTGGAGACTGCAGCCCCTTGTCTGAGCGTCAGCAGAAGAAGCCTGATCAGGAGACTTGAGAGAGGCACTGGGGGCCCGGGCTTTGCTGGGACAGAAGCCCCGGAAGAGGGGTAGATGAATCAGGAAGGTACAAGTGGTGGTTTAGTCGCTAAGTCGTGTCTGACTCTTGCGGCCTCATGGACTCTAGCCCGCCAGGCTCCTCCGTCCCTGGGATTCTCCAGGCAAGAATACTGGAGTGGGTTGCCATTTCCTTCTCCAGGGGATCTTCCCAACCCAGGAATCGAACCCAGGTCTCCTGCATTGCAGGCAGATTTTTTACTAACTGAGCTACGTGAGAGGCCCAGGGAAAGTGGTAAAAAGCCAGGCTCCTGTCAGGGGAAGGTCCGGGTCTGGAGGCGAGGTGCTCTTTGAAGAACAGGTGCCTCCGATGTGTGGTCTGTGGTGTTTAAGCATCACATGGCTTACCACGTGACCAACGGGGTGCCACACGCATGATGCGTCCTGTGACCACCGGGAGTGAGGTGTGACGTCCATATGGCAGGCAACCACTGTGCGTCCTGGGACCCCCTACACCCATGACCTCGACACACAAGCCCACCACATGTCACGTGACCCCTGCACAGCACACGTCGTGTGGTCTTTAGCTGCTTCAACTGTCTGTCCATCTGCCCCAACTGTCTGTCCATCTGCCCGACCAGCCCCACCAGCCCTGCACCTCCTGTGAGCTGGGAAAGACTGATCTGAAAGATGAAGCTTCAGAGAGAAGGAGAACGAGTTTAGATGTCCTCCAGAGGTCTCCAAGTACTCGAATCCCAATGTGATTTAGTATTTTCACTCAGATTCTGACCTCTTTTAAGACTCCTTTTGAAGCAGGAAAAAGAGAGTGAACATCTGCCAAGTATTTGGTAATAAACAGACACCCAGACCTCACGGTGCAGCACAAGGCCCCCTGCACGTCTCAGGAGGCTGGGGACGTGGGTGGATGTACCTGCCCAGCCCTGGATGGTCTGCTGCGGCCGTGGGGCTCCATCCCCCGTCCCAGCCATGAAGGGGGGTGCCACGTGGCTCCCTGCTGGGCTGTCACGAGGGTCCTGGGAAACAACACACGGAAAAGTGCCAGCCGTGCTCACCGGCCGTCTCTGCCGGGGGCACTTGGCACACAGCAAGCTTCAGCTCTTCTTGTTCTTCTGTTTTATTCCTGCCGTTTTCCTCAACTGCACTGTCACCTGAATGATGCCCAGACTTTCACAGTCCAGTTTGTCCTGGAAACTGGATGGTATGTCATCAGGTTGCAGGTTCTGTGTTCAGAAACATTGCAACCGGAGTGTTTTATGTGGGGACTAAGATCATGGCATCTGGTCCCATCACTTCATGGCAAATAAATGAGGAAACAGTAGAAACAGTGGCTGACTTTATTTTGGGGGGCTCCAAAATCACTGCAGATGGTGACTACAGCCATGAAATTAAAAGACGCTCCTTGGAAGAAAAGCTATGGCCAACCTAGACAGCATATTAAAAAGCAGAGACATTACTTTGCCAACAAAGGTCCATCTAGTCAAGGCTATGGTTTTTCCAGTAGTCATGTATGGATGTGAGAGTTGTACGATGAAGAAAGCTGAGTGCCAAAGAAGTGATGCTTTTGAACTGTGGTGCTGGAGAAGACTGCAAAGAGCTGACTCATTTGAAAAGACCCTGATGCTGGGAAAGGTTGAGGGCAGGAGGAGAAGGGGACGACAGAGGATGAGACGGTTGGATGGCATCACCGACTCCATGGACATGAGTGTGAGTAAACTCCAGGAGTTGGTGATGGACAGGGAGGCCTGGCGTCCTGTAGTCCTGGGCGACGGAACTGGGCGACGGAACTGAGCTGATAAACCAAGTCTGCTTCAGTGCTCACTCCCCGCCGGTTCTGCCAGGCGGCTCAGGCCTCCCTCCCACCCCGCACGCCCCCCGCTCCATCCAGGCCCTGCCACCCCGTGGCTCCTCCGTGGTTTTTGCTGACACGTGAGGCACTGCCATGGAGCTGTAATCCTGAGATACAATTTCATCACGTCTCTGCGCCCTCACAGACCTCCTGGTTTTCAGGGCTCACAGAGGAAGCTAGGTCAAAGGCCCACAGCCAGGTCCAAACACGTTTGGAAGCTTATGGCCAGTCCCTCCACTGGAATCCGCTTTATCCTCCTTCCTGCTCAGAGCCCTGGAGTGGAGGGGCGGGGGTTCCAGGTGGGCACCCTTGCTCTCCACACTGGCTGTCCCGAGTCCAGGCTGGGTGCACAGGACTCTCCTGGGAGGCCCCTGGTTTGGCCCGGGCATCAGGGGGCGACCCCTCCCCACAGGCAGGGATGGAGCAGAACGCCAGCACGAGGGCCACGCACACAGAGGCCCCCAGCTCCTCCGGAGCCTCGGTTCTTTGACGCGGCTGGACTTGGACCGAGGGACGGGAGGTCAGAGGTCGTGGTCCCCGAGCGAGGCCTGGGGACGAGCCTGAGGCCCTGCAGCAGCAGGAGCCCTGCGCCTCCGCTTGGAGGCCGCCGGCAAGCCCCATTTAGCTTCCTCTTATGCAAGTCACCCAGTTCCCTGATTTCTTGTTTTGTTCCCATTTGTAATGGAGCATGTTGCTATGTAACTTCTATTATAAAGATTCCACCTTCCCAGCGACACTGTGCTCTTCATGAGGCCGGGGGGAAATTGTACCTATCTCTCTTCTGCCAGGGAGAACCAAATCCAATCAGCCCAGAGCTGGAGCCCCAAGTACTCCTGGGGGCAGGGGCCTGTTCACACTCACGGGCCATCTCAGCAAGTGACCCTGCTCTGAGGCCATTCAAGGCAGGTTCTGTGGTGGGCCTGCTCGTGCACAGAATGATCAAACATATCGATGGAAAGCAGATTGTTTTTTTCCTTTAAAAAAATGATTGATTCTTATAAACCGGATACAGTTCAAGGAAAAACGCTGAACCCATTGATCACCTGGGTTGTGGTCAATGTCCAGATGGGGCAGGGCCCAGGACCCAGCCTCCTGACACGCTCCGTCCCCTCCCCTCCTGCTAAAGCACAGTCTCCTTTCCTCTCTCCTGGCTTTCAGACCCCATAGATAGAACTGGTTATTATCGCTTGTTTGTATCACCCTGACACAAAGCGGGCCACACTCGCTGACCCTCCTCCCTGTAAAAGTCTCAGAATCGAAGGGGAACCTTTTCCACAAAAAATGCCGTGAGGAGGAAACGTCCTGCCCGTGGTTTTCGCAGCCCAAGCAGTTTAGAGACGCTGTGTTTGCCCTGGAATCCTGTTTTTCTTCTCACCAGGATTTCCGGGTCTTGGAAAACATCATCTATTTAAAAAAAAAAATTCAAAGGAGACAAAGGAAATGAATAAAATTCCAGCTCTAAGGGGGAAAAACCAATAGAAGCTTCAAGGAGAAGCTGCCAATAGGGAGATTTCATGGTTTTGTTAATTAAACGAACAAAGCAAAAAAAAAAAAAAACAGAGCAGTAGTCTGCATCCTACATAACAGCTTCCACTAATAAAAAGTAATAGACAATTTCCTGCGTTCAGGGCCTGAATACCATTACAGCAGGTAATGGAGTTTGGGAGCCGGGCGCCCTCCCCGGCTGTCAGAGGAGGCCGGCCCCACCTTCCTCCCTCCTTTTATTAAATGACTAAGTGCAGCCGCCTGTGTCCTATCTCTTCCTCTCGCAACTATTGGATTGTATTATTTTACATTTTGATTGAAATGATGTCACAGCCAGATAAAAGCCAGGGCCCAGCCTTGTAATTGAATCGGCCGGAGTTGTTTATTCTGGTGATCTACAGCGGGGCTCCTCTTGTCCGAACAGCGCACACAGAAAGGGCTTCTCTTGTTCAACATGCTGCTGATTAGATCTATTAACAAAAAAGGTATCGAGCTGGGGAGTTGAGGGCCTGGAGCTGGAGTTTCAGGGGGGAAATTGGAAAAAAAAAAAAAAAAACTAAGCGAAAAGAGACACCATCTGCCAAACTTTCCGAGTGTGACTGGAAGTTTCCATGCGTGCATTTTGCGAGGCATCAGCACCAGGTGTAAACTGCTTGGATGGACAGCATCCACGGGCGGGCACCGGAGCCCAGGCTTGGATGCTCCTAGATATCATGCCCATGTCCTCACTGAGAGTGGCTCTGGCCTCACAGACAGCAAACTCCCATTTCTTTTATTTAGGCATCGAAGTCACGTAACATGTACAGTCACGACAAAAATGGGGGGATTAATTAGATTATGTTCAAATTGTTAGTTTTGAGATGTGATCATGCGGAGTGAAATAAGTCCGAAAGAGAAAAACAAATATCATCTATGAATGCACCCATGTGGGATCGAGAAGATGCTACAGATGATCGTGTTTGAAAGCAGAGATGGAGACACAGATGTAGAGAACAAACGTACAGACACCAGGGGGAGGGGGAGTCGGGAGGCTGAGGCTGACAAGCGCTCGCTGTTGCTGGTACACAGAAAGCACATAACTAGGGAGAGCACACTGCAGCACAGGGAACTCTGCTCACTGCTCTGTGGCGGCCTGAATGGGGAGCAAATCCAAGAAACAGGGGTCCCTGTGGCTAAGATGGTTAAGTACCCACTGCAATGCAGGAGACGCGGGTTTGACCCCTGGGTCAGGAAGATCGCCTGCAGTAGGAAATGGCTGCCCACTGCAGTGTTCTTGCCTGGAGACTCCCATGGACAGAGGAGCCTGGCGGGCTACAGGCAACTGGGTTGCAAAAGCATCGGACACGACTGCACGACTCAGCGACTGACAGTCTCACTTTCACTCCATATGTAAATATGTGGCTGATTCACTTTGCTGTATTAGCAGAAACTAATACCACCTTGTAAAGCGTCAATACTGCAATACAGATTTAAAAAAACAATGTTCCCGGGAAAAAAAACCCTGCCTCTAAAGCAGATGACATGCTTTACGTTGGAAGGGACTGAGCCTGCCACCCTGTGTAATCACACGCAGGAGGAAGAAAGGAGTCGGGCTATCACTGTTTGCACGAACAAGTGAGACCACTGTTCAAGCCCGTGTGTTTCCAGGCAGTGCTCAGACTTCACTGTGAAAACAAGGCAAGCTTCTCATTTAAAAGTAAAACCTACAGGAAAAGCACAAAGCTGTGCCTTTCAAAACGTACATCTCCTCTGACTGTCTGTGTTTCCAGGACTTAAATCCCAACCTCCCAGCATACTTCTGGCCAGTCGTTAACAGAGGTCACTGTAAGGCAGGTGCAGACCTGGAAAGGCAGGCACGCCTTCAGGCAAATCATTGTTCAACTTCATCATGTCTTCATGTTCTCTCCACGTGGCAAATGTTCAAAACTATGTTAAATTTGTCCTTACTATGGCCGTGTTTGTGTGTGTGTGTGTGCACGCGTATTAAGTTGCTTTCATCGCGTCTGACTCTCTGCGACCCCATGGACTGCAGCCTGCCAGGCTCCTCTGTCCATGGAACTCTCCAGCAAGAATGCTGGAGTGGGTTGCCACAGCCTCCTCCAGGGGATCCTCCCAAACCAGGGATGGGACCTGTGTCCCCCGCATCGGCAGGCCAGTTCTTTACCACTGAGCCATTGGGGAAGCCCTATTATGGCCCTAAAGTAGCCATTTTTCTGTTGAAAATGGAAAATATTTAGTGTTTATTTGACCTGCTCATTGACCTAACCAGCAACCCAACTAAGTACTTGTTATCAGCAGAGCTAAAAGCACTTTATAAATATTTGCTCCTTTACATTTCTGACTTCCCTGCACCTTGGAAAACAGGTTCATAGAAGTCCAAGGGCATTAAAGCCTCTGTCCCTGAAAAATACACGCAGTATCCTGGACTTGCTGCTTCTCCTCCGGAAGAGTTTGCTGGACAGCACGCGTGCCCTTCAGTGGCGAGCAGATGAACAAGCCATGGTGCGTGCAGACAGTGGGTGTTATTCAGCCCAAAAGAAATGAGCTTTCAAGCCACACACAGACACGGAGGCCTCGCAAGTTCACGTCACTGAGCAAGAGAAGCCGATCTGAAAAGGCTGCGTCCTACGCGACGTTTTGCCAAAGACAAAACTGTAGAAACAGTAAAAGGGCCAGTCCTTGTCAGGGTCCGGGGAGGGATGAAGGGGTGGAGAATGGGGTTCTCCAGTGGATGAAACTGCTCTGTAAGACGTTATGCATTTGCCGAACCCACAGAATACACGAGGGCCAGCATGGACACTAACGTATCAATGGTGGCTCGTAACTGACAACTGTACCACGGGAAAGCAAGATGTCAGGAGAGGGAAAAGCTGGATTTGGGGTATGAGCAAGCATGAGAACACTCTGCACTCTCTGCTAAGTTTTTTTGTAAAATCTAAAACCATTCTTGAAAATCAGTTTTTAATGCAGAATCAATCTTAAGCTTTTCCCTGAAAAGCAGGAGAAGGCCAGCTCAAAGCACAGTAGGGGGTCCCCACGTCCTGTCTCCAGCCGCTCCTGCTCAAAACCGGGGGCCCTCGGTTCCCGCTGCTGGGCAACAGGACAAAGTTCTGGGGCCTGCACTGTCCGTCTGTCCTCCCTGTGAACTGGCAGCAACCAGGGCTGCGGTCACCCCCGTGCCCCTCAGTGGCCACGAGCAGAGCTGCGGGGACGCCCCACGGGTGAAGGGGGGACGCTGACGGGGGTGGCCCTTCAGGCATTTCACCTATGTCTTCCCAGAGACAAAGCAAGTTACCCTGCCACATAGGCCCTCAGCCCCCTGGGGGCATTTTACCAATTTTAAAAGTGAGGAAAACACCATAACGATGTGACTTAATTTGCTCTCAGTTTCTTTTGACATCTTTATTAAAGAAAAAACGCAGATACATTAAAACGTTACCTGCCTACACAAATGGTTTTCCGGTTAATAAGCACCAACAGCAAGAAGACGGTGCAGAGTCAGCGCGTCTTTCTGCCTGCCTGGTCCCTGCCGCCCTGCCCAGCTCACATCACCGGGATGCTCGTCATCCGTGGAAAGAGCCCCCACTGCCCTGTCCAGCTCACATCACCGGGACGCTTGTCATCCGTGGGAACAGCCCCTCTGCCCGCCCTGCCCTCCCCAGCTTGTCTGCACAGACCCCCACCTGGCAGCGGTCTCCAGGTTACGGGCACAGTTTTCTTCCACTTCTCATCCCACAGCCTCATGTCCTCACTTTCCTCCATATTGAGCTGTGGCTGGAGCGCCACCCCTGCTCAGAGACCCCAGGGCAGCCACAGACATCTGTAGAAACCCCTTACGAAGTGACCAGCCAGGGAAGTCTCTTCACTCTCCTGGGCCCGAGGGTCTTCTTGGCCAACAAGAGACACGGGAGGGCCCTGTCAGGAGCCCGAACCACCCTCTCAGGTAACACCAGCAGGGGCCACCCGGAGCACAGAAGTCCCAGCTACACCGAGCTGACCAAATAGCACCACAAAGGCCAGAAAATTAAACCATCACTGGAGCCCCAGCCCACAGACGGAAGCCAGGACCCACGTGTAACACCCAAAAGGGACGCCTACCAGGAATCAGCATTTCCCAACAGAGCAGACAGACTGTCCAGGGCCCGGTGACACCGAGAAACAAGCAACCACACCTGCGACAAGAGGAGGCGTTAGCCAGTGACGACACCGAGATGGGCCAGACGCCAGAAATGTCCACCGAGGGCTTAAAGCAGCTGTCACAAAAAATTTTTCAGTAATCGATTACAAATTGCCTGAAAACAAGTGAGGGGAAAACACGACAGAGAAATGGAATTTCTAGAAATAGCCAAATGGAAAGTATAGCCTGAAAGCTCCAGTCGATGAGCCGCCGCCTGGGTGAGCTCAGCAGGAGGGTGCAGCTGACAGAGGCAGTGGTCGTTGAACTTGAGGAAAGATCAGTAGAGTGTACCCGACCAACAACAGCAAGAAGACAGGCTGGGAGGGAAGTGAGGGCAGCCTCGTGGACTGCATGGACTCTGACAGTGTCCAGGGTCTGTCTCCCGGGGGCCTCAGAGGGCGGCAAGAGCGAGTCTGAATCAGGGTTGGAAGAAGTCACAGCCGGAAATGCCCTCAATCTGGTGAAAGACACAAGCCTGCACATACTGCAGACGAGCAGACTCCAAGCGAGACGAACGGAAAACAGAAGCACACAGGACTTTCCTGGGGCCCAGAGGGTAAGCGTCCACCCGCCCGTGCAGGAGACGCGGGCTCAAGCCCTGGTCCAGGAAGACCCCCACAGGCCACAGAGCCACTGAGCCCATGTGCCCCAGCTACTGAGCCCACGCAACCGAGAGCCTATGCTCCTCAACCAGACAGGAGCCTCCATTCCGCGCAACTCCAGAAAGGCCTGTGCAGCAACAAGGACACAGAAGAGCAAAAAAAAAAAAATTAATAAAAATATATACATAAATAAAAACAGAAGCATACAAACATACCATAAACTTCTGAAAGCAAAAATCAAAGGAAAAAATCTTGAAAGCGATGGAAGAGAAACAACACTTACCTCCAGGAACATCAGTGAGAATGGCAGCAGGTTCCGCTCCCTAAAGCATGGGGTCAGAGGAAAGCAGAGCAGCACTTACTTTCTGTGTTTAAAGAGCAGCTGAGAACTGTGACATCTCTGCCCAGCGAGACTGCCCTTCAGGAAAGAAAAGGGGTAAAGACATTCTCAGAAGAAGGAAAACTGGAAGACTTTGTCACTAGCAAATTTACTATCCCAAGCTTTTTACTGAACCAGATTAACGTGATGGTATTTAAAAGCAGGGTGTGTTTTTATTCTTTACTCTGGAAAGTTTAGAACTGCTTTTCCTAGAAGAATGAGAAACGATACCTATGTTCTCCTCAATAGCCTGCCATTCTCTGAGTATCTGGCAACATTGATAGTAAGTCAGTATAATGACAGGAAACCGTGGCCACAGGACACAGCCTTTTTACTCTACCTGTATTTCTCCACGCAGAATGAGTCAAGGCAATTCAGCATGCTTATGAAAACAGCAAAATGATCATGTATTATCTGGAGCATCTGAAACGTGCCTGGCAGTTCTTGGCATTTCCTGGACAGCTTCTCGCCAATGCAAATACATGCATTTTTTATAAACATGTTCAACAACATGCCAACATGTTTTATTATGATTAAAAGAATTGCAAATCTGACAAAATCTCTCTTAATCCAAAATGCAAATGCTCTCTTCTGGGGGGATAAAGCAATCTGCTAAAAACAAGACTTGGAAGGAATAAAATAAATACTGATCTACATGTAAAAGAAACTTTTATCTTGAATCAAATCTTAGAAAGGTTAAGTAAACCTGAGACATAAAATTAGAAAAGGGAAACTTCAAGAAAGTACCACCCCTATTGAAGACGAAGAGTGTTACAAGCCCTGGCCAAGTGCCGAGATGACCCAGCGTGGCCCCATCACAGCCAGTGAAGGTGGCCCAGTCACGGCCCATCTCACAGACTCTGTACAGTGTCTGGACTGTTCTCAGCTTCCCAGGAGTGAGCCTGGGGCTTGGGAGCCCTGATCCTCTTTACCTCCTCACTCCAAACTCCAGTGTCCCAGAAAAGTTCCTCCATACTAACTTCAGAAATTTCAGGGCAAGAAAATGTATGAGAACAGCTTGGGGTGAGGCAGGGCATAAAACATGGAAATTAGTCATCAAAGTGCAGACATGGTTGGCCACGCTCTAGGACAGAAACTTAAAATATTTATCATAAACAAATGTACTTTGGCTTCCTCTTAAACCTCGTTGCTAATCCCCAAGCCAGCCAAACTGTGTCCGGAGCAAATCAATAATCTGTGCTCCTTAGGTTGTGCACGTCATGCATGACTCTACCACCAAAATTTGATAAGGCACATTTTGGCATATGTCAGGAATGGAAAGTACAATTTAGATACAGAGCTTTAGTCCTGTCTTTTAAAAAAAAAAGTAAAAGCAGGAAATGTAGAAAAACAGTTGTCTCTCCATGGAGAATCTTATCATTGCCAGGAGAAATAATAACCTCAGATGCTCAGATGATATCACTCTTATGGCAAAAATCAGAGGAACTAAAGAGCCTCTTGATGAGAGTGAAAGATGAGAATGAAAAAGCTGGCTTAAAACTCAACATTCAAAAAATTCAGATCAGGGCATCTGCTCCCATCACTGCACAGCAAATAGATGGCGGAAAAGTAGAAAGAGTGGCGGAGTTTATTTTCTTGGGCTCCAAAATCACTGTGGATGGTGACTGCAGCCATGAAATTAAAAGACACTTCTTTGTTGGAAGGAAAGCTATAACAAACCTAGCTAGTACATTAAAAAGCAGAGGCATTACTTTGCGACAAAGGTTCATCTAGTCAAAGCTATGGTTTTTCCAGTAGTCATGTATGGATGTGAGAGTTGGACCATGAAGAAGGTTGAGCACTGAAGAATTGATGCTTTTGAACTGTGGTGCTGGAGAAGACTCTTGAGAGTCCCTTGGACTGCAAGGAGATCCAACCAGTCCATCTTAAAGGAAATCAGTACTGAATATTCATTGGAAGGACTGATGATGAAGCTCAAACTCCAATACTTTGGCCACCTAATGCAAAGAGCTGACTCACTGGAAAATACCCTGATGCTGGGAAAGATTGAGAGCAGGAGAAGTAAAGTAAAGTAAAAGAGAGGTAAGGAGAAGGAGGCAACAGAGGAGGAGACGCTTTGATGGAATCACTGACCCGACGCACGTGAGTTTGAACAAATTCCAGGAGATAGTGAAGGACAGGGAAGCCTGGCGTGCTACAGTTCATGGGGTCGCAAAGAGTCAGGCATGACTTAGTGACTGAGCAGCAACAACAAAGTAGCCAAAAATGGAGTTTCACAAGCAAAAGGAAAAGTATCAGGTTTTAAAAGGGATTAACCATCTACTTCTGCTTTATGGACTGTGCCAAAGCCTCTGACTGTGTGGATCACAGTCAACTGTGGAAAATTCTGAAAGAGATGGGAATACCAGACCACCTGACCTGCCTCTTGAGAAATCTGTATGCAGGTCAGGAAGCAACAGTTAGAACTGGATGTGGAACAACAGACTGGTTCCAAATATGGCAGAAAGTGAAGAGGAACCAAAAAGCCTCTTGATGAAAGTGAAAGAGGAGAGTGAAAACGTTGGCTTAAAGCTCAACATTCAGAAAACGAAGATCATGGCATCCGGTCCCATCACTTCATGGGAAATAGATGGGGAAACAGTGGAAACAGTGTCAGACTTCATTTTGGGGGCTCCAAAATCACTGCAGATGGTGACTGCAGCCATGAAATTAAAAGACGCTTACTCCTTGGAAGGAAAGTTATGACCAACCTAGACAGCATATTCAAAAGCAGAGACATTACTTTGCCAACAAAGGTCCGTCTAGTCAAGGCTATGGTTTTTCCAGTGGTCATGTATGGATGTGAGAGTTGGACTGTGAAGAAAGCTGAGCGCCAAAGAATTGATGCTCTTGAACTGTGGTGTTGGAGAAGACTTTTGAGAGTCCCTTGGACTGCAGGGAGATCCAACCAGTCCATTCTAAAGGAGATCAGTCCCGGGTATTCTTTGGAAGCAATGATGCTAAAGCTGAAACCCAGTACTTTGGCCACCTCATGTGAAGAGTTGACTCATTGGAAAAGACTCTGATGCTGGGAGGGATTGGGGGCAGGAGGAGAAGGGGACGACAGAGGATGAGATGGCTGGATGGCATCACTGACTTGATGGACGTGAGTCTCAGTGAACTCTGGGAGTTGGTGATGGACAGGAAGGCCTGGCGTGCTGCAATTCATGGGGTCGCAAAGAGTTGGACACGACTGAGCGACTGATCTGATCTGATCTGAGCCTTTTATCTAATGAGGTTTTTTTGATCATTTAAAAAATATTTGCCACTGCACATCATAAGATTTTCTTTTTCAGTCTGGAATTCAGGAAAGTCCTCTGTGTACATCTGGGAATCCTGGACCCCTGGGCACAGAACTGGGTGCTCTGTCCTGGACTCATCTACTTGGACAGAAAACACACAAGAGAGCAAGCAGACCCGCAGAGATGAAAGTTTGTAATCTGATGCTTATAAACCACAGAATTGTCTTGCAGGAAATTAGAGGGAAAATATTTCAGAAATTGGCATCAGTTCCTAGTATTTTGAAAGCACGTTTATATGTACCGTGATATTCACAAGGTCAGGCAGGAAAACATGAGATGCATTTAGAGCTCCCTCCACATCTCCTCCTGGGGTCGGGGTGGGGGTAGTCTGTCCAGATTGTTCCATTTTTCTTCTTGGATTGGTGGGTAGAACTCTATGTGGGAACCGCCAGGAAAAGGCAGAAGACTGTTCTCCAAGAGACACTGTGGAAGCGCCCCTGTTGGAGAACAAATCGGGGAAAATTTCCAGAGGGAGGCAGATGGGGCCTGGGACCAGGAGCAGAGAAGGCTTGGATTCTGTGGCATAGAATTCTGGCCTCTGCCACTAACTTCGAGCATCTCAGCAATGTTCTGTTTCTATTCAAGAAGAACTGCATTTCTCATGCAGGTGTTCTAGAGTGTGTGTATTCACGTAGTGTGTGTGTGTGTGTGTGTGTGCATGTGTGTGTCCAAGGAAGGCCCAGTGAATTGGGCCTTTGGGAGGAGCATGGAGCCCTTGTTTGCCTTCAAGGCCACGTCTTCACTGATCATATTCCAGGGGCCAGGTTCTCTAGTATCTACTTTAGTGTCAGTCGCTTAGTCGTGTCCAACTCTTTGTGACCCCTTGGACTGCAGCCCGCCAGGCTCCTCTGTCCATGGAATTCTCCAGGCAAGAATACTGGAGTGGGTTGCCATTTCCTTCTCCAGGGGATCTTCCCAATCCAAGGATCAAACCCAAATTTCCTGCATTGCAGGCAGATTCTTTACCATCTTGGCCACCAGGGAAGCCCAGTGACTACTTTACCAAGTTCCCAATTTCTTCCTCAAGCAACCATAGGAAGCAGTGGTTAACTCCACTTCTGAGACAAGCATGCTGAGCCTCAACGAGTTTAAATAACTTGCTTTGAGTCATAGATGAGCACATGATGAGAGAGACCTTTGTCTGTGTTTTTAAAAACCATCGCCATTCAACTGCAGAGCAGAGAGTTTCCCCCAGAAAAACTTGGTCTGGGGCTAAATCTTAGGACCTGGCACGTGGGGAGTCTCACTGGGGTCACTAGGGCCCATAGCTTCTTTCAGTTGCAACATTTTACTGCTGCGAGTTGGCCAACCAAGAGTTGTGAAATGGGACTGGAGGGGCCTTTGGGTTCTGGGGGTGTAAGGGATGTGTCCTTTCTTCCACTGACCAGAAGAACCTGGACGTGGTCCTGAGCTCTCCTCACTTCTCCACCAGGTTACACAGTGGAAACTGCCTTGAGGGGAAGTTAGAGATTGCCAAGATGTTAGGGAAAAGTGAAAGAGGAGAGTGAAAAAGCTGGCTTAAAACTCAACATTCAAAATATGAAGATCATAACATCTGGTCCCATCACTTCATGGGAAATAGATGGGGAAACAGTGGAAACAGTGACAGACTTTATTTTCTCGGGCTCCAGAATCACTGCAGATGGTGACTGCAACCATGACATTAAAGGACGCTTGCTTCTTGGAAGAAAAGCTATGACCAACCTAGACAGCATATTAAAAAGCAGAGACATAACTTTGCTGACAAAGGTCCATCTAGTCAAAGCTGTGGTTTCTCCAGTAGTCATGTATGGATGTGAGAGTTGGACCATAAAGAAAGCTGAGTGCTGAAAAATTGATGCTTTTGAACTGTGGTGTTGGAGAAGATTCTTGAGAGTCCCTTGGACTGCAAGGAGATCCAACCAGTCCATCCTAAAGGACATCAGTGCTGACTATTTGCTGGAGGGACTGGTGCTGAAGCTGAAACTGCAATACTTTGGCCACTTGATGCGAAGGACTGACTCACTGGGAAAGACGCTGATGCTGGGAAAGATTGAAGGCGGGAGGAGAAGGGGAGGACAGAGGATGAGATGGTTGGACGGCATCACCGACTCAGTGGATGTCAGTTTGAGCGAACTTAGGGAAATGGTGAAGGACAGGGCAGCCCGCTGCGCTGCAGTCCATGGGTCACAAAGAGTCAGACACGACTGAGCGACTGAACTGAACTGACTGAGACTATAAACACGTCTTTATTTTTTCAGTGCTTAGGAAAATCCAAGGCTTTCTTATAATAAATAGGCAAAACTTTGATGACGCTGGTGCAATCTGACCTGTCATCATGCTCCCTGCATACTGAAGCAAAGGACAGTTGGACATTTTCACGGTAAAGGAGCTGATGCTCTCTGTGGGGTGTGCCTGCCTACAGGTCTGGTGCCTGGTTGGTGGAGGAAGGCAGAGATGGAGCCCAGCACCCCCACCACTCACACGGCCCCACACCACCCCCACCCCTGCCACGGCATGGCTGGAAAACAGCATGCTTCTGGAGCCCTCCCTCCTAGGAGCAGAAACATTTGTGGTATAATCCACAGCGTTGACTCTGCATTCAGGTTAAACAATGGCTAACATTCTTCAAGAAATGTCTATTTTCCAGGTATTGTGCTAAGCATCAGATATGCATGTAATCCTCGTAAGAGCTGCATGAATAAGGAAGATTATTCATTATCCACTTGAGGCAGGAATGTGTGCTTAGGCTCTGATCTGCTAGGGAAGTATGGGGCCAGAATGCAAACCCTATTGACTGGCTTCCTGGCTCCCACTTGTAAATAATGCCAGTCTACGCCTCCCCAGGGCAAACATACACATCATGTTTCTGTGACTCCAAGGGGTGCATGGTGGGGAATGTGGCAGCCGACGTGTGACCTCCAATGTCATCACCAGGTGTCTGACCCCAGCATCACCCAACAACTTGTTCTTAGTTATAACTCATATTTCTTTGTTTATATTCACACATATCTTAATTGCTTCCATAAAAGACTTGAAAGAACCTACAAATATTAAGAGAAAATAAAGCATTAGAAGCATAAGTAAAATGTTATTGTCAAAACCCACTGAGCTTCCCTCCCTCAGCACCACGAGGAGGTCTTGGCTCCTTCCAGGGATGGGACTCAGGGGGGCTCCTCCCTGTTCTCTCAATGCCCACACCACACACAGCTCTGGCACGCAGCTTAAATCTCATCCTGTGTTCCCGCCACCAAGGCAAAGGAGCTTGTTTGAAAGCTCCTCATTTTATAGAAAACTCAGATATTCTGCAGCTTAAGTCTTGTTCCTTTCCCAGAAATACATATTGAACATTGATGACTGCATGACACAGGGTTCTCCAGAGAAGCAGAGCCAGCAGGAGCAGATGATTGATGGTGGTGGTGGTGGTAATGGTGATGGTGGTGATGGTGGTGATGGCGATGGTGGTGATGATGGTGGCGATGGTGGTGATGGTGATGATTGTGGTGATGGTGATGGTGGCGATGATGGTGGTGATGGTGGCGATGATGGTGGTGATGGTGATGATGGTGGCGATGGTGATGATGGTGGCGATGGTGGTGATGGTGGTGATGGTGGTGATGGTGGTGGTGATGGTGATGATGGTGGCGATGGTGATGATGGTGGCGATGGTGGTGATGGTGGTGATGGTGGTGATGGTGATGATGGTGGTGATGGTGGCGATGGTGGTGATAATGGTGGTGATGGTGGTGATGATGGTGATGGTGATGATGGTGGTGATGGTGGCGATGATGGTGGTGATGGTGGCGATGGTGGTGATGATGGTGGTGGTGATGGTGGTGATTATGGTGATGATGATGGTGATGGTGGTGATGATGGTGGTGATGGTGGTGATGATGGTGGCGATGGTGGTGATGGTGGTGGCGATGGTGGTGGTGGTGATGGTGATGATGGTGGTGATGATGATGGCTATGGTGGTGATGATGGTGGTGATGGTGGTGATTATGGTGGTGGTGATGGTGGTGATTATGGTGGTGATGGTGGTGATGCTGGTGGCGATGGTGATGGTGGTGATGATGGTGGTGATGGTGATGATGGTGGTGATGGTGATGATGGTGGTGATGGTGATGATGGTGGCAATGGTGGTGATGGTGATGATGGTGATGATGGTGGTGATGGTGGCGATGGTGGTGATAATGGTGGTGATGATGGTGATGATGGTGGTGATGGTGGTGATGGTGGTGATGATGGTGGTGGTGATGGTGGCGATGGTG